>NC_090934.1:1120417768-1121661202 GCF_040938575.1 Ambystoma mexicanum | reverse complement strand
AAAGGAGGAGACACAGGGCATGAGCGGGAGGTGGGGGGAAGGGGAGAGACACACGGGGCATGAGTGGGCTGGTGGGGGGGAGAGAGACACAGGGCATGAGCAGCGGGTGGGGGAAGGGGATAGACACACAGGGCATGAGCGGGGGGTGGGGGAAGGGGAGAGACACACGGGGCATGAGCAGGGTGGTGGGGGGAAGGGGAGAGAGACACGGGGCATGAGCGGGGGTGGGGTGAAGGGGAGAGAGACACAGGGCATGAGCGGGGGGTGGGGGGAAGGGAAGAGACACGGGGCATGAGAGGGGGGTGGGGGTAACACAAGGGAGACACGGGGCATGAGTGGGGGGTGGGGGGTAACAGGGGAGACAGGTCATGAGCGGGGGGTGGGGGGTAACAGGGGAGACAGGTCATGAGCGGGGGGTGGGGGGGAACAAGGGAGACATGGGGCATGAGCGGGGGGTGGGGGGGAAGTGGAGAGAGACACGGGGCATGAGCGGGGATTGGGGGAAGGGAAGAGACACACGGGGCATGAGCAGGGCGTGGGGGGAGGGGAGAGAAACACGGGGCATGAGCAGGGGGTGGGGGAAGGAGGGAGGACATAAGGCATGAGCGGGGGTTGGGGGGAAGGGGAGAGACATACGGGGCATGAGCGGGCTGTTGGGTAAGGGGAGAGACACACCGGGCATGAGCGGGCTGGTGGGGGGAGAGAGGTGGGGGGTGGGGGGAAGTGGAGAGAGACACGGGGCATGAGCGGGGGTAGGGGGAAGGGAAGAGACACACGGGGCATGAGCAGGGCGTGGGGGGAGGGGAGAGAAACACGGGGCATGAGCAGGGGGTGGGGGAAGGAGGGAGACATAAGGCATGAGCGGGGGGTGGGGGGAAGGGAAGAGAGACACGGGGCATGAGCGGGGGGGTGGGGTGGTAACACAAGGGAGACACAGGGCATGAGCGGGGTGGGGGGTAACACGAGGGAGACACGGGGCATCAGCGGGGGGGTGGGGGTAACCGGGGAGACAGGTCATGAGCGGGTGTGGGGGTAATAGGGGAGACAGGTCATGAGCGGGGGGTGGGGGGAACAGGGGAGACACGGAGCATGAGCGGGGGGTGGGGGGAAGTGGAGAGAGACACGGGGCATGAGCGGGGGCTGGGGGGAACAGTAGGGAGACACGGGGATATGAGCGGGGGGTGGGTGGAAGGGGAGAGACACACGGGGCATGAGCGGGGGTGGGGGGAACAGTAGGGAGACACGGGGCATGAGCGGGGGTGGGGGGGAAGGGGAGAGACACACGGGGCATGAGCGGGGGTGGGGATTAGGGGAGAGACACACGGGGCATGAGCGGGGGGTGGGGGGAGAGGAGAGACACACGGGCACAGGATATGAGCGGGGGTGAGGGGGAGAGACACGAGCGGGGGGTGGGTGGAAAGGAGAGAGACACAGGGCATGAGCGGGGGTGTGGGGAAGGGGATAGACACACGGGGCATGAGTGGGGGTGGGGGAATGGGAGAGAGACACGGGGCATGAGCGGGGGGTGGGGGGAACAGTAGGGAGACACGAGGCATGAGCGGGTGGGGGAAGGGGAGGGACACACAGGGCATGAGCGGGGGTGGGGGGAGGGGAGAGACACACGGGGCATGAGTGGGGGGTGGGGGGAAGGGGAGAGACACACGGGGCATGAGCGGGGGGTGGGGAGAAGGGGAGAGAGACACGGGGCATGAGCGGGGTTGGGGGGGAAGGGGAGAGAGACACGGGGCATGAGCGGGGGAAGGGGAGAGAGACACGAGGCATGAGCGGGGGTGGGGGGAAGGGGAGAGACACACGGGGCATGAGCGGGAGGTTGTGGGAAGGGGAGAGACACACGGGGCATGAGCGGGGGGTGGGGGGGAAGGGGAGACACACACAGGGCATGAGCGGTGAGTGGGGGGAAGGGGAGAGACACATGGGGCATGAGCGGGGGGTGGGTGGAAAGGAGAGAGACACGGGGCATGAGTGGGGGGTGGGGGGAAGGGGAGGAACATACGGGGCATGAGCGGGCTGGTGGGGGGGAGAGACAGGGCATGAGCGGGGGTGTGGGGAAGGGGATAGACACACGGGGCATGAGTGGGGGTGGGGGAATGGGAGAGAGACACGGGGCATGAGCGGGGGTGGGGGGAACAGTAGGGAGACACGAGGCATGAGCGGGTGGGGGAAGGGGAGGGACACAGGGCATGAGCAGGGGTGGGGGGGAGGGGAGAGACACATGGGGCATGAGCGGGGGGTGGGGAGAAGGGGAGAGAGACACGGGGCATGAGCGGGGTTGGGGGGGAAGGGGAGAGAGACACGGGGCATGAGCGGGGGAAGGGGAGAGAGACACGAGGCATGAGCGGGGGGTGGGGGGAAGGAGTGAGACACACGGGGCATGAGCGGGGGGTGGGGGGAAGGGGAGAGACATGGGGCATTAGCGGGTGTGGGGGGGAAGGGCAGAGACACGGGGCATGAGCAGGGGGTGGGGGGAAGGGTAGAGACACAAGGGGCATGAGCGGGGGGTGGGGATAAGGGGAGAGACACATGGGGCATGAGCGGGGGGTAGGGGGGAGAGGAGAGACACACGGGGTATGAGCGGGGGGTGGGGGGTCGAGACACATGGGGCATGAGCGGGGGGTGGGTGGAAAGGAGGGAGACACGGGGCATGAGTGGGGGGAAGGGGAGGGACACACGGGGCATGAGCGGGCTGGTGGGGGGAGAGAGACAGGGCATGAGCGTGGGTGCGGGGAAGGGGATAGACACACGGGGCATGAGCGGGGGGTGGAGGCAACAGTAGGGAGAAACAAGGCATGAGCGGGGTGTGGGGGGAAGGGGAGAGACACATGGGGCATGAGTGGGGGTGGGGGGAAGGGGAGAGACACACGGGGCATGAGCGGGGGGTGGGGGGAAGGGGAGAGACACACAGGGCATGAGCGGGGAGTGGGGAGAAGGGGAGAGAGACACGGGGCATGAGCGGGGGTGGGGGGAAGGGGAGAGAGACACGGGGCATGAGCGGGGGAAGGGGAGAGAGACACGGGCATGAGCAGGGGGATGGGGGGAAGGGGAGACACACACGGGGCATGAGCGGGGGGTGGGGGGGTGAGAGACACACGGGGCATGAGCGGGGGTGGGGGAGCGGGGCGAAACACACAGGCCATGAGCGGGGGGTGGGGGGGAGGGGAGAGAGACACGGGGCATGAGCGGGGGGTGGGGGGGAAGGGAAGAGACACGGGGCATGAGAGGGGGGTGGGGGTAACACAAGGGAGACACGGGCCATGAGTGGGGGGTAACAGGGGAGACAGGTCATGAGCGGGGGGTGGGGGGGAACAAGGGAGACATGGGGCATGAGCGGGGGGTGGGGGGGAAGTGGTGAGAGACACGGGGCATGAGCGGGGGGTGGGGGGAAGGGAAGAGACACACGGGGCATGAGCAGGGCGTGGGGGGAGGGGAGAGACACACGGGGCATGAGCGGGGGTGGGGGGGAAGGGGAGAGACATACGGGGCATGAACGGGCTGGTGGGTAAGGGGAGAGACGCACAGGGCATGAGCGGGCTGGTGGGGGGGAGAGAGGCGGGGGGTGGGGGGAAGTAGAGAGACACACGGGGCATTAGCGGGGTGTGGGGGGGAAGGAGAGAGACACACGGGGCATGAGCAGGGGGTGGGGGGGAAGGGAAGAGAGACACGGGACATGAGCGGGGGGGTGGGGTGGTAACACAAGGGAGACACAGGGCATGAGCGGGGGTGGGGGGTAACACGAGGGAGACACGGGGCATGAGCGGGGGTGGGGGTAACCGGGGAGACAGGTCATGAGCGGGTGTGGGGGGTAATAGGGGAGACAGGTCATGAGCGGGGGGTGGGGGGAACAGGGGAGACACGGAGCATGAGCGGGGGGTGGGGGGGAAGTGGAGAGAGATACGGGGCATGAGCGGGGGCTGGGGGGAACAGTAGGGAGACACGGGATATGAGCGGGGGGTGGGTGGAAGGGGAGAGACACACGGGGCATGAGCGGGGGGTGGGGGGAACAGTAGGGAGACACGGGGCATGAGCGGGGTGGGGATTAGGGGAGAGACACACGGGGCATGAGCGGGGGCTGGGGGGAACAGTAGGGAGACACGGGATATGAGCGGGGGGTGGGTGGAAGGGGAGAGACACACGGGGCATGAGCGGGGGGTGGGGGGAACAGTAGGGAGACACGGGGCATGAGCGGGGTGGGGATTAGGGGAGAGACACACGGGGCATGAGCGGGGGGTGAGGGGGAGAGACACATGGGGCATGAGCGGGGGGTGGGTGGAAAGGAGAGAGACACGGGGCATGAGTGGGGGGTGGGGGGAAGGGGAGGGACACACAGGGCATGAGCGGGCTGGTGGGGGGGAGAGAAAGGGCATGAGCGGGGGTGTGGGGAAGGGGATAGACACACGGGGCATGAGTGGGGGTGGGGGAATGGGAGAGAGACACGGGGCATGAGCGGGGGGTGGGGGAACAGTAGGGAGACACGAGGCATGAGCGGGTGGGGGAAGGGGAGGGACACACAGGGCATGAGCGGGGGTGGGGGGGAGGGGAGAGACACACGGGCCATGAGTGGGGGGTGGGGGGAAGGGGAGAGACACACGGGGCATGAGCGGGGGGTGGGGAGAAGGGGAGAGAGACACGGAGCATGAGCGGGGTTGGGGGGGAAGGGGAGAGAGACACGGGGCATGAGCGGGGGAAGGGGAGAGAGACACGAGGCATGAGCGGGGGGTGGGGGGAAGGGGAGAGACACACGGGGCATGAGCGGGACGTTGGGGGAAGGGGAGAGACACACGGGGCATGAGCGGGGGATGGGGGGAAGGGGAGAGACACACAGGGCATGAGCGGTGAGTGGGGGGAAGGGGAGAGACACATGGGGCATGAGCGGGGGTGGGTGGAAAGGAGAGAGACACGGGGCATGAGTGGGGGGTGGGGGGAAGGGGAGGAACACACGGGGCATGAGCGGGGGTGGGGGAATGGGAGAGAGACACGGGGCATGAGCGGGGGGTGGGGGGAACAGTAGGGAGACACGAGGCATGAGCGGGTGGGGGAAGGGGAGGGACACAGGGCATGAGCGGGGGTGGGGGGAGGGGAGAGACACACGGGGCATGAGTGGGGGGTGGGGGGAAGGGGAGAGACACACGGGGCATGAGCGGGGGGTGGGGAGAAGGGGAGAGAGACACGGGGCATGAGCGGGGTTGGGGGGGAAGGCGAGAGAGACACGGGGCATGAGCGGGGGAAGGGGAGAGAGACACGAGGCATGAGCGGGGGGTGGGGGAAGGAGAGAGACACATGGGGCATTAGCGGGTGTGGGGGGGAAGGGCAGAGACACGGGGCATGAGCAGGGGGTGGGGGTGGGGGAAGGGGAGAGAGATATGGGGCATGAGCGGGGGGTGGGGGGAAGGGTAGAGACACACGGGGCATGAGCGGGGGTGGGGATAAGGGGAGAGACACACGGGGCATGAGCGGGGGGTAGGGGGGAGAGGAGAGACACACGGGGTATGAGCGGGGGGTGGGGGGTCGAGACACATGGGGCATGAGCGGGGGGTGGGTGGAAAGGAGGGAGACACTGGGCATGAGTGGGGGGAAGGGGAGGGACACACGGGGCATGAGCGGGCTGGTGGGGGGAGAGAGACACAGGGCATGAGTGGGGGTGCGGGGAAGGGGATAGAGACACGGGGCATGAGCGGGGGGTGGAGGGAACAGTAGGGAGAAACGAGGCATGAGCGGGGGGTGGGGGGAAGGGGAGAGACACGGGGCATGAGTGGGGGTGGGGGGAAGGGGAGAGACACACGGGGCATGAGCGGGGGGTGGGGGGAAGGGGAGAGACACACAGGGCATGAGTGGGGAGAGAGACACGGGGCATGAGCGGGGGGTGGGGGGAAGGGGAGAGAGACACGGGGCATGAGCGGGGGAAGGGGAGAGAGACACGAGGCATGAGCGGGGGGTGGGGGGGAAGGGGAGAGACACACAGGGCATGAGCGGGGGGTGGGAGGGAAGGGGAGAGACACGGGGCATTAGCGGGGGTGGGGGAGGGGAGAGACACACGAGGGATGAGCGGGGGGTGGGGGAAAAGAGGGAGACACGGGGCATGAGCGGGGGGGCGAGGGGAGAGACACGGGGCATGAGTGGGGGGTGGGGGGGAGGGGAGAGACACGGGGCATGAGCAGTGGTGGGGCGGAAGGGGAGAGACACACGGGGCATGAGCGGTGGTGGGGCGGAAGGGGAGAGACACACGGGGCATGAGCGGGGGTGGGGGGAACAGTAGGGAGACACGGGGTATGAGCGGGGGGTGGGGGGAGGGGAGAGACACGGGGCATGAGCAGGGGTGGGGGGGAATGAGTGAGACACACGGGGCATGAGCGGGGGGTGGGGGGAAGGGGAGAGACACATGGGGCATTAGCAGGTGTGGGGGGAAGGGCAGAGACATACGGGGCATGAGCAGGGGGTGGAGGGAAGGGGAGAGAGATACGGGGCATGAGCGGGGGGTGGGGGAACAGTAGGGAGACACGGGGTATGAGCGGGGGGCTGGGGGGGAAGGGAGAGACACACTGGGCATGAGCGGGGGTGGGGGGTAAGGGGAGAGACACACGGGGCATGAGTGGGGGGTGGGGGGAAGGGGAGAGACACGGGGCATGAGCGGGGGGTGGGAGGAAAGGAGGGAGACACACGGGGCATGTGCGGGGAGTGGGGGGAACAGTAGGGAGACACGGGGCATGAGGGGGGGTGGGGTAGGAAGGAGGGAGACACAGGACATGAGCGGAGGGGAACAGGAAAGAGAAATGGAGCATGAGCGGGGGGTGGGAGGAACACATAGAGAATCAGCGAGGGGGGGACATGGGAGACACGGGCCATAAGCGGGGGGTGGGGGGAACAAGAGAGAGACACGAGGGCCTGTGCCTCACCGCCTTTTCGTGGCCGGACCAGCCCACATCTACACTGTGCAGGCAGCAGATCCCGCGCCGATAAACAAAGATGGCGGGCGTCTCTGAAAATAGACACACTGCACGCTTCACGGCAGCCAATAGAAAGGCACGTCAGATGTCCGCGGACATCACGCAAGCTGCTTGCCCAATCACCGTCCTGTCCGCGGAGCGAACAGGGAAGTGTGTTCGCGAAGCGAACACAGATATCACTAATTTTTTCTGACCTACTTTTTGGTCATTTAAAAAAAAATACTGGACGGATTTTCACCAAATTTGCAAAAGCACGCTTTCGGGACCAAGCCGCTGCTCCTGGTCCAAATTTGGTGAAAATCCGTTCAGCGGTTTGGGCTGTAGGTGCCAGCAAAAAAATGTTCCCATTCAGTCTATGGGGAAAAAAAAGTTTTGGGACCCCCCCTGTAACTTTGCCCCCCCTGGACGAATCCTCACCAAACTTTGCAAAAAAGTTCAGAGTGGGCCATATACTTTTTTTGCAAAGGTTGGTGAGGATTCGTCTAGGAGGAGCTAAGTTATAAGCCGCCCAAAAAGTGGTCTTCCAATGGAAACACCAACTTAACCATAACTACATGGCCACTACCGTGGCCATGTAATATATTCAGTAAAAAAAACTTTGTTAAAGGGACGTTATGGTTCCAAGTAAAACCGAAAAACCCCTGAAATTCGCCAGTTATGGTAAGCTAAGCAACCATAACTCGCACCACCACCATGCACTGCTAAGACTAACACCCAGGACATCAAAGATGACATCACAAATGTCATTGATGACATCACATGTGCATTTACTTTTCATGAAATGTCTGTACAAGGGATTTTTATTATAATGTTGAGAGAAAAGTGTCAAGGATCATTGGAATAAATATCATGTGCTAATTAGTGTATTAAGCAATGCATTGATATAAATAGCATTCTATTATGAAGTTCTATCCAGTATACTAAGCTACTCATGTAGAAACATAGGCATTGTGTGCAGCATACATGATGGTGGTGCAATATTCATAAGCTTGCCATGTTGAATAGTGAAATGATAACTGCTTTCTTATTAGAGTTGCGCGTACTGTGAAATATGTAATAAGTAGCTAATAAAACCCACGTATTACATAATTGCATTATTACAGACAAAACACAAAGATACAAGAACACACACCAATATGGGTATATACAGGGAAAGTGAAGTAAGCAAAAAAGCAGAAGTAGTAGCAGAAACAATTCATAACCTAACTGTTTATCTTCATGCAAATAAATTATTGCTCTGTTTCAAAGCTGCTATTTACCCTATGTATATGTATCACATGATGTGACTGGACCCTAAGGAAAGTAGTGTGAGTACAATGTATACAAATATGAGCATATAATGGGAAAGTACAGTAATAAAAAAACAACAGAACTATCAGAAAGTGCTGATAACTCTACTGATTATCTTCATGCACAGAAAGGATTGCTGTCTTTCAATCTTGTGTCTTGTTTCATATGATATGACTGGACTCTAAGGGAATTACTTTAAGAACATACTTGAAGGATAAGTCTACAAATAAAGTATGTTTACAATTTTTAGTTCCTGACTGTTAGTGAAGAAAACCATGTGGCCTAGATATGTCAGTAAAGGAAAAAAGAGGGAGCCAGACATGTGATGTCATCAGTGATGTCATCAATGACATTTCTGATGGCATCTTTGATGTCCTGGGTGTTAGTCTTAGCAGTGCACGGTGGTGGCGCGAGTTATGGTTGCTTAGCTTACCATAACTGGCGAATTTCAGGGGTTTTTCGGTTTTACTTGGAACCATAAAGTCCCTTTAACGAAGTTTTTTTACTGAATTTCATAGGTTTTTAGTAGCACAACTTAACCATAACGTCCCTTTAACAAAGTTTTTTACTGAATTTCATAGGTTTTTAATAGCACAACTTAACCATAATATCCCTGACTTTATATACATGTAACATAGAGCATATTGAACCCCAGCTAGTGATTTTGATGTCCGCGGACTGTGCGAATGTCCGCGGATGGACGCGGACAACAGCAATACTACCCAAAAACTCATAGGGTAACTTAAATTGTCATATCATGCCATATGAACACTTCATAAGTTCAAAAAACAGCACACAAACACATTATATGTACTAATAAATAAGAAGTGGAACCTATATATCTAACAAATCAACCAATCATTTAAATACACTATGTTCTAAAATGGAATATACCAAAAGAAGAAAGATAGGCTTCCAACATAACTACCTCACAGAAACTCCACAACTAAGAGCAAGAGCAGATCTACAGACCAGTAAGAGCACACCTTACCAGAAGCTATTAAGTGTACTTCATTTTACTCATATATTTCTAAAATTCCTGTATTAGATACAAAAAAGTGATATCATTTTTTTTTTTCACACAGAAATGTCTAGTACTCTGGAGTGGCTAGAGGAGCATTTCCCTCATGAGGAAATGTCTGAAGATAGTGAACCTAATGGTAGATACTTTTCTGTATAAACCAATTAATAAATATTATTCTATATATATTTAACATATACATTCTTTTTGTACAGACCATACAAACATTGAAATTAGTAAACAAAAATAATTATTAGATAAGACTCTCCAGCACATGGAAGAAAAAATTGACATACTCATGGAAAATGTCAACAATTTGAAACACTTTGTGGAGGATTACTTGAAAGAAAAAACTGGATACCATTGTCCCACATGTACCTGTCCCCCTCACCATATCCCACTCAATTATCCCCAAATCCTCTCCATGAACAAAAACGTTTTGATGAAACTTCCATCACTTCTTCACCTCATATAAATCCTCTTGAAACCCCCAATTCTCCTGTTTTTGTGTCAGTTTCTGCCTCACCTTCTCTGTCATAAATTTAACATCCATATAATATACAGTAAAATTATTATGTTGTGTCCTAATTAATTTCTTGTCTTTTTTTAAAAAGCAGTACAGTTGTCCGCGGACAGCGCAAGTGTCCGGAATGTCCGTAAAGAAACAAAATGAGGGCGTCCTAAGGACACTATATCTGTCCGTACTGTTCGCATGCAAGTTGAAACTGTTCTAAGAACACACCTGGTGTTTGGGATGTCCGCAATCAAACTACCACATGCAGTGTCCTGAAATGTTTGTAAATAAACAAAATGGGGGTGTCCTGAGGACGCTAGATCTGACCGTATTGTTCGTAAGCGAGTTGAAACTGTTCTAAGAACACAGGCAGTATCCTGAAATGTTCGTAAATAAACAAAATGGGGGTGTCCTGAGGACGCCATACCTGTCCGTATTGTTCGGAGGCAAGCTGAATCTGTCCTAAGAACACACACAGTGTCCTGAAATATTCGTAAATAAACAAAATGGGGGTGTCCTGATGACGCTATACCTGTCCGTATTGTTCAGAGGCAAACTGAAACTGTCCTAAGAACACACGCTGTGTCCTGAAATGTTCGTAAACAAACAAAATGGGGGTGTCCTGAGGACGCTAGACCTGTTTGTGCTGTTCGTAAGCAGGTTCAAACTGTTCTAAGAACACATCAAGTGTCCTGGGATGTTCACAAATAAACAAAATGGGGGTGTCCTAAGGATTCAATGCCTGTCCGTATTGTTCACAAGCGAGTTGAAACTGTTCTAAGAACAAACGCCTGCTCGTAACTGTTTGTTTCACTTGTGACACATTTTTAATTAGTTTCAGGACCCGAACAGTGTCCGTAGAACACCAACGCGCATGCGCAAAACAGTTTGTGCATTTGATGTCCTGCGGACACCCACCCCCTTCACGGACATGTTCGCGAAGCTATCATATGACCGCACCCACACTGAGCGTGTGTTCTGACTGCGAACACTGTTCGTGTCCCCGAAAAATTTAAAACTACCTTTTCAAGCAATCCACAATATTTTTCAATAATAACTCACCATAGCACAAGTCCCACATAGTAATCCTGAGTTTCTACATACTTTTTGGGACTTTTTGAACCTTTTTTTGGTGTTCGATCTGTCCGTGGACAGCGCGCGTGTCCGCAAACCGCGCACAAGCACCCCTATAAAAGGCCACACCCTGAGCTCATTCTCATTGTGTTTCTGGCTATCTTACAGAACACAGTGCATTTTGCTGCCAACTTTCCAGATTTTCATCTGAAACCTGATGGCATCCATGGCTGCAGTACTGCCACCTGGTGCTACATCTGCCTCAGCACCACCCCCACCCCCTCCACCACCACCACCTCCCCAAGGGCCTGAAGAGGGGAACAGGATGGAGGATGCAGAGGAGGATGAAGAGGATGACGAGAATGAGGTAGTGGAAGTCCCTACTACCAGCACTCGGCATGAGTCTTGGGTGTGGTGGTTATTTACCATTCATGGTAATGTAACTAAGGCGCGTACGAACCAAGACACCTGCAACGAGTGCAAAATGGTACTCAGTTGTGGGAGGCTGGTTCATACAGCTTTGGGACAACTACCATGAAGCGACACCTAAAGTCATTCCACACTGGGGCCATTCGCAAGGTTGTACCTTGCAAGGAGTGTAGTAGGTTGACTTCCTCTACTACATCCTCCGTTTCCGATCCTGTCACTACAAGGAACACTCCTGTAGGACAGCAAATTCCTCAAACTGCCTCACAGGCCATACGGAATACTGATGACCCTTACCTTTCGAGGGTCACAGTTGTGTGTATGTACTACGACGCAGTACTCTGCAGGGGGGGAGAGACTTCAAAGTGCTTTTGAGACTCTGGTCTCAGAGCACGAGAATATCTGCTCACTAATCAAGTAAGACCCACTCTACATCTTACTCTCTCCACCGACCCTTTCTTATCGCCGTGGTTGGTGTCCCGCCTTACCCTCCTTTTCCCTCCTCTCCTAGTGTGTCGTGTATAAACAACCAAAAATAAATATAAAACAACAAAAATAAAACAAAGGCTCTTTTCAGAGCCGCCTTTCACAGTTTAAAAATAGAAGTGAACATAAATGAAGCAATTTTGGGATGCTGCCCTCTCATAACCATTGCAGTTTTGTCTGGGAGGAAGTGGTGGCCCTGAAAAGAGCATTTTGGTGGTATTTGTTTGTGTTTTAAAAATTTGAAATGCTCAACACCTACTACAAAATGGATGCTGTAATTCCATAAAAGGTTGCAATGCATTTTGTACATTTTTCAGAAAAATCTGATTGCCAGCATAAGTAAGATGGACTCCAACTCTGCGAAAAAATGTATGTGCTACGAAACATAATATTTTCATTGTGAAAAGAGGACATTCCAAAATCTCTTAGAAAGGCACAAACAGCCTTATTGACATTGCGCCTTGCTTTCTCCATTTGTGGACCAAATGAAGAAGAACGAAGCCACATTTGTCTCTGCGCAATCCGTGAAAAAATTACTTGAGAATTTGGAAACATGTCCATGACCTTCCCAAGTCCTTCTTTCATTGCAAATTGCAAAGAAATTCCAGCCACATGTCCTAAACTGTTCCCTCCACAATGAATTACAATTATGTCTGGATGTTGCTCTGTCTCCAAAGTAGCATAGAGAGGTAGCAAGTCCAAACACTTCATTCCACGTACTCCATGCCAGTGCACTTCCACATGTGGGAATCCAAGATCTACAGCTACTCCACAGCTTTCTGCATGCACCTTCAACCAATGTATCCACGAGTCTCCCAAAATCCAAACAATCTGTTTTCTGAAACACACAGCCATAGCGATCTGTTCTTCTGTCAGCAAAAAGAGTATCAGAGAAACTCTCTCTTGGCACAACACACCCACTAAACTTTACTAACCAATCCCTTGCTCTGCTCATTCTCATTTGCATGCCTCCCCACCCCAAAATCCCCAGATGTATCAAGCGATGTCCGCGGACTACCGCCATGTCCATGGACATATCGTAACATGGACAGTCCGTCTACCATTTCCATTTCGCTTTCTGTGCCATTCCCTCATTGGATATAGCTAAGAAATCACACGACCATTCACCAATCACATCCAAGGCCTCTACATCTAACTGCATCATCATAGATCAGCACTTCAAATATACTGTTAATCTCTCTGAGTACAAGTGTCATATTATTGGAAAGCACCTTCTACAAGAAATACTGTACAAGTCTCCAAGATTTCTACTTGCCGCTGCATGCATATCCAAATGCATGAACACAAACTACAGGTATGCATATTTTTTGTATAGTAGATGTACAATTTGTATACATTCATATAAACAGATTAACTGACTTTTAGCTTGTATGACCTATAAAATGAACTTACTGTAATTTTTCCCCATCTCCTATAATCAACTGTCACTTCCAAACCTCTCTGCTATTTAATTTCTTTTTACACACACATTTGCAAAGCATGTTGAACTAACATATTTAAAGTACAATATAAAGAGTTAACATACTCAAACAAAATTGCATGCACACACTATGTTCAAATATCAAACAAAAATACTTGCACAAAAACATAAAAAATCAATGTCTAAATTAAAATCAGTGCTATATACAAACAAAATTACTAATTTGTTTCCTTTACAATTGCAGTGAAGACCACTCTCCTGAAAAGAAGCAGCCGAATTTGAAGTACAAAGAACTAAGAAGAAACCTGCTCATTCCAGAAAAAAAGTAAGTTAAATACCACCATAATATTTGTACTATTACTCAAACACACTGTAAGGTTAATTCATGCAATTTCTGCACCTAAAAATAGAGATTGTGCACCATTCTGTCCACAAATCCCCATTTCATAAACAGATTTACAGGCAGAATGGCACACAAATTCCCATTTTTCGACGCACAAATGACCCAACTCAGCACCTAGAACTTTGATATTATAGAACAAACAACTGTTTTAATTGTATACCATTAGATTTACTATTTGTACTTCTCCACACCACTAGCTTACTTTCTACTGTCATCCGAACCCCAGTTTAGTAGCACATAAATTCAAGAATACCCATCCCAACTAGTTGTAGTTGCCCAAGGCACAATCACACACCATCACATACATCTTTATCATCATACTCAGACACTCATGCACACAGCACACATACATTGCAGAACACCCAAACCAATACCTTCTTTATTTTTTTCAACAGACCCTAAAGAATGCCTACGAAAAATCAAGTCCATAGAAAGCAACGCAGAAGTAGAGCAAATGAAAATAGAAATGTCCAAAATAAGCATCCATCTCTAGCAGAATTTGTAAAAAAAGTTCAAACAAAACAGCTAATACAGTCATTTAGCGAAACAAAACAAGCTTCAAGTACAGAAACTTTGCCTCCTCTATCAAAATGTAAAACGAAACAGAAAACAATTAACAAAAATTCAGCTACCACTACTGATAAAATTGCTCCTATATATCTTGATATAATGCCAAGTAAGCATACCAAAAAAAGTATTTTAGCAAAAATGTTCTGTCACATAGTCCTTCAAAATCTTATAAAAACAGGAGAGAAATCAGGCACAACCCTTAAAACCTATCGTAGGAAATTAATCTTAGAAGCTTTGATAGACAGTGCAATCCTTCTCAAAAGAAAGTTATTTATTTTAGTGTGAAACAAAATGAAACCAGTAACAAAACGAATGACTAAATTACAAAAAAGACTTCTCAATAAACGAAATGTCAACAGAAATAACTTCTTAAATATCTGTGGAGGTGAGTGGAGTCACACTACAAGCACAGAACCATATTTTAATGAAGAAGCATACAAACAAAAACAAACAAATACAATTGCCATACATAGCAGTGGACGAGGTTATGAAAAAGTTAATAATACCATAATGGAACAAGAAATACTGCTTACAAAAATATCCCCAGAAAACTTAGAATTACCTCTCAATTCAACTGAATCAGAACGTCTGGTATACAAATGGCCATGCACGTCAATGTGTAACATTCCCAAAAAACGTTCAAGTCTTTACGCCGATTCCTCAATCAATATGTGAAAGGCAAAGACAAAATCAAAATTAAACTACTGCAAAATATGGATACCTGTCCAGTGCGCAAGTACACAGCAGTACAAGGACATTCATTGGCCTGCATTTCAGGACCTACTTGCAAAACCACCTTCCATTATATCAAAATGATACCAACACAACATTCAACTATAAGAAATCTAGTCTATAAACTGTACTATGCTAAAAGTCCTGCTTAAGCACTAGCCAATTTAAATAACATTCTTCTACATGGTACAGCAAAAGACCTACTTGAAGAAATCGACTATATCTAGAAAAAATATTTTGGAAATGAAAGCCACTTACAGAATGAAATAGCTTTAAAACAAATTAGCAACAATTCTATCCATGGCAACCTTCTACTACACACATACAAAAAAGAAATACTGAAATTTAAAAGTACATCTGCTGAAGTACCAAACCATGTGTGTGTATGTTGCCGCAGAACTTTTTATAAAAGTAACACAAGAACTGTAGACCTAACATACAAAATAGAAGACAATGAAGATTCTAAATGGTTTGAATTAGCTATCTACCTTATAGCAGAAAACAAATAAAAAATAACTGACCCCTTAATACTTTGCAGTTACTGCACTACAAAACTTGACAACAACCAAACTCCTTCACGTGATATCACAAATAATTTGGAATTATTTCCACTACCAAAACCCCTACAACAACTCAATTTATATGAAAGCATCATAATTCAAACAGTGCACCCCTTTCAAGCAATAATACGCCTTCAACCAAAAACAGCAAAATTACCTCCCTCTGAATTAGTGAAAGGTATTCGTGGAAAAGTAGTGTATTTACCATTAGATCTAAAACAAAATGTGCACACTCTGGGAGTGTAATGTCCAATGGAGCAATCTTTAATTATCTTAGTAAATGGTGTACCTACAAAAGACAAAACAATTTGGCAACAACTGGTAGATTTACATAATGTTAGACAAGTTTTGCAATACCTAAAAGACAATAATGAATACTACAAAGAAATTAATATTGAAGAAAACTTGAAGGAAACCACTGAAATAATTCAAGAGTCACCAGAAGCAGGTCAATTTGAGCTTCTAGATCCTGCAACAGTATCCAATACTTTAGACCATTATACAATTCATCCATTGAACTCTAATGACACCGTAGAAGATGCACTAGAAACGTACCAAATGCGACAAACAAAAGGATCACCAATCAGCATATGGGAAAAAAGTATAGAAGCACGTGCTTTTCCTCTACTCTTTCCTACTGGCAAAGGAGGAAGATACGATGATAGACCTATTCAAATAACAGCATCAGAATACCACTCGTGACGGATGTATTCTGAAGATCCCAGATTTAGACAAAATGTGGAATACATATTCCACCTACTCTTTGAAAGTGAACTAAAAACTTTATGTTACGGAGTTGCACACACATTAAAATCAGGATCCCACTTTCAAAATATGTCAGCTACACAATTATTACAAAAAGTGCAACAAAAAGATGAGGTTTTACAATCAGGTATTACAAATCTATTAGCAAACATGCGTGGTACTAAAGAGTACTGGTTTCGACATCATGGAGATGTACGTTGTATGATAAGAAACCTTGGCCCACCCACTTGGTTTGTTACATAAAGTTGTGCAGAATATGCAAGGGAAGATTTACATGATTTCCTACGCATATCAAACAAAAACAAAACAAACAGACATACTAACACCTGGAGAACTGTGTTCTCTAGATCCTGTTAATGTTTCAAGATATTTTCACCATCGCTTCATTGCTATGCTACACTTTATTTGTAATAAAACTGTTCCTCCCCTCAGAGAAGTGCAACACTTCTTTTGGAGAAAAGAATAACAATCCAGAGGAGCACCACATATCCACATACTTTTATGGATTAAAGATGCTCCTGAATTTGGTCAAGACAATGATGCCACTGTGTTACAGTTTATTGAAAAATATGTCACTTGTGAAATTCCATCAGAAGCAACAAATAGTGATCTTCATTCACACATTTTACAATTTAAAAGACACAAATGTGGCAAATATTGTCGTCGCAAATATAAAAACAAAGGGAAATACTACATCAAATGCCGCTTTAGTTTTCCTAGACCGGTTACAAAAACAGGTCAAGTAAACAACTTCATGTCTTCGGTTAGACATTGTATTAAAGGTAAATCAACATAAATTACATATTACATAAAAAGAACAGAAGAAGAAAAATATATCAATGATTTCAATGCAATCATTGCCCACTTATGAAATGCAAACATAGATGTGCAGTACATTGCAGAAAAGTCCACTGCAGTTGCACTATATGTTACAGCATACTTAACCAAAGCAGAAAAAACAGAGCTCCAAGACCTCTGGAATGACCTGTCATCAGACAAAACACTGTCTCTCAGAAATGATACAGCTTGGGCATAAAAATGCTCTCCCATAGAGAATGTGGCTCCTATGAAGCAGCAGATCGTTTAACTGGTACTGCTTTGCATGGAAAATCAGAAAATATAGTATGGCTAAGTCTTGGTCCTGCTAAATCTAGAAAAAGAGTTCTAAAATCATACGATAATATAGAAACAATAGCCAAACATGATCCCAACAGCCAAGACATTTTAAAAAACAATTTACTAGACACATACTATCCAAACAGAAGTACCACTTTGGAAACCATGTGTCTATACCACATAGCCCAAAACGTCACATACAAAAATAATATAAAACCCGATGATAAAAAAGGTAAATACAGAGTGTCAAATTGTGAAGGCAGCTTAGTAAAACTCAACAAACCAAATTTAATGAATCATATCAAATTGTTATTAAAGACTCCTCAACATAAAGAACTATATTACATGTCCCTGCTACAACTCTTTAAACCATGGGGAAAAGAAGAAGAAATACTAGATAACTATGACTCCAATGAAGACGCTTTCAAAGCAAATGAAAGCACTATAACCGATGTAAACTTTACACAGTACAAAACAATGTTGCACAATGAACAGCAACACGAAGAACTCCAGGCCCAACTAGATAAGGACACTCCTGACAGTAGTCAACCTTCTGTAACAGGAAGCCAAGAAGCACTGGGAGAGCCACTAATAACAAATGAGGCAGAATTAGCTATGATGGAAGTAGAAAACACCATGTGTCAGTATGAAGATGAAGAAGACTTAACTATACTACAATCAAAACTAAACAATGAGCAATGTAGCATTTTTCAAGAAGTAACAAAAGAAATTGCACATGGTGTACAACATGAAAACAAAGAATGCACCTGCCAAAATTACAAACCTATACTACTGTACTTCAGTGGTGAAGCTGGTTCTGGCAAAACATTCTTAATCAAAATCATCAGTTAATTCCTTCAACAATTGACAAACAACAAACTGTCAGCTGTTGTCACTGCCCCCATAGGTTTAGCTGCCTAAAACATAGGTGGTGTCACTTTACACCGATTACTACTCCTGCCAGTAGAACACCAAAATAAATTAGACTGTTACAAACTTTCTACAGAAGCTGCAATGGAACTACGCAGAGTATTAAAACAAATGAAAATGCTACTAATAGATGAAGTGAGCATGCTCTCCAACCTAATGTTGGCTTTGATTCACCTCAGATTACAAGAAGTACTCAAAACAAACTACGAAGAGCTCTTTGGAGGAAAACACATTATTGTTTTCGGAAATCTTCTTCAATTGACACCAGTGAAAGGTGAACCTATTTTTAAAACCTTAGGACACAAACTCTGCCGTAAAACTGTTGGCAGCATTGGAAATGTCAACCTTTGGCAACATTTCCAATACAGAGAATTGACAGAAAACATGCGGCAATCTGCAGATTTCACTTATGCCAACATCTTAAAAAGTATTAGAGTTGGTATATTATCTCAAGAAGCACAAGCAATATTGAAAACTTGACACATTCATGCACTTTATGGTGATAATGCATGTGCTACGGATGTTATGGAACAAATAGCCCACACAAATGTTAATTGTATGCCCTTAATGCCAACTCTTGCAAGCTGTTTCAAATTCAATGAAACAATGTTAAAAAATGAAATGCAACCAATAATTGAAATTAGTGCCACAGACAAACTAGAAATACATGGTATGGCACTACCCATGTGTGAACAAGCCACAACGAGACTAAATAGTTTAGAAAATTCAATCTCCAACACAGCTGGATTGGAAAAAATATTAAAATTATCCTTAAATTGCAGAGTTATGCTTAAACGTAACCTTGACGTGGATCAAGGACTAGTTAATGGAGCACTGGGTACAGTTGTTGGCTTTCAAACATACCCACGTGACAACAACATTCAGTTTGTCAATATTCTCTTTGACAAACTTTCAGAAGTGAAAAGGATAGGACGCTCAACAGCTCGATTCCTTCTCTTCAAAGACAATGTATATAGACAGAGAACAATTTTCTCTAACTCTTGCATACGCAGTCACGATTCATAAATCACAAGGTCTTACTCTAGACAGAGCAACAGTCTTTAAAGAAGGCATGAGCTACGTAGCACTATCACGGTTACGTACACTTGACGGTCTATTCCTAATCAACTTCGATGCAAGTAAAGTAAACGCTGATATTCCTTGCTTTTTAGAATACAATAGACTTTGTTCACTATACACCCCCATCTAAAAACATATCCTGTTCCACAAAAAGTAAAATGTTCTAAAAGAAAACTCAATCTAACAGAAATGGAACAGGATGAAACTGCAAATCTCCAAAGAGAATGAAAAAACTAATACTTCATCAAGTACCACAAACAAAAAAGAAACTATTAGGGAAAGTAAACCAGGTACTTCTTCAAAAAAGGAAGACAAACTCAAAAAAAAGCATTCAGATACAGAACTACCTGGTCCATTTAAACATTCAAATGTAATTGGTGTAAGTTGCTACGCAAATGTAGCAATGAATATTCTATTTCAATTACCACCAATTGTTGACAATATTTACTTACACAGTACAGACCAATTATGTTTGCAAATGTTAGTACTTCATAGAAACGCAACAAACAATCCTGACAACACGTATAGTGTTTATGGAATAAGACAACAATTGGACTACTGTGCTGGAATGGTAAAATTCACTATAAACTCACAGGAAGATCCACAAGAATTTCTAATGTACTTACTACAAGTACTGGAAAACAAAAACATACATATAAATGAAATCTTCCAGATTTCATACATGTGGAAACATACATGCACTCTCTGCAACAATGTAACACAAGAACAAATCCCCAATGACCGCTTCGTGTATGTATCAATACCTAATTGTGAATCTGTTCCATTTCAGCAACTTGTACAAAATGCAAACCATGGTAGATTATGTACTACCTGCAATTCGGATAATCGCTCCACCTTACTAATACAAACACATAGTAAATATGTAATACTAATGCTTCTACGTAGCAATGCAGATGGTACCAAAAACAACTGCAAGCTGACTGGATTCACACATGGTCAAGTATCACTTGGTAAGAAAACCTTCACAACAATAGGTATAATCTACCAGACAGGAGCCACAACCAATGCAGGTCACTATACTGCATATATAAAAAAAAAATGTGGATGGTTCGAATGTAATGATAGTACCATTACTCTAAAGCAGAGATTACCTGCACATCTTACAAACACTTATTTAATCTTCTTAAAACCAAAATGTATTAACTAAACTGTACTTAAACATTAACTAAACTTCTATTAAAAAACTATAAACTGTTACAATATGCCAACAGCTATATAACTGCCCCAAGATTCTACAACAACTAAACAGATAAGTGAATACTACAAAATTATATTTAAAAAAATAGATAGTTAGAATATGCCAACTAGTATCTAACTGCCCCAAGATTTTACAATAACCAAACAGATAAATCAATACTACTTCAATATAAAAAAAACTATAAACAGTTAGAATATGCCAACAGGTATCTAACTGCCCCAAGATTCTACAACAACTAAACAGATAAATCCATACCACTTCATTAAAACAAAGAATAGACTGTTAGAATATGCCAATTGGCATCTAAATGCCCCAAGATTTTCAATAACCAAACAGATAAATCAATGCCACTACATTATAACAAGAAATAGACATTTAGAACACGCCAACTGGTATCTAACTGTCCCAAAATATTACAATATCCAAAGAGATAAATCAATACCACTTCATTATAACAAGAAATACACAGTTACAATATGTCAACAGGTATATAACTGCTCCAAATATCTGCAACAAGCCAATATATAGAGCATTAGCCAGAAACAACAAGTGAACACTGAAAACAAACAAACAAGTAGACTGTAGCATAGCAAAAAAGTTTTTTTTTTAATCCAACGTGGATTTTTTTTTCTCCCACAGACCCAATGATTTTAGCAACAAACACAGAAACTGAGCAAATTGCACAGTACACTGGTTTGTAATCCACTAAATATGAGGGCAAAAAAATATATATATATATATATATTGATTATTCAATGTTATAAGTCATTAGAAAATACCAAGAAGAATTTTATAAGGACCAGTGGGAGGCTTTTAATGAACTCTATGTGTGAATTAAGTGCTGATGGGCGATGTTTTTTCTTTCAGAGTGGTTAATTTACTATTGTGTTCTTTTTATTGTGTTTGTCTTGTGTTGTGTGGTTGTGTGTTTGTGTTTATTTTTTTTTCTCTCTTGTTTTCCTCTGATTTTTTGCTAGTTATCATTTCAAATTAGGTTTGTTGCGATTAGTAGAGATAATTGATAGGTTTTTCTTATTTATTCTGTGCTATTTGTATCAACTTGTATAATGCTTTTTTCGTTTTATTTGTCGTTTTCTTGTTATCATAATTGTTGTTTTGGAATGATATGTATTTCTTTTGATAAATCTTTAAATAAAGTTGTCAAAAAAAAAATACCAATACCAACATGATCTTTTCTTTTATCACAGAAATGAACAAGAAATACATGCACTCCAGTTCCTAAACCAAACAGTAAGTATATTATAATTAGAACAACCATCACAGCAAATCACACCCATAGTGACTTATAACTTCGGTGCTTATAAATTTGGTCTTGTCCATGCACCCAAGACTATAGGCCCTGCCCACAACCACCACAGCATATCACACCCATAGTGTCTTATAACTTCGTTGTTTATAAATGTGTTCTTGGATGCCAAAGTTATAAGCCACTATGGGTGTGATATGCTCCCGTGGTTGTGGCCAGGGCATAGAGTCTTGGGTGCATGGCCATATGGCCATGCACCCAAGACTCTATGCCCTGGCCACAACCACAGCAGCATATCACACCCATACAATCAAACATTTTAACTATGCCATATCGGCACTTTTAATGTCCGCGGACATGATGAGTGTTCTTAGAACTTGCCTATGAACAGTACGGACAGGCATAGCGTCCTCAGGACACCCCCATTTTGTTTATTTATGAGCATCCCAGGACACATGATGTGTTCTTAGAACACTTTCAACTTGCCAGTGAACAATACGCACAGCGTCCTCAGGACACCCCCATTTCGTCCATTTAAGAACATTTCAGGACACTGCATGTGTTCATAGAACAGTTTCAACTTGCCTGCGAACAAAACGGACAGGCATACCGTCCTCAGGACACACCCATTTCGTTTATTTTTGAACATTTCGGGACAGCGTGTGTGTTCTTAGGACAGTTTCAGCTTGCTTGCGAACAATTCGGACAGGGCTAGAGTCCTCAAAACACTCCCATTTTGTTTATTTACGAACATCCCAGGACACTTGATGTTTTCTTAGAACAATTTCAACTTGCCCACGAACAGTACGGATAGGTATAGTGTACTTAGGACACCCCCATTTTGTTTATTTACGAACATCCCAGGACACTTGATGTGTTCTTAGAACAATTTCAACTTGCCTACAAACAGTACGGACAAGTATAGTGTACTTAGGACACCCCCATTTTGTTTATTTACGAACATCCCAGGACACATGATGTGTTATTAAAACAATTTCAACTTGCTTGCGAACAGTACGGACAGGCATACCGTCCTCAGGACACCCCCATTTTGTTTATTTACGAACATTGCAGGACACCGCAAGTGTTCTTAGGACAGTTTCAGATTGCTTGCGAACAATATGGACAGATGTAGCATCCTCAGAACACCCCCATTTTGTTTTTTTACAAACATCCCAGGACACTTCATGTGTTCTTAGAACAATTTCAACTTGCTTGCGAACAGTACGGACAGGCATACCGTCCTCAGGACACCCCCATTTTGTTTATTGACGAACATCCACCGTCCTAAGGACACCCCATTTTGTTTATTTACGAACATCCCAGGACACATGATGTGTTATTAGAACAATTTCAACTTGCTTGCGAACAGTACGGACAGGCATACCGTCCTCAGGACACCCCCATTTTGTTTATTTACGAACATTGCAGGACACCGCAAGTGTTCTTAGAACAGTTTTAGATTGCTTGCGAACAATATGGACAGATGTAGCATCCTCAGAACACCCCCATTTTGTTTTTTTACAAACATCCCAGGACACTTCATGTGTTCTTAGAACAATTTCAACTTGCTTGCGAACAGTACGGACAGGCATACCGTCCTCAGGACACCCCCATTTTGTTTATTGACGAACATCCACCGTCCTAAGGACACCCCATTTTGTTTATTGTCGAACATCTCAGGACACATGATTTGTTCTTAGAACAGTTTTAACTTGCCTGCGTACAAAACGGACAGGCATACCGACCCCAGGACACACCCATTTTGTTTATTGTTGAACATTTCAGGACATCCATGTTGTCCGCGGACAAAGCGAACACAACAGGGGGGCCTACCACCTAAATAAATACAACATTTAACCCATCTCTTACTCCCCCACCCTCCCCAAACAGTCTTACACACCAACAGACTCTACTAAATAGTATTTTTCCACCAAGTTTTACCGCGCTGTCCGTAGACGTCCGTGACTCCAAGGTGGCGGCCGTTCCCGAAAATCTGACAGGTTTCACGCTCTTCACCGTCCAATCAGCGAACATATTGCATGTCTGTGAACATGACGCAAGCCAGTTGGCCAATCAGGACACTGTCGGCGGAGCGAACAGGGAAGTGTGTCCGCAGACCGAACATAGATATCACAAATATTTTGTGACCTACTTTTTGGTCATTTTAAAAAAAACTACTTGACGGATTTTCACCAAATTTGCGAAAGCCAAAGCCACTGCTCCTCGTGAAAATCCGTCCAGCGGTTTGGGCTGTAGGCATGAGCAAAGTTTTTTCCCCATTCAGTCTATGGGAAAAAAAGAAGTTTTGGGACACCCCCCTTATAACTTTGCCCCCCCTGGACCAAACCTCACCAAACTTTCAGAGTGATCCATATACTTTTATTACAAAGTTTGGTGAGGATTCGTCCAGGGAGAGCAAAGTTATAAGCCACCCAAAAAGGGCTCTTCCTATGGAAGCAGCAACTTAACCATAACTACTGTGGCTGTGTTATATATATATAGTATAACATTCCTTTAATGATATTTTTTTACTGAATGTACATATATATGTATGGCAGGGAAGGAAAGGAAAGGGGCTAAACAAGTGATGTCATCATTGATGTCATCATTGACATTTGAGATGACATTTTTCATGGTCTGGGTATTAGTGTTAGCAGTGCCCAGGGGTGGTGGCAGGGTTGGGGGCTCAGTTTACCATAACTGTCGAATTTCAGGGGTTTTTCGGTTTTAATTTGAAGGCATAAAGGGGAGGTGGAAAGTTTTTTTTTGTGAAGTGTACAGGTTTTTGTTAGGGCAACTTAACCATAACGTCCCCTCAACAAAGTTTTTTTGTAGTGAATTTCACTGGTTTTTGGGAGGGCAACTTAATCATAACGTCCCCTAAAACAAGGCTTTTTTGTAGTGAATTTAACTGGTTTTTGGGAGGGCAACTTAACCATAACGTCCCCGTAACAAAGATTTTTTTTAGGGAATTGCATAGGCTTTTGGAAGGTGGAACTTAAGAATGAAATTGCGGCAATGAAGTCGTTCAGCAGAATATACACTGTAATCATATGATTTTGAAAGATATGTAGTATAGTGTACGTACTTGACATAGATTTAACATAGAACATAGAGAACCCCCTCCTTAATGATGTTGGAAAGGGACAGACTGAGCACCTGTTTGCGGACGGGGTTGGACAGCATCAACATTACCCAAAGAGGTGGGGGATAGCTGAAAATGTACTATTGTCTTGCAGAAAAAAATGTGCAACGTAGAAGAAGGACATAAAGATATTATAAGTAGTAATAAGTAAATATGGAAACCTGAAGTTGGGAAAAGTAAACCACACATTTAATAACCATGTAGAATAAAGTGGATGGTACCATAAAAAAGAAAGGATGCCTCCAGCGTAATCACTTCACAGAAACTCGGCAGCCTGGAACAACAGTGGATGGACGCAGTAGGACAAAGGGACATTAAAGCAAAAGAAAGAGTACAGGTCATGTTTTTATATGGGTGATTTTTTTTTGTGGTATGTAGTGCATAAATAGTAATTTCTTTCTGTTGTTTTGACACAGAAATGGCAAGTACTTTGGAGTGGCTGGAGGAGCATTTCCTACATGACGAAATGTCTGAAGACAGCGACAATAATGGAACAGAGTGCTCTGCATATGCAAAATAGTGACCAGTATTTTAGAGGCATTCAACCTATGTATTTTTTTTTTAACAGACCAGGAAAGAAAAGAAGAAAGGGCAAAAAACGAGACAGAAGAAGACAGGATAAAAATGATAGAGCAGAAAATTGACACAGTGAACAACAATTTTCAAAGTTTACGGGAGTTTGTGGAGGACTGTGTGAGAGGAAAGGTTTGTTATCATTACCCCACCTGCCCTGCGTCTCCATTCCCTAGTGAACCATCCCCAAACCTTGAACAGGAAAATAGACGTTTTGATGAAATGTCCCTTCTTCCCCTCACAAATCTTCTCCTCATAACCAGCCCGTGTTGAATCATAATTCCCCCATATTTGTTTCCATGTCCGCTTCCCTCGCTATTTCTTTAGATTGGGGGGGGGGGTGTGTAGATTTATTTTTTGAAAAGACGTAAAATGTTTGCGAACAGCGCGCCTGTTCGACCTATCCACAAGCAATGGAATGTGCTGTCTAATGTGAAGTAAGACAGATGTGATGTGTGACTGCACCATCTGTTGCAATTTTGCGTACATAAACAGAAAAGCGTGTCCAAAGGATATACTACGTCAGCGTACCGCTTGGAAACGAAATAATACATGGTCGTTGAACACACAAGATGTCCGGAATGGGTGTAAATGAGTAAAAAGGGAGTGTGTGAAGGACAGTATAGCGGTCCGTATTGGGCACAGGCAAGTTCGTAGGCAAACAAAATGGAGTTGTCCTAAGGACACTGGAACTGTCCGTACAGTGAACATAGCATGCGTACACATGTGCAGTACAAACGTAAGGATTGCGAACATTGCGCCAGTTCCTAACTGTCCGTCTCACTTGTGTCGCACTTTGAAGTAGTTTGAGAACCCGAACACTGTCCGTAGGACACTTGTGCACATGCGCATGTTTGATTCTTTGCATTTGCTGTCCAGGGGACTTTCATTATGAGGGCGGATGTTTTGAGGACGTCATCTTGTGACGGTACCTACGCTGAGCGTGGGGACTAGTTTCCGTGGTTTGTGTGCTTCCGCAACAATAGAAATGAACTTGTAGACACAAGGCAAAGTATTATGGAGTGTAAAAATGTAATTTCACATCCCAAACCATAGGCCACCTCAGGAGTTGCTGTGTAAAATGTGTGTACCGCTTTGTGGGGATGAAGACAGTCACGAGGCATACCCCTGGACCCCTACAAAAGGCCACACCCCCAAGCGCATCTTCATTGTCCTTCTAGCTATAGCAGATTGAGGTGCGTTGCCTTTACTGCTGTAGTGACCAAAAGGAAACTAATCGGTATGGCTTCCATGGCTGCTGTTGGGTTATTAGCCTCTACACCACCGCCAAACCCGCCACCATCACCACCTCACCAAGGGCCTGCAGAGAGATATATGGGTGAGGATGTAGAGATTGAGGAAGAAGAGGAGGAAGAGAATGAAGTGGAGGAACTCCGCACTAGGAGCACTCAGCGGGAGTCGTGGGTGTGGCAGTTGTTTTCCATTTATGTGAACGTACCAAAAGCACGTGTGAACCTGGTGAAGTGTAACCAGTGCGATGTGGTGTTGAGTCGCGGGAGATTTGGAGCGTACAGTTTTGGTACGACAACCATGAAGCAACACCTCACTTTGTTCCACACTGCGGACATTCGCAAGGTGGGGCCATGTGAAGAGTGTAGTCATTTGAGTTCCTCCACAGCATCCTCGGAATCCGATCCTCCCACCACAAGAGACACTCCTGTGGGGGATTGCCTCCCTCCAGCTGCTTCACAAGCCATTCGCAATGCTGTGGACCCTTACCTTTCAAAGGTGACAGTAGTGTGCACGTATTGTGAAGCAGTACTCTGCATGGGGGAGTGTTTTTCGAAGTGCTTTTGTGGCTGCAGTCACCGAGCACCAGAAGATTTGCTCCTTACCTAAATAAAGATCACCCTTAATATTTGTCTATTCAGTTGCCCTTTCTTATCCCCGTGGCTGGTGTCCCTTCCTTACCCTCCTTTCGCCTCTTCTCCTAGTGTGTCGAGTGCTGTTAATCAATGAACGTAAACACAACAAGAATTACAGAAAAGGCTCTTTTCAGAGCCGCCTTTCTTAGTGTAACAATAGAACTATGAAGTGAAGGCCATAGACCCCTGCGGAGTTCAGCAAACGTTTGCGGACAGTCGTAGAGGGGAAAAAGGGAGGGTGCAAGCAGAGCAGTAAAGTGTACTTTGGGAGTAAGTTGCAGCTCTGAAAAGAGCCTTTTGGTGGTGTGTTGTGTGGGTCAAAAACAGTGGATTGGGGAAAACGGATTTTCAGATAGGTTAGTGTGATTGTAAAAGAGGGTGCAATGCATTTTGTAAATTTTGAAGAAACATCTGATTGCCAGCATATGTGAGGTGGACTCCATCTCTGCGGAAAATGAAACTGCTACGAAACGAAATGTTTTCATTGTGGAAAGAGGACATGCCAACATCTTTTAAAAAGGCAAACACACAGCCTTATTCACATTGGGTCTCGCTTTCTCCATTTGTGGACCAAATGCAGAAGAACGCAACCGTATTGGTCTTTGGGCAATACGGGAAAAAAGTATTTGATAATTTGGAAACATGTCCATGAGCTTCGTGAGTCCTTCCTACATGGCAAATTGTAAAGAAATTCCAGATAAATGGCCTAAACTGTTTCCTCCACAATGAATGATGAGTATATCTGGAGGACGCTCTGTCTGTAAAGTAACACAAAGAGGTACCAAGTCCAGCCATCTCATGCCACGCACGCCATGCCAGTGCACTTCCGCATGTGGAAATCCGAGATTTGTAGATAAACTGCAGCTTTCTGCATGCACCTTCAACCAATGTATCCATGAGTCTCCCACAATCCAGATAATCTGTTTTCGAGCATGGAAAGCCATGGCTGTGTGGTGTCCTGTGAGTGAGAAGACGGTCTTACTAAAGTACGTCGGGCAGAACACACCTACTGAACTTTATGGACCAATCCCTAGCTCCGCTCATTCTCATTTACATGCAGCTCCACCCTTCAATCCCCAGTGGTGATATGTGCTGGCTGCTAACTACCGCAATGTTCGCGGGCATGTACAGGATCAGAGCATGATGACGGTACATTAAAGTACTATTTTCCTTTTTCCCCTCTAAGGTAGGCTTTGAAAAGAGCCTTTTTTTTAAATTTTTGCCCACATATCATTCAGACATGTGGTATTTTATGTATTTTTTTGTATTTTTTGTCCTTGCTTTACTCTTGCAAACATTACAAAACCTTCTCTAAAGCAAGCATTATGTTCCAAAAGGACATCGCATTTCCCAAAGAGGATAGCACAACACCATCTCCTTCAAAGTAATGCGCATTGCTTGGAGCAATGTTATCGTGGCTACAAAAAAACATACCAACTCATAGCATGAATGCACCTCCCGATGCTTTGATCTGGACAGAAAACAGAAGTGTTGTTCCATTGCACTCTCGGGAGGAAAGCAGAAAAAATAACTTTCGATGTTGGGAAGATGGTCATGAGTGCTTCAACCAACTGTGCCAAATCTGTCAACAAAGTACGTGAAGTCAGGTATCCCATGTGGCAAGCACCGTAGTGCAAAATTACCACATGAGGAGTGGTCATTCTATGCATGTCTCTGCAAACTTGCAGAATTGCCACAGCATTGGCATCAGTGTCAGCACGCCACACCACCTCCACTCCTCGCACATCGAAATGGTGTGCCACATGCCTACTCTCGGCATAGTGTTGTAAGCCTAAAAATGTCTCCAAGCAGCAAAACCCTGACCCTCTGCACCTCTGCCATTTTCAGTGTGCGCACCGTCATTCGACACAAAAGAGTAATGTGAACATCTGATTGGCTGATGCCTACAGTCGTCTTTCCATGCAGGATTTGCTGTAGAAACCTGTATGTGACACGTCCTACCAGTGGACAAGCGATGCCTACGTGCGGCACGTAACTCTTACCCAGTCCTTCCACCCTTTCTACAGCGGTACCAAAGCGAGTCCCTCATTGGACACAACTAAGCGGGCGCACTATCATCCACCAATCACATAGAACATCGCTAATTTTAACTCCGTCATCAACATTGCGCACTTCAAAATTACTGTCAATGATTCTTAATGGAAATCTCATACCATTGCAAAGCACCTACTTCACAAGCTATTGTGCAAAGATTGAGAATGTCTACGTACAGCTCCATGCATGTCCACATGCATCAGTATAGAGTACAGGTATGTACATTTTAATCAGAGTACATGTGGAAGCCTTATGATTTAAAATAGACAAAATAATGCCGGTAAATTTCCATAGGGAACACATAACAACGCTCCCCCTTTTAAAGTGCAAGATTGCCGATTTGTCATTAACAAATTGCACGACTGCTTACTGTCTTCTGCATAACCTGTACATACGTTGCAAGCATGCCTATTTAGGCATAGCTCTCAACCATTTTTGTCTGAAAGGCGGGTGAAATCCGTCGATTTTGTTTTTGGCGGGTGAGACGCCCATTGGAATGAATGGCCATGCAGGAGGCTTGGCGGGTGAGTCTGCCATTTACAAGATGGGTGACACCCGCCAAAAGCGTGTGAGTTGAGAAGTATAATTTAGGGCAGACCTCAATTTTGTATGTGAAAATGTCGGAGTTCTGTACTCTGTACTGCCAACAGTAATGCTACTTGCAATGTGATTGTATGAGAATAGTAATAGCTCCCGATTGTGGTGCTGACATGTCCTTCGGAGGGTCTCCTGATTTTTGGACATCATGCTTTTCATTAAGAAGTACAAAATGTTTGCCCATCTACTACCTTGTCCTATCGCTTACAAACCTCTCTCCTATGCATACTACACTTTGTAAAGAACAAGGCATTTGCAAACCCTTAAAAAATGTAGTTATTTTGAAGGACTTTCAAGTACCATATTGAAAGTAGTATGCAAAGACTGCACAGAGAGAAGTGAAATGTGCACGTGGACTGGGTTGAAATATGAAAGTTGAATCCTCTGACGAAAGAAGTACAAGTAAAGTCTGCAGTATCATGACGGCTGCAAACACACAAAGTAATTGATATCATTTTTTTTAATTCACAGTGAAGACTACTCTCCTGAGAATCAACAGCATCTACACTGCAGACGACATATCCGAAGAAACCTGGTCATCTTGCACAAAAAAGTAAGTACAGTACAACCTTCATATTGTAACTACTCCTTAAAGAGGGTGCGTGGGTTATTTGTTTATTTTGGGCACCAAAGGAAGCATTCATATGTAAATCATTTTAACTACAAATATCCATTTATTGAACAAAGATTAACAGGTGGAATGGCTGACAAATCCCTGTGTGTTTGGTACTGAAATAACATGGGAAATCCTTAGAAGGTTAGATTGTGAAAATAAGTTGCGGTAGCATGTTTTTGGCATTTCGGTTATTAATAATGGTTCTCGTCACAAGTAGGGCACTTTGTACTCTCATCTAAAGCACATTGTACTAGTATACAAACGGTAAAGTAGCCTTACCAAATGATAGTTAGAGGTCACTGTGCGTTCACACACCATGCCATAGAGCTTCCTCATCACACTTACGCACGCATGCACACAGAACACATACATTGGACAACAGACCAAAGTATACTTTTTTTTCTCAACAGACACCAAAGAATGCCTACCAAAAAGCAGCTCCGTAGAAAGGAACGCAGAATTATAGCAAATAAAAATAAAGATGCCCAATGTAAGCATCCACCTGTTGTAGAGTTAGTGGAGAATCTTGGTACAAACCACCTAATGCATTTGGGTAACATAATAAAAGAAGTCAACTACCGAAACTGTACCTCCTCCATCAAAAAGTGTCAGAAAACACAGAAATGTTGTCAAACAAAACGGCTGCCAGTACAGCTAACAATGTTCCTAATAATCCTGATAGTGTACGAAGAACCCATAGTAAAAAAAGTATTTTAGCAAAAATCCTTCAGAATCTACTAAGAAGAGGACCAAAATCATCCTCACCCCTTAAAATGTACCACAGAAAGTTAATTCTACAAGCACTCGTGGACAGTGCAATCCTTCTCAAAAGGAAGTTGTTCATATTAGTGTTAAAAAGGATGAAAGCACAAACAAAACTAAGTACCAAATTACAAATGAAACTCAGGAATAAACGGAATGTGAACAAAAATAATTTTTTGCATGTTTGTGGTGGTGAATGGAGTCACACAACAAAAACAGAGCCATATTTGAATGAAGAAGCATACAAACAAAATCAAACAAACCCAATTGCCATCCATAGCAGTGGACGAGGGTATGAGAAAATCAATACTACCATCATGGAACAAGAAACACTGCTTACAAAACTATCTTCTGAAAACTCCGAATTACCTCTTGATTCAGCAGAACCACACCGTCCAGTATACAAATGGCTGTGCACATCAATGTGTGCCATTCCAAACAAAGCTTTCAAATCTTTACGTCAGTTCCTCAATCAATATGTAAAAGGTAAAGACAAAAGTAAAATGAAAGTGCTGCAAAATATGGATATTTGTGTAGTGCGGAAACACACAGGACTAAAAGGAAATTCATTAGCCTGCATTTCTGGGCCTATTTGCAAAAGTACCTTCCATGATATCAAAAGAATATCAGTACATCATTCCAAAGTAAGAAATTTAGTGTATAAAATATACTGTGCAAAAAGTCCAGCTTCAGAATTAGGCAATTTAAATACCACTCTTCTGCATGGTACACCCAAATACTTACAAGAAGAAATGGACCGTATTCAGAAAAAGTATTTTGGAAATGAGAGCCACGTAGAAAATGCAACAGTTTTAGAGCATAGTATCGACAATTCTGCACACAGCAACCTTCTATTGCAAACTTACAGAAAAGAAATAGTAAAAGTTAAAAGGTCATCAGCTGAAGTAAAGTACCAAACCATGTGTGTGTATGTTGCCGCAGAACGTTTTACAAAAGGAACACAAAAAATGTGGACATAGCATACAAAATAGAAAACAATGAAGACTCTAAATGGTTTGAATTAGCTTTGTACCGTTTAGCTGAAAGCAAATATGAAATAACTGAACGCCTAATATGTTGCAGTTACTGTACTACAAAATTAGACAACAACCACACTCCTTCACGTGCAATTACAAATAATTTTGAATTGTTTCCATTACCAAAAATCCTGCAACAGCTCAATTTGTATGAGAGCATAATAATTCAAACAGTTCTCCCATTTCCAGCAATTATACGCCTTCATCCAAAAACAGCAAATTTACCTTCCTCTGAATTGGTGAAAGGCATTCGTGGCAAAGTAGTTTACTTGCCATTAGATCTAACGGAAAATGTGCACACTCTAGGAGTGGAACGTTCAATAGAGCATTCTTTAAAAGTCTTGGTAAATTGAGTACCGACAAAGGACAAAACAATTTGGCAACAATTAGTAGACTTACACAAAGTTACACAAGCATTGCAATATCTAAAAGACAACAATGACTACTACAAGGAAATAAATATTGATGAAAGTTTAAGGTAAACAACTGAAATAATTCAAGAGCCATCAGAAACTGGACATTTCTAACTTCTGGATCCAGCTACAGTATCCACTCTTTTGGACCCTTACACAATTCATCCATTGCATTCCAATGAAAGTACAGATGATGCACTAGAAACATACCAAATGCGACAAACTAAAGGGTCACCAATGAGTATTTGGGAAAAAAGTATAGAAGCATGTGCTTTTCCACTGCTATTTCCTACGGGCAAAGGTGGGAGATACAATGATAGACCCACTCAGATTGGGGCATCAGAATACCGCTCATTACGAATGTATTCGCAAGATCCCAGATTTAGACAAAATGTGGAATACATATTCCACCTACTCTGTGAAAGTGAATTAGCAACACTATGTTATGGAGTTGAACACATTCTTAAATCTGGAACGCACTTTCAAAATATGTCAGCTACGCAGTTAATACAAAAGGTACAAGAAAAAGATGAGGTTTTACAATCAAGTATAACAAATTTGTTTGCAAACATGTGTGGTACAAAGGAATACTGGTTTAGACGGCACGGAGATGTGCGTTGCATGATCAGAAACCTTGGACTACCAACTTGGTTTGTTATGCTAAGTTGTGCAGAATATGCATGGGAAGATTTACATGAGTTCCTACGCATAGCAAACAGCAACAAAAACAACATAGATATATTAACACCTGGAGAACTTTGCTCTCTAGATCCAGTTAATGTCTCAAGATATTTCCATCATCGTTTCATTGCAATGCTACACTTTATTTGCAATAAAACTGTTCCTCCCTTTGGAGAAGTGCAACACTTCTTTTGGAGAAAAGAATATCAAGCGAGAGGAGCACCACATATTCACATGCTGTTATGGATCAAAGGTGCACCGAAATTTGGGCACGACAGTGATAGCACTGTTTTGCAGTTTATCCAAAAATATGTCACATGTGAAATCCCTTCACAACAGACACATAGTGAGCTGCATGGGCAGATTTTACAATTTCAAAGACACAAATGTGGCAAATATTGTCGCTGTTAATACAAAAACAAAGATAAATACTACACCAAATGCTGCTTTTCTTTCCCTAGACCAGTTACAGAACCAGGTGAAGTAAACAACTTCATGTCTTCAGTTCGACATAGTGTTAAAGGTAAATCATCTAAAAACACGTATTACATAAAAAGAAGGGAAGAAACAAAATATATCAATGATTACAATGCAATCATTACCCTATTATGGAATGCAAACATAGATGTGCAGTACATTGCAGACAATTCAACTGTTGTTGCACGATATGTTACAGCCTACTTAACAAAAGCAGAAAAAACAGAGCTTCAAGACCTCTGGGATGACCTAGCATCAGACAAAACATTATCACAGAAGTTGTACAGCCTAGGCATAAAAATGCTCTCTCATAGAGAATGTGGGGCCTATGAAGCAGCAGATCGTTTAACCGGCACTGCTTTGTATGGAAAATCAGACAACATAGTATGGCTCAGTCTTGGTCCTGCAAAATCTAGAAAAAGAGTGCTAAAATCATATGAGGACATATAAACAATTGCCAGAAATGGTCCCAACAGCCAAGACATTCTAAAAAACAATTTACCGGACACATACTATCCGAACAGGAGTACCACTCTGGAAAGCATGTGTTTATACCACATAACTCAAAACTTTGCATACAAAAATGTCAAACCCGATGAAAGCAAACGTAGATATAGAGTGACCGATTGTGATTTGAGCTTAGTGAAACTTAACAAACGAAGCTTAATTAATCATGTGAAATTGTCATTAAAAACTCCTCAACAGAAAGAACTATATTACATGTCTCTGTTGCAACTTTTCAAACCATGGAGAAAAGAGGAAGACATACTAGATAATTATGAGTGCTATGAAGATGCTTTCAAAGCAAATGAAAGCACTATCACCGATGTTAACTTTACGCAGTACAAGTATGTTACACAATGAGCAGCAACAGGAAGAAGAAATTCAGGCCCAACTAGATAAAGACTCTTCCGACAGTAGTCAACCTTCTGTAACAGAAAGTCAAGAACCATTAGGACAACCACTAATATCAAATGAGGCTGAAGTTGCTATGGCAGAAGTAGAAAACACCATGTATCAGTATCAAGAAGATACAGAGAACTTAACTGCACAACAAGCACAACTTAACAACGATCAGCACACTATTTTTGAAGAGGTAGCAAAACAAATAGTGCATGGTGTACAACACGAAAATAAAGAGTGTACCTGCCAAAATTACAAACCTACACTGCTGTATGTCAGTGGTGAAGCTGAATCAGGGAAAACATTCTTAATCAAAATTATCAGCAAGTTCCTTCAACAATTGACAAACAACAAACTGTCAGCTGTTGTAACAGCCCCCACAGGCTTAGCTGCCCACAACATAGGCGGTGTGACTTTACACCGATTACTACTGCTTCCAGTAGAGCATCAAAATAAATAAGACTGCTACAAACTTTCTGCAGAAGCTGCAATGGAATTACTTAGAATATGGAAACAAATGAAAATGCTACTAATAGATGAAGTGAGCATGGTCTACAATCTAATGTTGTCTTTGATTCATCTCAGATTGCAAGAAGTACTTAAAAGTAATGACGAAGACCTCTTTGCAGGGAAACACATTATCGTTTTTGGAGATCTTGTACAATTGACATCAGTAAAAGATTAGCTGAATTTTAAAACCTTAGGCCACAAACTCTGCTGGAAAACTGTTGGTAGCATAGGTAATGTTAACCTTTGGCAACATTTCCAATACAGAGAATTAACTGAGAACATGCAGCAATCTGCAAATCTCACTTATGCCAACATCTTAAAAAGTATTAGAGTTGGTGTCTTATCGCAAGAAGAACAAGCTGCATTGAATAAGCGGCATATACATGCACTTTATGGCGATAATGCATGTGCAACTGATGTTATGGAACAAATAGCGCACAAGAATGTCAATTGTATGGCCTTAAAGCCAACTCTTGCAAGCTGTTTCAAATTCAATGAAACAATGTTAAAGAAAGAAATGCAATCAATAATAGAAATTCGCGCCACAGACAAACTAGACGTACATGGTTTGACAGTACCCATGTGTGAGCAAGCCACAACAAGACTAAATAGATTAGAAAATTCAATCGCCAACACAGCTGGGTTGGAAAAAGTATTGAAATTATAATTAAATTGTATAGTAATGCTTAAACGTAACCTTGACGTAGAGCAAGGGCTAGTTAATGGAGCACTGGGCACAGTTGTTGGCTTTCAATCATACCCACGTCATAGCAGCATTCAGTTTGTAAATATTTGCTTTGATAAAGTTTCAGAAGTGAAAAGGATAGGGCGTGCAATGGCTCGATTTCTTCTCGTCAAAGACATGTATGTACGTAGAGAGCAATTTTCTCTAACTCTTGCATATGCAGTTACCATTCATAAATTCCAAGGTCTTACCCTAGAGAAAGCATTGATAGATATTGGAAAGACAGTGTTTAAGGAAGGCATGAGCTACGTAGCATTATCATGCTTACGTACACCTGATGGTCTATTGCTATTAAACTTTGATTCAAGTAAAGTCAAAGCTGATATTCCTTGCATTCTAGAATACAATAGATTGCGTTCACTGTACACCCCTCATCTGAAACAATACCCTGTTCCAGATAAAGTGAAACGTGGTAAAAGAAAAGTAAATGAAACAGAAATGCAACAGAATGCAACAGGAAATTCTGCATAAAAAGAAAAGAAGCTAAAGTTTCATCAATTGCCGCAAACATAGAAAAACCTATTAGGGAATGTAAACCAGGCACATCGGCAAAGAAGCAACAGAAAAACTGAAAAATGCACTCAGATACAGAACTTGCTGGCCCATTCAAATTTACAAATGAAAGTGGGGTAAGTTGCTATGCAAATGTAGCAATGAATATTCTATTTCAATTGCCACCAATTGTTAACAATATTTACCTGTACAGCAGAGACCAATTGTGTTTGCAAATGTTAGTGCTGCATAGAAATGCAACTTGCAATCCCGACAACACATACAGTGTTCATGGAGTAAGTCAACAATTGGACCACTGTGCTGGAATAGTGAGATTCACTATGAACTCACAAGAAGATCCACAAGAATTTCTAATGTACATACTATTAGTATTGGAAAACAAAAGCATACCTGTAAATGAAATCTTCCAAATTTCATACATTTGGAAACATACATGCACTCTCTGCAACAAAGTGATACAGGAAGAAATCCCAAATGAGCGATTTGTGTATATTTCCATACCAAATTGTGAGAGCATTCCATTTCAGCAACTTGTACAAAATGCAAACCATGGCAGATTATGTAGTATTTGCAATTCAGACAATCGCTCTAACCTTACTGATACAATCACATAGTGCCTACATAATACTTATGCTTCTACGTTATAATGCAGATGGCAACAAAAACAACTGCAAACTAACTGGATTTACACACAGTCAAGTGTGACCATGCAGGAGCTACAACCAATGTAGGTCACTACACTGCAAATATTAAAAAGAATTCTGTATGGTTTGAATGTAATGATAGCACCATTACTCTAAAGCAGAGGTTGCCAGCTAACCTAACAAATGCGTATTTAATGTTCTTGAAGCCAAAATTTACGAAATAATGTGTACTTCAAAATTGCCAAAAAAGTATGTGAAAGACTACAAACAGTTAGAATACACCCACAGGTATCTAACTACCCAACAGGATGTAAGAATGACACAAATAAATGATTATCACAGATCGTTGGAAACAAATGCACAGGCAGAATATGCCTATACGTATCTAACTGTTGTTAAAAATCGGCAGGAAGGCAACAAAGAAAACATTAATGGGAAAGATAACGGAAACAGGATATGTCAACGACACAAATGAATGAGTATCACAAATCTGTAGGAACAAATGCACAGTTAGAATACGTCTACAGGTATCTAACTACCCAACAGGATGGAAGAATGATACAAATAAATGATTATCACAGATCGTTGGAAACAAATGCACAGGTAGAATATGCCTATAGGTATCTAAGTGTTGTTAAAAATCGGCAGGAAGGCATCAAAGAAAACAGTAATGGGATAGATGAAGGAAACAGGATGTAACAACGACACAAATGAATGAGTATTAAAAATCTGTAGGAACAAATGCACAGTTAGAATACGCCTACAGGGATCTAACTGTTGTTAAAAATGGCAAGGCAACAAACATAACAGTGATCAGAAAAATGAAGAAAACACTGAAAGGAAAAAATGAAGTACCTAGTTGCATAAGAAATGAAGGGTTTTTTTTAATCGACAATTATTTTTTCCCCAGACCCAAGGATTAGAAAAGCAAACACAGAAACTGAGCACAATGCACAGTACACTGGTTTGTAAACTAAATATGAGGGTCTAAAAAAAATGTTAACTGTCTATTATGCAATGTGGTAAATGTGGAAAAACTGCAAACATTAACACACCTTTTTCTTTCATCACAGAAATGGAAAAAGTGATACTTCTGCCAAGTACGAAAACCAATTTTAAAAAAGTTTATGGACTGTGAACAAAGTAAGGAGTAAGTATATTGGCATGCATTTTCTACACATGGGAATCTACTCGTCTAATCTATGGTAGTAATATGCTGCAGTGCCTGTAGGCTGGCCTTTCGTCTGCGGTGAGTAACCTACCACCTACGCTTTACAACCAAGTTTCAAGGAGTATAGTTCCTATCCACAACCATCGCTGCATATGTAAAACATGGTCCATGTACATTAGCTGCTTATAAATTTACTTTTCGGACCATCGTCTGTAGCTATGAAGTGAAGAAACTAGGGCATCAACACAACAACCACAATCCACCACAACCATATTAACTTGTAACTCCACTGCGTATGACTTCAGTCGTGCATGTATGGGCTTTAGCCATGCACCCAAGACTGCAGGGTCTCCCCAAAGCCACTTCGGTGATGTGTGGTAGTGGGGGTTATTCTATAGGTGTGTTATCCTTCAGTACCTCTGCCCAGATGCTTCCCTCCTAGGTGTATGTCTGTAGATCTTACATGGGATGGGTGTGCAGTGTCTTCCAAGTCTAGTACTTACCACTTAGTTCTTGACCAAAGACTGCACGCACTCCCCACAACTTGCCAATCAAAACACAATGCTACGGGTGTGTGCATGGGTGGCACATGTGGCGGTGGTTGTGGCCATGGCCTACAGTCTTGTAAGTAAGGCCTTTGGCCGGCGGCCATGCATTCAAGACTCTAGGCGCTGGCCACAACCACCGTAGCATGTGCCACCCATGGTGGCGTACTAATAAATATAATGATAACCATTAGAAAAAATAATGCATTCATGGCATGTTGTCAATTTCAATGTTCCCTAACATCACACGTGTCCTTACAAATCTAACAACCCCCCGTGCACTGCACGGGCTGAAATACTGGCCTTATTGGACCCCTCATTTTCTGTATGTACAAGGAGGCCACAGGACATATGTCATAAAGTAGGTATAAGTGTACTATTGGGTGCATGGCCTTCGGCCCTGCACCCAAGAGTGCAGAATCTCCCCACAACCATCTCTTTGTTCTTGGGTGCATGGCCAAAGGCCATGCACCCAACACTGCACACACTCCCCACAACTTGCCAATTAAAATGCAACACAAGGGGTGTATGCATGGGTGCCACATGCGGCAGTGGTTATGGCCAGGGCCTACAGTCTTGGAAGTAAGGCCTTCGGTCGACGGACATGCATCCAAGACTCTAGACCCTGGCCACAACCACCGTAGCATGTGCCAACCATGGCAGCGTACTAATGAATATAATAATAGCCATTGGAAACAGTAATGTACGTGTCCTTACAAATCTAACAACTCCCCCGTGCACGGCACGGGCTGAAATACTGGCCTTATTGGACCCCTCATTTTCTGTGCATACAAGGAGGCCACAGAACATACGTCATAAAGTAGGTATAAATGTATCATTCGGCCCTGCACCCAAGAGTGCAGCATCTCCCCACAACCACCTCTTTCTTCTTGGGTGCATGGTCTTTGGCCACCGACCCCTAGAAGTGCATTAATCACCCATATGTTAAGACTGTAGCCCCTGGCCACTACCACCGTAGCATGTACCATCCATGGTGGCGTACTAATGAATATAATAATAGCCATAGGGAAAAATAATGCGTTCACGGCATGTTGTCAATTTCAATGTTGCCTACCTATACCTGCTACATGGACCTGGACTGAAGTGTTACAAATTTCCTGCCCACTACATGGACTGAAGTGCTATTGTTATTACCCCCCACATTTACTGTATGTACAAGGTGTCCATAGAAATTACATCATGACGGCCGAAGAACAAATGCATAGATCACCCATTTCTTACTGTGTGAACCTTTCCCAATGCACTGTGACACAGCAAAATAGGGTAATGAAGCTGGTTGTTGCTCCGCTTTCCGTGGATCCTAGATGTCGGGCGCATCCAAACCATCTGACGCAGAACAAGTCTCACTGCAGCCAATGGGAAGAGACGTTGCATGTACGCGGTCATGACGGCAGCCCCTTAGCCAATCGGTTTCTTGTTCGTCAACCGAACAGGGAAGTGTGACTGCGGAGCGAACATAGATATAACTAATTATTTCAGACCTACTTTTTCATAATTATAAATAAACGTACTGCATGTATGGTGACAAAATTTACAAAAGCACGCTTTCTGGACCAAGCCCCTGTACCTGACGCAGATTTCGTCAAAATCGTCCAGCAGTTTCACCTGTAGCCGTGCGCAAAGTTTTTCCCCCATTCAGTCTATGGGAAAAAAAGACGTTTTGGGACCCCCCCCTTTAACTCCGCTCCCCCTGGGCAAATTCTCACCAAACTTTAAAAAAATATTCAGAGTGGCCCATATACATTTTCTGCAAAGTTTGGTGAGGATTCGTCCAGGGGGAGCGGAGTTATAAGCCGCACAAAATGTGTTCTTCCTATGGAAACAGCAACTTAACCATTACTACATGGCCACTACCATGGCCATATATGGGATACATTACTCACCGTAATCGTATTTCTGATGCTTGTATCTGCTTAGATTCACATGCTGTGCATAGGCCGACATCTAGTGGAAGCTGCGGAGTATTACAGTTTGTTTTTCGAAAGTCGAAAATGGGCGTCGACACAGGCGTGCCAGTAATACTATCCCTAGTGTGACGTCCACTGTACCCAAGATCCCTCACGCGTGTAGGATCCTCAGATTGTATTTTTTCTGACATGAGGAAGCATGAGGAGTAGCGTGAGTACAGATAATCCAAGCAGATAGACAGAAAGGTAAGACTACAAGCAATCATGCGCCTTCTCTCGGAGGGGAGGAAGGGTGGGTCGCATGTGAATCTAAGCAGATACAAGCATCAGAAATACGATTACGGTGAGTAATGTATCCCTTCTGAGGCTTGTGGAATCTGCTTAGATCACATGCTGTGCATAGATTAGCAAGCAGTACCAGAAGAAGGAGGTGGGATGTGAGAAGGGTCATGAGCAAACAGGTGTCTTAGAACCGCTTGTCCCACTTGTGTATCTGTCTTGGAATGAGTGTCAATGCAGTAATGCTGAGTAAAAGTGTGAATAGAGCTCCAAGTAGCCGCTTTGCAAATGGTGTCGAGGGGAACATTTGCAATGAAAGCCAGAGTGGCACCAATGCCTCTAGTAGAGTGGGCCCTTGGCGTAAAAGGCAGAGTCTTTTCAGAAAGAGAGTAACACAGCTGTATACAGTTGATAATCCACTTCGAGATAGCGCCCTTAGAGACGCGATCCCCCTCTCTGCCTGTAGCTACGGAGACAAACAGTTGATCTGTTTTCCTTAGCGGTCTGGTTTTATTTACATAGTATAGGACCGCCCTACGCACATCTAGGGTGTGTAGTTTCACCTCAGCCGAGCTTTGCGGGTTCTGGAAGAAAGTCGGAAGCTCGATGGACTGGTTTACATGGAACTTGGATATGAATTTAGGTGAGAACCTAGGGTGTGTGCGTAAAACCAGTTTGTCCTTGTGGATAGTAAAGAAAGGATCCTGCACTGACAGAGCCTGAATTTCACTGACCCTTCTTATGGAGGTAATGGCTACTAAGAAGGCCGTTTTATAAGTCAGGTGTTTGAGACTACTTTTATGCATGGGTTCGAATGGGGGTCCCATGAGCTTAGCTAGCACCACGTTGAGGTCCCATCCTGGCGGTGGGTTCGAAATAGGAGGGTGAAGTCTCTTTACTCCTTCCATGAAGGCTTTAACCACTGGTACTTTCCACCACGAGACCTTGTTATGGGATGTGGTGTAAGCCGAGAGGGCTGCCAGGTGTACTTTCAGCGAGTTAAAAACCAACCCTGCATCCAGCAGGTGGAGCATGTATGTCACAACGTTGGAAGGAGTGCAATCAACCGGGTTGATTTGTTTATTCTGGCACCAGATAACGAATCTTTTCCACTTATCAAAGTAACAGTGCCTTGTATTTGGTTTCCTGGACTCCTTTAGAATGTCCATACACCTCTGTGGTAATTTGAGATGTCCAAACTCTATGACTTCAGGAGCCATGCTGCTAGGTTCATAGAGTTGGGTTCCTGATGCACTGTTTGACCCTGTTGCTGGGACAGTAGGTTGTACCAGGCTGGGAGTCTGATGGGTTCGCACACCGCCATCCTGCGTAGGTGTGGAAACCATGGTTGTCTCGCCCACATGGGAGCAACTAGGATGAGCGTCATCGATTCCTTGTTCATCTTGTACACCACCTTCCTGATGAGAGGAGTTGGTGGAAAAGCGTACGCAAACATCCCTGACCAGTTCATCCACAGGGCATTCCCTTGGGAGTCCGGCTGGGGGAACCTGGATGCAAATCCTGGGCATTGTTTGTTTTCGCTTGTGGCGAATAGGTCTATAGTGGGGAAACCCCACTGAGAGAAGAGATCTTCTACTACGTCTCTGTGAAGGACCCATTCGTGTTCTTCTGGGAGGGAGTCTCTGCTTAGAGCATCCGCTATGGAATTGAGCTCCCCTGGAACATGTTGCGATGACAGGAAGATGTTCCGTCTGAGTGCCCATATCCATATTTTCTGGGCAAGCTTGGACAGATTTGGCGAACGAGTCCCCCCTTGCTTGTTCAGATAGAACATGGCTGTCGTGCTGTCCGTCCTGATCTGCGCCGACAAGTTCAGTAGATGGGGCTCGAACGCCCTTAGCGCTCGGAATACTGCCAGAAGCTCTAGCAGATTGATGTGGTTCTTGGCTACTGAGTGAGACCAGAGACCCTGAGCTGTGTGGTGGAGATGGTGAGCTCCCCACCCAGTCAGGCATGCATCTGTAGTCACCACGGCTTGTACTTCGGGATCGTAAAAGGATTTCCCCTTTGCGAGATTCTCTCTTATCCACCAGTGTAGGCTCTGTACGAGTGTTGGCGAAACGACCACTAGATCGTCCCAATGACCACTTGCCTGAGACCACTGTTTCGCCAACCATTCCTGCATGGGACGCATGCGCAGACGCGCGTGGGGGACCAGGTAAATGCATGACGCCATCATGCCCAGTAACCGCATAGCTTTGCGTACTGTTATCTGTTGACCTGACTGATAATGCGGAATTTGCAGAAGTATATTCCGAATTCTCTCTTCCGAAGGGAAGGTCAATCCTTTCTGAGTATCTAGGATAGCTCCTAGAAACTGTTTTGAGGTGCTTGGCACCAGACTTGACTTTTTCTCGTTGATGGAGAAGCCTAATTCGTGGAGGAGGTCGATAGTCCTCTGAATGTTTGACCTGCAAATTTCTGGGGTTTCCCCCGTTATGAGCCAGTCGTCCAGATAAGGGTACACCGGGATTGCTTCCCTGCGTAGGTGTGCAGCCACCACCGCCAGTACCTTGGTGAATACCCTTGGTGCTGAAGCTATCCCGAAGGGCAGTACCTTGAATTGGTAGTGGCGACTGTCCACCTTGAAGCGCAAGTACTTTCTGTGCGCTGGGAGCATGGAAATATGAAAATAAGCATCTTTCATATCCAAGGTTGGCATGTAATCCCCCTTTTCTAGGAGGGGGATTACCTCTTGTAGCGTGGTCATACGGAATTTTTGGGGCTTGACATACTTGTTGGCAGGCCGTAAGTCCAATACTGGGCGCATTGTCAAATCTTTCTTTGGCACAAGGAAGTAAGTTGAATAGATACCCTTGTTTACCTGGTGTCCTGGGACGAGTTCTATCGCGTCCTTTTCTAGCAGAATGGCGATCTCCTCGAGAAGGATCCTTTGATGCTCTAGGGAGTGCACTCTTTGTCGTGGAGGATGATTCCGGGGACGCTGCAGTAGTTCTATACAATATCCTGCGGATACTGTTGACAGCACCCATCTGTCTGAGGTGATCCCTTCCCAAGCCTGGGTGAAGGTGGAAATGCGTCCCCCTACTGGGGTTGCGTGGCAAGGGACCCTGAACTGAGCGTCACTGTTTTGGTGGAGGCGTGCCACCTCCCTTGTTGGGGCTGCCTCTGCCTCTTCCACGACCTCTCTTGTTACCCCTGCCGTAACTCTGGGTAGACTGCTGGTTGTTATTCCATTGTGTAACTTGTCCCTGGGCATAGTTGCCTCTTTGTGAATTTTGGCCGCGTGGGCGACGAAAATTACTGTTCCCCCTCTGGTTAGGGGGTTTGTTGGTAAGCTGGCCAAGGGATTTGAGAGTCTCATATTCATCTTTGGCATTTTTAAGTGCGTCTTCGACCGCTTTCCCAAACAATAGGTCGGGTTCCACTGGCTTGTCTATTAAAGAAGCCTGGGTTTCTGTCTTGAATCCCGACTGCCGTAACCACGCATGTCTCTTGATAACAGTACCTTCTGCTATCAATCTCCCTGCGTTGTCAGCGGCGTCGAAAGTTGCTTTTAAAATGCAACCAGACACGGCTCTCCCCTCTGCCGAGATCCGAGCCAGCTGGCCCTTTAACGGTTCTGGAGCAGAGGCAATGAGCGCCGCGACTTCTTCCCATTGATGGCAATTGTAACTAGCCAACAGGGTGGTGGAATTCGCAATCCTTGCTTGGTAGGCGGACGTTGAGGCTACCTTTCTGCCAAACCCGTAAAGTTTTTTGCTCTCCTTGTCGGGAGGAGCTTCTGATGAAGATAAGGGCGTGCCAGCCCTTTTTCTAGTGTTGGTCACCACTAGGGAATCTGGTTTAAGATGTCCCCTTATATACAGAGGGTCAGACTGGGCTGGCCGGAAAATCTTTTCAATTCTGGGGTTGACAGCTCTGGTGAGATTAGGATTCACCAGGGAAGGATCTATTCTTCGTTGGATGGATTTGAGGATAGGGATGGTCTGAGCGACCGGTCTTCTCTCTCCTACAAACTCCTCCGCGAAGTCCCTTTCCTCCTGTACACCGTGGGTGTCGATGTGGAAGTGTTCCGCTGCTCGAGCGAGAACCTCGTTGAGGAGGGGCTGGTTATCAACTGGAGAGTCAGTAACTGGGGCTTCGCTTTGTACTGGGGAATCTACTCTGTAAATTTCCTGCTCATCTTCTCCCTCCTCCAGGTCCTCATCCTCTGCATAGTAATCTGTCCCGGTTTGTTCTTCCATAATTTCAAACTCCTGGTCCTCTTCAGGGAAAACTTGTCCCTGGTAACTGGGGAGTGGAGTAGAATATGGAGTGGAGTAAGGCTGAACCTCGAAGGGTTCAGGTCTTTCGACCCGGGGCTTTTTACTTAGCGGGATAGGATCGGAGGAGCCTGAGGGTGTGGCCCCTTGAGGGTTATATGAAAGAAAGTGTTCTGGGTTCTTATCATAAAAATCAGCCAAGGAAGACATCCTAGACATAACCCTGTCTATGTCTTCACTGGACCATTCCCTGGAACAGGGTATTACTTTAGCAGGTGATGATTTATGGGACTTTTCAAGGGTAGTCTTGTGTTTACTTGTCTGCCTAGGGTGAGAGGATGGCTTTACAGGGGTGGAAGGCTGTGCTTTCCGCTGTTTCCCCCCCTCCCCGTGCGTGGAAAAATGTTTTCCCTGTCCCTTGGAGGCCCCATAGACTTTCGACGCCTGGCGCCGAGGGTCTGGAGAGGTATCTGTGTGCTTCGGGCGTGGGGCCTCACTGGTGTTAACCGCGGTCTCGGTATCTTGGAGCGCGGCCTGGGGGTGGAAGTCGTCTTCGTCTCCCGACGATCGAACTTCCGTTAATGTGTGTAGCGAGGCACTCTTGGCAAGAGTGGATGATTGCCTTGCGTCGTGAGGTGATCTCGATCGAGAGCGCCCAGAGGACACCGAGTCGGACCGTTCTTTTTGTGCCTCTTTCCGGGAAGTCGACGTCGTCGAGGTCCGGTTGGTCTTAGTGTGTTTAGTGTGAGTTAGGTGTGTAGCGCTTGCGTCGCCGGGGGTCTTCCCCATAGCCGCCCTGCCGGACGACCTTCCGAGGTCGGGGACCTGCGCTCGCCGGCTGTCTTTCGACGCCATAATGCCCTCGCCGTCCGAAAGTACGGCGTCGCTGCCATCGCTGAAGGCGCCCTCCGCTGCCATGGCCTCCTGCCTGGCGTGGTGGGCCCAACGCTTTGTCGAACGGTCCTTAAGTGTCTTAGGTTTAAACCTACTACACGCTCTGCAGTTCGCTTCGGGGTGATCCCTCGGCAAGCAGAGATTGCACGTGGCGTGCCTGTCGACCCAAGGGTATTTGCGATTGCACTTGGGGCAGAATTGAAAAGGGGTACCCTCCATACGCACCTTAAGGCAGCGGGCTGCTAAGTGTGGGAATATATAAAATGTAACTATATATCAAGAGTGAAGAGTATGTACCACCCCCCACTCTCCCTACTTGTAAGGGCCGAGGCCAGCGGCCTACTAGGCCCGGGCCGAGGCCAGCGGCCTTCCGAGGCCCAGATCCGTCGTGCAGCAGTCGACGGTCGATGACTTCTCCAGCCGTCGTCGAGGTTGAGGGTCGACGTTGGGGTGGGGAAGGGAATGAATAAGAATTAAAATTATAATAACAGCAAAAGTATGGCTAAGGCCAGGGAACTCCGCAAGATGCTTCCGACCAGTATGGCGGAAAAAAACAATCTGAGGATCCTACACGCGTGAGGGATCTTGGGTACAGTGGACGTCACACTAGGGATAGTATTACTGGCACGCCTGTGTCGACGCCCATTTTCGACTTTCGAAAAACAAACTGTAATACTCCGCAGCTTCCACTAGATGTCGGCCTATGCACAGCATGTGATCTAAGCAGATTCCACAAGCCTCAGAAATATATATATATATATATATATATATATATATACACAGTGAAAAAACTTTCTTAAAGGGACGTTATGGTTCAGTTGTCCTAATAAAAACCTATCAAATTCAGTGCAAGAACTTTGTTAAAGGGAGATTATAGTTACTTTAGACTAATAACAACCTATCCATGTTATGGTTACCAGTAAAACCGAAATCCCCCAGAAATTCACCAGTAACCATAACTCGCCCCACCACCGTGCACTGCAAAGACTAACACCCATGACATCAAAGCTGACATCACAAATGTCATTGATGACATCACATGTCTGGCTCCATCTTTTTTTGTTCACTGACATATCTAGGCCAGGTGGTTTTCTTCACCGACAGTCAGAAACTAAAAATTCAAAAGGCACTATATTTGTAGACCTTACCATTCTCCTATGTTCTTACACTACTTTGCTTAGGGTCCAGTCACATCATATGGTACATATACATAGGGGAAGATGCAGGCTTGAAACACAGCAATCATTTCTGTGCATGAAGATACTGAGTTAGGTTATGAACACTTTCTGCTAGTACTCTTGCTTTTTTGCTTACTTTACTTTCGCTGGATATGCTCATATTTGTATGCCTTGTTCTTACACAACTTTTCTTAGAGCTCACTCACATCACATGATACATATACATACGGGAAAAAGCAGGCACCAAACCCAGCAATCATTTCTCAGCATAAAGATAATCAGTTAAATTATGATATGATATGATTTTTTATTTATATCGCGCTCATACACAAGTGTTTCAGAGCACGGTGAGAACGCGCAAGTGCATGGAAAAGGGGGAAGTGTGCGGAAGGGGGAGAAGTGGAACGTGCGGAACAGGGGAGAGAACAGAATAAAAAATTAGTGCAATAAATAAATAAATAAAGGCAGTGAAAGGTTGTAGGACAGCCAGCAAGTGGCAAGTGCATGATTAGTCAGAAAGGGTATATCTGATAAGTGCAGAAAAAGAATGGGGGTTGTATCGGTACAGATACAGATCCCAGAGCAAGGGGAGGCCCGGAGTCAGTGCAGGAGGGAGGCAGAGTGAGCAGGTACCTGGGCCCAAAGGACAGAGGGTGGCCAGGTGCACGGTGCCGAGAGAGAAAAACAGATCAGCAGGGGACAAGAGGGGCAAAGGCGAAAGCGAGGAGGAAGGTCTTGAGGTGCTTCCAGAACCGGAGATGGTTCTCCTCAAGTTTCAAGGTGGCCGGGAGGCTGTTCCAAAGGGAGACCCCGGCCGAACACACATATCTGCCCTCAGCTTGTTTCTATGAAAAATGACTGACCCTGAGGAAGTTAGAAGTAGAGGAGTGAAGGGCTCAAGAGGGGAGGTATTTACAGAGGTATAGTTGAAGGTATTTTGGACCAAGGCCCCAGAAAGCCTTGTGGACAATGCAGAGGGTTTCAAATGTAATCCTTGCATCCACTGGGAGCCAATGATGGGATTTCAGAGCTGGAGAGATAGGATACCAGGGGTTGAGGCCAAGGACAAGTCTTGCAGTGCTGTTCTGGATTAGTTGTAAAGGGCAGAGAGTGGAGGCAAATATATTTAGAAAGAGGCTGTTACAGTAGTCCAACCTAGAGAGTACCAGAGTTTGGGAGACAGTGAGCTTCTGAGGGAAGGAGATGAAAGCCAGAGTACCTCTAAGGAGGTGCAGTAAGAAGTTTGACTTTTTAGAGACATCAGAGATGTGTGCAGAGAAGGAAAGTGTGGAGTCAAAGATGACCCCGGAATTCTTAGCCTCGGAGGTAGAGGTAGGAGGGGGGCCAAGGGAGGCCGGCCAGAGAGTGAGGGGAAAGGATGGTGAAGGTGTACCAATGAGGAGGATCTCAGTCTTGTTGCCATCTAGACAAAGATCGTTTCCGCCACACCAATTATGAATGGCGATTAGGCAGTAGGAGATGAGGAAAGGAGAGGAGGTGTCTGAGGGAAGCCTGAAAATGATTTGGGTGTCTACAGCATAACACAGGAAGTTTGAGCAGAAAATGGAAATGCAGTAGGCGTGAGTTGCCAGATATTGGTTGAAAAGACAGAGCGAGAGGTTAGACCCCTGGGGAACACCACAGGTAGAGAGGGAGGATAGGAAGGACCCAAGTTGTACCTGGGAGGGTCATTCAGAAAGGAGAGAGGTCAGCACAGCCAGAGCCTGATCGGTGATACCCAGGTTGTCACAGAGGCGATTGAGCATGATGGTATGGTTGACCGTGTCAAAAGCAGAGGAGAGATCAAGTAGGATAAGGACAGAGGGAATGTTAGAGTCAAGGTGGCAGAGCAGGTCTTCACGCATGTTCAGCAGAGCAGTTTCTGTGCTTCTGGCAGCTCTGAATCCAGATTGGTGGTCATGGAGAGAGCCAACCGAGTCGGAATGAAGGTTAAGCTGGGAGATGGCCAGCTTTTCAAGGAGCGTCCCAAAAAGGGAGTAATGACAATTGGGCGATAGTTAGCCGGACAAGAGGGATCAGCTGTGGATTTCTTGAGGAGAGAATGCACAAGGGAGTTCTTCAGAAAGGAGGAGAAAGATCCAGGGGCAGAAGAATGGTTACAGAAATTGGCATGGGCCCGAGCGAGGGTAACAGTGTGGCCCTTAATGGTTTAAGAGGAGCAGGTATGGGCCTGTTTTGATGAGGCTTGCATAGATCGGACTTGTATAGCACCCTCATCCGGGGAGAAAAGAGGAAAGGAGGAGAAAGAGGGAGTGGGGGGTGGCTGAGGGAGGGTCGGCAAGCCGGGGCGGTGAGGGGAGAGGAAGGGGGGTGGAGGAGAGGGTGGACAAGATGTCCTGGGTTTTGGAATTAAAGTGAGAGACAAGGTCATTGCAAAGAGCCTGGGAGGAAAGAGGAGGGGTGGAGACTGCAGCAGGGTTGGCCAGCTCCTTGCAGATTTTAAAGATTTGGCCGAGTTTTTGGATGCCATAGAGATGCGGGCTTGAATGTGGCCTCTCTTCTTGGAGCAGACAGCAAGACTGTATTGCCTTTGGAGCAGGCGGCAGGCCAGTTTGTCAGAGGATGAGCAGGAAGCCTTCAATTCCCTCTCAGCCGCCCAACACTTGCGTTTAAGAGTAGCTAGGTCAGAGTCATACCAGGAATTACACTTGGCTTTAGAATTCCAAACAGATCCTCATGAGAGGGGCAAGAACATCAAGAGTAGCACAAATAGAGGAGTAGAGCAGGGACAGAGTTGTGTCAGGTGTGAGTCAGCCTGAGGTGAGGTGAGGTGACACACGCTTCATGGGCCGGATGTCTGAGAAGGTGGGTGGCAATCTTGGGGAAGACTTGGCTTGGGGGAGGAGATGGAGAGATGAGAGGAGAGGAGGCAGTAATCACTCAAGGAGAGAGGAGTGGTGAGGGAAGTAAGGAGGGGGAGGTCAGAGGCGATCAAGACATCAATTGTGTGACCAGTAGAGTGAGTCGGGCCGGAAGGGAGGATAGAGAGGAAGAGTGAATCACAGAGGTTGCAAAAGAGCGCAGATGAGGAACAGGGAGAATTAAGATGAATGTTGAGATCACCAAGGAGGAGGAGTTGAGTGTTTGAGGCCAGGAGAGAGGAGGAGAGGTGTGCCCACTCGGGGAGAAAATAGGTAATTTGGCCAGTGGCCGGTAGAGAGTAGCAACAGTGAGAGAGTGGCTAGGAGAGAGAGAGAGAGTCTGCACACAAAGCATTCGAAAGAAGTGTAAGTCTTAGTGGGGATAATAGAGGCAGGAATTCACTCAGGGAAGATCAGGGATACCCCCCCAGACCGGTTGGATCTGGGGGCAGAGAAGATCTTGTAGCCATCAGGGAGGAGAGAGTCAAAACTTGTGATAGAGCTGGCAGTGAACCAGGTCTCGATAAGACCGAGGACATCAAGGTCAAGTTCTTCTAGCAGGTGGCAGATATCAGAGGAGTGTTCGACAGAAGAGCGAGAGTTGAGAGTGGCAAGATGAAGAAGGTTGCCAGCCTTAAAAACCTTTCCAGGGAGGGGTACAAATCAGGTGTACACCCTGCAGAGGGAGCTTGAAATGGGGCAGAGGCTTTCTAGTCATACAGCTCCTTTCTTGCTTACTTTACTTTCCCTGTACATGCTCATACTTCTATGTGTTGTGCTCCCTTTATGTGTTGTCTGTAGTAGTACAATTATGTAGTAAGTGGGGTTTCATTAGCTACTTATTACACGTTTCTGTTACGCTCACCTGGTCTCTGCGGAGGCGTTGGGGCACGGTTGCAGCCCTCCCGGGGGTGAGGTCGCTCGGGTCCGACTTCGCCCTCTGCGCTTATGTGGTGACTGGTGGTAATAGGTGATACTTCTCGGGACTGCTCCTGTTGATTAGCTTTGGTAAGCACTCCATCCTGCTGCTTCTGGCAGGGGCACTTGTTTGATCTGGACCAAGTTCCTTCACTGGTCCCTTGCATGTGGTAGTCCAGCCCTGCTGCGACTAAGCCATTATACTTCAGGTAAGTGTTCCTGTTTGCCTTTGTCTTTCCTCGTCTGTTTTTGTTGTATTCTAAAGTTGGTTGTCTTGTATTGCTGTCCGTTCCACTTTTAATGTTTGCTCTTTTGCTTTCTTCCCTTGCAGGTAATGTTGCTGGCCCCGCAGAAGCTGCGGAGCTCGAGGCAGCAGCTGGAGGGAATGAGGAACAAAGCTTCAGCGGTACAGTAGCTGGTAAATTGTTAACTAGGGGGCGCGCTGGGTTCAAATGCGGCGAGGCCCTAGGACAGATGTTCTAACCTTTCTTCTTCTTCACAGGGTCCGAGTTTGTGGATGGGGAGTACGGTGCTGCGGCATCGGAATCAAGATCACAGGATGTCAGGAGATGAGTCTACAGATGAAGCGATGAAGCACCGGTTTCCTGGAGGTAAGTATGCAGGAGAACGCCTGGGTTCAAAGGTAACTAAACTGGTCCAAATGGCAGTGAGTGTCACGTTGCATGCAAGTGCACAGTAACGCGAAGCACCAGTCTTAAGGATGGAGCAGCTTATATAGCTGAGCGTCTGAAGAGCACGCCCACTAGGTTCAGCCTGCCTGCCACACCCTGCCACACCTGATGAGTCAGCACATGAAGACCAGGCCTAGAGAGCCACACCTGATGAGTCAGCACATGAGGATGTTCTCTGGAATAAAGGTTTTCAGCTCCTGGAAGGTTCTTGTAAAATAGAATCACTCCTGCACTGAAATAAAGTGTTCCTGCTCACATCTCTATATGAGCCTGGCACCAAAGGTGCCAGTACTGAGTCCAGCCAGGGCCCATGTGTTTATGGGTCCCAAAGGGACATAAGTGAGTCAAGTGACCCATCGCCCCATCACTAGATGCTGTGGTTTTTATGTTCTGGGGCCTGTGGCCATGACAGCACTCCCCCTCAAGGCCCCTCTCATGGGTGGTTTCCCCCCTGGCCCTGGTTTAGTGGGGTTATTGCAGTGGAACTGCCTGATTAATCGTGGAGCATGGACATGCTCACTGGGATTCCAGGTCCGATCTTGGGGTCCAAAACCTTTCCAGTCTATAAGGTAGTATAACTTGGACCGAACCATTTTAGAGTGTAGGATCCTTTTAACTTCGTATTCTGGTTCTCCTTCAACTATTTCGGGATCTGGTGGAGTATCGACCCACGTACCTGGTCTCAATGGTTTTATGAGGGAGACATGAAACACAGGGTGTATCCGCATGTGGGCCGGTAATTCTAATTTCATGGCCACAGGGTTGATCACAGCCTTGATAGTGTAGGGTCCCAGATATCTGGGTCGGAACGCCCATGGTCCTTTCAGCGGGATGTTTTTGGATGCTAGACAAACCGTGTCTCCGACTTGGTAGTTGGGAGCTTCCCTTCGGAGTCGATCTGCAAACTGCTTCTGTTTCTCTTTGGCTCTGGCAAGAAGCTCTGCTGCTTCCTTAAAAACCTGGATGATGGTTTTGTGTAAGGTCGTTACAGCGGGCATTTCTAATGATTCGAGTGGGTCGAAAACGGATGTCCGTGGATGTCGACCGTACAATATGTAGAATGGGCTTTGTCCCATACAGGTGTGAATGGAGTTGTTATATGAGTATTCTGCTAACCAAAGTATGTGGTTCCATGTAATAATGTCCCCACAAAAATATCGCCATGCAAAAATATTGCCGAAAAATGGCTGTTTTTTGTGGGGACATTATTGCATGGAACATGCGGGGGACATCCCCGTTATGTGTAAGGTCGTTATAGCGGGCATTTCTAATGATTCGAGTGGGTCGAAAACGGATGTCCGTGGATGTCGACCGTACAATATGTAGAATGGGCTTTGTCCCATACAGGTGTGAATGGAGTTGTTATATGAGTATTCTGCTAACCAAAGTATGTGGTTCCATGTAATAATGTCCCCACAAAAATATCGCCATGCAAAAATATTGCCGAAAAATGGCTGTTTTTTGTGGGGACATTATTGCATGGAACATGCGGGGGACATCCCCGCAACTCCCAAACCCTTTTTTTTTCTTTTTTTTTTGTTGGCTGCCCCTATCCCCATATATAAGGTCACCCATATAATATCGCCACAACCTTTTCCCGGTGATGATATGTACGGCGAACATATATATGGGGATAATATTACCTGATACCAAGTATGTCCTTCCAGGTATCCTCGGTTTGTTGCAGCATACACCTTATGTATTGCTCGAGGGTCTTGTTAGTCCGTTCGGTCTGGCTGTCAGTTTGGGGGTGATGGCTTGTAGATAACCGGAAGTCGATTTTGGCAATTTTACAGCATCTTTTCCAGAATGCAGAGACAAACTGAGTTCCTCGCTCTCATATCAATATTGATGGGAACCCATGTAGCCGTATGATCTGTTCCAAAAACAGGGTAACCAGAGTAGAAGCAGTTGGGAGACCTTTCAGGAGAATAAAGTGGGCCATTTTGGAAAACAGATCTACGACGACTAAGATGGTATTGTACCTGTTACAGGAGGGAAGGTCTGTAATAAAATCCATTGATAGCGTATGCCAAGGTGCTGGGGGTACGTAGCAGACCTGCAGGACTTTGTTTTTGGGACTTGTGTTGTGCACAGTTGCCACAGGTTGCGATGAACTGGACAATGTCCTTTCGCCAAGCTGGCCACCAGTAATTTTTCTTTATTTTAGATTGGATTTGGCTATTCCCGGATGCCCTTCTAATAATGAATGGTGATAGTTTGCGATTATTTGATTCTGTAATTTCTTATCCGGGATGTACAATCGTCCTTGGTAGTATGGTAGGTTGCCCATGATTGTATACCGGTCTGCCTTCCCTAGCCATTCCTGTTGCCCTGGTGGACTCATCAAGTGTTGCAGGTCAGATTTGAAGTTGTCTAGAGTGGTGGTTGTGGCAATCATGTCTTGGATTTGTCCTTCAGGGATGATGGCCACAGGGTCTGGTGTAGTGAATGTCTCTTCTCCCTCACTCATGCGAGACAGGGCGTCCACTTTTCCATTGCGTACTCCGGTCTATAGGTGATGACGAAGTCGTATTCCGCAAAGAAGAGGGCCCAGCAGAGTTGCCGTGATGATTGAGCTTTAGCGGTCTTCAGATATTGTAGATTGCGACGATCCATGACGACGGTGACTGTATGTTTGGCTCCAAGAAGATGATGGCTCCAGGCTTTGAATGCTGCCTTAATTGCTAGCAGTTCTTTATCAGTGATTGCATAATTCAATTCAGGGGCTGAAAACATGCAAGATCAGAATGCCACAGGATGCAACTGACTTGTTTTGGGGTCTCGTTGTGACAGGACTGCTCCCATTGCTATGTTGGAGGCATCAGTTTCAACCACATATGGTAGTTCTGGTCGAGGATGCTGTAGAATTGGTGCTGTGGTAAATGCTTGTTTTTGCTCCTGGAAGGCCTTTTATGCCTCTGCAGACCAATTAAATTGTTTATTTTTCCGTAGTAAAGAGATGATTGGGTGGACGATCTGGGAGGACCCGAGAATGAACCGGCAATGAAAGTTGGCGAACCCGAGTACACTCTGTACTCCCTTTATGGATGTTGTTGAGGGCCAGTTAAGGATAGCATCTACCTTGCGCGTGTCCATGCGTACGCCCGGTGATATGAGAATAAAGCTGAGGAATTCTACCTCTGTCAAATGAAAGACTCATTTCTCCAATTTGGCATATAGTCGGTGTTGCCGCAGTTTCTCCAAAACTGCCCGGACATGGTTGACGTGGTCTTCCTTGGTGGTCGAATAGATAAGAATTTCATCAATACAGAAAAGAGCGCAGACATCCAACAGTTTGCGAAGCAAGTCATTTATGAAAAATTGGAACGCCGTCAGGGCATTACATATTCCAAAGGGCATAACATGATATTCATAAAGGCCATATTTTGTGCGAAAGGCCGTCTTCCACTCGTCTCCTTTTTTGACTCTTAATAGATGGTAGGCCCCTCGTAAGTCTAGTTTTGTATATACCTGAGCGTTTTTGACTTGATCCAAGAGCTCAGGGATAAGCTGTAATGGATACCAGTATTTTACCGTGATCTGGTTATGTGCTCTGTAGTTAATACAAGTTCTCAGGTCTCCCTCCCTTTTAGGCACAAAAAAGAGGGGCGAGGATGCAAGGGACTTGGACAGACGAATGAAGCCATTTACCAGATACTGATCGAGGTAGGTTTTTAGATGCTGGTTTTCCTGTTCTGTTAGGGCGTAAATCCGGCTGCAGGGAACTTGAGCTCCAGGTACCAGATCAATTTGGCAGTCATACGGTCTGTGCGGCGGTAGGGTGTTTCTTGCTCTTTTTGAAAGGCATCTTGGTAATCCAGGTATTCAGGTGGTAGTGAACTGTATGGTTTCTTTCTTTGATGAACATGGGTTGGTAAGACCTTTTAATGAGAATCCCTTGCAATAACAGGTCTCAGCACAGTCTTGGGGAAAGGTCAGAACTTGTTTACGCCAATCAATCCTGGGATTGTGGGTCTCCAGCCAGGGCATTCCCAATATCATCTGGAACTGAGGAGCGCTGATGAGATCGAAGGTGATGTCCTCTTGGTGACCATACTGACACAGAAGTGTGACCTTCTCTGTGTAATACGTCACTGGGCGGGATGAAAGCTAAGATCCATCAACTACTGTGATGTTTTCCGAAACCTGCTTCTGTCGGAGAGGAAGGCCTATCCCGGTAGCCAGATTTTGGGCCATGTAATTTCGCACAGCCCCACTGTCAATGTATGCCTCCAAGGCATGTATTTTCAACGGTTGTTTGCGGTTTACCAGGAGCAAAGGGATGACTAGATGTGAGGTCTGTATAGGTTCCTTTTCACCGCTCGACAAGTGGACCCCTATGCTTGCAGGGCGTTGGAGTTTCCTGAGTCCTGTTCTTCTTCTTCACCCTTGTCAGTTGCTCCAACTGCTTTCCTGGGTGGTTTCCCCTGCATTATCAGAGATAGTGACCTACCTTACCACAGTACAAACAAAGCTGCTGCTGTCTCCTTTTCTCACTTTCGGCCTTGGTGAGTGGGCTCCGCAAGCCTCCGATTTGAATTGACTCGGTCTGATCGTGTGATTTGGTTTGATTCTCACGTGGTCGCACGTAGACTGACCACCCCTCGGCCTTGGCCCGATCCATCTTCCGATCCTGCAATCTGTGATTGAGCTGCACTGTCAGGCCGATGTATTCAGAACCACCTGTACTGGCGTGGGCTGTGGAGGAACGGCAGGAGGGACATACCTCCGTAGTGGGACCTGGCCTGCCTGTGCCTGGAGCATTTGCCTTGCTAGTTCATCTGTCCGCTCCCAGTTCACAATTAGATCCCTCCTTAGGGCATTGTTTTCCTGTCTTGAGTCATGAATTTCAGCCCCTAACTCTCCCAGTAATTGGGCCAACTGGTCCGTTGCAGAAGTTTCTATAACGCCCAGGCAGCGATTTGAAGAGGCTTTGCATTCTGTTATGCTCACCTGGTCTCTGCAGAGGCATTGGGGCACGGTTGCAGCCCTCCCGGGGGTGAGATTGCTCGGGTCCGAATTTGCCCTCTGCGCTTATGTGGTGACTGGTGGTAATAGGTGATGCTGCTCGGGACTACTCCTGTTGATTAGTTTTGGCGAGCACTCCATCCTGCTGCTTCTGGCAGGGGCGCTTGTATGATCTGGACTGAGATCCTTCACTGGTCCCTTGCACGTGGTAGTCCAGTCCTGCTGTGACTAAGCCACTATACTTCAGGAAAGTGTTCCTGTTTGCCTTTGTCTTTCCTCGTCTGTTTTTGTTGTATTGTAAAGTTTGTTGTCTTGTATTGCTGTCCGTTCCACTTTTAATGTTTGCTCTTTTGCTTTCTTCCCTTGCAGGTGATGTTGTCGGCCCGGCAGAAGCTGCGGAGCTCGAGGCGGCAACTGGAGGGAATAAGGAACAAAGCTGCAGTGTTACAGTAGCTGGTAAGTTGTTAACTAGGGGGCGCGCAGGGTTCAAATGTGGCGCGACCGTAGGACGGATGTTCTAACCGTATCTTTCTTCTTCTTCACAGGGTCCGAGTTCATGGATGCGAAGTGCGGTGCTGTGGCATCGGGATCAAGATCACTGGATGTCAGGAGATGAGTCTTCAGATGAAGCTATGAAGCACCGGTTTCCTGGAGGTGAGTGTGCAGGAGAACGCCTGGTTTCAAAGGTAAGTAAACTGATCCAAGCGGCGGTGAGCGTCACGTTGCACGCAAGTGCATCGTAGCGGAAGCACCGGCCTTATGGATGGAGCAGCTTATATAGCTGAGCCTCTGAAGCCACGCCCACCAGGTTCAGAGTGCCTGCACACCCAATGAGTCAGCACATAAAGACCAGGCCTAGGGAGCCACACCCGATGAGTCAGCACATGAGGATGCTCTCTGTAATAAAGGTTTTCAGCTCCTGGAAAGTTCTTGTAAAATAAAAGAAAGTACTCCTGCACTGAAATAAAGTGTTCCTGTTCACATCTCTATATGAGCCTGGTGCCAAAGGCGCCAGGACTGAGTCCATACCAGGGACCCTGTGTTTATGGGTCCCAAAGGGACATAAGTGAGTCAAGTGACCCATTGCCCCCATCACTAGATGGTGTGGTTTTGTGTTCTGGGGCCTGTGGCCATGACAGTTTCACAGTACACAAAACTCAAATACGAAAGCTTTTATCAATTTACCACCCAACATGGCAATATTATGAATATTGCACCTCTATGGTGTATGCTGCAAACAATACCTATGTTTCTACATGAGTAGGTTCCTATATTGGAAAGAATTCCGTAATACAATGGTGTTTATAGCAATGCATTGCTTAATGAACTATGTAGCTCATAATATGTCCCCCAATGATCCCTGGCAGATTTGTGCCAACATTATAATAAGAATCCATTGTACATACTTTTCATGCAAAGTAAATGCACATGTGATGTCATCAGTGATGTCATCAATGACATTTCTGATGTCATCTTTGATGTCATGGGTGTTAGCCCTTGCAGTGCACAGTGGTGGCGCGAGTTATGGTTGCTTAGCTTACCATAACTGTTGAATTTCTGTTTTTTTTGTCGGTTTTACTTGTCACCAAAACACAGATAGGTTATTAGTCCAAATTAACTATAACGTCACTGTAACAAAGTTTTTTCACTGAATTTGATAGGTTTTTATTATGGCAACTGAACCAAAATGTCCCTTTAACAAAGTTTTTTCACTGAATTTGATAGGTTTTTAGTAGCGCAACTTAATCATAACATCCCTTTAACAAAGTCTTTTCACTGAATTTCATAGGTTTTTACGGATGCCCTTAATTTGTATAGATGTACCATACAACATGTGAAACCCCCTAGCCCCATGCAGATAGCCACAGGGTCAGCGGACTATGCGACTGTTCGTGGACTTCGGGTAGCATCCACACTGCCCAAAAGCTCAGGGGTTCTCTTACATTGTTGTAGCGCGCAACAAAGACACTCAAAATGTTGAAAAAGCAGCACATAAGTGAATTACAAAGAAAAATAAAGTAGGTCTACAAACTCTATACTTAAGAAAGGAACAGTGCAATTGGATAGGGTATGCAACATAATGGAATGCACCAATAACAAAAATAAACTGGGCTTCCAGCAGTATTACCTCAGTGCTGCTTTACACAGAAACTAAAAAGCAACTGTTAGCAGCACAAGGACAAAATACTGACAGCACAACTCAACTACAATCTGTTAAATGTGTTACATTGTTTCCTATAACTGCACAGTTGGTTCGGTGTGCAGTACTAGAACATAATTTATATTTTTTTACACAGAAATGGCTAGCACCCTGGAGTGGCTTGAAGACAATTTTCCTCGGGATGAAATGAGTGAAGACAGTGACACTATTGGTACAGAGTACAGTTTAAAAAGTAAGGCAATTAATGCACATTGCTTCACATGTACCTCACAAATATTTTTTTCTTTAACAGCACATACGGAAACTAATGGGATTGCCCCAGAAGCAGTGGATCATCCGGAAACCATTGACCACATAGTATAGCCCAGTGTACAAAATCACCTACTAAGCTTGGAAGAAAAAATGGATCAATTAATGAACACTTTTACTGATTTTAAAGATTTTGTACAAAGACATATCATGGACGATATTACATATCACTGCGGCACCTGCACCTGTACCCATTCTCCCTGTCCCAGCCAACCATCCCCACAAATTAAAGTGAGGTAATGGAAGTATAGGTTCAGTGCGCAGGTCCCCAAAATTCTTGTTAGAAGTCCATAATACAAATCAATTTGGCTTCAAATTCCAATTTTATTGGCTATTGGACAGCCGACACGTGCTTCAACCTTTCCGGTCGTTCTCAAGGCTGTACATTGGTTCAAACAAAGTGCAATTAAGTATTGAAATGCAAGATCAAACACAGAAAATGATTGATACATCCCAGTCACAGTGCAATTCAGGAAAAAGAAAGAAAATAACATACCAGATTTCCGTAAGTGGTTGAGGCCAATGACAAAAAAGAAAGGAAAAAAAGGAATAAAAAAAGAAAAAGAATATAATCACAAAAGTCTAAAGATATTCTAAAGTTAGTATGTGCCTCGTAGGCATCATTAGGTTACCATTGTTGGTGAAAATAAACTGTGGGAAATTGCTACATACCATGGTTCCAATTATGATGCGCAGATTATTATGTAAAGATGTCTGATTGTAACCTAAAACAATAATGAAATAGCCCTTACTAGTGTAAACAGTACTCATGAGAATGGCTTTTCAGCGCACTGGCAGTGTAAAAAATATATAAACTTAAACTGACTTACCCTCCAATGGGTGTGTGTTATTAGATTTAGATGAGTTATCTAGAAAGTAGAATGTAGTATCACATATTAGATGCTGCTACATAGTGTTAAGTCCTGCAAAAGCATACTGTTATAAAAAGAAAATTGTACCTGCAGCTGGTTAGCTTGAGAGTTGTTACGGGGTTAAATCCCCATAGATGCATTTTCAGCAGAAAGTATTCACACTGGCGTCGTGAGACACTTCCAGTGAATATCGCAGTAAAAATGCACATTGCGCATGCACGTGTGACGTCACGCGCACGTTTTGCGGGTGACGTCATGCGCGCACAAGCCGTAATTGACATCATTGCACGTCATCAAGTGCGGCCGATTTTCAAATTGGGAAACTAATTGTTGAATTTGTATGCGCATGAGTTAATGACGTCTAGGATGCATAGTGTATAAATATTCATCGAATTGGAAAATGTCATTTAGTTGGAAGCATATTCCGTAACATATAAGTATTGAAATGATGCGCATGTGGCATTAGACACTTGATGTATATATATATAATGTAGTTTAAACAAAGAATGCGTATGGATGATAGGTGCTGCATGTGCACTAATGTACTAACATATAGATAGATAGCATGTAGAGCTTTATGTGTTACACGTGTGCCAATGGACACATTGGAGTTTGGATATGCAGATTCCCACAGCACATTTAGGTTAATGAGGAGATTCTCTAGACCATATTGAATTGTGGAACACACAGGGGATGCAGGGGCTGCAGAGGCATGTCTTTAGCATCCGTTTATAACACGATGATCCTTGTACTATAGCACCAAACAATAGCATTCTATGCATATTATTCAAAAGTCTAATCTAAGATGAACCATTATCAAATCTATGTAGGATCAAAGCTTTAAAGAAATTGGACATAAACAAAATAATAAGTTTGGCCTTTGTCAGATATATATAGACTCAAAGTCTATCCACACATGAAAGAACTGGACATAAAAACTGTCTCATTGCATATGTTACTAGTCATAGATAACACCAGTTGCTGAAAAAAAAAGCCTATAATGTCACTTAGCAAGGCAAAACAGTTGTTCACATGTCATTTTAGCAGAAACACTCCACAGTATACAGTGATACATCATCAGAGAAAGACAAACTTTAGAATATCTTTTGACTTCTGTGATTATACTCTCTTTTTTTATTCCTTTTTTTTTCTTTCTTTTTTGTCATTGGCCTCAACCACTTACGGAAATCTGGTATGTTATTTTCTTTCTTTTTCCTGAATTGCACTGTTACTGGGATGTATCAATCATTTTTGTTGTTTGATCTTGCATTTCAATACTTAATTGCACTTTGTTTGAACCAATGTACAGCCTTGAGAACGAGCGGAAAGGTAGAAACACGTGTCGGCTGTCCAATAACCAATAAAATTGGAATTTGAAGCCAAATTGATTTGTATTATGGACTTCTAACAAGAATTTTGGGGGCCTGCGCACTGAACCTATACTTCCATTACCTCACTTCATTTATCTGTACTGGTGTGTACTAGGGGACGCCAGTGGAAGTGTATCATTGCAGCAGACCATACCTGTGGTATTAACTAGCGCACGGACTTAACTGACAACCCCCCAGTTTCTCTACTTTCATCCCCACAAATTCCCTGTCAGCAAAGATGTTACGATGAGACCTCAATCCCTTCCTCCCCTGATGCCCAACCTCTAGAACACCCCAATTCCCCTGTATATGTCTCCATTTCTGCTACCTCTTCCCTTTCCTAATTGTTGTATTTATGTGTGTTAAAAGTCTGTGTAGCGCACGACTGTCCAAGAGGTCCGCAATGAAGCAAAATGCAGGTGTCCTACGGACACTGCGTCTGTCCGGGCTGTCCGCAATCAAAATGGATGTGTCCATAGGACACCGCGCCTGTCCACAAGTCTGCAAAGTTGTGATGCGCCTTTAATTCGTTCGGGGTGCCCACGCCTGTCTGCCGGACACCTGGGCGCATGTGTATCTCATCCCCTGGGTCCTGCAAACACTGCCCCTGTCCGACAAGTCTGGAAAAGGTGGTGATGTACTTTCTTTGGTTCAGGGACCCCTGTCCGGCAGACACTTGGGGGCATGCGCATCACTTCTTCCGGGTCCTACGAACAATGGGCCTGTCCGACATGTCCACAAAGCGGTGACATACTTTAATTAGTTTGGGGACCCCAATCATATCCCGGAGATACCTGGGCACACGCGCATCTCATCCCCCGAGTCCAACGAACACTGCAACTGTTCGGAAATGTCCGCTCCACATGTCTCGCACTTTTGATTAGTTCGGGGAGCACAACGGATCCCATGCAATAGGTGTCCTATGGACTGCCGTCCCATCCGCGAACATCCACAACATCACCATGTGACCGCACCCACACTGAGCATAGCCCCTTATTCGCGGACAGGATCTGGGCCCCCGGACAGCAAAAAAGTGCTTTTTGGTGCAATCCAGTGTGTTTTACTGTGAAACTTCAGCCTTGCATAGGTCCCAGACCATGCCCCTGGCGATCTGGACACTTTTTAGAGCTTTTTGAACCCGCTTTGGGGCCCAAAATGTCAGTGGAGCGTGTGACTCTCTACGAAGCGCTCCCCAGCACCAGTATAAAAAGCCACACCCCAGAGCTGCTACGCATTCTGCTTTTGGATTTCCAAGAAAGAGCGCTGCTTGTGATTGGGCACTTGCTGTCATTGGCTGCCATTACTGTCATTGTTGCATTATTTGCATTGCTATTGCTAATTAGCTCCCCAGGACTACTGCCACAGGTTTCTGTTTAGCTACTTCACATTTCTGTGTTCCTGCTGCTCCTGGTTCCTAATACCTTTCCTGATGGCATCCAAGGCTGCTCCTGCTGCTACTGACTCTGCCTCAGCAGCACCCCCACCCTCACCACCACCACCACCACCTTCCCAAGAGCCTGGGAGGGGAATAGGTGTGGTGATGTAGCGAGGGATCAAGAAGAGAATGAGGATGAGGTAGTGAAAGTCCCCATTGCCTGCAGCCAGCGTGAGTCTTGGGTGTGAAGGATGTTTACCACCATTGGAGACGTGCCCAAAGCTTGTGCAAACAAGCTGCAATGCACTGAGTGCGACATGGTGCTCAGACGCGGCAAACCTTGCTTGTACAGCTACAGCACCACCTCCATGCAGCGACACCTGATATCGAATCACAAGGCAGCAGTTCGGATGGTCGTCCCCTTTGAACAAGGCAGTAGGTTGAGTTCCTCTGCAGCATGATCTGTATCTGCTCCTGCTACCACAAGGGACATTCCTGTGGGGCAGCGGATCCCTGAACCAGCCTTGCAGGCCATACAAACCGCAGCAGACCCTTAGCTTTCGACTGTCACTGTATTGTGCATGTACTGCGACACAGTACTTTGCAGGGGGAGCAACTTCGCACTGCTTTCGAGGCTATGGTTCGGGAGCATGAGAAAAACTGCCACCTACCTAAGTGAGGTCCACACAACATCTTCCTCTCTCCACCTGCCCTTTCTTATCCCTATGGTTGGTGCCCCTTCCCTACCCTCCCTTCCCTTCCTTTCCTTGTGTGTTGTGTATAAAAAAAACAAAATAAATACAAAACAACAAAAACCCTTCCAAAAAAAAGGTTTTTTTCAGAGCCACCGGTCACAGTTTAAAAATAGAATTGCCAATGAAATGATGCAGGCCCCTGTGCAGCCTGTGATGTCCGTGGACAGTGCAGTAGTCTGCGGACTTCTAAAAAAATATAGGCGGTAGCACCATCAAAAACATTGCACACTTTTTGGGACAAAGTGGTGGCTCTGAAAAGAGCCTTTTTGTGGTGTTTGTCTCTTTTTGGAAGGGTTGAAGTGACCAACACCTACTGGAAAATGCTTGCTATACTTGCAAAAAGGGCTGCAATGCATTTTGGATATTTCGCAGAAAAAGCTGATTGCCAACTCCATATCTGCGAAAAATGTTTGTGCTACGAAACGTGATATTTTCATTGTGGAAGGAGGACATGCCAACATCTCTCACAAAGGCACAAACAGCCTTAAGGACATTGCGCCTCGTTTTCTCCATTTGCGGACCCAATGCAGAAGAACAAAGCCACATTTGTCTCTGGGCAATGCGAGTAAAAATTACTCTGGAGTTTGGAAACATGTCCATGACTTTCCCAAGTGCCTCCTTCATCGCAAACTACGAAGAGATTCCGGTAACATGTCCTAAACTGTTCCCTCCATAATTAATAATAATAATGTCTGGATGATGGTGCATTAGCAAAGTGGCACAAAGCGGAACCAAATGCAGCCACTTCATTCCACACACTCCATACCAGTGCACATCCACATGATGGAATTCAAGATGTGCAGCCACTCCACAGTGCTCTGCATTGTTACTCACTACTCTGTTGAGGTCAAGGAAGTAGATAGATGACCTTGGAGATGATGGGTGTGCAAAATCGATATTCAGCCTTCACTTCCAGTCCCCTGAGTACAAGACTCAGGCTTCCTCAAAGAGGGGCTCTTTTCTACAATGTACCTCTCTGCTGTTTTGATTGGGACAGACAGAGGTGTCAATTGAATAAAAGAGCGGGGACAACACACACCGCCAATACCAATGCTGTAAAGGAATACAAAGAATATTAGACAGTGTTGAGATAACCCAAACAATCAAACAGCAGTATAAGGCAATAAATACCTAGATAAGTATTGGAGTGGAGCTTCCCCGGAATGGATCTATGAAAATAAGGAACTAAGCTTAGTGAGTGGAACAGTGGAAGAGATACCCAAACACAATATGAACTAAGAGCAACAGACCTGAGTAGTGGGTTTAACAGGATTGAAACAAGTCCCGATTTGGAGGCAACGGTAGGAAAAAATAACAAACAGGAAGATTAGTATAGGGAAGTAACCCAGGCAGCATGAGGGTCGCACTAGAGTCGGGTTGGTGCAGTATCAGGAAAGCGTTCGGATGCACTTTGATGACATGTTCCCAAAGTCTAATAATCCAACAATGTCCCAGTATCAGTAAAAGAAAAAATAAATCCCCACCATACAGTAGCGAATGAAAGAATTCAAAACAGAGAGGGCCTTAGCAAAGCTCACCCGGAATACCGCTACTGAATCCCCTGAGAATCCACACATTCATGCGAGGAGCGGAGTAGCAGTGGTGCTTCGGGTGGGTGTTCGTCGGCAGTCTGCGAAAGGCAGCTGAAGCAGGAAGAGTCCGTTCCGCGACTGCCAGCCGAAAAGGTGCCACGAGAGGCTGTAGGAAGCAGGGAGAACAATCCAGTAGCGTTCCGCGTCAAGAACCAGGAGGGTACGATAGAGACCAGGGAAGCGAGAGAGCAGGTCAGGAGCAGTCCAGGTCAAAAGCCGTAACAATCGATAAACTGTACCAGAGAAGGAGAAAGAGTCTCAATCCAGAAGTCAGGCAAGGGTCGGAACCAGTTAAGCAGGGGAATTCACGAAGGATAGGACGGACGTAACCGCAGTAGCTAGTAATGCTAATTAGCAGCAACAAGCCCCTTGAAAGACGGCGATTTAAGGCTGTATGGGGGCGTGTCTTGCCGTACGTCTTTCACGTACAAGCCGTGTCAGCTGACACGGATTCCGCCGCTCTTTATGCAAGCGCCATGGCAACCTATACCGGCTCCACAAAGGAGCATGCAAATGAGCCAGACGCTGCAAAGGACGCTGCAAGGGATTCCGAAGTGTAACAGCATCCTCCCCCAAAGACACCGGCAACCCCCGGGCAGAATGAAATTCCCTCAAGAGTTGTGGGTAATGCAGGTTAGCTAAAGGTTCCCAAGTACGGTCCTCAGGTCCATAACCCTTCCAATCCACAAGGTAAAAAACCGCAACCCCTAGACGTCTCGCAGTCCAGAATGCGCGAAACCTCGTACTCCTCTTCACCATTCACTATGATTGCCGAAGGACATGCAGGCAGACGAGTACCCTAGAGGAAAGGTTTGATCAGGGAGACATGAAAAACCGGGTGAATGCGCCACAAACGTGGCAATGACAACCTGACCGCCACAGGGTTGATAACCTCAGCAACGCCATAGGGCCCCACATATTTAGGCAGAAGAGAAAATTTGCCCGCAATCCGTAAGTTATGGGACGACAACTACACCTTCATACTGCTTCAATAACACAGTGCCGGGGAGCGATGCATATTCGCATATTTTCTGGCACGGTCTTGAGCTCGGAGCAAATGACACTGTACGTCTCGATGAATCTTGTCCAGATCTCTAATGCAGTCTCTCGCAGCCGGATTAATAACCGGAAATACGGGATCGAGTGGGAGCGCCCTAGGATGACCACCGTAGAGAGCAAAGAAGGGAGAAACCCCATAGACGTATGCATGGAATTGTTGTATGCGAACTCAGCTAGGCCAGAGAAGTGAACCAGGACTGTTCAAATTGGAGACATAAACATCGCAGGAACTGCTCGCTGGTAGCATTGGTCCTTTCAGTCTGCTCATCCATCTGCGGATGGTATGTCGAAGAGTATCTGTCCTCGATGCCTAAAGAGGTCGGAAGAGCCTTCCAAAACCGTGAGGTAAATTGGGTACCACGATCGTAAACAATGATTGAGGGTAGTCCAAAGAAACGAAAGACATTCGTCATGAATAGTCTAGCCAATTCAGGAGCTGAGGGCAAGCCGGAACAAGGGATGAAAAGCGCATATTTTGTGAAGTAGTCCATAACCACCCAAATGGTGTCGTGCCCCTAGACGTCGGGCAACTCCACAATGAAATCCATCGACACCATCTGCCAAGGTTTGTATGGAACAGGCAAAGGCTGTAACAACCCCACCGGTTTGGCTCTGGAGACTTTACATTGGGTGCATATGGCACAGGTGAATATGTAGTCCTTTACATCACGTGCCATGGAAGGCCACCAGGCCCAACGCCTCAGTGCCTCAAGGGTTTTCTGGCTTCTTGGGTGTGCTGCAACCAAGGAGTCGTGGGACCACTGGAGAGCCAAGGTTCGGGCCTGACCCGATGGAACAAAGACGCCTCCTTGGATGAATGGCAAACCCTGAACCACCTGCAGGTTCAAGTCAACAATTTCCGTTGGATGAGTTGAAACCCATTCAAGGATTATTGAACGTAAGGACGGCTGAACCGAACACCCGCAAACCTCCTGGTCCGGTAGAAGAGGGGGTGCTTCGGTCTGTTGGGACTGATCACCCGCATGGAGGCGGGAGAGAGTGTCAGCCGATACTTGGGCTTTGGCAGAACGGTAGGTGATAACAAACTGGTACTGCGAAAAAAATAAATGCCACTGCGCCTGTCTGCCCGTAAGGCATTTAATGGATTTGAAGGCCAACAGACTACGGTGATCCGAATATACTGTCACAGGGTGTTTAGCCCCCAGGAGATGATGTCTCCATTCCAAGAAGGCATCTCGGATGACCAGGGGTTCGCGTTCCATAATGGAATAATCCCTTTCTTAAGGTGTCAATTTGCGAGAGAAGTAGGCAATGGGATGAATGTCACCCGAATGGGGACAGGATTGTGACAACACAGCACCAATAGCATAGCCCGAGGCATCAGCCTCCACGAAGAAAGGAAGATCAGGATTGGGATGTTTGAGGACCAGGGCGGAAGTGAAGGTGGCTTTTAGCTGATCGATAGTTTTCTGGGCCTCAGGGGACCACACATAAGGCACCTTGGCACTGGTCAAAGAGGTGAGAGGTGCAGAGATCGCTGAAAAGCTGCTGATAAAACGCCTATAAAAGTTTGAGAATCCCAGAAATTATTGTAGAGCTTTGAAAGATTTGGGTACTGGCCATTCCAAGATCGCACTGATTTTTGATTGACTCATACAAACCCCGTTGCTGGTGAGGTCCTACCCCAGGAATTCCACCTCTGAAACGTGAATCATACATTTCTCAGCCTTTACGAACAGTTTGTTTTCTCTCAGACGTTGGAGCACTGTTTTGACATGTATTTCGTGTTCCGTTAGATTTTGTGGATAGACCAAAATGTCATCCAGGTAGACCACCACGAACTGGTCAAGGTTGTCATGGAATAGATCGTTCATAAACGCCTGGAAGGTGGCCGGGGTGTTACAAAGCCCAAAGGGCATTACCAAGTATTCATATAGACCGTAATGTGTTTTGAACATGGTTTTCCATTCGTCCCCTCTTCTCATACGGACAAGATTGTACGCCCCTCTGAGATCCAGTTAAGTGAATATCTTTGAGGATCCCAACTGATCAAGGAGAACAGAGATCAAGGGAAGGGGGTACTGTTTTTTTTTACGGTAGCTGCATTCAAGGCACGATAGTCAATACAGGGGCGTAAATCCCCCTCTTTCTTCAGAACAAAAAAGAGCGGGGATGCAAATGGTGATTTAGAGGGACGAATAAACCCCATGGCCAGAGCCTTGTCGATGTATTCTTTGAGTACTGCATCTTCTTTGAGAGTGAGTGAATACACCCTCCCGGCTGGTACCTTTATCCCGGGTAACAGGTCTATTGGACATTCATAGACCCGATGTGGGGGTAGCATTTCTGCCATCCCTTTATTGAAGACATCCGCATAGTCTGCATATTGAGAAGGCACCAGGGAGACGATATTATTTGAAATGGCTCTGATGTGCAAGGATGGGGACACCAGTACCCTGGCAGGGCTATCTTGGCTGATTCCAAGCAATGAAGTGCATCGGTTATTACAGATGGTGAAAGGAAACTGGATCTGAGAGGTCGACCAATCGAAAGCAGGATTGAGGAAGAGCAACCATGGAATACCCAGGATGACTCCGTAGGCAGGTGATTTAATGATGTCGAACGATATCTCTTCAGTATGGCCATCGTCTGTACTCGTAAGCAAGGGAACCGTCTGATGGGTTACCAATCCGGAAACCAGGACCGATCCATCCACTGCGTTCACTGTCTCTGGTGTGGCCTTGCGAATCAGTGGTATTCCAGACTTGGAGGCATGGCATTGGTCAACATAATTGCCCGTTGCTCCCGAGTCAATCACTGCCATTGCCTGGAACGAATCACCATGACTCAAGGAAAACGTAACAGGGAGGCGGACTAGTTGTACCGAGTTTTGTACTGGGGAGTCCATGAGTGGCCTTCCCGACGTAGGGACTCCGTCTACTGTCAGGGTTTGGCGTTTCCCGCCTTTCTTTTGGGTTTCTTGGGACACTCAGGCAGTAAATGATCAGAAGCCCCACAATACATGCAGAGATTGTGCGATCTACGGTATTCCCGTTGAGCAGGGGTAAGCGGACCCCTAACCACACCAATCTGCATAGGTTCTGACGCAGAAAGTGCCGGGGCTGATGTTTCCACAGGAGGCGAGGTAAACAAAGGTGTTTTCTTCTCTTTCCGTCTTTCAGCCTTACAGGCATCATTCTGAAGGACTAAGTCAAGCAGTTCCCCAAAGGCTGTGGGGACCACTGGAACAGTGGAGATGATGTCTTTTAGCTCATCTGAGAGGTCTTGATAGAAGACCGCAGTCTTCTTTTCTTTGGGCCAGTCTGTTTATGCTACCAGCTGATTGAAGCAGGCCAAATAAACCAAGAGGGTGTTGTTCCCTTGCCGATGCTTTAAGAGTTCCAAATCAGTGTCTTGAGTAGTGTAACGTGTGTCAAACACTTTACTGATCATAGCCAGAAGGGCATTGCAATTGTAGAGAGCATGAATGTTCGATTCTAACAAAGGATTAGCCCAGGCGGCCGCAGTACCTCCCAAATGGGACAAAACAAAAGCCACCTTAGACGTGGAAGTAGGGAACGAGGCGGTACGGCACAGAAAATGCAGTTTGCATTGGGTAATGAAGGTTCTGTATTGTTTGGGATCACATAGGAATCTTTCTGGAGGAGCCAGAGGGAACTGGGTTGTAAGCATAATAGGGTTTGATTCCTGCTGGGGAGGTGGAAACCCAGATCCAGAAGCCATAGCACTGGCACCTGCCATCTGTGAGGCTGGAGTTGTAACCAAGGCCTGAATGGCGTCCATACATTGGCGCAAAGCCTCTTGTGCATTGGTCAAATCGGTTCGTAGATCCGTGACCATTTGCACGATTTGATTCAAAGCATCCCTGGCATCCGTGGATATTGTATAGGCTGCTAATTCTGTTACTCACCACTCTGTTGAGGTCAAGGAAGTAGATAGATGACCTTTGAGATGATGGGTGTGCAATATCGATATTCAGCCTTTACTTCCAGTCCCCCGAGTACAAGACTCAGGCTTCCTCAAAGAGGGGCTCTTTTCTACATGTACCTCTCTGCTGTTTCAATTGGGACAGTCAGAGGTGTCAATTGAATAAAAGAGCGGGGAGAACATGCACCGCCAATACCAATGCTGTAAAGGAATACAAAGACTATTAGACAGTGTTGAGATAACCCAAACAATCAAACAGCGGTATAAGGCAATAAATACCTAGGTAAGTATTGGAGTGGAGCTTCCCGGGAATGGATCTATGAAAATAAGGAACTAAGCTTAGTGAGTGGAACAGTGGAAGAGATACCCAAATACAGTATGAACTAAGAACAACAGACCTGAGTAGTGGGTTTAACAGGATTGAATCAAGTCCCGATTTGGAGGCAACGGCAGGAAAAAATAACAAACAGGAAGATTAGTGTAGGGAAGTAACCCGGGCGGCACGAGGGTCGCACTAGAGTCGGGTTGGTGCAGTATCAGGAAAGCGTTTGGATGCACTTTGATGGCATGTTCCCAAAGTCTAATAAGCCAACAATGTCCCAGTATCAGTAAAAGAAAAAATAAATCCCCACCATACAGTAGCGAATGAAAGAATTCAAAACAGAGAGGGCCTTGGCAAAGCTCACCCGAAATACTGCTACTAAATCCCCTGAGAATCCACACATTCATGCGAGGAGCGGAGTAGCAGTGGTGCTTCGGGTGGGTGTTCGTCAGCAGTCTGCGAAAGGCAGCTGAAGCAGGAAGAGTCCGTTCCGCGACTGCCAGCCGAAATGGTGTCACGAGAGGCTGTAGGAAGCAGGGAGAACAATCCAGTAGCGTTCCGCGTCAAGAACCAGGAGGGTACGACAGAGACCAGGGGAGCGAGAGAGCAGGTCAGGAGCAGTCCAGGTCAAAAGCCATAACAATCAATAAACTGTACCAGAGAAGGAGAAAGAGTCTCAATCCTTAAGTTAGGCAAGGGTCGGAACCAGGTAAGCAGGAGAATTCACAAAGGATAGGACGGACATAACCGCAGTAGCTAGTAACGCTAATTCGCAGCAACGAGCCCCTTGAAAGACAGCGATTTAAAGCTGTATGGGGGCGTGTCTTGCCGTACGTCTTTCACATACAAGCCGTGTCAGCTGACACGGATTCCGCCGCTGTTTATGCAGGCGCCATGGCAACCTATACCGGCTCCACAAAGGAGCATGCAAATGAGCCGGACGCTGTAAGGGACGCTGCAAGGGATTCCGAAGTGTAACATGCATGCACCTCCATCCAATGTATCCAGGAGTCCCCTAAAATCCATACACTCTGTCTCCTGAAAGACACACCCATAACCATAGCCATCTGCACTCCTCTCAGCAAACAGACCTTCTGCCACAGTCTCTCCTTGCTCACCACACCCAGCAAACCTTATTGACCAATCCTCTGGCCTCCACAGTCCAATTTCCATGCCTGCCATCCTCAAGCGTCACGGATGTGGCATGTGAGTTCCGCGAACCATCGCGGTGTCTGCAGACATATCTTGCATTGCACAGGGGTGGGAGAACACATTTCAACCAGGGTAAGGTATTTCTTCTTTCGTGGTGGCTCTGAAAAGCGCCTTTTTTAAATTATTTTTTTATAGGTGCTTCCAAAAGAAACGTTTATTATCTATTTCTTTAAAATTTTTGTTATCTTCCTTTCCTCCTTCTATCAGCCTCTTAACAGCATCCCTCAGATTCCGGAAAAAACGGGCATTGCCCAAAATGGACAACACAACTCCATCAGCATTAAAAGAATGCTTATTAAGGCAGTCAATGTTGTCATTGGAAAAAATAAACATATTTGCACGCCACATAACTACACCCATGCCTTTATTCACAAGCAGCCTTCCAAGATTTTGCTGGGGTTTAAACACATTTGGTTGCTCCCATACTGCTCTTGGTAATATTTCTGAAAACACTACCTTTGCACATGGGAACATTTTGATTAGTCTATCCACAAAGGACTTCAAAACATGAATCAAACTTGGGGCACTGATGTACCCCAAAAATTCTACTCCACAGTGCACCAACAAAATGTCTGGACTACCAAAAATAGACCGGTTTCTACAAAGAGAAACCAGTTCCTCCAAATTGCATCCAGGCACACTCCACCACAAAACCTCCATTCCTGGAAGCCCAAAATCTGCACACAGACCTCTGGATTTTGCATACATCACCAGATCCGCAACACACCTATCACCAAGTACCCATACACAATATTCTGCCATCTTCACCGTACAACCAACACAACAATGAAAAAAGTGTAACCCTCCCTTCCTGTAAAGCACACCCTTAACACCTGATTGGATAATCCCCATAATACACTCCCATTTCCATGCCAAGCATGCTGACAAGCCCCGGATGCAGCACGTGTGATGTGCGGACTACCGCGGTGTCCGCGGACCTCATAACACAGGGGTAGCCCTTCTTCCCTTTCCACTTACACTTTATAGCACTATCTCATTGGCTACTGGTAAGCAGTCTCACACACATCCATCAATCACATCCAAGACCTCTACATCTAACTCCATCATCTCAGTTCAACACTGCAGATGTACTGTTGAACACTCAAAGTGCAGGTCTCCTGTGATTGCAAACACCTCCAGCAAAAAGTACTATAAAACTATCCAAGATTTCTGCTTACAGATTAATCCACATCTCCATCCATCAACACAAACTACAGGTATGAATATTTTTTGCACAGTACATTTGAAACTCTTTTATAAATGCCTGTGAAGAGGGTACCTGCCACTTACCCTGCATAACCTACTCAAAAAGCATACTGTCATTTTCCCATCACCTATCATCATGTGGCACTTACAATGCGATGTGCTTTGAAAATGGTAATTTACCCATATCACCCATTGTAATGTACAAACTGTTATTCTCTTCTTTCCTTCTGTCATTTGTAGAACCACATCCCCCACTAACACACATGCTATAGAATTCCTAGAATGCACACAGAAAAGGAAACCTGAATGTATTTTACCAAAGCACAGCAGGTACATAGAGTGCATGCATGTGAACAGGGTGCCTGCCACTTACCTTGCACAGGCCACAGAATGCACCATTACTTAAAAAGCAAAGAAATGTATGTGTAAATTGAGAACAGTGCCATTTGTTAACGTGGATAAATAAATCAAACAACTGAAATTATTTCTCCACTCATGTAGCAAGCATCTATCTGCGCAGAAAAGTTAATGCAATTCCACAAACAGCAACATTCTCCTTTCAAATATCTACATCTTTCCGAGCCTTTATCTTACCCTACTACAACTTGCGCTAATCCATTTCCAAACTAAACAGTGCTACAGCAACACACATACTTGCAAATGTTCACCTCATAGGGCACACTTATAAATAAACCACTGACCCCTTTAGCAACAATGCTGATGCTCCCAACTCCCCATTCATATACAAAGCTGCCCAATTTCACACACACACTAACTCTTCCTACCAAGACAACTTCCTACAATTTTAAATAATGTGTTCTCCAAGTGTAATTTCTAGAAAGTACACATACAGACCTATATGCATACATTTTGCAGTTTCAAAGACACAAGTGTGGCAAGTATTGTCGAAGCAAATATAAAAACAAGGGCAAATACTACACCAAATGCTGCTTTGGTTTCCCTAGACCAGTTTCAGCAACAGGATAAGTAAACAGCTTCATGTCTTCGGTTAGACACAGTGTGAAAGGCAAATCACCTAGCAAATCACCTAAGAACACATACTGTATAAAAAGAACTGAAGCATCAAAGTACATCAATGATTACAATGCAATCATTGCCCTCCTATGGAATGCAAATATAGATGTACAGTACATTGCAGACAATTCCACTGCAGTTGCACAATATGGCACAGCCTATTTCCCCAAAGCAGAAAAAACAGAGCTGAAAGACCTCTGGGATGACATATTATCTGACAAAACACTCTCACAGAAATTGTTCAGCTTTGGCATAAAAATGCTCCCCCATTGAGAATGTGGCTGCTATGAAGCTGCAGACCGTTTAACCGGCACCGCCTTATATGGGAAATCTGAAAACATAGTCTGGCTAAGCCTTGGTCCTGCTGCATCCAGAAAAAGAGTTCTCTAATCATACCAAGCAATAGAAACAATAGCCAAAAACAATCCCAACAGCCAGGGCATTTTGAAAAACAACTTATTGGACACATACTACCCAAATAGGAGTATTGCTTTGGAAACCATGTGCCTATACCACATAGCCCAAAACTTCTCATACAAAAATAACATTAAACCAGATGAGAACAAAGGTAAATACATAGTCGAAAGTAGTGATGGCAGCCTGGTTAAACTTACCAAACGCCACCTGACTAATCATATGAAGCTGTCATTAAAAACTCCTCAACACAAAGAACTGTACTACATGGCCCTACTGCAACTTTTTAAACCATGGAGGAAAGAAGAAGATTTATTACACACCCATGCCTCCTATGAAGATGCTTTCAATGCAAGTGAAAGCACTATAACAGATATAAACGTTACGCAGTACAAAAACATGTTGGACAATGAACGCCACCAAGAAGAAGAACTTCAAGCACAATTAGATATAGACACTTTGAGGGTGTGGCTAAGCGACCCATGGAGTAGACGTGTTCTCCGGGAGGCTCCTGCTGATCCGGGATTGATCCGATCTAGAAACGCGTTAAAAGGTGCTTGCAATCCCCGAAATTGAAAGCAGATGCGTGTGAAGGCACACGGCACACTGCATGAGAAGCGCGAGCATAACGAGCAAGAAAATTGCACAAAACGGGGCTTCTAAGAAACGAGGACTCGCAGCTGATGAGACCAAAATGGCAGATCGCCTTAACAAAGGGATCTAACAACGAAATACCCGCCGTCTCATCACTTTCCCCAGAACCAAGATGCGGCCAAGCTGAAGGCGGGAGACGCACTTCACGATACATGAAGGAGCGGAGACCTGATGCCTGGAGACTTGATGCAAGCAATCGTGAGGAAGGCATCTGAGAAATAAAGAAGGGGCTGACGGGCGAGTGGCCATTGGACTGGACGATTGTGCGCGCACCCTTGTCTTGGAGCCATCGGACAGCGGGAGTCGGGTGAGCGCCCCGGAGCAGAAAAGAAGTTACACGTCCCCCAGTCGGCCCGCGGGCGGGCTGGCCCCCCCGCCCCGTAGCAGCTGCAAGCTAATGAGACCCTGCGGAACCAGACGGATACATTGGTCCTCATTACACGGTAGGCGGTAAGGGATTACCGGTGAGGGCACCAGTGCCGGCAATCCCACACGGCCCTACTACGAGGTCCCTTAGCGGGTCCCTTCCTTAATGCCTGGTTTTACCAGGCGTTAAGGAAGGGACCCGTTAAGGGACTTCAGAGCTAATAACGGGCCCGCTAACAGCGGGCCCGTTATTAGCTCCATCCCCATTCCCATTGAGCCCTATGGGGGCTCAAATGGGAATGGGGAATGGTTCCCGGAATGGGGACTTACCGGGTCCTCCAAGGTCGGAATGACCCGGTAAGTCCCTATTCCGGGAACACGGACCCGGAATGCGGTAAGGGGGTAGCCATGGCGCTAGTAGCGCCATGGCTGCCGCCTACCGTGTAATGAGGCCCATTGTCACACAGGCCACTGTTCCTTTGTAGCTGGGAAGCACACGGGAGGGGCGGAGAGCAGGGAGCCCGAACAGCAAGCTGGAAGCATTAATGAGGCACACGCAATACATTAACTCAGCCAAGATACACTGTAGCAGTCACAAATGGATACATGAATGATGACATTTACAATACTAGCTAGTTGGAGCGACAACACAGGACTCTGGAGGCCTGTGTCCTGGGGGATATATGAAAACTGCTGGAAGTACTGAGGTGGGGCCGGAGTGAGACTGTGGCTGTCTGGGGGTGAACACAAAATATTGGGGCACGGGAGGTGCTCAGTAGCCCATATGAGTGCTGAACCAGTAACCTCATTGGCACACGAGATCAGGGAAAGCCCTTGCCAGCCTGACAGATCAATCCTGGACTGCTGACCCCTTTAGTCCGTCCATACCACCTCTTGGGGCGGACTGCTCCTGGAAGCAGGGGAACTAGGAGGCCCCCAAGTCAAAAAGAAGCAGTGAACTGCAGAGGACACTACACGCACAGTGAAAAAAGGATCTCAGTAGCAGGAGGGAGCCCTACTTAAGGGCAGCATTTGACCAGCAGCCCCTACACAAATAAGATGGCATCTAAACTGCCCAAAAGTAAAGGAAAGCAGTCCACCCTGGAGGACTTTGCCAAAACACCACAGATGATATCGGGAGGGAGGGGGGAGGGGGGAGAGTTGGGAAGTTTATAGTGAGCTTATATCCACACAAAAGAATACAGGGGGTGAAGGACAAGGAGGGACGGAGATGGGACGGGATATGGATGAAGATGGGAGACCTTAGAATAGTAACCTGGAATGTCAGGAGACTCAATAGCTATATGAAAAGGAACAAGGTCATGATGTACCTGAGAAGGCAAAAGATAGACATCACCCTGCTACAAGAAACCCACCTCACTAAAGAGAAACAAGAGGTGATAAAGAAAAAATGGAGAGGAACCACCATGGGGGCAATGTATTCGGCATATGCCAGGGGTGTATTCACCTAGGTAGCGCCACACGTACCCTTCCAACTGTTGCAGTCTACAGTGGAGCAGGACGGGAGGATGGTGGTGATGCGGGGGATGTTAGAAAACAGAGAGCTGTGCATCATTAATACATACACCCCTAACAAGGACACAATAGCCTATTTCAAGACACTATATAGTGAAATTAGCCCCCACCTGGGAGGCGCGGTTATATGGGGAGGGGACTTCAACTGCACGCTAAATCCCAAAATAGACAGATCAGACACGAAACTAGACAGACCTTCACCCGCAGCTAAAACCTTACAGGCCCTGCTGGGAAATCTTCAGCTGGAAGACGGATGGAGGCAGCAGCACCCGAACGATAGACACTATTCACACTACGGTGCCCCACAAAAGCTATACACAAGACACAAGACTAGACTACATGTTCGCCACTCCAGAACTCATTGGGGAAATCGTGAGCACAGAATATTAAGCAAGAATACTATCAGACCACTCCCCCTTGATTCTGGCGTGGCGACACCAGCCCCCCAGAGCCAGAATCACAACGTGGAGGCTCAGAGCCGAAGCCCTGAAAGATAGCACATTCTGGGAGGACATAAGGGAGAAGATAATCAAATATTTTGAAAATAACACTGGCAGTGTAGAGTCAGAGGGCACTCTATGGGAGGCGTTCAAGGTAGTAGTGAGGGGAGCGGCCATATCCAAGTCCAAAGGGCTCCAAGGGGGCATAACGTGGGAATTACAAGAGACCGAAAGGAAGATAGAAGCAATCAAGGAAAGAGGGAACACCTCACAGGAGGTAGCTGAGACTATGAGTCAATTACAACAAGAAAACAGCGGGCTCTTGGAAAGATTATGCAACTTAAATTATAAAAAATACATTGAAAGACAACATGCGGGAGGGGACAAACCGGGGAGGCTAGCATGGTTATATAAGAGCGAGACACCCTGATCAGCGACCAGAGAGATAAAGGCGGAAACGGGCCAACTATGGGACACCCAAGAGAGCCTAAACGAGGGATTCCTTAAATTCTACCAACACCTATACGAGGATGCTGGGGATATAGCAGAGCAGGAGATTCAGGAGACGTTACAGGATATAGGATTACCTAAACTGAGCGCAGAAGATAGGGAGAACCTGGAGGCCCCAATCACAATAGAGGAACTAGAGACAGTGATCAAACACTTGCCCACCAGCAAAGCCCCTGGGGCAGACGGGCTCCCTAGCGAATTCTACAAAACCTACAGACAGGAGGTGCTCCCTGCGTTACTAGCAATGTTAAATGAGGCCTTCGAGAAGGGGAGCTTGCCGAAATCCCTGAGGGGGGCGATAATCATTCCTCTCCTTAAACCCAATAAGCCAAGTACAGACTGCGGGACGTACAGACCGCTATCCATGCTAAACCAGGATAGTAAAATTTTTACGGCAGTGATTTCAAATAGATTTAAACGGGTAATAAATAAACTTATACACCACGACCAGACTGGATATGTCCCAGGCAGAAGTATATCTGATAACCGTAGAAGGCTCCACCACATAATAGAACAGGCGGAAGGCGACCCAAGTGAAATCACAATGGTCTCGCTAGACGCAGTGAAAGCCTTCGACTCTGTAAAATGGCCTTGGCTGATGGCGGCTTTGAAGGAATATGGGATGGGGCCTGGGTATCTGAGGTGGGTGAAATTGGTGTACAGCTCCCCTCTGGCTAGAGTCAAGGTAGGAGCTATCATCTCAGACAAATGGAAAATCAGCAGAGGTACTAGAGAGGGCTGCCCGTAGTCCCCGATGCTGTACATCCTGGCACTTGAACCTCCAGCGATCTATCTAAAACAACAATATGATGAAATAGGGGTTCACACTAAAGGGGGACCGCACTTGATATCACTTATGCAGACAATATGCTGCTGTACCTCGGTAGCCAGAGGAAAATTTGCAATACATTTTGGAGGTGATGGAGCGTTACGCAACACTCTCTGGCATAGCGGTTAACCCCAAAAAATCATGCATGTTTCCCTTAGGAAGATACAAAGGAGTCCCACAGGACAACCTACCGACCTTGCAAATAGCATGGGAGACCAGCACGTTTCGATACCTGGGGATTAACATATATCACACGATAGAAGATGAACACAAATATAATACAGAAAAGCAATAGAAAACATCAAGAAAAGCATGGGGTTCTGGACAAAGCTCCCCCTAGCCATGGGGGGGGGGCGCTTTGCTGAAGATGGTGGTTTTGCCCAGGCTACTACATTTTTTCATAAACATCCCACACATGTTGCCCAGAAGTTTTTTTATTAAACTCCAGAGGCTATGCAGAGTTTTCCTTTGGCATAACACCAGGAACAGAATTGCCTTATGGAAATTACAGAACGCGTATGATAGAGGGAGCATAAACCTGCCGAACTTTGAGATATACCATCTGGCTGGGCAGTTGCAATATGTCGCTAGGTGGCTGTCGGAAGATACGAAGGCGGAATCCAGACTGTTACTGGACAAATGCGACCCGTACTTTTTGAAAGAACTAATATGGCTACCCAAATCAGAGCTAAAAGGGCGATCGAGATTGCTGCAACTAGGCTGGGAGACATGGCACAAGGCGTGCCGAGCTATGGGCAACCCGACCCCATGCTAGCCGCATGCACCACTTGTGGTGTTACGCGGGGTGGATGAGCAACTAAGAAAGGTGATCCAGAGACATTGGGAGCAGGTAGGCTTGGCAACTATGGGAGACATATGGCAAGAGGGGAAGGCATTGGATTTTCAAATGATAGTCAATGACATCGGGCTACACCCGGGGCAATACATTACTTACACCAGAGTGGTCAAACGGGTGAAGGAGACGTGGTCAGAAATAGCGCTAGCAGAACAACCTGACACGGCAATAGAAACGATATACGATATCTCGGAAGGAGGGCATGAGGTATCCCGGACCTACGAACTGGTGATGTCTAGAGTGGGTAAGGAGGTGACCCAGCTGAGACTGGACTGGGAGGAGGAGGCAGGAGCACCCATGCAAAATGGGCAATGGGAAAGGGCACAGAGATATCATAAAAAAGGTGTCCAGGAATGCGAGACTGCAACTGATTCAGCTGTACATAACCCATAGGGCATATATGAACCCCAAGAGAATTTCTAGATTCGGGTGCACAGAGTTACAAGCATGCCCCAAATGCGGTGTGGTGGATGCAGGGATGATTCATATGTGCTGGGCATGCCCGGAGGTGGGAAAATTCTGGGGGGGGAGTTAATCAACGCCTAACTGAGAAGGGGATTAAGCTAGTTGCAGAATCCATTTGGGCATGTATGGAAGGGAGATTCACCAGACCATGCAACTTGAAACACGTGAGCAAACTCAAGGACCAGGCCTACATTCTGGCTAAATGTAGAATAGTTATGAGTTGGAAAACATGTCACAGACCTAGAATAGAGGTATGGTGGCATGATCTCTTGAAATGGGCAGAGTCCAAAACAGTAGTATGGTATGAGGCAGCCAGCAGAGGGGAGGAACACGAAGTGGGACCTCTGATAGCATGGAGACAACTGGTGGCTACATTGTTGGGACCCACCCAAACCAGCACAAGCGAACATGATACGACCGAGAGCTGCGAAGGGGAAGAGCCCCCAGAGAGATGATATCTGGAGAACATAGGAGTAAGCTCGAGTTAAGGGGGGAGGAGGGGACAAGAAAGTAATAAAGATATGTAAACATATGATAAAATGCTGGTAACCAAAACTGTCAGTGTGCTGTTTGACTTTTGTTTGTTGTAAAAACCAATATAAAATTGTTTTTAAAAAAACTAGATATAAACACTCTTGAGAGCAGTCAACCTTCTCTGACAGGAAGCCAAGAACCACTTGGACAACCACTCATAGCAAATGAGGCAGAATTAGCCATGACTGAAGTAGAAAACACCATGTGTCCGTATGGGCAATCCGCAGAAGACTTTGCTCTACTGAAATCACAACTAAACAATGAGCAGTGTACCATTTTCCTAGAAGTAACTAATGAAATTGAACATAGTATGCAGCACAAAACTAAAACTTGTATCCGTCAACACTATAATCCTGTACTGCTGTATGTAAGGGGTCAAGCTGGTTCAGGCAAAACATTCTTAACAAACATCATCAGTAAGTTCCTTCAACAATTAACAAACAACAAGCTTGCAGCTGTTGTAACCACCCCCACAGGTTTAGCTCCCTACAACATAGGTGGTGTCACTCTACACTGATTGCTACTCCTTCCAGTAGAACACCAAAACAAATTAGACTACTATAAACTTTCAACAGAAGCTGCTATGGAGCTATGCAGAGTTTTGAAACAAATGTAAATGCTCCTAACAGATGAGGTGAGCATGGTCTCCAACCTAATGTTGGCTTTGATTCACCTCAGATTGCAAGAGGTCCTCAAAACAGACTACGAAGAACTCTTTGGAGGAAAACATGTTATTTTTTTCAGAGATCTTCTTCAATTAACACCACTGAAAGCTGAACCTCTTTTTTTAAACCTTAGGACACAAACTGTGCCGTAAAACTCTTGGCAGCATAAGGAATGTAAATCGCTTGCAACATTTCCAATACAGAGAACTAACTGAAAACATGCATCAGTCTACAGACCTCACCTATGCCAACATTTTGAAAAGCATTCGGATTGGTGTACTATCTAAGGAAGATCAATCTATCCTAAATACCAGACGCATCTATGAGCTATACGGGCATAACACATATGCTACTGATGTCATGGAACAATTAGCACACACACATTTCAACTGTATGTCCTTAATGCCAACTCTAGCAAGCTGTGCACAATTCAATGAAACACTGATGAAAAAAGAAATGCAACCACTAGTGAAAATTTACTCTACAGACAAACTGGACGTACACGGTATGACAGTACCTATGTGTGAACAAGCCATAGCATGACTAAATAGCTAGAAAACTCTATCTCTAACACAACTGGTTTGGAGAAAATGTTAATATTGTGTTTAAACTGTAGAATAATGCTAAAGTGTAACCTTGACGTGAAACAAGGTTTAGTTAATGGAGCACTTGGTAAAGTTGTTGGTTTCCAGACATACCCACGTGACAACAGCATTCAGTTTGTTAACGTCCACTTTGACAAACTTTCAGATGTTAAAAGGATAGGGCACTCAACAGCCCGATTCATTCTTTTCAAAGACATGTGTGTACGCAGAGAACAGTTTTCTCTGTCTCTAGCATACGCAGTCACTATTCATAAATCACAAGGTCTAACCTTAGATCAAGCATTGATTGATATTGGCAGCACAGTCTTTTCTTTAAAGAAGGCATGAGTTACGTAGCACTGGTATGCCTACGTACACTTGAAGGACTATTTCTAGTCAATTTTGATGCAAGTAAAGTCAACGCTGACATTCCTTGCATCGTAGAGTACAATAGACTACGTGCACTCTACACGCCCCATCTCAAAATGTACCCTGTTTCTCAAGAAGATCAACTTTGTAAAAGGAAACAAATGCAATCAGAACTTATACATGATCTCCCAACAATATCACCAAAGAAATTTAAATCAGCTCATACTGCATCAATTACCAAAACCACAGAAGAATGTACTGAAAAGGAAAATGCATACTCAACTGCACAAACAAAGAGAACTACCTATTCAAAGAAACCACGTGGACGTCCATCAAATGACTCAGACACAGAATTAGCTGGTCCATTCAAATTTTCCAATACAACTGGTGTAAGTTGCTATGCAAATGTAGCAATCAATGTTCTATTCCAATTTCCACCAATTGTTGAAAATATTTACTTAAACGGCTCGTACCAGTTGTGTTTACAAATGCTACTCCTTCACAGAAATGCAACAAACAATCCTGAGAACACTTAAGAGTGTTTCAGGAATAAAGCAGGAATTGGACTATTCTGCTGGAATGGTGAGATTCACTATAAACACACAAGAAGATCCACAAGAATATCTAATGTACTTACTGCAAGTAATGGAAAGCAATAAAATACCTATAAATTAAATCTTCCAGATTTCATACATTTGGAAACATACATGCACTCTCTGCAACCATGTGATGCAGGAACAAGTCCCTAACAAGCGCTTTGTCTATGTATCTATACCTAACTGTGAATCGATTCCATTTCAACTGCGAGTAAAAAACGCAAACCATAGCATATTATGTACTACTTGCAATTATGATAATCGTTCCACCTTACAAGTACAATCACATAGCCAATACGTAATAGTAATGCTTTTGAGATACAATGAAAATGGTACCAAAAACAACTGCAAGCTTACTAGCTTCACACATGGACAACTATCACTTGGCAAGAAAACCTTCACAACAGTAGGCATAATCTACCACACAGGCGCCACAACCAGTGCAGGTCACTATACTGCATACATTAAAAACAAATGTGGATGGTTTTAATGCAATGATACTTCCATTACTCTAAAGCAGAGATTAGCAGCAAATCTTGCAAATGCCTACTTAATATTCTTGAAACCAAAATGCACTCACTGATCTACAAAATTAGAATAACTACTGCCCAACACCCACCAGTACACATATAATTGCAAAAAAAATAACCTTCTACTCTGTGGAACTGGAACAACTTAGCATATAGCAACTATCCAACAAATACATCAGTTTGCCTGCTATAAAATTGTTTCCCCAGTGGCCCAATGATTATAGTCACAAAAACAACAAGTATACAAAAAACACACTAATATTGTTTCCTACATAGTACTTTAAAAAAAAAGTACTGAGTATGAGGGTTTACAAACTGTCCTTAGTAACCTCTGAAACCACCAACTAGCAACAGCTGTCTAACAATGCCATACCAATGAAAGGAATACCAAATATTAGTAAATACACCCATAGGGCTGCAAAAGCACTTCACAATAGTGAAAACTTTAAATGTACCATCAAGAATGCACATGCTTGAAAACATACCCTGCGAAAATGAGAAACTGTAAATAGTTAGAATACACCAACTGGTATCTAACTGCAACCATAATACTTCAATATTATTTGCAGCAGTTAAACTGCCAAACTCAATCTTCAGCAACCACAGTGCTACAAACATACACAGTGCTACAAAAGACACTCGCGATCCTCCTGCAGGAGATAGAGACATGCAGTTCTCTCTCCGAGTTGAAAATCAACAGACGAAAGTCAGAAATTCTTACACTCACAGGGAACAGAACTCATATCCAATCAGTAGCAACGACCTTACAATTGAAGGTGGCAGGAAAAGGGGTTAAGTACCTGGGGAATACCCTGATGGTAGGGATAAAGGAATTATACACCCAAAACTATCCCCTTCTGCTAGAAAAAATAAAGCGGGATGTAATGAGATGGAACCCACTTTCAACATCTTGGTGGGGCAAGATAACGGCGGTAAAGATTACCATTCTACCCAGACTCATGTATATGTTCCAGGCATTGCCGATTAGAGACCCACCTTCCTTTTTTCAATCCCATACATATGGCAGAAAACGACCCCCAGAGTGTCAACGGCGGTCCTGACAGCACCGAGAAAGGATGGAGGCTGCGCCCTTCCACACTTCTGTAAATATTATGAAGCCGCCCAATTGTGGGTGCTGAAAGAATGGATACCGGATAGGGCACAGAAAATATGGGCGGCCCAAGAAGAGCGGTAGCGACAATAACCCCCCCCCCACTCCCCCGACACCTCCTCTGGCTAGACAAACAATATAGACATCCTAATTTACTGATCAGTGAGGTAATGAAGGCGACGGTAAGTATATGGGCTAAGGCCACACAGAAAGAGACTCTAACCAAAGACCCAGCCCCCTTTATGCCCCCGTTTAAAAACCCGGAATTCCCTCTGGGAATAGAGAGCGTGTCATTTCAGAAGTGGGAAAAAGCGGGATGTAAGATGATCAGGGACGGTGGTCAGTCAAAATCTCGAATTTATAAATCTCGAAAAATATAATCTCGAATTTATTTGACCTAAAATAAAAAATCTCGAAAGTCATAATCTCGAATTTTTTCCAGCAATCTCGAATTTATGTCAATAGTTCAGGTAAGTGCAATACAAATAATGAACCAAACCACATATTATGCTTTTTATTCTTTGTATTTTACTTAATAACTTGTTCTAAAGTAATATAGAGTATATAAAAAAGTATTGTAATATAACATATTTAATGTTTTATACATCTATATATATATATATATATAAATATAAGGTTTAAAGATATGTTATTTTAAACTGAGTAATATTTTCTAACATGTAATACGTCTATTTTCCTCTTGATGGTGCTATTGCATCAATAATAACAGTGGTATACATTTTAACTTTGTGTTTGTTTACTTATTTAAATGCACGTTACGTAGTACTACGTAAAGCGGAAGGGCTATTTTTAAAGTTCATATTGTATCGGTTTCTGCAGTGGTCGCATCTCCGGCAAGGTGTTCCTGGATGTTCATGGATTTTTCTGGGTTTTTTTTTCCTTGGATTGCCTATTTTCACTGGATTTACTTGGATTATATGGACTATGGATTTTCAGCGGATTTCCTGGATTCGATGGACTATGGAGGAGTTGCTGGATTATGGATTATGGCTACAACGTGGAATTTTTTTTTCAATGGGTACCTTTTTTTGGAGTAGCATTGGTTTTTTTGTCTGCATGCAGACTTTTCTTGTTTTTTCCCATGGAATTTATTGGTTATTTTTTTATTTCGATCGCGTTTTTCCTGGATGTGTACTCGGATATTTCTTGGCTTTTTTTTTAGGTAAAAGACTGGTTTTTCTCTTTCGCGAACGTGTTTTTCCTGGATGCGTATTTTGACTTTTTTGATGGTTTTTTGGGTTTATTTCCAATGGATTACTGTTCCAGTTCCTGTATTTTGCATCACCAGGATGTTTTATTCGGAATCACTATCGCCATGGCACAATGGATTGCACTTTTACCCGAAACGTGAGTAATTATTTTTAACAGTTCAAGTTGAATGCTACAGAGTCTAAGAAGGTTTCTTTATTTTGGGGGTCAAAAACTTCTATTAACTGTACCAGTTTTCCTTCATAGTCTCTGTATTTTTTTCTTGGTTGTGCCTGGTTAGCTAAGGAAACTTTGTGCCAATTTAAATTGTTGGTGTTGTTCTTCATCTTGCAAGTCTCGTAAAAAATGCCACAATGTGGGGTTATTGATGTTAAAGTGTTTGTTTAACCTGCTGTGCCATCCCTCCAGGGCGTTATTTGTTCTAGGAGCATTTTCTATGGTTGCCTGATAACAATTCCAAAAATGTAATGGGTATTTTGGCCTTCTTCGTGTGCCACTTCTGGTTAATTGTCCAATCCAGGTATTTTCAAAATAGTCCAACAAATCACTAAATTCCTCCTCATGATTTTTGTAAAACGCACTGTCAATTAAATGTTCATAAAAATCAATTACATAATCTATTTGTACAAATGCCAATGCAAAAAGTTTTTTAATATTAAACTGGTAGCAACTGTCCTCCGTGTATTTTGTGTTTAGACCTAATTTCTGCAATTTGCGCCATATGCTCTGCGTGAAGTGGAAAAAACATCCTTGAATTCGTGTATCCTTGAAAATTGATGTAAAACCTTTGATTTGTGCTGTCTCGTAATCCATGATTATTGTTGTAGGGTTTGCCTCAGGGATAGTTTGTTTAATTTTACCAAACACGACTCTGTACGCCTCTTCAGTCTTTTTCGGCATTAATGTATACACAAGTGGAATTATTTTGCCGTTTATTGTGCCATGAATGGTGTAAAACTGGAGGAATGGTTGCGGGCATACTTTAAAAGTTGCGTCACTTTGCCATTTGTCACTGTTAGTCAGATGGTGGAAATTACTTGCAGTGGAGAATACTAATATTTTTTCGTTGTTTAAATCAAGTGTTGCTTGGTGAAAAATTACTCCATTTTTTGTTATTTTTAATACATTAGGGATTGTAATGTCTTCAAAAAGCTGTGGTACAGGTGGCATATTTTCTTTTTGATTTCTAGCTTTGTTTATTGTCCGTTGCATCAACTTCTCAGCCGGTAACTGTGCAGCGATATTTCTTGGTAATTGGTCACATACTTTTGACACAACCGAGCCACTTGGTTCCCCAAGACTTTCTTCAGCCTTTCTTTTTAGCTCTGAGAGTGTTTTTTTATAATAATATTTGTTTGGTCAGGTAGATGATTATGTTCGTTTTTACTGTGCACATTCGTTCCCTCAGTAATAGCTCGAGCGCTGCATTTATTTTTTTTATATTCGGCGCATTTCCAGTATACACGCTCATTCTTCTCATACTCCTTATGGTAAACGTATCCGTTTAAAGTCAGCTGTTTTCCTCCCTTTTGATTTGTCACAAATTCCATTTTGTTTTCCATTTCTTATTCTAAAACAAACGGAAGAAACGTTTTCTGTCATATATCTCTAAGTAATATGCTTTTTTACTGTTTATCCACTTAAATGTTTTATAAATAGTACCTGTTGTGTTGCGAAGTAAACCCAAGCGATTTCCCGAAGTACAGCATCAAATGTCGTCCTGTCAGGTAATGACGGTTTGGTAATATCGTTATTCCAATCTTGGTTCCTGAACAAGGTTCTTTACTCTTGCTTTTCACCTATCAGTTTAACCCCTTCTAAACTCTTGATTCGATTACGTATGTTGAGAGAAGGGTAGGGGGGTGGGGGTAGTGGGCGCTGGCTGCGGGGTGCCGGGTAAGGGGGTGGTGGACAGGGGGTTTGGGGGGGAACCCCCCATCATAAAATGCTAATTTTGTTTTTTCTTTATTTCTACTTACGCATGTTCGTATTTTTTTTTTCGACATATACGTATTCGAGATATTGACCCTTTTAATGCTATGTATATATTTTCGATATTTTATTTTTCGATATTTTTTTTTCGAGATTTTTGTAGTTCGAGATTATTTTTTCGTTATTTTGACTATAAACCATCAAGGACATGTACCAAGCACAAGAAATAAAGTACTTTGAGGACTGCACAACACAGCTCGACCTAGTCACCAATGATAGATACAAATAAGAACAACTACACCGCTGGCTGAGCACCCCAGGGATCGAACAGGCAGCAATGAGGGAGATGACCCAGTTTGAAACATACATAATGACACATTCAGGCACAAAAAAATGTGGCTCCGACACCTACAAGTTTTTTGAACGCCCAAGTGGAAGAAGTCAATTGGCATTACATAAGAAAATGGGAGAAAACACTTAAGGGCATGCTCCAAGGGAACGCTGGGAACATATATGGGGGGGGGGGCAATACCCAAACCCAAACTTCCCTAATGAAGGCTGCCTGCAGTCACCACAGAAGCTACTCGCCTGAGAAGCTATCTGCGAACTACCGCAGTGTTAGCAGATGCCGCAGAAACAACACCTTCTTCTTCCACCTAAACAAATACATCATATGAACCATTTTTCACTCCCCCACCCTTTCCAGACCCTCTTTCCACCACCAGATGCCACTGCCGCATTATTCGCGGATATCCACGGACACAACATGGCTGGCGTTTCGAAAAATGCGATGCACATCACGCTTCCGTCCAGCCAATCAGCGGGTGCGGACATCACGCGGCCTGCCATACCAATCAGAGTCCGGTCCATGGAGCGAACAGGGAAATGGGTCAGTGGAGCAGAGCCAAATATCACAATTTTTTTTGCCTACATTTGACCTGTTTTAAAAAAAACAACTGAACGAATTTTCACTAAATTTACAAAAGCACGCTTTCCAGACCAAGCCGCCGCTCCTGCCACACATTTTGTGAAAATCTGTCCAGCGGTTTTGGCTGTACGCATGAGCAAAGTTTTTCTCCATTCAGTCTATGGAAAAGAAAAAAGAATTGGGACCCCCTCTATAACTTTGCACCCCGCTTGACAAAACCTCACCAAACTTAGTGTTCAGAGCAGGCCATATCCTTTTTATGCAAGGTTTGGTGAGGATTCCTCCAGGGGGAGCGAAGTTATAATCCGCCCAAAAAGTGGTCTTCCTATGGGTTTAGCAACTTAACCATAACTACACGGCCGCTACCGCAGGACGTGTAATATATCAAATTTCCACAGAAGATTGTACTGCACAGCCCTAGATGTAAAATGTATTATATCATCTTCACATGATGTATTACCAAACACAGGCATGTATTAGAGAGGTGGCCGGTACATGAATGTTAATGGGATTTTGACAAGTGCCTTAGTGCATGCACTAGAACAGTACTGATTATAGCAGTCCCCCAGAATCACCCCTTCTAGGAATTTCTGCCAGCTTGGAGAAGGCGGGCGGAGAGGAGAACTGTCGGCACACAAACACTTTCAGACGATACAGCTAAGTTCCCAATACCGATAGGTAAAATAGATTTCTCCACAATAACTTAATACACGAGATGGGAATGTGCTTTTACAGACAATTCTAACCTCTATTGAGATGAAATTACCTATCATTGTCATATCTGCAAGACCCTTGTTTGACACGACTGCACTGTAGCAGATTGCACAGCCTACCCTGCTGAGTGGGCAGGTCCTTTAGGGGAACAACACTGGGTTTACAACAAGTTACCCTACCCACAGTTCAAGGCATGCAATCCCATTACTTATTGGGTCGTTCTCTCACTGCCATTACAGACCCTGGAACAACTGGACTTGCAGGTTACCTGCACACATTTTCCCAGTAAATCTAAGTCAAGGACAGGTAAGGATCTTTGTCACTGCTTGGCCAGTGCACCTGAAGGGTATGGGAGTGAAAGGTTCTGTAAGAGGACATGGTGTTATTTGGGTTACAGTGCAATGAGTTACCTGCCTCCTCTTTGTCCACTTGGATAGCACTTGGTAATTTATTACCACAAACCCTGGAGGGAAACTCATACACGAAAATGGCATATATAACTACTTCTGAACTGAATATCAGTGACTATTGGGTATGTAGCCATCTGCCGCACTTGGCATTTTGGAACAAATCTTATTTACTCCTAGGGCCCACAAACATGACTACCTCTAAGGGGCAAAATATATGATCAAGTATGTTTAGAGTGCATCCTTCGCACCGCTTCCCTCTATGTGTGGAAATAAGATAAGGGACATGGATGTAATTTCACAGTTCAATTGCTTGTGAATGGCACTACGCTGTTGACAGGGAGGGGGGGGGGGGGGAAACAGTAGTCTTAGGGACAAGTGGGCAAATACTACTCATCCTGTGTTACGCATATTAAAAGGCCAAAACTGGTATGGGAATGGGCTGCCCTCAAGAGTTATTAAACAAATCTCTTATAATGGAACTAAGCTCAAAGTTCCTCTGACTAGTTTGGTCTGACAACACCACTGTGGGATAGGCAGCACAACTTTGTATTCCTAAACTGTGTACCCTCAGCAATATTAGCCTTGCTCTTTCACAAGTGGTATTTTGGCCTTTGTGGTACCAAAATATACAAAGCCCTCCACTCCCCTGCTCGTGGATAGGCCAATGGACCTAGACCTATGTGTTGACTGGGTATGGGTATTCACAAATCTTCCAAAAGGGAACATTTGGAAGGCCTGACAATTGTAGACACATACCGCCCATTGAAAGCGGGAAAGGTTATGGGGTAAGCAGAAGGGTGCGTCTTTGGGGGCTTGGAGGTTGTGCATATGCTGTTACACAGGTAGAACTGCCCTTTTGAGACTCTTGGTAGTGCTTGAGCCCATGGCCAATTAAACTAGTTAAATATATGATGCCCTATCCAAAGAACAAGGGTGGGAAAAGGGCAAAGGTCCTCCAGAACAGAATGGCGCTAGACATGACACAAGCAGACGTGTGCACATTCATAAAAGAGGAATGCTGTTTATTCATACCTGATAATGAACACAATATCCACGATCATGAAGCACACATTAGGAACATTACCGATGTCTCTACAGATGACTCTATGGACTCGTGGGCAACATTCACGAATAGTTTTGGTGCATGGGGATCAAAGATAGTTATGTTTCTTTTGGCAGGTATGCTCATGTTAGTAGTAGGTTGTGTGTTGCTCACTGTATTAAGGGGGGACTGTTAGGTTGCCATTTTGTTTCGCTACATTCCACTATCTAAAAGCTGCACTCACATAGCCTAAATAATGTTTGTAAGGTGTATTTGAAAAACGTGCACATGATAAATACGGAAGCAATGAGAACAGAAACCTGAGTTTACTGCGAAGGCTAGCAGTCAGTAGATAAACGTAAAAGAACTGTTTAGCCCAAAGCCAAACATTTCTCTTTGAGATAAGAATGTTACAGTATGGATGTCTCATATCTTATGTCCTTCAGTGTATCTGCATCCTTTGAAAATGTTGTCATGAGAAGGGGGCTGGTGTCAAGAGACACGTATATCTCATTTGAACATACATATTTCTTCTGCGGTTTTTGCCTATAAATACTGCTGAGAAAATAAATGCATGAGCACTTATTTGTGTATAGCCCTTCTCCACAGAAATTTCCTTCCTCAAGAGGGAAGAGATCGATTTTGACACCACTCTGCTTATACTCTTGTACTTCTCCCTGGCCCTACCTACTCCTCCTTTTCCTATCTTAATTGCTCTCCTTGTCTGTCCAGCCAATGTTCACACATTCTCCTCTTTCCTTCCTTCACTCTACTCTTCCTTCTCCTCTTCCCTGCTCATACACTCCCTTTGGTCCTTTCACCTCACACCTCTTCCCGCTTTACTCATTGTTATTACTCAATGCATCAGCATCTGTTCCCCGTCTTTTTTGAAGTAAAGAGCTCCCTGATCACATGACCAATTCCTATACTGTCTCTGTAGGGCACCCACTCTTATTTTATACTCCTCTATTTCCAACTGTTTCGGCCCCAGGTCCTTCACTGCTTTACGCAGTTCCCTTTTCCTTATCCATGTCTCTTCATCAAACACGTGATTACGAGGAGGAAGGATTTGAGATACCATCCTGGCAGTGCGATCGACCAACCAATGGAAGTCATGAAAATTCCCTGGGCCGTAACCACTTGTCAGGATATGGTTGCTCTTTTCCTCCTCGAGTTCCTGCAGCCCATTATTCAAGTCTATACCATCCCTCTGATATTTGACCAATCTATTCCTGCCACTATCGACAACAACTATCTGGGTGTTACACATCCCTTCCCCTTGATGGTCACCCCTCAAGGTTGCCTCTAGGCGGCTAAGATCACTAGAACTGCTGTCTTTCACCTGGAGATTAATGCAACTCTCAAAGAGGCAGTGGTAAGAAAGATATAATCAATGGCTGAGCTGGCCCCTCCTCTTCTCCAGGTCAATGAGGGTGGTACATCCCCCTCTATTGCTCCATTTGCCATGCTAACATTCTATACATTGGGAACTGAGATCTCCTTCTAGGAGGATATTCATGTCAGGATAATCTAAATTGAGCATGGTCAACAAATCTGCAAGGGACTCTAAAAATGTTGTGTGGTCAGAACTGGCAGGGTTCCGGTATATATTAATAGCTATCAGATAAGGGCTCTGTGGCCTGGCCCGTATACCCGATTATACTGCCAATATTCCCTTGGTCGTCACATGGATTACCCCAATTTCTGCGAATACCGATTTCCGGGATGCGATTGCAAACCTCCTGAGGGTCTTCCCCCACTATCCCGTGTAGCCACCTGGTGTAGTGTGGAAAACCCATGCAATTGAAGTGTATTCAACAACCATTTTTCCTGAAGGAGGGCCAAGCCATTCCCTCCAAATATAGCCTCCCTCATGTCCCTAGACGTGAAGGAATTTGAACCCTGCGTGTTCCAGCTCACAAATGACCACTGCTTTTTGCTAAAGGGGCTCTGCCATGCCCCCTATCTTCTGGAGAACCTAGGTAGGAATTTCAGGAAGCAGGGCCCAAGCCTTCAGTTGAATGTCTTTCTGTTGATTTGGATCCTCCCCTACGGACACTTCTTCTCTTGTATATGGACAATTATCCGTCCTACCCGGGGCGCCCTTCCACCCCTCAAGCCAGTCCTCGCATTAGTGACCTTCATTTTCTTCTCTGGCAGGGCTGTATAAACCTCCAGACCATGCTTTCCAAGATCACTGGAGACTGTCAAAATGGCCTTCGCACACAGCCTGGATTTTAGGCCAACCTCTGCTATTAAAACATTGCCTTTCAGTGGAAAGGAGACAAACTCAATATCGTGTGATGTAAAAAAAAATACAAGTCTTGAATCTTCTTGAAAAGGGCCAAAATTGCTCCCCAATTTAGAGATTTATGTTCCGTGTCTTTCCCTGGGAGTTTTAACAACAGTCTTGGTATGGCAAACGGTGGCAGATCTTCCTCAGAGGATATGACCTCCATGACCAGACCCTGCTCCCCTTCAGCAAACATTCCATTACTCATAATTTGTGAGTCCAGTATGGCAGTTCCTTTACTCATGATTGCTCTCATAGGCAGCCTTCCTAAATTGGGACCGCCCCCTCAGCTCGCCTCCAACTCACCCGGGGCTTCAGATTGCGTTGATAGAGGCACAACCGGGGCAGTTCCCTGGATCAATGTCTTCCCTTGCTGGAAAATGGGAGCCTATCTAATTGGTTTCTGTACTGGCCCTATGGATGGTGTATTCTTATTTTCCGAAGGCTGTTGGGCTACCCTTTTTCCCTGCAGGAAGATTTGGGCATGTTTTTTTTTGTTGCCTTGGACATCATCTGGGCTGGGACCCAGAAAGAATTTCCCGATGACATATTTTTCCTAAGCTGGTCAGTTTCTCCCTTGCCCATATCAGGAGCATCATGTACTCAGCTGGACATCTGGACCACCCTCATTTATGTCTCTACTCCTATGGTTGCACTGACGATCTGCCCCCAGGTAACCTTTGGATTCACATCCTGCTTTGCCGTATTCCCAACCTGTGTCTCTATAGCTGGAGTTATAGTTTACAAAAGATCCTTCTCATGGACCAGCATTCCCACTGATCTGGGATGCTCCCGATTTTTCACCACTCTCTTTGTATCCAGAGCGGGGAGGGGGGTGTTAAGGGCGTGGAAAAAGCTGGCAATACCAGCTTCCCCTGTTTGTTTCTTCTTCTTTTTTCCCTTTCCCCCTCTAGCATTGCTTTAGACACTCCTCACCTTCTGATTCGACTTCAATTGAGATCTCTTTGTGGGTAGATTATTCTGCGGTGGTATCTCATTGGTTATTGAAATCAAACCCTTCTCCTCTTTATTATCTGAAAGAGGAATATCATCAGAAATTGTCACAAGACTAACTTCTGTGGGCTCTGAAACTTCCTCCTCTGCCTGGGGACTACCGGCTGTTCTATTGACTGACACCCAAGTGACTCCTCCCCAGATTTTGTCCCTATCGGCCTTTGCTTCTGCAATTTCCCCCTGGGCAGAGAGTGCAGATTTAGATTGACTCAAAGTCCTCTCCTCTAACAACTTCAGGTAGGGCAAACATAATTTGATGTGCCTGCACCCACCCTCTTGGTCTATTTGTGCCCCGTTAGTATTAATTTCTATAGATGCCGCTGCTTGCGTCCATATTTCTTTGCCCAGGTACAAGGGGTACCAGGGAAGGTACTATCACGGGTCCCCGTATAATGCCCCTTAAAGCCCAGTGGGGAAGGGTTACAGGCATGGGCGCAACACCACTGGGCTACTTGGGTTCTAGTCCCCTCACCCCCTCCCGAACGAAATTCTGGGCCGTTCCTGAACGGTCCTGCTGACCCTAAAAGCCATCATGAGCAGGACTAAAAACAGACAATGAACAGAGTCGTGGTTTGCGCAATTACTTTCCTTTTGTGTTCAGCGGTGCCTTTCTTAGCTGTGCATATTTAGGCAATTGACACTGTAGTGGGGCATTTCCAATTGAAAGACCACCCGTGCAGCTCCAATTCACATCTGTTTCTGCTTCCAAGACAATTAAAGATTGTAAAACCGTGAAGCACTCTTTTAACAATTCGCTTATACACATGATATGCACTACCTTGAAATATAAAAAAGTTTTTGATTTTATGTGGCTATCAAATGTTCTTAACATCATACATTACAGCAAGCTGGACGTTTGTGACAATAACTATAGTAGGTGGCCTTTTTAAACATCTACTTTTGGAGTGGGGATCAAGTTTATTATGGATTTGTGATAGTCAAGACTAGCATGGAAATTAGGAAACACTAACCTGGATCGGAGGCAGCAGTGTGAGGAAAGGAGAATCCTCCTGATCACCCTACTCACCGTTAGTGATAAACAGCCAGGAGAGAATAGAGCTTCCAGGGAAAGCCTCAGGGGCAGAAAACCCTGTCAACCTTCTCCTTGCGTATTCAAATGCCTTCTGATGACTGGACAGGCTGGATTGGGTGGCAAGACCTTCTTCTGTGGCTACTGCGGACTGGAGGCGAGTAGAGCTAAAATATACTAAAGACAATAATGAATGAGTTACTGGGCTATAAGCTCGAGAATGTAAAAGTACTCAGGGGATGTGTTTTACCCATTGTGTCTCTCCCTGGGAGAAAGTGACTGAATGTCTGGAAAGCCAGTGTTCCAGTGCGGGGAAGATAGACTGTCACATAGGTCTACAGATAGCGGCACGGACCTGTTAGAGGGAGGTTGGCAGAGGGCGTGAAATGGGGACCTACCCAGCTCTGTGGCGAGTAGCGCAGTAGGCCCCTTTGCTGTGTGTAGGCTGTGAAGCTAATCGCCTCCTAATGGAGGCTCCGGGCGGGTGTATCGTGATTCCAATCATTTGGAAGGCTCCATAGGCTTGTGGAGAGAGAACCAGTATTTGGCTGCTGAGTATAGAAAAAAGGGGGAGAGATGAGAGAGAGGTCGGGAGGCAGAAATAAGGAAGAAGGAAAAATGTAAAAAATTAGATCCTACCGAGCATGGTTGACGCTATTGGGAACAGGAAGCGGAGAACGGGGGAGCAGCGAGTGTAAGGAGAATTCCTATGCGAATTAAAGGAGAGATCAGATTAGGACAGAACAGATACTAGTTTAGCAATGGTATACAAGGGCACAATGCAACTAACTCACAGAGCGCTTGCTATGGAGAGTAGCAGGACGCAGCTCTGTTCTTGGCTCCAGATAAACTTCATCCGACTTGGGGGGCAGAGTCTGCCTTAAGCAAGTACAGGGAATGCCTGGAGTGCTGCAAATGCTGCAAGGCACCATGTTGAGGGAATTCCAATATGCAGAACTAATTTGCTTCCATCTCTACCACACTGACCATCGTAGATTGCGGCGCATGACAGGATTAGCATAGAAAACATGTGTAAAATGGATATCTAAAGGTTTTATGTATGCTTTCTCAGCTGCACCATATTTTCATTCATTTAAAGGATGGAGAGGGAACACAGAATTCAATTGCCTTTTCCTCCATCCTCTCTGTCCTGCAAAGGCACAAGTGTTAAGACGGATTTCTGAACTCTGTCCTGGAGGCGCAGAGGTTCAGAAGGCCAGCCTAGTTTCTTGGAACAGGGTAACCTCTGGACAAGCCAGACCAATCAGGGTAGCGATCGCGGCGGTCAAGACTAGGTCTCAAGAGGTGTGAGGGTGACTGAAAGCCTGCAATGAGCACACAAAGCAAGGACACTTACAAATTACTCCAAACAGGTGTTATATTAAAAATATATACACATTTATTACAAGGCCTTTGTAACATTGACCATCACAATAAAACTCCAGTAAACCAACACATACCAAACCAATAAAGTATATATACAAATACAAACGAGTCTAACGAGTTAGACGCACGAAATGTGTAGACCACCTAGATGGGGAGGAAAACAGGCAGTGCGAATAATAATTAGACCCAGTCCGCCTTCAGAGGCACCTAACTAAAAGGAAGTCCAAGCCCTACGAAGAGTGGAGCCTTGTGCTCAAAAGTACCTGCACACGCTGGTGCCAACGGGCAAAAAGGGGAGTCTCTTCGAGGGAATCAGGCAGTTTAGTCCGGTGAACAAATGAAGATGAACAGAGCTCCGCGACTCAAGCGCAGCCTCCACTGTGGGCAGAAGCACAGCGCGAGTACGGAAAGGCGTGCTGTTTGACACAGCGGGGAAAAGCTATGGGCTCCTGCAGGAGGGCGACCAGTTCCTAGCTATGTTACTCACCGGTCCCCGATGCAAGCAGACCCAGGCTTCTCCGCGTCCGTTTCAGTGCTGGCAGGTTCAGATAGGAGCAGGGGACGTCTCGTCATCGTGTAGATTCCGCAGCAGCAGAAGTTGAGTTGGGGACGTCCCAAACGCAGTGAACCCGCACAGTTTGTTACCACAGCAGGGCAACGGAGCGGCCGTGTGTATTCCAGCCAAATGTACACTCCTCACTTCAGACCTGGGAATGCCAAGTGTACGAATCATGTGAGAGTGACAAGGACCCGTAATACAACACAACCTGACGGCGGTCACAGAGCAAGACTCCTGGGTAGGCTGGTCAGTCTGCTGGATGGCCCAGAGACACTTCCGAAGGCTTACGTGCAAGAGATGGTGAAGATGCCGAGAATAGTTGTTCCCACTATTCCAAGGGTCGAAGTACCAGTACAGGCCTTCTCGTTCGATCCGAGGTAGAAAGGGTTTCACAAAGCGACAGCAGTGCAGGGGAGCAGTCCTTCAGCGGGTCACCAGCGATTCCTCGGTTCAGCCTCGTGGTTGCAGGATACTTGGCTCCTGTATTCCTTTGTTCATGAGAACTCAGGAGATCGACATGGTAGTGGCGTTTCCAGCCCCCTCTTATCCACGGTTCCCTTCGCGCCAAAACGGAGGGGACCCAATGGGAGATCCGCTCATGAAACACTCACACCATCTGTGGACCTCATCACGGACCACGGGGGTCCCAGGCATTCACACCACCCTAGACTCTCTGGCACCCAGGATGTGTATTGGGACCAGACATCCCAGCCCCCATCCTGGAGGCACACACAGGCCTGTAGAAGCCCGCGAAAGCATCTGTGTTTCGCGGGAAAGTACATGCCCAAATAAGGAAGGCCCCGGGTCGGCTCGACCTGGGGGAGGTGAAGGGGGCAAGACGGTCAGTGGACAGGACAAAGAGCCTCGTGGTCTGGCCATTTTGGGAGCCAAGCCACCATTTTGGGCTAAGCGCGAGAAACGCGCTTAAAACGCCAAAAGGAGCTCAAAAACACAACAAACGATCGCTGCCACCAATCCCGTCCGTGATTCACTTGCACCTTTCATTTACAATCCAAAGAGAGTATCTAGGGCCTGTAGAAGACTAGAGACCCAAGAGAGCAGTAACTTAGCTTACAGTGCCCTCTTGTGCCATGTTGCACGAAAGCTGCAACATGATAAAGAAACTACGGAAAACAGCGTTTCCCGGTACTGACTGTCTTAAGGGCATGTCAGTTTCCCCGTAAGAATGGAGCGAAAGCCCAGAGGAGTGCGGCAGAAGGCTGCATTTCTCTGGCAAAGTCTAGATCATGGTGAAAACAACAGCAAAAAGTTTATGGGTTGCCACATGGAAGGAAAATTACCCACAACTAAGAAATCTTTCCTAACAACAAGTATTTACGCCAACATGACATTTTTTTTGCTAGCCCACATTTTTGGGATTCTTATGAAATCTGTCTGCTTTTTACACCAGCTAAAAGCAGGTGGATCCCAAAGGAATCCATAGCAAACACTGCCCGCCATGCATAAATGGCAAATGGCCTTTACTCAATGCCTGCATTTAGACCTTTGTTTTGCACTTCATAGTGCCAATGACTGAAATTGCATGCCGGGAACATGTTTGCAACTAATGGCAAATGTAACAGGTCCCTTCCGTGCAACTAACATTTTTAAGAAAAGTACCCCCTGTATTTCTTAAAGTGCTGAAATAACAATGCTGTAATAGAATATTTTTCAGGCTATCGTTATTTTTCATCCTAAGACTTATAGTTTTCTATTCATAATGTGGAAAATAAAGGCGCAATGATATTCTTTTGGCTTAACATGTTAGTATTTACATATTATCAGGTAGCTATATTATAGGATTTGTATATTCTTCAAGAAACAATATAAGTCAGAATCATTATTTTGGCTTAACATGTTAGTATTTACATATGATCAGGTTGCTATATTATAAGATTTGTATATTCTTCAAGAAACAATATAAGTCAGGATTACTGCTGTACCAAGTAGAGCTCAGAAGTTATGTAGTCAACTGCCTAATTTGCAGATGGGGTTAAAATCCTGGGTTCACTGCTTAAACAAAATGTGTAATTCAACTGTAATTTCTGTAATCCTAAAACGTGAGTAAATGAAAGCAATTTTTTTTAAAAGACTGCTTTACACTGGGGCAGATTTCATGATTTTAGTGACAAAATGGTATGTCTTTGTACGCCTTCATTGGTGGCTTCCCAGTCCGCCATCTAGAATTGCATTATTGTTGCAATGACCTTCTCCCAGTTTCCATATCACTTAATTTGAGAGGCAGAAAAATAGTCTTACCAGCCAGTCATTGCTCCAGATATTATAGCATAGCAGGCTGACATTAATTACCTACCCTGTTGCTGAAAGTCACTGATGTTGCCTGAACCGTTCAGAGGACTACCCTAAATGAGAGTGAGTGAAACTATTTGTTATGCCCAGTTATGCTATGTTATTGAGTTGTGCATAACCCAACGAGTTGTGCATAACCCAACATCTCCCTTTTTGACGATTTCCTGGTGCTTCAGGATCTGTAAGCTGTGAGCTAGGGGAGTAACACAGGATAGAGCAAGGATGCAATCTTGATGTGTTCAGATCTGAAAAGATAAGGCTGTGTGTAGTGTGTATTTTTAGCTATTCATGATGAGTTTGGAGCAGTGGTTAAATTGCGCTCTAGGTTGCTAACATAACCTGTTTGTGTAGTTTACTGGGGTGTCTGTCGGAGTGGTGTTTCAGTGTGGAGAGCTGTGGTGGGTTAGCGTGGTGTTTAAGGAAATGTAGTGTAGACATTGGTGCTTGGTTGGTGTATGTTTCATTGTATAACATATTTATTGGTTGTGTGTCTTGTTCTTGCCCATTCAAACCACCCTCAAATCATCCTTTGTCAGCAGCCCCATCTCTCTTGCCAACATCTACGCTCACACCCTCTCCTAAACGATTGAGTCCATAGCTTCACTAGAAGAAAAAAAGGAAAACAAATCTATGCACACCAACTCCTGATTCTCGGAAGAACTATCAGCCCTACGCACCAAAAAACACCAGTCCCTAACCAAATGGAAATCCACGCCCAACCCATCCACCCTGATGGAATTCAAAGACATAGTTTTAACCTACAAAAAAGCCATATTTAAAGCAAAGTCAGAAGCATTCAACCACAGAATCTGCACAGCCAATTCAAAATCCAAGGAAATGTTCGCGATCTTCAAAGATCTCATCACCCCTGCCACCAGTCCAGACGAAATCACCAAAGACAAAGAGTGGTGCGCCAACATCCAAGCAACCCTCTTAAATAAAGTCAAGCTTCTCCGAGATAAAATCCAAACACAGCACAAAGCACTACACAAACAGAACAAGACGCCTCGACCGACTCCCCCCTATCCCTGTTGTGATAGCCCTCTCTTTGCATTCCAAAACGTCACCGAAACGGAAGTTGCTGATCTCCTCCTTCACATCAAACCCTCCACATGTAAAGGGGACAACTGTCCTCCGGCCATCATCAAAGAATGCTCAGACGCCCTGACCCCCATTATCACCCACCGCTTTCATCAATGCCTCCTTCGCCTCAGGAATTGTTCTGCAAAGTCTAAAAGAAGCATGGGTCCACCCGCTCATAAAGAACCTTCCTTAGACCCCTCATGTCCTAACAACTACCGACCCATCACCACAGTCCCCTTCCTCCTCAAAATCTTAGACAAAGCTGCCCACAACCAAATCCAACACTATCTCGAATCTAACGCTATCCTAGGCAAGAGACAATCAGGCTTCCGCAAAGGCAACGGCACGGAAACTGCCCTCTTAAGATTTAAAAAACCAAATCACCAAAATAATGGATATGGGCAAACCCGCCCTCCTACTTCTCTTATATCTCTCTGCTGCGTTTGATCTTGTTGATCACAACATCCTGACTTCCCATCTCACTAACGCAGCACAATTCTCTAATAAAGCCACCTCATGGATTAACTCTTTCCTAGAAGGCAGGCCATGAAGGTCTATTCTGATCAGGCCAATGCATCCCCCCACTACCATCCACTGCGGAGTGCCCCAAGGGTCATGCACTGCACCTACCCTTTACAACCTATTCTCAAAGCCACTTTTTAACATGCTGGATTTGCTCGGCTTAGCCTACACGAATTATGCCGACGATACCCAAGTCCTCCTCCCTCTCACTGGCTCGTACGACACAGACGCAGCAGCACTCCTGAAAATTTACACCATACAAACCTGGATGGCAGACAACGGTCTCTGCCTAAACGAAGACAAAACCGAGATTATCCTCCTAGGTCCCAAGGAAATACTGCCTAAACTCAACCAGAAATATATCAACTTTACCATCAACCACACTAACATACCTGTCTCCACCTCAGTAAAAACCATTGGAGTCTATCGCGACTCAACTCTCTCAATGTCAGGACAGGCTAGCGCTATTGCCTCTGCTTCTGCCCACACTACCAAACTTATAAATGCTTTAAAGCCCTTTCTAATCACTCAAAACTGCCTCTCTGTCGCCCGTGCCACAATAGGAGCGAAACTTGACTATTGCAGGCACCTCAGCTAAAAACCTCAATAGGCTCCAAACAGTAAAAAGCAATGTGCTATGCGCTGCCCTCTGCATCCCTAAAAGAGATCACATCTCTCAGGCCAGGCGAGCCGCCCACTGGCTTCCAGTAAAAGAGAGGGTCAACTTCAAAATCTTCACACTAACGCACAAATGCATCAATCTCACTGCCCCCTCCAATCTATCCGAAACCATATCCAGAGACATTTTGACACGCCCCAAAAGAAGTCACCACACTAACCAACTCTGCGTGCCGTCTATCAAAAGAGCAAACGCCGGAGGTTTCGGCTTTCCCTACATAGCACCCAAACTATGAAATGCCCCCCCCCCCCAAAAGCACTCAGAGCGGAACCCTCCTTATCTTCCTTTCGCAAATCACTCAAAACCACTCTGTTCAATTAGCTCCTCCTCTCCACATCAAAGCATTTCTAGTAACAAATAACTCTCTTATGCTGCCCTAAACTTATAATGTAACCACTGATTATCTTGTCACACTAAGCCTATGCAAACCAGTATGCTTGCAATGCACCATGTAACCTCCAAGCATGTATGTAAGCTCTGCTTGCCTTGTTTCCACCAAGCTATGTAACCTATAAACTTGCTCTGCAACCACCACTGTCTGCTATCTAACCACCAAGCTTTTTCTCCTGTAACCAGTAAGTTTCTCTGTAACAGCGCCACAATGCCCAAGGGCTGCTGCACGCTTTAAAAATGATAATAAATCAAAATAAAAAACAAAGAACCTGGGAGGAAGATTTCTTCAGAGAAATCAGGAGAAATTTCCCCAAAAATGAATTTCCTCAAATGAATGCATTAAAGTTAGAATTATTTTAGGCAGGAGAAAGTGAAAAATACGATATTTGTCATTGAAAAATCAGGATTATCCCGCCTAAATTAGGAGGGCTTACATGCATGCTCCATGCTTAGCTTCTCTACTGACTCTATAACGTGGAGAAGGGAAAGCCTTTGGACTGAAGAGAATTTGCGCATGTTTGTTAGTCGTTTTGAGGCTTTTCTTTGTTTCCATGTATGAGAAGCACAAACGTCACTGTTAACGTACGTCACCTTGTAGTCCCTTTTTACGCCTTTGTTTGTCTGTCTCTATGGCAGCAAAGACATGGTTTTGACAGACCGGCTATATTTTCCCGTTCTCTGATAGGCTAACTAGCCCCAGTGAAATTTTGGAGACTTATTTACGGAAGCGTAAACTGACATCTTTGTGGAGTTAGCACATGAAGATTTTACACGTGGTGGCCACGTTTAAATGATGTCCGCTAGTGCGCTGATCACGAAAAACGAATTAGAAGTTGAGGAACCAGAATTGATTTTATGATATTCCACGTATTGTTAAGCAAAATAATTTTATATAACGTTTGCAAAACAAAAATTATTTTCAAAATTTCAAATATTGACTTTACGAAAGAGAAAGCTCTACATTTATAATAATGATCCTGTGATTAAATCAGACTTTAAAATCATGATATCATGGTCTGAAATGGCCGCTCAATGTTGTTTTGTTTTTTTTGCCGTATACTAGCATTTGATGCGATGATAATTAGTCCCTTTACCATGTCTACACCTCACGTTGGTTTTGCGCACGCGCTAATTCGCCAAACGCTTGATCGGGAGACCGGTGTGTATGTGCTGGGGTCTGTGGTGGGGGCAATTGCAGAGCTCGAACCTGCGAGCAACGGAGGGCGTGGCTAGTGGAGTGCTGGGCGTGGCCTCAGAGACAACGTTAAAACGGACATGGTGAGGAGGGGGCTCTGGGGAGCGAATAAGGAAGACTGGTGTGATCCAGACATGACTGAAACTCAAGTGACACAGCATCTCATTACAAGATACCATTGAAATGACACCATTTCTGACTGCCACTTTTCTTTTGGCAACTATAGTGATACTTCCCCAATGAAACTTAGCTGACTGACATCCTTTAGTGATGCTGTAAAATGACCAAATAATTTGCTGGAGATTAAATCTCCTCAAATTAAAATGACAAACTAACCAGTTACAGCACTGATTGTGAAACAGTAAGTCTCTGCTTCTTAATATGCAGGTGCTAGGGCAAGATCTGCACCTTTATCTTGGATCACGATGCCCACGTACTGTTGCGCGCTCTACAAATATGAATAAATAAATAAATCACTTGCCTTGCTGCTGCGATGTCCCGCTGCAGTCTGTGCGCCTCCCCTATGCGTAATGCGCTGAGTCTCGGGAGATCCCTTTCACCCGGGCTCACGCGAGACTCGCTCGCCACATACCTCCTTTTGTTGAGCAGTGTTGTCCCACTCCATGAAATAATCTGCATACTTGGTTGGTCTCTGTTCCTCACAGTGGGGTCGGGCCTCATGATTCTTTCTAATATGCGACTCTGAAGCAGAGGTTTTCCTTTTCACTCTCCCTGTTGTCACCTGACTCCTTTCCCTGGCACTCTTGCTTCCCATGCTGACTCTATACTCTTCACTTTCCTGGGTCTGTTCCTTCATCGGTTCTTTCTCTTCTGCTTCTGTCACATGGTCGCTGCACGCTTCCTGCACTCCTGATTCTCCTTGACAAAGTTCTCTAGACCCCTCTGACTTCTTTTGATACAGAGCAACCCTTTTCAAGTTTCAGCGCTTGCCGTCCTGGTACATATGTGATTCGATCCCTTTTGTACTACTTGGATTGGTTTGCTGAATCTTGAACCTGTGTCTTGGTCTTTGTGAGGCAAATGGATTTTAACCATGTCCCCCACTCGAACTTCCGTTCTCTGGGCAGCTTTCCTCTCGTCGCTTCTGCTCTTCATGGTTGCCTTGCTTTTCTTTATTCTCCATATCATGTCTTCCATGTCCACCATCTCATCTTCCCTCACTCAGTTTAGCCATGGGGGTATTAGCGTGGATGCTGCTTTTCTGCCTCGTAACATGTGAAATGGTGACAGGTTCGTGGTCCCGTTTGGAGTGAGATGATGCACCACAATAGCCTTGTACGGGTGCATGTTTGAAGACCTGGCTAGCTGCCACACCCCCTTAATGACAAAAGCAGAGCAGGAGGCCACACGGATAGATACAATTATTCAAAAAATTAATTGACTCAGATGAGTGAAGGGGTGATAAGAGGCATAGTTAGGTAAATAATCAAAATCACATATTTTATTAGTTAAAGAAAGATCACAATAAGATAAAAAAATGTAATCCACACAATAACATTTTTTAAAATGTATTTAAATACATATTATTTATCAAAAAAGTTCTAGAAAAAAATCTAAAAAACTGTCTGATAGGGCTTTTGCTAAGTATAATACATTTTAGCCACTGTACATCGGAACAGTGGATGGAAGTCAGTGCAAAAAAAAGGGTCTTTTTTCTCCCGAAAAGTGCTAGTGTTCTCTTCTCGTTTCTGCTCTTCATGGTTGCCTTGCTTTTCTTTATTCTCCATATCATGTCTTCCATGTCCACCATCTCATCTTCCCTCACTCGGTTTAGCCATGGGGGTATTAGCGTGGATGCCGCTTTTCTACCTCGTAACATGTGAAATGGTGACACGTTCGTGGTCCCGTTTGGAGTGAGATGATGCGCCGCAATAGCCTTGTACGGGTGCATGTTTGAAGACCTGGCTAGCTGCCACACCCCCTTAATGACAAAAGCAGAGCAGGAGGCCACACGGATAGATACAATTATTCAAAAAATTAATTGACTCAGATGAGTGAAGGGGTGATAAGAGGCATAGTTAGGTAAATAATCAAAATCACATATTTTATTAGTTAAAGAAAGATCACAATAAGATAAAAAAATGTAATCCACACAATAACATTTTTTAAAATGTATTTAAATACATATTATTTATCAAAAAAGTTCTAGAAAAAAATCTAAAAAACTGTCTGATAGGGCACTGCTAAGTATAATACATTTTAGCCACTGTACATCGGAACAGTGGATGGAAGTCAGTGCAAAAAAAAGGGTCTTTTTTCTCCCGAAAAGTGCTAGTGCCCTCTTCTCGTTTCTGCTCTTCATGGTTGCCTTGCTTTTCTTTATTCTCCATATCATGTCTTCCATGTCCACCATCTCATCTTCCCTCACTCGGTTTAGCCATGGGGGTATTAGAGTGGATGCCGCTTTTCTACCTCGTAACATGTGAAATGGTGACACGTTCGTGGTCATGTTTGGAGTGAGATGATGCGCCGCAATAGCCTTGTACGGGTGCATGTTTGAAGACCTGGCTAGCTGCCGCACCCCTTAATGAACCTGTTGGTTCTCTTGGCCAACCCATTAGCTTGTGGCTGATAGAGGGAGGCCTTGAGTTGTTCGAGGTTGTTTTCTATTAAGAATCTCTCCATCTCCCTGGATACTAGCTGGACCCCATTGACCGTAATCTGTTTGGGCAATCCTTCTCTCTGGAACACGGTAGTTAGTACTTCGATGACTGCCGTTGTGGTGATGTCTGCCCTAAGTTCAGCCTCGCCCCACTTGGACAAATAGTCATCACTATTCCATACCCGTGTTCTGGCCCCATTACTTCTAACAGGTCTATAAAGTCCAATCCCAATGTATGCCACACTCCTTCTGGTATTTCTGTTGGGATCAATGGTGCTAGTCTTACTTTTCATGCATTCATGACAACACTCCGTCATTGTCCTGATCTCATTATCCATGCCTGGCCACCAATATGCATCCCTGACTCAGCGTTGCATCATGCTGCTTCCCAGGAGACCCAAATGGGCTCTGAATAAGATTATCATCCTTGTTCCCGTTGGTGGTATGATTTGATACCCTCTGAAGAGCAACCCATCTGCTTTGTATAGCTCACTGGCTACCTTCCACTATGGTCTTAGCGCTTCTGGGACTGTTCTCTCATCCGGCTATCCTTTGTGGATCCACTCAGTTATCTCACAAGCCATGGGATCTTTATCTGCCTCTTTTCTCCAGTGGTTCTCGCCCAACTCCATGTACCTCTTACTGTTCAAGTCTCCCACTGATGCCACCACACACTCGTCTTTCAAGAAGGTCAACTTGGTACTCCCGACTCCAGCAGTCTCGACATACTGTATCGGGAGTCCTCCGATCCCACCATATAAAAATCATGATAAAAAAGGAGCGCACCGGGCAAGAAACAATGCTGTTTGTTACAACTGGGCAAGCACAAGTAAAACAGAACAGTGGACTGGAACCTATCGATGAGAACTGACCTCTTGGCATACAGCAAACATCTGTTTTATACTACAAATACAATGGTCAACGTATTGAAAACAGTTGCAGCTCAGGATGTTCATATTTTCCATGTTTCCCAAGAAACTCATTGGCTACACTACGTCATATTCTTGGAGATAAGCGTATGTCAGTGAAACATGATTGGAGCAAACAGATCAACAGTATCCCAACTCATTGCCTCCCCTTTTGGCGCCACATCGCTTCTCACGCCTCCCGCGAACAGTTTGCAATGAGTAAAATAACATTTGTGCTGACGGCTGGAATTTTATTATTCTGCCATTCGTCAGCACCATTGCGAATGGATCATGAGACACCCTGCTAGGGGGAGACATTCACATGGTACCAGCTGGATAACGGGCTTTGCAAACCTTATGGTGGATACTCTGAAGGCTGGTCACCTCCCAGGGACATAGCTCCACGATGCCAAAGGGCTGTTTCGCGCTTTAAAAATGTGAATAAATAAATAGCACCGTACTGTTTAGTTGGTCCTCAAACGAACGCCACTCTGTTCAGCTTCCCATTCCCAGGCAGTCGTAGCTATGTGAACGGTTCTCTGGCTCAGGTCCACTTCCCCTCTACCCCCGAGTGCCCGAAGGATTGGCTTGCTGCCCTGTCTTTACATAAACACAGTGTTGTTTTAGCTGCTTCAGTCTACCCACAATGCGCAGCTTGAGCTTCGTCTCCCACCTCCCTGACACATGGTGTGTTGATCATTTGTTCAGAGCAGGTTTCCTGGGCAAAGCTAAATGTGTTTACCTGGGATTTTCCCCTATCTCGTAATAACATACAATGGTTCCCTGGGCTAATGGCATACACAGTGCTTCCCTACCCCCTGCATTTCCCCGCAAGGCCTTCTTTCATGGTGTGACTGCAGTTTGTTTGTGTACCTGTGTTTCTACCCCCTAGGGTGGACCCGTCCCCTCTTGCTGATTCTCAAAGGTGGTAGGTGCGCCCCCCTACTTTGCGCTGAATTGGCACCTTTTAATACATTACAACCGGCCTGAGAGTTTCTCCAAGCTGCTATGTGTCCAATATTGTAGGTGTATTCTTGTAGCTTCGCAGCAATGCGTGCTAGCCTGGCAGTTGACGTTTTGGTGCTGCCTGGGCTCAGCATATGGATGAGCGGTTTGTGGTAGGTAGGGAGCATGAACTTGGTGTCCGTACGTCCGAAAGTACTCGGACCGGCCAGGTGCATGCCAACATCACCTTTTCAATCGTCGAGTAGTTTTAGAGAACCTGGGTATAAACTTGGCGTAATATTCTGCCAGACCAAGGAAGGACCTCCATTCATCTTTATTGGTTGGTGCGGGAGCTTTCACCATGACTTCTGGTACATTTTTCTTGGGAATGATGCCCTCTTTTGATACGGTATAACCCAAATATTCCACTTTCTCAGCGTTGATGTGGTATTTCTCATACCTTAACCGTACCCCGTCATCTTGTATCTTTTGCAGTACTTCCCGCAGCACCCTGTTGTGCGTTTTCCTGTCACCTGCATATATGTCATCTTGGAATTATGCTAGAGTGCCAATGTCCTTCAATAAAGAGTTCATTATGGGTTGGAAGGCAGATGCAACGTATGACATCCCAAATGGCATGCAAGTGTATTGGAACGTGCCAAATGGGGTGATGAATGCCTTGACTCTTTGTGCAGTGTGATTTGATGTTACGCATCTCTAGTTTTGAAAATACTATTGCCTCCTTCATCATTAAAATGAGTTCATTTATACTGGGAAGCGGGTAGCTGTCAGTGATGATCTTGCTTCTTTTTGAGGACCACCGGGCTTAGCCGTTCTGATGACTCTATGGTCTCTATGGTGCCTTCCTTGACCATTTTCTCCAACTGCTGTTGCAATGCCTGTCGAACCGTGCTGGTACTGACCTGGCTTTGTGTTTGTGTGGGATGGCATTCTGGCGTAGTCTAATCTTATGCACATTTTTTTACCCAGTCCCTTTGTAAATAACTTCAGGAAGTCCTCTTTTGATACCAACGCTCCTCCTTGTGTTTATTTATTTGATTTATTTAGTCATTTATATAGTGCACAAAACCCAAAGGCATCTAGACACTTTTAGCTTAAGAGATTAGTTACATTATAAGTTTGTTGCATCCGGTTACATTATTAATAGTTACATGATGTTACAGTAATAAGTAGTCATAGGCATTCCAGCGCAGTGGTAGCCAATTACAGGTTATGCTATTATCTTCCAAAACTTCAAACAAACTGGCAACAAAGTTCATCACACAAGTTGCATGTGTTGTACCAGTGAGAACCCTCATTGTTTTTATCTAGTGAGAGCCAGAAGCTTTGGTTAGTAGTAGCCTTGGGTGAAGAGCCAGAAGCTTTCGTTAGTACTAGCCTTGGGTGAAGAGCCAAGTTTTAAGGCCTTTCCGGAAGGGCCAAAATTAGGGGTCAGCCCTTAGTTCTAGAAGCAGTGCGTTTCATAACTTAGCAGCAAACACTGGGAAGCTGGCACCGCCCGCTTTCTGTCGCCTGAATCTGGGAATAGCGACTAGACTGGCACTGCAGATCTGGTGGGTCTATTGGACTGGGCTTTTGATATTTGGTTGACAAGGTATGCTGGGGCGCTGAGAGGCATTTTTGCGTCAGAGAGAGGATTTTGAACTTAATTCGGTCTCGAACCGGTAGCCAGTGGATGTGGCGTCTCGTTGACGAGGTATGTTCATGTTTGGGTATGTTGAGTGCAGCTCTAGTGGCATTGTTTTTGCACAACTTGTAATTTGCTGATGTTTTGGGAGCTAGAGCTTGCAAACAGGGAGTTGCAGTAGTCGATCCTGGATAGGATAAGTGCTCTTGCCAACGTAATACATTTGTCTGGAGATATGAAGGGTCTGCTAGCTCTGATTAGTTTGGAATTTATTTATTTGGATTTTAAAAGCGCCCAAAGGCCCTGGGTCATCGTGGCACTGTTACAGAATATTCACTTAATACAAGATGGCATATATTACAGAAGCAGTGATACAAAAATGCACCGATAATACATAGGCAGTAATACAGGTTAATGACAGTTGGTGTTCCATGGTTACTTAAGAACAGTGTAGGAGACTTTACATTATGGAGGTGGTGTAGTTAAATAGCTTCGTTTTTGGCACCTTTCTGAAAACTGTCAGGGATTCTTCTTTTCTTGGAAATGTAGGCTGCCGCAGAGACAATAGCATTAACTTGCTAATTAGGGTGAGTGCAGAGTCAATATAGACGCCTATCGTTTTTATGTCTTTGGCTACTTTAATGATGCTGCTGTCAATGTTGAAAGATTTATAGAGTTGAGGTAGTTTCTTTTAGTTTGGGTTGGCTGCCAATGATAAGTTATTCACTTTTCTCATCATTGAAACATAACTCTTTTGTGCCATCCAGGCTTGGATGGTGAGGTACATTTTGTTTAGTCTGGTGGAGTCCGTATTATAGGACCCTGTGGTAGGTAGGAGTATTTGGGAGTCGTCCGCATAATTTGTATACGTGACACCCAATTTGTCTAACCTGTCAAAAAGAGGCTTAGTAAACACATTGTATAGTGTTGGTGAAACACATGAGCCTTGGGGCACTCCACAGGAGACTGGCACTGGGTCTGCTTCTGAGGAGGTGGAGAAGACTCTCATCGTGCAGTTAAAGAGGAAAGATTCAATCCACTCTATAGCTTTAGGTAAGAATTGCGCAGCTAGTGCCAGGTGTTGGCATAGGATTTTGTGGTCATTTATAGAACTTGGCCATCTGCTTTCGGATCTACTCTTATATGCAGCTCCTCTGCATCATCCCACCCAAGCACTGTGATGTCACCTCGTGGGCAAAGACGAACAGCCAGTCAGGTAAGATAATTGTTCGTAACTTTATTCCTTGTTACAGTGCGGTACTTGTAACAGTTGATATGTGCGACACCGGCAACACCCCACCCGGCAGTAACAGTTAACCCCAACCGCCAAACTTGGGGAATGTATACAAGCAATCCCGCACTGCACGCTCTCACCTTCACGAGCCATGCTTCAGGTTCACGTGCACAACTCTCAAGCACGTGATACACATTACGACACATCCTCCCCCGTTCACTATCACAAGAAAACTTCTCTTGTATTGCACTAAACCCCTTCACATAACGTATGGCCAGCACGGAATGTACCCAACTACATCAAAACACCAAAAGTCACCTTAACCCCAACAAGGTACTCCCCTTACTTCACTACAAAGCATGCAGACCCCAAAAGCCAAACGACCCAAATGAACACTGGATCACTAAAATTCTACAGAACCCCTACGCATAACGTCCTCACTTAAACACTCCACAAGATGAAACTCCACACCCTGAAGAACCATAACCAAAGCACTACCCAAACCCTGGTAGCCCAACCCACGAGAACTAAAAATAATAAACAGAGCATCCACTGGTCCCAAGCTGCCCCTTAGAACATGGGCCTGCCACACCCATAAAATCCCAAATGAAACCTCGCTAACACTCTAACCCCATCAAGCGCCAACACCTCCTGCCTTGAGCTGCCCCTCAGGACCACGGACCTGCCACGTCCGAGTACCTTCCCGCTCAACCTAGAGCATCTACACGCAACAAACTAAAGAACCCGGACATCACAACATGAATTTCCAAAAGAACTCCATACCAAAACCACCACAACTAAAATTCAACAACACCAAAAAAAACAACCATATAACTGACAACCACCACCAACGCCTAAATAATCCCCTTGGCCCCAAGCCACTGTCCAAGAACACCTGACATAACCTGATGTCCCCAAGCCACTGCCCAATACACTAAACATAAACCTCTTGGCCCCAGGCCACTGCCCAGAAACCTGACAACCTCACACAGAGGAAATCAATCGGCCTTAAAAACCAATAGACCCTAAATCCCAAAATTCCCTAAGAGCCTCTAAACACAACCCAACAGTAACCCAATTACCTGAGTAACCGCACCTAATGGCCACCTCAGCCAACATTGCCGCAAAGACATCCCTAAAATAGCAACACCGGCCATTCTCAATACCTTGACCCCCATTACATATACCACAAATAAACCCGAAAGAAATCACTAGCGTAAAAACTGACCTACAGCCACAGCCCTGAAGCTACTCCACATTTCATAAGTCATACATATCATGACAACCCACAATGGAGACAAAAACTTAGCATCCCGCATGCACTCCACTAGTGACATGCAAACACCCTAACACATGCACACAAAAGCGCCATGGGCTCACCCCAACATGTGCATAAAACATACTATAATACGCAAATGCAAAATTGCCCCAAATCCAGTCCAAACTGATGAACCCTCCCTCCAAAGTCCATCTGTGTAGAAAATTCTTTACATTGCATATAATCACAACAAAAGCCAATACATGAACCCACATTCCGTCCTGAAAAAGAAAATGTAACCACATTCCCATTAGAAACCCATCCTGTAAAAGAAAACCGTTACGTTGGACAAAATGACTCTTGTACACACCCACCATCGCAATCGCCCCCCCCCAACACCAATGCCTCCACATCTTCTTCCCGAAACTGCAGAAATATCCACCCATTTCTGCAGGGCTCCTCCTGCATACACATGTTGCGCAGCTACCAATTCCAGTATCTATAACAGTACAAAGTCTGTGAAAAAATACACTTTGTTTGGGAATGACATCCTTGCTGTTGCACCCAGGCTCCTCGACCTACATCGAGCACAAATTCCATGCCTGATTCCAAACAGTACGTTCCTTCAAAAGTCTTTCGTTAGGAAAAGACATCACGATCCTGAATGCCCCCCAACCAATCCCACAGGGCATCACGTTCCTCACCAATGTCACAGTAATGTTGCAGGTCTGCCGAAAATGCTGCCCCAAAGCCACGCCGCGTTCGCAACCAACGCCCTCCAGGCTTCCTGACCCCACGTGGCCAATCCCAAAGCTGCTCACACACGTGGCCGTGACAGGCCCAACGTGCTGTCACCTTATCGCCCCAGGATTTCATAGAGCACACTCTTACACTTCCGGCTACAGCACACCAGCTGGACCCCAGACGCCACAGCACCACGCTCCCAGCTGCCAAACTAGCTAGACCCCAGGCACAACTGGGTGCCGGCCCAGCACACTCTGCCAAGAGCACCTTCTCCTCTCTGCTCTCCGGCACCTATTCCCGGAGGTGCAGCACGAACTGCCAAAAGCACCGGCAGCACCGACAACTCTCTTCTCCGTTCTCCGACACCTATACCTGGGGGCACAGCACCACCAAGTAGCACGCCACCAGGGCCCCGCTGTGGACCAGGCTGGCCAGGCTACTCACCTCGCACCGCTCCCCTGTCATCGCAGGAACCACCACAGGGGAGGACAGAACACTGCTGGACGTCTCCTAGCGGGAATCCTACCCTCCAGTCCCAAAGCCAGCCCTGCCGGGTGGGGTGGCTACCCTGCAGAGGGCGGCGTCGTCACAGTTGCACTGTCCCCTCCGCGACGGTAAACATTCGCGTCGCCAGTGATGTGACCTTGTGGGCAAAGACGAACCGCCAGTCAGGTAAGTTAATTGGTCGTAACTTTATTCCTTGTTACAGTGCGGTACTTGTACCAGTTGATATGTGCGACACCGGCAACACTCCACCCGGCAGTGACAGTTAACTCCAACCGCCAAACTTGGAATGTATACAAGCAATCCCGCACTGCACGCTCCAACATTCACGAGCCGTTCTTCACGTTCATGTGCACAACTCTCAAGCACGTGATACACATTACGACACACTGCCTTTGCACTTTCTGCAAAGTAGACCCTAGTGGATGTCTTCTTGTCTTTGAAGTCAACCCTTGCGTTGATGTAACCCAACAGACTAATGGACGTCCCGACAAACATGGTGGGCTTGAATTTGATTTTCAGAACCTCTACCTTATCCCGCCCTATAATTTCTTTGTACGTGCTTAATGGCAGAATGATTAAGTCTGAGCCGGAATCGGCCATAACTCTGGTTTCCATTCTTTCGACCCTATTCCTACAATGAGGTTTCTCCCTCATTGCAGTGACACTATTTACCATGATGGCGGTCGGTTGGTCCTCATCCAATGATTCTCCACTGCGGACGCCACTGCCCACATCCACCAGCGTGACTTTCTTGACCTTCCATTTGCAGGCAACCGCTATGTGCCCATATATGCGGCAACACGACTTAACATTGGGGCATGAAGTCATTTGGTAACCTTTCACCTCGCTCCATGACACCATCTAAGTGGCGCATGGGCCGCATGTGCCACCACTACAAAAGGCCACTGAGTGGCTTCCCCATGCCAACTAATGCCCCTAATTGACATCCCTTCATTGACATGCCCTGCTGCCCCTTGATGAGAGACGACCCAACATATTATGCTGTTAAACTTATGTAATGTAACCACATCTAAATTGTGCCAAATCACCACTGTAGTAGTAGTATCGGATGCCATGGCTTGTCTCAAAATGGTGAATAGTGCCCTGCAGGACTTTCCAGAACTTAGTTTGTGATTTAAAAGGTAAGTGTTTGGAAGAAGCTAAAAGGTGTAGCCAATAAAGGACAAACAGGGGAGACCTTAGCTAGAAGGGGAAAGGAAAGGGTGTGATGTGTGAGAGTTTGACTGCCTGATGCTTCAGAAAGCATGGAATGCCTCCAGTTAAGTAAACATCAAAGTAGTACTATTGGGACTGACAAGCCTAGAGGCCAGGAGCAGAAGACTGCGTGAAATATTAATGTGACTGGAGACCTAGGGGAAGGAGAGGATTGGCAGGGAATCTATATATCTCGATGCAGTGCCTTGCAACCATAACTGGATGAAATATTCTATTGGGTCTTTGTGTGGATCTTGTAATGGGTACCAACGCCAAAAAAAGATACATTATGTGTACCTTAATGAGGAGAAATTGTGTGTTCATAAAATTATTCAGTATTGCAATGATGGGCTACTGGATATGCTGGAGTTAGACTCAGCTGTCATAGGCACCATACTATATGATCATGAGCATGACCCGCATATTTGGTGCTATAATGCAGGAAAATCTTCTCAACCTGTACTTTATCACACTGTCCTTGAAATGGCCCTGTATGAAATTATGTGTGAAGCAACGTGATTTCTGCATGGCTTAAAAGCGTGCCTCTCGATTCCTTCAAGTGCCATATCCGCTTGGCTGATTGAGAAGGGGGGAGATTTGATAACCAAAAGGTTAAGTGATATGAGAAACCTGTGGTACAGTACTTTTGGAGGAGGCGAACATAGCCTAGCGATGTGTAACCATCCAAAACTGATTGACATTTGGTAAATGTTCCATGCGTATTACGCATACTTTTGGTCATCCTTACAAGTCTGAACGGAATGCCAATGTTAGGTAAGAACTGGTGCAGTGCAGTCACACTGTGTGAGACTACACAAGACTTATCTGCTTGGTATTAGGTTACCCACCTTTTGGTATAGGTCTGTACTACACAAGTTGGTTTTGTGACTGAGCAGCCAGGCCTATCTCAAGAGGGGTAAATGTGAGCTGTAGAGCTGTACAATTGAAATTCGTAAATACAAGTAGCCAAGTAACCCTTACATTCAAGGTTTCAGTTATGAATATTTATTTATTTATTTAACGTCAGTTTTAAATCAGCATTGTTTAAAAAGGCAAAAGATTGTAACAATACGAATAAACGTTGAAATTACTTTTCAGAATCAATAAAGCCAGTGAATGATCTTTGGATATGCTTAATACATTTCTCCTGTACCCAGAGGTGACTTCAATCACAAGGATAGTATTTGCATTTATATATTACAGTAATATACTTAGCAGATTCTGCATTGCAGAAAGGAAAGGTCTAGGGAAGCAAAAAGGTTAGAACACTTTCTCAGAAAATGTGAGGACACCCGAATCCTCCAATAAGCCTTTCCCAGCAGTAACAGTGTTTAGCAAGCCACAACCTATGGGGGGATAAGCAATACCAAAGTCAATGGATTTAGAAGAGTGCTTTTAGGGAGCCAGGTCAGCCAAAGTCATTTGGACATAGTCTATATTTCTGATGCACTTCTAGGATAAAAGTTAGAGAGTTCAGAAAAATCCCTTGTAAGGCCAGAAGCTGTTAAGGGAGTGGAAATCAACTCAGTAAGTAGGTGTATGTCTCAAGTGAGACAGCACGACTTAAGGCAAGAAGGTAAGTACCCCCAAGCTCGAAAAAGTACCTTGGTTAGAAGAAAGGAGTCCAGCTGGATTCCATCTTGCTAGCCAAGCAGGCCCTGGTTCTTGAGCCTTAGTTGTGGGGACAAGAGGGAGGGTGTCTGGAGGGCTCCTGCTGTAGTACTCGAGAAGGTCATCGACAGGTACAGTTTCTCTTCTTTGGTGCAGCACTTCACAGTTTCAGCACGTCGCAAACAGCACTGATGCAGAACGCTGGACACGGGTTGGACTTTCCTTGCTCCCTCGGTCCTGTACTCTGGATCAGGATTTCCTGCTTCTGGAGTGTCCTTAGGAGGCTCCTGGAAACTTTGGCCGGATGCGTGGCAGACGTTGCATTCGACTATGGACCCTTGACCCCTGGCATTGGGCTTCTACAGCAAACAGAGAGGCACAGCAAGTCGGAGATTGCGCCAAAGTGGCGTTCGTCTCGGGGTTAGTTGGTCCCACTAACCCAAGGGGAGAAGTCGTTCCATCAGAGCCTCTCTGTCGAGGTGAAAAAGGAGGTCGGCACAGCAGCAAGGCTTCACTGGGCAATTCAAGGTCCAGGAGGTTGCAGTGGGCTTCTCTTCACGGATTCTTCTTCGGATGTTTCTTCTACTGGTCAACTCTGCCTGTAGTCCCAGGAGCCTTACCTTTAAGCAGTATTTCGCATTCATGCATATCCTAGGCTGTCCAATCACACAGTAGGGTGGCTTTCATTTCAGGGCAGCCAGCTGGCCAATCAGGACTGCTTCCAATCAGGCACACCTAGAGACAAAGGACAGGGGAGTTTCGGGAACCTTCCTCCCATTATGTCCTTCCAGACACACTGGAGCCAGGGGCGGGCTTCAGGGCTGAAGCCCGCCAAAGGCAAGACAAATAAAAGGGCTCAAACCTGTCTCCAGGCACAGAGTAAAAGCCAAGAAAGACCTCACAAACAGAAAATGTTGAAAAAGGAAGACGGGCCATTTAGACAAAATGGTCACCCATGGGTGCTGTACTGCAGCTTGAGGGTTCAGCCTGCAGTAGAAAAGCACAATCGTAAGAAAAGTGTAACCACTGCCACCAGCCAGTGAGGGTAACAAAAAATGTTACATAGGAAAGTAGGATAAGGGGATACTAGGTAACCCCCAGCACTCCACATACAATGGTGTGTGCTGGACCTACAAAGAGAAAAGGTAAGTAAAGTCATTTTCAGTTTACTATTCTTGGGAACTGTAGCTCACCCAGGAAAATGTATTTAAACCTTATGAGAAATCCAAAGGATCTCTCAGTGACACTGCCCTGAAGGTTCTGTGTGTCACCATACAAACAGCAGATGCCTATGGCGTTTGTCTGACTCCAAAAACAGTGAAAACACAACATCCAAATCAGGTAAAAACACATGAGGGAGGGAGAAAATGGTCCCACTCATGCAGCAGTTAAAATTAAAAAGCCCTAAGTCCAGCAAAAGAGCTGTGGGTCTCTAAGGCTGAAGGGAATTAGCACAGAAACGAAAATTCACCCTAACAGCTACCATAGTCAGAAATATATATGCTAGTACAGTACATTGCTGCAGAAGGCCACCACACAACACACAAGTCCCTGCATGCAATTGACAATCCTAGAGAGAGATGAAAAGTATTGCAACACCATACACTGAAGTTCCATACATACTATGCCACACGATTCACAAAAGCAGCAAAGATGTGTATTCCTGGTATGACCTAAGTCTAGTGTGGGGCGGGTTCAAGTAATGGGGATGCTGTACTGATAGGTGAAGTAAGCAAAATGCACAACCGAATCCTACTCTTCCTCGTCACAGTACTTACCTCTGAGTTGCTGCCTCCCTCACAAGAAACCTTTTTTTCCCCTTTGGAGGCACAATCCCTTGGTAACAATTTCCCAAGCTGGATCATGGTACTGTTCACACCCGGGGGAAGGAGAGGATGGTCATCGGTTATGTGATGAGGAAGAGTAGGACTAGAAGTAATGAAGATGACTGATAATCTCCACATCGCTCTTCCTCGTCCCAATACTAACCTCTGATGTATACCCAAGCCATAGACTGTGTAAAGGTCCCAGTGAGACACAGCAAACATTGCTTCTGCATCCCACACCAATTTTATTATGCAACCAAAACAATCCAACCTTGCCAACAGAAAGCACTTCGTCCCCAAAGGAGCCCATCCTTGTGGTTATCCATGTTCAATCTATAGTGACAAATGAAAGTGTTCTGATCAGCCCATGTTGCTGCTCTACATATCTCCTGTAGCAAAACTCCTTGATTGTCTGCCCAGTAGACAGCCATTCCCCCATAGTGGAGCGGCCCGGCACTGATCAGGAATGGGTAATACAGCCCGCCCCCATCCAGGCTATGGAGGTAACGGTCCATATTCAGCGATTGATGAACACCACTGAGGCTTCCCTGCCTGCCTGTTAAGATTTAGATTACAGAATTTATTGTGGTTACCGAATATAATTAGAACAACACCAAAAAAGGATACTCTGATGTAAAGGATACAAGTTGAGTTCCTGTAGAGCTTCTCCCGATTGACTATTCTGAGTGTCTTCTAAGGAGAAGAGTTTGATGATTGAAACCTTCCAACCAATGCCACTCTCAGACTATAATTAACAAACACAGCCTGAAAGAGTAATTAGTGGAAAGGTCCAGATATTGGATGGATTCACCAGTCTGTAGGATAAGAATAATATGTTTTAATCACTATTCAATTTTAACCTAATTCAATGTATGTGTCAGATTAAGGATATGCACTAACCTGTAGTTGTGTGGACTGGAGGATGAAATTTGAGTTCCAGGAAGGATATCCAAAATAAAAACCAACGAAGGAAAAGGGGAGGTTAGTAAGGAGACTAACCCGAACGGAACGAGGGCCGCACTAGGGACGGGTCGGTGCACACCGGATAGCGTCCATAAAGTTCAGTGCACAGTTCTTGAAAGTAGAATTAATTTGAGGATTTGGAAGAGGAGGTAATCCTAGAACATGAATGTCCACAATTGACTGAGACTGGCTGGGACCTTTGGAATGAAACTGGAGACCAGAAGAACAACAGCGCGGATCCAGCTAGCAGAAAGGAGAGGCAGTTTAGGAACCACCAGAAATAGCAGCGCGGATCCGGCTAGCAAAGGGGAAGCAGATTGGAAGCTGCTTGGAAGCAAAGTAGAACCAGGCTCCGGAACGGAGATCCAAGAAACAACGATCAGAAGCGCCGAATAGCGGGAGACTTCCGTTTAAATAAGAGTCAGCTGACGTAAAATGCGTGAGTAGCGCGTTGACGTCAGTCATGTGATACTCACGCATACTTATCGAATGGACTGATAATGTGTGCAGCGTGTTTGACAAAGAAGTACGCCATGTTTTAGCGGAAATGAAGGCGTTTACCAGGAATCTTTCCCCAGAGTCGCCACTGAGTATAAAATGGTCTAGCTGATCTCTGGGCTGTAGATGTAGGGTGCTGAACTCGGACGTGAGAAGGCCTAGCAGGCATGACAGTGCCATCCCCCAAAGGGCGCGCCACCGCCCTGGAATTGTGGAATCGGCGCAGGAGAGCGGGTGCATGGATATTAGCGAGTGGTTCCCAAGAGCGGTCCTCCGGGCCGTAGCCCTTCCAATCGATGAGGTAATGTGGAACCCCTGCACGCATTCTCATATCTAATATGGCCTGTACTTCATACTCCTCGGAACCCTTTACAGAGAGAGCCACAGGCCGAACAGGCAGCCGAGTTCCGGCCACGAACGGTTTCACTAAGGACACATGAAACACAGGATGTACTCTCCAATGCGAGGGTAGCTTCAAACGTATAGCCACCGGATTCAACACCTTGTTGATCTCATAAGGTCCAACAAAACGTGGCAGCAGCTTTCTTTTCCCCGGCATTCTCAGGTTCTTGGTGGATAACCACACCGACATACCCACTTTATAAAGTGGAGACGGACGTCTGTTTTGATCTGCGTATTGTTTGGAACGTGCCTGTGCTTTCTCCAGATTCTTTTTAATAGAAGAATGCAAGGATGACAATTCCTTCAATTTATCGTCAGCCCTAGGAACAAGGCCGGAAGACTCTAAGTCCGCTGGAATGGACCTTGGATGCTGTCCGTATAAGGCGTAGAATGGAGAAGTCCCTGTTGAAGAATGTACCGAATTATTGTATGCGAATTCGGCTGCGGGCAGTACTTCCAGCCAGGTAGATTGGTACTGTAAGGTCAAACACCTTAGGAATTGTTCCATTGTACCATTAACCCGTTCCGTCTGTCTGAGGGTGGTAGGAACTAGACATGCGTTCATCCATTAGGAGAGCTGTTGATAATGCTTTCCAGAAACGAGACGCAAACTGTGACCCTCTATCGGTGATGACCACTGAGGGTAAACCAAAAAACCGGAACACATGTTTCAAAAACAGATCAGCTAGAAAAGCCGCAGAAGGAATACCCTGACAAGGCAAAAACAAGGCCATTTTCGTAAAATAGTCCAACACGACCCATATCGTGTCGAACCCTTGGATAGGAGGCAATTCCACCACGAAATCCATGGATATCATAAACCAGGGTTTATGGGGTACTGGCAAAGGATGTAAGAGCCCCATTGGTTTCTGGAGCGATCCCTTACTTTGGATACAAACAGAGCAAGTATTAACGTAGTCTATCACATTTTTGGACATGTCCGGCCACCAGGCCCACCTCCGGATTAATTCCAGTGTTTTCTTCTGACCAGGATGGGCCGTGACTAATGAATCATGACCCCAGTTTAATGCCTTGGCACGGGTGTTTTCTGTTGGTAGATACAAGAGACCATTATAGTATGGGAGACCACCACGAATATCTAAATTCAGACGTTGTACATCTTGATGATTCTGAGATACCCAATCTATAATTTCTTGTTTCAAAGATGGTTGAACAAGGCAGCTGCAAATCACTTTATCAGCCAATAAAGTCGGTTTGCTTGAATCTTCGGTAACAACCGTATGGAGCCGGGATAAAGCATCGGCTTTGGTGTGTTCTCTGGCAGGACGATATGAGATCCGAAAATCAAACTGGGCAAAGAATGAATGCCATCGGGCCTGCCGTGCAGTCAAACACTTCATCGTTTTAATGGCTTGAAGGTTCCTGTGGTCTGAATAAACACAAACCGGATATTTGGCCCCTAGTAGATGATGTCGCCATGTCAGAAAGGCATCTTTGATGGCCAAAAGTTCTTTCTCCGTGACTGTATAGTTTCTTTCATAAGGGGCCAATTTTCGGGAGAAGAAAGCCACAGGATGTTCTGCTCCAGTGGATTTGCAGACCTGAGAAAGAATAGCACCAATTGCCATGTTGGAGGCATCCGCCTCCACAATAAAAGGCAAACCAGGGTCGGGATGCTGTAGAACCGGTGCAGTGGTGAAGGATTCTTTTAGCAGATCGAAAGCCTTTTGAGCCTCTGTCGTCCAGAGAAACTCAACCTTGGAACTTGTTAAGGCAGTGAGAGGTGCTACAGTCTTAGAGAAGTCATGTATAAACCGCCTATAAAAATTCGCAAAACCAAGAAATGACTGTAAGGATTTGACAGAGGCGGGTACAGGCCAGTCTAGAATGGCCTTGACTTTGGACTGGCTCATTCTAACTCCCTGACTGGTGATATCGTAACCCAGGAAGTCGACCTCAGAAGTGTGGAAAATGCATTTTTCTGTTTTTACAAATAGATGGTTTTCTCTCAATCTTTGGAGAACCTTGATGACATGTGTAATGTGATCCTGGAGGGAGGATGAATATATCAGTATATCGTAAAGATAAATAACTACAAACTGATCGATGTAATCACTGAAAATATCATTCATAAAGTATTGGAAGGTTGCGGGGGCGTTGCACAGGCCAAACGGCATAACAAGGTATTCGAAAAGACCGTACCGGGTCTTAAAGGCGGTCTTCCATTCGTCGCCTTGTCGAATACGCACAAGATTGAATGCTCCCCGCAAATCCAGCTTGGTAAAGATGACAGAAGCACCCAATTGGTCCAGAAGGACGTTGATTAGAGGCAATGGGTACTGGTTCTTAATAGTTATGGCATTGAGAGCCCTATAATCAATGCAAGGCCTGAGGTCCCCCTCCTTTTTTAGAACGAAGAACAAAGGAGATGCCGCCGGGGATTGAGAAGGGCGAATGAAACCATTGGCGAGAGCATTGTCAATGTATTCTTTCAGGACTGCATCTTCCTTTGGAGTAAGTGAATAAACCCGTCCAGTTGGGATCTTAGCACCCACCATTAAGTCAATGGGACAGTCGTATTGTCGATGTGGTGGCAATACCTCCGCTTTACCCTTATCAAAAACATCGGAATACGCATTGTATTCAGAAGGCACCAGGACGGTGTTAGAGCGGAGTGCCCCAATACTGGGAGAATTGTCAAGGAAGGCCAATACAGGAGTGGACACCACATTCGACTCCAAAAAACAGTTTTTATTGCAATAGGCCGATGGATATTGAATGTGACCGGTTACCCAATCAACATGAGGATTATGCAATCTGAGCCACGATAAACCCAAAATCAATGGGTACTGAGGAGCAGCTATCACGTCGAAGACCAGGTATTCAGTGTGACCATCAGGCAGAGTTACCTTAATAGGAATGGTTTCTTCTGTTACCAAACCAGAGGACAAAGCTGACCCATCAACTGTATTAACAGCTTCGGGTACTGCTTTAGTAACAATGGGAATACCTGATTGTGCAGCGAACGTGTTGTCTATGTACTTGTTAGAAGCACCGGAGTGCAACATTGCTTTTGAACAAACGATGGTTCCGTTGAATTCCAAAGAAACTGCTATCTCTATAGAGGAGGCGACATATAAAGCGGAGTCCTGTTTGGTACTCGGCAAAGGAACCCCTGCTAGTGCCGAGCTTTGGCGTTTCCCGCTTTTTTGAATGGTTTTTTAGGGCAAGAGGCCAATAGATGCTCAGCGGAACCGCAATACATACATAGATTGTTCTTACGGCGATTCTCGCGTTCCGCGGATGACAAAAGTCCACGTATAACGCCAATCTGCATGGGTTCAGGTTCACTAGGAACAGTTTGAGACACACCAGGGTGACCAGAAGCTGACGTAAAGGATTTTTTCTCCCCTTTTCTTGCAGATCGTCGTGCATCGATCTGGAGGACTAAATCCAAAAACTCTGAATAGCCAGCAGGAACCACAGGAACTGTTGACAAAGCGTCTTTTAGTTCTTCTGTTAGTCCTTTGTAAAACACTGCCGTTTTCTTGTCTTCAGGCCATTGGGTCTCTGCCGCAAGTTGATTGAAGCGAGCAAGATAGGTCAAGAGTGTCTGGTTACCCTGTTGTAAATTTAAAAGCTCCAAATCTGTCGCCTGGTTAGCATAGCGCATATCGAATACCTTACTCATGGCAGATAGTAGTGCGTCACAGTCATAAAGTAAAGGACTGTTTGACTCTAATAACGGATTGGCCCAGGCTGCGACAGAACCACCTAAATGAGACAGCACAAAAGCCGCTTTAGTAGTCAAATCCGGAAAGGAACTGGGTCTACAGAGAAAGTGCAGACGACATTGGTTTATGAAGGTACGATAGCATTTAGGATCCCCCATAAACCTCTCGGGCGGAGCCAAGGGAAACTGTGTAGGCATCAAGACCTGTAACTCCCTGGAGGGAGGAGGAAAGCCCGAACCGGAAGCCACTGGTTCTCCACCTGTCGCTCCCTGTGGTGCAGATTGTATGGCGTCCTGCATAACGTCCATACGATGACGGAGGGTATCGTGAGCAGATATCATCTCATGTCTTAAATCTGCTATGAGTAGTGTGAGGACTTGTAAGGGATCGGTACCCTCCATCTTTTAAGGCTTCTGATTCTGTTAAGATTTAGATTACAGAATTTATTGTGGTTACCGAATATAATTAGAACGACACCAAAAAAGGATACTCTGATGTAAAGGATACAAGTTGAGTTCCTGTAGAGCTTCTCCCGATTGACTATTCTGAGTGTCTTCTAAGGAGAAGAGTTTGATGATTGAAACCTTCCAACCAATGCCACTCTCAGACTATAATTAACAAACACAGCCTGAAAGAGTAATTAGTGGAAAGGTCCAGATATTGGATGGATTCACCAGTCTGTAGGATAAGAATAATATGTTTTAATCACTATTCAATTTTAACCTAATTCAATGTATGTGTCAGATTAAGGATATGCACTAACCTGTAGTTGTGTGGACTGGAGGATGAAATTTGAGTTCCAGGAAGGATATCCAAAATAAAAACCAACGAAGGAAAAGGGGAGGTTAGTAAGGAGACTAACCCGAACGGAACGAGGGCCGCACTAGGGACGGGTCGGTGCACACCGGATAGCGTCCATAAAGTTCAGTGCACAGTTCTTGAAAGTAGAATTAATTTGAGGATTTGGAAGAGGAGGTAATCCTAGAACATGAATGTCCACAATTGACTGAGACTGGCTGGGACCTTTGGAATGAAACTGGAGACCAGAAGAACAACAGCGCGGATCCAGCTAGCAGAAAGGAGAGGCAGTTTAGGAACCACCAGAAATAGCAGCGCGGATCCGGCTAGCAAAGGGTAAGCAGATTGGAAGCTGCTTGGAAGCAAAGTAGAACCAGGCTCCGGAACGGAGATCCAAGAAACAACGATCAGAAGCGCCGAATAGCGGGAGACTTCCGTTTAAATAAGAGTCAGCTGACGTAAAATGCGTGAGTAGCGCGTTGATGTCAGTCATGTGATACTCACGCATACTTATCGAATGGACTGATATTGTGTGCAGCGTGTTTGACAAAGAAGTACGCCATGTTTTAGCGGAAATGAAGGCGTTTACCAGGAATCTTTCCCCAGAGTCGCCACCGAGTATAAAATGGTCTAGCTGATCTCTGGGCTGTAGATGTAGGGTGCTGAACTCGGACGTGAGAAGGCCTAGCAGGCATGACACTGCCCCTGCTGAGCCAAAAGTTACCAATGGACTGTCATTTTTCTGAACATTTTCGGTTGTAGAGAGATACTCCAGGACTGCCCTCCTCACACCAATGGCCTTCATCAAGTGTGAAACTTGGAAACCATTTTTAGCGAGGAACTTAGGGTCACAACTCAATATCACAGCTTTAGGAAGAACTTGGAGAAAGGGAGGCCCACACAAGAATACCTCAATTTCACTCAACCTACGGGCTGATGTGACAGCAATCATAATGCCTTTTTTAGGCTAAAGTGTTTGACATCACTAAGCCCAATAATTTAAAATTGAAGGAATCCTAACACAGCTGGGATACCATACTCTCATAGGCTTTCAAAGTGGAAGGGCGCTTAAAGTAGAGGATAGTGTCCCCCACCTGATCCGAAAGGCCCTGAACTTTCAGCCCTTCCCTTTCAATTTCCAGCCTGTCTACTGTATCCCTAGTGTCCCGCTTGTAGAAGGTACGGCCATTTCAGGATCTTCCAAGCTGCCTGTAACTGGATATTTAGAAAGGGCCACCCCTTAGAGGGCAGTAGGGAGCTACCAGGATTGATGTTGCCCTGCTTTTTTTGATCTCTTGTATTACCCTGGTGTAATGAGATGCTGGACCACTGAAGTGCCTGAACAGAATTCCTGTTTTATTAAAGAAAAATTAGAGAAAGAGAAGAAATATAAATCTATCTTCAGTGAAGTTCTTTCTTTTTCTCAGTAGGGCAAAAAAGAAAATAAAACAGCCCAAGAAACTCAGTCTCTTCTGGTAACTTCCAGTATAAGGGTGAACTCACTGGCTCTTGGTCCTCCTAATCCTCGTAAGCCCAGCAGTGTTCAGGTGCTTTCTGCTCGAAGTCCTGTCAGTTCTGAAAAGGCATAGAAAAGAACACATTAGTCCTTTGTTGGTTTCTGCCTTACTTAGGGACTGGTGGCTGATTGCCCAATCAGGTTCATGCATACATTGAAGGTTACAAAATAAAATCCCAAGCCCCGCCCCTTTCTTCTCTCAACTCGGTCCACCGTACTGCCTCACCTTGTGGCTTCTGTGTTAGCAACCTGACGTCCCTTCCTTAATTTGGATTCCAGACAGGTGGGCTGTTTTGAACCGCTCTAGGGTTTTGGATTTAGTGAATGGAACACACGAGGTGTAATGTCGTGGACAAGTTCCGCGTGTGCGGTTGTATCCGTTGTGATGGTCCTTTCCGTGGCCGCCTCCCCATGTGTCTGTGCGTTGGCGTTAAGCGGATCACCCGCTTTGTCCATTCCTTTTCTGCCTGCTTGTTCACCAGTAAGCGCGACGGCCATCTTGAAAAGCGGTGCTCCTTTCTCCCATGTAGTAGTGGTGTCCGCGTAAGAATGCGGTGCTCCAGTTTCTTGGATTTCATCCAGGCCAGCATTAGTCTGTATTGTTCCTGCCCCGTTGACGTCCACCCGTCCCGCTTCCTCACCTCTCCGAATGTCGGACAATACCGGCAGTGCTGCTTCTTCTGGTGTCCCACCCCTGCGGCGGTCCAGTATGTTATGGCGGCTCCACCATTCGCCCTCTCGGGCATCATGCTCTTTTTACGTTGTGTCCTTTTCGCCACACGAGTAGCGTGTACACCTGGATTAGGGGTACTAGAGGAAAAGCATAAAGAGGCCTCTGAGTCCATCGACCCCCAGGTACCCACTACCTGGATCCTGGAGCAGAAGAGGGAGACCTTTGCAGATGATGGGGAGGAAAAGAGATCTGAAACCTGCAACAGATCTCTGAGAAGGTTTTGGCTGACAGCATCAAATCCTCAGTGACAAGTCTGCTTTGAGATTCTCCATGCTTCTGATATGAGCTGCTTTCAAGGATGGAAGGTGGCCCTCTGCCCACGACCCTATTTCCCTGGCCAGGACATTCAGGGATCGACATCCATAACCCACCTGACGGTTCACATAAGCCATGACTGTGTTGTTGTCTGCCCGGACCGTCACTGCCCTGCCCTTGACCAACCCTGGAAACATTTTCAGGGCCAAGTCTATGGCTGACATTTCTCTCCAATTGGAGGATCTGGGAGAATCCTCCTGATTTCCATTTTTCTAGTCAACCATAGACCATAGGGTTGCACCCCCTCCCAAGCTGCTGGCATTTGTAGTAAGGATGGTCCTCGTGGTGTGATTCAACCCAGTACCCCTTTGGAGCTTGCTGCTGCACAACCACCAGACTAAGTCCTTTTAAGTCCTGGGACACAGGAATCTGGAACTCAAAGGATTGGGAGCTCGGGACCCAGTTACCCAGGAGATGTAAAACTTGGGGTTTGAGATAGAGATGGGCTCAAGGGACCAGAAAAACACAAGATTCCATATGCCCATGAACCCTCCGAAAGATCTTTTGCAGAAAACCAATTCCTTCGGAGTGGTCTGAAGGTGATTCTTCCTCTCCCAGGGGTGAAAGTCCTTTCCCTGCTTGGTACAAAACTGGGCGTCCTATGAAGATCGGGTTCTGGGAGTGAGCCAGCTGGGATTTCTCCCACTTGATTAGGAACTCAGTCCTGCAGCGCCCTAGAGACCAAATGTAGATGTGCTTGTACTGAGCCCCTGATGTCCGCCTTGATTAAGCAATCATTGACATTTTGAATCCCTTGCAGATGAAACTGAGCCACTAGGGGAGGTTCCACTTTTGTGAAGTACCTTGGAGCTGGCTTTAACCCAAAAAGGAGTTCCAAGAATTGAAAATGATTGCCCCCTGCTGCATGCCTGAGGTACCCCGTTTGGCAGGGCTGCATGGCCACATCCAACAGATCCAAGGATACCAACCAATACCCCTTCCTGATAAGGGGAATTATTTTCTTCAGGATTTCCATCTTTAACCGTTATACTTTTACATAGCTGTTCAAGGCTTTTAGATCGAGGATGAGCCTGAACTTCCCTGAGGGTTTGAGTATCAAGAACACTTGGAAATAGAACCCCTGACCCTGTTGGCCAAAAGGAACCCTGTATATTGCCTTCTTGTCCAGTAACTCCCACATGGGCTCGGACATGGCAGGCCTCTTGATCCGCTTCCTTGTAATAGGAGTTATGGTCATGAATGACTGCATAGGTGGCAGTCAAGAACTCTACGAGCTAGATTCTTGGACCATCTGTAGAGCTCAGGCATCTGAAGGCCACATCCCACTGTGTGATTCTGGAAGGTGCATAAATCGGTATCTTTGATGACTGGGCTGTGCCTACTAAATACTTCCTCACTGTTATGTCTGCCATTAACCCACCAATCCTAGCCATAGATAGAAGGCTCTCCCTGGTGGGAAGCCAATTCCTGGAAAGCACCCCACCATCCATGTTCAGAGGAATGGAAAAACGAAGCGGGAGACTCAGAGCCTGGTATCCAGGAATCTGGTCTCCATGCTACAAACACTCAGATATGCGCTTACGTAAGCACCCTGGGCTCAGTTATCAACTTCCATTGGAAGCCCGTGCCCAGGTGGGGGACCTCGAGGGTCCTATCAGCCAGATTGTAGAAAACGTTTAACTACAATCTTTGCCCCGCAGGGAATGCATTAGTCACGCAATTGAAAGCCCTCCCCAATGCCCCACTGGAGGAGATGCCCAGGAGGTCAGCTTGATTGCTCCCCAGTGCACTGTGCAAGAAAGAATCGGATTCCTAACCGGAGGACAGGACATTTTTAACTAAGTTATCGTGTGCAAGTGAGAGATTTATTCCTCCAGAGAAAGCAAAAAGGGTTCCTGTGAGGGAGGGAGGCTCAGAGATAAGTAATGGGAAGAGGAAGAGGAAGACCGATGTGGAGCTAATAGTATGTTACATTGAAGGGATACTTGGCAGAGGGCTCTGCAATGGCCCACATTTACCACATGCCACATAATAGTATTCCATGATTTGTTGTATTCATGGAGAACAATATATTATTTATGTTATGATGGTCTGGAATGCAAGGAGGGACGGTCTTGACTCATTTCAATAATGCTGTACTGGCATGACTCATGGTGATACAAAGTATTGTGAAACCTTGCAGATTAACTCTTTCACTATATTATTCATTATGCGTAGGATTTACTGTTTGTTTGGATTGCAGGCTTTCAGGTATTCCGCTGCATTTTCTACTGTCTCTGGGTTTCTTCTAGCAGGATTATGATTTGTTTTTCTTTGCTCATCATTGAGCTTTGTGAAACTGTTGCTCAATCTGGAGAATTCTTCATCAAATTTATTTCCCTATTTGGTGCAGTGTAATAGGAAGTGGGTGTTGGTTTCCACCAGCCCTCTGTCATATTGTTGGCAGATGCGGCCTTGCTCTGCTTTCAAAAGACTGCCTGTGTTGCCCCCCAAACCGGTCAAATTCTAAACGGTTTTCAATGAAACTGTAGTTAGTCATTATGTTATAATGCGACAATCAAAAACATAGTATTCTTACTTTGTCAGTACCTTCTCTGAAAAGTTGGCGTATTACCCACCTCTGCTTTGGATTTTTTAGTCTCACAAGATAGTCTAGTAGGGTGTTTGTTTAGCACCCTGTAGTGTTTTGTTTTGTGTCAGAGTCTGGGCACACTAGTGAGCGAAGTGGCTGTGTTTCATTTCCTCTGCAAGAGGTGTACTTTGAGTGGTTGCAGGTTCCTTTTATTTCTCTTGGGTAACAGTGTCTCGTATTCTTGTTGCTTTTTTGTTGGGGTTTGAGAGCTTTGGCTTGGAATGATTCATTGTTGCTTGTCTTTAGATGTAACACAAACTTTCCTGCCGGTTTCTCGATCTGTTTTAGTACCAAGTGCCATCATGGTATTGCTCAGCAAGAGTTTTTTTGCCTGTATTCCTGTGAACCGTGAGTACTTTCTGCACCTACCTTCAGTTGGACTGGTGCCCATTTAGTTTAGTCATTGGTGTTTTTTTTTGTGCTGCAGACATCTAAACAGTCTAGGCTTGGACACACAATCAAATGTCTCCCCAGATCCCCCAATGGTTGCTTGTAGATCCCTTGCTGCCAACTGCCCACCCTCGCCCTCCCCTGTTAGCTCCCCGCTCCTTTTTTTTCTCTGCTTCCTTCACTTTGATCTTCCCCCTATGATTGTAAAGCGCTCTGTTGTTTGCCCGAAGCAAGGTCTGCGCCCAATAAATACCATAATAATAATAATCAAATAACTTCATCCAGAGTTTCACTGAGGGTTGGAAGGGTCCGCATTGAGTTTAGATTTTGTTGCATAGAATTATCACATTTCCTTTCCTTGAAGGTATTTCATTTCTCCAGTAAAATTTCTTAAGCCCTTGAATATTACTTTTAGGTAGATGTATTTTCAAGTTTGTTCAATTGTTTGTCGTCTAACTTCATCTAGCATCAATTGACTTGTAGCGTTTCAATTATTTGTTAAAAATGATGCACTGAATTCTGACCCGCATACCATTTGTACACTAAACATCAGTAAAAGATTGTAAGCAATGAATTGAGCAAAACGAGTTTATTACATTTGGCTTGCAAGACAAATGGACAGCATCCTAGCATTGACTCATTCCCAACCAACTAACACTCTCCGCCCTCCAAACCCACTCCTTAAATCGATTACAAATGCTAGACCCCTGAAACATCGGAATGCACTTAACGCACCTTCGGGTACACTATTCCTGCCTTATTTAGAACAATAATGGTCATTGTCTGGCAGGATTAATCTGACCTCCATGTCCACAGTGTGTCATATGGTGGATTATTTCTGGGTGAAACATTGTGCCTCCTGCCTACTTCTGGTCACATCGTCCTCAGGAGAGGGACGTAGGGCCTCCACCCCCAAGACAATATCCAGCACTGATGAACTGTCCTTTGTTGAACCTTATTCAGATGGACACAATCTATTGGCTCAGTTTCTGTGGCCTTGTTAAAGATGGGGGTACCCTAAGCAGAGTGCCATGGGATTTAAGGAAAACTAATAAACACTGAAATTGGTTTTATGGGGGTGACATCATAAATGGAAAAACATTTCTTCTCATGATCTGCTAGGAAAATCCCCAATCCCACCCGCTCATTTTATCACCCTCCCCGCCCATCTTAATTTGTACATTTATCTTTTTATTTTCAACTGAAAGGGGGAGTGCATACTTCCAGAAACACCCCCAAACCCCCTTTGCGCTTCTACTGCAACCATCATAGCAGCTGCATGCAACCTTTCAAAATTTCCATTTTTATAGTAGTTCCAGGGTTTTTTTAAGAGCAGGGGCATTAACTTTCAGCCTTTAATATTCCTCAATGGTAAAGTCTAAGCATTAGTACATTTTACTAGTAGAGAATATGAAATTATCAAAAATACTGCCAGTTCTTGTTGTAGAGCTTCTCTCTCTTTGTCTATCTCATTGCGAACAAAAGAATAAAACATGTCGGGGGTCGAAGATCGTGGAGCAGGCCTGGAGAGTGCTATATTATTGATTATGGACTTCCTCTTATTACAACACCATCAACAGCAGATGAGACCTGCTAGTACAAAGAACAACACAGTTATACACATGTTTGTGGTGATAGACGTTGTTCAGAGACTTCATTGCTAATACCACATATGATATTAGGAGTACACAGAGTGGCCGTTCCTTGAGCTACCAGGAAGGCCTTCTTTTGTTAGACGCCACCTCTTATACCAGCAAGCTTTTTTGAATGTCAGTAATCCTCTTAACTCATGTATAAAGCTTTCTAACCTTTCGAATCTCCTAGGGACTATCATGGGCCAGCCTATCAAAAATGACACTTACAGATTTTCTTTCTACGGCTTCCCAATACTCGTTGAACTGTCTAGCTCCTGTCTGCAAGACAACATTAATGTCTGTCGTAGGAACTGAAACCAACTACACGCACGTGTCCTCACCATGGACCAATAACCTATCGGTCACGCACCCCTCTAGATAAGGGGTATATTGGCCAGTTTTACTCCCTAAACGTAGGCAAATACTGCCCAAACATAAACCTAGGGAGTAGAAATACTAAAAAATAAGAAACTGACACATGGGACCTTGTGTCCCTGATTGTATTCACACAACTCCATAGATATGCTTTGACCATTACTGTTAGAATAATATGGATAAGGCCTATCTTTCCCTATCGCTAGAGGGGTATGCTTGCTTATCTAAATAAACAAAGGTGTTTGTCAGTCATCAGGAAGTCCCAAATGAATATGTCCACGGTCCAAACTAGCCCTAACTGACCCAACCACTATTTTAACTATCTTAAATTAGATCAGGAGAATGTCTCCCTTCTTCTGGTCGTCTCTTATTGAAATCTCTCTTCTTTACTCCAAAGTTCTCATTAGTATGATATATTTAAATAGTCTCTTGCCACCTTCTGGATAAGTTCTTGTAACTCTTTTACAATAGACTTGTTTTCTATCTCCTCTTTTATGACAGTTTGTTGTCAGTCCTCCTTGATGCCCTTTCTTATAGTTGGTCTCAGGCGTGTATGTAACCCATGCCTTCTTGGTTTGGGTATAGTTTGTGATAGTTTGACCGCTTCCTTCTCTTGAGGATTCTCACTTTGATTATCTCTCCTCTTATCTAGAGGTCACTTCCCATTCATAATTCTAGGATTCTCTCTCTGGTTTGGTTCACTCTTTACTGTATCAACCATGGGGTACTTTCTCCTATTCTCAGGGTATTTCTGCCAAGTCTTTAATGACTCCTCCTTCAGGCTTATTTGTTGTTCTCTTTTTTTTCATTATCACAGTTCCACTTAAATGGTCTTAAATTCAGTATCTCGTCACTTTCACTGGGGCAAGTTTTTACCACTTCGTAAGGATGCCCTGGCGGCCTCCGGGTTCTCCCGTTACCTCCGTATCTGCAGGGGAACACTGTTGGGCTCGGCGCTCGCTCTGGGTCTCTTCTTCTGCTCTGGATCTCGTGCTTCTCGTTCTTGTCGGTGTCCCACGCTCAGTCTTCTCTTCTTGCAACCGGTTATGGGTGCGGGCACCAGGGAGTCTCATCCACTCCCCACCTGGATGGTTTTGGCACAGTTCGGGCGCATGGCCCACTACGAAGTCATCGGCATCACGCCACCACCAGGGTTTTTATTCCCTTCTCTGCTGCTTCTCAGTCCTTGTAAACGCCAGGCCTCCAGCATTTTCCATTGGCATTCAGGACTTCTCTGAAAGTCTTGAGCTCCGTGGCTCTCCTCTGCTCCGCCTCTGTCAGGCGTGAATATGTCAGGGGGCTTCCCCTCCTTACGATCCTCTCTCTCTTTCTCCAATCTACTCATCTCCGTTAAATGTGCGTCCCTCCCTAAAGAGAAAGGTTCGCTTACTTGTACATAATAGTGTATTTTTGTTTTGTTTTCAGCCAAACATCAAGGTTTTACAGTGCTCTTCATAACAGATAGTCCCAAATGTGCTGCTATCAGGGCTTGTCTAGGTAGTGCTTCACAGAAACGGGAATCCTTGTCCTCTAAGGGGGGGGAGTCTCTCCCAGTGAGTTCCCTATTGCCCAGAACCCTACCGAGGGTCTTGCAGAGTGGGCTCACCTTTCTAGACTCAATTGGGGAGGCTCCGCCCTTCGGGAGAAGGTACAAATGCTCTTGATTCATCACAAACTCCATGGAATTATTGTGGCCCTTTCCTAGCACTGCACTCTGTTCCCCTATCCCGCACACCCCTGGTACGAATGCAAAATAAAATCCCTATGACATGGGTGCTATATCTGTGGCAGTGCTGCCATTACCACACTGAGACCTTTCCCTCACCACCACTGTCGGTACCTGCACAATACATAATCTTGAGCCCTTCATTTCTTCCCAGCCTAGAGTGCAAAATAGAAGGACAATCGGCCCTACAGATAAGGGGTATACCAGCCACTTTTACTCCCTAAAAAAAGAAAATACTCCCAAAAAATAAAAATAGGGAGTAAAAATACCCCCAATAAAAAATGGGAAATGGACACATAAGAGCTTGTCCTCCTGATTTCACCCAAACAGCTCCATGGATAATGTTGGACCAGCAGTAACCCTTAGTACCATAGACAGAAATTAATATAATTATGAGAGCGTTCAAATGTATATTTGAATGTGCATGAATAACTTCGTGCAACACTATTTCTCACAAAAACACTTCTGTTTTGCAGTTAAAATATATTTTTACTTATTTATTTTTTACATTTGTATAGCGCACAAACGGCCCTTGGGCATCGTGCCGCTGTAATATCACATATTCCCATTGCGAACGGGACTTACTTTTTTACTCCCTAAAAATAGTTTTACTCCCAACTTTCAAAAATAGGGAGTAAAATACTCCAGCATTAAAATCTTATCTGGAGCACTGATGACAATAATGGGTTAAATTGGAAATATGGGCCGGCCAATGGTATGTTTCAAGAACTGGGGTAGTTTTAGTAATGGAGGATTCATTTTCCAATAACACATTTGGTGTAGGAGTTCTTTTGGAGGACTGTGGCTCGGCATTCAAGGCTCAGATAGTCCTCGTCAGACAACCCATCGGGCAGTGTCTCACATGGATAGGGAACAACACCTGGGGAACACATAGGTCTCTGGAGGAACCCCAACCATATCTCTATTCCACATTCCTAGTCTCCACTCATATCACCGGTTCCTCCCTTCCAGTGCACTACTAATCTCTTGTTGTACCAGGGCTAAGCCTGGGCATCTGAGATAGTCACTATGTTAGAAAGATTGTAGCTCTGCTTTAGTTCCGTGAAAGTACAAGAGACACTACAAAGCAGGAGAGGACTAAGACAGCAAAAAAGCATTAATCAGACGTATTCATTATTCAATTCACAAGAGGTGCAGATGGTTTACAATGGGCCACATGGGCCCTTGTCGGGTGACATTGCAATTTAACAGCTGGATTTGATATTAATGGAACCTGTAAAGGCCCCTTCGACAATGGAGCCAACGCCGTGGTTGCAGAGTGTTGCTGGGCACAGTTGGTTCTTTAGGCAGAGCTACCTTCACCTTGTTGTGAACAAAACAGAAAGAAGAGATTAGGAACATCACATACCCCAGTAATCAGTCACTTAAATGCAGATTATCATCAATCGCTTTAACAGGTGGCGATAAAGGCACTCTCATGGGGCAACAAAACAGTTTCTCTGCTTGGAGTACTTTGAATACTGAGCAAAACAAGAGGAAGAGCTTTGGACCGTTTAAGCAAAAGGTAATGACAGAATTTGGCCAACTTGTTCTAATTGCATTCAGATAGCAAGAAGGCCCTGCCAATTATTACAGCGAGGAAGTTGGATAAAGTCAATCTAAAGGCCCATCAAGATTCCATATGGAGTGGCTGTGCTTCCTGGGTGGCAGGTACACTTCCCCCCACATTTTTCTGGAGGCAGATTACAGCATCAACAGTGCTCTTGAGCCATTTTAAGGAATTTGGGGGCAAACCATGGTTTATTCAGGGACCTCACCATCACTCCTCTTCCCGCATAGGCTTGTCCATTTTACATCCAGACATGGTTTGATGACAGTGTTTTTGATGCTACAAAGTGTCATTGTGTAATCAACAACCATTCCTTATCCAATTGTTTTTCTCACTGGACTGGGCGTTTTATTGCATTAAGTCCAAATATTCCATGGCCTTGTAAGGAGAGGGGGCAGGGCCAGTCTTGACAGGGAGAATGTATTCATCATCTGAGTCAGTTACAGCAGCTAGTTTATCAGTTCTGTCTACAAAATCATTGCCAAAACTAATCTCATCGTTTAGGGATAGTGTGCGTCAGATTTGATAATGGCTATTTTTTCAGGTAACACAATGTCGTCTAAGAGGGCCTTTAAATATCAGCTATTTATGGTAGGGGATACTGTCGAAGGTAGGAACCCTTTCTGTTTACACTGTTGACCAAAGTCCTGGGTATGTTGGGAATCAGTATAAATGTTAACAGATTGATAAGCAGCTTGCTGGCATGCTTGTATGAGTGCAATGCGGTTCTGCAACTTGTGTGGAAGTAACCAGGGGAAACTTCCCTCTTCCCACCACCTCCCCAGGCTTAAAAACCACTTACCTCACAACTACTTTCCCATTCTGATCTCGCTAACAAGACCCATCAACAAAGTAAATTGGGTATGCTTTGGGAAGCGTACATCAGAGAAAGTCTACTTCGCTATGTCAATAAGCAATCTGTGATAGCTACACAATAATGGGGTTCAGTGCCATGTGGTTCCCCATCCTGGTGAGTGGGAAGCAAAGGTGCTGGGCTCATTATTAAGCACCTTGTCGAGTGTCATTGGAATAGTTCAAAAGGAGAATCTCGAATTTACTGGCTCGTGACACAGACATGTGTTGGGTTTTAGTGTTTAGCAACAGAGAAACAACAGAGTATGGTTCTGAGATCTCTGAAGGAGATCCTAACACAATAGTCTCACACTTTTCCACTGCTAGTGCGGTTACAGCATTCTCGCAGCAACAGGATCTAGCTTGCTATAGTAAGCACTTGGTTTATGGTGATTGCCATGTTTTGGGGTACGGACGGCTAGGGCAAATCTGTTTCTCTCTCCAGACTATTCTTCATCGTAATGAAGCCTTCTTCAAATTCTGGAGACCACTACAGAGGTTCTGTGGTGTTGAATCAGGCATACATTTGTAGGGGTTTAACAATCTGGAATCCGCAAGAAAACCCTGCCTAAAGTCTCCTCTCAGGTGGCCAAAGAAAGGCAGACGTTTCCTGATCCCGACCCTGGGGGCGGTGTTAGCCGGGAGGATCACCTGGGAGGAGAAGGGCCCCAGGAAAACAGGAGGACTTCATGGGATGTGATGTGGTAATTGCCTACCTCAAGGAAGGGAATATCATATAATGGCATGCTGTCAAAGAGAGCAGTTATTCCCTAAAGCTAATGGCAACAGTGTGAGTGAGGACAGTTATAACCGGTCATGTATTAAGAGGGAGAAAAGCTCCTGTAAAAGGTATAACGCTCCCATAAATAGAAACCCTTCGAGTCCCAGGAAAAGCATGCAGAGAGATCCTTAAAATGTACCCATTCAAATTGGGAAAAACCTCAATCCTCTGTAAAACCAAATCTATCTTTTACTCCTTATAATTTTCTTTTAAGGAGTATGTTTAAGGAGAGAAAAGAACTTGGTGGGGAAAATATTATTGAGAAAAAATATTTTTGTTTTGTGGACTTTTGAGTCCCAGAATTCCCAAAGTACTGGGATGAAGAAGAGGGCTGCAGAGGCACAAGGATGCAGAGAGCAGCCCATTAAGGTTGATGACCCACACCTGTGGGTGTCTGAGAGGTATAATAAGCCCCTTCAGGTGCAGGCCATGGAGGAACAGGCAAAGCAGCTGAAGCAGCAGCAGGGCATTTGTAGTAGAAGAGTGTGGAAGAGTTTTGAACACTCCACAAAGCAGCAGAGGAAGAAATTGTGGAAGAGCCAGGACGCCAGGACGAGAGTGGCAGGAGACCTTGATGCCAGACCTGAGAGGGTCATACGACTCTAGATTTCAGCTGCAGTGGTCGCACAGCGTGAAGCGCACTTTACTGTAACTTTCCCCATTGAGTACGTTCAGTGGTGGCAAGCGAGCACCGTATTGCTGGGGGAACCAGGATAGCTCTGAGAGAAGCAGATGCGAGAAATGTGAAATAGGGTTATAGGCCGTGTAGGAGCATTGAAGCAGAGTAGCTGGAAGCAGCGAGGTACATGGCAGCGCACTCCAAACACAGTAAGTTCACTGTTATGTTGTGACCCCAGAGCACTCTGTGACTACCCCTTGCCTGAATCAAGACTCCTTTTTGAATACCAAACTGATGTAAACCAAATTAATGAATGTGACGTATACCAAGCTGATGTAAACCAAAGCAGTTGGCATAAAGTGACTTTACAAATCCTACAAGATGGTGATGTAGTGGCTAATAATAATAGACAACCACACAAAGGGGCAACATCTTGCAAAGGGAACCCAAACCACTATTGCCAAAGCCAAAAGGGACGCATGCTAAGACAATTGAAAAACAACCCGGGTTACCTAAACCAAAAGAAGATAATTGAGCATAACAGTACAATACAAAAGTAGAATACAGTTGGCAGGAGGGCTGTCCTTCTGATAAGAGGTTCAGGAAGAACGCATTGCCTGTCTTGCATGTGGAAAACACTGAAGTGTAGTAAACTGTACCACTGTGATTCTTGTTTCTCTTGAAGACCTTTTCAAACCTAATTGTAAAGTAGAAAACATTGTTAAAACCTTTGAAGTTGACCCTTACCACAGAAGTAGTAGTGTGATCTGGCAAGGGTGTATACCAGGTCTTGGAACTTTATACCAATTGGCTCGGTTCAGGCAGCGGAGTATACCTGAACAGAGAACTACAGTGGTTTGTCTTGGCTGGCAGGAGAGTATACCAGACCAAGAGCTTTTGTAACCCATGGTTCTGTTCTGGCAGGAGTACACCGGAGCAGAGAGTTGTAGCAGTAGTAAATAGGTCATGAGAGTAAACCAGGAGGAAACTGTGAAGTACTGTGGTTGGGTAACGCTTATGACAAAGTAGCCGAAGAATCACTGAAGAGTTTTGGTGGATTAGTACTGAAACTAAAAAGTGGTGCCAAAATATCCTGACGAAAACATTTGTTTTGAAACAAGTAAAGTGCTGAAATATTCTTTATGGATAACAAGAAACCAACTCAATATCTGTGTTAAGGTATGAAATGTTGATGACAAGAAGCTATATCAAGACCTTGACTACAAGTGGAACTCGGAAAGCATTGTTAGCAATTGTCTAGCACCTTTGAATCCAAATTGGAACTTTGTGTTGTCCAGTTGGATTGGAAAGAGAACTGAAGTAGATCTTTTTGTTATAATACAGGATTTCCTTATCCTTTGTGAGCATTTAAAGAAAAGCCTGCTTGAAACTGGGGAAGGGGAGTTTGTCCAGATTATTAGAATAAGCAGCTATTATAGTGTGATTTATACTGTGATATTTATTATTGTTGAACTGTCATAATATTTCCTTATTGATGTGGTGTGTATACAAGTGTGAGGGACAGAAAGCTTTTGTTAGTGTTTCCTTTAATTTATTTTAGGAAGGGAATTCCTCATTGGGGTAGGGATAGCGATGCGTGTATCCAATCTTTTGAGTTGAATAAAATGGTATCTTTTGCAAAACCTTCACAAAGGTGTCCACCTCACATTTCTGACCCCACACAGTATCCTGAAATCCACTGCCAGTAATGCCCAACCTTCCCTAGGAATGGTCTAATTTGTGTGATGGTGTGAGGTTTTGGAATGTATTTGCACTGCTTTCTTTTGAGAGGGGGCGATTAACTTCAATATCATGTCCCAAGTAATGGACTCTTATCTACATAGCTTCAATTTTGTCGTTGATGCCCTGTGTCTTTTTTCAGCCAGAGCTATTAGCAGGACCTGTGTGTCTTTTTTGCATGCCTTGTATAAGAGAGCCTTTTAACACATTGGCCACTTATTGGACTAAAACTGATTTTTATGGAAATCTTATGCTGTCTAAATCTTTCTTGAAGCTTCTGGGAGAACACTGTAGGGGATTCCGTATACCCCTCGGGTGAATGGGTACAGATGTACTGAATTTCTCTGTATGAAAACACAAATAGGCACTGGCTGTCTTAATGTATGGGTGCAGAGAAGAAATGCTGAGCACAGGTCTACTACTGTGAAATTGGTAGTCTCATGAGGGATGCAAGAAAGAATTGTAGCTGGGTTTGGCACAGCTGGGAATGAGGGGACTACTACACTGTTCAGAGCTATTAGGTCTTGTACAAAACCGTACATGTTCTATACAAACCTGTTCACATGCAGAATCGGAGTGTTGCATGGGTTGGTGGTTGGGATAATTATAGCCTTATTCAAAAGCGATTCAATATCTGCAGTGATTTCTTGCTCCACTTCATGTTGTAGAGGGCATTGCAGAATGAGCTGCAGTTTGTTAAAAGGCTCTATGATGATCCTAATGGGTTTGGCAGTGTGGAGACCACAAAGAGACGGGTGAAGAGTGCGTTCAAGTCATGTGACCATTCTCCCTCACTTGGCAGTTATTCCTCTGGGTTTATCTGGAATGTCGCGAAGACAGCTTCAGCGTTGGTGTTGTGAACACTTAGGAATACCTCATCCGGGCTACCACAGATTGGGCACCTGTACCCAACAAATTAACTGGTGCTGAGGTGCTCAACAAGAAGGCGTGTGTCACTGATCTGTCCTAGTGTGATTGTAAGGGGTTTGGCAACTGAGTGTATGATCAGGGTATTAGATACGCTTAGGGCTTTCATAGTCTGTGGACATGGGCACATCAGGGAAGTGGTCCATACGCATAGCTGACTTACTGGCCCCAGTAACACCTGGAGCCAATAAAGAAATGGGCACCCTAACCAGACTAGGCTGGCATTTAAGGAAAAATAATAAATTCTGAAATTGGGCTACAGAGGTGACGTAAATGGGGAAATAAATCTTATCTGCCAGGAAAACCCAGATAGCACCTCCTCATTTCATCGCCTTCCACAACCCTGCTTAATTCATACAGTTATTTATTTAATTTTCAACTCAACTTTGGGCTGCATATTTTCACAGTACTTTTGAAAAAAGCCTGTACACGTTCTCTGGAGGCAGGCTGCGGCTAGATGAGCAGAGCTTTCTTTGTGTGTATTAGAAGGAAGCGAATTCCAAAACCCCAAAGTGGTGAAAAGTTCCCACTCCTCTCACCGCCTGATGTTTGCGTAAACTTATGCTTTCCATGTCACCCATCGCCAGTCAACCTGCCTGAGTTCCTCTTCAGTCCTTCCATGCCCACTGCTGTTAGTGTACCGTGCAGGGAAGTGACCCATACTTTTTTTTTTTTTTTGGGCTGATGCAAGACGTTTCTTCAGTGCTGTGGCATCCGTGGCAGATAACATCTCTCTTCTAGATTAAGTGCTCAGTGGGAAAGACCTCACAACTAATAAGAAGGAGGCTCTAGTACGTTTTCAACTTAAAGTCAGAGTTTTCCTGGTGGTTCAATGGTGTATCACCCTGGTGCCACTTCTGGTGCCTAGGGGGAGGTTGAGCTTCATGTGGAATGTAAATTGCCACAAAAGTAAACTTAGCATTGGAACAATACAAATGTCAGCAAGCAGCTTAAGAGAAAATTTGAATATTTCTGCCACTGCTTTCCAAGAACTTGCCAGCTTGTGTGCTTTTGGGGCAGTTTCCATGGATCAACTGTTAGGCAGAAACCTGTGCAGTTCCCTTAGGGACTACTGCAAAAGGCTTAGGACTACAGGTGTTGGCAGTAAACCCAATTGGTAGCAGTCTGTACCACTCAGATTTACCTGGTAGCTGTGGCTGAGCAGCCAGACTTCTCTCAAGAAGAGTTAGGCAGTATATAGAGTATACAAAATAGGTACCCAAATACAGTAGCACAAGCAAACACTGATCAGAGCTTTGGTATAAAAGTATATAATTATTTATTTAAAAACACACTTGTAAAATACGCTAACACTAATATGGCAAGCAAGTTCAAACACAGTCACTATCAATATAGATACATCCCTGATTACTTATTGAACAAGTCTTAGTTAAAATACCACTTATTTGCAGACAGAGGTGAGCGCTTAACCTAAGATGGCACTCCAATAAGTTAGTTAAAAAGGGAGGGAAAAGGCAGAATTAGGACAGCACACAATACCAACACTTTTAAAAGAACCACAGCAAGTCAGAAAAAGGCAGAGTCTATTGTTTGAGCAAGAAAGTTCATAGGCCAGGCCCACTCTTGGAGAGAGCCAGGCGGAATGTGTCCAAGATCACACAGTTGAATAATACTTTAAAAAGTCTTTGCAGATAGTTCAAAAAGGGTTGGATCAGTTCAGAAAAAGTTAGTTAGCAGGTCCCAGGCCACCCCAGGAGAGAGAGTCCACCCCAGGAGAGAGAGTCAAGGATTTACGGGACACCTTGATCAGTCTGTTGCAAGGGAGACCAGGCGGGACACAGTACCTGAAATGGTGAGAAAGCTCCAGCGGGGGCAGTTTTTCCTGGCATTGGTTGCAAGTCGGTGCTTCGTCCAGGGGAAGAGAAGATCTTGACGAGGAGGAAAGCTGGAGTTCGTTGCACTGCCAGGGAAGAAACCAGCCGCAGAGTTTCCCGGTTAAAAGGTACTACCCTTTTATTCGCGGTAGTGGTGAAGCGTGGCTATCAGGCCGCCGGGGTGCTTGGCACGGGCGATTCGACCACGAGACGATCCATGAAGGCGAAAAGAGGGCGATCTGGTTATCCCCACCGGTTCAGAGGAAGAAGACTCTCCGGCATGAAGATCTTCTCTGTCGTCGGGAAGTGGTGAGGCGGTTCAGCAGGGCTCCACCGGTGGTGTTGTCGTTGCAGGTCGGCTCAGCTTCTCCCTCTTTGGATTCTTTGGTCCTGTGGCGACTTCTGAAGTTCCAGTCCCCAAAGCCCTGCTTTTATGCAGAAAACCCCCATTCATCAGTCCTAGCTGTCACTCAAACATGCTAAGTGATGAGCCGGGCGGCTCACCACTGGGCCAATCACAGAAGAGTGCGACTTGAGTTGCCGAGGCAACTCAGTCCAGGGTGCCTAAACCCCCCCTCCCACACATTCTGTAGACCCAGACAGAGTGGCACCACTTTTGGAGGCTTCTGTGCAGAAGCCCGCCAAAAAGTGGAACAAAGGGCTCGACTTGGGTTGGAGTTACAGAGGCGAACACAAACGCCATTTTAAAACCGAGTCCTGGCAAAAAGACCCAACCGGGGAATAAATATTAAATAAATAACCCGGCAGTATCTTTAACATTGCACCAAAAAAGTGGTGCGTTTAAAATGAATGGTAAAATCCCATAGGAAATATTCCGGTGGAATATTTCGTGTGGTAACCACTGCCACCAGCCAGAAACTCGACAAGGGGGGACTGCACAGTGCCCCCTCGAAAAACAGACCCAGGAGCAATCTAATTACCCCTACCAGTACTTCCACAATATGATGGTTTGTACTAGTTCTGTTCACAATTTAAGACTAGTAAAGTCAATGGTGACTTTACATGCCCTGGGAGACAGTAGTCAGTCCCAGGGTATGGAGTCTATGTTTGGGGGTCACTATGACACCCCTGTGTTACTGCACTGAGGGTGCTGTGTAACACACATACCAAAACACATGAAACCCTATGCAGTAAAAGACCCCATAGCCCATAAAACACATTACAAAGTCAAAGGATATCTCAAATCATGTCTAAGAGTGGGAGAAAAAGAGTCTCACTCTTAGCAGGAGAAAAAAATAAACCCCAAAAATCCAGCAAAGCTGCTGCGGGATTCACTAGGTTTGGGAAATTAGCCTATACAGAGAATTCTCCCTAACACCAACTCATAGTACACCACAGTGAAACCAAGGTACCGGAGACCCTATGATTGAACAGAGATGATTTTCTAGAAGAAGCAATTATGCTATCGCCGACACCTACTCCAATGCTTCCGCCAGACAGACCCTAACCAACATCCTCTTTGTCGTTCCTTCGCCAGATCTATGGACTCCTCATATGGTCTCTGTGCTCTGCCCTATCTCCTCCTCCCATTAATGGTGGCACTCGCTAGGAAGTTCTCATGGCTTCTTTCGACTCCTCTAAAGTCATCATTAATGTCTACCTAAATGGCACTGTCATGGTCCAAGGCCCTTAGGCCAATCTCCTCCTCTTTGATAGGCGCGTCCCTCGCCTCATCAATTTCCTCTCATCCCCTGCTGTCCCCTCCTCTCCCCCCTTGGCTACCTTGCCCTCTCCTCCTCTCCCTTTGCCCCTCCTAGGGCTCTTTCTCCTCCACATGGCGTTCCTCTGATCTGTACCCCTGCCCGGAAGGTCTTTAAGGCTGGCAACCTTCTTCATATTGCCACTCTCAACTCTCGCTCTGCCGTCAAACACTCCTCTGACATCTGCTACCTCCTTGAAGAACTAGACCTTGATGTCCTTGGTCTTACTGAGACATGGTTCACGGCCAGCTCTGTCACGAGCTTTGACGCTCTCCTCCCTGATGGCTACAAGATCCTCTCAGCACCCAGATCCTCCCGGTCCGGTGGGGGGGTAGCCCTGATCTTTCCTGAGTGGATTCCTGCCTCTATCATTCCCACTCAGACCTACTCCTCTTTTGAATGGCTTGTCTGTAGGCTTTCTCTCTTGCCTACCCATTCTCTTACTGTGGTTACCATCTACTGACCTCCTGGTCAAATCACCTCATTTCTCTCTGAGTGGGCAGACCTCCCCTCCTCGTTCTTGGCCTCTACCACTCAACTCCTCCTCCTCGGTGGCCTAAATATACATTTAGACTCTCCTTGCTCCTCCTCTGTACTCTTCCGTGACCTCTTCGACTCCCTCTCCCTGTCCATCCTCCCCTCTGGCCCGACTCACTCTGCAGGGCACACAATCAATGTCTTGATCTCCTCTGACCTCCCCCTCTCCATCCCTCTGACCACTCCTCTCTCCTAGAGCGATCACTCCCTCCTCTCATCTCATCTCTCCCTGTCTTCCCCCCCCCCCCAAGCCAAGCCTACCCCAACACTGCCACCTACCTTCTCGGACATCCGACCCATGAAGCGTGTGTCAGTTGAGGCTTTTGTCGCCACTTGCTCCCCCCCCTCCACCTTTGGCTGTCTCACATCCTGACACAGCCCTGTCTCTGCTCTACTCTTCAATTTCTGATATGCTTGATGCTCTTGCCCCTGTCATGAGGATCCGTTTGAAGTCCAAAGCCAAGTGCAATTCCTGGTATGACACTGACCTAGTTACACTTAAACGTAAGTGTAGGGCAGCTGAGAGGAAATTGAGGACTTCCTGTTCATCCTCTGACAAACTGGCCTGTCACCTGTTACAAAGGCAATACCGACTCTCTGTCCTCACTAAGAAGAGAGTCCGCATTCAAGCTCGTGTCTCTGCGGCATCTAACAACTCGACCGAACTCTTTAAAATCTACAAGGAGCTGGCCAACCCTGCTGCAGTCTCTACCCCTCCTGTTGCCTCCCAGGCTCTTTGCAATGCCCTTGCCTCTCACTTCATTTCAAAAACCCAGGACATCCTGTCCACCCTCTCCACCCACACCCCTCCTCTTCCCTCTCCATCTGTGCTTGCTGACCCTCCTTTAGCCACTCTCCCACCATCCTTCTTGTCATTTCCTCTTTTCACCCCTGACAAGGTCGCTAGACAAGTCCGATCTATGAAAGCATCTTCAAAAGAGGTTCATCCCTGTTCCTCTAAAACCATCAAGGACCACATTGACACCCTTGCTCTGGGCCTTGCTGATTTTTGCAACCACTCCTTTACCTCTGGATCCTTCCCCTCCCATCTGAAGCACTCCTTTGTGCATCCTCTTCTCAAGAAACCCAGAGCTGATCCTTCTTGTCCAGCTAACTATCGGCCAATTTCCATTACTGCCTTTCTTGGCAAACTGCTGGAAAAGTTAGCCATCTCTCCGCTTAACCTTCATTCCAATTCTGTTGGCTGTCTCCATGACCGCCATTCTGGCTTCAGAGCTGCCAGCAGCACGGAAAATGCTCTCCTGAACATCCGTGAAGATCTGCTCTTCGACCTTGACTCTAACATTCCCTCTGTCCTCATCCTCCTCGATCTCTCTCTTCTGCCTTCGACACGGTCAACCATACCATCCTGCTCAACTGTCTCCGTGAAAACCTGGGTATCACTGATCAGGCTCTGGCCTGGCTGACCTCTTTCCTCTCAGATCGACCCTCCCAGGTCCAACTTGGGTCCTTCCTTTCATCTATCTTCCTCTCTACCTGTGGTGTTCCCCAGGAGTCTAACCTCTCGCCCTGGCTTTTCAACCAATACCTGGCAACTCTCACCCACTGCATTGCCACTTTCTGCTCACATTTCCAGTGCTACGCTGACGACACTCAACTAATTTTCAGCTGCCCTCTGCCACCTCCTCTCCCTCTCTCATCTCTGATTGCCTAACTGCCATTTAAGATTGGTGTGCCGCCAATGATCTTTGTCTGAATGCCAGCAAGACGGAGATCCTCCTCATCGGCACACCTTCACCATCCTTTCCCCTCACTCTCTGGCCGGCTTCCCTTGGCCCTCCTCCTACCCCCATCTGCGAGGCTAAGAACCTTGGGGTCATCTTTTTTGAACATTTTTGAACGTGCAAGTGCATGGGAGAGGAGGGGGGGGGAAAGTGCATGGAAGGGGGGAGAAGTGGAAAGTGCGAAGCAGAGGAGAAACATATCAATAACAATAAATAAATAATACAGGCAACAAACAGTGGTAATGCAGCCAGCAATTTGCAAGTGCTAGGTTTAAGGCAGCAGACAAGATAGGCCTGATAAGTGCAGGAAGAAAAAGGGGGGGCTGTATGGGTACAGATACAGACCCCAGTGCAAGGGGTAGCCCAGAGGCAGTGCAGGAGGGTGGCAGGGTGAGCAGGTACCTGGGCCCGAAGGACAGAGGGTGGCCAGGTGCACGGTGCCAAGAGAGAACAGATCAGCAGGGGAGAGGGGGATCGTAGGCAGAAGAAAAGAGGAAGGTCTTGAGGTGCTTCCGGAACCGGAGATGGTTCTCCTCAAGTTTTAGAGTGGCAGGGAGGCTGTTCCAGTGGGAGGTCCCAGCCGAAGACAGAGATCTACCCCCAGCTTGTTTCTTTGAAACACGACTGACCCTGAGGGAGTTGGAGGTAGATGAGCGAAGAGCTCGAGAGGGGAGGTATTTGCAGAGGCATAGCTGAAGATATTTTGGACCCAGGCCGCAGAAAGCCTTGTGGACAATGCAGAGCTGGAGAGATACGATCGCAGGGCTTGAGGCCAAGGACAAGTCTCGCAGTCATGTTCTGGATTAGTTGCAGAGGGCGGAGAGTAGAGGCAGTTAGATTTAGAAAGAGGCTGTTACAATAGTCCAAGCTAGAGAGAACCAGAGCTTGGGATACCATGAGCTTCTGGGGGAAGGAGAGGAAAGGCAGAGTACCTCTGAGGAGGTGCAGTCGGAAATTTGACTTTTTAAGAGACCCCTGAGATGTGGGCAGAGAAGGAAAGGGTGGAGTCAAAGATGACCCCGAGGTTCTTAGCCTTGCTGGTGGGGGTAGGAAGAGGGCCAAGGGAGGCCGGCCAGAGAGTGAGGGGAAACGATGGTGATAGTGCGCAAGTAAACATAACTGCATACAAATGCATATGTACAAAAAATGCAATACAGTACATCAGATAAAGTACATCATGTTCTACCTAAGTAACAACCATTGCAATAAGGCTAATATGAAAAATAAAAAATTGCCAAACCAATACATCCTCATAGACATAAGACAGTTTCCCAACCAATAAATTCAATACAAAGGCAAACATTGCCTAATGCCCATATTAGATACACTAAAGGACCAACTCAGCAAGAACAGACTGATAAAAAATAAAGTGAGAGGAGAAAGAATAATATCTAAAAAATAAAAAATGGAAGAGCATAAAAATCTACCCAAAATGAACAATAAGCAAACCTTTAACGAAATATTAAACAAGATTGATGATAAAGACCCCCCACTTCCAAAAATAAAAAGAAGAGGGCAGGTAGAATGATATCCTGGTTTTGAAAACAAAAAGAGAGAAACACAGAAAAAAAACGAAAAAATCTATATGCAGAAATATAGAAACAGCAAATCTACCCACAATGTAAGTAGAATATCGATTGATAAGAGAATTTTATCTAAAATGTTCATACAAATAAGAAAAAAATCAATAAATGTACAAACACCAATAGATATATCATAAATCATTTTAAGTCCCCAAGAAAGTATAAAGCTCCTCATCAAGATTGTGCCCTTTGTATTTTTTTTGCTTCAAAATCACGAATGCACTTGGTCTCAAATTGTCTCAAAGTTCTCTATTGCCACCCCTTGGTGGTACTGGAATTGACTGCATCCCAAAAAATGCAAAGCCATCAAGTTTGCCAGCATGAACAGTTTTAAAATGTATCGCCATTGGATATGTAGGATCTGCATGTTTGATGGCTCGAATGTGTTGTAAGAACCTTTAATTTTAGTTTGCTTATGGTGCTGCCCACATAACATTTTCCGCGTGAGCAGGTAAGAATGTAAACCATATAGGCTGTATCACAAGTAATTCCAGATGTGATAGGTATATCAAGAGCTAAAATATAATGGCGAAAACTGGTCATATTGACATGCTTTGCATTTAATACGTTTGAAAAACCCAGGAATTCAAGTATTGAGCCAACTTTCAGCCTGTAAAAGGACAGTAGGCCTCCTATAACTGGATACAAGATTGTCTGTCAGTGAGGCAGATTTTCAAGAAGTGATGTTAACTCTTTCGCCTAATATCACATTCAAGTGCTCATCCAATTTTAACACGTGCCAGTGTTTACTGACGACACGTCGTATTGCACTGGAACCATTGCCATAAATTAGAATAAGGCGTGAATCTTGCTCCAATGATCCAGTCTGGGAGGTTTGATTAGATATCAAGAGTGATGTTCTGTCTTTTTCACAGGGTTTTGTGTATGCTCTTCTCAGGATTTGCTTCCGATATTCACGCTGATATAACTTAGGAGCCATATTACCACATTACATATCAAAACTTTCAATTCTGGAGCAGTTTCTCCGTATGCGTATAATTTCACTTTAAGGTATGCTCCATTTAAGTGCTGCAGGGTGGTTGCTTTTGTCATGAAGAGGTGTATTGGAACTGCTCGGTGTTCTATACAGTTCTGTGACCAGCTCTTCTTGTGCCACTGTAACAAGAATATCTAAAAACACTATAGCAGTCTTGCTGTGGCTTTCAGTAAATTGTATATTCAGTTGATTCACATTCAAAATCTTCACAAACTCCTGCCATTCTCTTCATAGTTACATCCCAAATGACGAACAAGACGTCAATATATCGCAACCAAAGTGCAATCTTACCAGTGTATTTATTGTTTTTCGGATGCCAGACCTCAAATTTCTCCCACCAGCCCAGTGTTAGGTTGGCGTACAAGGGGGCAAAGGTAGAGCCCATAGCTGTCCTCTGGAGCTGAATAAAGAACTCTTTATTGAATAGGAATGTGTTGTTGTTAAGACACAAACCTATCATTTCCAGGATCATTTTGCTATGTTCAAATAGTTCATAGATTTAGTATGTAAAAAAAAATACTCACAGGCTCTTAAACCATGTACGTGTTTGATGGACGTATAGAGCGAGACCACATCCAAGTAAGAAAGTTGGTTCCCAAGGAATGCTATCTATTTTGTTCAAAATGTCTTTTGTGTCCCTCAAATATGAAGGCAAGGTAGTGACGAAAGATATCAGAGTCTCGTCCCGGAATTTGGAAATACTTCCACCTCAGAATGTTTTTGCGAAGTTTGGTACAGTTTCGTCAGGCGGAGGGGGGAGTTATGGAGGGGATCCCAACACTTTTCAAATCCCCTTGTCTGCGGACGCCTCTGGACCAATCGGAGGGCGGCTTGGTGTTCGCGGACATCAAACATGCACATCGGTTGGTTGTTGTAAAACATGAGCTGCAGCAAACTTTTTGAAACGGTCGCCGTGTTGGATCCACGGTCCACAGCCTTTGTCCGCGGACAGCACAGTGAGGAAAAACTTTGGAAAATACATTTGTGGCTATTTTGTGGCTGAAAGAGTGTCTGGGAAGGGTGCAGGAGTGGAGAAAAGTTAAGATGGGGCCGTTTTAATAGATGAAAAAGGCTGTGCCGGTGCCGTGCAGTCTGCAGTCACTTTTACTGACCGCGGGCATACTCTGAGCTGCAAACACGAATATTTGGCCGTGAGCACTGACATGTGTCTGAGGGCATGATTGGGATTGGGATTGGGAGTGATTCTGTGGTTTTGTACATTTACACATATTCTATTAAAGTAGTGAGTGTGAGTAATATGTGTGTTTCAAATACAAATATTGTTGTCAGTTGTTGCTGAAGTGGTTGTACAATAAGTAATGTGTAATTGTTGTGTGTGGTGAGGTTATTAATGTTTGAAGAGTATAGTTGTGATGGTAGTTCATGTGTATATTATTCTGAAGACACAATCAATCTTCTGAACCTACAGGAGCAGGAAGATATACATACTCTTACTACCTTTATCAAAGAACTTAATATTGAGATGGGCATGACGGAGGAAACCTCCTACAAATCATAGACACTTTTTACAAAACAACCACGCAAGATTTAAGAGATCTATATCTGAAAGCATTCTCCCCAAAATTGAGAAATAATTTGACTCTTAAGGAGAAACAAGCGTTAACGGAGCTCAAAACTGATGCATCAATAATTACCAAGACAGCTGACAAGGGGGGAAAGACTGTACTCATGAATACTAAAGACTATGTAGCCGCAGCATACCAACAACTTAATGATGAACAATGCTATGAAAAATTGAAAACTAACCCAATCAAGAAACTTTCAGAAAACCGGCACATAATGAGAAAACATTGGCTTGATTCAGGACTATTATCTGAAGATCAATACAATTTCATGCATACTCCGTTTCCCATCATAGCTACAATATATTTTATTCCCAAGATTCATCAACAATTTGACATCTTTCCAAACTGTAGACCTATTATTAACAGCATTGGATCCCTCACTGAGCCCATCTCAGAATATATTGATTACCACTTATGACCTTTTAGCTTCAGGATTAGCATCTTTCATTAAAGATACTAAACATGTCATCCAACAGTTACGTATCATTTGTGAAACAGATTTCAGACTGGCAACTCTGGATGTATTGTCACTTCATACAAGTATCCTTCACAGTAAAGGTATAGACATCATTCACTACTTTCTGAAATCCCGCTCTGTCTCTTACCACTCACAAAAGTTGATGCTTATTGAAATGTTGCACTTCACACTCAACAATAACGTTTTCACTTTTGATCAGCAGATTGTTCGGCAGAAACAAGGAACTGCCATTGCGGCCAAATTTGCTCCCTCGTATGCAAACCTGTATGTGGGCCATTATGAGCTCAATAATGCATAGCTGTATCCCTGTTTCACCACCACAAACCAAATAATCTACTGGGGTCAATACATCGACATTCTTATCTGGAAAGGAGTAAACATTTTGCTACTGAACTATTTTCAATATCTCAATAGGAATTACTACAATTTGGAATTCACGTCACACAACACTATCAGCAAACTCCGTTTTCTAGATTTGGATCTCTATGTGGAGCAAGACAGACTTCAAACTACTTTGTTCATAAAACCGACAGCTGGAAACAGCAAATTACATGCTGCAAGCAATCACCCAACTCATGTCATTAACAATATCCCTTTTGGTGAACTCCTAAGGATTAAAAGAAACTGTAGACAACATTCAGAATTTGAAATACATACCAAAAGCAGTTTAAGCAAATTCCAAGCAAGAGGTTACTCAAGGACAATTCTCCAAAAAGCTTATGCCAAAACATTTCAACGCACCAGAGAAGACCTTGTTGTGTCAAAACCTAAACCACCAAAGAGGCCTGACAAAATTCCAGTAAGTTTTATAACAACATACAGATCCCAAACCAAAATACTAACAAAAAATTGGTCTATCCTGAAATCGGATCCGGATCTAGTCTAGCATATTGAAGACTAAGCACTAATTATGTATCGAAGGGCAAAAGCAATCAAAAGTCTCATTAGCCCCTCGCACTCAAGGCAGAAACCAAAAAGGCGGGACTTCCACAACTTGAATGCTAAGTCACTATAGGGGAGCTATACATTTGGCAAATGTACTATATGTCAATTTTCTGACAATGGGAAAAAATCTTTAAAATCACCAAATGACGAAACCCGTCAGATGAAGGACTTTATGAATTGTAATACTAAATATGTAGTGTACGCAATACAGTGTACTTGCTCAAAACTATACAAAATACAACACTAATCAGTATCATTCCTCCTGAAGAACCGCGTGAAATAATGCGGGGAAACACGTGTTGAGGATGAATTAGAACATTAGAGGATATATAATCACTTTCGTGGATGTTATTATTATATTTTGAAAGTCACTCTAAATTCTAGAGAACATGCCATTTTGAAGTTTGAAAATTACTCTGAAGATAAAGAGGATGTTTTGTGAAGAAGTTATACAAAAATAAAAGGATACCACAACAAAACTGATTGTGTTATATCTGGCACTCTAGAATGCTTTTTTCTTTCTAACTTTGAACTCCGATATTAAACAAGTACGATTGGCGCAACAAACGGATTCCAAACTTTTTTCAATAATTTTGTTTCTTCCTGCTGGGCAGCCTCAGTAGTAGGTTTCCCTCATTGCTGCCTCTTACCATACTAAGATATCAAACTGTTATTTCCGTCATTAATATAAAATAAGGGATTCACCCACAGTTCCTTTAAGGCTGCTTTACTCTTTCTACATTATTCCGGATATGGTTGAAAAGTTGTGGCAAGGGCTACCATGGTTGTATATTTGTGGCAGACAATCGTTAAAGCAAATGGAGTGAGTCATGTTATTTGAAGGTGTATTGTGCATGTTTATGACATGGTTGAATTCTATTGTTGTGGCCATGGCCAGTGGCCATGCCCCCAAGAATCTGGCCACTGCCATAGTAATATGTATATAGTAATAATAGATAATATAGGGGGAGTATCAATTCGGACACAGGCCACAGCAATATGTGTATAGTAATTATAGCTACTCTGGGGCGAAGTATACAGTATTTGCAATATTGTGGAAGGATATTATTGAAGTGTATATGTTATCCCCTAGCCCCTCCCTTCCCTTCCTCCCTCCCCTACATCCCTACGTCCTCATCGCAAACACTGAATGTACCCCCTTCCTCTTCAATCCTACTTTAGCCAAAATCACTAAAAATAAAATATTGTAACCATACACAGGGTCCATAATTGTGATAGGATTATAAATGTTTGTTTATTGAGTTTATATAGCGTTTTACACCAAAGCGCTTTACAGAATAACAGTACATGAGAAGAAGCAAATTTACAAAATTGAAACAAACCAGTGGTACAGTATGTGGAACAATTAACTCCGTAGGAGGCGGGGGAAGGGGGCAAGGGGATAAGGAGGGGAGTTCACTGGGGAGTATGACACCCGTAGGTGGTTACAGCTTCCTGTATGAGGTCAGGGGAATGAGGAGGAAGATGGGGGAAGGTATGGGTAGAGGATAGGAGGGGAGAGGTAGGGAAGGAGTCAGGGGATGGATGCTTACTTGAATATTGTAAGAAGGCTGTAGTGTAGACTTGTAGACACTGGCGAAACATAATAATTTGTCCTTAGTAATTATGGGTAAAGTAATATGCTGAGAGTGATACTAGGTGTGGATAATTATTTGGATATGGTAACAAGGCTGCAATCTGGTTGTTCGTCTGTAAAGAAAAAAACATAATTTGTCTAACAAGATACTTTGAAACATTTATTTACTTACAGTTGTAAAAATATAGATCTTTTTTTTTACTCTCAAATAGTACATTTTATGTACTATGTTTGGTACAACAGTTGTGCGTAGTACACTGTTGTTGTGTTAATATGTAGTAGTCACTGAAAAAAATATCCATGGTGTATTGAAAAAACCCTACTATTTAGCGATGCAGTTTGTGGCATTTAACTGGTTTTGTGATAGCATGTTTGAAGATACTTGTTGGCGTATTCTAACTCTATTGGATTTTAAAAGTACTATTGTTGCACTATGGCTGTATTATGTAAGTATAAGTGTGATGGTATGTTTGATTTGAGTTTTAAAGAAGGATATGTACTTGCTCCACCGCCATGCACTGCTAAGACTAACACCCAGGAATTATGGTTGCATAACTGGCGATTTCTTGGGTTTTTCGATTAAAATCCATAGCAACAAAGCCAGGCTGTGGCTATATAGGCTTCATCCTACATATGTTCTTATGTTGCTATGGATTTTGAAATGGAACTTTAAGTATTGATCACTGCAAATTGAGGTCTACTTGCGCAATACAAGTGCACTCCACCATTTTTATTGTCTATCATTTTAGAGGCATTGAGGGGAACCTCTAGTGCACTTCTTGCTGCATCTTGGCGAGATTTCGGGAAGTTGAGCGCACCACATACAGTTATCCCCCCACTTCTATACTTAAATGCATGAAATGGCATCAGGCTAGAGATTGCAGAGGGGGTAACAGGGGAGAGGGGAGAGCACACCATGTGAAATTGGGGGTGGCTGGGGACCATGTTCAGAGCTTGAACGTTTTCGCATAACCGTGGTTATCCAGCGGGATAACCATGGCTATTATAGAAGTGATCGGGAACAAAAGTGCATCACACAAAATGACAAGTGTTTGAGGGGAATGGGGCGAGGGCTAGGGAGGGGAAAAAAGGATCTGAGGTGAGTGGGGGAGCATAGCAAGAGGGGGGGCACTCTTGTTGAGCGTCTGGGAGCACAGGAGAGAATAACCGTTGTTATTTGTGTGCGTGTACCGTTATCTGTAGTCCATTAATAACCATGGTTATTGGGCAGAAAGGGTTTTAGAATAAAGACATTAAGTCAAAAAAAGGGGAATTTTACAGCAGCCGTGACGTGGGGTAATGGGTGTGGCCAAGGATATGGCTAGTGGGTTACTTTAAGGAACAAAATGTTGCAGTAGGTTAAGTGGATACGCCCGAAGGCCATGGCTAGTGGACCCCAACAAAACCTATTGGGGCAACATGTCAAGGCTGTGGCCACTGGCCCTGGCCAAAGGACCTGGCTAGTGAGCCCAAAAGAAACCTAGTGGTGTGGCCACGGCCAAGGCCATGCGCACTGGGCATTGGCAAAGGCCATAGCTAATGACACCGGAAGAAAGCTTTTGGGGCAATATGTAAAGAGGCCACGGCCGAAGACCGGGGCCTGTGGTCATAGTTAAAGGCTATGGCTAGTGAGTGGGAAAGAAAGGTAGTGTTTTAAAAGACACTGGGCATGGCCGAATGCCCTCTCTATCGGGCCCCAAAGATATGTTGTGGCTACCTATTGGGGTCAAAAGAAACATACTTGGGGAACATGTATAGTAGATTTACGGGACTAAAAACATCAAGAGCGCCTGGGCTTGATGGCCTTTGTAATGATATTATCAAAGATAATCCGGAGGTTTGGTCCGATATATTGAGGATTATCTTCCAGAAAGTTATTGATACTGGTGTTATGCCAATTTCCTGGAAGCTGTCTCATAATATTGCTGTGTTTAAGTCGGGACGCCAGAGTTCGTCTGAGAACTATAAGCTCCTTGCTCTTACGGATGTGTCTAGTAAGATCTTCTGTACGATAGTCCTCCGTGAAATAATGAAGTGGATTGACAATGATCATATTCTCGATGGGGCCAAACTGGTTTTCGCAAAGGATGCTCTACTAGGGATAATATCTTTATAGTCCATACTCTCATTGTACAGGCTAAGGGTAAGAATAGCTTGCCGCTCTACATGTTATTTGTTGATTTCTCTTCAGCCTTTGACTCAGTTGAGCGGGCAAGATTGTGGACTAAACTGGAGTTGCTTGGTATGCCATCTCATCTTTTATATATTTGTAAAATGATATACGATGATAGTAAGGCCAGGATACGTATTGACAATGAGGGTTCTCTGTCTGAACCTGTTGCTATTGATAAAGGGGTCAGACACGGTTGTACATTGGCACCTACTCTTTACAACCTATTTAAAGCAGATTTTGGTGGAATATTCAAAGCTAAAATGAATGCCTTTCATAGAATGGTCTCACAAAAAATTGGTTGGATATGTTATGCGGATGATATCGTTATCTTCGATAACACATATAGTGGCATCTGTAATAGTGCCAATGCTGTATGTGATTATGTGAATGCTAATGGTCTCACTATCAACCTTGGCAAAACCCAGTTCATGGCTGTGGGTCTGAATAGTTGTAAGAAGTTGGGAATACCTTGTTCTTTGGGTGTGATCAGGAAAGCTAACTCCTATATATATCTGGTTTATGAGCTTTGCGGTGATAGAGGGACTCTTAATAAGATGGTACAACAGAACAAAAGAGCTAAAGTTATGGCCACACTCACAGTGTCAGTCCAGAAAAAGTAGACACCCCTCAATCATGAGGCAATGTACTTTGTTGGCCGAAGACCAACCGCCTCATGTGTTTAGTATTAGAAATATATAGCCATAAGCTTGACTAAAGTGCGGCTATTTTGAAGTGATGTTGCTTTCTGTTAAAACTGCTTTGCTGAAAACGTATTCTGCTCCACTAGTACATTATTGTTCATGTAAAGTGCAAGGCCGCGAGAGACTTGTTGAAACATAACGCAGCAACCCAGACAGAAATGCCCGGACTCCTCCCTCACAAGTCCTTGGAAGTAAGCAGCGAGGCATTTTAATCAGTACACAGGTGCCAGCTAGTCTTGTTAATACAGTATAAATGTTAGAAGCGAACATTAAATGGCTTGAATTATGCTCTTCTTTGCGGCGCCCCTTTCCTGAACCCTGTAGAGCCCTGGAGAGCAAGTTGACCCCCAGTACACGAATAGAAACTTGCAGATAGCGAGGCCTGGAATTTGTCTCTCCCCTGCACGCAGCTTGCTTGCAGAGAACAGAAGCAGTGTGTTCTTATAAAAAAGAATTGTGTCTGCAGGCTCATGAAATTGCAAACTGTTGCTAAATGTCTGAAGGTGTCATATTCGTCACAATTGTCAATCATCGTACCCAATTCAAAGGAAATACATTATGGGCGGTATTGAATGTGTCACCACAGTTATGTCCTTCTAAAAAAAACGGCAGGATATAGCTTGCTTGGAATCATTAATATATATATAAACAAAAACGTGTGGCCATGTTTCTGTATGCATTGGAGAATTCATTCGCGGATTGGTCTGATTGGGCTGATGCCACCGAAGGTATCATATGGATTAGACTGCTGGGTCTGAACAACTATGCACCTATACAGGCGGTTCGCTTGGAAGTAAGGCTGATCTCCTTGGCCATCTAAGGTAGTAAAAAATCTGGGAGTCCTGATGGACAACACCCTAACCTTAGAACCGCAAATAAACGCAACAGTCAAGAAATGCTTCTTCCTCCTCCACACGGCAAGAAAAATACTACCTTTCCTCTCCTTCACACACAAAACACTCACCATCGTCGGCCTCATCATGTCAAGTATCGACTATGCAAACAGCCTCTACCTCGGTATACCGGAATACCTACTGAAGAAGCTACAACGGATCCAAAACACTGCAGCCAGACTACTCCTCAAACTATCCAGAAGAGACCACATCACCCCGGCCCTAAAAACACTACACTGGCTCCCAGTAAAACAGCGTATCATCTTCAAAACAATGTGCATAACGCACAGGGCAATCAGCGGACAAGGAGCTGAATTCCTACAAAAAAAAATAACAATCTACAAGCCAACGAGACCACTCAGGTCAACCAACGAAATCCGACTGGAACAAAAACCTTACATCAAGAAGAAACTCGGAGGCACCGCTTTCTACCACCTAGCCGCGAAAACCTGGAACAACATCCCAAAATTAATAAGGAACACCAAAGACCACCTTAAATTCAGAAAATTACTAAAAACCTACCTCTTCAACACCGGAGAATAAAACCAAAACAACAATAAGACAAACGAATCATCAAAAAAGGACAGTGACAAACCGCTAGAACCGACAGAAGTACCCGGGGCACCAACAGGGCTGACGCTGGACACAGGGGTCCACCCGCGAGACACAGAGAAACGGATACAACTACTCCAGCCAACCCTTACCATCCCCCACCGCCCTTACAGCCACAACTAGGTCCCACGAGGCTGTGGAACAGACAATATACCACCAATCACCACACAACCGGGTGTATGGACACTAGCAGCGGCGCTAGTCATGTGGAGGGGGGGAGGAGCATGCAAGGTTATTAAGGGAGCGGGCGGAGGGGGCAGCTAGATCCTCAAACGGCCTCGAATGGAAAATCGGGCACATACCTCCTGAGGCTCAGGGTGTACAAGCATCCCGTCGGGTAAGATTACACGGTTCAGTCCAGGATAGAGATGACTAACGAATACCATTAACAATTTCCTTCTCTGCATACACCTCTCAAACTCCAAACCAAACACAACCACAAACCTCTAGCGCAGCAAACCGCACGAACTTCACTACACTGCAACAACAAAACAAAAAAAACACATAGACTCGCACATCAGCACACGACGACTACCGGCCGCATACACCCCAGGCCCAGCCGACGGAACCACCGGGCTGAGGCTGCCAACAGCACATCACTGCAATCTTGCACTTTTCCAGCCTCCACCCACTAACCCACCACCCCCCCCCCTCTTTCAGAGCCGCCAGAGCGCCAGGGGACCACTCCGGTGGTGATAGTGCGCGGTACAAATGACCTTTAACATTAACATTAACATTAACCCAAATTGAACATAATGGGGCCAAACTTTATATAAAAATTAAATTTGCACATCTCGGAACTCTCCTATACATCCCAAAGGAAGGTTTGGAGGAGGGTAAGATGGAGGCTCTTAATAAATTTAAAGAACTCAATTTGCAATTTGAAAAAAATCTGCTGGACACCCAGGTGGGAACATGGTGAAGGTGTGGTGTTAAAATCCCTAAAAAATGTCATTGAAAAGTGGGACTGGGTGACTAGCCATGATAAGGTTTCTGCTATGAGCTCTTTACATACTTTCACATTGATGCCTTTTAGCTATAAAGAACCTCAAAGATACCTCCTTCTTATGCCTCGGGGAGGATAGCTCAGTGGCAACGTGCTTGTCTTGGAAGCAAGACGACACGGAGCAACATAGGTTCGATCCCCGGGTCCGCGCTTAGAAACATCTCGGTATTAAGCGTGTTATAAATAACCTATCATATAATATCATATCATGCCATCACAGATAAATCGCAGAATCTTCATGGATATTAGACTCAACCGTCTTAATGTCCTGGGGGTTCGCAGAACATGGATGGGTCTATCGAAGAAAAAAAGGATATGTAGACTCTGTGCAATGAATGATAAGGTGGAAACTATAAGACATGTTCTTACCTGTTGCTATTCGATGAGCTCTAACTATGACAAATATTTTGCCAAACTTGATCGGGAATTTAATGATATTGAGAGTGAAAACTTCTGGTTGTGCTGTCTCTCTGGGAGGAGTAACTATCTGATTATTGCCATCACTCAGATATGGAAAGTGGCTAAGGAACGCTTATGTACATTTGAAGAAGAGGTAAAACTGCTTATGAGTCTTGAGAATATTGATGTTTAGGCTCTTGTATTTGGAATTTTATTGTATATAGTATTTTATGGTTGAATTTTCTTTTTCTTATTTTTATATTCAATTTGTAATTGCTGCTCAATTTAATGGATATGTCAATTGTGTTGGTTTATTATTATATGTATCATTATGCTTTATTTTGTGAAAAGTTATTTTTCTTTTGAACTATAACACAATAAAAAATGTTTTTAAAAATTAGTAGACATAGCCGAAGGCCATGGCTAGTGGCCTGTAAAAAAACTATAGTGTAACAAAATCCTTGAAATTCATGGGAAAAACCTTAGTTAAGCTGCAGTTAAATTGAGCAGATTTAACACAACAAAACCCTTGAAATTCAGAGTATGTGGGAAGTTATGACCATCTTAACGCAGTGTGTTCCTGTTTCAGCGCCCATGAGCACATACATATTATAAGAGAAGGTATTCAAAATGGCATTATGGGGGACATCAACGGAACAAGCCCAGTTAAGCTGGTCATGACTTACCACATCCGCTGAATTTCAAGGGTTTTGTTGTGTTAAATCTGTTCATCTTATCTGCACCCTAACTAAGATGCTGACAAGAAGGAGTTTCTTTGTGGCACACAAAAGTGAGACTTATCCATACTCTTACTAATGACCACTTTGTTTATGTAATTCTTCACATGCAGCTAATTTCCAGCTTTGAGCATGTTGACCTATCCTCAAATCGAGCACTGATTAGAGTAGGCTAGCGCATACCTGTGCTGATATCAATGGGGAGGTGTAGGGAGTGTTCGGGAGAATCCGGACATTGGCTGCCTTTACCAAGGATTATTATTGTACTAATCGGAATGTCTGAAAGACCTCCTTGATGATTTCATGAATTCTTACTGTGCCCATTGGGTGCAATATATTGAAACGCTTTATGATATAATATACCAGGGGTGGGGGCAGGGGGTGGTGGGATTGGGATGGTCTGAAGTGTCTTGTTGGTGTATGTTTCCTGTGTCCACCTGGCAGTTGCTACTATTAAATACACAACGAACTTACCTCGTGCATCGCAAATTCTTAAATTTATCACTAGTCTTGCAGGACTAGCTACTTAGTTCATCTACTCGAACAAAAAGATGTACTCACCCCATTGTAAGGTAAACAAAAAAAATCAGTGCTTTTTCTTAAATGATGGATTTCACCCAAAGGAGGAAAGCAGCTCCTTTGGGGCATGCCTATTCGGCGTGGCGCCTTGGATGCAGATACCATGTCGGCACGCCCAACTGGCCGCGACCAGCAGTGTACAGGGACAAGTTGGCGCCAGCATGGTTTGCCTACGGATGTCTATATAGTTTGGCGTGTTGCATCGCCCCCTATTGTTGGGTTGTGGTTTATCTGCGGGGTCCCTTTAATTCTCCAGTCTTCTCTAGGTGTTTTGCACCTCCCTCTGTTATTATGAAATATTTAATCCCCCTTCTCCTCAATTCCTCTCTTTTCGGTCGCATGATTGATGGGATGGGAATCACTTTCACTCGCACATCTCAGGGAGTAAAACAAATACAATCAGAAGGCATGGTTCCACTGTCATATTTTTACAAAAACACAATAACGTGCGTACACTCGATAACCATTCCCAGAAAAAAGTGCCATCTCACAGCTGGGGATAAATTATTCCCATACTAGTTGTTACCAGTAAACTGTGAGCTGTGTAAATATGAACTGCCGGTCACTGTCTTATCCAGCCGCCTGGGGAGAGTGTTTCTTGATTTCTGCTGATTTGCAGGGCGCCCCGTGGCACTAGTGAACATTTAGGCGCTATACATCGCCACAGAATATTGTAGAATGACTTCCTACTTTCCATCTAACTGTGAGCTTTATTGCAGTCATATCAATATTTCGCCAGTGTTATTCAATGTATGTATGTATATGCATTGTAGTCGGATGAATAGCAACATGGCACAGCATTATTTTTGCTGAACCTGTCGATGAAGTCGACTTCTTATTGTATTTATAAACGCATAGGAAACTAATAGGCACGCGTATTTATTTATTGGTTGTGTTTTTGGCCACAAAGGTCCTTTGGCCCAATGAAAAGTAAAGAATGGAAATAACGTATTGTTTAGCATCCGACTTTTTAATAATAACACGCGTTTATGTGTTTACCAGAATGCCATACAATTGTATAAATAGTGTAGCAGAATGTTGCTGGCGATAATGTGACTATCATTTTGCGTAAGGGCAATTTGGAAGTAAGCTGCAATGTCAGCTGCTAAATGCTGAGATTTAGCAGCTGTGCCTAAATTGCCTTTGCGGTAAATGAGCTGTGCTAAAAGGGGCTTTGTGACCACAGTAGTGCGCCAAAACATCCGGCACGGAAAGGCTTGTGGCGAAACATGGCGCACTGCATTTCACCATTAGTAAATGTCATATTTGGCACAATGCTGTCACCCAGAGGCCAGCTATGCACGCTGAAACTTGTATTGGCTATTTACAGAAAATTATGTTTCTTTTCAATAAATAGCAATTTACTCCTCATGAAGGGCGAGGACAATTGAAATTGTATAATTGAAATTGTCCTCACCCTTCATAAAATCTCCACGACTATGCAAGTGAGCAAGGAGATTTTGCGAGTCCTGACTCTATTTTTTTCCTGTCATCCCTCCCCTCTGAACCATACCAGATTGGTCTCGGGTTGAGAAGAGTATTGTCTTTGTAGCTTTTGAATTGGTCGTTAAGACAATGGGTTGCAGTATGAAAGAATTACATAATCCAAAATCAAATAAGAGGTAAGGCTGTAAAATAATGTATGGCAGACGAGATAAATCAGGGGAGACATTCACATTAAGGACAACACTCTAGCAGGCAACTGTCTGTCCTGTGCGCATAGGCTGTTTCACACCTTAAGTACAGACTTTCAGGCCTGTGTGGAGGACACAACCTGTCTTCCTCTATTGTTCTCTACATCTGAAGCACATTCTTGTATTTCAACTAGCTCACCAAGCGTGAAATAGTGAGGGGTATGGGACTTGGGTAAGCGGCAGCTTATTCAACCAAGGGTACAGGCAAAAGGGCAGTCTCCCCTGTCAGCAGAGGCATTTCCCTGCTTAATGTCATTGCTAGGGGTCTGGCGTGAGGCGCATTTGAGAGACACTTGTTCTTCGGGCAACGTTGATGAAAAAAGGCGTGCATCTACAAATGGGGTGTTCTTGATTGGTGTGCCTGCTGCAATCAAGAAGCCCCTTTCTTATAGTTCAGCCTATAATAATGCGTGATGCCAAAGGCAAGCGCGAATCAGTACATTGTGTGACCTTTGCTTAAGGTACATGCTCTTGTCTTGTATTTGTATTTATACAATGTATAGAGCGCTTTACGCCAAAGTGCTTTACATTAAAACAACAAGAATACATTAGAATAAATTGGAAGCATGATTGCAAAACATGAGACAAACCATCAAAAACAATATGAAGAACAATTTACAGAGGACTGTAAAAGAGAGACAGAACAAAGGAAGAGTAAGAGGGAAGTAATGAGGTTAACAGGGCAGGGGATGAAGAAGATGAGATTTCAAGGAGGAACGGAAAGAGAGGTAAGAGGAAATGGAGCGGATAGAGAGAGCTAGAGGATTCCAGTGTAGGGGCAAGAAGCTGAAAGGATCGGAAACAAGAAGGGGCACAAGGAGACGAGGGAACAGTGAGTAGAAAGAGATCAGCAGATCTGAGGGGGCGAGAGGGAGCGTAGAACGAGAGGAGAGAGGAAAGGTAAGGGGGGCGAGATCATGAAGAGATTTAAAGACGAGACAGAGGAAGTTAAATTTAAGTTGAGAATGAAAGGGAAGCCAGCCAAGATAAAAGAGCGAAGAGTAAACGGAATCGTGAGGAGAAAGAAGACAAAGGGTACAGATAGCAGAATGATAGAGGGATTTGAGGGGAGCAAAATGAGTGGCAGGGAGGCCAAAGAGGAGAGTAGAGCAATAGAAAAGACGAGAGAAAATGAGGGAAGAGATTAAGATTTTGATGGCATGGAAGGTGAGGGAGGAATGGATTTTACGAACATTACAGGGGTGGTAGCGACCGGCACGGGAGGTAAGAGAAATATGGTGGGTAAAGGAGAGGGAGGAGTTGAAATGGAGGCCAAGATTGCGAGCATGGGCAGAGATGGGGAGATTAGAAGGTGGAAAGAGAATGAAAGGAGGGGGAGAGGGAGAGGGAAGCGTGTTAGATGGAAAGAGTAAGACTTCAGTCTTATCAGTGTTGAGGGAGAGAAAGTGGGATGACATCCAGTTTTTGATAGCAGTGAGACAGGAAGAGAGATTAAGGTGGATGCCAGGAGTGAAAGACCAGAAAGAGAGAGAGGTGGGTGTCATCGGCATAGAAATGGTGAGAGATACCGAAGAAAGAGATGATGGGGGCAAGAAGGGAAGTGTAAAGTGAGAAAAGGAAATGGCCAAATACAGAGCCTAGTGGGACACCGAAGTCCACGGGGAGCTTAGGGGAGGTACGACCGGCCCAAGAGACAGCAAAAGAACAATTGGAGAGGTAGGAGGAGAACCAGTTAAGAACAGGACCTTTGAGACCAATGGAAGAAAGAGTATTGAGGAGTAAGGGGTGATCAACAGTGTCAAAGGCAGCAGAGAGATCAAGGAGAAGGAGGACAGAGGATTGCTTAGAGTAGCGAGCAGTAAGGAGGGAGTTGAGAACAGAGGTGATGGCAGTTTCACTGGAGTGTTTTGGGCGGAAACCAGATTGAGAAGGGGGAAGAAGAGAGTAGACTAAGCATTTTGAGGAGCTTAGAAGGGAATGGAAGAAGAGAGATTGGATGAAAGTAGGAGGCAAGGAGGGGGTTGGCAGAGGGTTTTTTCAGAATAGGGATGATAGTAGCGTTTTTGAAGGTGGAAGGGAAGGTAGCAGAGGAGAGACAGATGTTGAAGAAGGAGGTGAGGTAAGGAATGAGAAGAGGGTAGGTTTTAGAAATCGGGGGGTAGGGAGGGAATCAGAGGGGGCAGCAGTAGGGTGAGTTTTGGATAGGAGGATGGAAGCTTCGGAAGTAGTAACGGGATAAGTTAGACATGTAAGAGGAAGGGGTGGTGAGAGAAGGGGGAGTAAGAAGGGGAACGAATAATGTTTTGGCGTAGGGTGAGTATCTTGAAAGAGAAAAAGTCTGCGAAATCGGAAGGAGAGAGGGTGGAGGTAGTAGAATGGTCAGCGGTAGGCGGGGAGAGAAGACGAGATAGGGTCTGAAAGATACGACTTGGATGGGAGGATTGGAGGAGGTTAGAGTAGTAGGAGCGTTTAGCTAAGCTAGGGCAGGAGTCAGAAAGGGAAAGGCATGAGAAGTAGGAGGCTTGATTAGCAGGCAAGCAAATCTTGAGCCAATGTCGCTGAAGGCGAGGGAGGAGGCCTTCCATGGACAGTAGGTGATGGGAAAGCCAGGGTTGAGGGCGGAAAGAGGAGAGAGGGTGAAGTTGATCGAGGCTGGAAGAGATAGAGGAGGACGGAGAGGATAGAGCTTCGTTAGCCAAGAGAGCGGAGAAATCAGTAAGAGGTGGGGGGTGGAAGAAGAGCAGGTGTCGAGGAAAAGAGAGGGGCTACAATTGCAGAGATCCCTTCAAGAGAAGGATATAGGGGAAGAGGATGGAGAGGACGGAGGGAGAGGTGGAGTGAGGGAGAAAGAGAGTAAGGCATGGTCAGAAAGATCGTTAGAAAGGGTAGAGACTGGGGAGGAGGAGAAGGTAGAGATAAAGATAAGATCAAGAGTAGAACCCAAGTAGTGAGTAGGAGAAGTAGGGAGGGGAGTGAGAAGGTAGAAGTCGAGAATGGAAAGAAGTGGGGATTGTTGATGGGAGGAAGGGAGGTGAAGGTTAAAGTCAAAGAGTACTGTAAGGGGAGAGGGGGAGGGTGAGATGAGGGAAAGAAGGTGATCAAGGTCATCATAGAAGGAGGAGAGGGGGCCAGGTGGTCTGTAGATAATAAGAAAAGTAATAGCGAGAGGGGAGGTAAAGGATTTGTACAGATATTCGAAGCAAAGAAGAGAGGAAGAGGTGTTGGAGAGGAGGAGGCATGACAGTTGGGGTGTTAGAGGAGACCAACGCCACCGCCGCTGCCAATGGGGCGGGAGACATGAGCGAAGGAGGAGGAGGTGGTAAGGGAAGCAGGTGCAGTAGAGTTATGACGGGGAATCCAAGTTTCTGTAATACAGAGAAATTGAAGGTTGAGTCTCAAAAACATGTTCAGAACAGCTGCAGTCTTGTTGCAGAGGGATCCTGCGTTTCTGAGGGCAATGTTGATGAAGCTGGAGATTTTAAGAATAGGGGGATAGATGAGGTTGGGACCATGAAGAAGGGTAATGGTGTGAGCGGGGGGGCAGGGAGGTTGAGTGAGGGAATGGTCATGAGAAAAAGGGAAAGGAGAAGGGGCAAGAAGTAGGGGAGATAAGAGGGGGGAGAGAGCAGAGAGTAAGGAGGAAGAGGAGAGAGGAGAAAGGGAACACACATGTCAGAGGGGGAGGAGAAAGGGATAGGCCGAGAGGAATGGTAGGAGTAACTGGCGAAGGAGGCTGATGAGGGGAGGGGAGATATGAGAGATGGAGCTCAGGGGGTACGAAAGGGAACTGGGGTAGCGGGTGGAGAGTGCGCTGAGGAGCTGTGGGGTAAGAATGAAGAGGAGGAGCAGCTGACAAGGAGGGGCAAGGAGGTGGCAGTAATAGGAGGGGAATAAGGGGCAGGTCAGGTAATATTGAAATGGTTAATGCAACTAGTTCAGCAACCTGGGCAAACAATACATTTGAGAGTAGAGCACCTTGTATTGCCCCATGTGCACTACACACTGCATATCTTGTCTTTAATTCCCCTTTTTAATTTCTCAGATATGACCCACCCTCTTGATATTCTTTCTCTGATTTCTGCAACATGGTTTCACACTCATTTTGCTGTGACTTGGTAAGAGCTTTTTCACTAAAATGCAATCATAGGGTCTCACACTGCTGGACTCGGAAGCAATGAGGCAATAACGTCAATGTGATATTTGAAGAACTAACCAGAACAAGCTCATATTTTGTAAGCGTCGAAGCCAATAAATGTTGTGTTTTCATTTTTAACAATAATGAAGTAGCTCCTTGGGGCTCTGTCACAATAAGGGGCAAACCCAGCACTAAATTCTGAGGATCATACGACTAATGCAGCTCATGCGATTTGCTGCAAAAAAGGCGATAGTCCGGCTGAACTCGTTCTAATGTAGTACTATGTTTGATTGACCGATGCTTGTCATCCTGCATTTGCTTGTCACCATGCTTTAAGTTTTCTCGCGCTCTGAAACACTTGTGTACGAACGCGATACAAATGAAATATCATATCATATATCATCAGCACTGATTGTGTCTAAACCCCCTTTTCATGGCAGTACACAAGAATAGGCATTCTGTAATCTGGAAGTGCGAGTGCACTGCCAAGTGCGCTTCTTAACTCTAGAATGCTTCTTCCGCTGCCAGTGTCCATACTAAAGGGTCTGGTGTGTGCAAGTTTGTCATTTCTTTTTAAGGGCTTACCATGTTAGTGTACTTAAGATCCACTGTCGACAGCACAGAGCTGCCACCAGCAAATAACTAATTTCACTCTGATTTTGGCTTGGGCAGTGTGATGAATCCTCACTAAATCCCTGTCTAAAGTCTCCTCCGAGGTGGCCAGGGAAAGGCAGGTGCTTCCTGATTTTGACCTTGGGGCAGGGGCGGTTGGGTACTGCAGGAGGTTCACCTGGGAGGAGACGAGGCCCAGGGTGGTGAGGAGATCCCACAGGATGAGACACAGTATTTGTCCTTGAAAGGGAAGAAACTTTTTCAGGTTCCAAGGCATGTAATGGCTTATTGTCCTTATGATGTATCTGAACCACGCATTTAGCCTTTTGATGTGGGTAAAGGTAAAACTTGTATGAAATCGTTAAACATCCTAAGAAAGGAAAAACTGAGACTGCTAAAGTTAAAAATCCACCTTACTCCCAGAGGTACAGTGAAAGGAAACCTATAAATAATGGCTTTCCCACTTTCAAGTAAACTTTTGTGATTCTTCCTTAAATGCATTTAAGAGAAGTAAATCTGCAATTAAAAATAGCAAACTGACAAAAAAGCCTAAGTCCCATGATCCCCTATTTTTATTTTTTTGTTTTATTGGATATTAATAAGGTGCTTATACAGCAAGACAGTGATCAAATGGCCACAATGCAAAAGGGAAGGGAAGAAGGGAGCAAATAAAGATTTAACATTGACAATGAATAAAAGAAACAAACAACGGTCCTACTAGACCTTGTGACGTTCAGAGCATGCAAGTGTAGTGAAGAGAAAGAAAAAGGGGATTGGGGGTAAGTGCTTTTAGGGACCCGGGGGAGGAGGGGTGCCATTAGGTGCCTGTTGGAAGGCAGCAGGTAAGTGCATGGGCGGAGACGTTCCAGTCAAAGGGGGGGGGTCTACCACCCAACAGGTAAGTTCAGGTTGAAGGCAAACCGTCGGACAGTGGGTGTGGACCCAGAGGGCAGTGCAGGGGGGATTCTGGTGGCAATTGGGCAGGGGTCCAGGATCCTATTAGACTCTTGAGGGATCAGGGCGCCAATCTCAGCGACAGGGGAGATGGTTAGGACGGAAGGGGAGAGGAGAGGAGAGGGAAGGAAGAGAAGAGAAAGGTCTTGAGTTGTTTGCGGAACTTGAGGTTGTCTGGTTCCAAATGGAGCGTGAGAGGGAGACTGTTCCATAGGAGGGACCCAGCTGAGGAGAGGGATCTGCCACCAGTTCTCTGCTTGGTGAAGTGTTTGACTAGCAGAGAGTTGGAGCGAGAAGATCGAAGGGATCTAGAAGGGGAGTATTTATTAAGGGAAATATGCAGGTAGTGTAGTCCCACTCCCCAGACAGCCTTGTGAATGATACAAAGGCTCTTGAATTTGATCCTTGCAACAACCCGGGAGCCAGTGGAGAGATTTTAGGGCTGGAGAGATACAGTCACTGGGCTTGAGGCCAAGGATACGTCTTGCAGCCATGTTTTGCATTAGTTGCAGAGGGCGAAGTGAAGACTCGAATAGTCAAGTTGAGGAAGAGGCTATTACAGTCATCAAGCCTGGAGAGGACCAGAGCTCTAGAGACATAGAGCTTCTGGAGGAAGGTTAGGAAAGGGAGAATACCTTTAAGGAGGTAAAGTTGAAAGTGGGCCTTCTTGGCAAGGTCAAAGATGTGAGGAGAAAGGAGAGAGGAGTCGAAGATGACCCAGACTTTCTGGTTTCAGTGGTAGGAGAGGGAGGTGAGCCCATAGAGGGCAGCCAGAGTGCAGGAGGGAGATGGCGAACAGGTGTCCCAATACGAAGAGTCTTGGTCTTACTGGCATTAAGACGGACATCATTGAGGCCCACCAAGACTGAATAGCAGACCGGCAGTCAGGGATGATCAAGGAGGAAGAGGGGAGCTTGAAGAAGAGGTGTGTGTCATCTGCGTAACACTGGAAATGAGAGAAGGCAGAGATCGGGTGTGCTAGGGGTGCAAGGCAGATGTTGAAGAGCCAAGGCGAGAGGATGGAGCCCATGGGAACACCACATGTAGAGAGTGGTGGCGGAGGAGGAGCCCAGGAGCACCTGGGAAGGGCGATCAGTGAGGAAGGAGGTCAGCCAATCCAGAGTCTGGTCTGAGATACTGATGGTATCATGGAGCCTCTTTGCAAGAATAGAGTGGTTGACCATGTTCGAGGCGGAGGCGAGGTCAAGGAGAATGAGAACGGCAGGAGAGTTGGATTCAAGATTTGCAAGCAGTTCTTCACGGGTGTTCAGGAGAGCAGTTTCTGTGCCTCTAGATGCTCAGAATCCAGACTGATGGTCATGTAAACAACCAACGAGTTTAGTGTGTTGGGTCAGTTGAGGGAAGACCAACTTCTCCAGGAGTTTCCCAAGGAAGGGTATAGCAGAGATAGGGCGGTATCTGGCTGGACACAAGGGGTTGGCTGAAGGCATTTTTAGGAAGGGGTGCACAAGAGAGTGCTCGAGAGAGGAAGGGGGAAAAGCCAGAGGCTCAGGAATGGTTGCAAAAGTCTGCAAGAGCTGGAGCGAGGGATGAGATGTTGTCCTTAATGGTTCTGGAGGAGCAGGGCGATACCTGTTTCGATGAGACCTTCATAGACTGGACTACTGTAGAGACCTCAGCCGTTGTGATGGGTGAGATGGAGGGGAAAGTAGGTGGGGGTGGAAGAGAGGCCAAGGGATGCAGAGGGATAGGGGGAGGAGTGGAGGAAGGGGAAGGAGAGAGAGGTTGGAATGTCCTGAGTTTTGGAGGTGAAATGGGTGGCCAGTGCAGGACAGAGGACCTGAGAAGGGAGAGGTGAGGTGGAGACTGCAGATGGATTGGCTAGTTCCTTGCATATTTTGAAGAGTTCAGCCGTGTTGTTAGTGGCTCCAGAGATGGGGGTCTGGATGTGGGCCCTCTTTTTGGAACAGTTAGAGAGACAATATCGGTCAGAGGATGAGCTTGAAGTCTGCCACTTCAGTTCAACAACTCTTCTCAGAGCGACTAGTTGGGAGTCATACCAGGTGTTGCGCTTGGAGGCAGGTTTCAGGCGGATCCTCATGACAGGGGCAAGAATGTCAAGAGTGTTAGTGATAGCAAGATGAAGATTGGCGAGGACAGAGTCAGTAGGGGAGCGAGGAGGGATGAAGTTGGAGGAAAACGCAGCAGCTGGCACTCGTTTCTGCGACTGGGACAAGGAAGAGGGCCCAAGAGCAGTGTTGCAGGAGTAGTCTGCTTGTTAAGCATAATGGCTGGCCCACACCTGAGGTAAGCAGAGAGGCTTAAAAGGCCCCATCAGGTGCAGGCCATTAGATGGAGCTGGAGTAGTCGCAGCAGTAGCAGTCCAATCCAAGTTGCCAATCCAAGCAGAAGTTGGTGGAAAGAAGGGATGCCGGGACTTTAACCAAACAGATTTCAACCTTCTGTCCTGAAAGGGTCCTGTCCCCTCTAAATCTGAAGTGCAGAGGTTGCCCAGCGGAAGACGTGACGGAAGACTGCTTTTCCCCTTGTGAACCTGATTGCAGAGATTGTGCCGCTGGAAGATTGCTAGAGACCATGGCTGAAAGTTGGTGTACAGCCGAGGCTCCTAGGAGCAAGACGAGCTCTGTGACTGCATGGCGGGAACAAAGACACCTTCACTGAGGAAGAGTGTATGTTCAAAGGACCCACAGCGGTCAAATTCCTGCAGAACGCGAAGGGAGCGAAGACAGAAGCCGGTGAGTGTTACCGAGCGTTCTGATCACTTGCGCGAACAAGTCCAGGCTACTGTAGCCAAGCAGAATCATTTGCTTGCGAGTGAAAGCAGTGTGACACCGACTGTTGATTATTGGACAATGGAAAGCCACAAAAGTAGCACTTGTGTATGTGTGAACCTCTTTAAAAACACTTGCATATGAGTAAAACACTCTGAACCACATTAATTGAATACTAAAACTGCAGAAAGCAGATCAAAGACTCGTCGATTTTGTTTAAAAGTGATTCTGAGGTAAATGCTAACCAAGGAGTCCATTGTGAAGCAGTTCGAAATAATATAACTCTTAAGTTAAGGGACTGAACATTGATAATTCTGAGTTCTAGGATACAAGCATTTCCCAAAGCCATGAATGGTGCAAGCATTGCCTAAAACCAAGCGGGGTACAAAGTATTGCCAAATCCCTAAAGTGTTGTACAAGAATTGTTTAAAACCACCGAGACTAACAACAAGGCATACAATTATGCTACTCTGGTTGACAGGAAGAGAAAAGGTGTATGCAAGGTTGTAAAAAGGTGAAGCTTGCTGATTGTAATTGTTCCCTAAAAGTTGGTATATCTCACATTGCCAAAGCCAACAGGAGGAGTAAAGGTAGAATACATCCTTAAAGGCATTTTGGGTTTTAGTATTACAGAAAGACAAGAATGGCAAAGACATTGCCCTTCTTTTATTTATTTATTTTTTTCTTTTATAAAGCACACAAACAACCCTGAGGCATTGAGGCGCTGTCGCAGGTACAAAGAAACGTACTTTGTCATACAATTAGCGGATTATGTCACACTGGAAAGTAAATGTTCAGAACAAGAGTGCCTTGCTTATTTGGAAGTGTTGAGGGGCACTAATGTGAATCATATCGTTTCTGAAAAAGTGTTGAAAGTGACAAAGGTGCAAACTGCTGAAGCTGTGGTGAATATTAATGTGGCAGAGAGACAAGTGGCAAAGAGGTTGCCTTTCTGAAAGGTGAATGCTCAGAGGAAGAGTGCCTTGCCTACATGAAGGTGTCGAGGAGCACTAATGTGAATATTGTCTTTTTCTGAAAAATTGCTAAAAGTCGCACAATTGCAAACTGTTGAAGTTGTGGTAAAACTCATGTTTGTCAATAGATTTAAAACTTCAGAAGCACAGTTGAATATGGAACCTGATCAGACAGGCGAGTAGACCCGCATGGTGCATCCTTGCAGAAGATAACCTGGTATGACAGTTGTCCAGGTTGGAAGCAGAGGTGCTGTGACATAATCCTGACAAAGATATAAACTGTGATTTATGATGCAACAAGAAGCTGTGTTTCTTTAACCTTGCTAAAAGTTGGGTTTCTTGGAACCTGACAAGGAGCTTGGTTCCTTCTTTGACATTCATAAGTTGTGGCAAAGCATCTTGACTCATAACATCATCGATGCTATTTGATTATGTGAAAATCATTATTCAAGGAAGAAGAGAAATCTTTCTATTGGTTAACAGAACTGTCTTTTGACAAAGTGAAGGAACAAAGAACTGAGTTGAAATGTTGTTGCAAACCCCGATTTCCTTGTTTCTTTTTGTTGAACATTGGAACTGAATCTAACTTGACACCTTGGTAAGGGGAGTTTGCCCAAGTTGTAAAGAAAGACTGTAAATGCATTGGAAATACAATTGTTGATGCTGTTGTGAATTTCCATATATTTTCTTGAGTATTTTATGTTTAAGTCAAAGTGTGAGGGCCAGATATTCTTTGCTAGAGTGTTTCCTTTAGTTTTGATAGTCAGGGAAATCCTTGTAAGGGTTGGGATAGTGAGGCGTTTGTTGAAACTTATAATTTAATAAAATGGCACGTTTTGAGAAATCTTCCAAATGTTTTCCACCTCACATTTCTAACCCCTCACAGCAACTTCAGATTAGTTTCAACATGGATGTTGGCTACACTCTTAGAGTCAGCTGAAATATCTTGCCCTAAATAGTGCAACTTACTTTTACACAGAATATAAATGGGTTGGGCAAACCTAGTGTCTCGCACGCGTAGGTGACCTAATTCAGTCTCTATGTACTTATACGATCGCTGCCCGTTTCAGTCTAGAGTTATTGCCCTATACTCTTCAAAATGACAATGCACACAATTGCATTGACGCCAAAACGGTGGCTCTGATCTATAGCTGAAAGTGTTTATTATGATCTCATTGGATCATTCCATAAAGTGAGGTCATCGAATACTAACAAAACTGTATAAATCAATAATTTGCTCATAATTTGGTCATTTTTTCACCAGTCACATAACTCATTACGACATTGTTAATATAATTCACCCCATAATTTTCAGAAAGTGCAGGGTGGTGAAGGTGTCCACTCCCCGACACAATATCCAAAAATCCGAATAATGGACACACCCCAGTAGGGAATGAGACCAGGAGGGAGATTGCAAGTTGAAGAAAGTTTATATAAGTAAATTGTGCACACAGAGAACTCTGATGCCCGGAGAGCGCGCTGCCATCAGATACACAGGCAGCACATTTAAAAGGCCCCAAGCGTCATGAGTGACATCACATTACAAATGTACAATTCTGCAACACAATTGGGTCGAGTCGTTGGTGCCGTATGGATCCCTACGTGTCGATCACATGGGATTGGTGGGTGCTTAGTCGTCATTCACGCAGCATGTGGGTCAGCTGGGCTCATCTTTGCAAGGTGAAGGTCAAACCAGCAAAATAACACTTTCCCTGACTAACTGATCTTGCAATAACAGCATTTGAGAGAATGAGACAAATGACACTTGTAAAGTTAGGTAGGAATGTGGGTGCTACCCAGAGTTCATAGACAAGTTATAGGCAGGCCTTGCACCCTCTGCACCCCGGTACCCATAAACCTAGAATCCCCGTCCCAGGTGCCCACCTTGGAGGTCTTGATCTACCTAATGCCTCATGGTACGAATAGACAAGTGTTTAGGATTAGAAAGAATATATGAGTGTCTGGGGTCAGGGCTCTCAGGGGTGTCTTTGTTTGGTCGCTACAGGGGGCCAGATGTGTATTTGTATCAAAGCGCAGAGGGGAATTGGCCTGGTAGTTTACATCTTAGCAGGGTGGGGGTCAGAAGGTACTCAAGCAGGTTGGTGAAGATGGATAGGCTCTCAGGCTGAGGCCTGTTCTGGTTTCACACAGTGCAAATGAGCTCATCTGTTCTGGGACGACACTGAAGGTTGCAACAATGAATAGCTGAACTTCTGTGAGAACAGGGTTTGTGCGAAGCTGGCAGGAGGCAGTGGGGTGGGGGACCTGGACTGGTGGTGTGGAGCGAGATTGAGAGACAGATTTTTAGAGATCATTTTCAGGCCTAGTAAAAGATGGTGTCTGGCGGGTGATCCAAAATAGAGCCTTTGCACGTTAATAAGGTCTAGTTACATACTTTCCATGTTAATAATTAGTAGGTGATTAACACAGGCTGTAGGTGGGAAGAAGGGGGGGAGTCCCCCCCTCCAGCACAAGTGAGATCTGTGTTGCGGGAGTGTAGGTGGGGCAGGATAAACCACCACTCTCCCAACACTCCCCCCTTTTGTTACTCCTAAAGTAAGTAATACCCTCCCCCCGCACGTCTGCATTCCTCTGCCCTCTTAAGAGCTTCCTCCCATGCAGGTGTACCCTTTTTTGGCATCCATGCACGGCACACACTCTTAGACTTTCCCCACACTGCGCATATTTCTGAGGAGTACACGTCATATAAGTGCACCCTTCATCCCCTGTTAGGTTAACCCACACCTCCGATAGTTTTCTAAATCTTGGGGCTGTTTGATGGTTGTGTGCCATAGAGTATATACTATCTCCCCTGTTATATATATGGCCACCATGCAATATTTGGTTCATCACTTTCACCTGTTTGTACCTGGGCTTCCCTAGTATCATGAGGTATTTTCCCGTTTCTGTTTGGATTGCCCACAGTCAACCTCATCATGGCACATTTAGGAATCGCATCTGCACAGCATCACACTCCGAGTTGGCACACACAGAAGATCAGCAGGAGGAAGAGAATAACAGGGACCAGTAACTTCATTGCAGTCCCAAGCCATGATAGTACCCAGTCGAAATGCCACACTAAACCAGTCACTAGCTTCAACCCCACCTTCTTCATTCGTACTCCTAGTTCATGCACTGCTGATATTACATGTGAGAGTATCCCATTTTCAGCATCTGATGAAGGCACATCGCGGTTATAAAGCCAAGTTCCCCCAAGATATACTGCTGCTCTACAAGACAACTTAAGGAGAAATCCACCCTATATAAACTCCCAGACTGAATGATCAACATTATTCTCAGCATTTGCTGTTTATTACTGGCTAAGATTGGAAATCTTGAATCTACAACCTCAACTCACATCTAATGATCCACACACCTATTCAGCCAAGCATCAAACACAATCGTATGATTGCAAATGTTTGAAAAACTCTCCTGATGAACCAAACAATTTAATTTGGAGAAACGCGTGTCGAGGGTAAAATGAAAATAAAAACACCATTTACACAGAAAATGACATCAAGACCTTTTATTTGACTTTAGAGGGCGCAGACACAGGTGTTATTCTATTGTTCTAGTATTTTAATACACTGGGCAGCCACAGTGTCTAAACACCTATTGTTGCAGCACATATTCACCTATTTTAAAGACCACAAGACTGTTACGCTCTCCTGGTATCCACGGGGACGCCACCCAGCCCTGGTTGGATGATTTGCACTCTCAGACCCTCTCTCCGTCCCTTGGTAATGCCTCTGGTTAAAGATGGGTCTTAATATTGTAAAAGGTGGATTCTCCGTCCTGCTCCTCGTGGCAGGGGCGCGTAGATGTGGGGGCGAGCAGCGACCAAGTTACTTCTCTTGTGCAATTCCCCCCTGTGGGAATCCAGGCCTGCTGCGACTCTGTAGGTTTGCTGCTTTACAGTCTTTATATGCAGTTCTTATGTTCCGTTTAATTAGAATTATAATGTCTTGCTTCTTTCCTTTTAGGTATGGAAAGGTATTTTGGTGTTTTCATGCAGTTTGAAGATGAGCATGGCCGGTAGGCGAAAGCGCAGTGTGCGCGATGCTGTCCGGTGAGTAATGCACGATGTGTGGCGCTGTTTCGCCTTTATATTGCTAACCTGTGCCTTTTCTCTCCTTGCAGGTTACGATGTTCCTCGTAATGTTATAGCAATGATACTGACCAGGAGATGACTACCCAGGTAAGAATTGTGTGGCTTTCTTCATTCGGGAGGAAACGTGAGTAAACGCTTACTAATGCTGTCTTTCTTTCTCCTCTTTCCAGGTTATGGTATTCCAGGATGCATGCAGTGCCAAATGATGGAGTTCGTACCTTCAGGTGAGTGGAACTGAAGTCAGCGATGGATTGAAGACAGGATACTGTTCCAGGTAAGTTTTCGTAGTATTCTTTCTCTCTCTGCAGGTCCTTGGTTTCAGGTAAACTGGCATCAAAGAACTGGACACGGTGAGCGTTACGCTGCCCACAGCAGAATAACGCAAAGTTTGTTATGCTGTTTGGGTGTGGTTTAAATAATCTCAGGTAAAGTAGTCCAGGTAAAATAGTCCCAGGCCTGCCACACCCAAAGTAGTCCAGGTAAAGTAGTCCCAGGCCTGCCACACCCAAAAGACTAGACCTCATAGCTCAGTTCCTTGTAACTGAGCTATGTGTGTGCCTCCATGTTGGCTGAACCCCCCCTCCCTCCCAAGTTAAATAGTCTCAAGTAAATAGTCCCATTCTAATGTTGGTCTTCATGATGGTTATGAGCCTGGCGCCAAAGGCGCCAGGACTGACTCCAAGAGAGTATTGGATGAGGTATTAAGGCCTTTGACCTGGCCCTAACTGGAAGGCTGACTTGCCAGTGAGGGCCAGGGGCAAGGGTCATGACAAAGACTTGCCTTCAAAATATATACTTGCCACAGCTTGTTCTACTGCTGCGTGTTTTCTTTCACGAAAGTGCAACATGCTCTCCCGATTTTCCGACAAACACAGCCTTCCATAGCAGTGAGCAGGTCGAGCATGTATCGATGCTGCATGGTCATCAGTCTAAGTGCTCTTAGTTCTACCTTTATTACATTGAATCCTCCTTCTGTGTCCTTGGCCAACTGGATCAGCTCCCAGCATACAATCTGAAGCCACTTGGCATTTGCTCGTGCTCGAATGTTAGGGATAAGTGATGCAAAAAATGTCTCTGCTGAATTTAATAGTTTATACTGATCAGTTATTTGCACCAAGAGATTTGAAGAGTCTTTTGAGAGGTAATTGGATGCTCTCTTCCTGCGGGATACCTGTTCTTGCAGCTTGTCTTCTGATAGCACGTCATAGATGGGGGGGCTCCTCACTTGCAGGTCTGGGTGCCAGCTGCCGTGGATTGGGCACCCACTCCACCTTGATATGGTACTCTGGAATCACCAGCCGTGCGGAGTGCAGCATTGCCAGAGCAAGTATGCCTGTTTGCCACACACCCAGAAGTGGTCCATCAATGCAACGTTTCCTTTTTGCATGTCCGGTATTACGTGAGTTCTGTTGTAGTGTGTGTTGGAGCCCATAGGTACTCTTCCCTCCCCCTGGAAACATAGTTCATACTTTTCTTCATGCTGGATCTTGATGGGTTTTTCGAGAGCTGTGACCCATGTTAGTTTCGCGATGGGTTGAGACCATATGTGGGAGCATGTGTCCTCCATCCATTTCAGTCTTTTGTCCCATAAGCCACGTAGCGCTTCTGCCTTGCACATCTCCATTGCCACTTGCCATTTGTTTTCAGTGGACATTGTCCCTTTAATTGCAAAGAATGGCTCTTTAAAGCATGTTGTACCTTGAGGTTTCTTCTTGCACAGCTTTTCGTCAGGAGGAAGCAGTTGTAGTTTTACTGTGTTTCTCTTTAAGGTGCTCATTAGCCTACATAGTGCGAGATGAACGAGACACTGGTCTTCCACTAAGGGTGCTACTTGTGGCACTAAAACCTTAGGCGTCCCTGACGCATGAGGTATCGGTGAACACACATAGCAGCTCCCATTTGTGGGACTCCCACTTGTTAGACTGGTCCAGATGATGAAGATCCTCCACCTCATGCAATCCCAACCTGTGGTATGCATCGTATTTTAATTCTTTTGTTTGCAGCTTCTGCCTGCGTGTTGACTTATTTTTACCATTAGTTAATGACCTTTTGTACCTTTTACCATCAACACTGGCCGTTTTGTGTCTACTGAAAGCATATAAGTGATAAATAGGGAAGAGACCTGCATCAGATGTTGCATTGATATCATTAAGCTGCCAGTATTGAGTATTCAAAAGTGCTTCTGACATGTCAGTAGGGGACAGACTATATACGCTATTTACATTTGATTTACGATATCTGGTTGTATACGGGTCACTTGGTGGTGCTGTAAACATTACTGGAATGGAAAAAGAGTCGTCATATGCATAAATTACATTTTCACTTTCATTCATTGCAAATGGCCCAGGCTGTGATGACACTTTTGTACCATTCTGTGTAGTGTAGTAATGTTTAAGAAGGTATTATGGTCCCATGTTATTTTCAGACCATCCCATATTAGTCTGCTCCCTTCTTATATTAGTTTTCCCCCACCCCCCGCCCCTCTTTTATGTCCCTGACAATAAAAGAGACGCTCCAATACAACCCCAAACACCGTAATATTGTTGAAAATACAATGGCTGTAAAATAAAGGCCACATTCATATAAGTATGCCCTAGTGGCACTTATACTACTCCTACTTCTATCTAACTCAATTCTGTTTGTAACCAATGAACTACTTTCCACCATTGTTGCACCTACAGAGTGGGATATAAGGGGTTACTACACTGTCATGTGATTTTCCAACATCTGACAGGTGTATCCAGTATTTCAGCCCCTTCACCTTCACTGCCAAAGGGGTGCACTATATTTCTTCATAAGGGCCATAAAATCTTGGGCTGTTCCACCTGCGTACAAAGCTGCAGACATATACTAGTTGTCCAGGCATTAAACTACTTGACAGACTATCTGCTGAGGGTGTTGAAGTATCTGTTTCATTTTCTCTAGTGAATGGTTGGGCTGTTTGTTTCAAAATCACTCATACTGCGTTTGTAAGCTGCGTGAGGTATTCCTTAAATTCCTCTGCCATCACTGTGGCACTGGTATGGGCACCGGACATTCTTCTTACCAGGGACAAAGGTGTTTGCATTCGTCGTCTGGTTACTATTTCATGGGGGGACAAATGGTGGTCCTTGCTGGGTTGAGTACGTAGTTGAAATAAAGCCAGTCGGAGACAGTAAACCCAATTCTTTTTAAGAGTGTGGCACAGTTTGAACAACCTACTTTTAAGGAGGTCGTTGATTTTTTCCTACCACCCTGTTCGCTTGCAGGTGATAAATTGAGCACATTTTATGCTTTATTCCCAATAACATGGTCACTTCTTTGAAGAGGTCATTCACGAAATGTGTCCCATTGTCAGAGCATATGACATTGCAGATGCCCCAACGTGGAAACACTTCTCTCACTAGAAACTTAGCTGCACATTTCGCGTCTGGGTGGGCGCAAGGTCCAGCTTCCACCCAGCGAGAAAAGGGCAAACCACTACAATCAAGTACCTAAGCCCCATTGCACCTTTCTCCCATGTCGGCATAATCCATGTGCAGTTCACGGAAAGGTCCGATGGGGCGGGGCAATGTTCCCCGCAATGTTCTGAGAGTCATTCCAGAACTGAATGTTTGGAATATTATACATTAAATTGTCAATTTATTAATGTGTTCCTGGTGGTTCGGGATGAACCATCCCTCCTGGATGTCAGCCGCAATGTGTTGTTTTGATGTGTGGGCTGGAAAGTGTAACTGTGCAAATGCTATTTGCAACAATTCTACAGGCATCACTACTTTCCCTGTTGTGTCTTGTCTCCATAGGAAGTCTGTGGGTGACTGTGTGCAGCCCCTTTTTGGCCATAATTCTTGTTCTGGCTGGTTTACTTTTTTCTTGAGCTCTATTATTTGTGCTGTGGGGAGGGAGTTATAACCACTGTCTTTGGGCTCTTCCATCCGCTCTTTCACCGCACATACTGTTGCAAAGTCTTTCTGGAAGTATGCTGCTTGTATTGCGGCGGCATCCGCTGCCGCGCTTCCAAGTGATATTTCGTCTTTGTTATTAGTATGGGCTTGGCATTTTACCAGGGCTACTATTGATGGTTCTGCAAGTGCCTCTATCAATTCATTTAATAGTGTTGCACTGGTTACCCATCTGCTCTCCTGAACCCTCTTCTCCTCCATCTAGAGAGTTCATCATGTACCGTGGTGGTTACATATGCTGAATCTGTGTATATTGTCACTGCACACCCTTTGGCTGCATAGAGTGCTTCCATTAACGCTACCAATTCTGCTGCTTGAGCTAAATAATGCATTGGCAATCTCTTTTGTATCAGCACCTCGTATTCCGCTTCCTCCAATCTCACTACTGCCGCACCAAAATGCTTTTCACCAGTCTCTGGACAAATGGACGCTGACCCATCTACAAAATATACTTCACCTTCACTCAAGGGAATCTCGCTTGCTTTGGGAATGTCGTCTCCTTCTCCCTTATAGGTGGCACAGTCATGTGTTTGCATTTCTTCCAATGTGCATGGCTCTGTGAGGAATGTGGCTGGGTTCACTGTTTTACAACGTAACACATGAACGTTTGGGCTTAAAATGATGATCTCATAAGCATTGGCCCTTTGTGTGGTGAGTATGGATTTCAATCGCTCCTGTATGGCAAACAGAGAATGTTCAACAAAAAATGTTACTGAACATACCATCACAATTGTGGAGCTCTTTTCAATCGTGAAGGCGGCTGCAGCAAGAGCCTGTTCGCACGCAAAGTGGCCTTGCATCGCTGAATCAAGAGTACCACTGTAATAAGCTAGTGGTTTATGGCCCAATTATGTTTTTGTGTCAATACTGCTGTCATCAGTGTTCCATTTGAGTGTGAGAACAAGAAAAATTCTCGTTCATAATCCGGTGTGGCGAGGACGGGTGCTCTGCATATTAGTTCCTTTAATGTCACGAAAGCAGTATGCATTTCAGGGGTCCATGTTATGGCTGTGTTCGCTTTCTGTGCTTCTTTTAAAGCTTGCAGTAGGGGTTGTTTGTAGGCGGTGTAGTCTAAGATCCATGCCCTGCAATAATTACATATGCCGAGAAACTTGTGCATGTCCTTTACTGTGTGGGGTCTGGCTGTTGTTCGCACTGCCGCTGCTCTGACAGGAATTATTCTCTTACCATCTTTGGATATTAATTGGCCCAAATACAACACCTCTGCGACAATATTGAAGTTTGTTCTTATCTACCTTCTATCCCTTGTGTGCCAGCAATGTTAACAAGGTTACTCGGTCTCCTCTGCACATTTCCTCCCCTTCACTGCACACTAGGAGGTCATCAACATATTGAATGATGGTGCTTTGAACAGCAATATTACCGAGGGCTTTGTGCAATATTCTCTTGAAAATGCTTGGGCTTTCACAGTACCCCTGGGGCAGTCGGCAATGCTCATATCTTTTTTCCCCCTAAGGTAAATGCTGTCAGGTTTTGAGAGTCTGGGTCGAGGGGCACCGAGAAAAAGTCATTTTCTAAGTCCACCACAGTGAAATGGGTGGCCTGTTTTGGAATACTGCACAAGATGGACACCGGGTTCGGGACACGAGGGAACTCTTTTTGGATAATATTAAGTGGGCAGAGATCCTGCACCATCCTCCACGACCCCCCTTTCGCTTTCTTAATCTGATAAATCGCAGTATTGCATGGGGAATTTCAGGCTACAATGATGCCTTGTCGTAATAGTGTGTCTTTTATGCCCTCCTCTGCTTCGCCTGATAGGGGCTACTGTCTCACTCTGGGGCAATACTGCTCCTGGTTTGATCTTTATTTTTATTTGGGTCCATTCCTTCAATAACCCTACATCATGCGGGTTTGTAGTCCATAAATCTGGTGGCACTAATTGTAAATCATTGTCACAGAAAGACAGCGATGCACGGACGATGGCCATGAGGGGCTTATCACTCGTCTATTTTGTGCCATTATTTCACAAGGAATTCATACTTCTAATATTTCGCCGTCAGTGTCGTCACCATTGAACAGCTCTTCATCAGTTAACTCGTGCAGTGCTATGTTTGGGTCAATACACAATACTGTCCTCCACTTGCAGCCATGCCTGTCCAGTCCAATTGCCACAATACGTTTTGAAACCTGAACCCTTGGCAAATCAAGAGACAAAATGGTGCAAGGCACTATCTCGGGGTCGCTACTGGTTGAAAAACAAAATCAGAAGGCACTCTCCAATCCTTACGTGTAATCCCTGGCACCACCCTTGCTAGCACCTGTATACCATAAACAAACATGTCCGCGTTGGTTGGTACCCCTCGGACAACTGTCTTGTTTGCTATTGTTTGTATGAGAAGCATTGCTCGTATGGAGCACATACCGGGGGTGGAACATACCACCCCTCTGTCTGTAAATGCGATGGTCATATTTAGTTTGCTTAGTAGGTCTCGCCCTAGTAAATTCACAGGTGAGTCCTCATGATACAGTAGGGGTGCTTGTACTGTTCTTCCTCCTATTTTGACATCTAACTAGTATGTGTAAGGAACCGTGGCTACAACCCCAGCAAATCCCTGCATCTCGATATTCTTGCTAGATAACCGAAAACACCTTCACAAAAACAGGATTTCTCTGCCCTTGAGTCCACCATAAAGATGAACGGTCTGTTTCCTATCTCTGCCCCCACCATTGGTTCCTCGTCTGGACGTAAGGTAGTGGATAGGACTGCACATGCAAGGGTTCTTTGTGGGCTGTCCTAATCTGTGTGGGTGTTTGTTCCTGGGCAAGAGTACACATTTACACTTAGCACACACGTTCCTTGATAGGGTGCTGGAGCTCCGTTGGCTGTGGTGGCGAATGGATTTGCATGTGTGTATGTGTGTACAATGCGATTGCTACGTTGGACGGGTTTGTGCAGGGTACCCTGGTCTGGGCCTATTGTCAGGCTGCCCACCCTGTGTGCAGGGGCCCATAGGGAGTCCATACGGGCTACCTGGGTGTGGGTGCCCATATTGTTGTTCACTGCTGTACCTCTGTGTTCTGATAATTGGCTACAGGCCGGATACGACATTCCCTAGCAAAGTGTCCCCACCTCCTGCATGACAAACATGGTCTAGGTCTACCCCACCATGGGCCTTTCCCTCCATATGCATATCCACCCCTTCCTCGCTGTCCTCGATATCCACCTCTTCCTCTTGCCGCATTCCTCTCCACCTCTTTGCTCTTGTCCGTTGTCTACCCATGTAGCTGCCATTCTGGCCTGTAGTGCTCACAACCCCTCCCCATCATCTCCCTACCGCGCCGAGGGAGGTGCAGCAGTTACTGCCGCAACTTTCACTAATTTACTCTGTACCAGCTTTGCTTCATCAGCAAATCTCCTCTGAACTATTTCCTTTTCCCTTTCTTTGATCCTCCTGCAGTGGTGTACTATAATGCTTTGTTTTTCTGGCTTTCTATCACAGCAATTTTATCAAGGGCTTTCTGTACCTCTTTTGGGAGGCCTTGCTTAATGATAAAATAGAAAAGGGAGGAAGACTGGTCCCAGGCCGTGCCTGTCTCCGCTCGCCACGGAGAATGAACTGCTCGGCCTCTTCCTCGTCCCCCATGGTACATTGCATTACCGAGTGTAAATCTGGAGTATCAGGGAAGGTCCTCTGGAGTGCATCCCATACTCGTGTCCGCACATGGTTAAAGGACACCCCGTCATGCGTTTCATTTCCCATAGTCACTCCCAGGAACCGCGCCTTCACCCACACTGAGTCTGCCTGATCTCCAACTGCAGATATTAAAAGGCCCTTTATGTCCCCAATTGCTAATGGCACTCCCGCTGTATTTTCTTCAAATGCATATATCCATTTTCCCGCACCCCCTGAAAGCAATGGGAGTGCTTTGAGGAGATTGCTCTTGTCCATCAGTGCACAAGGTATACAATGAGGCCTTCCCCTTCCCCTTACTCACCTTCACTACTTTCTTTTTCACCAATGCCATTCTTCATAGCCTGTTTCGGAGCCTTCCCTCCCATCCTTCCTCTGTTGTTATTTGCGGGGTCGTCCATTGTATTGGCTGTACCCCTCCCACTGACCCTTTATCAGTCTCATCAAAGTCACTCCAACATTCCTCGTCCCTTTCTGAGGCTACTGAATCATATCCCACACTTTCCGCCTCACCTTCTCGTTCCACTCTTACTGCCTTTTTTGGGGCACTGTCTATTCTGTAAACGGGATTCCTGGATTTCCTTTCATTTTCGGGTAATGCAGCAGTATTTATTAGCATCAGTTGATGGAATTTAGGTACAGTACCACTGGGAAATAGACTCTCTTAACCATGCCTCCATAGTGTCTTGACTGTTACCCTTGCAACTCCTGATAAATTGCACACTTGCCCACCTTGAACTCTCAACGCACCTTCTAAACCCTGCGTCACCCTCACAGGCTCGGAATATATCTAGTCCGCTTTCCTTTTAATCACTTCCTTTCTGATGCGGACCCAATCTCCCACATCAACATTGAGTTTCTTCCTTCCTGATCTCTCATTGGTCTCCCTTACCCACTCATTTTTCTTTCTGACCATTCTTCCTCTCGCCTCTTCCACCACACAATCAGATTCTCACGCTCTACCCAACCATGGTGGCGAGACCCTGGTGTTGGGCTTTCTCCCCCTGATCAACTCGAGTAGGCTTACACCAGTATTCACATGGGGTGCTAACTGTATGGCATACAGCCTGTATCACAGCAATCTTTCTATCCTTCCCACATGCTCCGGCCATATGTACGGCTTCCATGAGGCAGCGATTGACTCTTTCTACCATCCCATTGGTCTGGGGTTGGTACAATGCCGTTTTTTTTATGTCTCATACCACATAATCTCAGGTACACTTGGAAATGTCCCCCAGCAAATTGCTTTCCATTGTCAGTCAATATAGAGACGGGGAAACCCTCTCGCTCAAAAATACATTGCAAAAACACAACCATGCTTTGGGCTGTTATGTCCAGCATTATCCGAAACTCTGTCCACCTTGAAAATAAGTCAATCAAAAACAACAATAAATCTACCACGGCCACTCCCCATATCCATCGGCCCCACAATGTCAATTTCCAAGTCACTCCTCACCCTGGGAGGAGCATCAACATTAACCACTGGCTGCTGCTTTGCCACCGCGTTCTTACCTGATATTTCACATTCAAAACACTTCTTTACCATCCTTTTCTCATCACGATCGAAACCCGGCCACCAATAATCTTCTCTCAGAACTCCCTTGCTCTTGTAAACCCCAATATGTCCTTCATGACCAACTTCCACCAACCTCCTCCGTAGGGCACTGGGAACTACTACCTGATCCCAGCGATACAAAATCCCATCTCTCACACTCAACTCAGATCTCACTTCCCACACTGACCTCTCTTCCCCACTCAAAAGCCTCTTCTCAGGCCGTCCCTATCGAACAAAGCGCATGACACGCACCCAACTCTCACCCTTCCTCAAAGCATCCACCCATTCTCCTAAGGTGATGACCCCCATCGTGCGACACAAAAACCTTATCCTCCATTCCCCTTCAAGGGTCTCATCCTCAACCTCACACAATCTCGACACATGATCGGCCCTTATATTCTCCTTTCCTGAAATAACCTCCACATCAAATTTGTGCCCCTGTTACTTAGCCACCCAATATGCTACTCTCCTTGACACTCTTTCCAAACCCTTCTTCTCAAAAATAGACTTTAGTGGTCTATGATCAGCCTTTATTGTAAACTCCATCCCCCAAACAGAATTTGGGAACTTCTCGACTCCCCAATGACAGGCTAATGCCTTTTTCTCTAGAACAGAGTAGTTCCTTTCTGCTCCCCTGAGCATCCTCGATGCATGCGTTATTACCATATCTTGACCATCCTTCCCAACTTGGGTCAGCACTGCACCAATGCCATTCTCTCTAGCATCTACAGATATGGTACACTTCTTCCCGGTATCAAACATTGTCAAAGCATTGGCCATGTCAATTTCTCTTTTTATACCTTGGAATTCCTCCTCACACCGACCATCCCACTCACATTCCACCCCTTTCTTGAGCAATCTCCTCATTTCGGTAACTTTCTCGGCAACATTTTCCACAAACTTATAATAGAACTCTATCATACCAAGAAAAGAGCGTAGTTCCCCTTTACCTTTGGGTGACCTCACTTTCTTAATGCCTTCCACCAACTCTTTCTTTGGACGCAGACCATCCACCGATATCTTGTGTCCTAAATACTCTACCACATCCTTTACACTTCTCTGCCAATAGCCTTATTCCACTCTCTCCCAAGATCCTCACCACCTTCCTCACATTCTCTTCATGTTTCTCCCAGGTATCACCACACCCTAAAATGTCACCCTGAAAACGCCACACCCCTTCCATTCCCCCCAATAATTTGTCCATCACTTTTTGAAAGACAGAAGATGCCGACACTAAACCTAAGGGCATCCTACAAAAAGACACCTTTGTGGGTAATAAACTCTGTGAGTTCTTTCGATGACTGATCAAGCTGTATCTGGTGATAGGCCGACACCATGTCCAGTTTGGTAAAATATTTGGCACTACCAATCAAAGCTAACATCTCGGACATGTTGTGCAACGGATGTCGATCTTTCCACAATTATAACCGCCAGGTCTTTTATCCGACGGCATTAGATTCTCCACCTTCCCACCTACAACACCCTCATACACTTCTCGTGACATCAACGACAATTTAACTCCAGAGTCAGCCATCATGCCTACTACTTTACCATTTAAATAAATGTTTGCGAATGGACTGTCACAACTCTCTTCGTCATTGCACATCACCATGTTCACTGTAACGACTTCAACACGTTCTTCCTCATCCTCACCAGACAATTGCTGCATATCCTCACCCACATAAAGCACCTTCCTTCCCCCTCCCAACACATAATTCTTGCAGCAGTTTGTATGGTGCCCCCACCTCTTACATTTATTGCGTATCATTCTTCTACCAGGGCACACTGGTAAATTAGCAAAATGACTTGAGCTTGAACAGCAAAAACGCAACCTCTCCTCTCTCTTAGAACCCTTCGCTTTATTATTCCTCTCATCTCCTGTCTCAAAACTGTTGGATGGTTTCTCCTTTCCATTCTTCTTAGCATTCTTATATTCTTTACCCGGATCATCCACTCTCAATATCTCACTAGACATGGGCCTATTTTCTTTTCTCATTAACTTAGCTACGCAATGCATAGTATGCTCAACCCTTTTAGCTATGGCTACCTCCTCCTCCAAATCCGGCTCATGTTTTAGCCATATCTCGTCCCTTATGTTATCATTCAAACAGTGTATCATATACTTATCACGTATATGCTTGTCAAGTTTCTCTCCAATTTTACAATTTAGTGCAAGATGGCATAATCCTGTAATGTACTCTTGTACATTCTCTCCCTCTCGCTGCTCCCTTACACCAAAATTGGACCTTTCTAATACAGTACTAGTTCTAACATCAAAATGACGGTCAAGTTTCATTAATGCATTGTCAAATTCATTCACCCCGCACTCCTGATCCAAATCCGGGATTTCAGGCAATGTCTCATAAATTCTTTGACCTTCATATCCCAGAAAATGTAATAAAAGGGAGACCTTGCATTCAGCAGAAATAATGTTCCCGCACGCTGCCTTAATATATGATGCCTTTTTTCCAGGCTGCCCACTTTATGTTTACTGGGGCAGGACTAGCCATATAGGCAGGTCGGCCTGGAACCTCACCTTTCTCTCTCCTTGTTAGTCTTTTGCTGGGGTTGGCAGTTAGTTAATGGCACTAAATTGTGCCCACCAGGTTCTGCGTGATGCTACCAGTAGTTTATGGATGGTATCCTAGTCCACAAACAACTGCGTTGAAGATAAATCCTTATCCTAATACAACTGCAGCATGTAGTATTCAGCACTCTCACCATCAGATTCCACACTGCTCAAATGTCGGCAAAATAAAACCAAGTTTGCGTGCACACCCTTCCCTAGGGCCCTGGGCGTACACGCAATGTCTCTTCGTTCTGCTGTTTCAGGTAACTGTCCTTCCGTGTTGGGAGCGCTCCACATTTGCTTCCTCGTTTTTTCTGTGTAGAAGAAAAAAAATCCTTTGATGTTTGCAACTAAAACGCTGTAGCGTCACTATCTACAAACGTTGTTGTGGGCGGATGTGCTCTCCTTCCCACTGCAAGCCCAGGCGTACGCTTTGGCACGGAGACACCCTTATTGTGTATTGACACCTCCCCCACATGCCTGCTGTAGACGCTCGTAACTGCCTCCATCTTGCAGGCCCAAGCATACGCGTTGCTATGCATGCATTGCTATGGACATGCGCGAGCGTTTTGAGAACTGACACCTCCTCCTCCAGACCGCCGGCTCAGAAGTGCACCTTAATCACATCAGCACAGCATACGTGCGAATTTCAAAGCTCAAATGTCAACTCTACGGAGTCTCTCCTCTCGGCCTTGGGTGCGCGCGCCTAATGTCAATTTCAATTTCTTTCTGCTTTTGCATATCCACTTTCGCGCACCCCAGAGAGGGTCGCTTAACATACGACACTGGTTGCCTCCCTCTCTTATTGTTCCTTCTCTCTCTTATACGGGTGATGCAGCGCAGAACTGTAGTTTCCTCCTTCGCTCTCCAAATGCTGCCTGGTATTGCTCCTCCTTCATGCAGGCCCAGAGTTGTTACAGCCTCACCACTTTCAGTAATTCTGGAGCTGCGCTTCTAGTTTCCAGTACATCGGGTTCACAGTGACTGCTGCAACAGTATGTGTTGGGGATCTTCCAGGGCCTTTAATGCTCGTCGCCAATATAAAGATGGCCCCCACACGTTGCTTGGTTGGCATTCAAGTAGTTATTCTTAAGTTACATAAACATTAAAGACCCCCAATCTATGGCCAGCAAGACAGAATATCATTCCCACTGAGATGATGGACACTCCACATTTCACCCCAAGATTCTACTCCTCTCCTAAGCACATGCATCACAACATTTACATTCTCAGACATTCAAAGTAAGAGTCACATGTGCAGGTTTCTAAGGCACTAGTTGGCCCTGGGAGCCCAAAGTAGCTCCTGCTTGTTGGAATCTAACCAGGCTCTCCTACGGTAGAAGCATGAGCTAAATTGCTCCCAGCTCCTATCAATTTCGAATCCTGTGATTGGGGTATGACATAGACTGGTTGTAGAGACAATCATTCTCTGCTGTAATAATTATTCCATTACTGCAGGGATGTCATTTTTTCCTTCTGGTGTAATGGATGGCACAAAAACCACTGTGACTATGAGGCGGTTCAATGGTTTTTATTTGTATTTGTTGCCACTCGGGCTCTTGGTAGTCTCTTGTTGGGTTTCCTCCCGAAGCCAGGTGACCGTAATCCTTTGTTAGTACTACTGTTCGGGAATCCATACTGTCTAATTCCTGTCTTCTTCTAATGGTGGCTCCCTAAATGCATGATATCTAACCTCCCTCAGGGACGTCCTAGCTTTCCCTACCAAAGGTTGTGTTCTGAAGGGAGTTTGGATAGTGCCTTGTACTCACTCTATGATCTCCAGGCTGCTTCACTCATGCCCTTTCGTCTCTTCTCCTCTACAATTACTACAACTCCTCTCCGGCTTACTCCTCCCGCCAGTTCTTTGTCCAGTAGATGTTTCACTCCTCCTATCCTTGCCTCCACCCTTTGATGTTACCACTCCTACCACTCCACTCTACTTCTCTCCTCCACTCCCACTTCTACTCTCCTCCCTCCACCACTGCTAATAGTCTCCTCCCGCCACTACTTGTCTACTCACCCGACTACTACCTAATGCCACCACTATGACTCTCCTCCCACCTCTACCACTCTCCTCCTTCCACTACTACTTTTCTCCTCCTCTATAAACACTCTCCTTTCACCCAGTAACATACACTTTACATCCACTCCCTACACTATCTTCTACACCCTTGCCACAATCACACGTACACTCACAATGCAGAACCCCTTTCACTCCTAAACCAATCCCTCAACTGCTGCACAAATCTCGGCCACAAGCCGCCATGCCCTCCTTCCTCCTGCTGGTCTTTTGGTCAACTTCCACAGCTAACCTCACCTGAAAAACCCTCACTTCCTGTTTGTCCCTTGTCTCCCCACTCTGTCTTGATTGCTAGCTTTCTCTAGCCAATTTTGATCTACCTTCCCAGCCTTGAAAATATATGTGAAAGGGGCAGTCTTTAAAAGGGGACTAAGCCCCGCCTTCTTTACCCATGTGTGCTCGCCACTCCTGGAGCATAGCAGTGTTTGGGGAGCATTTTTCACATTCCAGGCAGGCGTTCAGGTAAGTTTGGACACTTAGGCTTTGTTTCTGCTTTTTAGTCCCTGCTTGGCTAGTGGGACCACTGTTACAGCCACAAGTCTTCTGCCACTCGTTGCCGGTCTCTTTTGCTGGTTCTGCGTATGCAGGCTGCACTTCGCTGGAGCAGCTTTCTCCCTGCTTTGGGTAGCTGTGCAGCATCAGACTGCCGCGCCGGTAGTGCAACCGGGTGCCACAGCACTCGCCCTCTCTGCAGATGTGTGGCGACATCCTGATCCCAGAGGGACTGTGGCTCCTTGTTGTTTCCCATTATCCATTCACTTGGGGAACACTGCCACTGACTCCTATGCTTGTTCTAGGTTGCTAGTCTATCACACCTAGTCAAAGGTTCCTGGAAAGTAAAATAAGCACTGGCAAGCATTTTGGTACAGAGGCATGGCTGGAGATGAGGGTCTGCACTTTGGCATGCTGGCACCAGGATTGGCAACCGGAATTGGGTCCCTTTCGGTTTTGTGAAGAATCCTACGGATCCCTCACTGTAATCCTGCCTAAAGTCTCCTCCCAGGTGGCCAGGGAAAGGCAGACGCTTCCTGATCCTGGTGGTGGTATACTGCGGGAGCATCACCTGGTTGGAGACAAGGCCCACAGTGGTGAGGTGATCCCATGGGATGAGACTCAGTATTTGTATTTGTCTTCTGAAAAGAAGTACCTTTCTGGGTTACTAATACAGGTGATGGCATATTGTTATGATAATGTACCTGACCCACAGATTTTACATTATAATTGTTCTTTTATAACACGCTTAATATCAGTGAGTGGTTTCTAAGTTTCCAAGACAAACGTGTCGCCCCTGAGCTATCCTTCCTCACCAAGATCTATGACTCTGGGTGCAAGTTTTGTAAAAATCTGAGCAAGCCATATTAACAGAAAGATCTTCTAAGACATTTCAAGATAAACACCCACCTTACCCCCAAGAGACTGACTGCTGTAGTTGCCATGTAGAAAACGAGTTGAAGACTGAGGTGCAGTTGTCAAACCGTGGGTCTCGGGAATGAGAGGGGCTCCTTAAACGTGTGGCCGGACCGGAGACACCTTCAGAGAGGAAGGGTGTGGGTCCCTAAGAAGCCAGAAGCAGTAGAATTTGTGGCAGAAGTCGTGGAAGCGGTGCGACCCGCAGAGCAAGTGTTAAATAAGCTGGTTAGTGAAGCCTGGCGTTCTTATATCTTGCGCTCTCTTACCGTGCGCAAGCATTTCCGGCAACAGTATCCAGCTCCCTATTCACTTGCGTAAAGCAAGCTGAAGTTGTTTGTTGAGGCTGTGAAAAGCAAACTCTACTTCAAATCCATTAAACCTTTTAAAAGACTGTTGCCACCTGAAGGAGTGGTTGCATGTCAAATATTTAAAAGAGTGAACGTTGCGAAAGGCCATTACTGAATACCTGACTTTGATAAAAACAACTGTTGAAACCTTTAATCCGTGAAAAGTGTGGTTGCATATGCCTAATTGTGATTCTCAAAGGCAGACTGAAGTCTGTCATTTACTTTAACGCAGCATACATTTCCATCTACATAAAGTTACATACTTAAACAGTGTATCTATGATTAAAGAGGAGAGCAGGCATTGCCCACACCAAGAGTTTCCCCATATTAAGAGTAAAACCAGCCTTTCACCGAGCTCATAAGCAATCTAAGCTAACAATCTAAGCAATCTAAGCTAACACGAGTTCAACTTGGCCTAAGATAACAGTGTGCAAACATTACCTGAAGCTCAGAGATTGACATCAAAGCTACTGGGTAATAATTGTGGTAGTAGTTCAAAGTGCTGAAGCTGTGGTGGTATATCTGGTTGTCTGTAGATGCAACATTGTAGTAGCCTAAACAAAAGTACTGTGAGACACAGGTGACTGTTCTCATGGTGAATCAGGTAGAAGTGAAGTTGTTGAAGTGGAAGCAGCAGCTCTGTGAAGTCATCCTGACAATTATACCATTGTGCATTGTAAAACTGTAATTAATGAAATACTAACCTTTGACCAAGAACTGTGTCTCACTGACAGTTGCAGAATTTACAGTTTGTATGAACTGTGGCAAGTCTTCCTGAAGTGGTAACAAAGCATCATAGCTGAGATTTTCATTGGTGCAATTTTGAGGAAGTGGAAAGTTGATATTTCACCAAGGAGAAAAGATTTGCCATCATTGGAACTTTGAACATCAAGTACTGATTTGAATCTTTCTCACCTACAAGAAAGATTTTATTTCTTTTGTTGGTTGAACATTAGTAGAATTGACCTTGAATCCTGGTGAAGGGAATTTACCCAGGACATTATTATAAGGTTATTAAGAAACTGTGAATGTTGTTTGTTATGTTGTATTGCCATACATTGGGCCTCATCACGAGTTTGGTGGTAACCCTTAAATCCGGCGGTAGTGCTATTACCGCCAGATTTAAGGGTCCGCCAAATCAGGGCTTCGGCAGATTTCTCCCCAGCTCTGAGCTGGGGGGAAATCCGCCGAAAATTCGCGCTCATACCGCCGGCGGATTTCCCGCCGGCGGTATGAGCGCGAAAATTCCCCATTGAGCCCAACGGGGAATGGGGCATTCCCGAATGGGCTCAGTGGGGAATGGGGAATTCCATTACCGTCAAACCCGTGATCCGGCGCTAATGGCGCCGGGGGGTTTGGCGATAGGGCAGATAGCCCAACTCGTGATGAGGCCCATTGTCTTTTTGTATTTGTTGCTTATTGTGAGGGCCAGATATCCTGACTGTTTTCCTTTAGCTTTGGCTAGGCAGGGAAATCCTCAGCAGAGTCGTGATAGTTAGGCATTTTACTTAATTTAATTTGGCATGTTTGGGTCAATCATCAAACAGTTGTCCGCCTCGCATTACTGACCCCTCACAGTTTCCACCGACTTCCTCGTGGTTAGGACTGGCTCTGTATCTACCCACTGACCAGTCCAGGGTACTGGCCTTGTCATATTGGTTTCAAGGATATTGGGGTTTCTGTTTTAAGGATTTCATTGGGTTAACCTGAATTTGTACTGGCGAAGCATTTGTGACAAGACTCACCTTGTTTGTTACATAACAACACATCCAAATATGAATCACTTGTACTAGTTTCAATTCTGTTTTCAACATAGCTATTACTTTGTTCTCATTTCCACCTGGAATATCTAGAATCACTCCTTCCAGAGTACAATAAATTGTGCACCCTAATGTACACAATAATTCTCACTGGGTGGAGCAGGCTTAGGAGAAATACATGTTTGTCTGAAAAGGGTCCCAAAGTCACTGACAAGTGGGGCAGTTACAGGATGAATCACAGGAGTGTTAAAAATGCAAACAGCTTTAACAGTAGTAGAAGAAAACGGCACATTTGGGAAACATTTGGACTTGATTGCTGAGCGATTAGCGATTTGCTCCAGTATCTAATAAACCAGGCACATATTTCCCTTCAATTCTACATTTAATAAAAGGGATGATTTATTCTATGGGTGTCATCTTTCTTTCCCTTGGCTATCTAAACCGTCTTGCTTTGTTTGGGACTGAAAGTTTTGTGTATTCAGATTTGGAAAAGGAAAGTGAGTCAGTGGTAGTTTCTGCAACCTAAAGCTGGGGCCTGATAGAGCCCAATCTCCAATGCTTATTGTATTGGCATGCAGTGTTAGTTGTTACAAACCCATTTTGCAATCCCTGTGTATCTTGAGGATACTTGAGGAACATTCAGAGCATAAACACATTTCTCCAACAGGTATATCTCCATATACAAAAGGGACATTCGTGGATGTGTGTGTGTGTGTGTCTGTTCGAAATGTTCAGCATACTTCCCAACATACAATCCTGAAATTTGGCATGTATGTCGGTCCCATGGTGCAGACATTGTAAAACATATAAAAGATAAATGGTCTGCAATGCTTACCCCTGCCATCGGGGGGGGTTTCTATTTTTGTTGTTGTTTTAAGCGGTCTGCAATGCCTACCAGTGCCATATGGCTCATCGCGCTGTAGTTCTACGTAAACTTCAGCAGTTCATTGTTCCTAAACTTTCCATGCTATCAGCATTCTAGCTGACATTCAAGGCACTCACTTCTGAAGTTAGGCGTGGCGACACAAAACAGTGCTTTTGTAGTAATGCGGGTGATGGGGAACGGTGCATGTCTTTTCAATGCACTTGCACGATTCAAATGCAACCTGCCTAAAGATTGTCTGTCTGTTCTGTTCCCCCCCTGTCCTCTTCCCCATAATTTGCACTGGAAAAAACAGCAAAATCGCTGTTTAATGTGTCTCAACTGTTAAATGAATTTTACACACTTACTCTGCCGACTATTATCGTCTCAGAATTTCAAGGGCTCTGAGTGACTGTTGTTTTTTCCCCTTGTCCCCAACCCTCCTTGAGCACTTTGAACCACTTTCCTGTGTATAGGCGCTATATAAATAAACAATACAATAGTGTCCGCAATGGCGTTGCCTGTCACATTGTGGCAAATCTCTCATGATAATTACAGGAACTTCATTTCCAACAGGAATTGATGAATGCATGCCATTCCATCAGCATAACGCTTACACACTTCAGCCCTACACCTACGGCACTTACGTTGACGTCGCTGCTGCCTCGGCTGTAGATCGGGACACCTATAATGTTGCTACGCAATCTCAACGCTCTAACTCAAAGTAGCTGGAAACGATTGGATTTTGTATTCGGGTAACGCAAACAACTATGCAACATCATCTATATTCGTTCAATGAATGAACTTCAGACTAGGACTGAAGTGGGAATTAACGTGTGAAGCACCGGTACACCTACTAGTAGCTATATATGACAAACCTAAAATGGCTTATTCTACTCCCGCATTGTAGGTGGATGGGATTTATTTTGTTCCTGCTTTTATAAACAATCAAAACATTGATGATTGCTAAACATACTCCAACCACAAGGATGTCGGACTATATTGCATTGATGACTAATACGGGTGAAACATGTATGCAGTGTCTGCATCCGTAAGAGCTATCTTATCTTAGGTTGATACAGCTACGTATAAAATGGTTCTATGTTCTTTTGCCGCCATTTTTTTTTAAATGTAATGTTTTACAAAAAACTTACCTCCAAAAAACTCCCCCTTCCATATTATTTTATCCCTATCCCAAACCCCCCTTACCCCTATAAATTGTTCGATGAGTTTTATTTTTAATGTACGTTTTTCGTACAAAATTACATCGAAAAAAAAGGCTGGTGACAAATTACCTAAAAGCAGGCATTTGAGCTACATTACATACCCCTCTGAACTGGAGGTAAACTTCCAGGGATGGCTGCTGGGTGGGGCTGTGGCATATGTAACTTATTCTACATGTATGTTTTGTATGGCTATTTTTATTGAGGTTATAAATAAAATAGATCATAACATAGAACACAGATTTGATGAACAAAACATCATGCTCACCCCAAACTCCCCCACCCCTCGTTAACAACTTCCACATTCCCATGTCCAATCCTCCCCTCTTCCAATACCCTTGCAGAAGTCCCACCTTGCCCATGACCCTTTGGACTGGTCTTAAAGTACCGTAGGGTAGAAAAGGTGTACAGGTTTGCATTGGTGTAGGTCAAGAAATCCAGCACTGATTTTCAGATAGGAACAGAGCTATCGGGACCTGCATTTGGGCCTAGGAAATCTGCTCCAGCTAGGGTGTACCATTGTCTGCGGATCCACATATTATATTCATGAGGAGCCTTTTTAGTTTTGGCTATTATATGGCACTAAAGCACCTGCTATAAGCCAAAACTATTGCATTGGTGTATTGCTGGGAGGGAGGTGTGAGGAGGGACACAGAGCTTGTGGGTGGTGGTTGGTTATTTTCCCACCGATTGACTGCCCATGGCAATGGTACTTCCTATGGTCATTTCCACCAACTATCTACCCGGCCCTGCTCAAAACATAAACTCATGGGATCTCATTGAGCTAGATTTGTCAAGCAGTAATATCCAACTTTGTTCCTCAGTGTTATGTCAAAGCAGCTTCAGAGAGCCGATGTCTTCATTGCAGCTATAAACATGCTACTGGTATGATAAAATGTCTTTTAACCAGGTGTGCCTTCAGCCACTTGATATATAAGCAGTATGCATGTCCATGCACGAAAGGCCTGTTAAAAACAAGCACTGTTAAAGCCAATCGCTTTGGCTTGTGTATAGGTATTAGATGGGCATTTCCAAGGAACTGCTTTTCTATGCCGAGGTAATTGCACCATTTTGCAGCTGTAACCATGTTATGGCAGTGCCAATCCAATGTCTGTCCTTTACTCACACAAAAGCCAAAACTGTTAGCTTTGCCAATGCCTTTTCTTCCGAGTAGCTGCATAGGATAAATTGGCTGCCAGTAAAAGTTGCTCTCTCAGCTTTTTATCCGGTTTGGTCATAATTTTAAAGCTGTTTTCCCTCTTCCACCGTACAATGAAAGTAAGATACCAAAGTATTCAAGATACCAAAGTATGATTGAGTAGCCCAAAGGTTTCTTTATAGCTTGTATTTCCTCTCCCCAATAGACTTTCAGTTGAAGGTATCTGCACCATATGTGAAGATCCCCTTCTCCCCCACCATCTTTCCAGCACTCCCGTGGGACTTTACAGAGCATGTTGTCTTTCCTTGCTGGCGTATAGCAGAACCCATGCATAATTTGGTACTGGGTTCCTTTATAAGTTATGCATCTAGTGTTTTTTGTTATACCAAACCAGAGTCTCCCATTGCTTCATTGGAATTTCCGTCCCCAGGGTCCTCTCTGTACACTCAAGTACACAATAACTGGGGAAGGTGTGTCAACACTCTCCCCCAAACCACAGAAGCTGAATGTAGTCGACCATCCACCCGTGGTTGGCACAGATATGTGATATATAAACACAGGATACCATGTGGCAGCCAGTGGGAGGAAGAGGGTTAGGGAGAGGTTGTGGACGGGAGGGGGAATGTAGGAAAACCGGATAGAGGATTAGGAAATGCCTAGGTTGGATAGGACAGGGGAAGTAACAGGGAAAAACCCTACACTGACTTATATCTGGCAGAGTGCTGTAGAACATAACACAAACTCAGGACACCAGTAATGCCCCCTAAATACAGGTCACTAATGCACCTTCCTATCGTACTTGCACTCCTAATACCCCTTGATACAGGCACAGGTTGTTGTACAGTTACATGGACTACACATATGCAAGCAAAAATGAAACAGATTTATGGGAGATTATCCCAACATGAAGAACATGACACATGGCCCTATGGGTAAGCACTAGCAACATTCACAAATATAGAACATGTAGGACCAAGGGCCTAGGCTCAACACAAACATTGAACTGTGTTTCAGAAAACACACTCTGAGTAACTTAGTTAACAGCACTGATATCCAAACGAAGTCTGAGCGTCCTGCCAGGTTTAGTGCCACAAGTTTTTAAGCACCCGTACTCTCCAACTCAATAGGACAGGAACCACATTCTCTCTTCAGAAACTATTAATAATCACTGAGTTCTGAGCCCATACGCAATGCACTATCAAAGTTCTTTCCCTTTGGTTTGTTTTCGATAGAGCACTTCATGAACATAGTCCCGACATGAGCCCGTGAAAGTAGACAAACCCATCCTGCACTTATCTGAGCGTCCGGGAAGCTCGCAAGCCTTCCCGGCCGTAATCTGATGAAGCCGTGACAGCAGCAGCAGCGTGGGTCCGTCTTCCGCCACTTCGCGTTCCAAGTGCCTGTTCAGGAACGAATGAAGGACGGCATGGAAGCCGTGCGTGTCCTCGTTGCGCTGCCGTAAGCTCCTTCAGAATGCCTACTCGGATAAAGACAATGCAGGCGCGAGCCACTCCTCTTGATCCTCCGGCATGGCTTCACCTCGAAAAGCAGAATAAGCCACACCTGCCGTCCGCTGTTGGCCCTTGATAAACTGTAATAGAAGAGATTAGACCAACCAGATCAGAGATAACATCTGATTACTGTTTCAATTGTAATCACTAATTGTTTATTTTACAAAAAACGCACACCAAATTGCATAGTAACAATTCTATTCATGTAAAATATGGCTCCATAAACCAAAACAACACATCCCTCCATACAAACTTCATTCACAACTTCTTCATGCATTCATCATATTCACAAACAATAGAAAATTATATCTTGTTCATATCACAATAGCAGTTTGAGCACTTGTTAATCCAACACTTGATTAATTTGCAATGTGCCCCTCTGTCAACATTCAGGGGGTAGGAAAACTGTTTGTCGACATGTTTCGGTTGGGTTCTCAGCGTGGGTAACTGATTCACTCGTATATTATGTTCAACCTTCTTCAGGACAAGGGAAACAATCGCCAATTCCGCGTTGTGTCAAAGGAAAGTGGGGGTGTGAGGCAAGGAAGCCTTGGGTCTATAAAATAATGAGAAAAATAAATAAAGATATATCTCTGTTTCATAAAAACCCTTTTACTGAGTAAACAGCTGACTAATGAGACTGTGTGGCACCGGCTCACCTCCTCTGAATCTTTCAGTGGCTGGCGGACCAGTAAAGTGGAATAAATCCCGTCGTGAAAATTCGCAATTAATAAGCTTCATGTCGTATGTCCTGCAAAATGTGAGGACATGTATACTCATGAGATAGGAAAAATGAGAGTATGACAGACTATTGTGATTAACGTTAGTGGGTCGGTACTCACTCAATTTGAATTGGTCAACAGTTCAGTAGAATGCCAAAAGAGCTGTAAGTTTGGACGCCTGCAGAGGGGAAACAAATAACACGGGACCCATAAGTATATGTAATCCCGTTTATATCACCGTTCAACTCGCTATTATTAAGCTGGGCATTCAATAGAGAAAGAAGGTTGCTAACATAATGGGTTCCCTGGTTTGGTCCGTTTAAGGTGGAATGCCAATGGTCATATTTGGCCGTAGGTAACGGTGCCACGAGGCTGTGGAAATAAGCGTAATACGCGGAAATACAATTAAGGTGGGGTGAACGTGGGCTCACAGGAGCATCCCCATCGCTCATTTACTCACCTTGTGTTTTCGTGAGCTCTCTCGTACGCGGGTGAGTCTTTACTGGCTCCTCCGTAGAATTCTCAGCATTACCCGCAGCGTCTAGACGTGTGCTAGGAGTAACACACGGCCGCTCGGCATTCTGGTACAGCTAACACATGGCCGCTCGGCATTCTGGAATACGAAGTCCGGGTGTGGCAGCGGATAGTGTGCTGAAAAAGGCACATGTCCTGCTATGCATTGTGGGATATGAAGTCCACGAAGTGTGGAATTTCATAAAGTGCATACTTACCTGATCACTATCAGGCGATCTCTCTATGCATATGGCACCTGCTCTTCTTAGAAAACAGGTGAGTAAAACGAATTACTTACCTATTGGTACAGATTAGTATAATACCTTCCAACCGAGCGGAGCCTAGTGGCTAGTGTTTCCTGGGGATACTAAAATTTATGTGCTATTGAGGACATTCCATTCTACCGAAATGTTCAATCCATGCAGAACCGTGTCTAAAGAATAGATCCATTTCTGTTCGAGGCGGTGTAGGGCATTAGCCATATCTCCACCTCTTGTCTTGGTACACAGGGTTTGAAGTACAAACCATTTTATATCTGTGTCTTTGTGATGGTGTCTATCAAAATGTTCAACCAGGGGTTTATCAGGCGTGTGATTCCTGATGCATGAGTGATATTCTCCAATTCGTATCTTAACCTCTCTGGTGGTTTTCCCTACGTATGGTAGCTGACACGGACATGATATGACATAAATTGCATTTTTTGTACGGCAGTTGGTGTGGTTCTTCATCATCCATGTTTTGGCCCCATATTGGAAACTATATTTAGTCTCAGTAAAGGGACACACACTGCAATTCCCACATTTGTGGTGCCCAGTGATGGGTGGAAGTCCCCATTGATTCAAAATTGAACTTTCTTTAGGTTTCTCGTAATAAGTGTTTACCAGTTTTTGTCGCAGGTTACAATTTCGTTTGAATGCGAACATTGGGTTTTTAGATAGTGTGCCTGGGGTTTTAATTAAATCCCAGTTCCGATTAATGATTTTTTTGGTTGCATTGCTGATTGGGTTATAAGTTGTAACACAGACCAATCTCTCGTTGTTTTTTTTTTCCTGTTTTTGTAGGGTAAGTGCCCTATTGGTATTGGCTGCTCTCTTCATATTCCCTTTAACCAGTTGTTTTGGGTAACCACGAGTATCGAGTCTTTCTTTCAGTTGGGTGGCATGTGTTTGATAATCATCCCTCGGTGCAATTGCGTCGAATCCTAAGGAATTGTCCATATGGCAGATTAAATTTCAAACTCTCCGGATGGAAACTGGAGTAATGGAGTAAGGTGTTCTTATCTGTTGGTTTCCTATAAAGTGAGGTAACCAACCCATTCCCTTGTTTTTTGATCATCAGATCCAGGAAACTTACCTGATCTCGGCTCCATTCAATGGTGAAATTGATATTAGAATCACAAGTATTGAGCCACTCATGGAAGGTAAGTAAAGATGTGTTATCACCCCGCCATATGACAAACACGTCATCTATATAGTGACGCCACATTTTTAGCTGTCCGTGTGTTTGCATTTTTAGGATTTCAGCAATATGTCTCGATTCGAAATTGGCCATGTATAAATTGGCTACATGCGGGGCAAAAGTAGCACCCATGCTGACCCCTTTTTGTTGTTTAAAGATCTGTTTTTTAAACAGAAAAAAGTTCTCTGTCATAGCGAGTCTCGAGCTCTCTAATATGAACCATGTTGGTGGTTTATGTGGTCTGTTCCGTGTATCTAGTACCTCTGCTAGTACTTCTAGGCATGCCATTTGGGGGACTGACGTGTATAACGCTTCGACATCCATAGTTACTAGCAGGTCTCCTGTTTCTATCACCACATCTTGAAGGATTTTGATCATATCTGTGGTGTCTTTGATATATGAAGGCATTGCCAAAACAAAGGGTTTCAGAAAAAATTCACTGTAAATGGAGAGAGCTTCCAGTAGGGAATCTATTGCTGACACGATTGGCCTCCCTGGTGGGTTCTCAAGGCTTTTGTGAACCTTCGGAAGTATATAGAAGGCTGCTTTTTTGGGATATTTTTTGTTCAGGAATTTTTCATCATACGGGCAGATCCATTCTTCTTGTAGGGCGTGTGTTGTTAGACTTTTAATTTCTTCCTGTAGTCGTACAGTGGGATCTTGATCCAATTTCTTATATGCTCTGGTGTCATTAAGTAATCTAAGACATTCTTTGTCATAGTTTTGACTATCCATCAGGACTATCCCCCTCCCTTATCAGCCGATTTGATAGTTAGATTCTCTTGGTTACTTACATTTTGAAGGCTAACTCTTTCATTTTTTGTCAAGTTGTCTGTGTAATAGTTTTTCTTTTTCAGGCTAGTAAGGACTTGTTTAGTAACCCGATTCTCAAAGGTGATGATTTCCGGTGGACAAGTGTGTGCCGGTGGGTTAAAGTTAGATTTCATTTTAAGGCCAGTGATATTAATGTCTGGTGGATCCTGTACTCTGTCACCCGTGTTTTTTTTGATTGGGTATATATACTTCAAAGAAGTGTTTCAGCCTAATATTACGGAAAAACCTCTGCAGTTCTAGCTCTATACTAAATGGATCTGCCTTAGTCACGGGTACGTATGACAAGCCTCTAGCCAAAAGACTCTTCTCTGCAGGGCTTAAGTATGAGAGGAGAGATTAAAAATCGGAAGGGTATCTGAATTTACTGATTCGAATACCATTGCCAGGTACACACCCCCTGTTGTTGGGGTCGTTGTCTTGGCCGTCCTCTGGAGCCCCCTCTGAAAAAAAACCTTGTTGTGGAAAAGCACCCCATCCTCTCTGTGGTGGCCCTAATGGACCTGCTAATGATGGATCGGATCCGCTTGAAGACCCAGATGAGTTAGAAAATGTCACTTTCCTATTGCGTCTAGGATTCTGATTAGGATTCTGTGGTGGGTTAGTAAAGAATCCCTCTAAGATACGGGTAAGTTTTGTCTTCTTTATAGCCAGCAATGTCCTTTTGCAGTTTAATTATTTTACGATCTAAATTCAGTTGTTTAAATGTCTTGATCTCTGTTTCTAGATTTTCCAATATCTTTTTAGCATCTTGTATATTTTTATTGTCAAGGAATTCTTTTTCTAGAATCGCTAGCTCTTCTCCCTGTTTCTTTGTTTCCTCCTCTGCAGTCTCGATTATTAATATAATCCAGTCGCGGGAGCAACGATTACCGACGCCACTAAAGGTTTTTTTTAAATTTAGGATTCTCGGTAAAGATACACAGTATATTTCTGACTTGGAGACCTTCCGGAATAATTCCCGCCCTAAGGTACTCAAGCATCAGTTTCCCGTGTAGTTCTGTACGGGTGCTCTTTTTCTTTTTTTGTAAAATTATTTCACTTTTGTCTTGTTCACCACCTGTTGTTGTTTCGGCTATCTGTTGTTTAGTTAGCCATGCGGGTGTCTCTAGGAGTTTTTTATAATGATCATCGGAGAAAGAAAAAAGGTGCACATTATCCATTTCTTTATGGGACCTTCTAAAGACTAATTAGCCCTTCCAGCCGTGGGCTGTACTTATATAGAAAAAATATAAGGGACGCCTGATTGTCTGTGGTCCTTCAGGCAATTTATAATGTAATAGAAGAGATTAGACTAACCAGACCAGAGATAACATCTGATTACTGTTTCAATTGTAATCACTAATTGTTTATTTTACAAAAAACGCACACCAAATTGCATAGTAACAATTCTATTCATGTAAAATATGGCTCCATAAACCAAAACAACACATCCCTCCATACAAACTTCATTCACAACTTCTTCATGCATTCATCATATTCACAAACGATACAAAATGATATCTTGTTCATATCACAATAGCAGTTTGAACACTTGTTAATTCAACACTTGATTAATTTGCAATGTGCCCCTCTGTCAACATTCAGGGGGTAGGAAAACTGTCGACATGTTTCGGTTGGGTTCTCAGCGTGGGTAACTGATTCACTCGTATATTATGTTCAACCTTCTTCAGGACAAGGGAAACAATCGCCAATTCCGCGTTGTGTCAAAGGAAAGTGGGGGTGTGAGGCAAGGAAGCCTTGGGTCTATAAAATAATGAGAAAAATGAATAAAGATATATCTCTGTTTCATAAAAACCCTTTTACTGAGTAAACAGCTGACTAATGAGGCTGTGTGACACCGGCTCACCTCCTCTGAATCTTTCAGTGGCTGGCGGACCAGTAAAGTGGAATAAATCCCGTTGTGAAAGTTCTCAATTAATAAGCTTCACGTCGTATGTCCTGCAAAATGAGAGGACATGTATACTCATGAGATAGGAAAAATGAGAGTATGACAGACTACCAGAATGCCGAGCGGCCGTGTGTTACTCCTAGCACACGTCTAGACGCTGCGGGTAATGCTGAGAATTCTACGGAGGAGCCAGTAAAGACTCACCTGCATACGAGAGAGCTCACGAAAGCACAAGGTGAGTAAATGAGGGATGGGGATGCTCCTGTGAGCCCACGTTCACCCAGCTTAATTGTAATTCTGCGTATTACGCTTATTTCCACAGCCTCGCGGCACCGTTACCTACGGCCAAATATGACCATTGGCATTCCACCTTAAATGGACCAAACCAGGGAACCCATTAAGTAAGCAACCTTCTTTCTCTATTGAGTGCCCAGCTTAATAATAGCAAGTTGAACGGTGATATAAACGGGATTACATATACTTATGGGTCCCGTGTAATTTGTTTCCCCTCTGCAGGCGTCCAAATTACGCTCCTGCTCGAACTTACATCTCTTTTGGCATTCTACTAAGCTGTTCACCAATTCAAATTGAGTGAGTACCGACCCACTAATGTTAATCACAATAGTCTGTCATACTCTCATTTTTCCTATCTCATGAGTATACATGTCCTCTCATTTTGCAGGATATACGACGTGAATCTTATTAATTGAGAACTTTCACAACGGGATTTATTCCACTTTACTGGTCCGCCAGCCACTGAAAGATTGAGAGGAGGTGAGCCGGTACCACACAGCCTCATTAGTCAGCTGTTTACTCAGTAAAAGGGTTTTTATGAAACAGAGATATATCTTTATTTATTTTTCTCATTATTTTATAGACCCAAGGCTTCCTTGCCTCACACCCCCACTTTCCTTTGAGACAACGCGGAATTGGCGATAGTTTCCCTTGTCCTGAAGAAGGTTGAACATAATATACGAGTGAATCAGTTACCCACGCTGAGAACCCAACCGAAACATGTCGACAAACAGTTTTCCTACCCCCTGAATGTTGACAGAGGGGCACATTGCAAATTAATCAAGTGTTGGATTAACAAGTGCTCAAACTGCTATTGTGATATGAACAAGATATAATTTTCTATCGTTTGTGAATATGATGAATGCATGAAGAAGTTGTGAATGAAGTTTGTATGGAGGGATGTGTTGTTTTGGTTTATGGAGCCATATTTTACATGAATAGAATTGTTACTATGCAATTTGGTGTGCGTTTTTTGTAAAATAAACAATTAGTGATTACAATTGAAACAGTAATCAGATGTTATCTCTGATCTGGTTGGTCTAATCTCTTCTATTACAGTTTATCAAGGGCCAACAGCGGACGGCAGGTGTGGCTTATTCTGCTTTTCGAGGTGAAGCCATGCCGGAGGATCAAGAGGAGTGGCTCGCACCTGCATTGTCTTTATCCGAGTAGGCATTCTGAAGGAGCTTACGGCAGCGCAACGAGGACACGCACGGCTTCCATGCCGTCCTTCATTCGTTCCTGAACAGGCACTTGGAACGCGAAGTGGCGGAAGAGGGGCACATTGCAAATTAATCAAGTGTTGAATTAACAAGTGCTCAAACTGCTATTGTGATATGAACAAGATATCATTTTCTATCGTTTGTGAATATGATGAATGCATGAAGAAGTTGTGAATAAAGTTTGTATGGAGGGATGTGTTGTTTTGGTTTATGGAGCCATATTTTACATGAATAGAATTGTTACTATGCAATTTGGTGTGCGTTTTTTGTAAAATAAATAATTAGTGATTACAATTGAAACAGTAATCAGATGTTATCTCTGGTCTGGTTGGTCTAATCTCTTCTATTACATTATAAATTGCCTGAAGGACCACAGACAATAATCAGACGTCCCTTATATTTTTTCCTTGATAAACTGTTACTGATTAGTGTCAGCTGGCCAAACGTGCGCACGGCAAGAACTACTCAATGCCAAAGAGGCTGCTGGGAAAGGTAGTTTCTTAGCATATATAATGTTTCTTAAGCTGTCTGAAGACCCTGACACCTCTTCCGTCTCCACCATCCCATATTCCTGACATTACCTCCTCTCCCAGGTCCCTTCTGAGGTTCTGGTTTATCCGGATGTTGCCGATGAAATTGTTTGACCAACCTTGGAGCATGTACCGCATTTGCGGGTTCCCAAGAGCAGTCTTCTGGTCTATAACCTTTCCACAGAATCAGATACCAGAATTGACGATGTCTTTTCTTCAAATCCAGAATACGCTGAACTTCATATTCTTCTTGCTCTTCTTTCATGATAGCTGGAGGTCACTTCCTAATCATGCCCGGAACTGCAGGTTTAAGTAAAGATACATGGAACACCTGGTGTATAGGCAAAGATGTAGGCAAACACAATTTCATAGCAGTTGCAGAGATACATTTACTAATCTCATAGGGTCCAATGAACCGAGGTAGAAATTTTCGTGACCCCATTAAAGACAAATTTCGAGTAGACAACCAAACTCGGTCTCCCACTTTATATTGAGGACCTTCTGGCGGTGCCTGTCAGCTTGCTCTTTATACTGTCTCTTGGCTCTCTCCAGATTTTCTCGTGCCATTCTTCTTATCTCCAGAAGCAACTGTTTGCGCTCCTGTAGCACTGGCATATTTTCCATTTCCTGCAAATGTTCCGGTATCATATTCAGTTCATGACCATATAAACATTCATTAGGTGCAATTCTCAAAGAAGTGTGATGTGTTGCTATAGGTAAATTCTGCCAACCATAAAGCCTGCACCCAAGAATCCCTGCCATCACCCAGATAGCCACGTAAATATTGCTCAAGTGTTTGGTTCACTCTTTCAGTCGGTACATCTGTCTGGGGATGATAGCTGGTGGAAAGCGCATAGTTGATTCCTAACATTCTACAAAAGGCACGCCAGAATCTGGAGGTAAATTGCGAACCTCTATCCGAGACAATACTTTTGGGCAACCCATGCAATCTTACCACAAGTTGTAGGAATAACTCAGCCAACCTACCTGCCCTAGATATTCCCTCACAAGGAATGAAGTGGGATTGTTTTGACAGAAAATCTACCACTACCCATATGGTATCATATTGATTATTGGGTGGCCGATCAGTGATAAAATCCTTAGAAATGTGTAACCATGGTGCTCAGGAGTGGGTAATGGCTGTAGTAAACCTCTTTTCTTAACATGCTCTGCTTTGTTATGTGCACAATTCTCACATAATTCAACATATCTTTCCATGTCCAGTCTTAAGGTGGGCCACCAAAAGTATTTTTCCAACATGGTCTGCATTTTTCTCAACCCTGCGTCTCCTGCTAAGGGAGACTGATGACACCAGTATAACGCCTTGTCTTGCAGCTCTTTCGTTGGTAAATATAATCGCCTCTGATGATATGGCAACCCTTCCCGTATAGTTCATGCCGGATGACTGTTCCGCCACTCTAACAATTGTTGTGAGTTTAAAGCTTTCTTGACTAGGTCAGTGACCTGTGTGGTAATAGCCCCAACAATTTTATCTGGTGAGATAACAGTTTTCACTTCACCTACTGTATGGCCCAAATTTTGTTGCCTAGACAGCGCATCTGCCTTTCCATTTTTGCTACCTGGCCTAAAAGTAACCAAAAAATCAAATTCATTAAAGTACTGAGACCATCGCAACTGTCTAGGACTAAGTGTGTGAGCTGTTTTAAAATATTGCACATTTTTGTGATCAGTTACCACCACCACCTGATGCCTTGCTCCCAGTAAATAGTGTTGCCACTCAAGAAATGCAGACCGAATCGCCAACAACTCTTTATCAGTTATCGAGTCATTTTGTTCACACCCTGACAATTTTTTGGAATAAAATGCTACAGGGTGCCATACTCCCTTCTCATCTTTCTGCGACAGAATGGCTCCTATCGCCACATTAATTGCATCTGTTTCAACTTGAAATGCCCTCTCAGTGTTAGGATGTTTTAACACAGGAGCAATAGTGAAAGCTACCTTCAACTCCTGAAAGACTTTCTCCGATTCAGAACTCCAAGTAAATTTCACTGCCTTCTTTAACAACTGCGTGATTGGAGTAACAATTTTAGAGAAATTGCTGATAAATCATCTATAAAAGTTGGCAAAGCCTAGAAAAGATTATATGTCCTTGATGGATTGTGGCGAGGGCCAGTCTCGAACTGCCTGCACTGTCTTAGGATCCATCACAATCCCTATATTAGTCAAAATAAAACCCCAAAATTCCACCTGTGTCACATGAAATGCACATTTCTACAATTTGACACACAGGTGACAATCCTTAATCGTTTCAACACTGTCCTTACATGTCGTACATGCTGCTCTGGAGATTCAGAGTAAATCAAGATATCGTCAATATAAACAATGACAAAAACATCAATGAATTCCTGCAAAACTTCTTGCATAAAAAACTGAAAAGCGGCAGGAGCATTACATAAACCAAAAGGCATTACCAGATATTCAAACAACCAAACTTATTTCTAAAAGCTGTTTTCCACTCATCCCCCTCTTTGACCCGTATCAGATGGTAAGCGCCCCTTAAATCCAATTTGGTGTAAACTTTGGCGGACCTCACTTAATCTAAAAGACCTGAAATCGATGGCAACGGAAATCTGTTCTTTATACTTACCTTATTTAAGGCCCGGTAGTCAATACAAGTATGTAAAGTCCCTTCTTTCTTGGGAATAAAAAATAAAGGTGAGGAGACTGGGGACGTGGAATGTCTAATAAAACCCTTAGCCAACATCTCATCTAAATATTCCCATAAATACTGATTTTCCTTTTCAGTAAGCGCATAAATTCTGCTGCAAGGCAATTTTGCTCTTTCCTCCAAATCAATAACATAGTCATAGGGTCTATGCTGAGGTAATTGTTCAGCAATTCTCTTGTCGAAAACTTCACTAAACTCCCTTTACTGTGTAGGTATTCCCTCTGTCACTGCTCCCACAATCTGATCTTCTGACCTCTTTTCAACTAACCATGTCGCTGGTTCTGCTTCTGAAAAAGTATGTTCTTGACATCTCTGCTCCTCAAACCACACTGTCTCTTTTTCCTAATCAATCCTAGGATTATGAAGCACCAACCAGGGCATTCCCAAAATTAATCCAGTTTGAGGGGCTGCTATTAAGTCAAATGTAATTTCCTCTTTATGCCCCTGTCCACACATAAATCATTTCCAATTTTTCTGTCTGCTTTCTTATAGGCCCTGATACCAAAGGAGAGCCATCCACTGATTGCACTCCTTCCACCTTGGGTTTGTCCAACAAAGGCAATCTTAACTGCTCTGCCAAAGTAATATCCACACAATTTCCTGTAGCCCCTGAATCCACCATTGCCAGGACCTCCTGTTTGTCTTACCCCCACTGTGTTCGCAACCCATCTGGGGAACCTGATCTCCATCGGGCCCAAGGCCGGCCCATCTCTTTTCCCACTTCCTTTGTGCTCCTCTCACCTCGTCCACTTTTCTGCGGGGTATTTGGACATGTACATATGAAATGTCCTGCTTGTCCACAAGAGAGACACTATTTATTAGCCTTACACTGTTCCTTCTCTGCTGCTGACAAGGGTCCTCGTATACTAACAATTTGTATTGGTTCCACTTCACTGGTCCATCCTCTACTCCTGTCTGAAAGCAAAAAAGGCCCTGTTTCTGGTCTCTTTTTATCTCCTTTCCTTTCATTCATGCGATGATCCAACCTTAAAGCTAAATCAATCATGGCTGTGCAAGTGCTTGATTGCGGCTCCACTTGAGCAATTGCATCTTTCAGTTCCTCACGTAATCCCTGATAGAATAACACAGTTTGTTTAGCCACTGGCCACTCGGTCTCAATTATCAACCTGTTGAACTGGGTAACGTATGTGACTAAATCCCTACCTCCCTGTCTTAATCCTAACAACTCCTTATCTTGAGCTAATGAAACCTCTCAGCGTTCAAATAACCTGCCAAATTCCCCTAAAAAAACATCCCAATTGTATAGCAAAGGGTTGTCTTTCTGCACCAAGGGCATAGCCCATGCAGCTGCATCCCCTGTCAAGTATGAAATTACAAAGGCCGTTCTAGCCTGAATGGATTCAAACGCAGTAGGTTTACACAAGGAATTGGGTCAAGAATGTCATGTACTTCCCAGGATCACCTGAAAAGCGCTCTGCGCTACCAATCGTACACTACTAGGAGGTTGGACAATTACCGTGGGATTCTGATTCTGGGAACCTCTCGCAGCACTAGCCCCCTCCAACGGGGTTCGCTGAGTTACCAAACTCAGTACTTGTGTCTTTAAAATATCAGATTCCTGTCTTGCTTGTACTAACTCTACCTGAATATCCTGAAGCACCTTAAGCACGTCGGCTAGGGACGGAGTGGTCGCCTCCATTTGGCTTGGGTGGTTGTAAATATCCCGATTTGGGGGTGGCTTATTATGTCAACACTCAAGTACACAATAATGGGGGAAGGTGTGTCAACACTCTCCCCGGAGCCAGAGAAGCTGAATGTAGTCGACACTCCATCCGTGGTGGGCACAGATATAAACACAGGATACCACGTGGCAGCCAGTGGGGGGAAGAGGGTTAGGGAGATGTTGTGGACAGGAGGGGGAATGTAGGAAAACCGGATAGAGGATTAGGAAATGCCTAGGTTGGATAGGACAGGGGAAGTAACAGGGAAAAACCCTACACTGACCTATATCTGGTAGAGTGCCATAGAACATAAAACAAACTCAGGACACCAGTAATGCCCCCTAAATACAGGCCACTAATGCACCTTCCTAACGTACTTGCACTCCTAATACCCCTTGATACAGGCACATGTTGTTGTACAGTTACATGGACTACACATATGCAAGCAAAAATGAAACAGATTTATGGGAGATTATCCCAACATGAAGAACATGACACATGGCCCTATGGGCAAGCACTAGCAACATTCACAAACATAGAACATGTAGGACCAAGGGCCTAGGCTCAACACAAACATTGAACTGTGTTTCAGAAAACACACTCTGAGTAACTTAGTTAACAGCACTGATACCCAAACGAAGTCTGAGCTTCCTGCCAGGTTTAGTGCCGCAAGTTATTTAAGCACCCGTACTCTCCAACTCAATAGGACAGGCACCACGTTCTCTCTTCAGAAACCGCTATTAATAATCACTGAGTTCTGAGCCCATACGCAATGCACTATCAAAGTTCTTTCCCTTTGGTTTGTTTTCATTAGAGCACATCATGAACATAGTCCCAACATGAGCCTGTGAAAGTAGACAAACCCATCCCGCACTTATCTGAGCGTCCGGGAAGCTCGCAAGCCGTCCCAGACGTAATCTGATGAAGCCGTGATAGCAGCAGCAGCGTGGGTCCGTCTTCCGCCGCTTCGCGTTCCAAGTGCCTGTTCAGGAACAAATGAAGGACAGCATGGAAGCCGCGTATGTCCTCGTTGCGCTGCCTTACGCTCCTTCAGAATGCCTTCTCAGATAAAGACAATGCAGGCGCGAGCCACTCCTCTCGATCCTCCGGCATGGCTACGCCTCGAAAAGCAGAATAAGCCACACCTGCCGTGCGCTGTTGGCCCTTGATAAGCCGTTACTAATTAGTGTCAGCTGGCCAAACGTGTGCATGGCAAGAACTACTCAATGCCAAAGAGGCTGCTGGGAAAAGTAGTTTCTTAGCATATATAACATTTCTTAAGCTGTCTGAAGGCCCTGACACCTCTTCCGTCTCCACCATCCCATATTCCTGACACTCTCCCAATGTGTTATGTAGCCCCTGGTAACCATGTCAACTCCTCGAATAAACAGGTGATTCATTCCAGAGATGAATCATCTAGATGGCAGATCTGCAAGTATCACTTTCTCAGAATCAGTGTGGGTTATAAGTGATACTTCCCTCGTGCTGGGGTGGAGAAGTCAGTGTGTTAGTTGCAGGAGGTGAATTCTCAGTCTTCTCTATCCCAAAATAAATTCTGCATTATGTAAAGGATTTAATTACCGGCCCTACAAACATGTCTCTGTGTTCTACAATCTCATTCCATCCAGACGTCAAACAGGCCCTGAAATACGCTGGGGTTTAACAGGAGATAGAAGTGCAGTGGTGTTGTAGGTGTCGAAAACAGTGCAAGTCATCTTTTCACTTCTACCCTGTCCTCAAGTTCCAATATTGTTTTTAAAGGTGTGCTCCGGTATGTATTTCTGAGCCTGTCGCCGTCACGTAGACATGGATATTTCCAGAGCACTCTCTTCATGATTGCCTGTTCCATGATTCAATATTTATCGGACTCCCTCCTTGCCCATTCCAATATTCTTTTGTGTTGGCAAGCATGAAATGCAACAAGAATTCAAGGAAGCCTAACCAACCTTTTACGGAAAGGTTTCTTGAGATCGCTGTTTTAACTCGGCTTTTCCCCATGCCAGATAAAAATGAAAAATGAATGTGTTTAACCTCATAAAGACGTCTGGCCTATGGTTAATGATAAGGATTGAAAATTATGGAGTCTGGGAAGAATGTTCATTTTAACCACTGCAGCCCTACCAATCCACGATACAATGATTTTACTCCTGAGACAAGTTGGCAGAGTTGTCGGAGAGCTGTCTGTAAGAGTTCATGCGAAATATATCTTGGATGTTCCTGGAGAAATAGACTCCCAAATAGACTTTGCTTGGGGTGCAGACGGTATGAGAATTTATCCAGCAACAAGTGAACTATATCTGGACTTGGTGGTGGGTTCAGTAACTCAGATTTGTTCATGTTAATGTTAAAGCCTGAGACTTGTCCATTTAACTGTTATTCGATCAGCAGTCTCACAGTGGAGGGCAGCGGGTCACCCCCTCTCTCCTTCTCTGCCTTTCCCCTTTTTACCCCAGACAATGTTTCTAGACAAGTCTGATCTATGAAAGTCTTGTCAAAACAGGTTCATCCCCGTTCCTCCAAAACCATCAAGGACCTAATTCACTCCCTGGCTCCTGGTCCGGCTGACTTCTGCAACCACTCCTTCACCACTGGAGTCTTCCATTCCCCCCTGAAGCACTCCCTTGTGCACCCTCTTCTTAAGAAACCCTCTGCCGACCCATCCTGCCCATCTAACTATCGCCCAATCTCCATCACTTTCTTCCTGGGCAAACTCTTGGAAAAGCTGGCCTTCTCCCAGCTCAATCTTCACACTGAATCTGTTGGTTGTCTCCATGATCATCAGTCTGGCTTCAGAGCCGCCAGAAGCACGGGAACTGATCTCCTGAACATCCGTGAAGACCTGCTCTCCAACCTTGATTCCTACAGCCCTTGTGTCCTCGTCCTATTTGATCTCTCCTCTGCCTTTGACACGGTCAACCATGCCATCCTGCTCAACCGTCTCCGTGATAACCTGGGTATCACCGGTCAGGCCGTGCTCTACGATCGACCCTCCCAGGTTCAACTTGGGTCCTTCCTCTCCTCCATCTCTATCTCTACCTGTGGTGTTCCCCAGGTGTCTAACCTCTCTCCTTGGCGTTTCAACCTCTACCTGGCACTTCTTGCCCACCGCATTGCTGCGCTCTGCCCCAACTTCCAGTACTATGCGGGTGACACTCAGCTAATTTTCAGGCTACCCTCAGCCACCTCTTCTCCCTCTCTCATCTCTGACTTCCTGTCCGCCATCCAGGAATGGTGTGCAGCCAATGATCTCTGCCTTAATGCCAGTAAAACTGAGATTCTTGCCAGTAAAACTGAGAGTCTCCTCATTGCAACACCTGCTCCCTCCTTTCCTGTCACTCTCTGGCCAGCCTCTCTTGGCCCTCCTACTCCTCGCACCTGTGAGGCTAAAAACCTTGGGCCATCTTCGATTCCACACTCTCCTTCTCTCCTCACATTTCTGACATCTCTAAGAAGTCACACTACCAGCTGCACCTCCTCAGAGGTATTCTTCCTTTCCGCTCCTTCCCCCAGGAGCTCACTGTCTCCAGAGCTCTGGTTTTCTCTAGGCTGGACTATTGCAACAGCCTCTTTCTAAATCTGCATGCTTCTACTGCAGCTCATCCAGAACAGGACTGCAAGACTTGTCCTTGGCCTCAAGCCCAGGGATCGTATCTCTCCAGGACTGAAATCTCTGCAATGGCTCCCAGTGCCTGCGAGGAGTAAGTTCAAAATCCTCTCCATTGTGCACAAGGCCTTCTGGGGCCTCCATACCTTCAACGCTCTCTTCCAAAATATCTTCCTTGTCGAGCTCTTCGCTCATCCGCCTCAGGGTCAGTCGCTTCTCCAAGCAACAAGTTGGAGGTAGATCTCTTTCCTGGCTGGGGCCTCCCTTTGGAACAGCCTCCCTGTCTCCCTAAAACTTGAGGAGAATCATCTCCGATTCTGGAAGCACCTCAAAACCTTTCTCTTTGCCTCTGCTTTTTCTACTCTTCTCTCCTGCTGACTTCCTGGCCGATACTGAAACTGCACTGGGTACCTGGCCTCCCCCTGATCTCAGGCCCAAGTCCCCCCCTCAGGCCAGTCGCCCACATGCACTGCCTTCGTGGCAACCCCCGCACTTAGGGACTGTTTCTGTATCCCTACAGTTCCACCACCAGCACTTGACACCGGATGTCTGCACTACCCTTGCACTTGCCTCCAGCTGGCCCTTCGTTACTTATTGTTAATTATTTTTTATCCCATGTACTGCACTTTCCCCCTCCCCTTTCCCATGCACTTGCGCGATCTGAATGACACCTGGCCTAGTAGGATCGTTGTCTGTCTTCCCTCTGTTCCCCCTCCCTTGCTGCGCCGCGCCTTGAAACAGTTGTGTATAGGCACGTTATAAATGCCATATCATATATCATATATAATATTCCAGGAAAATGTCAGCAAACAGTGTAATTTTGTATTCCTCCTCAATTAATGGTATTCATTGGTGCCGTTATCTCCTTCCTGCCAGAGGTCCGGGTGTAAGGGTAACATGAAGTGTGGAAAGGGGGCAGCCTTGCCTACTTCCCCTTTTCAATCAGACTATGACCTACTAATACCCATTGACACTTATCCTAGCTGAGGGGGATTTATAGGTAGCCATAACCGAAGACCTCTACTTAATCTCTCTAGACTGGACTATTGCAACAGCCTCTTTCTAAATCTTCTGCCTCTACTCTTCGACCTTTACAACTTATCCATAACAGGACTGCAAGACTTGTCCTTGACCTCAAGCCCAGGGATCATATCTCTCCAGCTCTGAAATCTCTTCACTGTCTCCCTGTGGCTGCAAGGATCAGGTTCAATACCCTCTGCATCGTCCACAAGGCTTTCTGAGGCCTGGGACCGCTCTACCCCCAACTTTCTCTTCCAAAACATCTTCCTTCTCGAGCTCTATGCTCATCCACCTCTAACTCTCTGAGGGTCAGGCGCTTCTCCAAGCAGAGAGTTGGGGGCAGATCTATCTCCTTGGCTGGGGCCTCCCTGCCTCTCTCAATCTTGAGCAGAACCACCTCCAGTTCCGGAAGCAACTGAAGACCTTCCTTTTCGCTTCCACTTTTTCTCTTCCTCGCCTGCTGATGCACCTGACTGCTCTGTGCACTGGTCACCGGGGTCACGCTCTGAACTTGGGCCCAGGCTCCTGCATGTCCAGTTGCCCTTGCACTGCCTTTGGCTCCCCAGCACCTAAGGGTCTGTATCTGCAACCTATAGTCCCTTTTCTCTGCACTTATGAGCCACCCGCTGGCTGCACTTGTGAGTTAACTGCACTTCCCCCTTTCCCTCCCCCCTGGCATGTCTCTCCTTCCCTCTTCCCTGCACTTGTGCGATCTGAATGACACAAGGCCTAGTAAAATCATTATTTTGTCCTCCCTTGGTTCCCCCTCCTTGTCTTGTCGAGCCTAGAAACACTTGTGTATAGGTGCGTTATAAATGCCACATCATATCATATCATATATATCAATCCCAAACCACTTTCTGGACAGGACAGCTCACCTGGTCTAAAGTCTTTTCGGCATGTCATGTTATGATGATTAGCTTGTCTGACTTTTCGGTGGCTTTCACTATGAGAAGGTACAACTCAGTCCTTCCTGGGTTTGTCAAATGCAAATCTATACTGCAAGGCAATATTTTTCTGGACAGATTGGCAATAATGTTGATTACGGTGATGGAGTGGTAGAAGGTATAGTTTGCTGGATGGGAAGCCCAGTTTGCACTGTCTTTTCCCGATTTTGAAGATTAAAGCGATATCCATCCCCCTCACGTTGGGGTGGCTTTGCCAGACTCATTAAAATAATTAAATGGATTGATGAATTGCTCAAGTTGTGAATCATGGGCAAGCCTAATAGAAGGCACCCGTAACTTCATCTGTCTTTGAGGCCTTGCCAAAGTTGAGCTCATAAATGTCTTCAGCTACCTCCTCTTTAATGATCGGGCTGTCCATGTAGATCCTTTGTTTGTTGGAGGTTGTAGGAAGTGAAACCCAGTCTAGGCACCTAGATTTTTAAGCCTTGTCCTCACATCCATTCAAATACGGGTTCATAAAATGCGTGAAACACATCTAATTTACTCCCTTCAGAAAAAATGACTTTGCCCCTGGTATTTATTCCTGACCTACCGAATATAATTTCTATGGCTTTTTGCGAAGTGTATAAGCCAGCAGTCTAATGATTGTATCGCCCCTACCCCTTTTTTGCAAGGGGACTGTTTCAGCCCTAGGAGAGAGCAAGCTGTGCTTTATTAATTGGTAGGAGTTAATCTGATTACTGATATTACGCACAGTGCGGAATGACCACCTGGATGGGGGTTCCCTGATTTCTTGTAAAAGCTTTCAGCTTCCTTTAATTGTCATGCAAGCCTTTCAGGCACCAGCTTCTTGGTTCTATGAATGTTTGCTGAAATTGAAATGAGATTTTATCTCGGGAAGATATTAAATGCATCCCAAACTAGCACCCCTCAGGGGATCAAGTCCCCTATTGCATGGCAAAGAAGTGTTTGATGTGCGAATCAATTTATTTTTGTAAATCAGATCTTTAAATATACAGATGCATTAAACTGCCATTTTCTTGCTATCCATTCCCTTGTGGAGTCCATTTGAAGATGCATTGGAACATGATCTTTGATCGTAATGTTGCTCATATTCGAAACCCCAACCCTGTCCAGAAGAAAATTGTTCACAAATACATAACCTATTCTTGTGACAGACCTGTGCCTTGTGAAAAAACAAGCAAGCTCTCAGTCATTGGAGTGTAGGTGCCGCCAACTATCTGCCAACCCCAAGGTGTTCTTGGATCTATGTGACTACGAAAATGTAGACTTCCATTACGGCGCAATGCAGTGATCAGATAAATCACTTTGGCCGGCATCACCCTACGCCGCACCCTGCACTTACCTTCTCCGCAGCACACCTCGAGGGGATTGGGTCCTCCGACGTATTACATATCTATGACAGTAATCACCACAGCTGTGCTGCTTCGGAAAATGTTCTGCGTCCTGCGTCGATGACGTTGATGCGCCGTCCTTGAGGACGACCTCCGACGGCCGACGTCACCCGATGTGATGAGTAGGACGCACAACGCTCGTAGCCTCAGTTCCGTTTTTTCCGCGAACGTGTTTGCTTCGTGAATCTCGGTACGCCTCGACTCTTTGGAATTTCTGTTGTTCATCTCGGTTCTTCGAACCAGTTCGTTTGTGAAGTTATTCTTTGTGAAGATGTCTACCTCGTCTTCCACACCGCGTCCGGGCTTTAAGAAGTGCAGGGACTGTGGGTCCAAGATGTCGGTCACGTACTCGCACGACGCCTGCCTCTGGTGCCTCAGGAAGACCCATGACACGGATGACTGTGTCGACTGCCAGTCGCTCACGTCGAAAGCCTGCGATAGCGCTCGAAGAGGTTATCGGTAGGTAAGGTGTCCAAGCCCCGGAAGTCGAGGTCTTCGGGGCTTTCGACAGACGACTCAAGGGGCGACTCTCCAGTGGGTCTCGGTCCCGGAGTCGGCCTCGCCACTCCTCTGCCTCTTTGAGGCACTCCCGGAAGCGGCGTCATCGGTCGCCTTCCCTGTCCTTATCCGAGGACTTACCCCACCAAGCATGCAACACCGGGGGCATGGGCTTCCTTTGGGAAGGAAATGTTGGCGATTCTCGAATTGCAGGGCACTGGTCCGTCCGCGTCTCCGAGTGGGGTCAGTCGTGATCAGCCAAGAGACGCCGCTCGCAAGCCTTCGGGCTCGGCTGGTCGTCACGATTCGCAGGAAAGGACCCACTCCGACAAGGGGAATCAATCTCGGCATGCCCGGTTCAAGTCCTGGTCTTCGACGCGCTCGAGACCACGTGAACCTGTGAAGTCTTCGAGGAAGACATCGACGCCTATGGCGCCAAGGTCATCGACGGACTCTCTCGACGCTCCTCCGACAAAGAAGTTGGCGCCCAGGATGTCAAGGGACACGCTCGGGGATCCGCATTCGAGGCCTGTGTCGACGCCGTTGACGCCCTCGACACCTTTCGGGGCTGTGTTGACGGGGGTACCCCGTGGCTCGGGGGAACCACCTAGGAAGGCTCTGGCCAAGGTCAAGCATGGCTTTGGTTCCAGTTCTGTGCCTTCTCACCGCCATCTGGAATTCATTTCAGAGGTGGATGAGGGATCTGATGATGGCATGGTGCCTGACACGGTGCCTGACAAGATTCTCTCGGGCCATAGCCAGTTTGAGGACCTGAGGCAGTCCCTGCATGATGCTAGTAGGCTGGACACCTCTCCGGAGGTGGAGTTTTGTAGGCCTGAGCCTGGCACTCATGCTGATTCTTCGTACCGGCGACTTATGTCACGGGTCACCGAGTACTTAGGATGGTCTTCTCTCCCAGGGGAGTTTGTTCAGGATGACCTTACGGATATTCTCGACATTGGTCCACCAACCGACCTGGTATTGCCATTCCATATGGCTCTGCAAAGAAGGGTGGCAGCGGCTTGGACTGTTCCGGAGAGTCTCCCGGCAGTGAGCAAGTCTTTGCCACGAAAATACCGCCCAGCCAGTAGTGACCCCTGCTACTTGTCCAAGCACCCTACTCCGGAGAGTTTGGTGGTGCAGGCGGCTACGGCCCCGGCAAAGCAGGCGTCGTACCCTACCATCCCTCCTGATAGGGACGACAAGCGTTTTGACGGCTGGGTGAAGAAAGTGTTTTCTGCAGGGGGTATGGCTCTTCAGGCGGCCAACTCCATTTGTGCCTTGTCTCATTTCACGCACACTCTGTGGAACTGTGTTTCTTGGCGGCTGAACATATTCCCAAAGGGGATGAACGGGATGGTTTCCTTGTATGGTTCAGGATGGCAAGGATGCTATGTGTGAGGCCGTTCAGTCAGGTTTGGACATGGCAGATTGCGTCAGCCGGTCCATGGTGGCGAGCACCGTGATGAGCAGGTTTGCGTGGTTGCGGAAGTCGGGGTTTGCTCCTGATGTGCAGGCCCGGCTCCTCAACATGCCCTTTGACGGGGAACATCTTTTTGGCAGCAAGGCTGACGAGAGCCTTGAGAGGTTGCAGACCTCAAAAGCTGCAGCAAAGTCGTTGGGCGCTGCAGTTCGACAACCTCCGCCTTTTCGTCCTAGGGGACAGCAATGGAGGGGAGGTTCCTTTCGTTATTACTCATCCTTTGGTAAAGCGAGAGGAGCTGCCAGTCAAAGGGGCCTCTGTAGGAGTGCCAGAGGTGGCAAACAAGGTACTCGAGGTGCCAAGGCCGCTCAGGCTGTTGCCTCTTTGCCCTCAGGCAACGCCGCAGCCGCTTCAGCTCAGTCATGAGGCCATGTCCCATGGTTTGCCGGTTGGGGGAAGGCTGGTGCAGCATCATGCAGAGTGGCGCGCCATTATTTCAGATGTGTGGGTTCTGGAGATCATAACCCACGGCTACTGTCTTCCTTTCCGGCAGAGGCCTCAAGACAATCCACCGGGGAATCTCTCTTTGAAGAGTCCGGATCCGCTCCTTGCGCAGGAAATTCAATCCCTGCTCGAGAAAGGCGCCATAGAACTGGTGCCTGTAGCGGAGAGGAACAAGGGATGGTATTCCCCTTATTTTTTGATTTCCAAGAAAGACGGGGGCTTGAGACCCATCATGGACTTGCGCGGTTTGAACAAACTCCTCAGGAAGGACAAGTTCAAGATGGTTACTCTCTCTCAAGTCCTCCAGGCCCTTCAACTTCAGGACTGGTTGGTGTCTCTCGACCTCAATGACACGTATTTTCATGTGCCGATCCATCCAAAGCACAAGAAGTACCTGAGGTTTGCAGTTGGCGACTCGCACTTTCAGTTTTGGGTCCTGCCGTTCGGATTGACCTCCGCCCTGAGGGTCTTCACCAAGTTCATGGTAGCGGTGGCAGCGCACCTCAGGAAAGGGGGGATTCACGTCTACCCCTACCTGGATGATTGGTTGATCAGGGCGCGCTCTCCCGAGCAAGTCCTGGATCATCTGTCAGTCACCTGCCACTCCCTCCACAAGCTGGGCTTCTCCCTCAACTTAAAGAAGTCCCATTTGACACCAACTCAGAGGCTCCAGTACATCGGAGCCGTGCTCTACACGTCCCTGGGGCAGTGTTTTCCTCCCCAGGTGAGGGCTCATCACATTCAGCAGATGGTGCACAAGTTTTAACTTGCCCAGACTCTCCCAGCGTTCGAGTTCTTGAGACTGCTCGGCCTCATGGCATCCTGCATTCTTCTGGTGCCAGAGGCCAAGTTGCGGATGAGATCTTTGCAATGGGCACTCAAGCTCCAGTGGTCTCAGTCCTCTGGCAGGATGTCGGACCCTGTTCAGGTGCCGTCTTCGGTCGGCCAGGACCTTCTGTGGTGGGCCGACGAAGGCAATCTCTTGAGGGGGGCTCATTTTGGGCTGCCCTGGCCGGAGGTGACGATCGTGACGGACGCATCCCTCACGGGATGGGGAGCTCATGCAAACGAGTTGACAGTCAGCGGTCATTGGTCTCCGTCAGAGTCCAGACTCCATATCAATCTGTTGGAGCTGAGGGCCGTCAGGCTAGCCGTGAAGGCTTTTCTGCCGACTGTGCGAGGAAAGAATGTCCTGATCCTGACGGACAACATGGTGGCCATGCACTACCTCAACAAAAAGGGGGTGGCAGGGTAACTTCCTCTTTGTAGGGAGGCGATGCAGCTCTGGTTTTGGGCAATCCAGCAGAAAGTTTCGATCTCGGCAGTTCATCTGGCAGGAGACGAAAACGAGACGGCGGACGCTCTGAGCAGGCAGAGCGCGATCTCTAACGAGTGGGAGTTGGCTCAGGAGATTCTCCTGGAGATCTTCGCCCTTTGGGGGACCCCTCAAGTGGATCTCTTCGCCTCCAGTGTCAACCGGAAGTGCGAGAGGTTCTGCTCGCAGGAATTTCCTCCAAACGGAGCCTTAGGAGACGTGTTCGTGGTGGAGTGGTCATTCACACTGCTGTACGCGTTTCCTCCAGTCCCCGTCATCCCGCAAGTACTGCGGAGGTTACGGAGGTTCGGTTCCCGGATGATCCTCATTGCTCCGGCGTGGGCCCGGAGGACGTGGTACCCGCACCTTCTCGACTTGTTCATCTGCCCTCCACGTCGTCTTCCCTACCGAGACGATCTGCTCTCACGGGAGGGGGGTCAGGTTCTCCATCCAGAGGTCAGGTCCCTCAACCTTCACGCTTGGTTTCTGAAAGGTTGAGGTATAAGGATTGAGACCTCCCTGAAGACGTGATGGAGGTGTTGCTTTCGGCCAGAAGGCCCGCAACAAAGTCCCTGTACCATTGCCGTTGGAGAAAGTTCTGCGACTGGTGCAGGGTTAAGAATGTGGATCCTTTTGCATGTGAAATTCCCATGGTTCTGTCTTTTTTGCTTTCTTTGGCCCACATGGGCCTTCAAGTGGGTACCATTAAAGGTTACCTGGCGGCGATGTCCATATTTAAGCGCTCGTCTGAAGAGTGTTCTTCTTTTAAAATTCCTTTAATTTCTCAGTTTCTGAAAGGGCTCACTAATGTGTTCCCTGCGTCACCTTTCCAGGTGCCCGGTTGGGATTTGAACCTTGTTCTCAAGTTTCTGATGGGTGCTCCGTTTGAGCCTTTGCATTCATGCCCTTTGAGACTGTTAACTCTGAAAACTGTATTTTTAGTTGCGGTCACTTCCGCTTGCAGAGTGAGTGAGTTACAGGCACTTTCAGTTAAACCACCCTTCACTGTGTTTCATAAGGACAGGTTTGTCCTTAGAGTTCGTCCTTCTTTTCTTCCGAAGGTGGTGTTGGAATTTCATTTAGGCCAGAAGGTTGTTCTTCCGGCATTTTATCCTCCTCCACATCCTGGTAAGGAAGAGGAGAGGCTCCATAGGCTTGATCCTAGGAGAGCGTTAAGCTTTTATATTTCACGCATGTCCCAGGTCAGAGTGGACGATCAGCTCTTTATTGGTTATGCTGGAAAGCGTTTGGGACAGGCTGTGACGAAACAGACTTTGTCTCGCTGGATTATTTTGGCTATCTCTTGAGTGTTACCGCTTGGCGGGTAAGGACCCATTGGTCGGCTTACAGGCCCATTCTACCAGGGGTATGGCTGCCTCTACTGCCCTGCAGAAGGGTGTTCCTATTCGCAACATCTGTGATGCAGCCACCTGGGCTTCGGTACATACTTTTGTACGTCAATATTCCCTCGATTACATCCGGGGGCAGGATCTGGTCTTTGGCAAGGCGGTCCTTTCTCCAGCATGGGGTCTGGCATGGATTCAGATGCTCATGAATATTCCCCGTCATCAGGCTGGGAATCCTCGGTAAAGAAAAAACCAGTATCAGTTTCGTTTCTGATCTGTCTTTCGTAGGAGTAACCAATCACTGGTCTCTGCGTCATACTGACCACAGCCAATGACTGCCCTCTACCTAAGCACCGCCTCTGGCAGCCATCTTCAGATTTTTACTGCACGTTCATGTGTTGGGATCCTCGTGCTATTGCTCTCGGGCGTTAGTGCTTTTTTCACGTTTTTTGCTCAAAAACTTCGTTTTTTCGGTCAAAAGAGCCTCAAACTCCACCGACTCTCCATCCGATCAACAGGGACCCGTGTCGGATTCGTCTGCGCCCCTCACGGGTGAATATTTCGTCGAGCTACGCCTTTGGAGAACTCCAGAAGCTTCTCAGGCCCGGACATGGCCCAGGAGAAGGGAAGCTCGACGCCCGGAAAGCTGTTCATGGTCTGCCCTGGATGCCAGCTACAGAACGTCTTTAAGGAGGACAAACACTCCTTTTGTCTCTACTGCTTACATGAGGACAAGACGCTCGTGGAGAAGGATTGTGCGTTTTGCGGCAATATGTCGGAGCGGACCATGAAGGACCGCCATCAACGTCTCGCCAACTGGCTGGAAGGGAAGAGCCCGTCAGGCGAGAAGAAGAGGAAGAAATCCGAGCGGTCTTCTAAAACCTTTGAGGACGCCCCGGCGACGGGGGTCCAACACAAGGCCAAGCACCGCAAGTCCGCTGGCACCGGGAGCGCCGAACAGTCGGGCTCTACGGGCGCCAGGCAGGGCGCACCCTCCCCGGCACCTTCAGCCACGAGCCAACGCCCTGGGTCGGGTAAGAGGAAGGGCGAGCACCCGGCGAAGCTCCTGGAGAGGCCCCGGTCGAGCTCGAAGGCCCCATCGGAGGGGGAGCGAGGCAGTGTCCCCCCCTCAAGGATAAGGCGGTGAGCGCACCTAAGGTGGTGAAGGCCTTAATCCATCCGGCCAAGCCCTCTATCGATACTGTCGCAGCGGCCCTGGCTCAGCCTGTGGAGGCTACACCAGTGGTGGCGACCTCGGGGCTCAGAGTCTCCCTGCCACCTCGGAGGGAGTCCTCTTTTGTGCCCATCGATAGGACCCCCGTGAAATCCCCGGCGGGGAAGAAAAAGGGGGGGCAGGGCGTCGGCTTCAACCTCGGAGGAAGAGCTGATCGAGGTCTTAAGCCACGGCCTTGGTGTGGAAGAAGACCGACCCGTCGGGATGGATCCCGACGCAGGTGACGACGAGGGTGCCGACGGGGCCCCTGATCGCCCGTCGGATTCCCCTCTGCCAGCGCCGCAAGACAACTCGGCGGCCATTTTGTTGGCGATACAGTCCTTATGCTCGGAGATAAGGACGAGACTACCGTTGCCGACGGAGGAACCTCTCCCGTCGGGGGATCCTGAACCGGGACCTTCTGGTGTTCCCCCGCCCAAGAAAAGAAGGATTCACCCTCCACCTCCTTTTCAGCCGTCGCGCACCGTCCAGCCCTCCTCCCCGTCCACCCGAGGGGATGATACGGGGACTGACACGGCAGCGACGGGTACGGACGACTAGGTATACGACGAGGATCTACCGTCGTCACCTCCCACCAGGGCTTCTCCGCCCGACGAGATTGGTTCGTTCCACTCCATGATCGCCAGGGCATCCGAGCTTTTCCAACTCTGCCCTGAGGAGAAGAAAAAGGAAGGATTCCTTTATCAACGGCGCGAGGCCAAGAGGAAGACGGTCCTTGCGGTGCCTCTACTGGACGACATTTGGGATGAGGGCCTCGCCCTCCTCAAGAACCCTTCCACTACGCCAGCTAGAAGAGACCGGTACGAGAAGAAGTACCGGGTCCCGGACGCGGCCCCCCTGTGCCTCCGGGCACAGCCTACCCCGGACTCCGTCGTCTCCGCGGCGGCCAGGAAGAAAGCGGGGGGGGGTGCGGCCTCCACATCGACTTCCCCACGGGACGGCGAGGGAAAGAAATTGGACTCTATGGGACGCAGGGTCATCTCGTCTGCAGCGACGACGATTAAAGCGGCCAACGCCTTGGCTATCATGGCCCGCTACGACATGGAGCTATGGTACAAACTGGCTCCCCTGCTGGACTTCCTACCGGACGACAAGAGGGCGGAGGCCCTGGAGATCCTACAGGAAGGTGAGGTGGCGTCGGACCACGCCATCACTATTGCGACGGACATCGCCGACACTGGGTTTCGCCAGTTGGGCAACGGCGTGTGCCTTAGGCGGCGTGGATGGCTCAAGGCTACGGACTTCCGTCAAGACGTACAGACCAGAGTCCTGGACATGCCGTTCGATGGGAACAACCTGTTTGGGAAAACAGTGGACGATTCCCATCAGGCCATTAAAGCGGACACTGAGACGGCCCGGGCCCTTGGGGTCCTGCAGCAACGACGGACGCCCTTTCGGAGCAGCGGAGGCAAGGGCGCCTCCAAAGGTTCCGGCGGCGGTTTCTCCACCTACCGTCAAGCCGCCCGCTCGTCGTCTCAGGAGGCCTACAGAAGACGAGGCAAGTCTGGCGGACCCCGCCGTCGTCGCCAAGGAGGTCAAGGCGGCAAAGCCTCGTCGAAACAGGATTTAACCGACCGTGGGGTCAGGCCCCCACCGATGCACCCCGGTGGGAGGCCGGCTGGCGAGCTTCGTCAGCGTGTGGGAGTCCATCTCCACCGACCGTTGGGTGCTGGACGCCTTAGCCCGGGGCCACGCGCTCGAGTTTTAAAGAAGGTGCCCGCGCGTCTCCCCCGTGGCCAGGAAAGAGCTTCACGTCCCTCAGCTTCTCCTGGAGGTAAGGGCGATGCTCAGGAAGGGCACCATCGAACTCGTCCCAAAGACACGTCGGGGCTCCGGAGTTTACTCAAAATACTTCCTCGTGAAGAAGAAGACGGGAGGATGGCGCCCCATCCTAGACCTGCGACGTCTGAACAAATTCATCAAGGCGCAGAAGTTCCGGATGGTCACCCTCCAGCACGTCCTGGGTCAGCTGGAGGAAGGAGACTTCCTGTCGTCGTTGGATTTGGAGGATGCCTACTTCCATATTCCCATCCTAAAGGGGCACCGAAGATTCCTCAGGTTTGTGGTCCAAGGGCGTCACTACCAGTTCAAAGCCCTCCCCTTCGGACTACGGTCGGCACCCAGGGTATTCACCAAGTGCCTTGCACCGGTGGCGGCGCAGCTGCGCCGCGAGGGGATCCACGTCTACCCCTACCTGGACGACTGGCTCATCCGAGCCAAGACGAGGGAGCTCGCCGTGGAGCACACGGCAAGGACCGTCCAACTTCTCACGGACCTGGGATTCTCCGTGAACTACGCCAAGTCCAACCTGGTACCCGCGCAAAACGCACTGTTTCTGGGAGCGAAGCTCGACACAGTGTCCCTTCTGGCCTCCCCGTCGGAGGAAAGGACCAGGTCCATCCTGGGCAAGGTACAGCAGATGTTGGCTTCCGACGCGGCCAAGGTGAGGTCCATCAAGTCCCTCCTCGGAATGATGTCTTCTTGCATCTACCTCATTCCCATGTCCAGGCTCCGGATGCGCCCGTTGCAGGAGTTCCTGGACGCGCGCTCGATCCAAACGACGGGCGGCTTCGAGGAGAGGATCCCACTCGACGAGAGTTTCCGCCGAGCGGTCCGGTGGTGGGGCACCCGCGCGCATCTGACGGCGGGCATGGACTTCCAGACCCCAGACCACCAGGAGACAGTGACCACGGATGCCTCCCTGGAAGGGTGGGGAGCGCACACCGAAAATCTGCACGCGAGAGGCCTTTGGCTCCCGACGGAGAAGTCCCTCCATATCAACATCCTGGAGCTCCGTGCAGTGTTCTGGGCCCTCAGGTCCTTCCTTCCGTCCCTCAAGGGCAAGGTGGTGAGGATCTTCACCGACAACACCACCACCATGTTTTACATCAGGAAACAGGGCGGAACCAGGTCCCCAGCACTGTCCAAGGAGGCGCAGGACCTGTGGCATTGGGCCGTCGCCCAAAGGATGTTTCTGGTGCCGTTTCATCTGGCAGGGATAAAAAACACCATCACCGACTCACTCAGCAGGGAGCTGCGCTCGTGCCACGAGTGGGAACTACGGCAGGAACTAGTGGATCGCCTCTTCCGACGGTGGGGCACACCCCAGATCGACCTGTTCGCGACGGCGACGAACTCCAAGTGCCGGAGGTTCGCCAGCAGGTTTCCCCAGGTGAGGAGCATGGGCGATGCTTTCTCGTTCCCCTGGGAGGGCCTGTTCCTCTACGCGTTCCCTCCTTTGCCACTGCTAATCCGGCTCATCAACCAGCTCAAGAGGTCACGGTGCAGGATGATCCTCGTCGCACCTGCGTGGCCGAGGCAGATATGGTTCCCAGACCTTCTGGACTTGTCAGCGTCCCCGCCAATCAAGCTGCCGGTGGACGCGGATCTACTCTCCAGGGAAGGAGGCGCCATCCTCCACCACGACCCGAAATCGCTGAACTTGCAGGCCTGGCTCCTGCAGCGCTAGAGTTTGGAGGATACGACATACCGGCCGACTGCAGAGAGGTTCTTGCAAAGGCCAGGGCGTCCTCGACTCTTAAATGCTACGGACACAAATGGAAGAGGTTCTCTGTCTGGTGCCACGCACAGAAGATTAACCCTCTACGGTTTACGGCTCCTCAGGTACTGCCGTACCTGCTGACGCTGGCCAAAGCTGGTCTGGCACACGCGTCCATCAAGATTCATCTTGCTGCGATCTCCCGATACACCAGAACCACAGGGCGGACGTCCTTGTGGTCTCATCGTCTGGTGAAAGAGTTCATGAAGGGACTGTTCGGATCGTTCCCGCCGGTGAAGGCTCCGGCCCCGGCGTGGGAGCTCAACGTGGTGCTGACCAAGCTCATGGGACCTCCGTTCGAGCCTCTGCACTCGGCCCCGTTGAAGTTTCTGTCGTGGAAAACAGCGTTTCTTGTGGCCATCACCTCCACACGACGGGTGGGAGAGATCCAGGCCCTTTCCTGCAAGGCCCCGTACTTGACTTTTTACGACACGAGGGTAGTGCTCAGGACGCACCCCTCCTTCATGCCCAAGGTGCCGTCGGACTTCCATCTCAACAAACCCTTGGTGTTGCCTGTGTTCTTCCCGTCGCCTTCGTCACCGGCTGAGAGGACTTTGCACTTGCTGGATGTGGCTAGAGCGCTGAAGTTCTACGTGGACCGCACGAAGTGTTTTCGGAAGACGTCACAACTCTTTGTGAACTTTGGACCTGTCAATCAGGGGAAGGCTCTCTCGAAGGCTTCCATTTCCAGATGGCTCTCCGGCTGTATCATGTACTGTCATCGGTTGGCAAACCGACCGCTGCCTGGCCGTCCGAGAGCCCATTCCACCAGAGCGATCGCAGCTACCACGGCGTTCCTTTCTGGTGTGCCCCTGCTGGACATATGTAGGGCTGCTACGTGGAGGTCGACGCACACCTTCACGAAATTCTACTGCGTCGATCGGGATTCCAGGGAGGAGTCCAGGGTCGGCCAAGCAGTGCTGCGCAACCTGTTCGCCTAAGGTGAGCCTGGTGAGGAGGTAAGATGCTTAATGTTGAGTTTGATGTGATGCTTAATGTTGAGCCTTTGCCACCTCCCGTGGTTGTGCATGTGTGTACTGCTATGTATTCTTTATTCATGAGCATGTGAGTCCATGCCAGACCCCATGCTGGAGAAGGAACAAGTTACTTACCTGTAACTGTTGTTCTCCAGCATGGGTCTGGCATGGATTCACATTCGAACCCTCCCGCCTACCCCTCTGCGGCTCTTCACTTGGTCATACTGCCACTTCACGTGCTTCCAAATCTGAAGATGGCTGCCAGAGGCGGTGCTTAGGTAGAGGGCAGTCATTGGCTGTGGTCAGTAAGACGCAGAGACCAGTGATTGGTTACTACTACGAAAGACAGATCAGAAACGAAACTGATACTGGTTTTTTCTTTACCGAGGATTCCCAGCCTGACGACGGGGAATATTCATGAGCATGTGAATCCATGCCAGACCCATGGTGGAGAACAACAGTTACAGGTAAGTAACTTGTTCCTTACTCTGCAATTTGATTGGGCATGCTAAATTTCTGTTTTCTAAATTCTTTTCCCATCTCCTTGCATTGGTACTGCTTTGGGAGTCTGTCATAGATATGGAATACGTCGGAGGACCCAATCCCCTCGAAGAACAAGTTACTCTCTTACCTGGTAACGTTCTTTCGATGGGATGGTCTGACGACATATTCCATATGGCTCCCTCCCTCCCTTCCCCGCTACAGAATTTCTTATGCGATTGCAGCTTACGTTTCCGCAAGGCTTTGTTTGTCAGACTGGCAGAAGACTCGTGGCACACGTTCTGGGAAAAAACTACTACTGAGGCTACGGGCGTCATGCTCCCTACTTATCACATTGGGTGACGTCTGCCGTCGGAGGAGGTCCTCGAGGACGGCGCATCGACGTCATCGACGCAGGACGCAGGCGCCTAAAATTTTCCGAAGCAGCACAGCTGTGGTGATTACTGTCATAGATATGGAATACGTCGTCGGAACATCCCATCGAAAGAACGTTACCAGCTAAGAGAGTAACTTGTTCTTCTCTATGTTTCACCGACTCCTCACTTTGCCTGCAACATCAGTTCCAACCTACTTAAGTGGGTCCGCGCTGTCGCTGCAGGGTCCTTTTTTCCTTTTTTAAGCTTGTTTTTTCAAAACGTTCTTGTCTCTGCTCTTCATCTAATGTAAGCGGGGGATACCCCCGCAACCCCTGACCCCCACTGCCCCAAACAAAGGGAGCTAGGGAGAACCCCACAGCCCTTGCTTCCCGTGGTCAGTGTACAATACTGTGCATTTGCGACATACCAGTCTGAATTTGGTACTGCGCAATTGCATAGTACTGTATCAGTCGCAGTTTTAGTGGTGACATTTTAGTACGATTCTGTGTTTAGTGCGCTTAAAGCAGCCGTAAAACCTAGCACAGCCTGTTATTTGCATCCCAAATCACATAAAAATTACCCTAAACTAAGAAGTCAACATCTGAAAATCCTGACAGAGAATGAAGAAAATGTATTTACAAATCTGCTTTGACCTGGAAGTTTGGTTGCTATTGTCAGGGGTTGACAATAAAGAGTAACCTTCCAAATTAATCCTCCCTTTCCTATCAGCCTTGTGTCCGTAACAGTGAACAAACATAATCTATAAAATGGTATGGTTCTTGCTGTCTTGGACTGGGCAGAGCCCATGTAGCGCTTGGAGTATTGTTTGTGTTTAAATCTGGTCTTTTCCCTGCGTAAAAGCTGCGTTTCCGAATGGGTAGGTAATTTCTGGCCTCTCATTTCCCAATAAATCTCATATATTGTCCCTCCTTGTAGACGGAAAGTTGAGGCCTCCAGTATTTATCGATATTAAGTGAACCATTCTTTAAAGAGAGGGATGTACAGCCAAACCTTCAGGAGAGAGGAACGTTGTCCATGGGAGCGTGAGGTATTCAAGGCAGTGATACAATGTACAAACGCTTTATCAATTTCAAATAGGATCTTTATTACAATTACAAAATGGTCAGGGTTAGGTAAAGGCCTAACAACTACTAGTGACATCTCTACAACTAAATTGTTGATCTTAGTGCTCCTAATGATCCCATTTGGATGAAACATATCTCCAAACCTATTCTAATAAGTCCTCACCCCTCTAACAATGCCATATTCTAGTAAATGAAACTCCAAAGGGCTGACCAGCAGAAATCCTTTGAGTCAATAGCCTCCTGACTACCCTTTGCTAACTAGTATAATGTACAATGGTCTTATAGAGCATCCTTCTGTCAATAATGTTGGACTTGCTGTGCTTAGCAGGGTGTTTGTTAGTTGGGTAGTGGGAAGGCAGATGCAGAAACCTGTAGTGTTGATTGATGCAGGTCGGAAGTACCTATTACTTGTGTGCTGATATGAAAATCTCTATTTGTGGTTAGTACAGACCGGGGAGGGTATGTCACATGGGCAGCCCCTAAATATGTTAAGTACACTAGGATTGTCCGGTCATCTGAAAGGGTGTGTGAAGTTTAAGGTTGCAAGATTTTAGAAGTGAAGATTTAGTTGAAGGATGAGAGCAGAGGGTGGAGTTTGGAGAGGGGGAGGAGGGTTAGGTTGTTGTCGCTTTCTGGCTCTCGGGTGTAGATTTCACCGAGATCCAGGTGCAGACCAGTGCCATGCAACAGAGAATCCAGAAAATCAAATTGAATTCCCATGTCTGGTTGTGCGAAGAGTTTTACAATTGCTTGTCTTAAAGTAGCCCATGTTTCTGGTGCACAGTTTAGCCAGTTGCTATTATCTTTCATTTCATTCAAAATGGGTGCTCTGGTCGAAAGACCCAAAGGTCCAAAACGCTGCGAGTCGCAGTACCCGGCGAAGGAAGCTTCTCGAGAGCGTCACGAACCCTCGAGTAAAGCTAAGACCTCGAATCCTTCTTCGAAGGTTCCGTCGACACCGTCGACGAAGGTTCCGTCGACGCCGAGGTCGGTGTCTTCGACGCCGTTGTCGAAGGGACCTTCGACACACGGGTCTGTCGACTCGACGCCATCCTCAACACCGGCGTCGACGCCAAGGAAAGTCAGGGTTGTGGCGCACCCAGTGGCTATTCCCAGGTCTTCGATGACGATGTCGTCGAGATTGTCGATATCCTCAAGCCGAATTCCAATTCTATCGAGGACCTCGAGGCCTCCGCCTTTTGTTTTTGACGCCACATTCGAAGCCTTCGATGTCGGCGTCGACGACATCGACGTTTTCGAGGCCGATTACAAAAAGTTTTGCACCCTCTGCCTTGGAGATGGGTTTCACACCCTTTGTGAGTTCAGACCAATTGAGAACAATGTCCTCAATTATGGAAGAGGGAGAACTATCTGACCAAGAAGAGACATTTGAGTTGCAGGGATCTGCAACCCCAGTTCAAGAGGAGTTATCCTCAGAGGAACGCAGATTAAAGGAACTCCATGATTCCTTACATGAGGCAAGTGGTTTAGACACTTCCCCTGAGGTGGAGTTCGCTAGGCCAGACCCGGGGGAGCATGCTGAAACCCCTTGTAGAGCCGTAATGGCCAGGATCACAGAATTTATGGGGTGGTCAACACCTTCAAAGGCTTTCCAACAGGATGACCTCACGGATATTCTTGATAAAGGTCCACAGGAGGATCCTGTAGTACCTTTTCATAAAGCTCTTCAAAGGAAAATCATGACGAACTGGGAAACCCCAGATGTCGTCCCGGCAGTAAATAAAAAACTGTCTACTAAATACGGGGTATCTTCTGCAGACCCAGAGTTTTTGTCCAAACACCCATCCCCAGAAAGTCTGGTGGTACAGGCAGCATCTTCTACTGACATCAAGACTGCTTACCCTACCGTCCCACAGGACAGGGACGATAAAAAATATGATGCTATGGCTAAGAAAGTCTTTTAGGCATGTAGCATGGCGTTAAAATCTATTAATGCTACTTGCAGCCTTGCTAGATTTAGCCATACACTTTGGGAGTGTGCTTCTACAGCGGCTGACTGCATCCCGGAGGGGGAAAAATGGGAGGCGTTCCTAAATATCATACAGGACGGTAAAGACGCTATGTGCGAATCCCTCCAGACGGGCATTGATTCGGCTGACAGTATCAGTAGAGCAATGGCGGCAAGTACAACAACCAGGAGATTCGCTTGGTTGAGAAAGTCTGGTTTTGCCCCAGATGTGCAAGCCAGGCTCTTGAACATGCCATTTGATGGCTCTTCTTTGTTTGGGAAAAAGGCGGATGACAGTTTAGAAAAACTGCAAACATCAAAGGCAGCAGCAAAATCCCTAGGCGCTGCAATCCATCAGACACCTTTTCGTCCCACAGGAACCTCTGCGAGAGGCAAGTCCTTTCGCTTCTACTCCGCATTCGGAAGAGGTAGAGGACGACTGGCTCAAAGGGGACTAAGAAGAACTACCAGAGGTGGACGGAGTAGATATTCAAAAGCCGCAGCAACAGCAGATGCCTCTTTACCATCGGCATCTGCATCAGCCGCCCCAAAACCACTCTGAGGACTTCCCTCACAAGACACCTGTAGGAGGCAGGCTAACTCAACATCTGGCGGAATGGCAGGCTATCACGTCAGATGCTTGGGCATTGGAGACAGTTGCACAAGGTTACTGCCTGCCTCTCCTACGCATACCTCAGAGTCATCCACCGGGGATCAGCTCTCAAAAAGCTCCAGATCCGCTCCTCTTGCAGGAAATTTTAGACCTGCTAGAGAAAGGTGCCATAGAACCGGAACCTGTAGCGGAGAGGAACAAGGGCTTGTACTCCCCTTACTTTCTCATTCCAAAGAAAGACGGAGGACTGAGACCCATCTTGGATTTGCGAGATATGAACAAATTCCTCAGGAAAGACAAATTCAAGATAGTAACTCTTTCTCAGATCCTTCAGGGCCTTCAGTTCCAGGACTGGTTGGTATCTCTGGACCTTCAGGACGCTTATTTCCATGTGCCAATCCATCTCAAACACAGGAAATACCTGAGGTTCGCAATTGGCAACTCTCATTATCAATTTCGAGTGCTGCCATTTGGGCTGACCTCCGCCCCGAGAGTCTTCACCAAGTTAATGTCGGTAGTGGCTGCAAGTCTAAGGAGGGAAGGGATCCACGTCTACCCCTACCTGGACGATTGGTTGATCAGAGCTGTATCTTCGGAACAAGCTCAGATCCAGCTAGATCATGTTTGCCACTCCCTTCACAGACTGGGCTTCTCCCTCAATTTAAAGAAGTCACAAATGATACCATCGCAGAGACTCCAGTTCATCGGAGCGATCCTGGACACTTCCCTGGGAAAAGCCTCGCCACCAGAGGTGAGGGCTCAAGATATTCTACAGATGGTTACCAAGTTTCAAAATGCCCAACGTCTCCCAGCCTTCGACTATTTGAGGTTGCTAGGCCTCATGGCATCCTGCATTTTCCTAGTGCCAGAGGCTCGCCTGAGAATGAGATCCCTCCAGTGGGCACTGAGAACTCAGTGGTCACAATTCTCAGGGAGAATGACAGATCTTCTTCAGGTTCCCGACAGGGTGGCTCGAGACCTTCAGTGGTGGGCCTGTCAGGAGAACATTCTGAAAGGAGAGCAGTTTTGGCAACCCTGGCTGGAGATAACAGTAGTCACGGATGACTCACTCACGGGGTGGGAAGCCCACGCCAACCACTTGACCATCAGCGGTCGTTGGTCTCCATCGGAGTCCAGACTACATATCAACCTGTTAGAGCTGAAGGCCATCAGACTTGCGCTGAAGGCTTTTCTGCCATCTGTACAAGGAAAGAATGTCCTGATAATGACGGACAACACAGTGGCCATGCATTACCTCAACAAAAGAGGAGGCGTAGGATCAATACCTCTGTGCAGAGAGGCGATGCAGCTCTGGTTTTGGGCAATCCAAGAAGGAATCTCTCTATCGGCAGTTCACCTAGCTGGAGAGAAGAACTTGACAGCAGACGCTCTGAGCAGGCAGAGCACAGTCTCCCACGAGTGGGAACTGGCTCAGGAAGTCCTTCAAGAGATCTTCGCCCTTTGGGAAACCCCTCAGGTGGATCTGTTCGCCACCAGTGTCAACAGGAAGTGCGATCTGTTCTGTTCAAGGGAATTTCCCCCGAGAGGAGCTCTGGTAGACGCGTTCATAGTGGACTGGGAGTTTCCGCTTCTGTACGCGTTTCCACCCGTCCCTGTCATTCCTCAAATGATCAGGAGGTTGAGAAGATTCTGGAAAACCATGATCCTAATTGTCCTGGATTGGGCCATGAGAATGTGGTACCCGGACCTTCTAGACTTGTCCATCTGCTCTCCAATTCGACTTCCACTCAGAGAGAATCGGCTCTCACAGAAGGGAGGTCAGGTTCTCCATCCAGACATCAAAACCCTCAACCTTCACGCTTGGCTTCTGAAAGGCTGAGGTACAAGGATTGGGACCTCCCTGATGATGTTATGGAGGTGTTGCTTTCGGCAAGAAGGCCAGCAACAAAATCTTTATACCGCTCCGGCTAGAACAGATTTTGCAGCTGGTATAGAGAAAAGAATATCGATCCCTTTTCATGTGGTACACCAATGGTTTTGTCCTTCCTACTTTATTTAGCGAATTCAGGCCTTCAAGTTGGCACCATCAAGGGCTATCTCGCAGCGCTATCCATATTTAAGTGCACTGCGGAAGAACCATCCTATTTCAAGTTACCCTTGGTAATACAGTTTCTAAAGGGGTTAACTAACGTTTATCCCCCAAGACCATTCCAGGTTCCCCTATGGGATTTAAACTTAGTCCTAACTTTCCTGATGGGCACACCTTTCGAACCACTCCACTCTTGTTCGTTAAGATTTCTTACCCTTAAGACTGTTTTATTAATGGCACTTACATCTGCTAGAAGGGTGAGCGAGTTACAAGCTCTTTCTTGTAAACCCCCTCATACAATCTTTCACAAAGACAAAGTTGTTCTGCAAGTGAAGCCTAATTTCCTCCCAAAGGTGGTTTCTGAATTTCATATCACTCAGAAGATTACCCTTCCATCTTTCTATCCTCCTCCTCATCCAGGGAAAGAGGAAGAGAGTTTACACAGGCTGGACCCAAGAAGGGCTTTAAGTTTTTACATTAGTAGACTGGCTAGGATAAGACAAGCAGACCAGCTATTTGTAGGCTACGCAGGTCACAAGCTGGGGTTACCGATAACTAAGCAGACCATTTCCAGATGGATCATTTTAGCCATTTTGGAATGTTATAAACTGGCAGGAAAAGAGCCCCCTCAAAATCTTAGGGCTCATTCGACCAGAGGTATTGCAGCTTCATCGGCCCTCAAAAGAGGAGTGCCGGTTAGAGACATACGTGCGGCTGCCACATGGTCGTCCGTCCATACCTTTACACGGTTTTACAACTTGGATTCCTCCTCCAGTCAAGAGACTAGGTTTGGAAGGGCAGTATTGCACTCTATTTATCAATAAGAGGAAGCATGAAGTCAGTACTCCCACCTCCAATAACAGAATACTGCTATGGGAGCCTATCTAAGATAAGGAATACGTCGGAGGACACAATCCCTTCGAAGAACAAGTTACTTCTTACCTTGTAACGTTCTTTCGATGGGATGTTCCTCCGACGTATTCCTTATCGACCCTCCCATCCATCCCCGCAGTACTACTTCCCTTGTTGTTGCAGCTTACACTCCTTCAGGGTGATTAGTCTAGTCCAGAAAGAATTATTGTGGGCTACAAAACGGAACTGAGCAACGGACACTGCGCACGGCCTTTATAGGCAGGATGACGTCGACGTCGATACGGCGGCTGTCGAGGGACATCGACTCGGCGGACGTCGACGCGCAGCACCCTCTAGAGAAAAAAATTCCGAGGCCAGCAAAGCTGGAAAGAGATATCTAAGATAAGGAATACGTCGGAGGAACATCCCATCGAAAGAACGTTACAAGGTAAGAAGTAACTTGTTCATCAATTCGAATAGAAACACCTATGCACACAAAATCCTGTGAGTCCCTTACTGTCAAACTCCTAACAGCTAACTCACAAACAATCAACTTACACCTCATCTATAGACCACCAGGACGCATTGGGACTTTCGAGGAGGACATCTCCATTATCCTTTCAGATAACCTGAAAAACTCCTCACAAGCCCTCTTACTAGGAGATCTGAACCTAGGCTTTAACGATCAAAAAGATGTACCAGCAACAAATATCGCCAATGTCCTGTCAGAGCTGGGCGTCACCCAAAGCGTGACACAGCGGAACCATGAGAAAGGCCGGACACTTGACTGGGTGGCTGACCACAATTGTAACACTACCATCACCTCCGTCTGACCACAAGCCTGGACAGACCATGTCCTTATATCCATTACTGTAGATGTAAAAATCTTCCAACCTCAAAATAATACTCTAGCACCCCCTATGCTAACAAGGAACAAAAAATATATAACAGACAGGCTATTACCACTAATTCTCCCAACCCTAAACTCGCTACTGGACTCATTAGATCCCTTATCTCTAGTCAACCAATTTAACACTGTCATGACCAATGTCCTGGATACTATCGCCTCATTACAACTAAGAAATAGCAAACCTAGAGCACACTTAAATGCCTGGTTTACCCCTTATCTAAAAACTCTAAGGAAAGAAAAACACGAGTGCGAATCCGCATGCAGACTACTTCCATCAGAAATTAATAAAGCCTCCCTCATTAACATCTCCACAAAATACAAAACAGAAATAAAGCAAGCCAAAAAAGAAAGTTTCGACAACAGAATAATGCAAGCCAAATCAGGAACTAAGGAGCTTTTCTCAATCCTGAAGGAACTAGAGAACCCTATCCCAGTCCCAGATAACTGTGACAAAATGAAAACATGGTGATCTAACATCCAGAAGGCTCTAAGTGACAAAATTGCCACACTCCAAATCAAAATTGACAAGAAAAAACTAAACATACCCGCGACAACCATGCAAACAAACAACTCACCTACCACTGCCAAACCAGAACATAACTTTAACTTCACTAAAGTCTCCATACTGGAAGTCGAAAAAATAATCCTATCTCTGAAACCATCAAATTGTCGAGGCGATAACTGCCCGGCTCAAATAATAAAAGACGCTGCCAGAGACCTATCCCCATTCATCACTAAACTTATCAACTCTTCATTCTCTTCAGGGACTATAGCAAGTAACCTTAAGGAATCTTGGGTCCTGCCGCTCCTTAAGAAGCAAACGCTAGACCCAGCGATACCAAAAAATTACAGGCCCATAACTACTGTGCCCTTTCTACTAAAGATTCTAGATAGAGTGGCCTATTTACAGATCCAAAAATTCTTGGAGATGCACCATCTCCTGGGCAGTAGGCAATCTTGATTCAGACCACAACACGGTACTGAAACAGCACTTATCGATCTCAAAGCCCAGGTCGACGAGCTGAGAGACCAAGGAAAAACTGACTTACTCCTGCTCTTGGATCTCTCAGCAGCATTCGACCTGGTGGGTCACAAAGTGCTCTGCAACCATCTAAAATCAGCAGCTCATTTCTCGCCACAAGCCATAGCTTGGATTAAATAATTCTTAAGTGAGAGAACAATGAGGGTCTTCTCTACCTCAGCAGCTGCTGACCCTGTGCCCATCACATGCGGCGTGCCCCAGGGATCTTGCGTCTCCCCACCATGTATAACATTTTTACTAAGCCCCTGTTAGATGATTTAGACCATCTGAGCGTCACCTACACTAACTATGCAGATGACACCCAGATTCTCATCCCACTTTCTGAGGATTACAACCAGGATTTGGCCTTAGTGAACAAGATATACCTCATCATCCAGGCATGGATGGCCCGTCATGGTCTATGCCTGAATGATGACAAAACGGAACTTGTCATACTGGGGTCTACACACAACATCAAGAAACTCAGTCAAGACTACACAATCTTTGTCATAGACGGCCACATGATCAAAGTTGCCAAGGAGGTAAAAACCCCTCCCCCACCCCACTTTCTTCCGTAGCTCTCAAACAGAGTCCAAGTGCACACCGTGGAACATTAAAACACCAAAGAACCACAACCCCCATGCACTAGACCCTTGATCACAGGTTATCAGTTCGTCATTGGCCCTGCAGGAATTGACCATGTCTAAATTATACAATGCAGATACTCCAAAAGGGTTGAGGGAGTCTAATTTGGAGAGGTTCGATCGGGAGTAGCATGCCCTGATTCCGGCTCTCTTACGGTGCAGCTCCTGAATGCTGTCCAATAGTCTTTGGGTCTGCTGGCAGAAGGGATCGTCGAGTTGTACTGTGTCTCCCTTCTCTCACACAGGGGCATAAGATTGAGCCAGTTCTGGACTGTGGTGATCTAATAGCCCACCACGAACGAGCCACCAGAGATCTGGTAACCACAGAGGCCATAGCAACTAAGCGTTTCTCCGTACAGGATTTCAATTCAACCAGAGCTAGTAACCAGAACTCAGGGGTACATGGGATCTGGTCGTCAACCATCATAACCATTATCTCCACTATACCTGTCCAATACGACTGTATCCGAGGACAAGACCAAGCAACATGATAAAAATCAGCTGGGGTTTGAGAGCACCTTTTACAGAGAGGAGATCTGTGTGGAAATAGCTTATGAAGGGAAAGGGGGGAATAATATGCCTGATGCAGAAATTTAAAATGTATATTAATGGAAATCATTTTGGTCTGGTTCCGAATCAGGTCCCACTGGTCTTATGGTATGACCTTCCTATGTCACCTTCCCACTTATCCCTATATGGAGTAGCAGGCGGGGGTCCTAAATACCGAATCTGACCATAAAGGGAAGAGATTAATTTCTTAGTGGATGTTAGCATTGTCACAAACGACAACAATGGGGATGTGTGAGGTGCATTCGGGAAATCAGGCCACCTGGCCTTCAAGACCTCCCGAAGTCGGTAGTACAAGAGCAATGTGATTGGAGACCATGTGCCCCTGGTTTTGAGTTCCTCCCAAGGCATAAACTTACCCCCTGGTGCAATATCACCTAGTGTGTATATATGGAGTTCAGTGAAGTGTTGAATGAAAATGGTCTCATGCGTGAGGGGGATGCCACAACGTTATATATAGCAAAGGATGGCGAGTACCAACAGTCCAAGCCCACCTTCTTAGCCAGATAGTCCCATGCCTGCATGGTGATCTCCAAGGGTTGTACCTCAGCCCTAACGATTTGCTCCCGAGGTGCCCAGAGCAGGCCCTGTATGTCGTCAGGCTTAATGATAGCCTTCTCCAAGCGTGAGTGGGGGAGATCGCTCGTGGGAGACCACCACCACACCCCGTACTGGATCTGGACCACAAGGTAATACAGGAAGAGGTCAGGAACGCCCAGCCCGCCCTGACTACATGGGAGTGTATGCAGTGAAATGCGAGGTTTCTTCCCGGCCCATATCAATTTAAACATCATACTCTTTAAACGATTCCAAAAGGTCACAGGGGGCCAAATCGGGACGTTATTGAAAACGTATAATCATTTCGGTAGGATGACCATCTTTGATAGGGCAACACGAGCCACCTGAGAGATGGGGAGGCGGACCACGTGTCTACCCTGTGTTCCAAGTGTTGTAGGACTGCATCATAGTTCTCCTCGTACAATCGTGCTGGGGACGTGGACACCTGGATGCCCAAATAACGGGCGCTGCCTATGTCTTGTGGGGAGACACCAGAGGTGAGCGGGAGAACCTCAGACTTGGACCAATTTATCTGTAGGCCACACAAGGCACCAAATTCGGTAATTTCTTCCATCACAAGGATTAGGTTGGTTTGGGGATTTTTTAAGTAAATTAACATATCGTCCGCGTATAGAGAGACAGTGGAAGTGTGCGATCGGATAGTTACCCCACGGTGAGCATGAAATTCCCTCAATGCACAGGCAAGCGAAGCGGTTCAATCGCCAAGGCGAACAGGATGGGTGAAAAAGGGCAGCCCTGCCTGCTGCCCCGGGTTGGATAAATAGGTGTTGACCAAATACCGTCTGTGTAGACCAGGGCTTGTGGGGACGAGTAAAGTAACCAAGCCCAGTATAAGAATGAGGTGCCCAGCCCAGAGCGTCGGAGAACTTCAAACTGAAAAGGCCATTCAACCGAGTCGAATGCCTTTTCAGCATCCAAGGCAGCCACAGCTATCGGAATCTTGGGATTTACGTTAAGCATCAAGGAGAATTGTCTCCTGGGGTTATTCTGTGTTGAGCGACCCGGTATAAAAACAGCCTAGTCTGGGAGGACCAGTTTAGGCATATGGGGCAGAAGCCGATCTGCAAGACGTTTCGCCAGGATCTTATAGTCGGTATTTACCAACGAGAGGAGGCGGTATGAGAGGGTCCTTGTTAGGTTTAAGCAGTACCGTCACCAAGGCTGTCCTGGTGGACTCCGGAAGAACCCCCGATGAGATAGCCATCTCGTACATGCTGCGCAGATGGGGAATGAGTAGGGACGGAAAGGCTTTGTACAGCTCGGCAGTAATGCCATCCGTACCGGGGGCTTTACCGTTTGGGAGCGAGCGCATCACCTCAAGAAATTCCTCATCCGTAGGGGGGTCATTGAGGAGAGCTCCAACCTCCGGGTCCAACCAACCCAGGGCGATCCTGTCTAAATACCGACTAATAGCATCGTGACCCTCCATGCATTTGGACGTATATAACGTCTCATAATATTGTTGGAACGCTGCATTTATACTCCGAGTGTCCCTAGTGAATTCACCCTCGGGTGTCTCAATTTCTATTATGGGATCCCGGTGGTGTTCCTGCCTAATAGCCCAGGCCAAGACTCTACTTGGGTGGTCTCCCTCCCCATACCTGACAGCTGCAACCGGGTCGCCCAGAAATGTTTCCTCGTCGTCCAACAACAAGTGCAGCTCATGGCGCACACCGGACAGGGTAGACTGGAGTTTGGGGGAATCTAATTGGGCTTGTCGGAGCTCCAGGTCTTTCATATCTTTCTCCCTGGAAGCGATAGCACTGCGAATACTTTTAAGAACATCGCCCTCTTGCGATATACACCAACCCCGGATATATACCTTGAACCCTTATCAAACCAACCCCCGGGTCAGGGACAGAGTCCTTGTTTAGTTGAAAAAATTTGGAGATGGAGCGACACATATCCTCGCAGAATACTACGTCTTCTAATACCCGTGCACGGAACCTCCATCGAGGCTGCCTAGAGGGGGCAATCGGGACTGAAAACGGAACCATGACCGGGGAGTGGTCGGAGAGGGTTCGAGGAAGTATCTCTGCTCTGCTGGACGTCCGAACCAACTCCGAAGACAAGTGGATATAATCTATCCTAGAGGAACTGGAGTGCACACTCGAATGAAAGGTAAACTCGCAGTTTTCGGGGTGTAGAAATCTCCAAATGTCAACCAGGGTGTAGTCTGCTGCTATGGATTTCCATTTTTGGGCCGCCCGTGAGAGAGAGGTTTGCGCTGTTGAGGACCTGTCTAGTGATAGTGATAAGGCCAAATTAAAATCGCCCACCCAGATCACCTCGTAGCCTGAGAGTGTACGTAGGTGCTCAGATTGGAAAAAGTCTGAGGAGTCATGGTTAGGACCATATCCCTCGGTGTCAGACACCTGTAAATGCAATTCGAATTCCAAAGAGCGATGAATGTATATTGCAAAGCCTCGTGACTGGGTACTATAAGATGAGCCGTACCTATGAATACTCCAGCTGGGCAGGGCAGGGAGCTTCTGTTCCTTTCTCAAGTGTGTTTCCTGTATGCAGAGAACAGTAGCATGATGGTTCCTCACATAATTAGCAATAAGATGGGCCTTTTTACCGTTTGTAAAGACCCGGATATTCCATGTGATCAGGGTTATGTTGGTGTTTGTTGGGGCTCCACCCTCCACCCACGCCAGAATCGCCAACCTAGCGGCCGATGTATCCCACCCCCCACCCGCTTAACACCAATCATTAATCAATAACTCAATCAATTGCCGCTGGGCACAGGGGGGAGCTGGCGGCTGTCATGACTCCCAGTGGCAAGAGGCTTAATTACCACATCATAACTTTAACGGCAGAGCCTCCAAGCATAGACGCTGTTCCTAACATAGTCAATGGTGGACCCGGGCCCGACCCGGATGATCCTGGGACAACCTGTTGTTATGAAAAGGATACAAAGCCTCCCGGGTCCTTCTAGGATGGGGGGCGGGGGGATCTCCAGGTCTGGGATCTCTGATGCAAATCGTTCCGCGGATTCCGGTGTGGTGAAGAACAAAGTTTTCCCTTCATAAACAACACTGAGTTTGGCCGGGTACATCATGGAATAGCGTATATTTCTTTCTCAGTATATTTTTCACTGATTGGAAGGGTTTCCTCTGGTCATGGACCTGCTGATTGAAGTCAGGGAAAAGCCTAATTGTTGCTGAGCCCCATCGTAGGGCCTCTTTTTCCCGAGCCACACAGAGCAGAATGTCCCGGTCCTGATAGCTAAAAATGCGGGCGATGATGGCTCTCTCCGGGGCCCCCGGCGGAGGTCAAGTCTCAAGAGAACGTTGGGCCCGCTCCACCATGAACATATGTGTAACAGGGGGATCCTCAAGCACCTCTTTAAGCAACTTCTCCACGAAAAATTCCATGTTGTCGATAGGAGTGGATTCGGCAACCCCGGTTATCCTGATGTTATTTCTCCTAGACCGTCCCTCTAAGTCGTCATTCTTGGCTACCACTTTTTTTTTACTGTTTGTTGAAGGGATGCCACTTCCCGCCGAAGCTCCGCGATCTCCTCCCCATCCCCAATCCGGTGTTCAGCATCCGACATTCTGCCACACAGTTTTTCAATTTGGACAGCTGAAACATCCACCTTACAAGTCAGTGCATCAATTTTAGCCCCCACATTGTCTGTGCTATTTTTTAAAGCTAATAAAGAGTGGTTGAGGGCCGAGATGTCATGTTGGGGTGAGGCAGGTTCCTCCTCCTGTCTCGTCGGCTCAGACCTGGCATATTGGTCCATCCTCAACTACTTTCTTTGGTTACCCATTTCCAGGATCTCTCCTGGAAGCGCCAGTGAAAAAACAACCACAACGACCATGGAGCCGGCAGCTCGGGAGGGGGACTCCCAAGTTTCCCCAGAGGCTGCAAGGTGGGCCCCTAGGAGTAGAGGTTGCCAAGTGTCAACGTCGAACTGGGCCCCAAAGAGTAAAGTGCACACCCGTGGATGAAGAAGGGCCAATGTCGGACCAGTTAGCACAAAAATAGTGAGGTGTAGCGCAGATGGGCGGGGGAGGCCGGCATTACAGTCCTGTGGGGTGAACCCCCATCCACTCCAGCTGAGAGGGGCAATTAAACCCCCTCCTCCTCCCCTTCCCACAGAAACCAATGTCCAAGGCAGCACTGGGGGGCAGATTAAGGCAGTCAACACTGCTGAGACCCACATTGGCGCACAGACCACAGTGGATTGCCTGGACTGGGGTCTGAGCAGTGGCGCAGAGGAAGTGTGCCTAAGTCATCAGTGCAGAGATGGCAGCCGCCCACAGCTTAAGAAGGAAGGGCAGCAGCAGTCCGAGCCCCCGACTCACCGAGATGTTGATATGGTGACGGTCCTCGTCGGGGGCCTGGGGAGACAGAGGTACGGGCCAGTCCGCCCACCGAAGAGGCCGCAGGTGGGCGAGGGCACCCCGCCAAGCCTAGGTGCGCGGGGGGCCAAGCTCCAGGCCCGCGCAAGCAGTCCCGGCCGCAGTCCTCCTCGCCGATACGGCAATGCGGGTGGGAGAGGCGGGGCAGCCAGCCGGACAGGATGGGCCGCACCCCCGGTCCACCGGCCCGACTCCTCCACACACTGAATGGGGGCGAGGAAGCAGGCAGCAGAGGGACTACGGAGCCCTCGGGGCAAATGGGCGCACCGCATGTCCACACCACAGGCGCCGAATGGAAGAAGCGAGGTATCAGGCAGGGAGCTTCCAGAGACACGCAGGGTAGTCGCGGCCCGCGGAAAACTTCGGCCGCTGGTGGGGGATGGGTAGCCCGCCAAGATCCGACCACAAGGAAAGCGGGCCAAAGTCCAGGGGTCCTCCCACTACCAGATGTTCGGGTGCAAATCTTCTAATGCCGCCCAGTCCCAAGCATCCAAGGAACAGCTTGCCACAGGGTAGTCCAGCGCTGATCCGCCAATATTTACACCAAGTGTTAAATCCTATGCCGGAGCACTCTCAGGCGGCGGCCATCATACAAGCCGCTCAACAGCGCCTCCCTAAAAACACTAGGTTTTTACCTTAATGCCAGTTTAACTTTAGCAAAACAAGTGAACGCTATGGCCTCATCCACAGCCTACACTTGTAAGTTAATCCGGTCAGCTAAACCCTTCCTCTCTACAACTAGTTGCACCACACTGGCACGAGCACTTGTGCTGTCCAAACTGGATTACTGCAATGCTCTCTATCTAGGTGCAAATAAATACATCACCCAGAAAATCCAAATACTGCAAAACAACGCCTTTAGAGCGGCACTAGGAATCTCCAAAAGAGAACATATCTCAATAATCAGCAGAGAATCTAATTGGCTATCCACGACAACCAACATTAAACTTAAAACGGCATCCCTAACATTCAAATGTCTCAATAATTTAGCACCCAGCTACCTCTCAGAGAAGTTCAAAAGAAGAATCACATCTAGACCCATGAGAACTGCCTATACAAACTGCCTCGCAGTTCCCCCTTTCAAACTGACCACAATTGGAGGGAACAGCTTCCCGGTCAAAGCTGCTCAATTGTGGAACTCCCTCCCGCCGACCTTAAGACTTGACCAAACATACCCACACTTCAGATCAAACTGCATCAAGTGGCTCAAATAAAACGAGCCATAGGTGAGCCCACCAACCAACTGACCAATAGCCAAAACGACCTTTCCAGTGTATCTATCTGCAATGCAAAGGTATTACCTGCTATATTGTCATTGATCTGCACGTTTTTGTCATTGATTTGCACTTTTTGTCATTGATCTATACGTTTTTGTGATTTTGTGAACTTGTAAGCCTAAAGTATTCTTATCTTCGCGCCCTGATACCTTTGGGTCCGGCGCGCGTTACAAATAAAGAAACAAACAAACATAATACTGGAGTACTGTGGCTTTCACAAACCTACTCTTCAAAGTCCATCCTTTCTCTACTATTTCAAAACAGATGTGTCGCTCAGTTCTCCCAAGGTTTACAACATGCTCCTCCAGGTTCTTGGATTTCAGAATTCATGACATGTCTTTGGCCTCTGAATTCACATTGCCCTTGGGCCTTGGTGTAAGGATTCATGATTGGTCATAACTGAACCTTGGCTTCAATTAATAATTCTCCTCCCACCACTACACCCCCTCCCACCTTTCTGTCCTTTCAGGCAGCTGCATTTCTCTCACCCTCTAGCCATGGGCTGCAGTCCTCTGGTAAGGATTATTGGGCCAACTTTTTGTCTCTGGCTTTCCGAGTTGCCCCAGAAACCTTGGAGAGGGCCGTTCAGCATTTCTGGTCAGCATTCCTTTTATCACTGCTTCCAGAGGTTGGCAGTTCTCTACCGTTCCTTCCCACTTCCCCAGGCTTGCACTTCCTTCTTCTAAGCAGAAGTCTTTCCATTTATTTTCCAACCCTTTTTATACCCATAAGCCTTGTGACTGTGATTGGTTCTTCAACATTTGCTTTTGTATTCCCTCCTGGGAATGGCCATTCCCGTTCTGACTCTTAATTTCCCTCATTATCTGAATATTGGTTGAGGTCAGTTATGGATCATGAGGTGATGGCTTCTAACAGGGCATGATTGGACTTGTGCGATTTTGTAAGTGTCTGCAGTGCCATCTCGGCATTCCCAAGATTGAGCTTTGGCGTTCCACTGTCACTTCTGTTTGGTTCAGTATTTCCCCAGTTTGGTTGCTTGAATATCTGATCTCTGAGCGACCCTACGGCTTGTTTCTATCTTCTAGTCTTTGGGCAGTCCACTCCCTTGTCGTGTATTCTAGCAAATTGAGTTTGAGTGTGAGATTGCATGGGATTGTTCTCGCAGCCAACCTACCATTACTCTCTGGGTCCCTTGGTGCATGTATGTGATCCTGTGCCCTAAGCGCAAAGCAAGTCCACCTCCCCGCCCCAGTTGGTGGGCTGATGGACAACTTAGTCTGCTGTGGCAGAGGCAGCTGATTTCAGCAAAATGGGTTCAGGAAATTAAGTACACTCTCTCTTAGGGAGGACCCGGCACCTGTGAGGCCTTTTCCAGTCACACACTGGGCCCAAATCCTGGTAGCAGCTGGTTAATCCTGACCTCTCTGTCTCCCTCCAATCATACTGCAGCGTGGGGAGTTCCTCCAGTTTAGCACAGGGCACATGGACCCACACCTGAAATAAGCAAGTGGCCATGAATGCCAAACCCTAAACCCAAATAAATGTTTGCGAATAATTAAAAATTATTGAAAGCTATAGCGATTCTTTGACTACTATGGCTATTGCAGTGGTTGTGTGTTCTGGGAACACTAGTCATCAGAGAGACCTGATGCACACCTCAAAAAACGCATATTGCTGAGGAGACCTCACACCTACCCACCTAGACCTATCGCCAATCTCCTTATAACATAAACTATCATCTAGCACTAGATGAGTTGTCTCGTAGATCCAGTGAGAGGCTCAGGATAACCAATGAGAATTCAAATGTGGAAGACCATGTCACAGTGTAAATCATGTGATGGATCATGCAATACATTTTAGCTGAATGCCTCCCGAAAGATGGAAGTTCATTGCAGGTCATCAAAAAGCTAATTGAAACCATGCCCTTTAGACCTCTTGTTGCTAGATTTCCGTCTCTGAGGGATTCTTTCCCAGCCTTCAGGTTTTCTGCCATGACTTTCTTCCAGGCTGATGGTTTTTTATTTTGGGCAGAACTCCCACCTCTGCCAGCATGGCAAGTACTCTGGCTGCTTTTTCTGAGTTGGCATGCATCAGTTTGTTGTACTGGATGGCGAGACCAAAGTGATGTCCGTCTGTAGTAAACTGTGTTATTGGAGTTTGCTTATTGATTGCCTCACTTACGCTCTGCACAGAACTGTCGCCACAGAGAGATCCTGAAATGGAGAGCACCTTTGGCCGCAAAAGTATAGGTCGGACATTATGCTGTGAATAGCCCTACAGTTATCTGTTTTCTGAATTCTGATCCTTTTTTCTTGACTTGGATTGTGTCTTGTTGTTTGTGAACTTTGTTGCCTGATTGTTACCTGATTGGTTTGTTACATGTTAACTCCTGGATTCAAACTTCTCCTGGCTCTAGAGGTTGTCCCTGTGTTTTCATTTGGAATCCTGTTGTCACATGGACCTTGTTTTGTTCCCTCCTGTCTTCTGGATTTCTCATCCTCCTCCTGCCTGCTGGTTTTATCCAATCCTGGTTCTCTGCTTTCTGTGTAAGACGTCCTAGTGCTGCTGGGTAATTCCCTGTGGACTCTTTGTGCTTGGTGCCCAGCGGGTGGTACCCAGACCTCTGAAATCCAACCTATTCTTCCACCTATGGAGAACCACAGGCGAAAAGGAGATCTGGTGGGTGAAACCTTGAGTGGCTGGGTCTGTCAGTATAGAGTTGTTATGGCAATGTTAAAGGATATTTAATCCGCGCACTATCACCACTGTAGTGGTCCCCTGGTGCGCTAATATTCTGATTAGGATTGTTTTTGTTTTTTCTGCTTCATGTGGCGAGTTTGTGGTCCTGTACCTGCTTATTATCAACCGGGGTGTCTGCATGGTTCCTGCACTCCTTTCAGCCTCATTGACGGATGGGACGGTTGTATTTTTCTCACTTTGCTGGCGTATCTGGAGGAAAGTCTTTATTCGTCTAAAGGAAGGTGTTCTGCAGTTCTCAGACGAGTTTCTGGAGGCTCTGTTGACTTCACACTGCATTGGACCCATTTTATATACCATATACCATGTCCAACTTCACATCACTGGTCTGAAAATTCAGGTTGAACACAGGTGTTGTGCCTTAGTCCGTGACATTGCCTCCCTCGGCATCTTCCACAGAAATATTATGCAATTATTGTCCACCCTGGACTGTTTTTCCATGCCCTCACATTTACCATACAGTTCTATGCCGTTGTACAAGTGTTTTTAGACTTCCTTGGTCTTTTGTGTGCTGTAGCTCAATTGCCTCCAGGTGTTTCCCAGAGCCTTAATCTTCTCTCATAGCCTATCTAGATCTCTGCAAATACTGCTTGGGCAGCCATTAAAACATGACAAAGGCTCTGACGCACCTGCATGAGGTCATGTGTGATTTCTTGTGACAATCTGCCCAGCAGGTCGCCCAGCCTTTCCAACTGCCCCCAATTCTGCACTTCCACACTTTGTTTTTTGTTTCCAACAAACTGGGATTTCTGTCTACATATTGTTCACCTCGAAGCCTTTCTAATCCGACATGAATGTACCCTCTAGTGTGCAGCTTCAGTGGCCATCAGAGTCAGACCACACCCCAAGCACCAGAGGTCTCCCTAGGGCCTTCAATGAACAAAAGCCGATAGTCTGGTTCCCTAACTTTAGTAAACCATTCACATGTCGGACTCTGGTGCAGGCAAGCCAGCTGTGCTTCCCCTTTGTGTGAATGATTGGTGGGATACCTCAGCCCTGATCCTTTCACTGCTCCTCTTCTGGGTATATGCGAGCAAAAGAGTCAGCGTGTGCTACTTATGAACATGTCGCAACTCCGGTTCTGACCTGAAACACAGTACTGTTCTGGGTGAACGGATCCAATGCTGCAATGTTCCATTGATAAAGTCCATCAGAGCCAGAGTGCAGGGTTTTTGTCTTTAAAAAGTTTTAAATATGACACTGACGAATCTGCGGAGAGTCCCAACTCACTGCCCCAAGTAGCTGCTTGGGACTCGGAACTCTTGCATGTCCGTGTTGTGTTCCATAGCATTCATTTGCAGAGGCCATCTCCACGCAAATGTCAAGTCGACTGAGCTCACATCCAGCCATGCAGGCCCAAGGCATGCTTCTTTCCCAAGTAGCGCAATCAAGGGCTGCAACAAGAGGCCGGGAAAGCACTGATCTTGATTGATAATCCCAGGTAGTACAAATAGCTGATGACCCGATTCTAGTGAGATTACCAGGCAGGATCTCTCAGTCCTAACTCAGAAGTCACAAGGCACTCACAATTGTATAGCTCTCTTGTTTTACAGTCTACTGCCCTGCAGCTCCACTCACAAACCAGCTGGAATCTTATTTGTGCTGGCACTAGGAGGTCTTAATGTCTTTGTCCACCAGGCTCCATTACTACAATTCAGCTTCTAAAGTTTTTCTTGAAATGTACAAGAGTGCTTCATGGAGGGCACCTGCTCCCCCGTGGCGGATGGTTTAGCAGGAACCTAGGACATCGCCCGCCAAATGATAACAGCAGCCTAGCAGCCCATCAACCCGAAGAGCATGTCAGCTCATCACTCCACCATAGCTAACCCCCTCCCCCCCAAGCAGGCATATTTTCCCATTGAGCTATGCAGTGAGATAGCCCAGAGAGTATAAGACTCACTGTTGTCATCTTTGTCTACACAATAGTTCTCTACTCGCCAATTTTCAGGTTAATTTCTTTATAAATTCACTCTTCTATTTACAGCACTATTGAAAATGAATACAGTGAGCACACGCAAGTAGGTCTTTCCTCCTTGCTCACGAATTCAAAAATACAGGGCAAGCAGGCAAATGTTATTTTTGAATGCTAGGATAGCATAGCATAGCAGATGTGTTGGGGAGGTGGGTGGGTTGCTCCCTACATTCCTCATAGTCAAGTCTGTGAGAAAAAGGAAAAGTCATGAATTTTCACAAACTTCTGGATTCGCATCATAATTCTATTAAATTTTCACTATCTGGCTAAATTTCTACATAGCCTTTTAAATAAATATAGATACACAAATAAAGGTGGAAATCCATGTGTATTGTATCCTAATCGGCAGGATTAAAATCTGCACAGTGCCAGTTTTCACTATTGAAATGTGATATCAAGCAACATATTTAAGACAAAATGTTAACGGCTGCATACCAATACATGTGTTAAATAATGTCTATTAGGCTTGAACAATAGACATTACCTTGCATGAAAAGAGAATGCAACCTACTTTTCAGTTGTTTTTTCTATCTTCTGGCTTGGCTCCTCGTGCACCCGTTCAGTTCGCATTTTTCTGTCTATGGAAAAGCAGTGTTATTTCTGATAGTCCACTGCTTGTGGAACTGGAGCTGGGGCAGTGACTGTGATCTGATATGCCACTGATCTGGCCCCAGCCAGCTGGAAGGGTAGTGGTGCCAGCCTTTTTGATACCCCCTTTTCACTATTGTATGATGTGATATGATATGGCATTTATGCCTGTACAAAAGTGTTTCTAGTCGCAAAAAGACAAGGAAGGGGGAGAGGGTGCTAGAGGGCCAACCAAGATAATGGCTCCTCTGTGAGCTCTCGCGGAGCTCCTTAATCAATCCTGATTCATCGCGGCATCCCTGAAGAATTTTGACCCTGACGTGCAGGCGAATAGCAAACTAACAATAAAAGCACATTTCTGCCGAAAAACAGTGAGGAAACTGAACCGCACACTGGGCCACCGCGACACAAGCAGCCGACTCGGAGCGGGCCCCACCTCCACGGTTCACACAGGCCTTCGTGATCCCAGAGCTACGCTGCAACGAGATCCTGATTGCCGGAAAGTGAGACTGCAGACCCGGAAACAGGCACACGTCTCACCCAGTGATCGAGGAGCGGAGGCATCGTGCGGAGAAGTAGGAATAAGCAGCTGACTAGGAGGGGGTCTCACCTCCGTAGTTCACACAGGCCCCCATGAGGTCTGGACTACGTCGCAGCGAGATCCTGATTGCTGGCAAACAAGACCGAATATCCGGGAACAGACACACAGCAATCGAGGCGACAAAGCACAGCGCGAAGAACAGCAGCGCCCGTGATACCAGCGAGGCAGAGAGGGGGGGCAACGCCGGACCCGCTCGGGACATCTTATCAATGAGAGCCTCCAGACAAGGTGAGGGGCACGGCGGGGGAGCCCCGAGAGGTGCGACCCGTAAATAGGAGGGTGAGGGGAACGGGAACAGACGGCGAAAAGGGCCGGGCAGTCTCCCCACTCATCCCCCGTGGCAACATCCGCCCTTCCGCATTTCGATCATAACCGAGGAACACCATCGCACGTTGCGTCTTGCAACAAACAATCCCCCACTAACATGGAGGGGTCACCCCGCACCATAGCCCGCGGACGAGCTTCCCACACAGAGGCACAGATTGCACACCTAAATATAAACAGGCCATGTAAGAGACAAGCTACTATAGTGATACGAAACCACCGCCCGGAAGGTGCTGCAGCGTTAGCTCTGTCACTGACAGGCCCCCGGGACGTGGAGAAGCAATAATAGATCACAGACCTCACTCAGCCTGAAACAGTTAACCCCCTGGGAAGCAGGCAATCCTGCACAAACTACGCCAGCGCGGTAGGCTCTCGCCGCACGCCAAAGCACCCCAAAGTCTCCAATTACCACACGGGTAGAGGGATCAGCAGAAACACGGGAATCCCAAAGGCGCACGCACTTAAATAAGAGAGGAAGAGCACCAACACACCCCACGCAAGATCATACGGAGGCAGCGCTTGCCTCACCTGAAGCCTTGAACTCCGCACTGGGGTGCTCAACTGGGCAATATCTCACCCGGGTACGTCCTCCCTCCTTTCGGCACCCTAAACAAGCCGAACACACAGCAGATCCAGAGGGGCAACCATCTTTCGAACCCACATGACTTCTGATCCGGTCGCACCTTCGGCAAACAACACTAGACAGCCCCATCCACTCTAGATCGCAACTCAACAAGGCGCTCTGGAGTAATCATCCCAGTCTCCGCGCGACGTGGCCTCCAACGCAAAGCGAGAGAAGTGACCCTACAGCGCTAAAATGGGGAAAACTGATAAGTCACAAAGGAAACTCAACTTTGACGCTGGTCCCGCGTCCAAGACTTCAAGACCAGAAAGTCGCCCGGAATCTCCACTAAGCCACACAAATCTTGAGGAAGAGCACTCCCAACCTATGGATATCTGTGAGATGCTAATGGACCTGAAAGCTTGGATAGGCAACCTAGACAGCAAGATCGACACACTATCATCTAAGGTGGACTTGCTCCAACACCGTCTCGATAAACACAGTGACGGGCTGGACAACTTCAAACAAAGAGTCTCAGACCTTGATGATGGAGCGACATCACTGTCATCGAGAGTAACCACGTTGGAAGGCCAAATGAAAGCAGTACTGACCAAGAATGAAGATCTGGAAGGATGCTCCAGGCGCAACAATATAAGAGTGGGGCTCTGCTACAATAAGACTTTTCCTGGACTTCATTCAACAAGTTCAGGACCTGAGGAAGCCATTCCAGGCGGTGAAAAATATTCTGCGGAAGAAAGACATTAGCTATTCTATGATGTACCCCGCCAAACTAAGGGTCGTCTACCAGGGGAAAACTTTATTCTTTACAACCCCGGAGTCGGCGGAGCGATTTGCCTCTGAACTTCCAAATGCGGGGGCCTCCCCCTGTCAGTCATCCTAGTCCGCCTGTTTTCAGAGGAGTATCTTGTATGGCTGTGCTCTGTTTGCGTGGGCTTGGCGTGCACTGGGGCCTCGCTCTTCAGCTATTGGAATTAATTATTAAGCTTGCTTTTTCCAATGGGATAGCTTAATGTGGTAAACGAGCCTCTTGCTACTGGGAGGCGCTACGGCCGCCGGCACCCCCTATGCCCAGTGGCACTTAAGTGACTTGAAGTTAAATGAGTGTTAGCATATTGCTGGTCAGTAGGTTGGGGTTTCTGGCGTGGGAGGGGGGAGGAGGAGGATATCCTTAGTTTATTAATTGTTGGTGCTTTGGGTACTGCGGCCCACAGTTTAAGGGCGGTGGGGGGTGGGATTCCCCTTCTGGATCTAGTGCACTTCATAAGTGTCATGCTTCAGTACTGTGCTCCTGTAATCCATCACCTGACGGCCATGCAGGTATATCAGCTTTTCCCAATTCTCCTTAATATACTTTTAACCTGACGGCCCCTCAGGGGCTTCATGCTCCTGTTAACTCTGAGATTGTTCTACTCACATGGAATATTCGGGGCTTCACCAATGCAAAAAAGACACGCCTTATCTCCAATTACGTGCATAATCACCATGTCAATGTCATATGCATACAGGAGACACATTTAGGGAAGGAACACAAACTTCTGGCCTTGGCAGGGTGGGGTGTCCATAGGTATGGCTCCTCCCACTCGACACATTCCAAGGGGGTGGCAATTTATATACATCGCTCATTGGAATTCAGATTGCACAGACAGGTGGTGGATAGCGAAGGCCGGTTTATATTGGTGGCCGGTGAGATTGCGGCCTGGTCTGTTTTATTCATAAATATGTATGGTCCAAATTACGACTCCCCCAAGTTTTTCCAGACATGCGCGGAATACCTCCAAACTTTTTCGGGGTATGAGGTGGTTTGGGTGGGAGATTTTAACTTAGCCCTCTCTGCTACATTAGACAGGTCTACTATGGTCCCTGGGACACTTACCCGAGCTGCTAAAAAATGGCACTCCATCACAACACATTAATCTCTGGTGGACATCTGGCGTTGGCATCACCCCAACGCGCGGGAATGCACATACCATTCCAGTGTACATGGGAGCTCCTCTAGAATTGACTACATCTACCTGTCCCTAGAACTGTCGCGGATGGCAGATGGAGCGGCGATTCTCCCTTGCACTTTTTCGGATCACTCCCCGGTATTAGTGAGGTTTAGGGGCCCAACTCCCCCTCCTAAGCAACTCCGATGGAGGTTCCGGGCCCACGCCCTGGAGGACGGGGCATTTCGGGAGGATTTGCAGCGGGCCATTGCAGAATTTTTCCAGCAGGCAGAATGTGGGATCCGTCTCCAGCCCTGGTATCATATGGGAGGCTTTTAAGGTCTATTTACGGGGTTGGTGCATGTGTTGGGGGATGGGGGGGGTCCTGAAAAGCATTCGTAGGGCAATTACCCGCATGGAGAAAGACATTAAAAGTATGGCGCTCCTTCAAGGAAACTCAAATTCCCCCTCGCTTCAGGCCGAATTGTCGGCAAAAAGCTGAGAAGATCGTTAATGGACAGTGAGGAGAGATTCCTGGGTGACCCGGTGCTGGCGGCGAGATATGGGGAGCGAGACCGCCCGAGCAGAACCCTTGCCTTTGGGCTTTAAGACAGGAAAATCATCTGGAACCCATACTAGAAGAAGTATCCCCTAGGGGGTAGGCAGTTAGGGACATGGTGGGGATAAATGGGGTATTTCGTCAGTTTTACGATAAGCTGTATACTGCCCATAGTTTGGCCGGACATGACGTCATTACCCAATACCTGGATAGGGTGGCCCTGGGTTGGCTCGACTCAGAGGTTGGGGTGATTCTCAATGGCCCTCCCACAGCACAGGAACTTTGCAGGGTGATTCAATCGCTCCCAAATAAAGCCCCCGGAACAGATGGGATTACAGCTGGGTTATACAAAGCATTCCCGGATTTGCTTATCCCCCATTTATGTAACATGTTTGAAGAAGCGGCTTCCTCCGGGGTTTTCCCGGAGTCCACTCGAATTGCGTTGATCACAGTACTGCTTAAACCCAATAAAGACTCTAGACAATGTTCATCCTATCGCCCCTTTTCTTTGATAAATACAAAATCTTGGCGAAACTGCTTGCGGCCTGGCTTCTTCCCCACATGCCTGCCCGGATCCTCCCAGATCAGGCGGGATTTATCCCTGGACGATCGACACAGAACAATTTGTGTAGATTATTTACTTTAATGCATAATGTGAACCCGGACGTCCATATTGTAGCGTTAGCCTTGGATGAGGAGAAGGCATTCGACTCTGTCGAGTGGCCTTTTCTGTTCGACGTCCTCCGTCGCACGGGCGTGGGCACCACATTTCTTCACTGGGTCAGACTCCTTTACTAAGCCCTGTGCGCCTTGGTGTACGCAAATGAGATTCAGTCCACTCCTATTTATCCCAATCTGGGTACTAGGCAGGGGTGCCCTTTCTCCCCCCTATTATTTGCCTTGGCTATCGAGCCGGTGGCTTGCGTCCTGAGGGAGTTTCATTCTCACCGGGGAGTGACAATCCGTTCATGTGTATCCATTGTCTCCATCTATGCGGACGACATGTTATACATTAAACACCCTCGGACTAACTTACAGCCCGTGATGGAGGAGATATCCGCTTTCGGCGCCATTTCCGGCCTACAAATTAATTGGTCTAAATACGAGGTCCTTCCACTCACACCTGGGGTCTTGCTTGGTGCCCGCAGAGAATTCGCTGTCTGGGTGTCAGAGTGTCCACTTCCCCTACAAACCTCTTTGCGGAGAACTACATCACAGCCCTACAATACTTGGGGCATAGGGTAGATACTTGGATACGACTCCCCCTGTCCCAAGCGGCTTGCATCTCACTATCTAAAATGGTTATCCTACCAAAACTACTTTACATTTTCAATAACGTCCCGGTATGGCCCCCTATGTCCTTCTGGAAACGTGTAAGGGCACTGATGTCCAAATTGATCTGTGCAGGAAATCGTCCCCGTATATCCCTAGGTACATTGTGCTGTTCGTACGCGCAGGGCGGGCTGGAGGTCCCGAATCTTTTTCTTTATTATCTCATAGCTCAGATCCAATACTCAATTTGGTGGTGGCCCCCTATGAATAACTGTCCTCATTCTCAATCTGAAAGGGCCATCACTCAGACTGACGACCTGAGGGGCTTTCTCCGGGCTGCCCTGGAGCGTCATGTGAGGGCAGAGGTTCAACCCTTAGAGACCCCGTTGAATGATTGGGATCAGCTAGCGAAATGGGCAGGGTTGGGACCGTGGTATTCCCCAAGGATGGCCATATTCAGGGTCCGAGGGATTCCCCTTACATTTGAGCGCATTTTCTTTGAACATTTCCAGGCTCTGCAGGTCTATACGCTAGGTGATGTCGCGCCGTATGGCAAATTTATAACCTGGGAGGAACTTCAGACCAGGGGCGACTGGTCTCCGATCACTATGCTGCTGTACCTCCGACTTCGTGAAGTGTTGAGGCCAAGATGGCCAGATTTTCCCTTGGCCCTGGTGGTTTCTCCAATCCTGGAGTAAGTTTCAAATCCGATGTCCACCAGAAGGGTGGTCTCCTCCCTGTATGGGATGGCGTGATCGTTGCTGTCTCCTTCTTCATCCCAATATAAGACTAAATGGGAAAGCAGTTTAACATGTTCCCTGTCAGAGGCTCAATGGGGTTCTGTACATAATCAGTCCAAATCGATTTCCACAAACTACAGACTTCACTTGATTCATTATAAGTTCCTATATCAGTTGTATCACTCCACTTTTTCACTGCATAAACTGTTACCACACAGGTCCCTGAGCTGCAAAAGATGTCAACAGACCCCAGCCGACTTCTTTCATATGGCTTGGCTCTGTCCCCATTTTCAAATCTTTTGGCTGGCCATTGCGGAAGTTATGGAGAAGTTAATAGATGTCCCGATCCCTTTCACTCCTGAAACTTGGTTGTTGGCCTTGGTGGACTTGTAATATGGTAGTGATAAACGCTTGTTCGGCATGGCCTCTGTGGTTGCAAGGTCCTTGGTGGCTCATTCATGGGGGGCAGTCACAGCTCCCACATTACAACATTGGGTGAACTTTATGTCGTGTGCGAACGGAGAGAGACGCAGTACAATCAGACGCTTCCTCTCAATAGTAGACCCAGAGACTATTGGTCGGCCTTCAGGAGTTACATGTCTGACGATCAGAACCATGTGAGTGTCTCCTCGCCTCAGAGTACCCTGGAGACTGCTCAGTCGTTGCTTTGAAGGTGCACAACCGCTTTGTCAGAGCATTTTAACTGGTTCTGGTGTGGGTCCACCCGGGGGATATGACCTCTACAGTAACTGTACACTTGAGGTTTTTTTATTTGTTGGACTTGCAGTTATGACATAAATAGACTGCTGCGTTATTGTGATATGCATGTATGACTCAGAAGGGGCTGGGTGGGGTGGGGAGGGTGTGGATGTTACGCCCCATAATGGGGGCTTTGTTAAATTACATGGTTTTTGTATTGTAAAAGTTAATAAAAACAGTTTTTTTTAAAAAAAGGAAAGGTTCATTAGAAGTGTTGGGAGTATGCGCCACCGACCTTCCCTTGGTCCGCCCCAGGCCTCCAGCCCCAGAGATTATGTCACACCTACTCCACGATGAAGAAATACTCAAATACGCTCCCGTCAAACCCTCCAAACGGGCACTGGTTACTAGAAGTCACCCCTTTCCCAACGGGCTCTAAATAAATGGATCACCCGTCCATTTTAAGGTAGCAACATGGAATATCAGAGGAGGTAATCTCCCAGCCAAAATGAGGAAGATCCTGCAACTCCTCAAACGACACAAGCTGGAGGTGGCAATGATTCAAGAGACACATCTTCTGCCTCACAACGAACATCTCTGGGCTCGAAATTGGGGCTGCCATCGTTATTTCTCCTCCTACTCATCATACGCCAGAAGAGTAGCGATCCTTATACATCCAACAACTTGCTTCCGTCTGATAAAAACAGAAAAAGATGCAGAAGGTAGAGCTCTCCTGGTGCAGGGGGTCATAGCAGGGGAAGAAATCGTATTTGTGAACTCCTATGCCACCAACACAGATGGCACAAACAACTGTGATTGGGTGCTCTCACGCCTCGCACAAATTGGCAATGCAACCATAATCTGGGGTGGCGACTTAAACACGCATCTAGACCCACGTAAAGACAAAACACAGTCGTCAACAGCCCAACCATCCAAAGCCAGCCTCCAGGTGCAGGAGATTTGCAAAGCATACGACCTAATAGACATCTGGAGACACCAGAACTGGGAGAATCGCGACTACACCTTCCACTCAAGCGTCCACAATACGAGCTCACACATAGACTATCTCCTCGTCTCCTCACGCAGCATCTGGCAATGGGGACAATGTCAAATCCTTCCCAAAACCTTCTCAGACCACGCCACAGTAACACTTGAATGTATCCCCCCGACACCAAACCAAGAACACCCCACTGGCGATTTAAGCCCGGAGCGCTGGCGGACCAAGTATTTGCAATAGAGCTATGTGACGAAATCACTTCTTTTCTTGAAACCAATCTAGGTACGATCACCTCAGCAGGTACGCTTTGGGAAGCACTAAAGTGTTTCATAAGGGGGGGTGTGCATAGCCAATTCAGCACTCCATTGCAAATGAAACACACACCCAGGCGGAACTTAAGAAGGAACTTCTGAAATTCAGGTCAACAGCAGAACGAGAACTGAAATTCCTAGGGCGCGGGCACCAGATACGCCAATACAGTGAAGGCCAAAAACCCGGAGCCCTCCTCGCATGCTTAATTGCTGCTGACAGGAAACCAACCCGAGTAGAAAGAGTCCGCTACTCACACGGGGCACTGGTTCACAGGGAGGAAGACATAGTAGAAGTGTTTCGCGCCTTCTACCAAGAACTCTACAGTGCCAAACACCCCATGGATACAGAAACCCTACGCAACTACCTTAATAACACTGAGCTATACTGGGTGGCGAGAGAACTCCGGGAACCCCTAAACAACCCCATTACACTAGAGGAGATCCTACAAGCAATAAAGAGTTGTTTCCCCACCCCAAAGCCCCTGGACTCGATGGCCTAATAGGAGAATTTTATAAAACCTTTGCCCATATTCTAGCTCCTCTCCTCCTAAAAGTATATGAAGAAGCGACCGAGTCCGGAATTCTCCCCCAAACGCTGAGAGAAGCCAACGTAATCCTCTTACACAAAAAGATAAACCCCCCGAAGAATGTACGTCCTACAGGCCTATTTCCCTAATAAACCTGGACAATAAGATCCTAGCCAAAATTCTATCCAACAGATTGCTCCCCCTAATGCCAGCGCTGGTACTAGCTGACCAGGCAGGCTTTGTACCTAGCCACAACAAAACATTCGCATAAGAAGAATGTTCGGGGTAATGGCAGCACTTGATCCCGATCACTAGGCGAATGTTCGGGGTAATGGCAGCACTTGATCCCGATCACCAGGCGATCGCAGTGCTATTAGACGAGGAGAATGCCTTTGACTCTGTCGAATGGCCCTTCCTGTTCTGTTCGCAGTACTTAGACATCCTTTAAATCTCTCCTTTTTCATTCCCCTCCTTGAAACCCCTCCCCCCTTCTCACGCCTCTTCCCCCACCGTCCCCTCATTCCCCATGATCACCTCCCTACACTTCCCCCTCCTCCCCATTCTCTATAATTATTCCCTTCGGGGATCCTCCCCCTTCTCCCACCTTTCTCTCCCTCTTCCTCCCAGTCTTACTGCACTACTCTCCCTCTCCCTCTTCCCTTCTGTCTAAATGCTCTACATACTGTTTTGTTGGTCTGATTCAAAATTGTAATTTGCTTCTACTGTTACTGTTAAATTGTTATTGTTTTATGTATAATGTTGTTAAAATGTGCAGCGCTTTGGTGTAAAGTGCTATATAAACTTAATAAATACAAATACAAACTCAGACTAGGGAACCAATTCATTAAACTAGTCTCCCTTCTATACAATCAACCACAGTCGACCATTATTCTAGGGACAACAAAATCCGCAAGCATCCCCAAAATCCTACAACGCGGAACCAGACAGGGATGCCCACTTTCTGCCTTAATTTTTGCACTAGTAATGGAACCCCTGGCATCAAGTCTACGTACTCGACAACTTCAAAGAGGTCCCAGCATAGGGCCCCATAAATTGATAATATCCCTCTACGCTGATGACGTAATGCTTTTCGTTGAAAACCCCAGTGAAAATCTAGATCCTATCATGCACGAAATAGTAAAATTCGGCTTAGTCTCCGGTTTGAAAATCAATCATTCCAAATCGATCATCTTCCCACTGACCACTAACACCAGAAAATGTGCAGATGATTACAACTTTAAGTGGGAGAACTCCCACGTATGGTACTTTGGAATCTTAATGTCCCTGAACTACCACAATATTTTCAGAGATAACTATGAAACCGTACTAAAAATGCTGCAGGAGAAAGTGTATAGATGGAAATCGCTGCCATTAACCCTATGGGGGAGAGCTTCACTTGTGAAAATGGTACTTCTCCCCAAATTTCTGTATTTGTTCTCTAATATACCAATCCTATTACCACAATGCTTTCTGGGGAAAGTAAGGAGTCTGGTGCTGGAGTTGATTTGGGCTGGCAAACCAGCGAGGGTAGCTTACACGTCTCTCACACTACTGGTGGCCAAAGGTGGACTTGCACTCCCCGATCTGGAGAGATATTATTGGGCAGCCCAGGCACAGTTCTTGAGCTACTGGTACTCCACCCACTTTATTAGACCACATCTTCAAATTGAATGAGTCCTGGCCTCACCAAATCTACTAAGAACAGTTATCATTAGTCATCAATCAGTGCCCCATGCCACACTGAATATAGTACAGTCCACATATGCAATTTGGAGGAAGATAGCCCAAAAATGTAACATGCAAATCAGATACTTTTCCCCTCCTGCCTATTAAATTCATGCCAGGGATACCCCTCACTGCAGAAAAAGTGTTTCACCAGTTGGCAGACAAAATTAAAATGGGTACAGTAGGGGACCTATTCGACCAAGAAACCTTCATAACACCCCAACAAGCTAAAGAGAGAGGCAGCACCACCTCCCTAGATATATTTATTTATTTTAGACTGTGCTACGCTATTCAAGAGCTCATCCCCTCATTCCCCCAACAACCACCAATGTGGCAGCTATTACATGGAGTGATAGAGGCGCAGGGGGAAGGAAAACTGGTCTCGACAATATATAAATCTCTCCTGACCGATACCGTGCCAGAGAATCCAAGAATAAAAGAGAGGTGCGAGAAAGCCCTACAATCTCCCATCCCAGACGAAGAGTGGGGGTACATACTACAACAGACGCAAAAAGTTGCACTGAATTCACGCTTCAAGCAAATCCATTTTAATTATTTGCATCAAACATACTACACTCCAGCTAAAAAAGGCATACATCACCCAGAGTCAGTAACAACCTGTGATAGATGCGGAACACCAGCAGCTGATTTCCTACATCTTGCCTGGAGCTGCCCAGCAGTGGCCCAGTTCTGGTCACGAGTACTCCGTGAGACTGAAGCAATAATAGGAGAAGAACTGAGACCCATCCCCACAGTAGCATTACTAGGGATGACAAAACATATTGCGCCTTCAACAAGGAAATTGGCGAATGTCTTGCTGGTATTAGCACGCAGAAAAAAAGCTATGTCATGGGGCCGGGGCCCAACCCCTACTTTAATAAAATGGCATAAAGACATTCTCTATTGCCAAGAGGTGGAATCAGAATTTATAAAAACACTGCCCCTACATGCGAGACCCCTGGACATTTGGGGACCCTATGTGTCATATCTGATCTCCAACGCAGATACCTCCTCATCCCCAACACGATCAAATGACCAGGAAGGATAGGAACCAGCACAAACCCAGAGAGTAGAAGTGTCAAAGACTCTGCAATGTACAAAGAAGGGGAGGCGGACCCGGGGCGAGGGACATAGGGGTAGGGGGGAATGTTTTGGTGCAAGTTGACTGGCCCGCGGTTTGGCAGTCTTGTATGTTCTTGTAAAATGAAAAATGCAAAAATAAAGTTTATTTTAAAAAAAACAAGACAAGAAAGGGGAAAACAGAGGGAGGACAAAACAACGATCAGCAGTCATTCAGATCATGAAGGGAAAGGGGGGGGTGCAAAGGGTGGATGGAGAAGTGCAGGTAATCAGAAAATGCAGCCAACGGTTGGTTCATAAGTGCAGAGAGAGGGGACTGTAGGGTTACAGATACAGACCACAAGTGCTGGGGGAGCCAAGACGCAGTGTGAGGTGCAACTGGACAGGCAGGGACCTGGGTCAAAGTTCAGAAGGTGGCCAGGTGACCAGTTCTTGGAACAGACAGGTCATCCGCAGGGGAGAGGAAGCAAGAAAGCGGAAGCGAACAGGAAGGTCTTGAGTTGCTTCTGGAACCGGAAATGGTTCTGCTCACGTTTGAGAGAGGCAGGAAGGCTGTTCCAGAGGGAGGCCCAGCCAAAGAAAGAGACCTGCCCCAAATCTCTGCTTGGAAAAGTGACTGACCCTGAGAGAAATGGAGGTAATATGATATAATAGGTTATTTAAAATGCTACCAAGGTGAGATACCTAGGAAGAGAGAGTTGGAGGTAATGCAGTCCCAGGCCCCAGAAAGCCTTGTGGACAATGTAGAGGGTCTTCAACTTGATACTTGCTGCCATTGGAAGCCAATGAAGAGATTTGAGAGCTGGAGAGATACGATCCTGGGGCTTGAGGCCAAGGACAAGTCTCACAGTCCTGTTCTAGATAAGTTGTAGAGGACGGAGAGTGGAGGCAAGAATATTTAGAAAGAGCTCTGGAGACGGTGAGCTTCTGGGGGAAAGTGAGGAAAGGAAGAATACCTCTGAGGAGGCGCAGATGATAGTTTGACTTCTTAGAGACGTTGTAAATGTGAGGAGACAAGGAGAGGGTTGAGTCGAAGTAGACCCTAAGGTTCCTAGCCTCACATATAGCAGGAAGAGGACCCAGAGTGGGTAGTCAAAGAGAGAGAGAGGAAAGGAGGGAGCTGGTGTTCCGATCAGGAGGATCTCCATCTTACCTGCATTAAGCCTGTTGCCTCCCAGGCTCTTTGTAATGCCCTTGCCTCTCACTTCATTTAAAAAACCCAGGACATCCTGTCCACCCTCTTCACCCACACCCCACCTCTTCCCTCCCCATTTGTGCTTGCTGACCCTCCTTTAGCCACCCTCCCACCATCCTTCTCGTCCTTTCCTCTTTTCTCCCCTGACGAGGTCGCTAGACAAGTCCGATCTATGAAAGCCTCGTCAAAACAGGTTCATCCCTGTTCCTCTAAAAACCATCAAGGACCACATTGACACCCTTGCTCCGGCCCTTGCTGATTTTTGCAACCACTCCTTTGCCTCAGGATCCTTTCCCTCCCCTCTGAAGCACTCGTTTGTGCATCCTCTTCTCAAGAAACCCACAGCTGATCCTTCTTGTCCAGCTAACTATCGCCCAATTTCCATTACTCCCTTTCTTGGCAAACTCCTGGAAAAGTTGGCCATCTCTCAGCTTAACCTTCATTGTAATTCTGTTGGCTGTCTCCAGGACCACCAGTCTGGCTTCCGTACCAATACAAGTGAAGCAGACAAACCGATTACGTACACCATTTGAAGGCGTCCGTTTTTTCTGTGTGTCTCTAAGAAATTGAAAAGGTATTTGTACTAACATACTTAGTAATGCATTCAGATGTCACAATAAATTCCCCCCTTTTCTCTCATATCCTTGTTCCCAGTCCCCTTCCCGCCCCCTCCTTCCCTTCCCTCCCTTCTCCGCACTGGATTGTTCATAAGTGTGGATCTAATGTTTGTATCTACGAAAGACAAACCTGTCATGAAAAATATATATATATATAAAAGATACATAATCTGATGTAAGAAAATTACTGTACGGATAAATCGGATAAATCCGAACCTAACAGTGTGATATATATATTATTTGATAATGATATACTTGTGATGCACATTCAGAAATTGCTCAAAAGCTTGGAAATATCAGGAACAATGAGGTGTTGCAATGATGTCAGAAAAGTATGTAGTTGGTTGGGAATAGATGTGTATTATTGTTTTTTTTAGATACATTGTTAAAGAAAAAAAGCATTTCTTCCGAAACACGACATCCAACACCAGGTGTTCTTGTGTGTCCTGACGAAAGCCTTAGTCGGACTATCAAGCGTCCAGTTACACCAGATGACACCTCCAACTTGAGTGTCTATATATCTAAGGCTGGAAACAGTCCCCTCTGTCGGCACAATATACATAGGGTCTTCCTTGAGAATTAACTGTATTTAATATTACTGGAAGTCACCTTGTGTCTACAAACATCACTTTAAGTCGGCAATTTGCTTTATTGAGATTGAATCATGCCAATAGATATTCTTATGTTTTAGAATTCTGTTTTTCATTTGATTGTTTTATGTTGTCACATGTGTCTTTTTAGAAGACGGACCTCTGCTGTCCCTTTTATTATGTATCAGAAAATAAATGTAAGTATATTTTGTAAACCTAACCTTCTCTTGCATCTTATGGTATATGCTTCACATAAGATGTTTTCCTGCAGTCACCCCACGCTAGTCTGAATTTCCAACCTATATGTTGACATCAATAGGTAGCTTGTTTGGGACCCCCCCTTTTTCTATTGATTTCTGGCCCACCCTCCAAGCCCCTAACAAAAGAGTGGACCAATTCTTCTCTAATAGCACTACCTTGGCTTCAGAGCTGCCAGAAGCACGGAAACTGCTCTCCTGAACATCCGTGAAGATCTGCTGTCCAACCTTGACTCTAACATTCCCTCTGTCCTCATCCTCCTCGATCTCTCTTCTGCCTTCGACACGGTCAACCATACCATCCTGCTCAACCATCTCTGTGAAAACCTGGGTATCCCTGATCAGGCTCTGGCCTGGCTGACCTCTTTCCTCTCAGATCGACCCTCCCAGGTTCAACTTGGGTCCTTCCTTTCATCTAGCTTCCTCTCTACCTGTGGTGTTCCCCAGGGGTCTAACCTCTCGCCCTGGCTTTTCAAACAATACCTGGCAACTCTCGCCCACTGCATTGCCGCTTTCTGCTCAAATTTCCAGTGCTACGCTGACGACACTCAACTCATTTTCAGGCTGCCCTCTGCCACCTCCTCTCCCTCTCTCATTTCTGATTGCCTAACTGCCATTCAAGATTGGTGTGCCGCCAATGATCTTTGTCTGAACGCCACCGAGACGGAGATCATCCTCATCGGCACACCTTCACCATCCTTTCCCCTCACTCTCTGGCCGTCATCCCTTGGCCCTCCTCCTACCCTCAGCTGCGATGCTAAGAACCTCGAGGTCATTGTTGACTCCACCCTTTCCTTCTCCGCCCACATCTCTGAGGTCTCTAAAAAGTCAAATTTCCAACTGCACCTCCTCAGAGGTACTCTGCCTTTCCTCTCCTTCCCCCAGAAGCTCATGGTATCCCAAGCTCTGGTTCTCTCAAGCTTGGGCTATTGTAACAGCCTCTTTCTAAATCTACCTGCCTCTACTCTCCACCCACTGCAACTAATCCAGAACAGGACTGCGAGACTTGTCATTGGCCTCAAGCCCTGGGATCGTATCTCTCCAGCCCTGAAATCTCTCCATTGGCTCCCAGTGGATGCAAGGATTAAATTCAAAACCCTCTGCATTGTCCACAAAGCTTTCTGGGGCCTAGGTCCAAAATACCTTCAGCTATCCCTCCCCAAATACCTCCCCTCTCGTGCTCTTCGCTCCTCTACCTCCAACTCCCTCAGGGTCAGTCGTTTTTCAAAGAAACAAGCTGGGGGTAGATCTCTGCCTTCTGGTGGGGCCTCCCTCTGGAACAGCCTCCCTGCCACTCTAAAACTTGAGGAGAACCATCTCCGGTTCCGGAAGCACCTCAAGACCTTCATCTTTTCTTCTGCCTTCGCTCCCCTTCTCCCCTGCTGATCTGTTCTCTCTTGGCACCGTGCACCTGGCCACCCCCTGTCCTCTGGGCCCAGGTACCTGCTCACCCTGTCACCCTCCCGCACTGCCTCCGGGCCACCCCTTGCACTGGGGTCTGTATCTGTACCCATACAACCCCGCCCTTTTTCTTCCTGCACTTATCAGACCTACCCTGTCTGCTGCCTTAAACCTAGCACTTGCAAATTGCTGGCTGCGCTAAAACTGTTTGTTGCCTTTATTATTTATTTATTGTTATTTATCTGTTTCTCCTCTGCTTTGCACTTTCCACTTCTCCCACTTCCATGCACTTTTCCCCTCCCCCTCTCCCATGCACTTGCGCGTTCTCAATGTCACTAGGCCCAGTAAGATCGCTGTTTTGGTCTCCCTTGTTCCCCTCCTTTGCCCTGTCGCGCACAAACACTTGTGTACGAGCGCGATAAAAATAAAATATCATATCATATCATTAAGGCAGAGATCATTGGCGGTACACCACTCCTGAATTGTAGACAGACAGTCAGGAATGAGAGAAGGAGTAGTGTGGTCCGAGGGGAGCTTGAAAGAGCGCTGGGTGTCATCTGCATAATACTGAAAGTTGGAGCAGCGCTGCGGTGACCAAGAGGTGCCAGGCATTGGTTGAACAGCCAGGAGAGAGTTTAGACCTCTGGGGAACACAACAGGTAGAGAGAGAGAGGGAGATAGAAGAGAGGAAGGACCCCAGTTGGACCTGAGAGTGTTGGTCCGTGAGAAAGGAGGTCAGCCAGGCCAGGGCCTGATCAGTGATACCCAGGTTATCACGGAGGCGCTTGAGCAGGATGGCATGGTTGACCTTGTCGAAAGCAGAAGAAAGCTCAAGAAGAAAGAGGACAGAAGGAAGGTTAGAATCAAGGTTAGACAGCAGGTCTTCACGGATGTTCAGGATAGCAGTTTCCGTGCTTCTGGCAGCTCTGAAGCCAGACTGATGTCCATGGAGACAACCAACAGATTCAGCATGAAGGTTAAGCTGGGAAATGGCCAGCTTTTCCAAGAGTTTGCCCAGGAAAGGAGTGATGGAGATCGGGCGATAGTTAGCTGGAAAAGAAAGATCGGCAGAGGGCTTCTTTATGAGGGGGTGCACAAGGGAGTGCTTCAGGGGGAGGGAGAAGGTTCCAGTGGCAAAAGAGTGATTGCAGAAATCGACCAAGGCTGGAGCAAGGGCGACAATGTGGTCCTTGATGGTTCTGAAAGTACAGGGAAGAACCTGTTTTGATGAGACTTTCATAGATCGGACTTGTCTAAAAAAGTCGCCAGGGGTGAACAAGGGAAAGGAAGAGAAGGGAGGTGGAAAGGCGGCCACAAGAAGGCCAGGTGTGGAGGAGGAGGAAGAAGAGGAAGGGAGGGTGGACAGGATGTCCTGAGTTTTAGTGATGAAATGAGAAGCCAAGGCCGTACAGAGGTCTTGGGAGGAAACAGGAGAGGTAGAGATTGCAGCAGGATGGGCCAGCTCCTTGCAGATTTTGAAGAGTTCGGCCGAGTTGTTAGATGCCACAGAGACGCGGGCTTGGATGTGAGCACTTTTCTTGGTGTAACAGAGTCTGTACTGCCTTTGGAGCAGGCGGCAGGCCAGTTTGTCAGAGGGTGCACCTGTTGCCCTCCACTTCCTCTCTGTCACCCTGCACATGCTTTTAAGGGTGACGAGGTTGGAGTCGTACCAGGAGTTGCTCTTGGATTTCGGCTTCAAGCAGATCCTCATGACAGGGGCAAGTACATCAAGAGTCTGAGATAGAAAGATGAAGGTTGGAAAGGGCTGTGTCAGGGTGTGAGTCAGCCAAAGGTGCAGAAGGAGTAGAGAAAGTAGTAGCAAAAGCCTCCACTGACACAGGCTTCATGGTTTGAATGACCGAGAAGGTAGGTGGCAGTGCTGGAGTTGGCTTGGCCTGAGGGGTAGAGAGAGAGAGATGGAAGGAAAGGAGAAAGTGATCACTCCAGGATAGAGGAGTAGTGAGAGGGTTGGAGAGGGAGTGGTCTGAGGAGATCAGAACAGCCAGGGTTGTGCCCTGCAGAGTGAGTAGGGCCAAAGGGAAGAATAGAGAGAGAGGGAGTCGCAGAGGTTGCAAAAGAGCCCTGCAGATTGACATGAAGAGTCCATTTGAATTGAGAGTTTGAGAAATTAGATCCCTCTCAAAGCTAGGTATGTTTCTTGCATGGCTTGTCAGGAAACCTCTAGCTGTCTTTGTTATTCAGAGTACTCCAAATCGTCTTGTCAAGCCTAAGTAAGACTGATGGTGATGTGGTGGTTACCTCCAATTATGGTTTCTGGTGACCTCACGCCTGCTCCCAGCCATGCAAATGTTGCTAGATAGTTGAATAGCTTAATAGGTTTTACAAAAATGCATATTTATTCAACACAGAAAATATGCAGAAAACAATTAAATTAGAAAATAAATAGACTTGTGGGAAGTAGCAGTGCTCCCTATTCAGTAATATATTGTTACAGATTTAGCTGCTATGGTAATTGGAAGCAAATGGAATTAGTGGAAAGTTTGCCCTGCAATGACATGGGGTATGGTGGGGGTAAGGGTGTGGGGCCTCACTGCGGGATGGGGATATAGGGGTAAGGCTGCCAATTCCAACCCCTTCTAGAGTTGGGCATTATTTTTGATATTTTATGACAATTGTCCTTTAGAAAGCGATTTTGGAGACTATTACTGACTTTGAATCTGGATAGAAGATGACTAATTTCTTGCTCTTTTTTGCTATCTCCAGGCTGCCTTTCAGCGTTCCAACAGCCATGACAAGGTGCGGAAGATCGTGGCAGAGGAGGGACGAACCGCAAGAAATCTCATAGCCTGGAGTGTGCCGCTAGAAAACAGAGAAGACGAGGGTACTTTTTTCTCCAAATTTGAAAATGTTGTATTTGTTATCCATGCGGGCAGTCACCATATGTCGTTGGAGTAGTTTAAAAACTCTTTTGTAAAAGATGTTGGATAAATATGCGTGTAGGAGAATGACAAAAGTGATTATTAAAGCTTTTTTGTGTAAGCTTTGCTTTTCTATTTAAATAATGTAAAGTGGCTTGAACAGTCTGTAAAAATACAAATGTCAGATGCAAATTATATACAACGTAGAGGAGGCCTATTTTGTTGTGCCCTACCATTCTGGCACAGTGAATGGATAGCTTAAAATATAAGGCTGGAGGTAGGTCTATATACTAAGTTGTTGCTAAATGTTTTGTTTGCCATCTGACGGCATTGGAGAAAATACCCTTTTAGCTGTGTTTCAATGCAGAAGGGAATGGAAGCAGACCCTCTTCAGGTGTTAGTTACAATTTTGGGTACGAAAATAATGTTTAAAAAAATCTAGGTTTGTGGGTGTACTGAGGCTTCGAGCATTCCTGAGCATATGGATTGTACCTTTTTCTTCATCCTAAATTCATGCCGGTTGAATGCAGTTACCTTACAGCATCCTACTGCAAACCATTAACAGAATAACATGCAAGGGGTTGAGCGCACTTCAAATTGGAAGACATGCATCCTTCCTTTAGTCTTTCAAATGGGGAGAGTTATTGTTTTTCACAAGGCAGAATTTTTGGAAGCTTCGAAATTGTATCGTGGTGTACTTGTAATGAAAGTTTGCAGTTTCACTGCCATGTAGTTCACCTTTGCAGCGATAATGGATACTGCATTTCAGCGAGCACCATTCAAGACATATTCTTTCCCTATGGCTTATCAGGCAAAAGTTAAACTGGTGAAGCACTAGATGCAAAGTTGGTTTTATGTGATGCCAAGTATGTCGTGTTATTTACTGTGCTGCAGAGTCAGCGCCCAATACCATCCCTAAGAAGGTGCAGAGTGCATTGTGAGGTACTGTGCTGAGCGTAAGTGTATGCATGCTTGTATGTGCTTCATGAGAATGACATTGGTATTTTACAGGTTTGAACGCTCGACTTGAAAAAGGGAGCAGCTTTTTGAGCTATTGTCTGTCTCCTTCAATGCTGTTTTTTGTTGTTGAAAAAAAAGTTTTTTTATTGGATTTTAAATCTACACAAAGCTCTCGAGTATAGCTGATCTCCAACATAACAACGTCAAGAAAAGCACCATAGATAGTCAAATGCATGTTAATCCAAGCCATAACCAGGCACATTTTTCATGGACCCTTTTTACATGCTCCATACCTAGCAATTGCATATTCCCTGTTGCATATCTCAAGGAAGACAGAAAAAGACATAGGGAAAACAACTTACTCAAAACCTAAAACTTAAAGTATACCAAGAAAATATGCCAACTGATTTCCAGGTAAGCATATAGCTTATTAAAGAGTTATCAAACGGACTCATACAGTTTCTTATATGGCTGACTGTTTTTACAAAGTATTTGGAGGCGGTCATCCGGTCCTGAATGCAGTTTTCTTCATATGGCTTTTTTCCTTGTCTCCCAGAGTTGCTATATTTCTGTGTATGCTACCACCGGACCCCTTTAAAGTTGCTATGTTTAGCATGTAGAATAAGATAGATTTTCCCTCAAAATTTAGAAAAGAATTAACCTTTGCTGAGTTAGAAACAGTTTTGCCCAACACCAGATCCACCCTACGAAGAGCAGCGGTCCAAAACTGTTAACTCTTGCTTCACCCACATACTAAATGCATAAGTGTGCCCATGGGTTGGGAACATCTAGAATCGGTTTAACTATCCAATAAATACAGTCTAGATATATTTGAGGGAGTCCAATGCCGCTTAGTTTGTTAATTAACTTTCAGCTGGGGGTCCAACTTAGTGCTATACAGGAACCACATATTTCTACCCACCTCTCCAATGAAATCCCCTCCCGTAGTTCACGTTCCCATTCTTCCCTTAACCAGCTCCTTCTATCCATGCCACTTACCACCACTCCTTGCCTCTCAGTTGACTCCTTATTCATAAGCAGCACACCAAGCTCACCAGAGAGTATCCTTAAGACAGCATAGCCATAGACAGACGAAGCCTTAGCTGCTGCAGAGGTTGACAGATGTGCATCCCTGGAAAGACTCATTTACAACGCCAGGGGCTGTCCTTGGAAATTCCACAAAGTGTGGGGGGATGGGTGGGAGACGAATGAGTCATACAGTATGTGCTACCATTAAGTATTGCTGTCTTCCCACTATGTACTGCACGGAACTGCTGCCCAATTACCACCCCCGCCCTGCTCACCCGTGACCTTTATGTATACAATGTGATATTCATGACATTCTGCAACCAAGTTTTGGCAATTTTTGTTTGTTATGTTCTGCGTTTAATTTGAAACAAACATATATATATATATATATATATATATATATATATATATATATATATATATATAGCAACATAGCCATAATTCCCTCCAGTGTACCCTTTAGCATCGTATACCTTCCTTCTGCTTTCCTCTGTAGAACATAGTAGGCCAATAAATCAGCAAATGGAACCACTCCATCATTCGCTCACATATCCTGTGCATACTGGCAGTTTGCCAGGATCACTACTAAATTTCCCTAGTCCGCACCTTTATTGCTGGGTTCCCCCAATACTTGCATGAGTGAAGATAGCACTTCTCACCACTCTCCTTTAACCACTGCTTTCCATGTAGCTTCCCTCCAATGAAATGGCTTCGTATATAACAGCTAGCCAAATGCATCTGGGCTCACTTATTCACACCCACCCTGGTACATCATGTGGACTATCCTTAACATGAAAGTGAGCAGATTTGATAACAAACCACTTTTGGTGTTTTCTAGTTTCTGGAAAACCTTCCCTTCTTAACTACCTTTAATAGTATATGTTAGATAAAGTCCCCTGCAGAAAGGATTTCAGGACCTCCTTAAGCTTTTGTATTCATTCTCAATTACTGGAACTGCTAGGTTCTGCAAAACATAAAGCAAGTTGACCTTTCCCAAAGAGTGAGAACAAGCGCTGTCTTGTTTCACACAGGCCAAAGTCTTGTCCTACATTGTCCACAATGTTCTTCCAGTCCCTCACTAGCTGTACGCCTAAATATCTCTTGACAAACCAATATTGCACTTAGTTTAGAACAGAGTGTGCTTGTGCAAGATTGATTGGATTTGTGTGATCTGTGAAACAGCTGAAGGTGCTTTGCTTCCGCACCTGTAGGGAAAACCCGAAGCACAGCACATGCCCCTCGTTACTCTCCTGTCTGGGCAATCGCAACATAGCTACATGCCTTCTAAATAACTTTGCTATGCTTTGCAGCTGCTGCATTCGTCATTATGCATGCCTCGCTACTGTGCTGGTTCTTTCTGTTCACTCTTTGAGCGATTGCGTGAGCGGGATAATTCTTCTCCAGCATGGGGGTCTTACATGGATTCACATGGTCCCTCGGTAATATACAGCAGTTAAGCTTTAAGCTAAAAACTATATGTCGCTTATATAGCCTATTGCTGTCACGTTTGGTCATAATGCCCCAGCCAATAACATCTGTCCTCCTTCACTCCACCTCTGGTCGCCATCTTCAGATGTTTACTGCACATTTTTTGTGTCTGCAGTCCTCGAGGTTCGGTCTTAAAGTGCTTTACTCAATTTTGCCTATTTTTGCTAAATTTGTTTCCGAATTGTTTTCCTTTGGTCATGTTGTGACCTGTGTTAACGTGTATCCATTGCCAGTATTGCTCCAGAAGATCGCCATCAGAAGTGCATCTACTGCCTTCATCCAGACCCACAATGCAGAGGGATGTTCAATCTGCAAGACCTTCTCCTTCAGGACGCAGAGAGCCCATCATAGGAGGTTGATGGCATGGATCGACGAAGGTAGGGCCTCTAACTCTGCACCTGTGCGCAGTCATGCCTCTGCCGGAACAAGCAGACCCAAAGAGCATACTCCCTCTGGCAAGTGGTTGAGACACTTTCAAGGGGAAGATACCTAAAAAGGCAAAGTCGTCCGACGTTCTGACTGTTGAATGCAAACGTTCTGATGTTTGAATGCAGCCAAGGCAAAGTACAAAGGCAACGTTTGTTTGAATGCAGCCATGGCAAAGTATAAAGGCAAGTTTCAATAAGAAGAATGTTTGAAAGCTGACAAGGCAAACTATAAAGGCAAGTCAGAATCAAGCACAGATTCATGAGATGCCAATGTGGGGGAGAAGTTTGAGCAAATATGTTTCAGCAACTATTACCACAGATGGATATACCAAGCACCACATGGTATATGGTACTGTGGTACACCACAGAAATGTAAAACGTGCAAAAGTCCTGGCAGGCGACTATACTAGGCAGTGGACATTTTACCAAGATTCCTGGCAGGAGAGTACACCAGGTGATCTGAAAACCCTAAAGAGAAATCCTGGCAGGCGAGTACACCAGGCAGCTGAACATTGTATAAAGATTCCTGGCAAAGACGTATACCAGGTAATCTGTAAAGTTACAAGAGCTTCTACAAAAAAACTGTTATAGAACCTTATGATTGAACAAGAACTTTGAGGCCAGTGAAGACACAAACAGCTGTTAGCTAAAGAGACATTTTGTTGCCATCCTGTTTAAGAATCCAAGGGAAGGGAACCCCCATTGGATCCAAGGGACTTTACCTTTGAAAACATTTTCGTTGGATTTATTCTTATATTTTTGGTTTTGAACATCTCTGACATCAATTTAAAAACATTACCTTGCACCTTTTGTTATTTTTTCATAGGTGTGCGGGTTGGGATAGTTTGTTTTGACACAAGGACGGTTTTCTGTTACAGAGATCCTTCATTTTAGTTTCCAGGTAGGGAAGTTCCTCTTCAGAATAGGTCTAGAAAGGCATTTTCCCAAGCCATTTTTATTTAGTAAACATGTCTTTAACTGAGAATACAACAGCCTTGTGTCCGTCTCTCATTTCTGACCCCTCGCAGATCTCCCTCGTCACAGTAATGATACCCAAAGAACCAAGAATAAAGTATCTTTTGGGAGTGATCTCCCTCGTCACAGTAGTGATACCCAAAGAACCAAGTGGGTAGTATTCCTCTGGAGTAATCACCCTCGTCATAGTGGTGACACTCAGAAAACCAAGAGCCAAGTATTCCTCAGAAGCATGCAAAACCATAAACCTCAAGAGTGGCTCAGAAGTGAACTCCTTTGTCACAGTGGGTAACGCAGCATATGTGAAAGCTACCAGAAGAATCACACACTCACTTTTACACACTTTTTCTACTGCAGTATTGCAGTGTTATCACATTATTATTACAATACCCCTCTGTCTCTGTCTCTATATCCCACTCTGCCCACAACTCCTTTGCTCAACTGCTAAACGCGGCTCTCTGTGCTCCTCGGGAGACTGCTGCTCTATTCTGGAATAGCTGAAGGGGTCGCAGAGTGGAAGAAGGTAGATTGAGGAGGAGGCTGTTGCAATAGTCAAGCCTAGAGAGAACCAGGGCTCAGGAAACCGTCAGTCTCCCGCGCACCGGCAGGGCAGCAGTTGTCGGACGGACACTGCGCCCTCTCCCCTCCATCGGATCTCGCCAGGTGCAGCCTCAACCTCCCGTGTGGATGAAGACAAGACCCCCCCCCCCCTGGGCCCTTACAGGCAAGTGCAAGCCAGCGCTGCCATTTCTACAAATTGCTCAGTTGTTACAATGATCGTGGCACTGCAATTCCTTCTTCTGATGAATGGATATCTTTGCTCATGTGTGTGCTTTTTCGCTAGCTTTAACATCCTGGCTATACAATTGAACGGCGAGCTGCCATTCCAAGATGGCGGCCCAAGTATACCACACTTTGTTGTGGTATATTTGGTGCTGTGCCCCCATTGGCTCAGGCACCATTCTTTATCTGCCAATGAGGAGCCGGCAGGCTTGACCGGCCCTCCTCCGAAGGCCCAAACCTAAGGCCCCTGTTTGTCTCCCTGTTCGTATCCAGGTTTGCACAGTGAGCCCCTTGCTCGCCTGTGAGTCTGTGTGCCCCCTCAACCCCTCCCCTTGGTCACCTGTGAGTCTGTGTGCCCCCAGCCCCCCCTTGGTCGCCTGTGTGTCTGTGTGCACCTCCCCGTCTCCCCCGATCAACCTTACCTAATCCGTTGACCCACAACATGAGGCAGTCTCCATGTATCTGCCTACTGTTGGTCCCTTGCATCTGTATACTGATGCCGCCCTGGAACAGGAGGTAGGCTCCATGCACTTGCCCAAGGATTTGATTTGTCACTTGCATTTGGGTGCTGCTGCCACCCTGTAAGATTGGGTAGGCACCATGTATTTGCCTATTGTTGGGCCTTTGCATTTTTGCGTCGCTGCCGCCCTGCAACATGGGATAGGCACCATGTATCTGCCTTTTGCTGGTCCTTTGCATTTGTGAGATACTGCCACCTGTAACTTGGCACCAGACTCAATGTATGCATTACTTCTCTTTCTGCACTTTACATATGATATACTACCTTGCATATTCTGTGATGTTGCAATCCACTTCGTACGCTTCCCATTCTGTAACCTGAAGCACTGTAACTAGGCTTAAGCGCCTTAATACCGCACAGTTTTGCGCGCTATACAAATAATAAATACAAACATTGAGCTTCTGGGGGAAAGTGAGAAATGGGGGAATTCCTTAGAGAAGGAAGAGTTGGAAGTGGGACTTCTTGGCAATGTCCTACCTGTGAGGCAGGAAGGATAAAGAGGAGCCAAAGGTTTCTGGCTTCAGAAGAAGGAGCAAGGGGAGAACCCAATGTGGGAGGCCAGAGAGAAGGGAAGGATGAGGGAGCAGGGGGTCCCAATAGGAAGGATATCAGTTTTGCTGGCATTAAGGCAGAAATCATTGGAAGAGCACCAAACCTGGATGGCAGATAGGCAGTCAGGGATGAAGGAAGGTGCAAGTGAATCTGCGGGAACACTGAAAAGGAGTTGAGTGTCGCCTGCATAACACTGGAAGTTGGGGGGAGAAGGAGGAGATGGGGTGTGCCAGCTGAGCAAGGCAGATGTTCAAGAGCCGGGGGGGGGAGGATAGATCCCTGGGGAACACCACAGGTGGAGAAGGAAGTAGGAGAGGAGAAGGTGCCCAGGATGACATGGGAGGAGTGGTCAGTTAGGGAAGAAGTCGCCCATTCCGAGGGTATCGTGGAGACTTTGTATGAGGATGGAATGGTTGTCAGTGTCAAAGGCAGAAGAGATATCAAGTAGAATGAGGACAGCTGGGGAGTTGGAGTCCAGGGATGCGAGCAGTTCTTCACAGGTGTTGAGGGGAGCAGTTTCCGTGCCTCTGGATGCTCGGAATCCAGATTGATTATCGTGGAGACCACCGACAAGTTCAGTGTACGAGTTGAGTTGGGGCAATGCCAGCTTCTCCTGCAGTTTCCCCAGGAATGGGGTAATTGAAATAGGGCGGTAGTTGGATGGACATGTAGGGTCTGCTGAAGGTTTTTTCAACAGTGGGCGCACAATGGAGTGTTTGAGGAAGGAGGGGAAAAGAACCAGTGGCGAAAGAGTAGTTGCAGAAATCAGCAAGTGCGGGGGCAAGAGTGACAATGTTGTCCTTGAAAGTTCTGGACGAGCAGGGGGGGACATTTTTGGAAGAGGCCGTCAGAGAGCGGACAACTATGGTAACTTCAGGTGTGACTGTGGTGAAGGAGAAGAAGGTGGAGGGAGGAGGGGGAGTGGCGAAGGGAGGCAAAGATGTGTGAGATGGGTTAGGTGGGTGAGTAACAATGGTGTTCAGGATGTCCTGATTTTTGGTGGCAGTGTGTGTGACCAGTGCATTGCAGAAGGCCTGGGAAGGAAGAGGGGAGGACAAGACTGCAGAAGGGTTGGCTAGCTCTCTGCAGATTTTAAAAAGTTCAGCCGTTTTATTGGATGCACCTGATACCCATGCCTGAATGTGGGCTTATTTCTTGGCATGGATGGCGAGTCTGTATTGCTTTTGGAGCAGGCGGTAGGTCAGTTTGTCAGAGGGTGAACCTGATGTTTGCCACTTCTGTTCCGCTGCTCTTCCCTTTTGTTTCAGGGCTGCAAGTTCAGAGTCATACCAGGTGTTCGGCTTAGAAGAAGGTTTCAGACGGATCATCATGACTGGGGCAAGGATGTCAAGGGTATTGGTGATTGCTGAGAGCGGAGTCTGAGGTGGAGCCTGAGGTAAGAGGGGAAGGAGGATGACGGTAGAGGCAAAGGCAGCGGCTGGCACTCGTTTCATCGGGCAAATGTTTGAGAACGAGATTTGTAGGGCTTTTGTGGGTGCAGTAGGAGAGCCATGGTCTGACTAGGAAAGAGGGATGACCAGAGTGGGATAGAGCGAGAGGCTTGAGTGGAGGATGGCATCAAGGGTGTGTCCAGCCGAGTGGGTTGGACCAGAGGGGTGGATGGAAAGGGAGAGAGAGGCGCAGAAGTCAATGAAAAGAGTGGATGCTGAGGCAGAAGCGTCCCAATTGGACGTTGAAGTCACCCAAGTGGAGGAGGTTGGGAGTGGATGAAAGTAAGACGAAGCAAAAATCAGCCCATTCAGAGAGGAACAGAGTGGGAGCCCCTGGAGGCCGGTAGATGGTAGCAATGGTCACAGTGGAGTAGGAAGAGATGACCAACTTGCAGACCAGGCTCTCGAAGGAAGCATAGAGTTGAGTGGGTACGATGGAAGAAGGAACCCACTCAGGATAGATTAAGGCAAACCCACTGCCAGCACAGTGAGGTTGGAGCTTGGAAATGATTGTGAAACGAAAAGGGAAGAGGGAGTCAAAAGCAGTTACTGAGCTGGCATTGAACCAAGTCTCGGTGAATGTGAGAAAGTCAAGGTCAGTGTCTTCAAGAAGGAGGCAGATGTCAGCCGAGTGTTTGTTGGCAGAGCAGGCTTTAAGAGTTGCCAGGTGGAGGCGGTCTCTGCCTTTGAAGGTTTTCTGAGGAGGCGTACAGGGGCGTGGTACTCCGGTCAGGGGAGGCGGAACAGTGAGATAGGTGAGGTGAGGGGAGAGGAGAGGCAGCAGAAGAAGCAAAGTTGATGAGGGAAGGCAGGATCCGGTCAAAGAGTAGAAGGTTGGGGTGAGGACCCTGCACCAGGATAGTGCCATTGTGGTAGACATTAACGGTGCAATGTGAGGATGAGAAGCCAGCCAAGAGGACTTCCCACTTGGTCGCACCGTTAATGGGAGAGGAAGTGAAAGGGGAGCGAGTAGAGATGAGATGAGGAGTCCAAAGATCTGGAGAGGCGACAGAGAAGATGATATCAGTGAAGACCTCTCTAGAGGTTGCGCTGACGTAGGTGTCTGCGATGGGAAGGCCAGGGTTTGCAATTAAGATTTTTTGAAGGTAGAGTAGCTATTAGAGAAGATAGGAGAGATGGTGAATGCCATTAGGGTGACAGGGGAGTTGAAAGGAGAGGGTGACTGCACTGCACAGTTCTGACCTAATCTCACAGGTGGCCCAGCAATGGCAAAGACACAATGCAATGAAGTTAGAGCGCAGGATGTAGATGCACACACCTAAAAACGATTTTCAGTGGAAAGGACACAAATGCAGTAAATTAGGGTGCAGGATGTAGATGCACACAGCTAAAAACGATTTTCACTGAAAGGCCACACATGCAGTAAATTAGGGTGGACACAGCTAAACACGATTTTCAATGGAAAGGACACAACTACAGTAAATTAGGGTTCAGGATGTAAATGCACACAGCTACAATGATCTTCAATGAAAGGCCACAAATGCAGTAAATAAGGGTGCAGGATGTAAATGCACAGCTAAACACGATTTTCAATGAAAGGCCACAAATGCAGTAAATTAGGGTGCAGAATGTAAATGCACACAGCTAAAAACGAATTTGTGCAGAGGACACACCAGAGAGAGGAGATAAAGGTGAGGAGAAGAGGTTAAACAAAGGGAGATATACAAGGATATAGATTAGGATGCTAGTGGAGGAGGCAAAAACAATAGTTCAACCATCACTCACTGAAGGCTCAATAGTTCATAGGGGTGCTGAGGCCCGAGTTCATGGGAGAGCAACATCAACCCAGCAAGCTGCAGCTAAGTTTGTGGTGGAGGCCATCCTAGGCCCGGACAAGCACAGACGGGACCTAGATGTGTGCCTTTGTTGGAGGGGCCGCTTCCGTCTGCTATTGCCCCTGATTGGAATAAGTGTACTGAGGCAGCCAATGGTAGAGGGGCAAGACTTCAGGCAGTGGATGGCTCCTCTGCCCTAGGCAGGGGCGGCCATCTTTGAAAGTGCACACAAAGCACATGCATTCATGGAAAAACAAAAAATATTGTACACACTGGGCGTTTTAGAAGGAACACGGAAGCCAAATGTAGAAAACGTTTTGATAGTAGTCAATTATGCTTCAGATGGTCCATTTTGGGGTGTTTTGCATGCTCTGCGGCAACTTTTAAATTTAAATGCAAATCTTATTGCATACATGTAGAACGACTTCCCTGCAGACTACAAGCCCCACTTGGCTTACCTTGAATGCTGCTCCAGGAAGGATGGAAGGTGGGAGCTGGTGGGATCACAATGTTCTTTTTCCCTTCTTGCCAGGTCAATGAGGCTGTTCTTTCCTCACACAGCCCTCACAGGTCACATAGTAAATCCAAGGTGGCCAACAGGCTTGATATAGGTTTGGTCCACCCACTCGGCCTCAAGTAGGTCCAAGTGGAGCTGAACACCCTAGCCAGTTATGGCCCTGCAACAGTTGGTAACAGCTGCAGACCCTTGCCCAAAGTCCAGCCGATGCGGAAGGTCCACAGACCTATAAGACATCTGCCCATATTCAGTTGGGGGAGCCTATGCTGCTGGTGGAGACATTTTGACTGCAATTCAAGGACTGAAGTGGCGGACTACAGGCTATTGAAGGGAAAAGTGCGAGTAGAAACCAGGAGGATGTGGTGATGGTTTGGCTGAGGTGGGTATAGTCAGAGGAGGAGGTGCCCCTAAGGAGGAGTTGGTTACAGCAGTATGTGGCTGCATCAGGAGTATGTGGTAGGATTCTGAAGGAGGTGGTTTTATCAGGAGGAGGTGGTGAGAGGCAAGAGGTGGTCAATGTCTGGCAGAGGTGCTAACAAATGGAGGAGATGGTAAAGATGAATTTAAGAACAGGGGGGAATAAGTTAGGCCCCGTGGCAGGAACAAGAACGGGGGGAGGTGGTAAATCGTGGGAGAAGGAACAGTGGAAGATTATTGGGCTAGAAGCAAAGAAGCAACACTAATTCAGAGGGAACTGCTAGAGGCTGCAGAGGGGAGCCTAGGACCTAGTATGTGTCAGAATGTGGGGGAGGAATTACTCCTGGCTCCAACTCAAACCTCTAGAGAAACTCTGTTTACCTGCATCAGGTAGATGAGTCGTGGCTCTAGGCCAGCCAGAGCACCCAGGAGCAGATGAAGGGCATGTGGATGGACCTTGCAGTAGGAACTTGTGTTGAACTGTCAGAGGACTGTTGGTACCAGACAGTCTTAGTCTATGAGGCCCTAGAAAGCCTACAACTAGATAGCTGGCAAGAACTGCAGCACCTTAACAGGTGGACTGTTCATCTGAGGGTGAAAAACATTTAGATTTTTGAGCCAAAGACCTATCTGCATCCCTTATTGGTTTTTAAATAAATAAAAATAATGTAAAGACACAATTCAAAGTACAGTCATGTCCACGTCCAACCCTTCTTACCTGACGAGGACAATAATCAAATGGCAGTTCAGGGGCAGCATTAGCTTTCAAAGTGAGTGTATTCCTTTCTAGCAGAGGTACAGGACACGTTTTGACAACGGAGGCCATGATGAAGGTGAATGGCTGAAGTATAGATACAGCGCACAGATTGGTAGCTGTATGAGAAAGGTACAAATACCACAGCATAGGGACAGAATTCTGATAAAGGTACATGCTGCTTTGCCAGAGGACCCTGTGCACCATCTGAGGGTCCTTCCTGCAAAACAAAGCTCCTCTGGCCTACAACACCCGGGACTCTGCCTGCAAGTGTGAAAGCCATCTGGATCACCATGCTTGGCTCACAGAGGGGCATATGACTGTCTGCAGGTTCGTTTTCAATATATATTTTTTCTTGGCCAGATCCTGTTTTGCCAGAGGACCTGTGCATCGTCTAGGGGTCCTGCCTGCAAAATTACTCACCGGGCCTACAAAACCCAGGACTCTGCCTGCAACTATGTAAGCCGTTGGGAGCACTGTGATTGGCTCCCTTGAGGTATATTTTGCACATTGCTTCCTTTATTCAGTCCTCCCAGGGTGTCTGCATCCAAGGGCCAAAAGCAGCAACAGGCATCTCACTTTTAGGGCTTTAAAGGGCCTAGGGCCAGAACCCTTGCGCAATCCAGGGCTTCGCTGAGCTCACACTTTACCTGGCTTCTGGTTCCACACACAGGCATCCTTCCACCCATTGACCATCCTTTCACTGCAGAGCATCTGTCATCTCACAGGACCAAAGAAAATTCCTGTGTTGGGCCTGTTAACTGTCTGTTGGTTACCTATAGCCCCATTCTAGCCCAACTCAGAAATTAAACTGCTTCTTCCCACCCAGCCATTCACCCCTTTCCTTTCCACCCCCCCCCCCCACCTATCCTCTCTCTCTTGGATTGTACCCTTTCTTCATTTTCTTTACTCACCTATTTCTGCTACCCTTCATCATGCACCTTGACTTCCCTCCATTCCTCCTACTCACTCCTCTCCTTCCCTTCTCTCATAGCCTTTAGAGTCAACTTTGTGTAACTTCTGCATCACTCTCTGGCCTCCGAATCTTCCTCCTTCTGCCCTGCACCCGTATCCCTCAAATAAGATGCTCCTGAGCTCGCCACCCTAATCCCCCTTGACTACCGCACAACACCTGCTCCTCTCTACACTTCCTATCACTCTTGAACTGAACCTGTGGGGTGGTGGTCTTCTCAGCCTGGGATGGGAGGCCTATGAGGGTTTTCACCAGAGCCTGTCCTGCCACACAGGTGGGGTGTGGGAGTTGTGAGCTCCCCTGTCTGTCTAAACTGAGTACTACCTTTTCTTGACCCATATCTGTATTTCAAAATGCTGGCCGGTCTCTCTCTGTTCCGTAGGACTACCTTTCCCAAAAGGCATGGTGGTGGAAAAACTAACGAGCAACTCAACGCAGAGAGTTTGAGAGAATTGAACCACCATTCCTTGCATCAAGTTAACAAGCCCAGTGTACCACGCATCACACACATTCAGTATAATTGCAAGGGGACAACAGAGCAGTGCGCACAGTGAAGCGGCGACCACAGCACTCCACATGCAAGAGACAGTCAGTTTAACTGCAAAGAGGCCCTGGAGTGGTCTGCACCACAAAGCGGCAACCATAAAGCTCAGCACTTTAAGACTTGGTACATTGCTTGTGGTAAGAGTGGGCCACCATTCCCTAATACCGTCAAATCCACGCACAAAAAGGGGACAGGGCTTAATGGCCATTATGTATTTGCTTACTTGAAATCCCATCCCTGGGTGGGGAGAAAGACAACGGTTGGCCCGGAAAACCAGCTGAGGATGCTAGCCAATGGAGAGGGAAAGAGGAAAGATTTAAAAAAGTGGCACAGTAAACTGGAAGGTGTGGGTTGTTAGGGTGCGGTCAATGGTGAAGGAGGGCCAAAGGACCAAGCGGATAAAGGACGTACAGAGGATAACTGTTTAGGATTGCTAAAGGAGCATGCAAGGTGAGGCATTGATTGGTGAGAGAAAGCGGTACATGGATGTGGGTGTGGGTGTGCATGCAAGGAGTGACAGCAAGACTAGCGGAGTTGGGGGTGGATGAGAAGATGACTAGGAGAGTGAAAGGAGGGCTGTGGGAGAAGGTGTGCCTGGAGTAGTATGGAGAGGGGAGAGAAGTAGCATTGTGGAGAGGGGATAGTAGTCGTTTGGAGAGCGGAGAGTAGTGGTAGAAAGGGGAAGAGAGTAGATGTAGCGAGATAACAAAGGGATGGAAAAGAAAGACAGAGAGAGACTAAGGCGAGTGGGAGGAAGAAGGGGAGTAGGGTAGTTGGTAGGTAGAGAAACAATAGAACATCAGGGTGAGGAATTTGAGGGCGTTGAAAGGAAAGTGCCAAGTGGTCCTGCAAATTATACTGTGGGACCTAGGTTAAGATTCGCTTTCATTGTTCCCATAGGGAGTTAGAAAGGGTGAAATGTAGACAACAGGGGTGACTGATTTCTAGAGACCTCCTGGTGTTGATTGACACGTGGCCTAAGGAGGTCCGCACAAGATGGGAGAGGGGGGTGGCCGTGCAAACCCCTTTGCAATTTCTCCAATACAAATTCCTGAACTGTCTTCGAGAGATGATGTGTTCTTCAAGCCATCTGTGACACCTAGTGTTGTTGTGGTATCCTATAGACCTCAATGCAGGGGCCACCAACAGCTAAGGGAGATGAAGAGGGTAGTACAATTCATAATTATGATTGGTTATTTATAACACACTTAATACCCAGAGGTTTGCAAGCGCTGACCCGTGGATCGAACCTGTGTTGCTCCACGTTGTTTTGCTTCAAAGGCGAGCACGTTGACCCTGAGCTATCCTCCTGATACTGACCCTTATGGCTTGAAGCCCCACCAGAGCAACACCCAGTGCTGTAGGACGCAACCTGTATGAGGACAACAAGGTGATTGTTCCACCCCATGGCGAAGTCCTTGTCAAGACTTGCTTAAAGGTAGAAGTACAGACGCTCCCAATTAAGCTCCCGAAAACATTCTTCAGGTCACTAAATAAGATGGTATCGGCCTACGTATGGCAAAACAAGAAGCCAAGAATTGCTATGACGACGCTAACGGCACAGATGCAAGAAGGCGGAATGGCACTCCCCACTTCAGGAAATACTATGAAACCGCACAATTACGAGTAATAAAGGAGTGGGTGGCACACACCCCCCTACACCTCTGGGTGAAACAAGACGAGGAGTTGGCCGGCGCCCCTCTCTCAAACCTACTCTGGACAGCCAAAAGATATAGGCACCCCAAAGCCAGAATCAGCGAAGTCTTGGCGGCAGGCCTGGATGCATGGAACACGGCGGTCAAACGAGGGAAGCTGACTACATACCCGTCACCCCTTCACACCGATGTTTGGAAATCCAGATTTCCAACCAGGAATGGACCGCAAAGCCTTCACCGCCTGGAAACAAGCGGGATGCACCAAAATTCGAGATATGTACAAGGGCACAGCAATCATGACATTCCAAGAATGCCTCCTTGAACTGGGTCTAACACCATCAGACGCGTATCATCACCTTCAATTTACACACTGGTTGGCGACTCCGGCTAATAGTGAGGCCGCCACAAGGCTGTTGACTAATTTTGAAACATTAATGACGACAAACGCAGGGTCCCGCAAGTTAGTATCGAATCTGTACAACATCCTGAATGAGCAGGGAGAAAAGGTGCAATGGAACTACATGAGAAAGTGGGAGAGGACATTGGGAGAACCAATGGAAAGAGGTATGGCATAAAATTCCACAACTGGAGCGATCTATACAACTGAGACAAACTTGGCCGAAAATTCTTCTTCAATGGCATCTAACCCCCGAAAGACTGCATACCATTTATTCCACCTCCAATGAGAACTGCTGGCGAGGCTGCCAAAAACGGGGTGACTGGAAACACATTTGGTGGAGCTGCCCAGCCTTAACAAACTTCTGGAAGGACATAAAGGAACAAGTATGGAAAATGGTGCAGGGTACAGAGGCCCTAGAGGAAAGGGTGTGGTTGGCGGACCTCTGGAACCCTGCACGGAGAACGCACAATAAAAAGCAGCAGAAACGTATAATGATGCTAATCGTAGCGGCCTGGCTAACAATAGCAAAACTCTGGAAACAGAAAATCCCCCAGACACAAATTCAATGGCTCCAGAAGAACTTTATCCCGTTGGAGTGGATGACACATAAAATTCAAGGAACTCCAGAGGAATTCCAGTCAAACTGGGGCCCCATCCTGACAATTTCTGCAGAGCGACTACATGCTATAATGGAGCCTGCACAAGATCCATATCCTGAACATATTATAACCCAAGCAAAAGAACAAGAAAGAACAAACACAAGGAAGACATGCGCCATCCAGGGGTAGTGGGAGGGTGCAGGGAGGGGGGGGGGTTGTTGAAATGTTAATTATACCATTTAGTTCGAAAATCAATACAAATATCTGAACAAAAAAAGGTAGAAGTACCTGAAGGGATCTATGGGTGGACCACCAAAATTAGGATTGGCCAATAAACATTCATTGGATGTCGGAGCTGGTGTCATCAATGGGGACTGCTGAGGAGGACTCAAAGTAGTCCTCTTTAACCTGGGGAATCTCTCATAAAACCCAGGCAACCCATTGCTCAATTCGCATGCATGAAGATCTTGGTGCCAGAGATTGAAAACGTGAACGATCTTGAAGAGACCAAGCTAGCGGATGCCGGGTTTGGATAAATTAGAGGTACTGATGGAACACTCTAGTACCCCATAGCTGCTCCAGGGCATGCATCAGGACACATTTCTGAAGCCCAGAGGATGTATCCGCTTGTTAGAATTTAGTATCTGAAGGTTAGGCGCATTGGAAAGACCCCCCTACACCCTGGTGAGTGCCCGGGTCAAACAGTTTTGTGTAACATGCCCCACCTGCCAGAAAACCCTGTTTGTTTGTTTGTTTATTTATTTGTAGAGTGCACCAAGCCCATAGGCATCTGGGTGCTAAGCATACATGTTACAAATAAGTACAATGATATATTACATAGTGACATTTGTAGTTATACATACACAGTTAAAGGCATTTACAAGTAATTACATATGCACATATAAGTGGTAAGTTCACTAAGTCAGACATAACAATTATATACAGTACAGATAGATGCAAGGCAATGTGCATCCAGGCACAATTAGACAGGGAGGCACAGGAGGATCAAGACAATGTGGTGTAGTACCTTTAACGTGGTTAGAGTGACTCTTACTAATTGGGCGAGAAGTCCTGGTTCAACTGTGAGACTGTGTTCATGCTCCAGTAGCCATGCCTTGACATTTTTCCTGAATAATAGATATAAGGGTTCCTTTCTAAGGGAGATAGGGAGGGCATTCCAGTTTTTCGTTGCGAGGACCAGGAAGCTGACTCCCCCTGCTCTTTGTTGTTTGAATCTTGGATGATGTGCTCAGGGCTTGTTGGATGATGTGCTCAGGGCTCCTCTTCAGCCATTGCCTATCATTGAAATCAAATTCTACAGGATAAACAGGATAGGTGGGCCACTCAAGCCCTCTAGAACAGGAAACAAGTGTATCCTGGTGATACTGGACTATGCTACTAGGTATCCGGAGGCTTTTCCCTTAAGGAGTAACACCACTAAGGCAATCCTCAAGTTGCCCATTTTCTTCACCTGAGTTGGCTTCCCAACAGAGATACTGGCAGTATTTACATGACTAAGCTGATGGTCGGATTTAGGAACTCTTGAAAATCAAGACTGAGCAGGTCAGTTTACCACCCTCAGACCGACGATTTGCATAGCGGTTTAACCGGACTCTCAAGCGCATCCTAAGGAGATTGGTCGCTGAAGATGGGAAGAACTGGAATCATCTAATCCCATGGTCCATCTTTGCATTAAGAAGGAAGCCCCAGTCATTTACCAGACTCTTTCCCCTTTGATATAGTTTATGGTGAAACCCCTGGGATTAGAGCTACCAGCGATCACCCCATGGTCCAGAACACCAGAGAAAATACGGGGAAGGTGAGAAGCCTGGTCAGAGAACACCTTCAAGCAGCACAAGCCTCCCAAGAGAAAGCTTACAAAAAAAACATAAACTTGCACACCTTTAAAGTAGGGGACAAAGTCTTGGTCCTACCACCCACCACTCAGAACATGCTATTGACTAGATGGCATGGACCATATGGTGTCACTGCGGTGGTGTCTCACCTCACCTATAAAGTCCAGGCAAGGAGAGCAGAAGGTAGGGAGAGAATGGATAGAACAGGGCGAGGGGTACAGAGGGTGAAAGGAAAGGCCCACATCTTGTACAAATGATGGGACATAGGTTAGTATTCATCTAGATTGTTCCCAGAGAGAGTTATATAGAAAGTGTGTTTGCCCTTAGGCCCATCACAAGCAGACAGGCAGAAATCTCGACAGTAAGGGTTATCAATCTCTAGATACCATCCTGATGTTGACGGTTCTTTGGACTAAGAATGGAACTGCCCGCATTAGACTAGAGAGAGAGCGACGGCCCTTAGCAAACCGCTTTGCAATTTCTCGAATAAAATCCTTTGAGCTGTCTTGAGAGTTGGTGTGTTCGTGAGCCCATCTGTGACAAAATGTCAGTAACTTTGAGTCAACTGAACAGTGAGCACTGCCAGTCAATGCTCGAAGAAACTGGAGAGGATGCTTGACAGGTTTCCAGACCATGGCTATTCTCAGGAAGAATTGGAGATGACTCAAGCTACGGTAGCTAACAAAATGAGAGAATCGTAATTCATGCAAATACCAGACCATCGATGGTATATGTATCAAAGTATTCCTTACAGAGTAAAAGGATTAAATAAAGTATACAGAATCACTGGGCTTTCCTCAGATGCGATAGCAAAATTCAAACTTTTCCAACACAACCAGTTTTTTCATTTAAGAGCAGTAGCAATTTTATAGACTTATTGGTACGTTAAAAGAATTTTAAAAAAATGAGAACACATGCCCATGTCTGTGTTGTAGTAACTGTGATCATGGAACAAAGGGAAACATTGTCTTTCACCTGAAGTCAGGGGAACAAATTCAGTTGAGACTTGTTCCAACATGTGAAAAGGGGAATTTGGGCTCCTGCAAGCATGAGCAACTCTGTATCATCAAATATAATTGTATTATGAAACATAGCTCATAATTTGATGGGGCCGCACAGGTTTGGACACAATATGTCGAAGCCCACTGGACACACACAGACAATAACACAAGAATGGTAAAGGTCATGGCCAGCATACGCTCCCAAATTAATGCTAAACAGAATAAGTCTGATTTTTGAAAATGAATAGAGAATGGTTTATTGCTGTGCTCTGCGTTGAAAAATGGAGCCTCAGCCAACACGTGATTCGACCTTTCGAGGTCTTTTTCCAGGCTGATAAGTTATAATGATAAAACATGTAAAGAATTACAGAAAATCGAACAATATCACAATTGCCAAAAAGTTAAAACACAGCCCACAAAAAAATGTTAGCTGTATGACGTGTTGGATAATACAAGAACTGTAATGAGAAACCTACATGGATGGTGCGCGGACTTCTTTATGTAGTGGCACACTTTATAATTTTTCACCAGGTGTGGTGCTATTGATTGGTGTTTGGCAAGGTGTTCTAAAGTATAGTTTCTTCAGCATTGGTATCCTTGACATTTCCATCATAGGTATTTTTAGTTTTCTCATTGGCAATGTGCATTAATATTTTCTTTATCTTTTTCTTTCCGTTCCATCTTTTCCCATTCCTTTTTGTTTTTTTATGATTATGTGTGTTGTGTTTTAACTGTTTGGCTATTGTGATATTGTTTGATTTTCTGTCATCTTTTACAGGTTTTATCATTATAACTTAGCCTGGAAATAGACCTAGAAAGGTCGAAATACGTGTTAGTTGAGACTCAATCTGTCAACACAGAGCACAGCAATAAACCATTATCTATTTGTTTTCAATAATCGGTCTTATTGTGCTTATATTTCATAAAGTAATTTTGGGAGCGCATGCTGGCTAAGACCTTTACCGTTCTTGTATTATCCAACATGTAATACAGCTAACATTTTTCTTTTCTTTCCGCTATCCATGTGGCATATATTAAGTAGGTGAATCCTCTAGGATGCATAATTGAGGTGGAATGAACATAGGTCTAACATAAGAACAAATAATCCTAATTCTTCCGTTTTTTAAAGTAGACATCGGGTAACACAGATGTGTTTTCAGATTCTAAAAGTGGTTGATATTAAAGTCCTGAATAATAATATCTATAGGAATTTTGAGGAAAGAGGAGTGTATTGGGTAGACGGATTAGACATAGTTATTCCAGGACAAATGAACTAACAGTGTAATCTGCATGACTATTTGTAATGGTGAATTTGGCGATTTTTGTGCAATAATTGTTTTTTTGTTAATATTATTTATGTACAATATTTTGAATTGTTCTGGGATTGTATTTGATGTTGTGATGAAAGCAAGGAATTTGTCTCTTCTACCCAAGAGGGAGCCACCTTCTTTGAAACTAGGGAGGTGAGTCTACTATGCTACACCCACCCTAGGGACTGAACTAGGAACCGAAAAGAAGAGACGCCTATCGTCCACTACAGGCAAACTGAGAAACTAGGAGGGCTGCCGACGCCCATAGCTTTCAAGAGGCTAATCAAAGAATCACAAGGGTCGGGAAGGGGAAGACCTGTTGCCCGCCAATCGAGCAGCTGAGGGGGCGGGAGACACCCATAGCCTCAGAACAGCCACCATAACTTGCCCAAAGAAGCCCCTGGCCTATCCAAAGCCAAAGAGAGAGAAACATACATCCGACATGAACTGAACAACGAAACCACCAAGACCATGGATTTCTGTAGCCCCCGAGGAGTTAACCAAGAAACAAGCCAGAGCGAGAGACACCCTTATCATAAGAGGAACTAACATGAGAGGGGCTGGAGAATCCTACCACTTACCTGAGGCCGGAGACCCAGAATGTCTATGACCACTCAGAGATCAGCATTCATGGATGTTGCCTTCCGAGCCCTAAAGGACAACCTCCAATATCCCAGGAGATAGGCTAAACCAAGGTACTTGGTAGAGGCTTTATTGAACAAATTTGTTTGTGACGTTTTGTTGATTTGAAAATACGCTTTACTTTGCATTTTAAGAGACCTAACCCTGAGAAAAGCATTAGCTTAGAGTTTTTTTCTATCTGCTTTATTTCCAGGGTAGGTTCATGATTGGTCAGTTTAGGTTTTGAACCAAGGACTTTAATTATGTTTTCACACCCTAACAAGCATCCGTTTTATGGTTTTGTAGCGCAGGGATTTCATCTTGGTGATAGGGACTAGAGAAGGTTATTCTTTAAGCTTTCTAATAAAGGTCTGTTTGAATCATGTCTTTGTGTCCACCTCCTATATGTGTCTTACCACAATGGATAGAGTATTCTTGCAGTGTCCTTGTTGAGAATTTTCAAGTATACGATGTATAGAGTGCACTTTATGTATTCAGGTACAGTATTTTTCAAGATAGAATGCCATTTAGGGATATTATTTGATTTGTAGTAACATATATTCTATAATTATTTCACCCAAGCAGGGTAACGCAACGTATGTGAAATGATTCACCTTCTGATACGTATGGGGTTGCATAATTGACATTACAATAGTGTCCTCAATATTGTTTGAACAAGACTTCGTCCGTATAAATGTAAAATGGTAAAACCTAAAATTCCCATTTTATAGAATTAAAATGCATCTCCATTTTAGCACAGATTTCAAGTAAGTCAGTAAATTCCAGGCTATTAGTGGACAGTCAGCCTTAAACAAATAAACTAAAGCAGGTGGACATTGAGTAAATCCTGAATAAAGAAAAAGCGGGATAATCGTAGACTTCCTTATGGATGTGTGAACCAGACAGAAAAACATCATTGCAGAGCAGACTATTCTCTATCTTCTCTTTCCATTAGTAGTGAGTCTTTCACTTTTCCAATAATTCTAAAATGAGTGCAGCGATTTATTGTCGCTGGTTCTGAAAAATAGTTCCTGTGGTATTTAGAGATAAACCAAAGGGGATGCAAGAATAGGATAATGATATGATATGGCATTTATAACGCGCCTATACACAAGTGTTTCAAGTATTAGGTGAGATAAAGTAGCTTCCTCTTTAGCCCAGATTCTTAACCAAAGTTTGACTGGTTCCATTTATGTGTTATTTATATAGTACTTTCGCCAAAGAGCTTTACGTAGAACATATTTAAATGCAATATCACCCAACCAAAGTTGGTACTCATTATCGACCTCGGAAGGATGAAAGGCTGAGTTGGCCTTCCCGGGATTCGAACATGCGACCTGCAGATAACACACATATCGCAGCAGCAAGCGCTAAACTGGCTAAGCTATTTTACCAGCATACATGTGCAATTCATCCTGTAAATAAGGCATGCCTAATTCACAATGTACTGCAAAGGTATCAGCCAGCCAGGGAGGCAGCCCAAGCAGCTATAGATGAAATGTATTCTTTGTCCCTTGTATCGTGGGGGAATTGACAAAAGCCAAAATCCCATCTCGATATTTGGCCACTGCCTTAGCTTTGATTGTATAAATTCTTAGCAGCATATCCATGCACTAAACCTTATACGTTTTTGCAAACCCTGAAATACCCCTGAGAACTAAAGTCATCCTTAAATGCGTTTTTTTAATATGTTTGTTTCTCTGCATTCTAGTCGTAAAAGCAAAACACATGTGGTCGAAGGTCTTCTATACTTTGGTTACATCATTGTCTACTTTGTAAGATGGTAACTTCTTTTTTTGTTTCCAACTTGACATGAGATATAATGGCAGATTTAGAAACATTTATTGTTTACTCAAGGTTTCTCATTATTTCACATTCTTATTGTCTCAAGGTCTTGTAGGAATGTCACTGTATTTTCCCTTTGAAACACTTCTATACAAATAAACTATCAATCTTAGATTAGTTTATATGACTTTTTGGTGGTCATTTTTGTACGTTCGTTCTTCTCCTTTTTTTTCTGAATTTTCTTGGCATATTTGATGAATTTTGTATTACATTTTGAGAACCATTATCATTTTCCAGTTTTATTTTGAGAACACCTCCTTCCGTTGTTCGCATAGTTATTCTTATGTTTTGGTGATGTAATCGCAGTTCTCGTAATGATGTCATCAAGGATCAATGTACAAAGTGTGTGCCTGCCTTCATTCTAAATCCTGTTTTTGTGCGTTCACAGTTTGTTACAGCTTTTCATGACAGGGTGAAATTGTGGATTGTATTGTTATTCCCGCTAAGCAAGGACTTTTTCTTTTTGCCATTTTTGAGTAGATTTCGGTAATATTCTTGCTGCTTGATGAAATCTGAATTTACTTTCTTTTTCTTCAGCACTCACGAGTTTGTGATTAACTGAGTTCAAAGGACCCTTTCCAAAGGTATACATTTTTACAAATGTATTCTTTGACAGGGTCATGCTTAGTATTTCCACGTTTACTTATTTAATTTAATTGCTTAAAAGGGTTCTATTAACCCTTTCTTTTAAATAAATACAGATTTCAGTTTTTTGCACATCCTAAAGGGATGCTTTGATTTGTTATGTAAATTGATATATTACATCAGCAGGACATTATCTGATATTGAGATCACTAATATTATTTTCAGATATCGCCCCCATGATGGACCCTTTGGTCTGAAATGCATTTACCAACATTTGCCTGCTTTTTTAATATTGAAGAGGATGTTGTCACATTAAAAGACTCTCATGCATTTTCACAAAATATTGAATGTTCTATGTTCAGGGTCTTTAAATCATGTGTGTAGTTACACTACATAGCAGCACCAAGTATTTCGGGAGGTGTCTGTATTTTGCATATGTGGATAACTGGTGTACAGCAAATATTGGTTTTATTCTGATAATATAGTGTCAACTTTGGCAGTGGTGCCCACTCCCATACCCCACGCCCCAAATGCCAAGAGTGTACGTTGATAAGTCAGACCTAGGACTTGTTTCAAGGACTTCAAGTTTATTAAACAAAAGAAATGCCTATCCTATCCCTACTTCTAGTGATGGTGGTTCTCTATTTTAAAATATAACAAAAGTGGTGCTCGTCAGGATGTCTCTTAAAAATAACATTCAGTCTCGGTCCCAAACTGGTTCTATCCTATTTCCTGCCTTTCCACAGTGGCCATTGGAGGTTTTCTACACCTATCTCGGCATGGGATGGCTGCTTAATCCCCACCCACTTGTAGATTCAGTTCATTCCCCTCCTTGGTTCAGGTCTCAGCCTTTAGATACAGTTAAAAGCCTGTTCTGCGTTTCTCACGACACAGTCGAAGGGGATTCTTGACTCTCTCAGCAAGATTCTGTTAAGCTTGCAAAGTTCGGTCTCTAATTGCAAAATGTGTTCCTGTAACTCGGTCACTTAGGTGTCGAACCTCTAGGATCTCTCTTGCTTCTCCCTCCAGGATATCTCACTCTTTCTTGTCTCTCCTTTAGCCCTGTCTGGGCTATCCTTTTTCTTACTAGTCATAGGCGTAGTGCAATTGTCCCAGGAGGATAGCTCAGCGTCAACATGCTCGCCTTGGAAGCAAGACGACACAAAGCAACACAGGTTCGATCCCCGGGTCTGCGCTTAGAAACCTCTGGGTATTTAAGCGTGTTATAAATATGCAACTAAGACAAACAACTACGCAACTAAGATGAACAACTCCTTTAACAGCGCCTCGATGCCCCATGCATGCTGTGTGAGCGCTTTAAAAATGCAAAATAAATAGAATATAAAATAAAGTCCTGAGTCCCTGCAGGGGTCTTGGTTTCCTCAGCCCCTCGTTGGCTAGTCTGACCCGTATGCAGATCATAATGCTCTCACCCCCTCCAGGGGTCCTGGTAGTCGGTCTCATTGGCTATATGCAGTTTATAATGTTCGCACCACCAGTGGTCCAGGTTTATCCAGGCCTTCCGGGCTTGACGGCCATATGTGGTTTATGATGTGCTTACCCCCTCCAGGGGTCCTTTGCCTCTCAGCCACTCATGGGCTATTCTGCCTCTTTGGCCTTGGGTCTGTTGCATTGTGCTCACCTTCTCCAGGAGTCATGTGGCTCTCAGCTTCTCGTGGGCTATTCGGACTCATGGGCCATTACCTCCACGTCCACTCTTCCTCGTCCCAGTACTTACCTCATGAGGCACCCGCCTCCGACACAGGACCTTCTTCTATTTCTTCTTATTTCTATAACTCCTCCCCCACACCCACGTCACTTAGTTTAATTTTTCCTGCCTCCGGCAGGTTGGGCTTGTTTTTTCTTCCCGGCGCGGGGCGCTGGGGAGCTCCGAATGCTGGCCCCCTGGTGGGGCTGTGTGGCGGGGCCTTCGGCTCCTTCAGGTGTGGCAAGACTCCTGGGTTCCCTGCGGGGCTTGGGACCCGGTTGAGTCAGGCTGCCTTGCCTGGTTTCTGCTGGGCTTTGGCCAGCGCAGGGCTTCGTGGCCCGGGTTCTGGGAGAACGGACCCGGGTTCAGGTAAGGAGAAGGGGGGCATGTTTTTCCTGTTGCATGGCCATGCTGCATGGGCGGCTGTGCACGGATTGGCGGCTCCTTTTTCTTGTTTGAGCCACGTGCTCCGGAGGAGGGTGGGCTCCTCCTCTGATGCTGCAGGCATGTTGCCATAGGAATTAATTGATGTTGTTCCTATTGGTTATTGTTCTTTCTGGCCTCTATTTGAATGTGGGAGAGGCACGTTAGCAATTGTTTGTATGTGGAGCCTTGGTTCAGTGTGCAGGGGTCTTTGGTGAAGCAGGCTTCCTTGGTCACTGTTTTTGGGCTTACTCAACATGGGAAAACATTCTGCAAAGAGCAGGCATCTGGTCCTGTCTTCTTCTTCTTCGTCTTCCTCTTCTCCTGATTTACACAGAAAGAGAAAGAAGAAGGCTAAGCGTTTTTCCCTGACCAGAAAGGATTTGAAGAAGCTGCTTAAGCATCGTAGAGGGAGTCGCACACACGCTCATGGACACAAGCGCAGGCGTCTGTCTTCCTCATCCTCCTCTTCTTCTGGCGCTGAGTCTTCGGCCTCTTCTTGTTCCTCTTTGGCTGATGCTGAAGGGAAGTATCTGGACAGAGAGGGAGTGGAGGAGGTGCTGGCTCAAGTTGGAGATTGCATGGGATTTTCAGAGCCCCTGGTGCCGGTGGAGGCGGCCGACCCTTCTATTCGCCAGTATAGGCATACACCTAGGAAGGGGTTGCCTTTGGTTTCCGATATCCGGGAAAAAATCCTCCGGGAATGGCATGACCCGGAGAAGATTGCAATGCCCCGCTTCATGTCCAAACTTTACCCTTTGAAGGGCGAGACTTTGCTGTCTGATCCAGTTGAGGTCGACGTTATCCTCGCCAGCCTGGTGGGTCGCTCCTCTATGTCGGCCGAGGAGGCGGCCGTCCGGGATCCAGTGGACCGCCGAGTTAATTCCGGCCTTAAGAAGGTTCATGCTGGGGCGCATCTGGCCCTTCGAGCAAATATCTATGGTTCCTACACAGCTGAAACAGTGTTGAATGGTTTCAGGGAGTTGAAAAAGGCTGTAAATGAAGGCTCTGATTGTGCCCCTTTGCTTACAGACATGCAGAGACAGGTTGAGTTTTTGGCTGATCTGGCTTTTGATGGGGTGCGTGGTTCAGCCATGGCCATGGGGGCTGGTATATCTGCCCGGAGGCATTTGCACCTAAGGGACTGGAAGACTGATGGGTCTCAGAAGGCGGCTGCCCTGAAACTTCCTTTCACTGGGTCCAGGCTTTTTGGTGATTGCCTTGAGGATAAGGTGCACAAAGTTTTTAGGGCGGACAAACATGCTGACAAGCTTCGACGCAAGCCTCCTTCAACGGCCAAGAAATCTTCCTCTGGGGCTGGTCCAGTGACCAGCAGGTCTTTTCCTGGCTCCTCATCACATTCTTTTCGGAGGGCTAGGGGGGGTCGGGGTCCTCCACGCTCTTCACGTCCTGGCCCGGCACCTAAGTCCTGACGGTTTGGAATTGCCGGTGGGCGGGCGGCTCCGGCAGTTTTTTCCAGTATGGGAAAGGTGGTGTTCCGACTCATGGGTTCTGGACACAGTACAATGGGGGTATCGAGTGCATTTCCTGTCTCCTCCTATCCAGCATTGCATGGTTCGGACTGTGGTTCCCAGGTCTCGGCTGAAGAGGTTGGCCATGGACGCCGCGCTCTCCGAATTAATGTTGAAGGCGGCCATCATGCCCGTTCCTCTCCCTGTGCAGGGTCAGGGGTTCTACTCACGGGTGTTCCTGGTCCCCAAACCTTCGGGGAAGTACCGTCTAATTCTGGACCTCAAAGCCCTGAACTGCTTCGTCCAAAAGGAACACTTCAAGATGGAGACTTTACAGAACATTCTTCCGATGTTAATAAAGGGGGATTGGATGACATCTCTGGATCTCCAGGACGCTTATTACCATGTGGCTCTCCGTCCCTGGCACATGCAGTTCTTCCGCTTTGCAGTGGGATCCCGACATTTTCAGTTCAGGGTGCTCCCGTTCGGACTGCGATCTGCCCCCAGAGTTTTCACCAAGCTGGTGGCTCCCCTGGTGGCGCACTTACATCTGCGGGGCATTCAGATATTTCCCTACCTGGACGATTGGTTGGTCAAAGCGTCCTGCCGGCAGACTGTCATTTCTCATCTCCGATTGGTCTGCCAGGCATTACAGGACTGGGGTTTCCTGGTCAACTGGCAGAAATCCCAACTGGAGGCTTCTCAGGATCTAGTTTTCATTGGTGCACAGGTTTGCACCAGGATGGGGAAGGTGTTCCTGTCCCTGGAGAGGGTCCGTCGCTTGCTGACTGTTCTGGGCAGGGTTCTCGGGAGGCAGTATGTCCCGGCCCGCCTATTGCTGAAATTGCAGGGGCACATGGCTTCTTGCGTGTTTCTAGTTCCCTGGGCCCGTCTTCATCTACGCCCCCTGGTGTCCTACCTTCTCTCCCACTGGCTCCCTTCATCTCAAGCTTTCGAGGCTTTGATTCCGGTGTCTCTGGCGCTGCGGGTCTCCCTGCAGTGGTGGTTGAGGGTTCCGAAACTACGGGCTGGGGTGTCCCTGATCATTCCTCCGGTGACCACACTTACTACCGACGCCAGTGGAAGGGGCTGGGGAGCTACGTTGGGAGTTCTCTCTGCTCAGGGGTTGTGGGATCCGGAAGAGAGCCATCGGACATCCAATTGGCGAGAGTTGTGTGCCATTCTCCGGGCTCTGGTGTACTTCAGGAGGTTGCTGATGGGCCGGGCAGTTTTGGTCCGGACGGACAATACGACAGCTTTGGCTTACGTCAACCGCCAAGGGGGTTCCGGCCGCTCCTTGAATGCCCTGGCAGCTCAGATAGGTGCTTGGGGGGAATCACATCTGGTGTCCCTGGTGGCTTCACATATCAGGGGGGTGGACAATGTTCGGGCGGATCTACTCAGCCGCCGGTTTCCCTCCTCGGTGGAACTGGTCCTCTCGACCCAGGTTTTTGCAGAGATCTGTGTCAGGTTCGGGACCCCTATTCTGGACCTGTTTGCGTCTCCAGCCTCAGCAAAAGTTCCCCTCTTCTGCTCTCGTTCTCAGACAGAGGGTGCGTGGGGGGTGGACGCCCTCTCTGTGCAGTGGCCTCAGGGTCTCCTTTATGCTTTTCCACCTATTCCTCTTCTGCCTCGGGTGGTTCAGCGCATCAGAATATCCAGGGTGACTGTATTGTTGTTCGCTCCGTACTGGCCCCGCCGGAGTTGGTTCCCCTCTCTGTTGGAGCTTCGGTGCCAGGAGCCTTGGCTGGTTCCGAAGTGGCCTTGTCCCCTTCTGGGGGAGCTACGGTTGGGGGTCCGCCAGATACAATGGGCAGTGTGGATATTGCACGGGCTAGGCTGATATCTCAGGGGTTTTCTGGTCCTGTGGTGGATTCCATAATGAATGCTCTTAGACCTTCCACTCTGAAGGCTTACGGCAGACATTGGAGCCATTTCCGGGACTGGTGTGGGCGGTCTGGGATTCCACCCCTGCGTTCTGGCCTCCCCGCTATCCTTCAATTCCTCCGGGATGGGTTTGACAAGGGCCTGGCGGTTTCCACGCTTCGCTCTCAGTGGGCCTCCATAAAATTCCTTTTGGGGGACTCTGATGGGCACTTGGATGGGGAGGTGTTGGTGGGGAAGTTGCTCAGGGGTTTTTCTTCTTCCCGTCCTTGTACTTATAAGGGGCTTCCTCCTTGGGATCTCCCTCTTGTCTTAAAGTTTCTTCAAGGGCCTCCTTTTGAGCCCATTTCCGAAATTGATATGAAACATCTGACGCTGAAGACTGCTTTTCTGATTGCCATAACTTCTGCCCGTAGGCTTGGGGAGATTGGGGCTCTGTTATGTCACCCCCCTTTCTTGAGGGTTCTGCCAGACTCGGTGGTGCTGAGGTGTGATCCGAAGTTTCTCCCTAAAGTTGTTTCTCATTTTCACACCTCTCAGGATCTGGTTCTCCCTGCCTTTTTTCAAAATCCGCAAACGCCAGAAGAAGTGGCTTGGCATAGCATTGATGTGCGGCGGGCGGTGTTGGAGTACTTGGCTAGAACTGCCCCTTTCCGCCGCTCTGACAGTCTTCTGATTACTTTTGGCCCGGCTGGGGCTGGGCGTAAGGCATCTGTAGTGTCCATTAGCCGATGGATCCGTCTTGTGGTCTCCATGGCCTATGTGGCTTCGGGCCTGCCTGTGCCTGCGCACGTTCAGGGGCGGTCCACCAGAGGTTTGGCGGCCTCATGGGCCGATGCTAGGGGGGTTTCTCTACAGGAGATATGTAGAGCTGCCACTTGGGCTGATCAGAGCACCTTCATCAACCACTATAGGTTGAATGTCTCCCACTCGGGGGTTGGTTCCTTCGGGGTTGGAGTTTTGTCTGTGGGGATGTAATATTGGAGTTATTAAAGGTGTGTGTTTCTGCACTGTTTTGACTCTTGTCTCATTGGGACCTTTTTCCCCGTTTGTTGCTTTGGTATACCTCATGAGGTAAGTACTGGGACGAGGAAGAGTGGACGTGGAGGTAATGTTCTGATTACTTACCGGTAATCTTCATTACTCCTAGTCCTACTCTTCCTCGTCACAGTACTGACGACCCTCCTCACCCTCCCTGCGGGGAAGGTCCCATGCTACGGCTTGGTAATATGAAACTAAGTGACGTGGGTGTGGGGGAGGAGTTATAGAAATAAGAAGAAATAGAAGAAGGTCCTGTGTCGGAGGCGGGTGCCTCATGAGGTAAGTACTGTGACGAGGAAGAGTAGGACTAGGAGTAATGAAGATTACCGGTAAGTAATCAGAACATGTCTTCTCATCCCCTCATAGAGAGCTTTGAAGTCTCACCGCCCTCCTCCCCTTTCTCCGTACTGGCCCCATACCTGAGTGATGGTGACACTGCTCATTGAAGGAGGCAGTGGCTCCAAAGCCGCTTGTTCAAGGTTGTCGACTCTTTCAGTGAAGTCTCAGCTCGTTAGGGTGGGTGCATTGCATCTCCGGCAATTCGGTCTCCTGCTTCAGGGGATCTCGAGTTGTCATGCTCTCTCTCCAGTGTTTCCTTAGGCTCTGGGATTCATCCGCTCACCATGCATCTGGCGTAGTCCTGCCTCCAGGATCGATCCGCCCAGTGTAATAGGCTTCCATTGTCTGCAAGCTAGCTTAAGAGCTCACTACTCCCCCGTAGGTATGATCGGGCATCCTTTCAGGTTCTTCTGTGAAACAAGAGAGGAAACTGGATCGGTTCTGTGTCTCCTGAAAAGCAGAGATTGACAAAGTGGGGTCAGCAGCCAAGCCATTCCCAGTTAAAGGGCCCTCTGCTGAGTAACCCGGTTGATCTTGCATATAACCCATAAGCAATGGGGATTCTGTCTCACAGGAAGGTGTAGTCATACTCTTACTTTGGGCTTCCTTGTCCCCCAAAGGGGGATCATCCACAGTGAGATCTTGCTTGCCCTGTGCCCTAGGGAGTATCTTGCGTAGCGGGCTCACCTTTGTAGTCCCCAAGATGTTGGCTCCCCCTTGAGGAGAAGGGACGAATTCCCTGGATTTGTCACAGTACCAAGGAACAAATTACTTGGTAGTGTCCAATATATGAATGTTTACTATGTATGTGTTTTTGTGTGTGTTGAAATGTGTACCCTGATAACTCCCTTTTAGAGACTGACCATTTTAAAATATTTAGGGATTTACAATTTTGACAGGTTATGCACTTTACAAATACATGCGTTGCTCAGCATCACACTGTGGTTATGTGAAGTTTGGATTTGAACCCAGTCAGCAAAATCCAATTGTTTGTGAATGCTTTTTACTTTCAAGAAGTCAAATAATAATAAAATATTTCGAGATCTGACTTGAAATAAGTACAAAAACCGCATTAAAACGAACATGGCATTAGTTAAAACCAAAATCTTTCTAGAAACATGTTTTGGTTCGGTCAACATTTTTTATTGCCCCTACGGGTCGGCCATGTGTTTTTAAGCCTAAATCGCTCGATTTTAGAAACATTTCCTATGGACCTTACCCGGGTTTTCGTCCATTGAACGCACGCGAAAACAGGCACAAGGGAGCTGCCATTTTGTGATAATCCTATCATTTCCCTCATCGCCCTGGCTGACCTGCTTTTGCGGCACTAAATCATATCCCCCGCCCTTGAGCCTGACATTATCAAAACATTCATATTCCCCGCCTCTCTCCATGACGTTTTGTCTTCTACGCGACTTCACACAGAACCCGGAAACGAACACAGATCAGCTCACAACACAGCGTGCCACAATTCGGAATATGAAACTGTACTTTAAAATCAAACAGCAACACGGTAAGTTTGGTAAAGTACATTTATTTGACATTAAATGTTTATAGAATATTCTGCAATTGCCATATGAACTCCGAAAGTCATTTATTTTCTTTTATCTCTATCCGCAAATCCTTAAACTTTTATCGTGAGTCACGCGCTGTTCCTTTATGGTACACAGGGTGTTGGTTTTCGTTCAAAGAGGCACTTTTGTCGCACGTTGAACCGCAAGGCTGTTCCATCAAGTAGGCACTAGGCCAGCGTAAAGGTTGATATGTTGCTTCTAGCCGCTAGTACCGCGTAAGGGCATATGGACCCTTGGTGATCGTCCCATAAGATCATCAGAATGGTGCAGTTGTTTACATTAAGCTGCAGCTGGCGGCTGAAGAAACCGTCTGCTGGTCTCTGAAACTGGTGACAGTGGCAAAATGGGAGTATATACCTATTTTGAAAACATAAAATTCATAATTAGTCTCGCCAGCCGATCTTTATTAATATTATTCATTTTATTTATTACGGCCGAGCTGAAACTATTTGCTTTCAAGTATAGTGCAATGGAGTATGTTCGGCTCTAAAATCAATGCGAAAACTAACTAAATAAATCGAGGTTGGTACACAATGAGAAACGACTTTTTGTCTACATGCGTGTGGAATGTGGACCTGCATGCCCATGTGCCCGCTACAAGGACGATCCCACAAACCTTTTCAAAGCTCTTCATTCATTCATTTATTCATGCATCCATTCATTAATTCTTCATTCCGGTATAAGAGCGTCTAAAGAGTTACTTACATTATATTTGCAATTTCCATTGTGTCTCTGCGTAATGCAGTCCGTAAATCCCACTGTGCTCTTGACAACGATTTTTCGTATACTGAACTAACATGAAACTCGGTTTAGTTTAAGAATGTTCTGCCTTATCGTCTCAAACGTTATTGCATCCCCCAACCCCCCCTTCAAATGAAGTTCTTTCTGCATGGTTCCTGTTTCTCAAGGTCAAAAAACAATAGAACCTTATACTGCCAGTGCGAGTTGTGGGCCTCTTCAGGGCGCGAGCTGAAAATCAAAGCCGCTGACCTTCACTAGAAATTAGCATACATTCTTTCTTTGCAACTTCCCGCAGTAAAGCCATCTGTGAGAACTTGAAGTTTCAAATCCATCTATGTAGTGCGCCTCAATGTGCAAATGCGAACTGGCTTCTCTCCCATCTGCAACGGCTCGCTTGGCGCGTTCTAAGGCCCCAATTTTGTCCTCGTTGTCTGCAAGCTTTGAAGCCCCAAAGAACCATAACTATTGAGACTTTTAATTTTTTGCAGAAGGTCAGGTGAAAGTATAAAGTACCCAAGCAGTTGATTTGAAAGTGAGATTTATTGTTTGTTTGTTTTATTATTTGCAATATGCAAGCCTCCCCTCGGTTAACAGTGCCCAGCATTTACAAGAGATTGCGAAAATTAGTTACATCAACAAAAATATATACATGCACATATAGACAAGGTCAGCAATATGAGGTGAATAGAGAGAGAATTCAAAGATGACACCCAGGTAGTTCGGCACCCAGGATGGTGAAGGTAGGGGTTAGGGTTAGCGTACTTTGTATGCGCACTGTACAATAAAATCTATTTACAATAAGACAATCGTATTACAATTATTTAAACCGGGATTTGTACTTCACAACCAGCTCTCCTTTGGGTGGACATGGCACAGTGGCAATGTTGGGTGGCAATGGATCAGTGCTCTGCACAGAAACTTTCAAAATTCCATATCTGTGCTTCTCTAATACAGCAACAATAAGGCTTTTGACAAAGTCGAACTCCATTTCCTCATAGACTGGTTTGATCACCCATTGCTTACTTCTTTTTGAAAAGGCCTTAGTGTAGCGAGGCATCCTTACATTACCCTTAGTCCTAGATTGTTCACGGCCGAGATTCTCGTTATGGGCCAAGACGGCAAGTAGAGTCCTATGTCTCATGCCCTGTATGCTGAAATGCAAGCGCTTTGGCCTGTACTTTAGGCACATATTGTGGAACACCTCCAAACCTCCTGTGTGACAGAATTCTGTCAGTCCCCTCAAATCTCTTGATAGTTTTATCGAAAACAATCTTCTCAATGGCTTTGTGTGTCGGTGAAGATGGATTCAACCACTTCTTCTTCCGTGCCTCCACTGGGGATAAAGGGCCATGTTCACATTGGTGGAAATGTAGGTTTTTTGACCAGCGGTGCACGTTGGTACAGTGGTGCATCAGTGACCGCCATTTTTCAAGTAGTATTTCCACTGACCCTTCACAAGTTTTGGAGCGCCACCAAAGATGGTTGCTGATGGACTGGGACCACTCTGAAATACTTTCCAAACCTTTTTTTTCCCATGCAGTCGAGATTTTCTTATTGATTGATTTAGCAAGATGCCATACGTCAAATTGATGTTTAATATGTGGGAACTGCTCTCTCATTGTCTTGGCAATTAAAACATGTCTGTCCGAGGCTATGAGGTTCGATATGCATTCCCCTCGATTGTAGATATTCCACTTATTTTATAAATCCTAGTTTCTCCATGGCCACTGAGGATGTACATTGTGTTACCTGCACGACCACCGAACTCACAATTTTCTTACTATTCATGTCCTGAAAGTGGTAGGTGCAGTACTTGGCAGAAATTCCAGGGCTGTCGCACTGTCCATCGCCGGCTAGCCTGAATCGTTTGCCTTCGAATGTACTTGCTAGAGACAATTGTTCAATTTTCCAAGCATCACTAATGGCCGAAAACAGATAATCATGTTGGTATTTGTAGTACTGCGTTTTTTAAATGAAATGGAGTCCCACAAACTGAAAGAAAGACTAACTTTCTAAAACTGGAGCCACTAAAAAGTGATGCAGCTGTACACAGTAGATTGCCTGCTGGCAGTTTCCCCAGCATCGGTTGTGCAGACCATGAGAACATATGATGTAATCTACAGGCGGCATGTATTGTGACATTACTGCCTTGTTTTTGACGAGTCACATGAACCAATGGCTTCCCACATATTTTCCCTCTGACGGAATGCCCACATTTCAGCATACTGATAATATCCATCAAACAACTGTCGAATACTATGTATTTGCCCTCTTTCATTAGACTGTCATCCTGCGTCAAAGTTGATTTGGCCTGTGAAGTTGAGGACATATCACCACATTTGAAAGAAATATCTCTGCTATCAAGTTCTGATGCGTCGGTGAATGCTGCTGCTGGTTCATTTTCTGTCATTTCAACATCTGCTACCTCAACATTGATGGGAGAACAGAACAATTTCGACAGCTTTTTTGGTGGCAATTTTTTGGCGGTTGTAGATTGTGTGAATTGATCTGCGACTACTTCAGAGCTATCTTCAATACATCCAGTATCATGTTGTTGCGGTGGTGCGGTCGTACTGTAGCAATGGTCCAATAAAACTTTGCTGGATTCTCCGGACACATTCATTTCATGTTCTGGCCATTGGACATGAGCATCCCGAGTCTCAACACGCCGCGCTGAATTAATAGTTCCTCCATAGCCTCCATAGTGTAAATGGTCTGGCAAGCAACATCTCTCATTCGCTTCACTGTCTGTGTATGTATAGTTCGTAGACCCACGGGTAACTAGAGGACAGATTGGAAAAGGGATGTTCAGTTTAAACACAAGACAAAGTATAGTACAATTGACTGGAAAAAAACATAAAATAGTCCCCAGCACAAAAAAAATTCTAAAGTTATGAACTGTTTGTAACTAACCTTATTTTGGTTTCTTTTCTTTACAACTTTTTTGACTCGACCTTCAACATCTGCACGCTGTTGCTCGGATACATATCCGCATGTCTCCCCTTCCTCTTGCGCTGCAACGACTATATTTTCTGTATCCGCATAGACAGCACGGAATGAGGCTCCATCGACTCCCTGAAACATAGTATTTTCATTACTGTGTATCAAAATATTGTTAGCGTAAAACGCACGAGAGGACGAACACAAATGTACATCTCAATAGCCAAACACGATTTAAACATTGTGTGGAATAATCAAACGACAAGTATTCGAGCTCTGATGACCTAGTTCGATGGAGATGTCAGTATACATACATCTGGCTCTACATGGACTGCCACGAATGATTGTATTGAAGAGGAGGCATCAGCAACTCCCTGAAAACAAGTACTTGCGTTAGTATGGTTTTCAATATCGTAAACATAACACACACTTGGGGTCGACGGCACAGGTACATATAAAGAGATAACCACAAATGTTGCATTATCTAAAAGAATCAAGGAATATTGAAAAATGATCAGATTTAATTGACTTATTTTCTCCGATTTCTTTACATCTGCATCATCTAAATGTGATCTTGTGATGGTAGTGGAAGCTCCATCATCTCCCTGAAACACAGTACTTGCGTTAATAGGGAAGAAAGTATAGCAAATGGAATCACGTTATATGATCACGCTTGATGGAGCTGTCAGCATCCATACCTCATGCTGCTGAAGAATATCTAGGGCTGTTGTCAATGTGGTGCGCACTTCCGAAAGCTGTTGCGCCGATTCGTATCCGGATGGTCCCCCTTCCACCGGAATTACTTGAATGTCAGGCTCCGCATCAAGTGCGTGGGTTGACGATTCAACAACAGCCTGAAACATAGTATTTGCATTAGTACGGATTACAATATTGAAAACACAACACATGCTTGGGGTCGAACGCACAGGTACATATCAACGGCTAACCACAAATGAAACATGGTGTAGAACAATCAAACAACAAGTGTTTCAGTCCTGATGATCACGGTCAGTTGAGCTGTTGTCAATGTGGTGGATGCTTCAGCAGCTCCCTGAAAGACAGTACTTGCATTAGTATGGATAACACTAATTATAACTGAAAACAAACACCAGGGGACGACAACTGAGGTGTTTATCAATTGGAAAGCACTAACCAAGCAATTGGTTAAATAATCACACGAAACATACAAACTATTACTTGACATGCATAAAACAAGTCTGTAGCGGAATAGCCAAGTATGATTACCTGATACGCGCTAGAAGTGGTTGATAACTGCGAGCACATGACGGAAGTAGAATGTTCTTGCTTCAGATTCAAGGGATAGTCAAGAAGTTGTAAAGGTAAATTATTGTTTGATAATGAAATTCCAATATTTAAAATTGCCATGTAAGGAGACAGAATACTTGAGTGATGCGCAATATAGCACAGTTCCCTGTGCCCATATATAGATTTCGTTTGTGGGTTATGAAATCTAAAAATAATATATTGATAAATGTCATTATTCAAAAAGCTATACACTCCTATCAATGTCGAAAGTATTACAAATTGGAAACAACACCTAAAATATCAATTAATCCATTCGGCTACCTACACACTACTGCAAGGCCTAAAGATAAAAACGGACACTTGACTCACCAGTGGCGGATTGTGGATGAATAGAGTGGGAATAGCGTTTGCGAGCAATTTTCGTGTCGATCGCTGTTTGTTCTTCTTTGTTACCCAAGATGTGGTGTACATGTTCGAGGGAAAGTGCCGGCTGCAGATGCGGTATCGATCACCCCTCTTGTCCTCAAAGACTTGTTGGACTCTACTTTCCAGCTCATCCAGTGGATATCCGCAATGTCTGACCCATTCTCTTATTCGATCAACAGTTTTCGGGAATGCATGCATTGTAGTGCCTTCAGATTTAGCATGGTCTTCGAAGGGCAACCGCTAATCGAACAGGCAGGCATTGTTGAAAATTCTGAAAAGTAAATATCAAGATTATTATAAAACCTTGATGAATAAAAATGTCATAAAAAAAGTAAATGAACCATACCATGCTCAATGCAAGGTTTGTTTTGGTCGCCGGAACTATACCAGTTCATCATGTGCGGCATAGTATTTGCATAAGTTACAGAAATTTCTGTTTTGTCTTGCACGAAAAGGAACCATGCTTACATTATAGACTGGACCCCCGAAGGATGCAATTCGATGACAATTGAAACAGATGAAAATAAATAGATCTATTGATAGCATAACAATTGAAATTCAAGTCAATAGCAATGAGACCAATGACCATAGCTCTATTAGGTACTGTAATAGCAAATGGATTGAAATGTAAAAATGACCGAAATATGACTAGGCTACATGGCCTTACCTTGACCAACAAACAGTTGGATTCAGCAGGCCGAGCAGTATGTTGCAGGAGAACAGGTAGATGGCCACAGATAGCACACTGACGAGTTTGCTCGAAGCGGTCACAGATAGCACGGCGACGAGCATATTAGCATAGATCTCAGTGCTTCTCAGGTAGAAGGTTCAGGAGTTGACTTGCAAAGCACAAAGATGTTCTCATGAGACATATCAAGTGGTTTATAAAGTAGTAGAAACGGGGGTGTGTTTGTGAATGAATGACGTGTGTATGTCGTGATATTATGTTTATTGCAGGGGGGCGGCCTGCCTCAGGGGAGGCCTGCCTGGAGACACGGGGTCTGAGGAGGCCATGTGAGCGATGACCCCTGGGCGTGGGATACCTTTTGAAGTGTACATGCTGTTTGGCACCTTGGCCGTTTGCGCCCGTCACAGCCCCCCATGCCAGCGCTCATCCCCGGGTGCGAACCGCCTTTGATAAAGGGGGTGGGATGGATGGGCCTGGGGCGTGCAGATAAGGCACAGGAAGACTGCTGAATGGAGACACACTTATGTGGATTGCAGGGGGGCGGCCTGCCTCAGGGGAGGCCTGCCTGGAGACACGGGGTCTGAGGAGGCCATGTGAGCGATGGCCCCTGGGCGTGGGATACCTTTTGAAGTGTACATGCTGTTTGGCACCTTGGCCGTTTGCGCCCGTCCCTTGCCCTTATGTGATGTTAAAGGACACAGGGCATCCATTTTTGTACCCCCTTTCCACTCCATTTTGGTGACCAGGCCTCACTGCGATAGTACAGTGCGCAGAGCACATGGCCCACAGCCTCGTTCCCACTCTGACTGGAAAACTCCAGAGGTATTTGCAACAGCTAATAAATGTAACACATCACTCTGAGATCACGGTCCTGCATGTGAACCGGCTTGAACCATGCACATGGCTCGTTCATCTCCACAAAAGTGTCCTTGCCCACGCACCCTCGCCAGTGGAAAGTAACTGCCATTCTGACCATGTGTCCCTGCAAGGTATTCTCTTCATGTGCCAGACCACTGACCACGCCATGATGGCCACCTAGCAGATCCCCAACTAACATTAGACCCCTGCTGCAGTATATTGTTGCCTATCAATAACAAATGCCACATATCGGAGATTGTTGTGAGCACAGACCCACACTTCAAACACTGTATTTTAGTGGTCAGGACCCTTGACCTAAGGCCTGTATAATCCAATGTTCATTGATAGTATTGATATATGTGTGACTTTTATAGAGACATAACCGACTGAAAGACTTTGAACAAGTGTTATTTAGTGCATGCATTATTGATAATATATTTGGTTAGCTTAAATAGTGACCACCCCGCTTCACAGCGACCTGAACTTCACCCATTCCGAGCACAGGTGTCTGACGTCCATCCTTGAATGGAGACACACTTGATTGATTTAAAAAATCGAAACAACCGTTGTTAAAATATATGTGGTGTTTTATTTTGTAGCTTATTTTGATGACACAAAAATACAAAAGTTTACACATTGTACAGTTCAGGTTGCAGCACAGCGAGAGAAAATTCCCTATACTGACCGCTGTCACTCGGGAATGTTTCTCTTATGGCACGAACGGCACAGGCGGGTATCACTCTTCGAACGCTGTGCCCAAGCCTCCCGTGAAGCCACCATGTAAAGGAACGATAGGCCACCAGTCTGTACCACCTGTGAAAAGGAATGAAACAAACTGTTTTTAAATGACCAAGATAATTTTAATAAACGTTTGTTGTCAATGACAATTCTTGTAACTAATGGCATTCTGCTCGGACAAATGCTATCTAGACACTGCACACTATTGAACGACGTTCATGCGTTACAATGACATGTATATGTAATTTTGGATATAGGAGACGACCATGAAATAGTAGTGGCATGACAAGCAGAGTATACTTACTTGTTACTCAGATTACGAGGACGAACAGTTGCGCGTAGTTCGTGCATAAGCACCATCATTATCCTCAACACGGACCGTGTGAGGCAGGCTGCCCTGAAGTCTGGCAACTCGGTGATGCATTGCGGTCGTGGCTCGCCTTCCGAAATGTAGGCCACGCATCCCGAGTTTTCACAGCAGCGGCGTTTCTCCTCCTCGGTCGGCATTAGCTCGCACCGATTGCATGTGCACCAGGTGGAAACACCGTCCATGCGACTAGGTCCAGTGTCTTCATCCGTTGATTCGTCCTGCCAACTGCTGTCCGAAGCCCCATCGTTTTCGCATGTTTCCCTTTCCAGTAGTTCCTCCTCAGTATACTCGGGATCGTACATGTAGGGCATTATTGTATCCATTGTGTGTTGCACAAACTAAAATAATTGATAGCGGTGGTACTGGTATCTGTCCACACGGGCTATAAGCAACGAAGGTAGCTGACCAGAGCACAGAAACGAGTCACAGAATACTCAAAGTAACACAGAGAGAGGAATGGAATCGAAAATCTGCTGTGTGTTGTGAAACGGTCTGTTTATACTTATTGAGGAAAGAGGCGGCCTGCCATTTCCATGGCGACACGTCATTAGCTGAAGCGCAGCGAATGTTGACACGAGACGTGCTTTGGCGTTGTGAAATGGGCGGTACACGTCTGCTGATGACAGGCTCAGGGGCGGGGGATATGATTTAGTGCCGCAAAAGCAGGTCAGCCAGGGCGATGGGGGAAATGATAGGATTATCACAAAATGGCAGCTTCCTGGTGCCTGTTTTCGCGTGCGTTTCATGGACGAAAACTCGGGTAAGGTCCATAGGAAATTTTTCTAAAATCGAGCGATTTAGGCTTAAAAACACTTGGCCGACCCGTAGGGGCAATAAAAAAATTTTGACCGCACTATTCCTTTAAGCCAATTGAGCAAGATTGTGGCATTATTATGTCACTCTAAAATAGAAGTCTACAAGTTGAGGGGGGGATAGCTCGGGGGCAACACGTTTGTCTTGGAAGCAAAATAGTGCAGCGCTTCGAAACCAATCTCTGGTATTAAGCGCATTATAAAATAACCTTTATAATTACCAGAATCCTAATTGAGGTGAGCCTAAAAATCTCATCTGGTTTACTACTTCATTTTAAAGATTTTATAATACCCAAGAAATTAAAAAAATGTGTGTGATAGACGTCCAGATTAATATTCAAGCTGTGAATAAGAACATTTGAAATTTTTGAAAAAAAACAAACGTATGTTGGTTAAACAAGAAGAACTAGCAGTAAGCTCACCCGAGGCCTGCAACCGTTTGTCATTCTTCTTCTGCTCCTTCCACTTAAATGTACTAAATGAAAAGAAAAGCAGGCAATTGACTAAGGAATGCTCCCTGAATGTGAGAAGGCAAAAAGCCTGTGCTATAGAGAGTGATGAGATGTTCTGTGGAAGAGAGTATTGTCCGGTGGCAAAGCCAGGGTACAGGCTGTAACACGTTGGTTCCACTGTATCCTGTTTGGATACTGAACCACCTTTCCCGAACTGTAGTTTGGCTGCAGCCTCATGCTATGTTCGTTTTTAGAATGAGCCCTTTCTGGTGCAGGTTAGTTGCTTCGTCGTACAGTATGTTACTGCGTTTTGTTAAGTGAAGACACATCTCTGCAACAAGTGCGTATTCTACTGAGCAATCTTTTTCATCATGGTTGAGCTAAACACGTATTATTATGCATTTCACCTTGTGCTGTAATGAACACACCAAGCATATGTAAGGTTTAGAGCCTCAGCATACTGTACAACATATTGATCAGTGTTAATGCCAAGGATGACACTCCCCACCAGTGCTTAATTTGTAATAAAATAAGTGCCAGAGCCCAAATATTTTCTAGCATGTTTGTGACACTATGGGTGGCCAGTTTCCCACCATTGCTGCCGCCACCCACAGCTGCTCCCCACAGTGTCAACACATTTTGTATTAAACTACAGCTCACACCTGCTCATTGGGGTTGGTAGATACTCGGGCTATCATTACTTCATAATCCATCTTCGTCTGAAACAGTAAGTGCTGGTGCTGAGAAATAAGGGCCAGTGCTGAGCACTGGTAACAAAAACCACACATTAAGCACTGCCCATGCCAGAACGAACAGTGCTCGAGAAACCTTTGATAACATTAGGAGTCCTCCTATACACATGCCTCTGTTGTTGGATGTGTTTTATTGCAGGTCGCTTTGATTACTTCCACACTTTGAAAACCGAATATACATTGATGTTGCTAGGTCTGTAAAAAAACTGGGGCTACACTAAAGCTGGAACTGTCGTGACTCGGGCTAGCTAGCCTTTTGGTTGCAGCCCCTGAGCTTCTATCCAGGGGGTTACAACCAAAAGACCTGGGATATAGCCCCCTCAGACTCCTGTAAGCAACGGCTGTGGGAATACTTGTCTTCAATGCTCTCTTATCTCAGCTTTCATCAGTCTTGCAGCATGTAGCTTTGTTTGTGCTCTACGTTTAAGGATTTATGCATTAAACAATACATGGCTAAATGATTGCTATCGGCTATTGTGCAGCACGTGAACACTGCAGCTGTGGTTGTGGATATGGATCTGTGGATATGTACCATTTTAAAGCATGTTTTGGCTTGCTGTGTCTGTGGCCTATGTTCTATACAGTCTGAACTACTGCAAACTCCTGTGTCCTGGATGCACTAAAAAGCATGCACTCTGCTCCTTACAGACTTCCATCGAGGACAGACTCTGGCTACCACAAGGGCAAAGGATGCTCATGGTAACAACTGTCAATTTTGTCTGGGCACAGTACACCAGATTGGTTTATTTAACTATAACGCTATGGGTCTTCTTACGAGTTTGGCTATAATTCAGAGGTAAATCCAGCAGATTTCTTCCAGACTCGCTTACTGTTACCGCCACTTGCTCCTGTGAGTTTTACCACAGGATTATACGTGGTGGCAAGGCAGTGTTAATCCCAGATTTTGGAGTCCATACGATAGGGTGACCAGACGTCCCAGTTTTCCCGGGACAGTCCCGGAAAATTGCCCTCCGTCCCGGGGTCCCAGGAGTTTTTAAATTTTATAAACCATGTTCTGGAATTGGAAGGTGGGTAGATACAGTTGTGGTTTTTGCCGGGACCCGATTTCGAAATCCCGAAATTGGGCCTAGCGTGACTCTTGTATGTGAATGCATGTGAATGGGGGCGTGAAGGCTTTTCACAGCCCCATTTCCACCCCCATGCCCTCCCCAGACGCTCTCCTCCAATGAGAGCACCTGTGCAACAGGCAAGCGACATGGAAGTAGAACTAGTTTTATTTGTGTTTAATTTAGTCCTACTTTTATGTCTATGGTCTGTCCTGTTTTTTTTTTTTATCTGGTCACCCTAACATGCGAGTCCATGTATGTTAGGGTGACCAGATTTTTAAAAAAAGAAACCCGGACGGGCCACAAAAATAGAAGTAGGAATAAGGTAAATACACATACAACGTTAGTCCTACTTCTATGTCACTGGCCTGTTGCGGGGGTGGGGTGTGTGCTAACATGCACACTCCTCACACTCCTCTCGTTGGAGGAGAGCGCGGGGAGGGGAAGGGGGAGGAAATGGGGGTGTGAAAAGCATTTCAAGCCCCCATTCGCGCAAAAAGATTTGCGCCGGGACCGGATTTCGGTATTTCGAAATCGGGTCCTGGGAAAAAAAAGGGACCATATCTGAAACCCCAAACTGGGTTTAGAAAAGAATAAAACTCCCGGGACCCCCAGACGTCGGGTGATTTCCCTGGACTGTCCTGGGAAAACCCAAACGTCTGGTCACCCTAATGTATGTGGATTTTGACAGATGCTGGATGAAAATCCTCTACTTTAAGGTCAAATTTATAGTTCAGTGGTGCAGTAAAAATGGGCAGTAATTCCATTACGGTAAAACAAATGGCAATGACGGTACAACCACCACTTTTTTCCCCCACTGCCGAATTTGTCATGAGGCCATATGTTTTTTGAAGCAAGTTTTGACGTAATTACGTAGATCTCATTATTTGTCATTCCTATCTCCGGGATGATAACGAGAGCATCTCGTCATGGCCACTTGGTGGCGATGTTGACTTATTTGTACAGGGGTAGAGAGAGAGCGATACTAATGCTTTTGAATCATCACTAACCGCTGGCTCTAAGTGAAATTGGGTCGTTTCAGGACCAGGTCCTGGAAGTTAGGGCAGCAGATAGGATGTTGAAGTAAGGAGCAGTTTACTTCCTATTTTTGCAAATTGGGGGCAGAATTATTTGTTAGTGATTAAACAAGTAAATCCTGTTCCTGGGCGACAAAATATTTTAACTCTTTTAGTAATCCATACTTCTTTAGAAGCATTAATTCACGCTAATTAAAAGAATGCATCTAAAGTAATACAGTTAGAGCTTCTTGTCGCTCTGCTCATACTTTGAAGCAAAAGCCACTGTAATAAAAGCTACCAGCAGGTGGCTTTTGCTTCATTATTGCCGCAAGGGCAGAGATTAACACAAGTGCAGGAGGCTCGTCCATTTCACAGAATGTTTGTTTAAACATTATTTGTGTAAAATGTACATAGGAACTTTCTTTAAAAAGATGTTTACTATATGTTTTTTTTAAATTATTGCCCATCTTTTAAGACAATAACATTTTTGAGTGAACTATTCAAATCTGCACAGTAGGAGGTTTTGACCACCTAGGTCCATGCTAGTACCTATGACCATTCTCAACTACTGCCTGCTTCCCTGTCTAAAACACCCTTCCAGCAGGATCTCTTTGAGCTAGTTGTAACTATAAACCAGCTCTGGATATAATAAAAATGTCTTAAAGTGTGCTTTTAGGTGCTTTATTTATAATCAATGTGTGTGTCCTTGTGTCTGTTCCTTCCAGTTAATAACAAACATTGCCAAAGCCAACGGTTTTGGCTTTTGTATAGGCATTAGATCAGTATATTCTGGCATTGGCTGCCAAATGCGTAAGTGCTAACACCATTTCCCAGCTGTTGCCTTGTTATGGCCAGATGGTGCCATTATGCAACTGCCTGAAAATGGCTTCCCATGCCTACATAAAAAACAAAACTGTTGACTTTGCCAGTGCTTGTTTTAAATTGCTGTTAAATGGTTCACTCTCAACAGCTATGGTTATATTTTATTTTGAACCCTGGGGTGGGTTCCTGCATTCGGTGTGCTAAAGTGGAACTATTGAATAGCTAGAGTCCATTAGATCATCCATTAGATCATGTCTGCTTATTTCACAGCCCGCTCATACGCAATTGAAGCCTGATCTCTAGTTTAGGGAAAACTGGTGTATTTTTTTGGGGGGCGGGGGGGGTGATATATGCTGAAATTTATAAACAAAGGTAATCTAAAAAAATTCTGTCTGCTTGATCTCGGGATGGCTAGATTTTGGGGATGAATCAAAAAGACATTAATACTCACAGTTGGCCCAATTTGAGAAAATACCTGATGGTAAATGTACACAAATATTTATGTATATTCAAACCTAACTGGTGCATTTTGGAGATGGGCACAGATATTTAATAGGCAGTCATTGAGACCGATTAAAGATACTTATTTTTCCTTGTCGCATAGCTGCCCGGTTAAATTATCTAACGAAGGTCTCCTCGAAGAGTATTTGTAGCGGGTTCATTCTTACTTGAACGGTATGGAAAGATAGCAGAGTGCAGTTTGAGTTTCTTGTAATAATCCAGTGTTTAGTTTAAGCACATTGCGAGGAGGTAATAAGCCTGTATGGTTCACCATCACAAAAGGGTGGTTGATAAGCCCAGTGCATCAAAATAAGAAGAGGGCATTTGAATGGTATGCCACAAAGACCGATAACGGTTTCAAAGTTTGCATTTTAACAATTCTCCATGAGTAACTATTTTCTGTGGATTTTTGCATGTCTAAATTGTTCGGTGGAATAGGTTTTAATCCATGTTTTCATCATATTCTAATCCAGGGGGTGTATTTTGGTGTAAGGTCTATTTGTGCACATGTAAGATGCTTTTATTGTTGGCGGATGGTTCCAAAGAAACTAGCAAATATTTATTTGTGGTTATTCAGTTAAACATTCTGATTAAGCAATGAGGCATTTTATAGTGCTTGCTTTAATTTGTAGTTTTATCAGTTTGAAAGTGCAAATGATATTTTGCTCACCCTTTATACCCAATAAATGTGATAGGTGGGCGTTTTGAATTAAGCCTAACCACTGACATCGCCCTAGGGAATCTTCCACACCACCGTTTTAGCACGTATGTGCCATTGCAGATGGTGCCATCTGTATGTCAATTAGTATTGGCGATGCCACCAATAGGAGCAGACCATCCCAAACTGCTGCGCCATGTCCCCTCTGCTCAGAAGCATTAGCAAACCCGGTCTTGTTTCAGCATTGTATGGCCTCACCAGTGAGGTGACATTTGGTTTCCTATTGTGCACCAAGCAAGGGACCCACATCTGGGTGTACCCTCGCCCACTTAGGAAGACAAACTACTAACCCAAAACATGATAGGTTGCGGTTCTGAATTAATCTTAACCAATTGCATTGCATTGCTCTGAGCAACTTTCCACACTAACGTTTTTTAGCCGTCTGAGCCATTTCAAAAAGAGACAAGCTAAATGCAAATCGGTATTGGGACAGTAGCCAATGTGAGCAGACCACCCCGAACTCTTAGGCCAGGTGCCCTCTGCATAGAAACAAAAGCAACTCCAGAACTGTTTTGGTCTTTTAGGGCCACATCAGTAAGTTGAAATGTTGTTTCCTAAGACTGAGAGCAAGGGACTGACATCTGGACATACTCGATCTCACTTATGGAGGCAAGCAGGATCAAGCACACAGGGCTGTGACCACATGAAATGGCAAAAATCCGCTCCTGGGGTCCAGAGACCTCATCTAGTAGCAAATATTAGTCACCAAGGAGTCATAGAGACACAATTCCCAAATCCTTGTATATAGAAACGTGAAGTTAGTATCATGGATTGGGGTGACTGACTGCTCCTCTGCAGAGGCAGAACCTAGGCTCTCCCCACAGGAACACTCCAGCCCCTCCATAGCACATTTCAAAGTGGCCGATGCTGGGCCACATCCCTCTCCAATAGATCTCTTTTTGTACACGTTTTTGTTCTTATGCTCCTACGTTTTATAGGCTATGGCGGAAACACTTGTGTATAGGCGCGTTACAAATGCCATATCATATCATATATCAAGGTGGGAGAGAGTTTACTAGTAGACCTAGAATGCCAAGCCTGCATTCAGAAACCATGATCCCTGTATTGATGAGAAATTATCAGCAGCCCAATGCTATTCCCCTGAAAAGGTAGAGTAGCTATCTTGTTCCCATACACACACTACACTTTCTATTCAGGTAGAGCCAAAAAGGATGCCAAGAAATGTACAATACGCATAATGTACCGCCATCTGGAAAAGTGGACTCATAAAATACCAGGCTTTTAATTTAACACGCCTCAGAGATGGCACAGGCAATACCCCGAGTCTCAAGGACGGTTCAAGTGTTTTTCTGTTTTTGTGTGCTCTAGGGCCGGCTCCCTCTAGCTGGTCTCCTCTGGGAATCCTTCCTAACCCAGGCATCCATTACCGTCTGCTACCGAATGGCAAACCCTACTGTATAATTCATTCTTTAGATAGAAGTATCTCCATAAGATGTTGGCTGTCTAAACTCCTTCAGGTACTTCCCAACTGCCCCTACTTTAACCAGTTGTTATAGTTTTCTAATAGAGAATTGGGGATAGTGCTTTGCAGCTGCTCCACTGAATTAGACTAAATTCACACTTGCCCTCACTTTACACTCCCTACTACTATTTCTACCTATGCCATTCCTCCTCTTGCTCCTCCTTCCAATCCTCTCCCTCTGATGTTTCACTCCTTCTACCCCTCGCCTCCACACATTGATGTTACTTCTCCTACCTCACCACTATTCCTCAACTCCCCCACTGCTATTCTCCTCCTCCAACTACTTCTCTCCTCCTCTGACCACTGCTTTTCTCCAACCACTGCCTCTCTCCTCCTCCCACTACCTCTCCTCCTCCCACTACTCTCCTCCTTCCACCATTACTCTCCTCCTTCCACCATTAATCTCCTCTTCCCACTACTACTCAAACGCCCTCTTTTCATCCTGTACCTTTCACTTCACATCCACTTACGCTAACCTCTACTCACTCTTCACACAACAACCTACACTCACACTGCATGTCCACTTTAACTCCTAAACCAGTACCTCACCTTATGCAATAATTCCTACCACAAATTGACACTCCTTCCTTCCTCCTGCTGGTCTATTAGCCCTCCTCCACTCCTGACCTCAACCGAAAACTCACACTTCCTGTTTCCTGTCTCCCCACTTAAACTCCCCCCTCCTGCTCCTCATGTACTGATTGCACAGCTTTCCCTGGCCAATCTGGACGTGTCTTCACCTCCCAGGATACGTATGTGAATGGGAAGTTCCTGCCCACCTTCTCTGCGCAGGTTTGCCACTTAGTGGCATAGGAAATTCAATAACCAAGTTTGTTTCATGGGTCCCAGGGACAGGCTTGGTAAGTTTGGGGAATAGTCCTTGGTGATCTAGGGGTTTGCTGCTTTTAGATGCGGATCGGCCGCAGTCCCGCGCAATCGTTTGCCATGGTTTGTGGCTTGCGCCTCTGTTAATCTTTCTCTCAGTCTTTGGGCTGCTAATGCGATCTGTCTCAGTGGTGCTGTGCTCGTCTTGGCGGATTTGTTCTGTTGGTATGTTAGGCAAGCTGGTGTTCTGGTTTTCTCTTCCTCGCTCTCGTCCCTTTGAATAGGCAATATCTGCAATGGATAGAAACACTGGCAAGCATTTGTACTTAGAGGCAAGGGACTGCAGACTAGCCTGCTGGCAGCAGGGGTTGGGAACAGGGATTGGGTCTCGCTCTGTAGCCCCCGCCAGTCTCATGGTTAGGACCGGTGCTGGCTCCACTCTTGACAAGGCCAGCCTGGCCTGTCACACCTGCGTAAATGTAAGGAAAATCTGGCACTTATGCACACATCAGCTTCCATTCCTCAATCCCTTCTTTCCATTGAACCAGATCATACACTTCTTACAGAGAACCTTGTTTTTTTCTTTGTTGATTTGTGGAGTTTTTCATGTCTGAGAAACCAGTCTTGCACATCAATTTCAGATGATGGCAAACAGAGGCACCTTTTTATTTATTAGCTTGAAAGTCAAGGAAAAACGCACCCTGCACCTAACGAGTCCCCACTTTATTGATCTGACCCGCCCTCCAGACTCCTTATCTTTCTAGAGCACTTGCCACCTGGTCTGAGAAAGATTGAGAAGTTTACTGCAAGGCCTTCTGGCACATTTATCCGGTCTCCTGCCAAAACAATGGATTCACGCATCCTTAATGTTAAAAGAATATACTAAGCGCAGCTATGACCCTAAGGTATCTTGGTGCTAAAGGAATCCAAAGTCTACCAAAGGCCGATCATAATTTGAAAAGAAACATAACTCAACCTAGTTTGTCAGCAAACAAGAAACGTCTTTACCTTTTTCCTAAAAGCCAGATGATCAGAAGTTGCCTGCAGGGAAAGTGGAAGTGAGCTCCAGAGAACTGAGGCTGCCACTGAAAAAGCCTGGCCACCAGCTGTACTTTTGGAAACTTGCACTACACAGCAAAGCAAGAGATTAGCCGAATGAAGGTTACGATAGGAAACTTATTTAACAAACTTCTCACGAATATTAAGAGCTCCAGATCTATAATAGGCCCGATGAACCAAACACAGTGACTTAAATTTAACTGTGCCCTCCACTGGCAACCAATGGAGGTTCGGTAGGACCTGCGAAGTGTGGGCAAATTTAGGCAGGCCCACAACCAAACGGGTTGCACAGTTTTTGCAGCACTTGCAAAGGTTGAATCGGATACTTGGGTTGTGAAAGTAGCAAAGCGTTGCAAAAGTTAAGTGTTCCAGAAATGGTAGCAGATCCTCAGATTCTCTGGAATGTAAGAACCAATCTTCCTTAGAATTCTGAGTTTAAGGTTATCAGAGCTACATCTTGCACTCATTTCTGGAGCCAGGTTCTTCACTAAAGAAACCAGAGTAGGCATTGCACCCAATGAGGCAGGAACAAAAACCCTAGTCCACATAGAGCTTGCAGCTGGAGATCTCCCGAGAACCATCACCTCTGTTTTTTCTGAGTTTAACTTTAGCTCGTTGGCATTCATCCAACTGCAAATATATCGACTAAACAATTACTCAGGCGGGAAGCTGCCAAGTCCTGTTCACTGTCGATTCTAAGAATCAGTTGTGTCATCCGCATAGGCATAAAAACGACATCCATGAGAGGGTGTGAGTCTAGCTAGCGGGAGGACATAAGTATTGAAGAGAAAAGGTGAAATAGCAGACCCTTGTATATGGTACCTGTGAGACAGGCATGGTATCAAGAGATGACACAGACGACAGATTTCAAATTGAGCAGTAGAATCTTTATTAAGTATCAGGATGGTGAAATGCCTAACATGCCCTACAACTGTGGAGGGATTTTACCTACCTGAGGAAACCAATGAACATCTATGTCCGTAAGTCCAAATCAAGTGTGTGTCTGTGTCAAAACCTATGCTTGCCCTGACATCTAAATCTAAATGCAGTGTAGGGTTATTCTAAATTAACAACAGTGTTCAAAATAAAGTCTGGAGCGGCTTCTTGCTTCCTTACGCAAGTTCAGGATACAATTCTAACAATTGTAGGTTTCAAAGATTCCACCAGGAACTTGGATTTCCCTTCCCCAAGTTCAAAGCACACTTGGTTTCAGTATACAATGTTCAACTGGGTTCATCCTATTCCAATGGGATTTAAGGGTTCCCTTCCGCAAGCTCGAAGCACTGGTTCACAAAAGTAGTCTCACAATGTGTAGCAGGAGCTTAGGGTTCCCTTCCAAAAACTATCAAAATTCTAGATTTGTTGTGGATTCCTGGTCTATGCGCAGTTGACAGACCACACAGACCACCCACTACAGGTCGCGCAACCAGTTGACCGTGCCCAAGATTTCTATCATCTTGACTTGGGTTTGTTTGGCAGTTTACGATCAAATCAAACGATTTAAAAGTTCATTGGTTGTTCATCTATCTTTATTGGCACCTCTTTTAATCACTTGCCCAATTTCCACGGATAGCCTTTTTTTATATTGGTTCAATTTTTGTTTTGCCAGTTGGACATTTTGCTCACACTTTACTGCTCCCTTCAGCTGCTCACTCACAGTTTTCATAACCTGTTTTCCGTAGTATTGATAGCTCTTGGTACTTTCTAATTGTCATTCATTGTTCAGAGACCTTTGAACATGTAAAACTTTGTCATACGTGACCACTCTGATACACAGTTTTTAGACAATCCATTATTAGCATCGTATTTGTTTCTTCATTCCGCATTAATCAGAGACCTTAGAGAACGTGCTGATTGAATGCGACCACTCCGATACAATGTAGCTCAGCAACTTTCATACGTGCACCGAGTTTCCTGCATTCTCTGAAACTCACTGATTTCTTGTACTTGAGGTCAGAGTCTCACCTCCTGCCCATCAGACATCCCTGGGCTAATTTATCCCCTCAGGTGAACAAGCACTGTTTTGTTGCCATAACGACGGGACCGACACACTCAACAGCTCCGTTCTCCCGCCGCTGTCTGACTTCCTGGAGACACGGCTCAATCGCCACGCATTTGCACTCTGCTTCACCTTGCAGTCTTTCAGTGTCTCGGCGTTCTGTTCTTCCTTGGCTCATAGTGGCTTGGGCTGGCCTTCCTGCTGCTCTCTCTCTAGCTCACTTGTGCTCCATCTTTTATACACCTGAGCCCTATCAAAGGGTTTCATGTGTTTTTTTTTTGTTGCCTGGTTTGCCTGACTCCGTTTAGACCAATTACTGGAACATGCCTGACTTTCCGTCCTGTATTCTTCAAGATCCCTCTTCTTCGTCCCAGTATTATAGTGGTGTTTCCTATACGAAGTCTGCATTACTCTTTGGGGCTTCTTCCTCTTCTCAGTACTTTGTGTGAATTCAAAGGGAACATTGGGACTTAAATTAAAGTAGCCCATGAAGGCTGACTGAAGGGAGGGTAGGTCAGTGTTAGGAAAGGGGGAATACCATGTCTCATCCTTAGATGCTTTCTTCTTCTTAGAATTTTATGGGAATAGATGGGAAATTGTGAATTGGGATCTACAATAGGAAGTATATACCCCTCGCGATGGCTTCCCTTTTTTCCCACTGCCAGAAGGATTTCTGGGATAGGGAGTAAATCTTGCTCTTTGCTGTTCTTTTCTGGCCCTAACATTTTGCAGACCTGAAGGAGGGAAACTGGCACAGGGTTAACAATAACCCATAAACTTAGAGGTAAGTTGGGGTAAGTTGTCACAATGACATAGGGAATACTCTGTCTCACCCAAGGGTATTCTCTCCTCAATTCCCAAGGACCCCCCACTTGGGTGCTCCTTCCTCGCTTGTCCCAGGGTTGGGATCAAAAAGCGATGGCCCTACCCGGGCCACCTTAGTAAAAGATCCCTGAGGAATAGAGGTGAGAACATCCTCGGGTTTCTCGCGTACCCCACAAGTGACCAAGGGGGAAAGGGAGAGGGGGGGGGGGCATTTGTGTCCGGTCGGCTAAGAAAGATCTAAGCCAGCGTAGAGCTGGCCCACCAATGCCAATCTCCTCTAGGTGATGACACAGTATGACCTGATTGATCTTGTCAAATGCTCCGAGAGGTCTAACATTGTAGGCAGCTCGATGCTGCCCTGGTGAAGGATCAGCGTCAAGTTTTCGATGACAGAGACTAACACTGACTCCAAACCCATGGTTGGTCGGAAGCCAGACTGAAAGATGCCAAGAACAGCAGGCTGTTCTACAAAGTTTGTAAGTTGAGGGTGACTATTGCTTCCAGTGCTTTTGTAAGAAATCTAAGCAAAGAAATAGGCGGGAATAGTGAACGCTACAGCCACTGGAGTAGAAAATTACCATACTACTGTAAAAAGCTCTTTTGACCGATTCTTCGCCACAAGAATATGGTCCAAAATATACATTGTCTTTGCTTCCTTGATAGTTTTATGGTACTTAAGGTGGGCTGCTCTTAAAAGAGCTTTATCAGCCTCCAAATACGCACAACACCATTGACGTTCTGGCTGCTTGTATATCAATTTAAGCACAGGTATGTGGGACGAGAACTAGGGGGCAGAAAGTTTTATATGGTTTAGCACGATCTTTAACAGGCGCCAAGTCATCTGCTGCTCCCCCAAAGGCGGTCTGTAGTCCCGATAGAGGATCTGCATTGTGTGCCAACATGGCACGGTCATAATGCTCATAGACAGAGGCAAGGAAGGTAGAAGACTCCAATCACAAGAAGGAGTCTATATTGGTTTACTGCCAAAACAGATATAAGGTAAAGAATATGTAAGAGGAATGATATACTGGTCAGACCATTCAACCTGGAGGCCAGGGTGGATGATCACACTAGCTACTTCTGAGAAGATTACATCTAAAGTATGGCTGTGCAAGTGTGTGGACCCAGAGATCAGTTGTTCTAGGTGTAAATCAGCAATTGAGGCCAGGAGAATAGCTTCAGTTGTATCTGAGAGGTCATCCACCCGGAGATTAAAGTCCCCTACTATCAATAGCCGAGGGTATTTTAACTCCAATGCTGCCACAAGGTCATGGTAGACATCATAGTAGGTGAGGGTGTAAACTGCACAAGCAGCAACTCCAGTTTTAAACTATGGGCAACTGGGATAGCTGTACATTTCAGAGATTGTTTATAAATAAGTGCAGCACCCCTCCTGGGTAATCCTACTTCTATTTTGCACTTCTGTTGGTGACGTAATGTGACTACATCTGGTCTGCCGATTTGGGACGAGAGACAGCCACCCCCATGACTTTCGGTCATTTATGAGCACCTTATTGACCTTCCTTGTTCGGGTCTGTTTGGACCGCTGTACCCGTGATGCTGTCCTTGTCCCAGTGACCCCAGCCGGACATCAGTCCAGGTCCAACTGTGCAGCCGTGAATGAGGCCATAGTTCCTACAAGTGGTGCCAAAGTTAAAACTGGTTGGAGGGTCTAAATAGTCGATTCTATATAAATGAAAAAATGAAGGAAAGGTAGATGGTCATATGGCATCATAGAGGCGTGGACAACATTTTAATATATATCCATGATCAGAGAGTCCACCTGCAAGGAAAATCTTTCCCACTCTCCTCTGTTCAAATTTGTATTTATTAACAGTATTTTTCTACATACATCCAGTTTTTCTAGTTAAATGTCTTCCTTCTGGGTCCTCATTTAGCCATTTTGCCTCAACAGACCAGATGCAACCAATTCTGGAATGTGGATTTGTATTTTGTGTATTTATTGACAAACAGGTTGTCATTTTGAAAATAGATCACTTCCAAAGTCAGTAATAATAGACATTACAATACTCCAAAATGGGTGCAAGGTTTAAATGCTCCACCTCCTGTATCTTGTGAATTGCTGAAGAGCATTTAGAACCTTAACAACAACTTACGTTTGCAAGCTAAGTCATCAAGTTACAGAGGCTCACAGAGCTTGGTAATCAACGTGGAACATTTGTTATCCCCATTCACCCTCAACCAGTGTTCGTTACGAGCTAGGCACACAAGAGCCTTATCATTCTATTGGACATATATATATATATATATATATATATATATATATATATATATATATATATATATATATATATATATATATATATATATATATATGTATATATATATATATATATATATGTTTAATAGACTAATACTCATGACAGTACCCTGTTGGCAGAGCCATGCAGCCTACTTTTGCTGAGCACCACAGCTGTTGGTAGTGATGAGTGACGTGCAACTAACGTAATGGGTATGGGGCACAGGCAACCCCCTCCCCTGCTGCACACAGTGGCTAGTCAAAAGCTAATATTTTAAAAATATATTAAAAAAAATAACTCTTAAGAGCCTAGTTTCAAAATTCAGAAAAACCAAAGCGTGATCTCAAAAATCATCAAGAGGCCACATGAAAGAGATGTGAGGTGGATAGGTGCGCGTAAGGGCTCAACTTCGGGTGACGTCCTCAAAAGGTGGATGACTTGACATACATATCTTGAGCAAAGGGAGATTTGCCATGGGATCGATTTGGTGCGTCTAGGGTTGGACTGCTTGGCCAGCCTTGGCTGTTTCCAGCATTTCGCTTCCACCCACCTTGGGACCGTGTCAAGGATATGCCCCCCTCGGGGAGGGCCCCCTTGTGTGGGCGGCTCTCCCCTCCGAGCAGAGCGAAGGCCGAGCAGTCCGGAAGCTCCCCAGTGGTAGATCAGAAGGGGCGGCATTGAATGGCGCTAGCCCATTGCCGGCTCCCGCCAGGCACAGCGCAGCCCCTCCTCCACGGATCACCTTTCTCCAGCAGTTCTGAACGCATATTCCGCGGGGTGCTGACCCCCTCTGTCGCCACACCGGTGGCAGCGTGCGGGCAAACCCCCTATCGCTTCAAGTTGTGCCTGGGCCCGGCCTCTCCCTCCCACCCACCCTGTGGTGGAGCAGGCCAGGCCGCCGGCGCCTGCATGACCGACCTGTCCACCTGACCTGCACGCGTCGGTGGACGCTCTTTGATGCTAGAATCCTGCAGACGCCCCCAGAGGATGCGAAGGTCGGCTCTGGGGCGGGCGCGCGGCTTCCCCCATTGCCACCCTCCAGCAGATGCGTCTACCTGGTTGATCCTGCCAGTAGCATATGCTTGTCTCAAAGATTAAGCCATGCACATGGAAGTACACATGTCTGGTACAGTGAAACTGCAAATGGCTCATTAAATCAGTTATGGTTCCTTTGATCGCTCCATTAGCTGATGGGGAGCAGGTGCAAGTGGATCTAGGTCACCTGGCCTAAGCCCCGCCCACTTGGCGCCTTCCAGGTTGCGGTTCTATTTCCCCACTTAGCAAGTCCCGCCCACCTGGTAACTTCCCGGTTGCCGCTTTTTTTCTTTACTTAAGGAGTCCTCCAGCCTCTTTTCCTTTGCTGATGGGAAGCAGGTGCAAATGGATCTAGGTCACCTGACCTAAGCCCTGCCCACCTGGCACCTTACAGGTTGCTGCTCTTTTTCCCCACTTTGTAAGCCCCGCCCACCTGGTGCCTTCCTGGTTGATGCTCTTTTTCCCTACTTAAGGAGCCCTCCAGCCTCTTTTCCTTTGCTGATGGGGAGCAGGTGCAAGTGGATCTAGGTAACCTGGCCTAAGCACCACCCACCTTCTTAGGCCTGCCTCTTCCTTCCTGCTCTTAACTCTTAGATGAAGGGCGTCTCTCGCCCGGGCATCTGAAGCGAAGGGCTGACGAAGAAAAAGGCCATTCCTGTTTGGACATGTTCAGACCAGGAGCACCCAGGGCCGACGACCTGCTCAGGCAGCAGGTAAGCATGCACCAACTTGTGTTTGCCCCCTCTGTCCCCACAGGCCATCACCATCCCCTCTGGTGCTCCTGTGATGTTCTCTTGTGCTCCCCACCCTTCTCACACAGAGGTGTTGCCTGCTTTGCTTAATTCTTCTACCCTGCTCCCTCTTCCCCCACCCCTCCAGTCTACTTCTGCAGGAGTCCGTCCTGATACATTCTCGTTTCACCATCACCGTCTTGTGGCCAATGCTGGATTTGACTTTTATGGACTTCATTGATTCACGGTGCGTCACCCTTTCTCAACTCTCATGCTGGACTTCCTTTTCATCTTGTACTCATGGTGGCCCTGAATCATGCTGTTCCCATCTTCATCTTGTATCCTGGCTTGCAACATTATGTGTTACTACTGACTTTTCAGACCTTCCAGGATTTTGCGGCATGAAATGGCAAATTTTGCGGCATGAAATGGCAAATTCTGCGGCACTAGCCTTTATTTATTGCAGGATATTTGCAGGACATTTTTTATTAACTGGAGGGTGTAAGATGGCCACGTTGCAGGAAAGAGGCAGAGTGCAAGGCTACAAGAGAGCCAGGGTATCATTATTATGTATCTTTTGTATTAATTTAATAGAAGAGTCCCAGATGTCTCTGGCTTGGCAGAATAGTGTTTGATTTGGCTACATTTTTGGTTTAATGTGCATGCCTATTTAATAGTATTAACTAAATTGATCATTGTCATTCGTAATGCTGAAAATATTCCCCTTCTATGTTCTCCAATCCCCCAAACACCTCTCACCAACACAAATCCCCACTGTTGCCCGCTTCCTGCCACACTATTGTTTCAGCTTCAATACATTTCTGGAGATCTGCCCACCAGCCTTCTATCCTAGGTCTGTTGCATGCCTTCCAACCCATGGCGATTCTGCGCTTGGCAAGTATGTATGCCAAGTCCTTTAGTTTGGTTACATGTTTCAATTGGCGTGGCCTCAGGAATCCTCCTACCAAACATGCCCATACTGATTTAACTTCTATTTTGATCCCTTTCTCCTCTAATCGATGGGCTATTTCTTCCCAGAATTTCCCAATTTCAGGACATGCCCAAAACATATGCGTCATCCCTCATTTTATTCCCGGCATTTGGGGCATGATTGCCGCTCTTCGTTTTTAAATTTAGCAATCCTTTGGGGCGTCATATATGCCCTGTGGGTTATATATAGTTATATTTGCTGCAGCCTCGCATTTCTAGATACTTTCTTATGGTATCCCTGGGCCCTCTCCCACATCCCATCGCTCAAAGGTACCCCAGCCTCTTCTTCCCATTCGTACCTTAATTGTGCCACTTCTTTCCCCACTTTGGACATTAGCAGCTCGTATAGTCTGGATATCTCATGTCCTCCTTCTGCTACATCGTATATAGCTTCTATGGTGGTGTCAGGTGGCTCTGCTAGCGTTATTTCCGACCATGTCTCTCTGATCCGCCGTACAGTTCTGTTATACGTAATGTATTATCCAGCATACAACCCTGCTTCCTCCACCAGCGCCCCGAATGCCTTAATCTCTCTCTCTTGCCATATGTCTCCTACTGTTACAATTCCCATCTACTCCCAGTGTCTCCTGATCACCTGCATTAGCTGTCCATCCCCTCTTGCCAATGCGACCAGCGGCACCTGTGGAGAACACAGGGCCGGGCTCTCCATGACCTGACAAGCTCTGCGCCAAGTCCTCCATCCCAGTACCAGCATCTGTGAGCACTCTTTTACCTCTGTTTTGGCAAGCCATATTATTTCTTTCAGGAAGTACGGGGCGTACTCTAGTCTCAACAATCTCGATTCTGAGGTCCGGTCTTCTGATAACCATTTGGCCACATATTGTAATTGGCTAGCTAAGTAGTAGATCTCATAGTTTGGCAATTGTATCCCCCCTTTATCATGCATGTTCTGTAGCTTCCAGAGGGCAATTCTGTTCCTCGTCCCATGCCATAGGAAGTCCCTGCATATGTTGTGTAGCTTAGTAAAAAAATCTCCTTGTTATCAAGTGTGGTATATTCCCAAAGAAATGCAATAATCTCAGCAATACAACCACCTTAAGTAGCGCCCCTCTTCCCATCATTGCCAAGGGGAGCTTTGTCCAGAACCTCATACTGTTTTTGATGTTCTTTACTGCCATCTCCGTGTTGTGATGGTGTTCTGCCTCTACTGTGTGATAAATATCTATCCCCAGGTATCTAAACGTGTCTGTCACCCAAGGTACCTGTAAAATTGGTAATTTGTCCCGTGGAGTTATATATCTCCCCAGTGGAAAAATGCATGATTTTGGGGGTTCACTGCTATACCAGATAGGGCCGCAAATCACTCCATCACTTCCAGGATATATTGGAGGTTTTCTTCAGGATATCGTAGGTATAGCAGCATATTGTCTACATATAGTGAGACCAGATGTGGCTCCCCTTTTATGCTAATCCCTATTACCTCGTACTGCTGCCTCAGATATATCACCAGGGGCTCCAGTGCTAAAATGTACAGCATCGGGGACCAAGGGCATCCCTGACTGGTACCTCTGCTCAATTGCCACCTTTCCGAGATGATCGCACCCGTTTTGACTCTAGCTATCGGTGTGCTGTACAGTATTTTAACCCATTGGAGGTATCCCGGTCCTATCCTGTATTTAGTCAGGGCAGCCATTAGCCAGGGCCATTTGACCGAGTCAAAGGCTTTTATTGCGTCCAGTGATACAATTGCCATTTCCCCCTCGTCCCTTTTTGTATGCTCTTTGACCCGGTGAAGCCGTCTAAGGTTATCTGATATGTTCCTGCCTGGGACATATCCTGTTTGGTCATGGTGTATTAATTTGTTGATGATCCGTTTCATTCTGTTTGCCAGGACAGCCGTGAGCATTTTACTATCTTGGTTCAGCATCGAAAGCGGTCTGAATGATCCGCAATCCGTGCCTAGCCTATTGCTTTTGGGAAGTGGGATGATGATTGCCTCTCTCAAAGATTCTGGTAATCGCCCTATTTCAAATGCCTCATTTAGCATTGCTAGAAACGGAGGGAGGACCTCAGTTTTGTACATTTTGTAGAACTCACTAGGGAGCCCATCCGCCCCTGGGATTTTACTAGTGGGTAGTTGCACTACCACCTCTTCCAGTTCTTCTAGCGTGATTGGTGCGACTAGGTCCTCGCACTCCTCTGCGCTTATCCGTGGCAAGCCTATATCCTCTAGTATATCCATTAACTCCTTACTATCGCTCCCTCCTCCGTCCCCATACAATCTCTGATAATATTCAAGAAACTCCTGATTAACGCCCTCCTGGGTGTCCACCAATCGCCCCTCCTCTCCCGTTATTACTCTGATCACAGGTCTGGGGGTCTCACTCTTGTGCAACCATGCCAGCATCCTCCCCGGCTTATCTCCTCCCGCGTGCTGTCTCTCCACATATGTTTTATAGTTCAAATTACATAATCTTTCCCAGTGTCCTGCACACTCCTGTTGCAGTCGGCTTATTATTTCGGCATCCTCTTTAGTACTTCCTCCTTTGTCCAGGATTGTTTCCAGCTTGGTCTCTGCCTCCTGTAATTCCCTTAATATACCTCCCTGCAGCCTTTGGGCGTGTCTATGGCTATCCCCCTAACCACCATGTTGAAAGCTTCCCATAGTGTACCAGCCGACTCGACAGTTCACGTGTTGATCTCAAAATAGCTTACGATTTCTTCTCTTTCATCACATCTTTCAACGCTTCAGCTCTGAGTCGCCACGTTGGGATCCTGGCCCTTGGCGGTCGATATTGCCATGTGAGAACCAACGGCAAGTGGTCCGATAAGACCCTCGCCTTGTATTCTGTCTGTACAATTTGGGCCATCACCTCCTGCGTAGCAAACATGTAATCTAATCTCGTGTACAGATTCTGTGGAGCCGAGTAATGTGAGTATTGTCTGTCTTGCGGATGGTGCACTCTCCATATATCTTCCAGCCCAAATTCTGTCAGCAGAGTCTGCTGGGCCCTGGCCACAGGGGCGGGCCTGTCCTGCTTCACATCTGACCTATCCATCCTCGGATTTAGTGTACAGTTAAAGTCCCCTCCCCAGATGCAAGCTCAGTTTGTTGCATAGGGCCTTAAAGTATGCCACTTTGTCCTGATTCGGGGCATATGTGTTCATGATACATAATTCTTTATTTCAGCCCCTGTATTACCACCATCCTCCCATCCTCATCAACCATAGACTGTATTAATTGAAAGGGGACATGTGGCGCCACCCAAGTAATCACCCCTCTGGCATACGCCGAGTATGTTGCACCTATGACCGCCCCCCTCCATGTCTTTTGGATCACCTCTAATTTCGTTTTTGTGAGGTGTGTCTCCTGTAGCAGGGCTATGTCTATTTTCTGCCTTTTTAAATACATCATGATTTTATTCCTTTTTCGGTAGCTATTAAGTCCCCTGACATTCCAGGAACTAACTTTAAGGTCTCCCATGTTTTGGCCACTTCCCTCCCTCCCTTCGTATGTCTCCAGCCTTTGCCTGAGGTGCCACCGCTCGTGTGTGTAAGCTCACTCCCCAACTTAAACTCCCCTTAACCTTTAACACTACAACTACCCCAGGTTCCCTCCTTTGTTCTTCATCCTCGGGCTTCAAGCCCAGACGCGTGTGTCCGTAAGCTCGTTCCCCAACTAAACACACTGCAAACCCCTTAACCCCCTTCCCTGCCCCCGCCTTGCCCATCCCCAACTGTTGCCTAGCTCCATCCCTGGATCTCAGGCGATCCCGCATTTAGTCCTATCTAGGCTTGCCGGTACTAGGAACTCAGCAGGAGGCTACCACACTATTGGTAACCTATCTAAAGTAACTATTGGGGTGTGAAATGGGTCCATAGTGTCTCCCGCTCTTGTGCTCATTATGTTTATGTGCATTAATGTTAAACTAACCCATCCAAAACTCACGTTTGCTCTAACTTATAATCAAGTCCCAGTGTCTTAATTTATACAGCACCTCAACCTCTGGAGCTGCTGCATCATTTCTCTGTTCCGTCCTTCTGTGTTCCTGTTCCTGACGGGCAATTCTGGCCGTCCAGCCATTCCGTCGCCGCCTCCGGGGATTCGAAGAAAAGGGCTCTGTTCTTGTGGAGCACTTTCAATTTTGCCGGGTACATCAGCATGTACTTGTAATTCGCTTCTCACAGTCTTTTCTTAATCGTTCCATAGTTCATTTGTTTCCTCTGCACCAGGAGTGTATAATCTGGATACGCCATTACGGTCGCCGCTGCCCTATGTATTGTACCCTCTTTTCAGAAGAATTCCAGTATTTTCTCTCTGTCACGATAGTTCAAGATTTTAGCAATTATCGGCCTCGGTCATGCTCCTGGCGGCAGCTTTCTTGTTAGGGCTCTGTGCGCGCTCTCTACCGCGAAACCCTTGGTTAGTGCCCCACCTTCTATTTCTTGTAACAGCATGGTCTCAATAGTCCGTAAGGTTTGGTCCCTCTTCTCCTTCTGTTAGGCCCACTATATGTATGTTATTTCTGCGAGCCCGTCCTTCGGCTTCCTCCGCTCCATCCTCCCGGTTGCACACTTGCTGTTGTAGTATGTGGATCTCCGAGGTGTGTGACGCCCAAGAGACTGAATTTGAGTTTGCTTCCTTTTCCAGTTTGCCTGTGCGTTCTGCTGCTTTCTTGATGTCTTGTCTGAGCAGGTTTACCTCCTCTTGCACCGCTCCAATTTTGAGGTCCAATGTTATTTTGAGTTCGCCCATGGCTTACTCTAACTTGGATTCCCATGCGCTTTTCAGGTCCACAATGGCGTCTAGGATCTGTTGATTGCTACTTACTGGTCCGTCTTCCTTGTGCAGGCTTTTCTCTTTATTCCTGGCTCCCTCGGTTGACTGAGGCGTTTTGGTGAATTCTTCCATAGTCGACTGCTTCCCTTTCGATTTGGGTGCCTTGGATGCCATCTTGGTGCAGCTGTATATGTCTGTTCCCCGTAATTGAGGCTTGCCTTGCAGGTCTTCCCGCTAGTCCCAGCTTGTTTGTATCTTAGTTCGGCGCAGGAACTGCGCTCGTGCCGTTGCGGGTCCTCTCGAGCTGCAGGTCGCTGATGTATCCCGGATATTGCCTGTGTGATCTGGTACTTTCCCTCTGTTTCGTTTGGGAGTCTTGGCTATATGTCTTCGAGTTAGTACCATTCGTCTCTTTTCCTGTATACACTGTAGTCCCAGGCCCTCCACTCATCGGCCCTTCGCGGTTCCAGTGTCTCTTTGGTTTGGTGCTGTACTCTTCCTTTGGTCTCTCCTCCTGGTGTGTCTTCCCTCATGCGCTCAAGTTACACCTCCACAATATTCGTGGGCTACCTTTGTTCTGCCAAATATTTGTTATTATTTAGACCTGTGTCACTCCTGGGCTCCTCCTCGGGGTGCGAGAGGTAACTTCCTTCTTTTAGTCCCTTTAGGGTGGTTTTGTGATTCAGGAGCACAGGCACTTAGGAACCACTTGAGGTATTGTTTAATGCCATCAATCCTGCTCAGGTTCCGTCCTCAGTTTGTGCTATTTTGTCCTCATGCTGTAGTGCAGTTGTTCGCAGGCGGTTGTCTCATGAGCCCGCGGGTGTGCGATCTGCACTGTGCCGCCACGTGCAGTTTACTTCGTTGTCTTCCGGCCCTATGCCCTCCTACCCCATTTTATGCGTGGGGTGCAAATGGTATATGGGCAACTCACAGTGCACCCCTGTGGTGCCCCTCTCACGACCTCCAGTGGTGGGGCATAGATCTGTGGACGCCGCACCAGGGACCAGTTCATTGCATCATTAGATGCCTTCCCAGTGCATCTATGTTATCACTGCAACGTCTCAGCAGCGTCTCTGCCCAGCTACAGTTTGGAGTCCTCAGTTATTTCCAATGGCTCTTCACTTTTGGACATATATGGTTGTGCCCTGCATTTGTGCACTGCTTGATGTCTGGAGCTCTGTATTGGCACCCGGTGCATGTGTTTCATTAGCATACCACCTCTCCGTGGTGTTCATCATAGTGCCCGCGCCCAGCCCTCCGCCTGTATGAGTCTTGATGTCATGCGGGCACTTCAGGGTTTTTGCGCATTACGGGGCTTCTCGCCACATGCGCTGTCGCTCGCTCAGACTGGCACTGGGCTGTTATCTGTGTTCAGGCATTCCTTGTCGTGCAGCGGTAGCCTTGTCTTGGCTCCGTTCCGCGGGTGATCAAACCGCTGCTTGTCACAATGTTACAGTGTAGCCTCGGAGGACACTGCAACTGTTTATATGCCTTGGGGGCTCGCCGGAGATCTAACGTTCCCTGCATCAGTTGTACCGTGGGTCTTTTAGCAGGTGCGCTCTTCTCGTCTCGTTCTACACAGCGAGCTCCGTTCTTGCTCTGCTCCTCCTCACAATGTCTTCGGTGTCCTCCTTTCTTCTCGGGCGTCCGCCATTTTGGCTGTGTGCGCTCGAGTCTGATCTTTCATGTAAAAGCTCACAGCTCCGTTTCTGTTTCATCGTGGTGTGTCGCATAGGGTTTTTATTGTTCCTCCAGTATTCCGACGGCCTCCAGTTCGTTCAGATGCCGTCTCAATCTCGCTTTATTGTCGCATTTAACAGGATCAACGTAGGATTATCAGGAGCTCACTGGAAACTCAGCCTATTCCATGGTTGCTAGGCCACGCCCCCCAGCCTCCACCTTTTGTTTTTCTCCGGCTCCACCAGAAATGTTGTCAGGCCTAGTATGGTAGTCGCCTGTCTGTTTCCATTTCCTTCCCACTCACCCTCTCCCTCCCTTATCTATGTCTTAGCTCTTGCACTATCTGAAATGTCGTCAGGCTGAGCACGATGGTTAATTTCACATCCTTATTGTTCATGGCCTGTAAGAATGTCATTGTATTTTCCCTTGTTCCCTCCCTTGCCTTGAAGCGCTTTGAAACACATTGTATATAGGCGCTATATAAATAAACTATCATATCATATCTATGTTTCCCTTTTCCCATTCCCGCTGACTTTATGTTTCCGCCTTTTAGTCATTTGTTTCTTGTTTTAACTTTTTTGCCTTTCCTTTTCCCATCACTAAACGTATCCTTTCTTTCTCTCCTTCACCTCCTGTATCTCAAATCCTTGCCCGCACCTTCCTCCCGCTCACCTGTTTACAATTCGTTTCAATTCAGTTCCATTAAACTTTTGTTGTGCCCCCAGAGCTCCTGTCTGCCTTGTCTGCCAAGCAATATGCTCTGCCAGCATTACACGCCTTTTGTCGTAAAGCTGTGTTGAGTGTTAAGTACCATGCACAAATGTGCTCCTTATTTTTTTAATAATATTCCTGCCTGCTTTATTTTCAGAATGTACATGGTACATTTTTTCCAGACAAATAGTACTTGTGTGTGCCAAGGACTAAAGCAGCTGATTTAAGGGTCGGGTAATGATTATTGGAAAAGCCAATGCTTGGGATGTTCAGTCGGCGGTCAGGTTACATGGATAGATGGTACAAAATCAATACACAGAAGAAAATACTGCTAGAGTCGATCAATGTTTTTCAAACCACAAAAACATAAATAAAGGAACCTGAGGTTTGTCATTTCTAATTTCAGCCCCATGGCTCAAATGGGACACATCACCATGTCATATTTGCTTCTGAATTCTGAGCGTAGTGCCTATATATCAAACAAACGAGGTCACGTAGTTTTTTCATTAAATATTTTCCAACGCTGCAGCTATTATACTCTTGCAGGACCCTGTTTATAGATGTTATAACTTAAGATGTTAGCAAGTTTTACGTATGATCCTTTCGATTTCTGTTTTCTGTTAACAGATGCGTGTGGGTAGCCTTTCATTCTATGCCAACATGCTATATTGTGGTCGGTACCTATTCCACGCAAGTCGCAAGGGTGTGAACTTTTGATTTTCAGTACGGGAGCAACTTTTATTTTACATATATTGAACTGTAACTTGCAATGTTGTAAGAGTATCAAGATTTGCACTTACAAGTTGTACATGCTTTAAAGTAGTTGGTCAAAACATCTTTTGCAAGGTGTCTAAATTATAGTAGCTTTATACTTTGCATTTCATTCAGAATAGTACAAAAAGCATTCTGAATGTAAATACAATGTATTTCAATCACAACTATTACAGGCAATCTTTGCATGGAAATCTGTTTTCAAGTACACGTTGCCAGCCTAATAAATGCATTTATAATAGTGCTCATGTACAAACGTTCCAGTATACCAGTGACAATTTAAAATCGAGACATTGTTCAATTGACTCAGTGAAGAGAATGACTTTCCTATTGAACATTGGTACAGTAAGTAGTAACTTCTCAGCTTTGACAACATCTGGCAGCTGAACATGCAATGTTTGATTTTCTTTTATTGTATTGGCCATCTTTTTTTTAAATTCATTTTTTATTAAAGTTTTCACAGAACAAGAGAGGAGACCATCGGCAAATACACAAGAGGTCAATACGACCAAACAAACCAGACAATCTCGCCTCCCCAGTCCCCCCCCCCCCACACCTCCTGGTATAGTCGACAAATCCCGCCATGTCCAATAGGAACATAAAACAGACCTTGCGTGTGATAACCCTGTAAACATACCTCTTACCAAACTATCTCCATCCCTCGACGATGCCGTAGCACTCAACATTCCTCCCCCATCCAAAGGGAAGAGCTTACCCACCCATAGGGGACTTCCCCCTCCTCTGACACCACATCGGCCCCCGCAGACCCAAAATCCTCATGAGGGCATGAACCTGCTACAGAAACCGCTCAATTCCACCTTCATTTTTGCACTTTTCCCACTTTTCCCATGCAAGGCTTCCGTGATCAGTTCCAAAACATAAATATTGTTTGCCCTGTTTTCCCATTCAAATTTCCCTGGTAGTAAGAGTCTCTTCCACTACATGGCCAAACCTGCCTGCGCGATCAGCAAGAAGAAAATGCACCAAGTGAGTAAGACTGCAATACTCCCCTTCTACTTCCTCCAAACCAAACAATACCAGTAATGGCATCTGCAACCACAACACCCCATCTATTTCCTTGATCCACCCTAGCACCTCCGCCCAATAGACCTGCACCTTAGCACCCCCACCACATATGCCCAAAATCCGCACTAACTCCACATTCATGTTAACAGAATGGACTCACCCCTGCGTACATCTTGGAAAGACGCACAGGATCATACTGCCACCTACGCAATCATTTTGTGCCATGGAGCTTATATTGGCAGGCAATGGACGATTTGAACTCTGCTATACATCTTACGTCATAACGTTCCATTCACCGCCTCACGCAGGTCCCACTACCATCTTTTCTGAAGCACCTCAGTAGACTCCTGCCCTGCCTTCACCAAAGTGGTGTACAACAGGGAAATCAGTCCTTCGAGGGGATTGGGTCCTCCGACGTATTCCATATCTATGACAGTAATCACCACAGCTGTTGTCAGGAATGGCACTCTATTAAGAGTGGCACAGGACACCCAGAAAGGGTTTGGGTTGTTGTGCCAAATAAAGTGGACAGACAAGAACACACACAGCGGAAAGGAAGAGAACGAAGAGTAGGCAAGAGTAGCAAGGGAAAAGATACAGAATGAATACCCTCTTGGGGTGTATGCAGATATAGGAAAAGAGTATTCCGCGAACCTTGGAAATACTCTAGCCTTCTGCACAGTTTGCTATAACAGAGGCCCACGCTGTTTGCTCATGACTTGGAACAGCAGCTATGGATGTCTGTAATGTAGAAACGAGACGAGGGAAGGGGCAGAGGTTGACTGATGGGAACCAACAGACAAGCTCTGTACAAAACGGTCTACAAACAGTACAAGAGAAGATACTACAGACAAATCCAGGAAAGGAGGTGATAGCAAACTAGCAGAAGGAAATGAAGGGAAAGTCGTGTAACAGGATAGGATAGCAGAGGACAGTAAGGAACAAGGTTGAGAGCTCAGAGGAGCAGAGAAGCAATGAGTAAGCCCACAGGAGTAGGACTGTAAGGTAGAAAGCCCAGAGGAAAAGGGCTTAGGGCAGCAGAGTAAAGCAGACTGCACGGCAAGGATCCCGTAAGGGCCGGGCAGTAAGGAGTGAACCCTGAGGGACAGTGCCGCTGAACGTAGAAGGTAGCAGAGGACTGTAGAGGGCTGCTAGGCCGAGAACCCAGCGGAAAAGGTAGGTAGTAGGCAGCAGAGTGTGATAAGCTGCAAAGTAGGAATGCCCAGAGGACAAGGGCTGTAGGTAGCCGGAGTGAGGCAGGCTGCAGAGCAGGGAGCCCAGAAGACAAGGGCTGAAGGCAGCCGGAGTGAGGCAGGCTGCAGGGCAGGGAGCCCAGAGGACAAGTGCTGAGGCTGGAAAGCAGCAAAGCGTGATCAGCTGCAATTTAGAGGGTCCGCAGGGCAAGGGCGGAGGCTGGAAGGCAGCAGAACGTGATCGGCTGCAATGTGGAGAGCCCGGCAGGGCAAGGGCGGAGGCTGGAAGGCAGCAGAGCGTGATCGGCTGCAATGTGGAGAGCCCGGCAGGGCAAGGGCGGAGGCTGGAGGGCAGCAGAGCGTGATCGGCTGCAATGTGGAGAGCCCGGCAGGGCAAGGGCGGAGACTGGAGGGCAGCAGAGCGTGATCGGCTGCAATGTGGAGAGCCCGGCAGGGCAAGGGCGGAGACTGGAAGGCAGCAGAGCGTGATCAGCTGCAGTGTGGAGAGCCCAGAGGAGCAGGGCTGTGAGGCAGGGAGCCTGGAAGGCTATGGCTGGAGGCAGCAGGGTGGAGCAAGCAACAAGGCAGGGTCCAAGCAGGAGTGAAGGTAAGCAGCATACAAGATCCGTAGAAAGAAGCAAAAGGTGGAGGAAGAACTCTCAGATGCAAGAGGCTGAGCCACTGCAGGCAGCAGCCTTTATACTGCCTAGCCCAGCACAGAGGCAGGCTAATTGGTTGCACCTGGCTAAGCACACCTGCAGGCAATCGGCCACCTCCCTTTCTGTTCCTGGGCTGGTGGAAGCAGGGCAAGTCCCTTGGGCTTCTGGGGGGTGTAGTTCCTTTGATAACCCATAGGAACAGCCAGGAATCGATGCTTGTAGCCAGGTGCATTGTGGTATACGTAGTTTGTGGGAAAAATAATAAAGTTCCCAAAGTAAATATAGATGGATCCAAGAGTCTGTTGCAAATAAATGATAAACAAATAGTCCATATTGAGCGTAAATGGATGCGCCCATGGCGCAGGCATGACAGCTGTGCTGCTTCAGAAACTCTTTCTGCGTTCTGCGTCGATGACGTCGATACGCTGTCCTCGAGGGCCTCCGTCAAGCTGACATCACCGGATGTTCTAAGTAGGACGCATGACGCCCATAGCCTCAGTTCCATTTTTTCTGCGAACGTGTTCGCTTCAGAGATCTTGGCGCGCCTCGACTCTTCTGAGTTCTGTTCTTTCGGTTCCTCGAACCTGTTCGTTTGTGAATATGTATTGAATATCTATGATGTCCTCGTCTTCTTCTACCCAGCGGCCGGGTTTTAAGAAGTGTCGGGAATGCGGGTCCAAGATGTCATTGACGGATTTGCACGACGCCTGCCTCTGGTGCCTCGGTGAGGACCACGACACGGATGACTGTGTAGACTGCCAGTTGCTTACTTCGAAGGCCTTGCGGGAGCGTAAGAAGAAGCTTTCTGTAGGTAAGGAGGCCAAGCCCCGGAAGTTGAAATCCGCCGGCCTTTCGACTGGCGATTGAAGGGGCGACTCTCTGCATCGTTGTCGTCGGTCCGGGGGGGTCTTGGTCCCGGAGTAGGTCCCGCCATTCGTCTGCCTCTTCGAGGCACTCACGGAAGCGCCGTCACCGGTCGCCTTCCCTGTGCTCGTCCGAGGACTCCGCCCAGCGGCGGGTTGCCTGTCCCATCAAGCATTCCACTCCTGCCGAATGGGATTCCTTTCGGCAGGAGATGATGGCGATTTTTCAGTCACAGGGCTCCGGTCCATCCGCGCCGTCGAAAGACACCGGCCGTGACCGTGCTAGAGACACCACTCGCACGCCTTCGGGCTCGAGTGGTCGTCGCAATCACCGGGCGCCTTCGAGGTCCCAGTCGGGGAAGGTTGCTTGCTCTAGACATGCCCGTTCCAGGTCCCGGTCCTCGAGACCGTCGGAGCCTGTGAAGTCGTCGAGGGACTCTCTCGAGGCTCCGCCTCTGATGAAGCCGTCGATGCCATCGGCGCCCAAGCTGTCGAAGGACACGCTCGGGGCTGCGCCCTCGAGGACTGTGTCGGAGCTGTCGGCGCCACGCTCAACGTCGATGCCAATTCCATTGACGCCCTCAACACCTTTCGAGGCTGTTTTGTCAGAGGTACCCCGTGGCAAGGCTCTGGCCAAGGCAAAACATGTCTTTGTCCCTTTTTCTGTGCCCTCATTCCAGCCTCGATTTTATTTCTGAGGTGGATGAAGGGTCTGAGGAAGGTATGGTTCCTGAGGAGGTACCTGACTAGATTTTGTCTGGGCATTGCCAGATTGAAGACCTGCGGCAGTCATTGCACAATACCAGTGGTCTGGACACCTCTCCGGAGGTGGAATTCTGTGGGCCTGAGCCTGGCACCCATGCTGAGTCCTCATACCGGCACCTTATGTCGAGGGTAACGGAATACTTGGGGTGGTCAGCGCCACCAGTGGGTTTTCTGCAGGATGACCTGATGGATATCCTCGACCAAGGTCTGCCAACTGACCCGGTACTGCCATTCCATATGGCCTTGCAAAGAAGGGTGGCGGCGGCTTGGACTGCCCCGGAGAGTCTTCCGGCAATGAGTGAGTCTTTGCCGCGAAAATACCGTCCAGCCAGTAGCGACCCCTGCTACTTGACCACGCACCCCACTTCGGAGAGTTTGGTGGTGCAGACGGCTATGGCCCCAGCAAAGCAGGCGTCGTACTCTACCATCCCTCCTGATAGGGACGACAAGCGTTTTGATGGCTCGGCGAAGAAAGTGTTTTCTTCAGGGGGTATGGCTTTGCAGGCAGCCAACTCTGGTTGTGCCTTGTCATGTTTTATGCACACTTTGGAACTGCATTTCGTTAGCGGCTGATCATATTCCCAAAGGGAAGGAACGGGATGGTTTTCTTGCCATCATGCAGGATGGCAAGGATGCCATGTGTGAGTCCGTTCAGTCGGGTCTGGACATGGCAGATTGTGTCAACCGGTCCATGGCGGCGAGCACCGTAATACGCAGGTTTGCGTGGTTGCGGAAGTCGGGGTTTGCTCCTAATGTGCAAGCCCGGCTCCTCAACATGCCCTTTGATGGTGAACGTCTTTTTGGCAGCAAGGCTGACGAGAGCCTTGAGAGGTTGTAAACCTCCTAAACTGCAGCGAAGTTGTTGAGCGTTGCAGTTCGCCAACCTCTGCCTTTTCGTCCTAGGGGACAGCAATGGAGGGGAGGTTCCTTTCGTTATTACTCCTCCTTTGGTAAAGCGAGAGGAGCTGCCAGTCAAAGGGGCCACCGTAAGAGTGCCAGAGGTGGTAAACAAGGTACTCGAGGTGCCAAGGCCTCTCGGGCTGTTGCCTCTTTGCCCTCAGGCAATGCAGCAGCCGCTTCAGCTCAGTCATGAGGCCATGTCCTATGGTTCGCCGGCTGGGGGAAGGCTGGCTCAGCATCTTGTAGAGTGGCGCGCCATTACTTCAGATGTGTGGGCTCTGGAGATCATAACCCACGGCTACTGTCTTCCTTTCCGGCAGAGGCCTCAAGACAATCCACCGTGGAATCCCTCTTTGAAGAGTCCGGATCCGCTCCTTGTGCAGGAAATTCAATCCCTGCTTGAGAAAGGCGCCATAGAACTAGTGCCTGTAGCGGAGAGGAACAAGGGATGGTATTCCCCTTACTTTTTGATTTCCAAGAAAGGGATTGAGACCCATTGTGGACTTGCGCGGTTTGAACAAACTCCTCAGGAAGAACAAGTTCAAGATGGTTACTCTCTCTCAAGTCCTCCAGGCCCTTCAACTTCAGGACTGGTTGGTGTCTCTCGACCTCAAGGACGCTTATTTTCATGTGCCGATACATTAAAAGCACAAGACCTACCTGAGGTTCGCGGTTGGTGACTCGCACTTTCAGTTTCGGGTCCTGCCGTTCAGATTGACTTCACCAAGCTCATGGTAGTGGTGGCAGCGCACCTCAGGAAAGGGGGGATTCACGTCTACCCCTTCCTGAACGATTGGTTGATCTCCCGAGCAAGTCCTGGATCATCTGTCAGTCACCTGCCACTCCCTCCACAAGCTGGGCTTCTCCCTCAACTTAAAGAAGTCCCATTTGACACCAACTCAGAGGCTCCAGTACATCGGAGCAGTGCTCGACACGTCTCTGTTTTCCTCCCCAGGTGAGGGCTCATCACATTCAGCAGATGGTGCACAAGTTTCAGCTTGCCCAGAGTCTCCCCGCGTTCGAGTTCTTGAGATTGCTCGGCCTCATGGCATCCTGCATATTTCTGGTGCCAGAGTGGCCTCTGAGTTGCAGATGAGATCTTTGCAATGGGCACTCAAGCTCCAGTGGTCTCAGTCCTCCGGCAAGATGTCGGACCCTGTTCAGGTGCCATCCTCGGTCGCCCAGGACCTTCTGTGGTCGGCCGTCAAAGACAATCTGATGAAGGGGGCTCCATTTTGGCTAGCCTGGCCGGAGGTGACGATCGCATCCCTCACGGGATGGGGGGCTCATGCCAACGAGTTGACAGTCAGCGGTCGTTGGTCACGGCCAGAGTCCAGACTCCATATCAATCTGTTGGAGCTGAGGGCCGTCAGGCTAGCCCTGAAGGCTTTTCTGCCGACTGTGCGATGGAAGAATGTCCTGATCCTGACGGACAACACGGTGGCCATGCACTACCTCAACAAAAAGGGCGGGGCAGGGTCACTTCTTCTATGCAGGGAGGCGATGCAGCTCTGGTTCTGGGCAATCCAGCAGGAAGTTTCGATCTCGGCAGTTCATCTGGCCGGAGACGAAAACGAGACGGCGGACGCTCTGAGCAGGCAGAGGGCGATCTCTCACGAGTGGGAGTTGGCTCAGGAGATTCTCCTGGAGATCTTCGGAATTTCCTCCAAAAGGAGCCTTAGGAGACGCGTTCGTGGTGGAGTGGTCATTCCCACTGCTGTACGCGTTTCCTCCAGTCCCTGTCATCCTGCAAGTACTGCAGAGGTTACAGAAGTTTGGTTCCTACATGATCCTCATTGCTCCGGCGTGGGCCCGGAGGACGTGGTACCCGGTCCTTCTCGACTTGTCCATCTGCCCTCCACGTCGTCTTCTCTACAGAGACGATCTGCTCTCACGGGAGGGGAGGGTCAGGTTCTCCATCCAGAGGACAGATCCCTCAACCTTCACGCTTGGTTTCTGAAAGGTTGAGGTATAAGGATTGGGATCTCCCTGAAGACGTGATGGAGGTGTTGCTCTCGACCAGACGGCCAGCAACAAAGTCCCTGTACCGTTGCTGTTGGTGTAAGTTCTGCGACTGGTGCAGGGTTAAGAATGTGGATCCTTTTGCATGTGACATTCCCATGGTTCTGTCTTTTTTGCTTTCTTTGGCCCACAGGGGCTTCCAAGTGGGTACCGTTAAAGGTTACCTGGCAGCGCTGTCCATGTTTAAGCGCTCGTCTGAAGAGTGTTCCTATTTTAAAATTCCTTTAATTTCTCAGTTTCTGAAAGGGCTCACTAATGTGTTCCCTCCATCACCTTTCCAGGTGCCAGGTTGGGATTTGAACCTTGTTTCTTATGGGTGCTCCGTTTGAGCCTTTGCATTCATGTCCTTTGAGACTGTTAACTCTTAAAACTGTATTTTTGGTTGCGGTCTCTTCCGCTCGCAGAGTGAGCGAGTTACAGGCACTTTCAGTTAAGCCACCCTTCACTGTGTTTTATAAGGACAGGGTTGTCCTTAGAGTTTGTCCTTCCTTTCTTCCGAAGGTGGTGTCGGAATTTCATTTAGGCCAGAAGGTTGTTCTTCCGACGTTTTATCCTCCTCCACATCCTGGTAAGGAAGAGGAGAGGCTCCATAGGCTTGATCCTAGGAAAGCGTTAAGCTTTTATATTTCACGCATGTCCCGGGTCAGAGTGGACGATCAACTCTTCATTGGTTACGCAGGAAAGCGTCAGGGACAAGCTGTGACAAAACAGACTGTCTCGCTGGATTATTTTGGCTATCTCTGAGTGTTACCGCTTGGCGGGTAAGGACCCACCGGTCGGCTTGCTGGCCCATTCTACCAGGGGTATGGCTGCCTCTACTGCCGTACAGAGGGGTGTTCCTATTCGTAACATCTGTGATGCAGCCACCTGGGCTTCGGTACATACTTTTGTACGTCACTACTCCCTCTATTCTATCCGTGGGCAGGATCTGGCCTTTGGCAAGGCGGTCCTTTACTCCGCAATTTGATTGGGCATTCTAAATTTCTGTTTTCCAAATTCTTTTCCCACCTCCTTCCATTGGTACTGCTTTGGGAGTCTGTCATAGATGTGGAATACGTCGGAGGACCCAATCCCCTCGAAGAACAAGTTACTCTCTTACCTGGTAACGTTCTTTCAATGGGATGGTTCGACGACATATTCCATATCGCTCCCTCCCTGCCTTCCCCGCTACAGAATTTCTTATGCGATTGCAGACTACGTTTCTGCAAGGCTTTGTGTGTAAGACTGGCAGAAGACTGGTGCCACATGTTCTGGGAAAAAACTACAACTGAGGCTACAGGTGTCGTGCGTCCTACTTATAACATCCAGTGACGTCGGCCATCGGAAGAGGTCCTCGAGGGCGGCATATCGACGTCATCGACGCAGGACACAGACGCCAAAGATTTTCCGAAGCAGCACAGCTGTGGTGATTACATGTCATAGATATGGAATATGTTGTCGGACCATCCCATCGAAAGAACGTTACCAGGTAAGAGAGTAACTTGTTCTTTCAATGAAAGCGCAAACAGGAGAGGAGGTAGCAGGCATCCCTGTCTTGTACCTCTGGGTAGACCAAACCTCCTGGGTAAACCTCCATTTGCCACAACACACACCATAGGTCCCGGATAAAACACTTTAACCCTGCTCAGAATATTCTCCCCGAACCCAAACTTATGCTGCACCTCCACCAAAAAGCCCAAATCCACTCTATCAAATGCCTTTTCTGCATCTATAGAAAGCAAGGTAGGGTTCTCAACTTTCCCTTGAGCCAACTCTATAAGAAGTAGTGTCTTTCTCATCATATCGTGCCCTGGCGCCCCCTAATAAACTCCCACTTGATCAGAGTCGTGCAGGCATATACACATCAAATCTGGAGGCGAGGACCCACGTAAATAACTTGGTATCCACGTTAAGAAGCGATATAGATCTATAAGAACCACAAACACAGGGATCCCTACCCTCCTTGGGTATAATTGATATGAGAGCCCTCTCAAATGACCTTGGAGCCTGTCCTGACACCAAAATGTCAGGGGATTCTAAGATGGCTGCCGTACTATAGAGACGTGTGCGTCGAGCTCCGTCCCTGAGGCTGCACAATAATGAGTGCAAGTAGTCGAAGTTTTGGAAACCTGCAATGCTGAATGTCGCTCCTGATGACGGCGTGAGCTTGCTGCCACTGTGACCCCCCCCTCACCCGGAGGCAGGCCCGGAGGAGACTGCCGGTCGGCCAGCGGGGGAGCGCTGGGAGTGGGCTGTCATTGGATCGAGGTGCTGGCCCCCAAACGTGTGTTGGCGGGGAGGCACCTCCACTGGCTAACGGCAGGATCTCCTCGTGGCTGAGCATCGACACCCTGGCGATACCAGACAAGCCAGCAACCGCTGCAGCTGAAAATAGGAGCAGGGTAAGTAACCCTGGCATGCCGGCAGAGACCTATAACGCCAGGGAGCTGTGCGGGCGGGAGGCTGAGATCAATACAAAGCGGGAACGGGAAGGTGTTGCCCCGTGGCTTCCGCACCCTCCTTGCCCCTGGCGCTCATCAACAGCAAATACACTGACAACACCCTCAACGGTGAACAGCAACGCGGGCACCCCCAGCACGCATAGGTGCAGGAAATAAACATCTGTGCTCCAGGAGAGGATCGGGAGACACTAGAGGCACACCCGGAGTGGAGGGAGAGTCGCATTGGCCATGGTAGAGGTGGGAGGCTGGGGTGCTACTGGAATTTCAGTGGCTGGAGCCAAAACCTTCAAAAGTGAAGAGCATTTCAGGAACACAATCAGGTGTGAGTAAGTCAGCTAAGGGTGCAGCAACATTTACAGATAAGGGGATTCTAGAGCACGTAGACATAGCAATGTAACACTAGTGGTAGAAGCTCCATCGTTGTGGCCTGAACAACAGAACTCGAGGCAGCTCTTTGGATGGGCCATTGTTTAACACTAATTCTCGGAGAAACGGGTGGCAAGCCACTCTTCCAGAATATTCAAGGAGCCGTCTGGTTAAAGATCACGTCTCAGGGGCAACGTATGCCGGGCACTAGGACGAAATCCACTCCTGTCAGACGCCCCCCCAAACCGCACATCCAGAGACATTTCAGTTTTTACCTTTTGGGCAGAGGGGGCCAGTGCTCATTTCCAATGCGTCAGATCGCCCACAGGCTCTGGAGTAACTGTAAAAGAAGGTATTGAAGCAGGTCTCCCGATGGCGGGCTCCAACCAGGATCTATAGAGAAGCTTTCAGGACTTTCAGGGGAGATTCACTGCCAAATTCTAAACGCAGTTCACTGCATTCACAACAGAGATCAAGCAGACGCTAACTGAATTTAAAAAAGATTTAACCTCACTGGTTAAATACAAATGAAAGTGCGATACAAGAACTCATTCAAGACAACAAACAGTCAGATGAGACCCTGGAACATCTAGCGAGAACTGCACACAACCTTGAAATTCAATGCGAGGACCTGGAGAATCGGTCCAGACGATCGAACATTCGTATTAAAAATCTCTCTGAGACGGTGGGGGACGCAGACCTGTTGGGAGATGACAGAGACGCTGAGCTCCCTCTGGAGAGAGTCCCCAGAGCAGGCCCAAAAAGAATGGAACCTAGGGCACTCCCCATGGGCGTGCTGGTCACCTGCGCATGTTACCCACAAAAGGAACAGATCCTCAGAGCGGCCAGGAAAGCAGAACCAATCAGGTACAATGGGGCGGAAATTCAGCTATATCAAGATCTTGCTCAGCAGACCCTCCAAAAATGGCACTAAATGTATATAGTGACGAGATGCTGCAAACACGGAATATCAGATACAAATGAACCTTCCCCTTTGGTATGGTGTTCACGGTGGAGGGCAGGCAGCACAGGATCACCTTGCATGAGGAAGGGTTATCCCTGATGCAGATCGAGGAGGAGGCAGTTCCCCACCCAGCGGCAGGCGAAAGACCACTCTCTTTTAAACTGGCAAAGCAGGGGCACTGGACAAGGGTGGAGCGCAGAGGCAGACGAGGCAGGGGCCAACATAAGCGACCTCAGAGCACTTACCTCAGGGGCCCTCCCCCTAAAGACCACACTTAGGGGAACGACACCTCCGAGCATGGGAACCAGCAACGTCATGCAACTACAGCTCCTATCGCAGGTGTAAGGAACTCATGGTGACAACAGTAAGACAGACACAAATGATCATGGTTCAAGGGTGTTTATTGCACAATAAAAAGAGTATTCAGGTTGGAAAAAAGCCTAATCTAAATCTAAGATGGGAACAAGCATCGGCCATAAAATGGAAATAAAGCAGTCCTAGTGGTGTTGTGTCAAACAAATAGGCCTAGACTAAGAAAACCTATTATCAATTCCTTACATTGAATACAAAAAGGGGTGCGGGATAAGTTTCAAGAAAGGAAGAAGTGTTCTTAAATGATAAATCAGGAGGCTGTAGCCTGAATCTCCCTTCCCCACGTTTTGAGCACGAGGTAAGGTGGAGTTGGTGGAACACTGTACAATCTCGGCCTTCTCCAGCACAAGACAACAGATCCTTTTATCTCTAAGGTTTTTCGATTGCCAGGTCTCATTTCCTCTCAAAAGTCACTTGCCCCCAAGGGTCTGATGTGTTCAAAACAGCAAACAGGTTGGAGACTCGAAAGTACTTGAAAGTAGAGGAGCAGAACTACTGTGCATTTGAACAGGCAGTTGGGATTTAACCCTGGAGCAATATGTTTGTGTGGGACGTGAAGTGGTGTGAAGTGGTCCTTTGTGGTTGGCTAGCGTGTTATTGACAGTCTTTCCACTATTACATTCGAGGAGGCGGAGCCAGTGTGAGCGAACTCGCTGCATTTCCTACTTCAACCCCAGAACAGCGCGGAGCGCGCGCGGTTCGTGAAGTGGTGTGAAGTGGTCCTATATGGTTGGCTAACGTGTTTTTGACAGTCTTTCCACCATTACATTCGAGGAGGCGGAGCCAGTGCGAGCAAACTCACTGCATTTCCTACTTCAACCCCAGAAAAGCCCGGAGCGCGCACAGGACATGAAGTGGTGTGAAGTGGTCCTTTTGTGGTCACTTGTGGACTACGGTGGGCAGGAGCCCCTATTTCTGTGCCTGACCCTTTGCACAATATCCAGCGCCAGAACGGATAGATTACCTCTTCTATGGCATTGCATAGCACGGAACGGTAAGAAAGGCATTTCAATTTGTTTTAAAGCGAGCGGGAGACTGCAGAGGGTTGTATTACCTCTTTGATCCCTGCCGCGCATTTAATGTATCCTTGAAAGTTTCACGTCCTGTGTGGAGGCCGCCATCTTCTTCAACCGAGCCTCCACCCCTCTTCTTACACTACTGCGATCTTAGGGAATATCTGCCCTCCTACACAGCGTTCTGTACGCAAAGAATTTGAATCTCTGCAACTCTTGCTCTGAGTTTGTCACGGTATTAGGATCTGAGTGTGCAAAATGACTAAAAGTAAAGCCGTGAAATCTAGATATAACTTACGCAGAGGGAACACTGAAAAGTGGCAAAACTGCCCTATAAGAAGAATTCCAGCAACGTGGAGGCTGGTGACTTGGACAAGGGGACTATCCCGGCTATGTTTGCTAAAGCCATTCCTAAAGAGACTCCTAGGGTGGATAATGGCATAACGGAAGGGGTACATCTTCCCTCACACATAATGACAGCGAGACACTGGATATTATGAACTTTAATGACATTGATAATAACTCGCTGCTTGAGCTATGCCTCTCCATCCAAATGTCTATGGGTGCAACTAATAGCCCTACCTCACCAATGAAAAAAAGCACTATGGTGGTGGAGGCGCAGGTTTTGAATGCTGCACACATTGATTCCCAAGCAGCTATTGGACCAGCTAGTCCAAAACAGACTGGCAACTCCACGTCTAATCTGTCAGGAAACCACCCCATACACCCGATCTTCCCAGTGGTACCTACCATGGGACGGTTATCGACTTCCCCTGACCTGTTTATCGATACGGAAGATCTGTAACACACTTATGCTGAAGGGAGTGGGGTGGATGAACGCCTAAATAATACAGCCATAACTGATCCATTTACAGGCGTAAGTGCCTGTAAATACAGGCGTCCATCGCATCAACGCAATTTGCGCTAAAGATTCTGCTGAAGCTATGTGGGAGGATCCATACAAACTCTATTATACAACTGGGGCTGCCCAACCCACAGGTAGGGCTGGATCATGAGCCTAGAAACCCTGTGTAATCGACAGGGTCCCAAGCGCCTGTGGCATCAGCGCAAGATGGAAAATCTACTGTACCTGTTGCTGGCTGCCCTGTTTTACCTCTGACTAAAAAGCAGAGACGAATGATAAAGCGGGCGGCCTTAAATAAGGCGGTGGTGGAAATAGCTTCCCCCCTTCCTCCCACTAATGCCCCACCAGTTAAATCTAAAACAGCAAAGAAAAGGAGCCGTAAAACCAAGAAACGCCTGAGCAAAGGGGCTGGGACATTGACTAGCTGGGTCCTTCCAGATAATAACAATGACTCAGTAAATGCAGACATAGAGGGTTCTGAATCAGACCTCTCGGTATGTACAATTGGAGATTCAACAAAATTCTCAACGCCCCGCAGGAAATTCAAGTCTGGGGCTGAGGATTATCAGGATCAGTCAATGGTGGCAGACACTGAAGACCCTAAAGCAAGCAAAATATGCATAATCAAAAATCTAAACCAAAAGAAAAAAGACAGGTGGCTATCGAGAACGGAGGCCCTGACTAAACTCCACCTTATAACCCATTTGCGGGTTATACACTCGGAGGACTTTTCTTTTGTTTAACCACTGAGGGTTTGTAACCCAAATGTATCAGCTTTGCACTGTAGGGTCCTGGCATCTGCAAAACTGATTCGGGCGCACAAAAAAAGTCTTATGCAGGTTGGGTTAGAGGTCGATGCAAATAAGGAGAAGGAAGATCCATCTCTACCTAGCGAGAACTATCTAGCCTCTAAAAACTAGGGCAGCAGGCCTGTCCAACCTCCTGCCAAGAAGGTGCAGATGAGTGACATCCAAAGCACCCTAAAATTGCTTGCTGATTCTCTGCCTATGGTATTACAACAGCTATGAGATTATTCCCTTCTCAGTTGGAACACTCATGGTCACCAGCACTTTCTTACGACCAAGGGCTCCCTTTCTCTTATCAATAATCATCCCCTCTTCTTTCTCCAAGAAATGTGGTTACAGTCCCCTATTGCAATGTTGGATGGCTATACTTTACATCGCAATCCTGCTCAAAAGGGTGTGCGAGGGCGACCCTCTGGGGGGCTTATGATTGGGATCACAAACAAGATTCCTAGTAAAAAGATCATCGCTGCATATGGCAATTATATCTGTGCTGTTGAAGTGACCCTCAAGATAAAAGAAAATTGGGAAACATTTTTATTAGTCAACATATATAACCCGCCGGGGGGCAAACACTGAGAACTCATTCAGGAATCACTGCACGAGACACTGGGCAGATGGAGGCTTGACAATATGAATTATTTTGTAATTGTGGCAGGTGACTTGAAATCCCATATTAATGACGGGAGTGGTACAAGCAACAATCCGCTCCTAAATACTCATAGCCTATGGGACTATATGCCCCTAGATGCGGAAGGAGACTGTTGGTTGGGTTTCTTTAAATGTTGAGACCTTGAGATTGTAAATGGACATGCAAAGAGCGACAGACCAGCCAAGATCACTTGGAGAAATGGGTGAGGGGGCAGCACCCTCGACTACATCTTCGCCAGTGCAGAGGTTGCTGCTATTGTTGAGGATATGGGGGTGTGGGAAACCAAATGGAGTGACCATGATCCCCTTGTTATGAAGCTGGGGATCTTCCTTCCTCAGCCGGGGTATACCAACTTGGGAGAGGTGTCAGCCAGTCACACTTTAAATCGTATCTCATGGTCCGAGAAGAATGTTCTTAAAGCAACTAAGCCCACTGGATATTGAGATCTGAATCAGGAGCACAGATTTACTCTGATGACATTTGAGCAAATAGAGAGATGGATATCTGCTTTTTCCGGGACACATGCTTCCTGTAAAGCGCAGATGACGGTGGGAAAATCACCGAAGGATGCCACTTTTGACTGTGCCAACAGAGATAGAAAACGCAAATTCGGGAAAGACATTTGTATGATTAAATCTGGAGTTAATTCCTATATGGTTATTTCTAATAATATCATGAAATTGAAAAATGTTTATCGTACATGGCTAAAAATACATAATAAGCGCAGGAAGCTAGAAAGATGGCAGCATACTGTTAAAATACTCTGCAGTAGAAATACACATTATATATGGTCAGTGCTAGGGGAGACCAAGGGGAGTAAAAAGTCATATACGATTAACCCCATAAGCAGTGTGGAGTGGTCTTGCAATATGGAAAGTCGCAATGGCAAGGAATGCAATAAGGTTAGTAGCATCAGTAAGACTAAACCTATTAATCCTCCCTTTGTGGTGTCTACTGAGGAGTTGAAGTGTAGAATTAAAGAGCTAAACTCTTCCCGTGCCCCATGTCCCAACGGCCTATCCAATGCTGTGGTGAGAAACTACCCCCATTTCTGGGCTGGCCTACTTAAAATCCTGTTCGAGAAATCTTGGCAGAGGGGCGTATCCCAGCGTCTTTGCAGGCGGCTATTCTAATACCAGTGTTTAAAGAAGGAACAGAACCGAACCTGGGAACGATCGATTACTGTCCATGCTCGACTGCACTGGCAAGATGTTTGCGGCACGCCTCCTAAAGGAACTACATAAATGGGCTGAGGGCGCAGGAATTCTGGACCGCTTTCAAAGCGGTTTCAGATCTGGTTACTCCACAACCCATAATCTGTTTATTATGAACTCACTCAGAAGCAAGGCGCTCACTCATTCTAGCCCTCCGCTGTACACTCTTTATGTAGATTTCAGGGCCGCTTTTGACTCGGTTAACAGATCTATTCTGTGGAGAAAATTAAGAAACCTGGCTTGCCCAGAGTCTCTCATATACTATCTAGAGCTATTACACACGAATACGTCGATATAACTAAGACTTGATAACTGTGGGTCCGTGACCAACTCTATTCCACAGCTGAAAGGGGTTAAGCGGGGCTCTGTTACGGCCCCTACTCTGTACAACCTGTTTGTGCCATATGTCCCTGAATGTCTCCGGAGAATTAATAACTGCCCTCCAAAAGTTGGCACTTCCCACTGCACGATACTGGCATACGCCGATGACCTTGTGATCCTAGATCTCACATTTAGTGGGATCCTAAGATCTGCGGAACAACTTTGGGGATATGCCGAGGTCAACAAATTAGTTATTAGCCATAGCAAAACGAACCTGTTATTGTACACAGCATGCAGGGTGTCGAGACCTCGGATGCTGTTGGGTACTATTGAAATCAACTACACCAACTCTTACAAATATCTAGGTGTCGATTTCGATAACAGGGGAAATTATGCCACCTGCATACAGGCGCGTAAATCCAAGGCTGCACAACTTACAGCGCTAATCCACAAATTCACGCGCAACCAGAGTGGTTACTCTATCTAGGCTGCACGCCGATTGTATCTACAATGTCTGGTACCTATGGTGACGTACGGCCTAGACCCACTGATCAATATGAATCTGGGGCGGTTACAGCTGGTGGAGGGTACGTTTTGGAGGAAAATTCTTGGTCTCCCTCAGTACATCCCAATGGCATTGATCAGGCTTGAGGTGGGAATTATATCTCTCAAAGCTGTGGTTCTAAAAAAGAGAGTGGATTTCTACATCAGAATCATTAATAAGCCTGCCAACAAGCTTCTTATGGCTATTAAAAAAGATGTACGTGCTGGGAGACAACACAAATTAGTAACGCAAATGAACATTCTGTTTGAAGAAATTAGCTGGTCTCCGGAGTGGAGACAAGAGAACGAGCTTCTGTTCCACATTATGCAGAAACGCTTACATCTCTGGGACTGGCAGAACAATTTCTCACACCTAGACAGTCTGAAAAGCTATAAATTAATTTCACATGTGTTGTTTACCTTCAAAAAGCCTCAGCCATATTTAAATCTCTGCCCTTCAGACCTGCTAAGGGGTTTTGTTTTGCAATTGCGTATCAATCATCTACCTACTCGGTTTCGAGAGGCCCCGAAATGGGCCTAGAGGAATCAGAAAGAGACTGCAGAATATGTGCACTGAGCCCGAAACTCTCGACATGTACTAACCCAATGCCGAGCGATGGGTAGAAGCCGCGTTAAAAACCTTGGGAAGTTTGCCCATAACTTGGAATATCTGGAGCAGGAAAAATGTTGGCATCAATGCGTTAACTCATTTAACCCTAGACTACATTTAGCGCTCTTCCTGGTATGGCGGGAAGCCTCTACCCGTATGAAGTGATGCATTAGGACTGGTTCTCAAATCTGGCGTTTCCTTTAGAAGGTGGCTGAGAAAGGCAGATGTGAATACTTAAACCGCACTAAAAATAGGTATTAATTTGTACATGCACTTATTAATTTAAGAGATTTGTATGAGTTTTATCTTTGATAATATTTGGTAGTTGCTGTTGCTCCACAGCTATTAATTTGTCAAATTTTATTATTATATGCATTTATGAAATGTTTGGTTTGGGCCAGTTTATGATGCAGTATAATCTTAATATTAATTTTACTTGGTCTATGTTCTTTGATTTCTTTTTTGTATTGTGGGTATGTGTAAAGTTTCTTACTTTGTATAAAACTGTATCACATTAATAATTATGAAACAGCAAAACAAAAGTTCCTTTAATAAATGAGAAATCGTGATATTGGTTCACCCCTGGATCACCCTGTGCGGGGTTAGAGCCCTCCTTAGCTTTTAGCTACAGTTCCAACAGGGTGAGGGTTTTCACCCCATGGGTACCCCTCTTCTGAATTGACCCTTTTGTATTGTCCTTTAACAATAGATCACCGTTCAGATAGGGTGAGGATTTCACCCCTGGGTCCCCCCCTTCTAGGTTGAGCCTTTCTCAATAGCAAACTTTGGATGATAGCTTAACTCCTTGGATCTCCCTCATTCGGGCTCAGACCCCTCTCGACTGCGAGCCCTTTGGTGAAGATTCACCTCTGGATCTACCTTGTTTGGGCTCGGACCTCTCTCGACTGCCAGTGCTGAGTTTAGCTTCACCCCGGATCTCCCTCGTCCGGGCTCAGACCCTTCTCTGTGCTTTCTACTGTTTTAAAATGTTTGCAGGAGTCACATCCCTTTTCTTTATTTATTATACGGGATTCACTTCCCTTGCTTTTATACCAATTCAAGAATCAAAGTCTTTCGAATGTATGGGGCGTTTGCTCGACCCTCACGTATGACCACTCTGAATTCCCTTGGCAGCCCTCGTATGGCCTTCTGGTTTTGGTAGTACTCCTACGTCCCGTCCCCTTTCCTCCATACTTATGGGACATCTCTCCGTCCTGTGGGACGGGACCGGAGCACTTTGTAAAAAGCATCCAAATATTTTGCTAAAATGTGTCCTTCCTCTCTTTCTTGCGCGGGGCCCGGCACGCGGCCGTAACCCCGCCCACCTTGGCTGCGCCCCGTGCATCGCCATTCAGTCCTTTCCTCCGCTCGTTCGGGACTGGACGAACTTGCATCCGCAGAAGATTTTCTTCCCTTTTTTCCTCTCTGGCTCTCGCTAGCAATCGTGTACTAGTCTGTCTATGTCGTTCAAATTAGACTTTCCTGATTGTTCTTCGTGTCACCGACGCTTCGCGAGGGCGGATCCTCATCCTCTTTGTTTAGAGTGTTTGGGTCCGGATCACCGTTGGGACTCCTGTTTTTACTGTGATTCCCTTTCGGTCCGGGATCTTCAGTGTTGGTTGGAGCGGTGGGAGGAGGTGTTCCGACTAACTCCTCCTTCGCATTTTCAAGTGTTCATCGACGAAAAGAAGAGATGCCCGGTAAGTTCTTTACTTTTCAGAGCACCCCGGCTGGGAGACACCTTTCAGGGATCCTCCCGGGCCGGGAGGGGCGTTGATCGCTCTGTCACCAGTGTTCGCCCTGAGGTGCCCGTTGGGTCTAATAATTATACCAAAGTTTTCTCCGAGCGTCTCGGTAAGGGGCCTGTGCATACCGGAGTACACTCCGAGGCCCCTCCTGTGGGGGCTGCTTGTAGACCCAGTTCTACTGAGTTGTGTGGTACCGGAGCTTGCTCTGAGGCCCCTCTATCGGCTTCCCTCAAAAATAAGACCTGGGTTCGCCTCGAGGCCTCAGCGGGGTTTGGTGTTACCGAATGGATGTTCGAGGCCTGCGCTAGTAAGGCTGTTACCGGACCTGGGTCCGAGCCCCTCGTACAGAGGCTAAAGTTACCAACATTTCTGAAAGGCCTGGCAAGGCCTTATCGGTGAAGGTTTCTCAACGTTCCACTCTTGTGGCGACGCAAGATCTGTTGAGGCAAAGAAGGAAAGTTCTTCTTTTACCGGCAGTACCGAGGTCCTTCCTGGGAAGGCTAATTTGGAGTTTGGTATGTCGCAGAAACATTCCAGGCCACATAGTACCGGCTCAGCCGAGGTCCCTTAAGTTAAGGCTAAAGTTAAGACCCCTGAACCATCGACTGGGACCTCTGCCTCACTTCCTCACGTGTCGCAGTTCCCCTCAGGTGATGACAAAATGGCGGCCGTTCCTGCCACGACCACGGTGGCCATTTTGGGCGCTACCCCTACAACTACGCCATCGGCCTCAGGTGTAGGGCTTCGTTCCATGGGTGAACATAGAGTTCCTTGTGCGCATCCCTTTCAGCCAGTTTATGACTGGAATGCTCGGATGCCCCTTCCGCACAATGTTTCGTTGCCTGCGGGGTCGACACCTTTGATTTATGTAGATACTTTGGTGGATGGGCCGGTGCGGCACCCTTCCCCGTTCCGTCCCTGGAATTATCCTCCTCATGAGAGGCCCCCTCTGGTTCCAAAACAGTCCCCGGAGGACGCCTTTTTCGGCAAATTTCAGACGCTCATGCGTACCGACCCCATGAGCGAATATTCCAAAGGGCTTTTTAGGGAAATATGTCCGCCCGCGCCTCCGTCTCCACCTGTTGCTCCGGTGGTTCCGCCGGCACCTCCCTTGACTACGGTGCCTTCCCCGACTCTTCCGCCTTTGCCCCCATTGTCCCCCATGGACAAGGCAGCGCCCGACACGGCTCAGCAGGATCCTGACCTGTTAGATGGCGCGCAGGGCGATCAGGACAACGAGGACCTTCCCCGCTCTATTAGAGCTTTTCATGACCGGGTACTGGACATGATGTGCTTTTTGGATGTTCCGGTGCCCGAGGCACCTGCTCCGCAGGATGGTGTGCTTTCGGGGGCGTTCACTCTGTCTCCTTTGGAGCGTACCGGCCTGTTCTTACAGAAGGACTTTCTGGCCGAGGTCCGCAGGGTCTGGGAAAAGCCACACTCTGGACTTTTCGTCAATAAAAAAATTGACGCGCGATACAGGCTGCATTCTTCGGTAGAGGTGGCCCTGTTGTCTTGCCCGCCCCCCTCCTCCACGGTGGTGGCTGCGGCCACTTTACAGTCCAGGCCTGCAGCATCCTCTTCTACGACGGCTACTCGGGTCCTTGGGAGGAAGATTTTCGCCAACTCGGCCTTGCAGCTCCGGCAGGCCAATGCCGAACTGGTGTTAGCGGGGGCTAATATGCGGATGTGGAAAGGGCTGTCGGAGTTTGAGGAGTTCATCCCGGTCGAGAAGCTGGAAGTCTTGGCCCAGGATCTCCTGGAGGCTGCGGCTCATCACGTAGACACCTCGGCTCGGGGCCTTATGCTGGGGGTTGATACCTCACGACAGGCGTGGCTGCATGCCACCAAATTTTCTAAGGAAGTACAGGACAAGGTGTTGGACCTTCCATTTGATGGTAAGGAGCTCTTTCATTCTACAACAGATGTAGAGCCGACCAAGACGAAGGATAGCACTCAGACAGCTAAATCCTTCTTGGTCCTTGTTAAAACTCTGTTTAAAACCCAGAGGCCGTTGTCGCAAAGTCGGCCCCCTCTGGTTTTAGGGGCTTCCTAGACCGGAAATCTCGCAGAGTGGATACCCCTTCGGGGAATAACTGCCGGAGGCAACAACAGACTCGGTTTTTCTCCCGCTCCTCAGCCTCCTCCTCAGGTTCAGGTGGCAACACCACTGAAAAACCTACAAAATTAGGGTTCTCCGCGCTCGCATGAGACCGCGGTGGGAGGATGCATTGTGTCTCCTTGGGAGGCGTGGCAGACCATCACCAAAGACAGATGGGTCTTGTCAGTCGCTCGGGCGGGCTTCCGCTTACCCTACCCCCTACCCTACCCTTCAACCCTCCTTTTCAGCTGTCGGGATCGCTCTCCCTGAAAGCCGAGGTTCGGAAACTTCTGGACCTCAGAGCTGTAGAACCCGTTCTCCTCAGGGAGCGAGGGGAGGGCTTCTACTCCCGGCTGTTTACGGTGCCCAAACCCAATCAGACTGGCCTGCGCACCATCCTAGACCTTTCCCAGTTCAATCTTTTCCTACCCCAAGAGAAATTCAAGATCATCACGCCCAGCCAGATACGGGCTTCCTTGCAGGTGGGCGATTGGCTCAGCGTGGTGAATCTTCAGGATGCGTACATGCATATTCTGATTTGGAATCCACACAGGAGATAACTCCGTTTCTCTTTGGGAGAGGAGCACTTCCAGTTTCGAGCGCTTCCTTTTGGCCTCAGCTCTGTGCCGCGTGTCTTCACGAAGATGATGTCGGTGATTGCGGCCTATCTTCGTCTGCAGAGTATCCATGTGTATCCGTATTTGGACGACTGGCTCTTACGCAGTCCTTGCCCTTTGAAAACCGTGTGCAATCTTCAGTCTCTCCTTCAGCTCTTGTTCCATCTTGGGCTGTCGGTGAACTGGCGGAAATCTTCTATGACGGTCTCGCAGGACTTGATTTTCTTGGGTTTTCTCTGGAACACGATCGACTGCAGTGTGTACCTGACCGGGGACAGAATGGCAGATCTGTTGGCCACGTGTCAGATGTTTGCACAGTCGGAGAGCATGTTGGCCTGGTGGTTCCAGAGGCTTCTGGGCCTCGTGGCCTCGTGCGTGTTGGCTCTTCCTCTTGCTCGTCTCAAGATGAGGCGGACTCAGATGGCTCTTCGGAGTTCTTGGCGGATAATGATTCCGGCTTCCATGAGAGTGGACCTGGAATGGTGGTCATCTCTCAGGAACCTGTTGGTGGGTGTGGGGTTCCAGGACCCAGCCCCTACGGTGACGATCACGACAGACTCCTCCCTTCTGGGGTGGGGTGCGACGTTGGATCTTCTTCAGGTCTCGGATCTCTGGTCGCCTCAGGACAAGCTCCTCCACATAAATCATCTGGAGCTTCTGGCGATCTTCCTAGCGCTCAAGGCGTTCAGACCGATCATTGCCAACAAAGTGGTCCGCATATGTACGGGCAATGTGGTGTCGATGTATTGCATCAACAAACAAGGGGGAACCAAGTCTTCCCCTCTCGTGGACCTGTCCATCCAGATTTGGGAGTGGGCTGTACTTCATGGTGTTTGGCTGCTTGCAGTGCACATCCCTGGCCAGCTGAATGTCACAGCGGATGCCCTCAGCCGGCGGACAGTGGTCAACTACGAGTGGGAGTTGAAGGCGGTGGTCCTCTCGTGGATTTTCCAGCGTTGGGGCACACCGGAAGTGGACCTCTTCGCTACGGCGGTAAACAAGAACCTTCCTCAGTATGCCTCCAGAGGGGGGCTGGTAGCCTCCTCTCTGGGGGATGCTCTCGAGATTCCATGGCACAACATGAGAGCTTACGTCTTCCCGCCTCTGCCTCTAGTTCTCCGAGCAGTTTGCAAGTTGAAGAACTCAGTGAACTGTTCCCTTCTAATCATAGCCCCGTGGTGGCCGGCCAGGTTTTGGTTCTCAGAACTTCAACACCCGTCAGTGTTACTCACCGTAGTGACTACCTTACTCCTAGTCCATAGTCCCCTTTCCTCCGTACGCCGGCCCGCCGCCCCCTCTAATAAGGTTCCTCTGTTATTGCTAATAGGTCTTAGACCTGGCGATAGAAAAGGACTGATAGGCGATGCGCGGGGCAGAGCCAAGGTGGGCGGGGTTATGGCCGCGTGCCGGCCCCCGCGCAAGAAAGAGAGGAAGGACAAATTTTAGCAACATTTTTGGATGCTTTTTACAAAGTGGTCCGGTCCCGTCCCACAGGACGGAGAGATGTCCCATAAGTATGGAGGAAAGTGGACTATGGACTAGGAGTAAGGTGGTCACTACGGTGAGTAACCTGATTATTCTTTTCTAGCTGGAAGTAACCAGCGTTTCTTGAGTTAGTACCCACGTGGTGCCGGTTTTCCTCTTCAGCTGATCTTCCCTTAATCACCTTTTTCAGTTCAATCACAGTTCATTACAATATGTTCAACCTTGCCACTCTGCGATTTTCACTCAACACTTCCCAGCTTTTATCGATTCTCCCCTCGACTCACCGGCTGTGTTTAACTGCCTGGCTTTGGGCTTCTTTGGAGTCAAGGCTGGTACAATGAGCGCGGGAGCCTCTTCTGCTCCACCTTATCAACATAGGTTGGCCCTGTGTACTGTTGACATCTGCAGCTTGACACTGAGGCTATTGTCTGCGGTCTTAGATTCTCCTCCACAAAGGTTCCGTGGGTCTGGGACGAAAAAAGGCAAGGTTTCTTCTCTCTTCGCCACCCTCTCACTTCCCGCCGCCTTTCTCCCTCTTTTGAACTGCCGCTTCGTAGGCGTCCTCTTGCTGTCTGCCGTGTCCGTCTTTTGCGTCTTTCTTACCTTGCTCGTACTGCACTCTCCTGCTACACCTTTCATCCCTGTGGGGAAAAGGAAAGGCTGTCGGGTGTGTGTGATTCAAGTTAATTGCCTTACTTTGCCTGACCCCTGTGTCGGGACATGTCGAGTAAACAGGTTTATTACAAGACTGTTGTTTTCTACATCGGGGAAACGTGTGGGTATCAGAAATTATAGTTTTCCATTGAAACGAGAAGAGGTTGGAGTGTCAGAGTATCCAACGGGATGGAATAGTGAAGGTTTGTGAAATGGACAGGAATAACCGGGATGGGGAACAGAACATAGGGTATTTTACCTAGGCAAGTTGGGAATGTGGGAAATTATAATCAGAGGGGCAGGAAGCATAATGATTGGAAGTATTCAGATGGGGAACAGGAGAGCAGGGATTCTGAGAGAGATGGTTCTTAAATGCAACGGGTGTGGAATCTGAGGGTATGGTAGATTTGGGTGAGATAGATCGAACAGGAGTAAGGTGGGTGAATGTACTATAGCCTACAAAGGCCTCAGGTATACCTTCCTCCTCTCCTTCTTCCCCAGTACAATACTGCGTCTCACCTGGGGCGATTTCCAGAGCATAACCCCAGGCTCGCCCATCCAGGTGATCCTCCTCCACTGGTCCACCCCCAGGAACTTGATTCAACAGAGATGGCTGTGTCCTGGCCACCTGAATAAGGGGTTCCTGGGCTCTACGCGGGAGAACACTCTCAGGTTTCTCACACAGGGGACAGAGCACACCAATTGGAACCCATAAAACAGTTTTGGTAGGGGTTTTAGGATACCCCGCTGTTAACCCTGGGGAATTTGATGACCCATCGCTGAGGGCTTGGGCCTGAAGACACACTAGATACGGTGGCTCACACCTGGGTGATAGAGAGGGAAGGGGGCAGGGTCGACATGGCAGGGGGATTGGTATTGGTGGGGGAGGGGTTTGTGTAAAGGAGGAAGGGGGCACGATGGGGAAGGGGGAGAGGGAAATACCGCACCGGGTGAGCATAACAGGGTAGCACAATGAGGCTAAGGGACATGCCCCAAAGATCAGGATTCAAACTCACAATGCCCACTCTTCAAGTGTATAACGTTTAACATTCAGGGGTTGAATACTCAGATAAAGCGAAGGAAGTTGGAAGGATTTCTGGCCCACCACACACCAGACTTGGTGGCACTTCAGGAGACCCATACACGGCAGCAAGACAGGCACAGAGTCCGTCTCCAGCACTACCCTCAGATCATCCGGGCGAACACCCCGGGGAAAGTGGCAGGGGTGCTCATAGCGATTGGGGCAGGAGTCCAAGCCAAAGTTACAGACACATAAGGTGGACATATTCCTATTCATGACTATAGAAATAGGGATGATGGTACTCACAGCCATGTCCATATACGCCCCGAGTGTTGGTCAAGAAAGTGACCTTCCAAACTATTGAAGGAATTAAAGACCCTGCAGGTGGGATAGTTACAATAACCACCCAGATTATCTCAAAATTCCAGGCCTTTTATACCGCCCTATATCAATCTAACCACCCTGATTCTAATCGTAGCCTCGAGCTGTGACCTATTGGAAGAGGAGATCACGCAGGAAGAGGTTCTCCAGGTTCTCAGGAACCTCCAACCAAATAAAGCCCCAGGTCCCGACAGATACCCTGCTGTTTTCCACAAGACATACAGTATTACATTGGCCCCAGGCTTACTGAACTATTTAATTCCTTCGGAGAAAGCGGATGCATGTCCCCCACTAAAGAAGAAGCCAAAATGGTTCTCTTTCCAAAGCCTAACAAAGACTCAACCATCTGTGGGTCATCTCGCCCAATAGCCTTAATAAACTTAGATGCCAAAATATACACGAAGATCCTGGCAAACAGTTTAAAGGACATCATACCTTCTCTTGTTCTTCACCCGGACCAATCAGGATTCATCAAACAGCGGCAAACCCACGATAACATAAGATGAGCATGTCATCTGCTTGAGAAAGTAAGCAGGAAAATGCCCCCAGCAGTATTTGTTTCACTAGACGCAGAAAAAACATTTGGCAGAGTTGAATGGTCATTCTTGCTCCGCACCCTCGATGTCATGGGATTCGGTCCACGATACCTAGATACAATCTCTGTGAACTATAGAAATCCCAAAGTCAGATTACTCATTAATGGCCAGCAATTGATTTGCCTCGCGGCACTAAGCAAGGCTGCCCCCTCTCGCCCTTGCTCTACACTCTCCATCTCAAACCGTTATTTGCTAGAATCAGACAGACCGATTCAATTCAAGGAATTCCGTTTGGAGGGTCCAGCATAAGATCATAGCCTATGCCGACAACATGCTCCTGACTGTCGTAGATCCAGAGATCTTGCTCCTGGCGGTCACCAAGGAGCTTGAAGCGTTTGGCAGGGTCACAGGCCTGAAAATAAATGTCACAAAATCAGAAATATTGAATCTTTCCCCGAATCCTGGGGATCTGGCGAGGGTGAAAATGACAACACACTTTAGCTGGGTGCAGGGGACAATCAAGCTTCTAGGGGTGAATATAACACGTACATTACAAGGGCTATACAAAGCTAACTTCCCTCAATTACTGGAAGGACTCAAACGCCAACTGTCTAGATTGGGCCCCCTTTCTGTGTCCTGAATGGGTATGATTAAATCTGAAGATGGTGGTTCTCTCCAGAGTCCTATATTTGTTCTAGGTGCTCCCGGTACGGTATGGGTCTCCTTATCATTTTTCCGCTCACTCCACAGATTAAAATACGCATTCATCTGGAATAACAAACCACTGCACATTATACTAAAGACGCTGATGACACCCACAAATAAGGGAGGGGGATGGGCCTCCCAGATTTCATAAAGTACTTCCAAGATGCCCACCCTCGGGTGCTACGGTACTGGTTCACAGGCGACTCTGATAAGAGATTGTACAGATGGAGAAGGCGGTAGGTGGTTCTCACATAGGGGAGGCATTATGGCTACCGAGACAAGCCAGACCACCGAACCTACATGAGAGCCAGATCACACACTTAGTAGAAGACATATGGAATATGGCGGTAAAACCATATCAACTCACGACCCTGCCCTCCCCCTTCTCACCAATCTTCAACAACCCACAATTTACGCATGGGGTGGAGAAAAGATCTTTTGTAAAAATGGAAAATAGCAGGTTGCAAATAATTGCAGGATATGTTCTTAGGTGACGACCCCAAAACCTTTGAACAATGTTAAAGGGACCTAGGCCTCTTACAAAAAGTTTGCTTCCAATACCACCAGGTTCGCCACTGGATAATGGCCCCCTCAAATAAAGCTGCAGCCACTAGACCGCTATTCCCATTTGAGAAATGTTTACTGTCGCACCCCGGGGATGGAGCCCAAATTTCTAAGATTACTATACATCAAGGCTATCGACGGGCAGCTGGGGTACCAACACATGTCGCAGCCAGTATTAGGGACACCCATCTCGGAAGAGGAGTGGGACGAACTCTGGAGGTACATACCAAAACACACCCGATCTCTACAGATAAAGGAATTCTGGTACAAGATCGTGACAATGTGGCACTTTACCCCAGATAGGCTGAGTAAAATAACAGGGCATGCTCAAATATGTGCTGGAGGGGATGTGGGGATAAAGGGGGCTGGCTACACATATGGTATAATTCCCATAGGCTGGCAAAATATTGGGGCAACATCAACACTCACATGAACAAAATCTTTGCTACCCTGCCCCAAAGACATTTCAAGGACTGCTTGGTAGGCATAGCATAGAATGACTATAAACAGCAACCCAACATGTGCGTACAGCGTACACCATTCTCCGGCTGGCGGCCCTTCTGGTGGTGGCCCAACACTGGAAAGCGAAGGATGCATCCACCTCATATTAATGACTGGTTTGTTAAAGTCTCAAACTTTGTGTCACGCGAATGGATAACCTATGCCATCCAAGGGGACCGCTACAAATGTACTATTGACAGGGAGATAGTTCTGCAGTTTCTGCAGGACGATTATAACGTACCATTATGCCTTCATCGACTCCGGCTTCTAGATGTCACGTAAACTCATGTTATCGTTATGGTTAGAAAGATGAAAAGTGTAGTGGGAAGGGAGGGGATTGGGGAAGATACGTAGAGGGGTAGAGGGGGGAAGGGTGGTGTGAGGACAGAGGGGTGAGTTTGTTATGCTATAAATTGAAATGACAATAAAAAGATGTTAAAAAAAAATACAATTTCACCAGATGTGGAACCAGCAGGGCTGAAAATGCTTTACAAAAAAAAAAACTATTATCCATCCTCCTCTGATGCCTTACCCAACTGCAATCAGCGAATAGCCTCAACAATCTCCTCCTCCCTAATGGGAGCATCCAAGTTAGCTGCATCCTCAGATGACAAAGCCGGGAGAGCGACCAAGCCCAAATAACCTTCCAATCCCTGCAATTCCACCACCGCCCCCTTCTCACCCATAAAGTTTCTCATAAAAATCTGCAAACCTATTTACAATACTCTGATACTCTGGATGGTTGACGTCATGCAGCCATCTGCCCCTTCCACCTCCACAATACACCTCTCTGCACTGTGATAAATCCTGCAGGGGCCGCACACGAAACCCTACCTTGAGTTTGCCCCCATGTGGCCAGGGGAAGGCAGCCGCTACTTGATCGCGACCATGGGGTGATATTAGGTGGGAGGATCATCTGAGAGGAGAAGGTCCCCAAGGGAACAGGAGGACTCCGTTGGGCGAGACACAGTAGAAGGAAGAGTTTGTAATACCTGAATAGCTTGCTGTCAGAGGGAAATATTCTTTCCCAACGCTATTTATCCTGTTGATGGTGAATCTGTTCTCATCAATCCTGTATTGGGAGTAAACATCTTCTTCCCAGAGTTAAATACAAATTTAAAGGTGAAAGCTCCCATTTCCAGCAGGGAAATGTTAAAGCTGAATCTTTAAATGTTACCTTGTTAGATTCTGAGTGTCCTAATTCCACTAGAGAGCCAACAGATCCAGTAGAAATGTGTGACACTCCTTTTGAAGGGATAATTAAGAATTAAGATAAAGGTGTGAACAATTAACACCTTAAAATGAACAACTTGAACATTGGGGACTTCAAGTCCCATAATGCTAAAAGAACTCGGACGAAGAAGATGGATGCAGAGGCCGTAGGTTACCAGTTGTAGTTAATTGGGATAGTGACCCACACCTGAGCGGAGCTGGGGGGCATAAAATGCCCCTCACGTGCAGGCCATAGAGAAGAGTAGCAGTAGAAGTTGGAGTGGTTGCAGGGACTCCACATTACAGGGGTTGCAGCTGAAGGAACGTAGACACGCTGGAACTGCCATGGCTTGGAGTACGGATGCCAGTTCTGAGAGGGTATTTTCCTTCAGAGACCTGAGGTGCAGAGACCCTCCCATCCCACCCCCCAACTCATAAGATCGTGGTTGCAGAGGTAGAGCAGCAGAAAGCGTGAAGTCAAGATGACTTCCCCCAAGTAAGGCTGATTCTGGTGGCCGGCGAGCACCAGAGAGCCTTTGGAGCAGCAGAACGATCCGGTTTTGCTCAGCACGGGCGACAGAAAACCAAGCAAGGCTGTTTCCACATCGCCCGGAGCAGAAGAAGACAGGACCCCGGAGGCAGTGAGGCGAGCGGACGCACACATCACACCCGGTCAGTTCACTTGTGTGTTGTGACCTCAGAAGCACTCCATCACTGCCCGCTGGCCAGAGACAGGTCTTTTGAATACCAAACAAATAGAAAAAGAAGCAAGGTGACATAAACATAAATATGAAGCATATAGAACTGATGTAAAACCAAAAGATATGACTTTTGCATACCAAGAGAATATAAAGTGGGGAACGTGGCAGTATAATAGTTTGGCAAGCAGACAATCAGACTATCATTGGGAGTTTCAATGTCAGAACAATCACCAACAATACAAGGGGGCAAAATTGCTAGTAGCAGACATAAACCACCATTGTCAAAGCCAAGAGGGAACAATTAAGAAACCACTTGTTTGTAACCCCTATTGTCAGAGGAAGAGAGAGGCAATTGAGGGAACTGGCCTAAATAAGCATTGCCTAAGCCAAAGAGGAGCATAAGTGAGTAAAAGCCCTTGTCAGCACTTGGTTAATGCAAGAGGGGGATAACGAGAGTTGCAGGGAGACTGCCCTTCTGATAAAAGGTGTAGCGAAGGAGAGGAGCATAACCTGAATTGCGTGTGGCAATCAAAAGTGTGGAACTGACACCAATGTGTCTCATGTTTTCCCCAGAGTAGTAGTCCAACTTACTGTTGAGCAAATTATAAAACCTTCTATGAACCTCCTATGAAGATGAAGCTAACCTCAATAGTACTTGTAGAAGTATTTTTGCCAGTCCTGGCAGGGGAGTACACCAGGACAAGGGACCTTGTAGTATAGGCCTCGCAGGTGAGTGGACCAGGCACCAGTCATTGAAGTAATGTTGTGTGATCAAACGTGTGGAAGAAGTCCACAAAAGCACACTGTAAAATATTTTAGTGACATCCTGACAAATCAACATTGCTGATGTAAGTGTGTTGTGAAGTATTACAGAATCATCCTGACGGAAAACTTTTTGTTGTTTTATGATAAACTCTGGAAACTTCCTTATACTTTGAGGAAAAGTGATGTACAACTGTCTACCTCAAGTGGAGGGACGGAAGAATTGTTGAACACTTTGAACTGTTGGTTAAGTTCTGTTGAGAGACGTATTGGAACTATTTTGGAGCTTTGTTGTGAAATGGGATTTCCTTATTCTTTGTTTTTCTTTTTCAAATGTTTCATTAGGTATTTTCCAAAATGTAGCAAGATATTTGCATTGTCCATCTCCAATCATTGCATATAAAGCATTTCTTGTTTCCCACCCTCATCCCAACTGCCTCCCTAACCCCAATACAAACATTAACAATAACAAGCACGGTACATGTTTTGCAGGAGTGAAAATCTTATGGGTCTTTGTAGTCTCTACTGGGGTGAGAATTGTCTGCCTGTCGGCATGTGAGTCTTTTGTGATTCGTTGAGGGCATTTTGTCAAGAGTTGCTGACTTCAAGGTGGTTTGTCATCTGGCGATGTGAAGAGTTCTTGTACCAATGCGTTCCAGGTAATTATGTCTTCTGAGCTTTCTCTTTTCCCTGATCCAAGTGCCTCATACTATACTACTGCCTCTACCATGGACCATCTTTTCAAATCGTTCCACCATGCCTCTGAACGCGTGGGCCCTTTAAGCGAGGTAACGATTTATCAGATGGATGGGGATGCAGAATTTACTCTGAAATTTACTCTGACGCCAATAATAAGACTGTCTCAGGAAGTTGGCAAAACTTTAGCTGTTTTATTTGCAATTGTCTAAATCGGGGAGTACAACGAACATCAACGGACATTTGTTCAAATCTCTCTATAGAGTCTCTCAAAACAATTCATAACATGTTGCTTTTTTTTTAAACCTTTATTTTTGATATTTTTAACAGGTTAAACAATAATAAAAACAGTTACAACATAAAGAAACATGTGCTCTGTACTCCGCGTCCCCCCTAACACCTCGATCATGTGGCTGCATCTGTGCATGGATGTAGTAGTCAGACCAGTTCGTCGATGATCACTGACTGGGTTTAGTTCCTGGGTTATTTAGTTGGCGTGCTGAGGATGTTCCCCGTGAAGAGTCACAGGTGTCAGTGGACATTAAATAGGCGATGTAGGGACCCCAGATATCGGATGGTCGTGCATGTAGGGGTAATAGTCTAAGGTAGTTTGATTCCGTGTCCTGGCAATAGGATATGTCTTTCAACCATTGTTGTACAGTCAGTGTGGGACCCTTTCCCCATAACATTTCAATCCTCCTACGTGCCATCAGCAACAGCAGCCCTCCAAGTTTGGGGGGGTGTTTGGTGAGTCCCAATAGCGTAGTCTTGGGGTTGGGTTCTATGGATACGCTTATGATGGCGGCTGTCTTATTGAGTATTGTTCTCCAGAAGTGTTGGATGGTTGGACAGGACCAGGCGAGATGGACGAAGTCCGCCGACTGAGCACCGCATGTCAGGGGATTTGAGGGGTGCTAGTGATGGATTTTGGCGGGTGTATGGTACGCTTGATGGATGAATTTTAGGTGTATTAATTTATATCTTGTGTTTAGCGATATTTTTTGGTTTTGAGCTAGGATATAATCTCATTCTTCATCTGTAAATACCACATGGAGGGGCCTTTCCCATCTTATCCTGGGTGTTATCGGGTTCGGGGAAGTTTCTGTTAGCAGTGTTTTGTACAATAACGGTACTAGTTTACCTTCCCCTTGTGACTGGATAACTCTGTGTAGTAACTGCCACGTAGCGGTCTGTTGCGTGAACGAGGGTAGTATTGCTCGGAGGGTGTGTCTGAGTCGAAAATAGATAAATGTGTCGAGGGCGGTGGTGGCTCCGCAAGTTGTGGCCTGCTGGGGAGAGAGAAAGATCTCTTTGATGAAAAGGTCGCCCATAGATTTTAGTTTTAGTTTGTCGGCCCAATTTAAATACACTTTTTCTGTAGTTAGGGGAATTCCAGGGATGAATTTTATCGGCAGGAGAGGGGAGAACCTAATCTGAATGTCACATTTTTGCGCAATCTTTTTCCATATTGCTATGGTGGAGAGGACTGTGTTTGTGGTGTTGTGCGGAGTGTGTGTTTGACCAAAGATAACCGCTCTGAGTAGGAAAGGAGATGCTAGAGCTTGCTCCAGTTGGACATGTGGCTGTACGAAATGTGTGGTGTACCAGTGGCCCACAAAATGGGCTTGGGCCGCCCAGTAGTAGCATTCAAAGTTGGGTAGTGCCATGCCACCTTTCTTAACCAGTTGGATTAGTGAATTGTATGCGATTCTGGCTGGTTTGCCTGCCCATAGAAGTTCTAGGACTAGACTCCTCAAGCGGTGGAGATGTTCCTTTTGTACTAGTAAGGGAAGGTTTACGAAGCGATAAAGGAGTTTGGGGAGTATCACCATCTTTACAAACACACTCGCCCCCAGAGGCTGAGTGGTAGTGACTTCCATCTGTCAATTTTCTCCTGAAGTGTTTGGATTACTCTACCATAATTATCTTGAAAGAGGGCTTGGTGGTTCCTAGCCATTTGGATGCCTAAGTACCGGACGTTTGTGTGTTCTCATTTGAAGCCGTAGTCATCTGGGAACTTGTGGGTCTCAGGGGTGAGTGGGAATATAATTGACTTGCTATGGTTGATTTTTAGGCCAGAGTAGTTGCCGAATTTGATTATGTCACGTATCACTGGGTTCAGGTTTGCTGGCGGGTCTCGAATGTAGAGAACGATGTTGTCGGCACATAGGGAGATTATTAGTTTGTAGGGACCAAAGGTGAGGCCTCTGTGTATGTGCCTGGCACGAAGATCAGAGGCGAGTGCTTCCATTACTAGCACGAAGAGCATGGCAGATAGGGGGCACCCTTGCCTAGTACCTCACTGAATGTCGATCTAACTTTCCCTAGAGTGATGTGAGATTTGGGTTGGTTTTACAATAGGGCGGTCAGCTGAATTAATCGTTTGCCGAGACTCATTCGTTGTAGGACCTCGAAGAGAAAGGGCCATTCAATGGAGTCGAAAGCCTTTCGGCGTCTAGGAGGACTGCTGCCGCTTGCTGTGAGGAATCTAGTGCCTCCATGACTCCAAACATACGTCTGATGCCGAATGTGGTATTGCGGCCTGGCACAAATCCAGCTTGGTCTGCCAGTACCAGCGTGGGCATCAGGGGGAGAAGCCTGGTGGCTAGGATCTTTGCTAATATTTTGTTATCGAGGTTGATCAGTGAGAACGGTCTATAGGATCCGCACTCTTTCGGGGGGTTTGTTGGTTTTGTGGAGTAGAATCACATTTGCTTCACAGAGGGTCGGGGGCAGTGAACCAGTTTCTGTTGCCTCATCGAAAACCTGCAGTAGCAGTGGCATGAGGATTGGTGCAAATGATTTATAAAACTCACCTGTCAGCACGTTGGGGCCCGGTGCTTTGGAGCTCGGTAAGTCTTTAATGGCCTGTAGGATTTCTTCTTGGGTGATGGGTAGGTTTAGGGGTTTTCTCAGCGTTGCATCCACCCGGTACAGTTCTATATCTGACAGATATTATTTTAGTTCCTCTTGAGTGGCGGTGAAATTAGTCTTGTATAGGTTTTGATAAAAGGCGCGGAATGTTTCGGCTATTTCCTTGTCTGTATGCACCAGGGTGTCCTGAGGGTTTTGAATGTGCTCTATCAGTGTGGTTTGCGATCCGCTGCTATTAATCTCATGGGGAGGGCACCTGGTTTCTGCCCCCCTTCGTATTGGCGGATTCGGTGGCCATGGGATAGAAATTTTAGTTCGCGGTCTGCAATTGCTCTGAAGTTGTCAAGCTCTTTTTTCAATGATGCTAACACGTGTGGTTCTGGTGCTGTGGTCTGTAAGTGCTCGAGCTCCTTTAGTCGGGCCTGCTTGATGCCAATTCACGTTTTATGAGTTTGAGAATGCCCTGTTCTTTGGACAGACAGATCCCTCTGATGTAGCATTTCAAGGATTCCCACAGGGTTCCGGCCGATGTCACCAAGTCTTAGTTGAGTTTGAGGAAGGAGACAATCTCAGAGCAGAGTTCATCGGCGAATACCTGGTCTTGTAGGGAACCGGGTTTGAATCGCCAATGTCTTCTCCCTTCCGATGGATCAGGTGGGGTACATTCGACTGTAACTGTCGAATGGTCGGATATTGTTCTATGCAGTATTTGGCTGTCTGACCATTGGACTTGGCTGTGCGCGGAGACCAGAATGTAGTCAAGATGGGAGCTTGTCTTGTGGACCCAGGAGTGAAAGGAGTAATCTCAGGTCTTCCCGTGTTGGCGTCTCCATATATCTACCAAGTCGAATGCTTTGCAGATTTCGATCACCTTGAGGGCTGCTTTCGAGACGGTGGTGGATGGTGAGTGGGACCTGTCTCGGTGGGGGTCTAGTGCTGTGTTCATGTCGCCTGCCCATATGATTGTTGCGGACCTTTCTTCTCCCAGATGTGTCATTACCCAGTCAAAGTTGTTGTATCCGTCTGTGTTTGGTCCGTAGGAGTTTATGATGATGAATTCTGTGTTTTCTAGGGCCGCATGTACCAGGAGCATCCTTCCTTCCTTCCACGTCATTTTTGACTGAGATTAGTTTGAATTTTAGGGATCTGTGTATGAGGATTGCCACTCCCCTAGCGTATGAGGAATATGAAGCGAAGTATCTATGACAGCCCCAATCCGGGCCCAGAGGTTCTCCGCACCGGGGAGAAGGTGGGTTTCTTGAATCAGAGCAATATCTACATTGTGTCTCTTTAGGTATTGTGTCATCTTTCTCGTCTTGGTCGGGTTGTTGCCCCCTTTAATGTTCCAGGTAGCTAACTTGAATATTATTGATGATAGACTGTTTAGTAGCTTTTGTAACGTAGAGGTGGTTGATTGTAACAGGCCAGGTTGCAACGGTGTTTTGCCCAGGTATCTGTCCTCTTGTTTGAGGACCGATTTCGGTACATCCACTTGGTGATCTTGGGTATAGACGGGGGGTCGCGGACCCCAGATAAGCACGCTTCCATAACATTAAACATAATCCCTCCTGGTCACGGGCAACCCCCAACTTGCCCGCCAAATTTCCCCACCCAGTTTCCCAAACCATAACTGAGCTGCGCTTGGGGCGCTAGGGAACTTCCAAGGTTGGGCGCACTTTACAGTTCGACGTGGTTGTGGCGCCAGGGGTACTTTTTGGAGGCATGAGGCAGCCAGGGAAGTGCGAGAGTGGGAATCACGGCGGGTCCCCTTCATCCCTGTCTCTTCTTTGGGGTCTCGGATTGCTACTGCTTTGTTTACACCCCAGCTTGTCGAGGAATAAATTTGCCTCTTCGGGTGTGTTAAAGAATTGCGATTTACCATTGTGTTGAATTCGTAGCTTGGACGGATATAGCATGGAGTAGAGTAGTTTGTCCTGTAACCTGCGCTTCACTCCGGTAAATGTTCTACGTTGCACTTGGACTGACGGGGAGAAGTCAGGGAAGAATTGAATGTCGTCTCCGTCGTGCTGTAGCTTCCCTTTCTCCCTTGCAAGGCGGAGGATCGTGTCTCGGTCCTTGAAGTTGAGCAGTTTAGCAATTATTGGGCTAGGAGCAGATCCCGGGATAGGTCTGTTGGTCGGGACCCTGTGGGCTCTTTCCACTACGAATATTTTGGAGAGCGCGGGGCTGCCAAATATCTCTTTGCAGAGGGTCTCCACAAAGTCTTCCATTTTTCTCGTGTTTTGCTGTTCTCTCACCCCAAGGATCCTGATATTATTCCGGCAGGAGCGCCCTTCGAGGTCCTCGTTTTTAGCTAAAACGGCTTTCATTTGGGATTCTAGTGTTGATACCTTGGTGGATATGGAGGCCACATTGTCTTCGGCATCGGAGATACGTTGTTCCATGTTGTCCAATCTGTCTCCATGTTTATTCTGGTGATGCTATCGCTGGTCAACTTTTCTAGAAAGGGAATCCAATTTGCTGTCTATGTTTCCGATGCCGGCCTTTAATTCAAAGAGGATCTCTCTGATGTCTGTGGTCTGAGCAGGGTATTCTTCTTGAGGCATGGCCTCCTCCGGGCATTCTAATCGATCGCTTGCTTTTGGGGTTTTGACAATGGCTCCTGCCTCAAACGTTAGCTTTCTTTGTGACTTGTCAGGTTTCCCCATCCTAGCGGCTTTGGTGTTCTCAGGTTATGTATGGTGTTCTGTCTGTAAGTTTCCTCCCTTGTCACTTTTGCTTCGGTGAAGAGTCTAACGGAACTCAAGGCTCGCAAGCTCGCCAGGGGTTCTTTAGTATGCAATGTCTCTGGGGAGGGCGGCTGTAGCGGGGGGGTGGGGGGCTGCTCCCCGTTTGGTCTGTGAGTGTTCGTCTCCTTGTTGTGTTTCGCGCTTTAGGGGGCGCCCCTGCCGTTGGCTGTTGTTTCCCTCATTTAGGTGGGAGTCTGCTAGTTTTTGCTGCCCCGACGAGTGGTCAGAGCTCCTGGGCTGGTGAAACCGCCGGTATTCAGTTGGGATTGTGGGCTGACCCCGTTGATCGTTCCCGCTTAACAGTTGAGCTTGAAGCCGCTCCGGGCATTGATAACTATACCCAGCAATTGTGTTGAGTTCTTCAACGTTGCGGATGGCGAGTTTTGGAAAGGATGTCGGTCCACTTGATGCCCTAGGCGGTGTTGCCAACTAGCTTGAGGTTCCCTGCCGCCAGGTGTTCGGGCCCGGCAGTTTGGGGGACAGGCCCCGGGTCCTTCCCACCCCTCGCCACACACTCCCCGCAGTAGTCTGTGCGCACGGCTCACCGTGGAACCGCCTAGGATGAGCGACCCCGGCTGCAGCTCGGGCCTTACCTCCCGGCCCCTCCACGTAGGGGATGAGTAACAGGGTGGGGTTCTGCCGGTGGAGCTCTCTATGCCTGCTCGTGAGTTCGCTGCGGGGAGGGCCGGCTCATCTGAGGTATCCGCTGCTGCTGGCCGACTCTTTGCAGTGGGTTCGGTGATCGGCCACCAGGCGCGCTGCGGTCTCTGCGCCTCGGAGCCCGCTTGTCTGATGCGTTGCCCCAGAGCTCCACCTACTGCTTGCCCCACGAGACTGATGCGGGCCGCTTTCGGGGATGACGGTTGCTGGGTTCGCCCCTGGACCGCGGTTCTTCTTGGTGGCCGCACGGCGACCGCGGCCTCCGCGGGGGCGGACCCAGGGATGCTGCAGGTCCTCGCGGCTCAGGTCCCAGGCGCTGCCATGTGCAGTTCGGGTGATGCAAGCGATCCGCCCTGCACCGCCTCCGTGCCCTTTATGCCGCTGCGGGAAGCTGCTCCAGCGCCCCCTGCCTCATACAGGCCCCGAGCCTGTCAAACGGCCACTGGAGGTTCTGCTGCCGCCAGGGGACCGCGGGCTAATGTGTATTGCCCAGGAAAGTCCGCCTTGTCTTTGGAGGAGTTGGATGGCCCCTGGATCCGTTATTTTAAACAGGTTTGATTGTGTGCGCTGCCGGAGCTCACATCAGAGCCACCATCTTGGTCGCGCTCTAGCGCCCTCTAAAAACAAGTTACATTTATATAATGAAAATTCTTCATCCTCTACGTCATACTACGTGGCAAAATAAGAAAACCTACTTGGGGTAGTGATAGGCTTATGGGGAACTTTCTATGAGGGATAGGATTATGATTGGATCTCTACTTATGCCCACCCCTAGTGCAAGTCATCTTCGCTGTCATAAAATACACAACGTTTCATTGGCTTTCAAACTATAGGGCTCTTTGTTACGTGGCCCTCTACAATGGGTTGGCACGCTTGTAACCTTCTGGAATATTCCACTCGCCATCAGCACGCAAGCTGGTACCCCAGGTGCTTGTGGGTGGACTTGACCATGCCTTCCCACCTAATTAACCCATCATCCATCATCACTCCTGCTGTCTGCCATTCGAATTGTCTTTGAACTCGGCCTTGCAATAGCCTCTCAACTCTGGGAATAAAAGGGAGTGTGAGTGCAGTCTTATCTTTAGTCTCGATGTAGCTTGCTCAAAGTCTATTTTCATCTAGAGCATGCGACAGGAGACGGTGTCCTTAGCTCCTTTTTTGTATTTAATTCTATTATATTAATAAGACCTGGCACTCATGGTATTTTTCCATTACACCTCAACAGGAGCTTGCCTCGCTTCTCACGTTCATTGTATCTTCTCGAATAGATAAACAGTTTCTTGGCTGCTTCAATTCTTGACACTGGCCAAACAAGCCTTCTTGATTCTTCCTCCATTGTCAGCTGTTTTTATTCTACTGCGCCACACTTTCATCCCTTTTTGCTCACAGGGTTCTAGTTTGCTTAAACACGCCGTGGAACATCCAGATTCTATACACACACACACACATATATATACGTGAACAAGCGGTTTTTTACCGCGAAACGCGTCATTGTTTTCGTGTTATTTTCTGTCCTGGACATTATATTTATTAAAGTACATTTTTTTTGCCTGACAATTTACGGTTTCCTGCCTCTGTGTTTTGCAAAGATTACTGGCCGCAAACTGCTTCTCAGAGTGCCCTCCACCTTTCCTGCACCTTGGTACATGGACTTTCAGAGATATATATATATATATATATATATATATATATATATATAAAATGTGGCAACGCCTGTAGTCTATGCACTACGCATAGCCAGCTTTATGATTACTTAGTCTACTTGCGTTACAGCATCTGTACAGTTATAAAGCGATTTGCATTTTCTTCAGTGCTTTTGTTCGTGCGATCTTCATTCTCGCACATGAAATGTGCTCGACTGCTTACTTCATAATCAGAATCTATAAGGTCTAAATACGTTCTATTTGGCATCTCTTCTTGGTGCGACATCTCTGCTTCATGTGATGTCACCAGTCTCTTGCCTTTAAGAGGCCTTTTTTCTTGGATACGTTATGTAGGGATTTCCTAATGGATACCTTGTTTCGAGGATCCTTCATGGAATAGATGCCAATACTGGCGGCGTGCATGTCACAATTTCCAGCATCCAACATATAGGAAGAATGGGGGCGGGACTTCCCATAGAGGCATTTGGCTCCCTCTCTACACTTCCACCTCTGGTAGATTCTTCGACCACTCTTCCATCAATTTTCACATCTAATCATCCTCGTCTGAAAAAGTGCTTCTTTGGAGTCTGTATCTCCATGACTCCTTTCAGAGATCCTGCTGATTTAACATGTTCATCAACACTCCAGGCTACATTGTCCATTTGGACTTTAGTAAATCTATCTTCCCACATACTTCTTGCGGTTTCTTGGATTTTGGAAACTTCGTTCCCTCAGGTGCTAAGATACTGGCCTTTATATAGTCTCTAATTTCTTCATCTGTCAGTTCTTTGGGTCCAAACCCAGACCCGATATCAATCATGATCTTCATTCCTGTTGCTTTCTTTGCTGTCTTCTTGCACTGTTTGATTATTATTCTGATCACCCAGAATCCAAACATGATCATCACCGATTCTGCTGTGAGGAATTTGAAGATATTCGCCATCCGTTGTGGAACCCATGAGACGATTGATGCGAACCAGCTGTCATCTGCAATGTCTTCTGTCTCATCTTGCATCTTGATGTGTAGGTTCGTCAGCATCGTTATGGCCTCTATGAAGGTCCCATTCTCATCATCGTGAGAAGGTATGAATGTGCAACATGATTCCCTGATTTTGGCACAAACACCAACATCTATAGCTGTAATCATGTCTAGGACATATCTTTTCTGAAGAGTCATCAGTCTTATGGCTCTCAGTTCTTCCTTGATCGCGTTGAATCTCTTGATGGTATTGTTGATCGTCTGCAGAAGTTCCCATCTGGTAATCTGTAACCATTTGGCATTCGCCATCGTCTGAATCCCTGGCATGAAGATTGTCACGAATACTGCCGAAGTCTGACTGAACAACCTGTGCTCATACAGAATAGCATCGAAAGCTTGTATGGATTTAGCTGAAAAATAGTTCTCTCTCTTTGTTTGATTAAAGAATTCAACTGACCTCCTCTTTCTCAAGTGATCATCTGCTTTTGGGAACTCCTCAATGTTCAGGTCACTCTTTGGATTCATTAATGCTGGAACATGAACAATCACCATAGAACACAGCCCTCCCCAGTCCATGGGCAACTTCATATTTGCTGTGGATCCACAGGCCTAGTCGTGGTTTATTATCAATACTGTTCCACCCTTCATTCGTGGTATATCGAAAATTCGGCTGCACTGCTGATTTACTCCAAACTTTCTTGTGCCATTTTTTCTGAAGCACAGCTCTGCAATAGCCAGAAGCACTATCTTCAATGGGCCTCCTTTGTCATCAACCTGTGTCAGCAATTTTGTAATCTTCGGCTAATGTTTGCATTCCTTCTCTGCAGTATCTATAACTGGTTCATAATATCCTGTTATTGCTACTGCTCTGCACACAATCAGGCCTAATTCCCAACTATCTGGAGAAAGTACTGTTCCTTTGATTTGCAGCTGCCCTGTCTCCTTGCATCTTCGTATTTCTTCATAACTCTCTCCTTGACAATCAAGTTGTATGTTTACTTCCCATTGGATTCCTGCTCTACTCATTGCAGGCTGTTCATATCTTATCACATGATCTCTGGTGTGTGGTCTTTCTCTTGTCTTTAAATCTTGCATATAATCATCTTCTCCTGGAGCTGTCTTCCCGTTCACCCATACCATGGATGCCATCCGACCCTGGAACTGACCTCTCGTATGACAGAGTGCAAGGTGGGTCCGGCAATGACCTACTGGACTGCTACTTCTATAGCTATAAATATTTTAGAATTCCCCATGGCATAAGGTATGAGAGCACAGACATAGCAACTCTCCTTCAAGGTTCTCTCTCCTACCTTTTTCATGTGCTGATACCACATATTATTCCCCAGGTGTTCTCTAGATAGTTATTTAATTCAGAATCATCTTCCCTTGTGCTTCTCCTGTGTCTCCCTTTGCAAAGTGAGCTTGTGCATAATTCTCATGAAGTATATAAAAAATGGACCTTCCTACAGGGGGAATCAGCGGTACTCTTGCCATAGAAATGGATGGCTTCACATGAGCCACTGGTGTGGGAATGATCACAGACGGTCTTGGACTTTCAATAATAGATACATCGGTGGGAGTCGCTGGAGTTGGAAGAATCATAAGGACCTCTATTCTGCTGGGGCCAATGAAATAAACAGAATGGTTCAACAAGATCAAGAAAATAATAAATGCTGAGCACGCATAAATTATACACCAATACATTAGTCCCCACCATTTACGATTTTCCACACATCGTTGAGTTTGCGTGCTTTCTTTTTTAAAACATTTATTTTATTTTATTTAGCATCAATTGGTTTACATTAAAACCCTAAATGCACTCAAAGAACAAGGTCAAAAGGAAGATGAAAAACACCACATTGAATAAGAACATTGCAAATAAAAAGAAACTGCTCACATTTCCGAGGTCCGGGTAAAGACCTCAAAATTAATTTCCTAATTGCTTTCCAAATCTGTACTATTCTCGACAATCCTCATTGTGCCTGTACACTGCTTTAAGGAAGCAAAAAACCTTTTTAATCAGGCAACCTTGTTAAATGATCAGGTAGCTGCAGGATCTATTCAACTATTGCCACAAGCAGCCTCCTGATTGCAGGACCATTTTTAGGAACTTGTAGAAAAACGTGTATATTAGTACTACGCCCAAGAAGGGCAGGATAAGCTCATAGAATGAAAACTAAAACAGTGAGAAGGAGCCTATGGGCATCAGCATCCGACAGGACCATCGAATTAACCAAAAAGAAACTCAGTGAGAAATGAATCTGTAAACAGCTCACTTTTCCAGTTATCGAAGTTCAATTGAAAGATTCCTGTGACTCAAGAACTTGGTTTGCACCCTTGCTATAATATCTATAAAGAGTGTCCGCGGTGAGCCACAGTCCAAATGCACATTCGCGTTTATTTAATCAGCACCCTTGGCGTCCATGTTCCTCGTCATCAATTTGAGTCTGCACATGCTGTACAACTTCTTCTTGTCTTGCTTCCGAATCAACGGGTAGGGTGCGTGGGTTTCACCAGCGTAAGGCTTTACATCACTTAAGTGGAACCAGGCATGTCTTTTTTGGACTTTTACTGCCTCGGGAGTAACATTCTCCACGATATAGGGACCACTAAAACGGGGTTTATGCCACTTTCTTGTGAAGTTAAGCACTAGAACTGAATCTCCGATAAATAGTATAGGTACAGGAAGTAGTTCTTGAAATCTGGTTGCTGAATGGTCTTTATCTGTGTCCTGAGACTGACCCCCCCTTGCGTTTGAGTTGATCTGAAATGACAGAGATACTAGGAGTCATACATGTCAAATAAGCACGTAATTAATTACCAAACATGTCTGCAGTCTTCTGGGCATCACTTCTGCTTCTCGAAGGAGGAGACAAAGGCGTTCTTATTCGTTTCCCTGCCACTAGTTTGTGGGGTGTCAGGTAGTGTTCTGACCCAGGCTGGTTCCTTAATGCATATAAATGCTATGGGCAGGCAGAACAGCCATCCCTTTTTCAGTGTCAATTTCAATTTTGCTATTCAGTCTTTAAGAAGACAGTTGAGTCTCTCGCATATCCCGTTCGCTTGTGGGTGACAAGCAGAAGAAATCTTGTGTTTTATACTGAGCAATAGAATAATCTGTTCAAATACTTCATTAACAAAATGGGGCCCAGTGTCAGATCTCAGCACCTCACATACTCCCCATATGGGAAAGACTTCTGCAACTAAAAACTTTGCTGCACAAGTGGTAGCAGGGTGTGTACAAAGACCTGCTTCAATCCACCTGGAAAAGGGACGCACCACCACTATCATATACCTATATCGACTACATACTTGCAGCATATCAACATAATCCATGTGTAAATGTTGAAAAGGACCATTTGGTTGAGGAATCACTCCTCTGACTGTTCGCAGTGTATGCCCAGTGGTACACTTTTGACATACAATGCAATTTACTACATAAAATGCAACGTGTTCTAACGGGTTCGGTACAAACCAGTCCTCCGCAATAGCTGCTGCGAAGATTTCCCTAGTTATATGCGCAGGGTAGTGCAGCTGTTCAAGCGCTACCCTTAACAAGGCTACAGGCATTACCGGCTTTCCAGTGCTCTCCTGTCGCCATAATGCTCCAGACGGGGACATAGAACACCCCCTTCGTTTCCATAATTCCTGTTCTTCCTCCTGTGGCGCACTGCCTTGAACTTCCATCAACTGAGTTCTTGATAAGTGATTAAACCCCTCATTTACTGTCATGATTGTAACTACTTTTTCCTTTACATCTTGAGTATCAAAACTTGAAATATCTGGTGAACATGCAACCCTTTTGGCCTCTGCGGCTTCGTTCACACGAGAGATAAAGTCAGTTTGCTTAGTAAATGCTGCGCATTTAACTATTGCAATGGCTACTGGCAGTTGTAGTTCTATCTGCTCAGAGGTAGCCCCTCCTTTTCCAACGTGCTAACCCTGCTCTGTGTGTTTTTCAAGCGCGACAATGAGTGCCACCAATTCTGATGCTTGCCCTGAAATATGAGATGGTAGTCTTGCACTTGCTACTACGTCAAATTCACATTGGCTCTGTGTCTTACCACAGCTGAACCAGGATGCCTTTCCCCACTAGTTTGATAAATTTTCAAAGACCCATCAATGAAGAAAATCTCCCCCCCTGCTAATGCATTTTCCTTTACGCGCAGGATGTCGTCCTCGAACTCCTCATAGTTGGTGCAATCATGCACATGCTCACCATCTGCCAAAGGCTCAGCTACAAATGTGCCAGGGTTCACTATTTTACACCTGACTATTTTCATTGCAGGATTCGATATAACTGCCTCATATGCAGAAGTTCTCTAAGATGTCAATGTACCCTTAGGTTTTTCCAAAATGTCAAACAAAGCATGCGCAACAAACACCCCATCAAAATACTAGTAGACTTCTCTACTGCGAACGCAGCTGCTGCCAACGACTGTTCGCAAGGAAAGTGCCCTTTCATAACTGGATCCAGAATCCCATTATAATACGCTAAAGGTTTATACCCCAAGGTAGTTCTCTGTGTAATACTGCTGTCGTGACTGTCCCATTCGTAAGAATTCCTCATCATAGTTGGGAATTCCTAAAACTGGGGCTGTACAAATTGCTTTCTTTAATTCTTCAAACCCTTCCTCCATTTCCTCAGTCCATTCTATTTTTTCCTTATTCACCTGTGCTTTTCTTCGCAAAAGGGTTCTTGTGTATGAACTATAATCAAACACCCACGCTCTAACATAGTTGCATAATCCCAGAAACTGTTTCATGTATTTTACCGTGGGCGGTTTTGCTGTTTTCATGATTGCATCAGCTCTTTCAGGTGTGATCCTTTTCCCTTCATGTGAGATCAACTGACCTATATGCAACACCTCTTCTTGACAAAACTGCAGTTTCTCTTTGTCTACCTTATATCCTTTGACTGCCAGGATAGTCATTAACTGAATCAAATCTTGTCTGCACTCATCCTCTGTTGTGCTACAGACCAAAATATCATCTACGTACTGTATCACAACGCTCTTCAAATCAATATTACTTAGGTCCAGCTGAAGGACCCTGTTAAAGATTGATCGAGATTCACAATACCCTTAGGGCAAACAAATGCTTTTTAGTTTAGTTTGGCGAAACATAAATGACACGAGATCTTGGGAGTCCTTATTCAGCGGGATTGAGAAAACAAATGTTTCAAGTTAATCACCGTGAAATACCATGCTTCTGCTGGGATACTACACAATATCGTTGCAGGATTCGCAACTAAAGGAAACTCTGCCTCTATAATCTGGTTGATTGGTCTCATGTCTTGTATGAATCTCCACAACCCTCCCTTTTATTTTTTCATAGCGTACACCGTGGTATTACACAGTGACTCTGACGTCACTAAAATACCTTGTTCCATCAGGGCTGATATAGCCTTAAAAATACCCTCATCCGCCTCTCAAGTCATTGGGTATTGTCTTGCTCAGGGTAAAATTGCTCCTGGCTTCAACTTAATCTTAACTTCGCCTATCTGCTTCAATAGGCCTACGTTATAGGGGCCTGCGGTCCATAAAGAATCTGGCACATTTTCTAAATCTTCATAAAAAAATTCTGGGCGCTGTCGTACTATCACTATTCATTGGGGGATCTCTCTTTTTTCTATTCTGATCCATTATGTAATACTCATCTCGAATATCACTTCAACTGATGCATCATCTTTGAACATGTCTTCTTTTGTGACGTCGGTCAATCTGTACCCTTCCCCAGTAGCAATCACTGTTCTCCATGGCCTGCCCTCATCATCGGTTTTTTCGAGCATGGCCATCTCCCCTTGCACTATAGCTGCATTTAACTCTAGGGGAATAATCTGTCCCCCCTCTTTGTCCATAGGTATCTGTGGCCTGAACAAAAACTCTGAACAAAAACTCATCAGGTATTCTTATAATCTTTCCCACTAAGTCGGGTAGCCATGTCAACAAAATGCATACCCCATAAAGAAAAACGTATGGTTCGAGGGGATTGGGTCCTCCGATGTATTCCATATCTATGACGGTAATCACCACAGCTGTGCTGCTTCAGAACATTTTTGCCGTCTGCGCCCTGCGTCTATGACGTCGATATGCTGTCCTCGAGGACCTCCGTCGAGCCGACATCACTGGATGTTATAAGTAGGACGCACGATGCCCGTAGCCTCAGTTCCGTTTTTTCCGCGAACGTGTTCGCTTCGGAGATCTTGGCACGCCTCGGTTCTACTGAATCCTGTTCTTTCTGTTCTTTGAACCTGTTTGTTTGTGGATTGTAATGATATCTTCAGCTTCTTCCACCCCACGTCGGTTTTAAGAAGTGTCGGGTGTGCGTGTCCAAGATGTCATTGACGGACACGCACGACGCTTGCCTCTGGTGCCTCGGGGATGACCACGATATGGATGACTGTCGACTGCCAGTCGCTTACATCGAAGGCCTTGCAGGAGCGTAAGAAGAAGCTGTTGGTGGGTTAGGTGGGCAAGCCCCGGAAGTCATGATCCACTGGACTTTTGACGGACGATTCGAGGGGCGACTCTCCGCATCGTCGTCATGAGTCCGGGGGGTCTCAGTCCAGGAGTCAGTCTCGCCATTCCTCTGCCTCTTCGAGGCACTCACGGAAGCGCCATCACAGATCGCCTTCCCCGTCCTCATCCGAGGACTACGCCCGTCGGCGGGTTGCTTGTCCAAACAAGCATTCCACTCCTGAGGAATGGGATTCCTTCCGAAAGGAGATGATGGCGATTTTTAAATCGCAGGGCTCCGGTCCGTCTGCGCCGTCGAAGGACGCCGGCCGTGACCGTGCTAGAGACAGCACTCATCCGCCTTCGGGCTCGAGCAGGCGTCACGACCACCGGGCACCTTCGAGGTCCCACTCGGATGGTCGCTCTAGACATGCCCGTTCCAGATCCAGATCCTCAACGCCCTCGAGACCGCGTGAGCCTGTGAAGTCTTCGAGGAAGTCGTTGTCGCCCAGGCTGTCGAAGGACACGCTCCGCCCTCGAGGCCTGTGTCGACGCCGTCGAAGTTGTCGGCGCCTCGCTCAACGCCGATTCCGTCGACGTCCTCAATGCCTTTTGAGGCTGCTTTGTCGGAGGTACCCCGTGGCACGGTGGAACCCCCCCAGAAAGGCTCTGGCCAAGGCTAGGAACGTCTTTGTCCCTTTTTCTATGCCCTCTTTCCACCCTCTGGATTTTATTTCTGAGGTGGATGAGGGATCTGAGGAAGGTTTGGTGCCTGAGGAGGTGCCTGATGAGATTTTGTCTGGTCACAGCCAGATTGAAGACCCGCGTGAGTCACTGCACAACGCCAGTGGTCAGGACACCTCTCCGGAGGTGGAGTTCTGTCAGCCTGAGCCTGGCACTCATGCCGAGTCCTCGTACCGGCGCCTTATGTCGAGGGTCACGGACTACTTGGGGTGGTCTGTGCCACCTGTGGATTTTCTGCAGGATGACCTGACGGACATCCTCGACCAAGGTCCTCCAACTGACCCGGTACTGCCATTCCATATGGCTTTGCAAAGAAGGGTGGCTGCGGGTTGGACTGCTCCGGAGAGTCTCCCGGCAGTGAGCAAGTCTTTGCCGCGAAAATACCGTCCAGCCAGTAGTGACCCCTGCTACTTGACCACGCACCCCACTCTGGAGAGTTTGGTGGTGCAGGCGGCCACGGCCCCAGCAAAGCATGCGTCGTACCCTACCATCCCTCCGGATAGGGACGACAAGCGTTTTGATGGCTGGTCAAAGAAAGTGTTTTCTTCAGGAGGTATGGCTTTACAGGCAGCCAACTCTGTGTGTGCCTTGTCACGTTTCACAGACACTCTGTGGAACTGTAATTCCTTGGCAGCTGAACATATTCCCGAAGGGGAAGAACAGGATGGTTTTCTTGCTATTGTACAGGATGGCAAGGATGCCATGTGTGAGGCCGTTTTAGTCGGGCTTGGACATGGCAGATTGTGTCAGCCGGTCCATGGCGGCGAGCACCGTAATACGCATGTTTGTGTGGTTGCGGAAGTTGGGGTTTGCTCCTGATGTGCAGGCCCGGCTCCTCAACATGCCCTTTGATGGTGAACAGACCTCCAAAGCTGCAGCAAAGGTGTTGAGCGCTGCAGTTTGCCAACCTCTGCCTTTTCGTCCTAGGAGACAGCAATGGAGGGGAGGTTCCTTTCGATATTACTCATCCTTTAGTAAATCAAGAGGAGCTGCAAGTCAAAGGGGCCACCGTAGGAGTGCCAGAGGTGGAAAACAGGGTAATCGAGGTGCCAAGGCCACTCGGGCAGTTGCCTCTTTGCCCTCGGGCACTGCCGCAGCCGCTTCAGCTCAGTCATGAGGCCATGTCCCATGGTTCGCTGGTTGGGGGAAGGCTGGCGCAGCATCTTGCAGAGTGGCGTGCCATTACTTCAGATGTGTGGGTTCTCGAGATCATAGCCCACGGCTACTGTCTTCCTTTCCGGCAGGGCCTCATGACAGTCCACTAGGGAATCTCTCTTTGAAGAGTCCGGATCCGCTCCTTGCACAGGAAATTAAATCCCTGCTGGAGAAAGGCGCCATAGAACTGGTGCCTGTAGCGGCGAGGAACAAAGAATGGTATTCCCCTTATTTTTTGATTTTGAAGAAAGACGGGGGATTGAGACCCATCATGAACTTGCGCGGTTTGAACAAGCTCCTCAGGAAGGACAAGTTCAAGATGGTTACTCTTTCTCAAGTCCTCCAGGCCCTTCAACTTCAAGACTGGTTGGTGTCTCTCAAGCTCATAGACGCTTATTTTCATGTGCCGATCCATCCAAAGCACAAGAAGTACCTGATGTTCGCGGTTGGCGACTTGCACTTTCAGTTTCGGGTCCTGCCGTTCAGATTGACCTCCGCCCGAGGGTATTCACCAAGCTCATGATGGTGGTGGCAGCGTATCTCAGGAAAGGGGGGATTCACGTCTATCCCTACCTCGACGATTGGTTGATCAGGGCGCGCTCTCCCGAGGAAGTCCTGGATCATCTGTCCGTCACCTGCCACTCCCTTCACAGGCTGGGCTTCTCCCTCAACTTAAAGAAGTCCCATTTGATGCCAACCCAGCTGCTCCAGTACATCGGAGCAGTGCTCGACACTTCCCTGGGGCAGTGTTTCCTCTGCAGGTGAGGGCTCATTACATTCAGCATATGGTGCACAAGTTTCTACACGCCCAGAGTCTCCTGGCGTTAGAGTTCTTGAGGTTGCTCGGCCTCATGGCATTCCGGAGTCCAGGTTGCGGATGAGATCTCTGCAGTGGGCCCTCAAGATGCAGTGGTTGCAGTCCTCCGGCAGGATGTCGGACCCCGTTCAGGTGCCTCCCTCGGTCGCCCAGGACCTTCTGTGGTGGGCCGTCGAAGGCAATCTGATGAAGGGGGCTCCGTTTTGGCTACCCTGGCCGGAGGTGACGATCGTGACGGATGCATCCCTCACGGGATGGGGAGCTCATGCCAGCGAGTTGCCAGTCAGCGGTCATTGGTCTCCGTCGGAGTCAAGACTCCATATCAATCTGTTGGAGCTGCGGGCCGTTAGGCTTGCCCTGAAGGCTTTTCTGCCGACTGTGCGAGGAAGGAATGTCCTGATTCTGACGGACAACACAGTGGCCATGCACTACCTCAACAAAAAGGGGGGGGGCAGGGTCACTTCCTCTGTGCAGGAGGCGATGCAGCTCTGGTTCTGGGCCATCCAGCAGGAAGTTTCGATCTCAGCAGTTCATCTGGCCTGAGACGAAAATGAGACGGCGGACGCTCTGAGCAGGCAGAGCGCGATCTCTCACGAGTGGGATCTGGCTCAGGAGATTCTCCTGGAGATCTTCACCCTTTGGGGGACCCCTCAGGTGGATCTCTTCGCCTCAAGTGTCAACCGGAAGTGCGAAAGGTTCTGCTCGTGGGAATTTCCTCCAAAAGGAGCCTTAGGAGACGCGTTTGTGGTGGAGTGCTCCTTCCCACTGCTGTGCGTGTTATTACCAGTCCCCGCCATCCCGCAAGTGCTGCAGAGGTTACAGAGATTTGGTTCCCCGAGGATCCTCATTGTTCCTGTTTGGGCTCGGAGGACGTGGTACCCGGACCTTCTCGACTTGTCCATCTGCCCTCCACGTCGTCTTCCCTACCGAGACGACCTGCTCTCACGGGAGGGAGGGGTCAGGTTCCCCATCCAGAGGTCAGATCCCTCAACCTTCATGTTTGGCTTCTGAAAGGTTGAGGTATAAGGATTGGGACCTCCCTGAAGACGTGATGGAGGTGTTGCTTTCGGCCAGACAGCTGGCAACAAAGTCCCTGTACCATTGCCGTTGGAGAAAGTTCTGCGACTGGTGCAGGGTTAAGAATGTGGATCCTTTTTCATGTGACATTCCTGTAGTTCTGTCTTTTTTGCTTTTGATGGCCCACAGAGGCCTGCATGTGTGTACTGTTAAAGGTTACCTGGCGGCACTGTCTATATTTAAGTGCTCGTCTGAGGAGTGTTCATATTTTAAAATTCCTTTAATTTCTCAGTTTCTCAAAGGACTCACTAATGTGTTTCTGCCAGCACCTTTCCAGGAGCCTGGTTGGGATTTGAACCTTGTTCTGAAATTCCTTATGGGTGCTCCGTTTGAGCCTTTACATTCTTGTCCTTTGAGGCTGTTAACTCTTAAGACTGTGTTTTAGTTGCGGTCACTTCCGCTCGCAGAGTGAGTGAGTTGCAGGCACTTGCAGTTAAGCCACCCTTCACTGTGTTTTATAAGGACAGAGGGTTGTCCTTAGAGTTTGTCCTTACTTTCTTCCAAAGGTGGTGTCGGAATTTCATTTGAGCCAGAAGGTTATTCTTCTGGCATTTTATCCTCCTCCACATCCTGTTAAGGAAGAGGAGAGGCTCCATAGGTTGGATCCTAGGACAGCTTTAAGTTTCTACATTTCTCGCATGTCCCGGGTCAGAGTGGACGATCAGCTCTTTATTGGTTACGCTGGAAGGCGTTTGGGACAAGCTGTGACTAAGCAGACTTTATCTAGATGGATTATCTTGGCAATTTCTGAATGTTACCGCTTGGCGGGTAAGGACCCTCCGGTCGGCTTATGGGCCCATTCTACTAGGGGTATGGCTGCCTCTACTGCCCTGCAGAGGGGTGTTCCTATTTGTAACATCTGTGATGCAGCCACTTGGGCTTCGGTCCATACTTTTGTACGTCACTACTCCCTCGATTCTATCCATGGGCAGGATCTGACCTTTGGTAAGGCGGTCCTTTACTCTGCAATTTGATTGGGCATTCTAAATTTCTATATTCTAAATTCTTTTCCCTCCTCCACACGTTGGTACTGCTTTGGGAGTCTGTCATAGATTTGGAATATGCCGGAGGACCCAATCCCCTCGAAGAACAAGTTACTCTCTTACCTGGTAATGTTCTTTCGATGGGATGGTCTGACGACGTATTCCATATCGCTCCGTCCCTACCTGCCCCGCTACAGAATTTCTTATGCGATTGCAGCTTACGTTTCCGCAAGGCTTTCTGTGGTCATACTGGCAGTGGTTTGGTGCCACACGTTCTGGGGAAAAAACTAAAACTGAGGCTACGGGCGTTGTGCGTCGTACTTCTAACATCCGGTGACGTCGGCTCGATGGAGGCCCTCGAGGACAGCGTATCAACGTCATCGACGCAGGACGCAGACGCCAAAAGATTTTCCAAAGCAGCACAGCTGTGGTGATTACTGTCATAGATATGGAATAAGTCGTCAGACCATCCCATCGAAAGAACGTTACCAGGTAAGAGAGTAACTTGTTCCTCTAATGGCATTCCTCGCAGAGCCATTTGCCCTGTGAAAGCCAATATAAATTCACCCATGTTCATATAATGTATCCCTGGAGTGGAACACATTATGCCTTCATCAGTGAAAGAGATTGTCATATTTCATTTCGTCATTAAATCTCCTTCTAAAATGTCGACTGGTGTCTGCCTTGAGTACAATAATGGAACAGACATGTCACACTCTCCTCTGGAGACTGGTAATTCGTCAGTAAAAGAAACTTGACTTGTAGCTCCAGAGAATCTTTGAGCATTCATGGCATTACCTGATATTGGGTATTTTCCCTCTCGTATACATGAGCGAGTAGCCCTGGTATCTACAACAAAAAAAAAGATTTGCCTCCTATCGTTACATCAACACTTGGTTCCTCTTGGGGGTCTGGTGTCACCGATAGTACTGAACACATCAAGTCGCCCTGTGACCTGCCCTATTGTGGGTACATACTTTTCCCCGTACCCATAAAAGGACTTCCTCCTACCACAGTCATACCCCCTACTCTAGGTGTCAGTATCTGTCCCTTGTTTGCATTCTGCTGCATCTGCATGGGTACGTGCTGCGACTGCCCTTGTGGGGGATTCAATGGTGCTTGCTGTGGTTGCAATGCCTGTTGTATTTGTGGCGCTCGTGCTTGATACACCGTCTGATCTTGGGCAAACCCATCCCTAGCTTGTGAGCTATAAACTGGAGGATGTACTGTCCCCCCTCTTGAGAATTGCACATTCTGTACATACCCTTGGATTCCACATGTTCACGCAATGTGCCCTGTCATCCCACATGTCCAACAGACAAGAGGAGCTCTTCTAATTTGTCACCCTTGATTAAATCATCCTTGCATATTCTGAAACCCACCTTGGTTATTCTGAAAACCACCCCTTCCTCTGTAGCTCATTCCTCTGCCTCACGGTATAAACCCATTCCCTCCTTGATCCATTTGTCGTTGATTATTTGTCTGCGATGTACTCATTGCTTGATGCACTCCTAATCCTTCTCCGCTTGTTAGTACCACCCCTTCGATGGCATACTTCTATAATATTTTTGGAACTAACTTGGCTTCCCCAAGTCTTCTTGCATCTTCTTTCTACTTATTTTTCTCTTGCAACAATCGACAGTGAGGCACTATGGTCAATTGTATCTCCCCCATGTCTGCACTTCCAGTCCCACTAATTTCTTATGCTGCCTTTGTACTGGCTCAGGCAGTACTTGATATAAAATGTGGTAAAATACTGCCACTGATTTTCCCCACAGCTCCCTCGTTTCAAGAAACCACCGTTCTTGAATGCTTTGAATATAAGCAATCAGATCTTCGTCATCTTTCATCTTCTGTGCCATAATTGCACCCATATCTGACATGTCAGGATACTGTACCATGAGCTCTCTCCAGACATCTGCTCTAAAGTTATTAAATGGTGCTCCATTGTGTGCTGTGTTCTGTGCCGTGACACTTGAATATCCTGCTCTCGTCCAAATGTCATCAGTCCTTTCCCCAAGAATGGCTGCTAGGAGTCCCTTAATGTCCCCTATCGCTAACGTATTTCTCCCTGCCATTTTGTTAAGCTTATAAATCCATTCACCCGCACCCGCTGTTAAACTGGGAAGGTTACACCATAGATTATTCTTGTCCATTTGTGGCCAAGGAATGTACTGCGGTCTGGCCCCTCCTGTCTCCAACAAAGGGAACTGCATGAACCCAAATCCGAAATCGGCTCCCATTGTCTGCCTATCCATAGTGGGGACAATGGTTCCATATTGCCTTCTTCCTGGTAATTACCTCAGCCTGTTCACATATGGTTGCGACTCTACCTTCTCGCTCTGTGATCGTCCTTTAGGTCGCTCTGGATATGCTATATAATCTGGCGCTCTATCCTTAGGCTGCTCTAGATCAGACCATCGTACTTCCTTGTCTATCTGCAGACATCCCTCCAGACAGAATGCACCTCTTCCCTCTTTCCCACGGAAGGTCTCTCTCTCTTCATCTGACATATCTAGTCCCCAACTAGTACGGCTCTCTTCTCTTTGGCCCCTATTTAAAGTCTGTCTGTCTAAAGACAAGGCTCTGTGTTCAAGACTAAACGGGTCTCTTTCTTTGCTTCAGGTTGGAAGACTAGGGAGTGTTCTCCCTTCACTTAGCTTCCCAATTTGCTTCCTTCTCGCAAGTCTTGATAGGCTTTATTGATCCTATCTCGGATACTCCCTATGTCAAAATTCTCCTCTAGGGTTACCCTAAACGGCCATGACGTTGCTCCCTATGACGGGAGGAACTCGTGTATATTGCCCCATGATATTACTGCACTCTGTTCCATCAACTCTTTCTGAATGCGATCAATAATGCGCTCTTTATGTCTTTTTTTTTTGCTCCATTTCTTCGTCTAATTCTTTTTGCTTTCTTTCCTATCTAACTCTTTCCTCTTCTATTCTTTTTTCCTCCCTTCTTTCATTTGCTCTACGCTCTTCTTCTTCCCTTTGTCTTTGTATCCTTTTGTCCCTTAATTTCTGTGGTCCCTCCTCTTCTCTTTTCCTATCTTGTATGTCTCGGTCTTTGATTGCTCACTCTCTATTGTCATATTTCCTTTGCTCCTCCGCCCTCTCTCCCTTCTTTTGCTGTTCTTCCTGATATATTTGTTCTCGTCTCTGCCTGCTCTTTCTCTTATATTCATGTTCTTTCAATTGTTTTTCTCGTTCCTTGTCTTTTCTGTCCTGTTCGTCTTGATCTTCACTTTGCCGGTTCCATGTAATAATGTCGCCAAAAAATGGCATTTTCTGTGGCGACATTATTGCATGGAACACCCATATAATATCGCCATAACCTTTTCCCGGCGATATTATTTACGGCGACCATATATATGGGGATAATATTACCTGATACCACTTTGCCTGACTTTCTCGATACTTTTCAAAACAAGTTTGAGCAATAGCTGTCCTCCCATCCACTTGTTCTGTACAAGCGTTACCTCGTCAGCTTTCTCCTTTTCTCCTTTTCATCTCTTAATCTCTCATTCTATCTCGTTGATATATTCGGTCGTTCACATTTATCTTCTCTGTTTTGTATGACCTTAAAGGTCTCTTCTCTCCTCTTGGTCTCCTTTGGACTATCATCACTATTATAAGTAGGCGTTCGTATATCGGATTAGTATACCCCGTCACCGCTTTCAGTTCCTTCAATGGACACAATCCTTTACTTTCTGTATTGGCACCTTTTACTTCAGGCGAGGCAAGGGGAGCAGAAGGCTCAGCACTTTCCTCCTTACACTGATTAACCATCCAATCTTCAGGTGGCGGATCCTCTCTCTCTTCCTGGTACATCTTCCAAATCTCTAAAATAGCTAGCCTTTTCTCCAATTTCTTGCCTGTGTACGCAGCTTGCACGTATGTGGTCATGTGTTGCAATACCGCTTTTGACAGCGATCCCCCTTGTGGCCATGGCATGAACATTTTGTCTGCTGTACCTTTTACCCATTCCGCACTATACTGTTTGAGCCTAGGCATGTGTTTTGGCAGCGTCTTGCACAGGTGCATCAGTGGAGTAATATCTCCCATTGGGACGAGTCTTCATTGACTGTCAATACTTACTGTCGTTTACACAGATGCGTTAAATAAAAAAATATATATATATGAGCACGCTCATACCTTCGCCGCTCAAAGCCTCAATTTCTCAATTATCTTTTCAGTCTGCGCCGACAATGACCTAAAATAGGTAATAACTTTTGATCTCTTATTTCAACTTTACACAACTTCTTCTTGTCAATCTTCAACACCTTCTTACAGTAACAAAATACACAAATAGACAGATAGATTAGTCGGCTTTTCACATATATACCAAAAATACCCCAATTGGAGTTTGAGTCATTCCTTATCATAAACCTATTTATGTGCCGCCTATTTACCCCCTTGGGGTTTTGAAATGACTCCTTATAAACCTGCCTTGAGGTAGGAAACCAGGCTTTATAAAACGCTCCTTGTTTTCACTATGTCACTCCTCATTACTTTAAACAACCCCTGTTACTTTTTCTACATTACCACAATCCCATCTCCTTTTTTTGCCAGTCCCCTCAATCTACTCGCCATTCGCTTTTCACCTCAAGACCTTCGGTATCGTCCCCATCCTCCAATCGACCACTGTTACCTTCTGTCCGCTCAGCGCATGTGGAAACCAGAAGGGATTCCGTCAAAGAGGGACCCGTCCCACTTGTATCGATGTTCTTGCAAGTTATCTATATCGGCGGCTCTGCATAGGAAACTTCACAATCTTCCGGCTAGATGGCAGAGGGTGTCAGACTATCCAAAACACTAGTAACCTACTGGTCGATGGATTTAATAACCATCCTATCTCTGCTACCACGTGAACCCGTAGGCCCTTTAAGCGAGGTAACTATTTATCAGATGGATGGGGGTGCAGAATTTACTCTGACCCCAATAATAAGACCGACTCGGGAAGTTAGCAAAACTTTAGCTGTTTTATTTGCAATTGACTAAAATAGGGAGTACAATGAACATCAACGGACGTTCGCTCGAAACTCTCTCAAGCGTCTCTCATAACAATTCATAACAAGTTACATTTATATAATGAAAATACGTCATCCTCGACGTCATACTACGTGGCAAAATAAGAAAACCTACTTGGGGTTGTGATAGGCTTAAGGGGAACATCTAGGTATACTTTCTATGGGGGATAGGATTATGATTGGATCCCTAGAGTCAGGTGGACAACTTATGCCCATCCCTAGTGCAGGTCATCTTTGCTGTTATAAAATACACAATGTTTCATTGGCTTTCAAACTATAGGGCTCTTTGTTAAGTGGCCCTCTACAATGGGGTTGTCACACTTTTACCCTTCAGGAATATTCCACTCGCCAGCAGCACGCAAGTTGGTACCCCACGTGCTTGTGGATAGACTTGACCATGCCTTCCCACCTAATTAACCCATCATCCATCATCACTCCTGCTGTCTGCAATTCGAATTATCTTTGAACTCCGCCTTGCAATAGCCTCTCGCCTCATGGAATAAAAGGGAGTGTGAGCACAGTCTAATCTTCAGTCTCGATGTAGCTTGCCCAAAGTCTATTTTCATCTAGACCATGTGACAGGAGAGGAGACCGTGTTCGTAGCTCCTTTTTGTATTTAATACTATTAAATGATTAAGACATGGCACTCATAGTATTTTTCCATTACACCTCAACAGGAGCTCGCCTCGCTTCCCAAGTTCATTTTACCTTCTCGAATAGATAACCAGTTTCTTGGCTGCTTCAACCCTTGACACTGCGCCAGACAAGCCTTCTTGACTCTTCCTCCATTGTCATCTGTTTTTCTTCTACTATGCCACACTTTCAGCTCTTTTCGCTCACGGGGTCCTAGTTTGCTTAAACACGACGTGGAACATCCAGATTCTATATACACATACAAATATATATATATATATATATATATATCAGTGAAAAGACTTTGTTAAAGGGACGCTATGGTTAAGTTGCGCTATTAAAAACCTATGAAATTCAGTGAAAAACCTTTGTTAAAGGGACGTTATGGTTCCAAGTAAAACCAAAAAACCCCTGCAATTCGCCAGTTATGGTAAACTAAGAAACCATAACTCGCGCCACCACCGTGCACTGCTAAGACTAACACCTAGGACATCAAAGATGACATCACAAATGTCATTGATGACATCACTTGTGCATTTACCTTTCATGAAAAGTCTGTACAAGGGATTCTTATTGTAATGTTAGTAAAAAAAGAGTCAGGGATCATTGGAATAAATATCATAAGGTACGTAGTGCATTAAGTAATGCATTAATCCAAATAGCATTGTATTATGAAGTTTTTTCCAATATACTAAGGTACACATGTAGTAACATAGGCATAGTGTGCAGCAGACATGATGAAGATGCAATATTAATAATCTTGCCATGTTAAATACTAAAATGATAAATGCTTTCTTATTAGAGTCTTGCATACTGTGAAACATTTAATAAGTACCTAATCAAACCCACTTACGACATTATTGCATTACTTCACACAAAACACAAACAGACAACAACACATACAAATAGAGCATATACAGGAAAAATGAATTAAACAAAAAACAGCAGTATTACCCGACAATCTTCATAACCTAACTGATTATCTTAATGCACAGAAATGATTGCTCTGCTTCAAAGCTTCTACTTCCCTATGTATAACTATCACATATTGTGACTAGACCCTAAAGAAAGTAGTGTAAGTGTAGTGTTTACAAAAATGAACATATCCAGGGAAAGTACAGTATTAAAACAACAGAACTATAAGACAGTGTTGATAACTGTAGGGTTATGGGTTCCCCACAGATGACTCTGACCTCGGGTGAAGTTCCAGCAACTTCTTTAAGTTCCAGTACATTGTGATAATCATATAAGGTCAAGTACATCTGTGTTCAGGGCAACATACACCTGCATCCTCCCAGGTAGGCTTACATCTCTCAACTGACCAACATAGAACCCTTGAATCATACATCAACATTCTCACAACCCAGATTCTGTGTCACTCACTTAGCATTCTGCTCTTTCTGCACAAGCAACAAAGAAACCTAATCACTACATATCTCCCTTCCTAACACACAACAGACACACCAGCCAAACATCACACACATGAAACACAATGCATCCACACACGCGCAACATTTCCAGTGTCCACCTGCCCCTCCATATTAGTGTTTGGTGCCTCTTCCCTCATTTCCCTCCCCACCTTTCGTTCTAAGCTCTCCTGCGAAGAAAATGCATCCAAAAACAAAATAAATGTTCCTTTAGGAACCACCTTTCACAGTTAAAAAATAGAACTAAAAAAAAAGTGTAGACCCCAAGACTCCATCTACTTTATATTTCTCAGTAAAGTACATAGACTCAATAAGATTTTCCAACATTTCCATTTGCATTTTGTGTTGTGCTAATAGAAATATTGTGGCGTTCATCCTCCGTTCCAGGGACTGGAACAGTGGATACCGGCCCAGCAGCCCAAGTTATCAGCCTAAGCGAAGCGAGGGTGGATAGCGAGGTCTCTGGACCATTATCCCCCCATTCCAGCCCCTGAAATGGGGGATGAAGGCCATTAGCAGCCTAGGTTCCCAAAGCGGGAACCCGGGGTACTAAAGAGGATTGGCGCCCCGTTGTAGGAAGGAAAATCCTTTTCCAAGATGGCCACCATGGAAAGGGAAGGCGGGGTTCCATACAGGGCCCCTCTTCGCTTTCCATGGCAGCCTGCAGAAGGCAAAAAGAGAACCCTATGACCATATTACCACAAGCACATTTTTCTTCCTTTTCAAATCTATCCTAATTTCGAATAACTTTACCACAAAGCCAGTCCCAGGTGGACACGGCCACTTTAATCCTATGTTTTGTCCCTTGTGGCCATGGCCAGTAGCCAGATTGTCCGGATCATGACCTTATTCCATGACCCAGACAATCTGGCCACTGCCCGTGGCCACAGGCTACCCCTCAGTCACTAAAAGTATACTGCTATTTTTGTAGCAGCATTTTGACACTTGTCAAAAAATAAAATACTGGCACATTTCCAAAACCATGCTTGTAGGTCCTTGCAATGCTACTTAAGCAAGTTTGCTGGAAATCCACCCATGTTTTATTTTTTCAAAAGTGTCAAATGTATGCACATACAATTGTCATATAACCTAGCCCCCACTTGACAAAATCCATTCAGACTTTACAAAAACATTTATATCTAGTTCTATAATCTTTTTGCAAACCTTTGTGTAGATTTGTCAAATGGCACCACATTTATAAGCATTTACAATATTTTGGGACCCCCCCTCTAATTTTGCTCCCTCTTGACAAAATCCCTCCAAACTTTGCAAAAACATTTCTATCTAGATCTATTATCAGTTCCTTTCCCAAATTAAGTGTAGATTCGTCAAATAGCACCACATTTATAAGCCATTACTTTATTTTGGGACCCCCCCTCTAATTTTGCCCCTTCATGACAGAATCCCACCAAACATTATAAACTCGTTCGGAATCGGGTCAGAAATATACATGCAACATGTCATGCAGTTCTATTAAGTGGCGCCAAAGTTATAAGCCATTCAAGAACTGCATTTCACCAACCCTGTAATGCTGAGGTGTCCGCAAACTTTTCAGGTTACTGGGCAGCGTAGCCAAACGCGCCCAGTCATCACCTACGTGATGTGATGCAGAACCCGCAAATCAACACACATCGTCTCACAACACAACACAGCACGTCACAATTCGTAATATGAAACCGTACTTTAAAAGGAAACAGCAACACTGTACAATTTGTAAAGTACTTTTATTTCACAATAAACGCTCCAAGAACATCCAGATATTGCCATATTCAATTAAATTGGAAATTTGTTTCTTCGCTCGCGATCCAAAAATGTTTATCGTGAGTCAACCGTTGTTCATTTTGGGAAAAAGAAGCGCTTGGGTCGCACAGTGAATTGCAGGGCTTGTGCATCAACTTCGGGCTAGACCACCGTAAATGATGTTATGTTGCTCCTAATCGCTAGTACAGCGTAAGGGCATATGGGCCCTTTGCGATAATCCCAAAAAAAGAGTCAAATATATCCAGTTGTTCACAAGTATCTGCAGCTGCCGGTTGAAGAACCCGTCAGTTGGCATCTGGAATCTATGACAATCGCAGAATGGCAGGATGTACCTGTTTCGAAAACATAATAGAAATGTGCCTATGTAGCAATATCAACAGAGCGAAAACAACGTGGAAAGTACTACACAATTTGCTTCCGAGGGTAGTGCTATGTAGTATGTTCAACTTTAAACGGGATATAGAAGCTGACGCTAAAATTTGAGGTGCACATAGATGGCATTTTAATGAAATATTAGCGTTGAACCTGGGGGAACCGAGTAGTGGTCTACATGCATCTCAATGCTGGACTGCCCATGTGGGCGATAGAAAGAACATTATATACAAAGGTTAAACTTGCATTTCATTCAATATACCACACAGAATAAACGAGTACAATGTAACCCAGCAATAACGGTCAGCTAATGATAAGTTGATCCTCCTTCGGGTATAAAACTGTCAAAAGGCAAACTTAATTATATTCGGCATTTCCATTCTCATGGCGTAACTCACACCGTAACAAAGACTCTGTTCGCAGCAACGATTTTTCATAAACTAAATTTACATGTTCCTTAGTCCAGTTTTGGAATGGACAACCTTATCATATCTTACATTATTACAACCCTCCTTTCATTCAATTCCTTTCGGAATGGTCCCTTTCTCTCAAGGTCAAAAAACAATTGAACCTTATAATGTGTGTCCGATGAGTGGGCTTCCTTAGCTCGCAAGCAAAAATTCAAAGCTGGTGACCTTCACTCAGAATCAACATACATTCTTAGTTTGCAACAACTTGGCTCACCGCATCCATGAGAACTGTAATTGTGATGCACGTGCACAGTAGGAAAAATGTGGGGGCTGTCCTTGCTCGATAATCATGGCGCTGCTCAGCAGTACGGGAAACTTTGCAATGACAGAATGCGCCCTACTCCAAAATTGGAGTAGGGAGTACACAAAAAGGAGTCAGTGTTTCTAGCAATAGCCCCACCTATGCTTAGGTCACGGACTCCTTCACTTATGTAGCCTAGGTCTCATCCCTTTTGTGGGATTGTAAGGCAATTGTAAAAACTGCAGTAGTTACAAAGTAACAAAGAGGATACATTTTAACAGACAAATTGGATGCTTTATTTGGACACTTCGTAAAAACATTGTTGATCAAATAAACAGATGGTAACATTTGTACCTGGATTTGAACTGTTCCACAAGCTCTGTTTTAGGTGGACAGGGCACGTTGGCATTGTTTTCTGACAATGTATATGTACTCGGAACAGAATCGCACACAATTCCATGATTGTACATCTCCAAAACATTAATAATAAGATCTTTCACAAAATCAAAATCCATTTCATAATATACTGGCTTGACCACCCATTTCATTTTTTGCTTCTTTTTGTAAAGGCCATATTATAGCGAAGCATCCCAAGGTTTCCCGCAGTCCTTGATTGGTCACGGCCTACATTCTCGTTATGCGCTACTAATACCGCTAATAATATCCTATATTTCATCCCTTGAATGCCGAAATGCAATCTTTCACCTGTACTTTAGGCACATATTGTGTACCCCCTCCAAATCTACCGGGTGACAGAATGCTGTGAGTCCCGTCAGATCTCTTGATAGAGTTTGATCAAACACAATCTTCTCAAGTGCTTTGTTTAGAGGCGAAGATGGAATCAACCACGTCTTCTTCCGTTCCTGCACAGGACTGTTCATGAACATCCAAACTGTTCAGACTTTCGCAGCAAAAAAACACCCTTTTTTTGCTTCTTGCAACCATATCCCATCCCATCCACATCACCCGTCACTTCCCCAGAGATTATTTGATATGTTTGAGAAGTGACATGTTGTTTTTTTTTATATGTTTTTACTGCGATGTCCGCGGAACACCGGACGCGAATCCAAGATGGCGGGCGTCTCCAAAAATCTGACGCACTTCACGCTTCACCCCAGCCAATCAGAGAGCATGTCAGATGTCTGCGGACATGATGCAAGCCACTTGGCCAATCCGTATCCTGTCCGCGAAGCGAACAGGAAGTGTGTCTGCGGAGCGGACATAGATATCACTCATCTTTTGTGACCTACTTTTTAGTCTTTTTAAAAAAAACTACTGGATGGATTTTCACCAAATTTACAAAAGCACGCTTTCGGGACCAAGTCTCCGCTCCTGCTGCATATTTGGTGAAAATCCATCCAGCGGTTTGGGCTGTAGGCGTGAGCAAAGTTTTTTTTTTTACCCCCCATTCAGTCTATGGGAGAAATGTCGGGACCCCCCCCAATAACTTTTTCCCCCCTGGACCAAACCTCACCAAACTTTGCAAAAAAATTCAGAGTGGGACATATACGTTTTTTGCAAAGTTTAGTGTGGATTCGTCTTTTTGCACAGTTTAGTGTGGATTCGTCCAGGTGGAGCGAAGTTATAAGCCGCCCAAAAAGTGCTCTTCCTATGGGATTAGCAATTTAACCATAACTACATATAGCCAGCCTTATGATTACTTAGTCTACTTGCGTTACAGAATCTGTAAAGTTATAAAGCGATTTGCATTTTCTTCAGTGCTTTTGTTCGTGCAATCTTCATTCTCGCACATTAAATGTGCTTGACTCCTTACTTCGTCATCAGAATCTATAAGATCTATATACTTTCTTCTTTGACATCTCTTCTTGGTGCGTTATCTCTGCTTCATGTGATGCCACCCGTCTCTTGCCTTTGTCATTCACACTTCTTCAAGAACCTCCTTTAAGAGGCTGTCATTTCTTCTTGGATATGTTATGTAGGGCTTTCTTAATGGATACCTTGTTTCGAGGATCCTTTGTGGAATAGATGCCAATACTGGCGTTGTGCATGTCGCAATTTCCGGCTTCCATCATATAGGAAGAATGGGGGTGGGACTTCCGGTAGAGGCATTTGGCTCCTTTACACCTCTATATTCGGTCCCTCCGTGGTCTTCCATGCCATTGCTATTCTCTTTTTGGCCAGTGTCCATGCGAGGTCTGTCATTCTCCTCATTACTCGATCTTTACTGGTGTACTTGTGTATCCCCAAGAGGCATGCCTCTGCTGGACAATCCTGGCCCCTGATTCCGCTCGCTCGCAATTGCCGTTCAATTTACTGCCTGTATTCCTGAGTCTTTACGCAAGACCAGAACATATGTCCCATATTTTCCTTTGTTTCCCCACGTCTTGGGCAGCTCTTCATTTCTGCTCTGGGAAATTGGGATACTTTCAGAGGTGTCATGTATGCCCTGTGGAATGTGCAGAAAAGGATTAAGAAATCCTTGCAGCTATTTGCAAACTTCGGGGGCACCAACAAATGCTCCCCAGCAGTTTAAGCAACCATCTCCAGATGGATGGTATCATGTATTAAGGAAAGCTTAATACAGTTCACAAACTGCCTCAACCCAAAAGCCTTCATGCACACCTAGTGAGGGCCAAAGCGGGGTCTTTCGCATTTCAAAGACATGTTCCCTGGGACTCTTATCAGGGTGCAACGATTTGGGCGTCCTCCTTGGCCTTTTTGAAGGCACTACTGATACAAACTGGAATTCAGCATGAGAGTTTCCCTTTCCAGCTTTGCTTCTGCTGTTTGTGTCTGCAATTGTGATATCACAATGTAGAGGGTGCTGAGATGTTTCGTGAGACCTTGTTGTTTATAGAGTCAATTCCACATCTGTTTGAGAATCTGCAGGTATGTTCCCTTGTGGAGCATGATGACTTCCAGCTGCAGAAATTGGATACAGTTCTTCTCGGGTTGGCTTGTTAGCCAGATCTGGATAACTTTGGTTTGAATCGCGGTCTCCCTTGTGCCAGTTGACCTCGGGGTCTGACGAGGCTTTCTCCATAGTCTTCAGCCTTCTAAATGTATAATTTACTCCCCAAGATCTGTTACTCAATTGTTCCCCCGGACACAGAGGGGAATTCTGGGGGGTGTAGTCTCTGATCAGTTTTCCAAAATAGGCAGTGTGAAATTGCCTCGGAATATAACTCTGCTGGTTTTAACGGGCTTTAAATACATGCAACTGCCATTCCCATGTTTGTTTGACGATGGCCGCGAGGTCACTTAATCACAGAGTATATGGTATGAACTCTGAAGTGGCGCGAAGGTGCCAAAGACCGATTGATGTGTAAAGAATCACGTGTTGCCTTTTTATTTGCTAGAATAGATGCATTTCTCATGTTTGTTCAAAACTAATCGAATGAACTTTTAAAAGGCAACAAAAATAATATATTAAAAAAACGGCACATATCTAAGCATAGGTTGCCATAATAACTGTATTTGTGCTGAAAAAAGAAATCTATAGGTAGTGTGCAGTCAATGTAAACAAGTTTCAGGGGATGTTTTTGAAAATCCCCATTAATAGAGATCCTGCCAGATATGTTGTCGAAAACGTTTATAAGATGTGATTCAAGTTTATCGTTGTGAATTCCTATTGCCATTTTATGACCGATTTGAAAAACCATTTAATTCATGAAATGTAAAAACGGCACCACAACATTCTAGTCGGCATATTCCCAAACTGCGGCCGTGCATCAGGTTTACCCATGTAATTTGAGACTTGCAAAGTTGTTTTATTTTATTGTTTGGTGCTGCAAATTATTGCAAACTATGTTGCATTAAAGAGCAGCGATTTGGCCAAATGGTAGTGGGTAAGGTAAGAGGCCAAAGGAGTACGTAGTGGAGTATACATTCAAGGTGATCCATGCAAATTCATGTCACCTAGAACACATTGCACAGTAGAACGATGTTCCCTCACATATTAGCACTGAAGTTTGTTTATATTACTATACTAGCCCTAGAACATGGTTGGGGGGTTGTTTAGTGGCAGACTAATAACATTTTTCACCAGAACCATGTTTTCAAACTACATTATGATCAAATCAATATTGAAAAAAATATAACTACATTATGACATTCTGTTCAATTATTCAAAATACATAATAGACTGAACCTTTGAAAGTTGGAGTCAGTCTGGTTTAGAGCCAACCAGGGTTTGAAGTTAAGGTGCAGGGGGTCAACAATAAGAATATTTTTAGTTATTGAACGTCTGTATGGCACTTATCCATCTGTAAGTGTTTCCAGGTGCCACAAGACAAAAAAGGGGGCGGGTGTTGTGAGGCGGGGAACAGATGGAAAGAGATAACAGTAACGGTCCTTCTAGGCCTTGTGACAGGTCCTTCTAGGCCTTATGACATTCGGATCGTGCAAGTGCAATATCAGGAAGTGCAGGGAGAGGGGAAGAGGGAGAAATGTAGGAGAGATGAGGCCAGGGGGGAAGGGCAAGTGCTTGCGGTAAAAGGGAAAGGGGCAAGTTGGTGCGAGTGGGGTTGAACCAGACTAAGTGAGTCGGTCAGGGAAGGGTGCCCAAGGGCAAGTTCTGGTGGCGGGAGACTGCTCGAGGGAGGCCTGGCCCCAGTAAGGCTCATGATGGAGACAGGCAACCAGATATAGAGGCAGGTGAAACTAGCAAGTTAGGGGGAAGGAGGAGCAGAAGAGGGAATGTCTTGAGAAGCTTCCAGAATTTACGGAGATCCTGTTTGAGACAGAGAGGGGCAGGAATGCCATTCCAGAGGTCCAGAGGGAGGCTCCTGCTGAAGAGAGAGATCTACCCCCACTCTCTGTTTGGAGAAGCGTTTGACTTGCAGAGAGTTGGAGCTACATGACCGAAGAACTCTAGCAGGGAGTTGTACAGGTATGTTATGTAAGGGCGCTGATAATACTTTTATCAGTGGACTTCAGGCATCGTACACTTTAATTAGGAAGCATCATGAAGGAATTTTCAGAAAACATTTGCTTTGCATTTTGTAGCAACCATCAAAAAACCAAAACATATATAGTAATCCGTGTAGTCTGAAATTGTGCATTTTCTACCCCACCCTGACGATGCCAAGTACAATGTTGGCGCAAACATACTAGATCAAATCTGTTTGGCAACCCCAGAGGTATAAAATTGTTAAGTCCATTTGTTCACCCGACATGAACGTTTGCTTTTCGTACGCTCCATGAACGTCATTTAGGGGTCACCAGAGGTCACAACTGCGAACTCTGAGCTCTCCCTTGCTACCCCTGTGGTCTCCCTTGCTACTCCTAAAACATTTTTTTCAAATTGAGGATCATGGGCTGTAGTCAGCAGCATGTGGATCTTTGTTTCTGGAGTGGCTGGTTTTCTGATAGCTATAGCCGGTAAGATAGCTCAGTGGGTTGAGTGCTGGCTGCTGCAATGTGTGTGTGATCTGCAGGTTTGACTCCCAGCAAGGTCAGCTTTCATCCTGCTGAGGTTGATAAATGAGTACCAACACAGGTTGGGTGATATTGTATGTTTAGTTATTCTATATGAAGCGCTTAAGCGTAAGTGCTATACAATAACACATCATTATCACTTGACCTTGGACATCTGCTTGCATTCACAGTGATTTGGTAAAATGGGCCTATATGCACTGATATTAATGACAAATATGGTGATCAATTCTTTTTTTTCACCTTAGTTTTTATTGGCATTTTCATAAAGTAAACAAAACAAGACTTGTAACGAACACCCCAAGTCCCCCCAACTCCCTCCCCGCTCCCCGACCCAGGATTCACGATTAGTCCAGTGCAGCAGTAGTTCTCCAAAGGTTGTCCAACCTGCCTCCCTCCCCCTACCAAGCCCTAATTGGTTCGGCTGAACTGACATAGCTTGCCCCTTCATATGTCTTCTTCGTCAGAGGCGTTTTATACTCAAAAGTCGCATGCTCCGCGGGCACCACTGCTGCCTTGTACCATCCACCAGATATGAGAGTAGTGCGTCCCAGTCCGACCTGAAGCTCAGGTGGTCTCGCTGTAGTGAGTAAGTAAGCCACTCCAGCGCCAGCAATGATCACATCGTTGCCACCCACTCATGGTCCTGCGGCGGGTCCTTCGCTTTCCATCTGCGAGCTAGGACCATAGTAGCCGCCATCATCGTTCTTGCGTAAAGCTTGCGGCCCGCCTTAGACTTAATCGATGCTAGGGACCCCCCACAGGCCCAGCATCGCCAGCCCTTTGTTCCCCCCATAGTGAAGTCCCAAAACTTGTTTGAGTGCGTCCCATATCCCCGTCCAATAAGTCTCAAGTTTTGGGCACTCCCACCATATGTGCACCCAATTTCCCAATGTACCGCATTCTCTCCAGCAAAGAGGGGATACCCCAGGGTTCATTTTGTGGCGTTTAGAGGGGGTCACGTGCCATTGGGTGAGCAGCTTCATCCACATCTCCCTTATTTGAAGTGATCGTGTTAGCTTTGGTATTTGCTTCCATAACCAACTCCAGTCGTCGCCTTCAATGGCGGACCCAGTAGCTAGTTCCCAGTTCTTCACATAGACTAGCCGTAAAGGGTCCTCTCCTGCTTTCATGTGCATATAATATGGCTGTGATCAGATGGTTGTCCCCCGAGTCCCTGCAGAGAAAACTTTCAAAGGGGGTTCGTTGTCGAGTTGCTGCTTGCTTTATGGTGGGATGGGTGAGCCAATGCCGAAGCTGACGGTATCGGAAACTTTTCTTTTCATTTAGCGCAAAGTTCATCTTACACTGTTCGAACTGCTTTACCTGCCCCCCATCGAACATGTCCCGTACCATCCTGCACCCCCCTTGATGCCAATGTTGAAAAGCAGATGTGTTATGGCCATGAGCAAACTGTGGGTTATTAAATAATGGGGTAAAGGGCGATGGATGCAATGTTAGGTGGGCTTGTTGCACTGCCTCATCCCAGGTACTGGCTACCAGGGCTAGACGGCCTGTCCTGCTTTGGCTTCCACAAGACCCCTTGAAGGTCCTCCCCCAGGACCGCCCTGTCCATGGGCCTCCATATCTTCCCCCGGTCGTCTTTTTGCCAGTCCCGGGGAACCTTCAGTTGGGCTGCCCTATAGTACCCCCTGAAGTCAGGTGATCCCATGCCCTGCGGTCAGTGGGAGCTCTCATCACCCTAGCCGCTATCCTTGGGGGACTTATTGGCCCACACGAACCTGCTGACAATTTTGTTCAGTGACCTGAAGAAGGCTGGAGGGACGTGCGCCGGCAAGGTAGCAAAGTATTACAAGAGCTTTGGGAGTACAGTCATTTTTAAGTTGTTAATACGACCTAGACAAGAAATCGCTAAGGGCCCTTAGTCAATCATCTTACTCTTTAACTTCTCCAGGAGGGGTGGATAGTTTGCCTGATACAAATGTTCCACATTTTTCGTCAATTTTACTCCCAGATAGGTGAGATAATGCTCCACCCATCTATAGGGAGAAGGAAGCTTTAAGAAATGGGCTTCTGGGATCGGGATTGTGAGGTTGAGATTTTCTGTTTTAGAAGCGTTTATTTTCAGGCCAACCACGCTACCAAAGTGAGCTAATTCAGCTTGCACTGCAGGAATCGCAGTGCTCGGGAGGGTCAATGAAAGTATCATATCATAAGCGAAGGCTGCAATTTTGTGCACTTCCGCTGCGAAGGGAATACCAGTTATGAGTGGGTTGGAACGCACTGCTTCAAGGAATGGTTCCAGATGAAGGGCATACAATATTGGGGACAGAGGGCAGCACTGCTTGGTGCCCCTCTCGACTAGCACCGGTTCAGACAGTTGTCCGTTCACCGCCAGTCTGAGGGTGGGGTGTCTATAATTGGCTCAAATCTTATCCATACATTTGGGGCCAAAACCCATCCTGACCATGGTTGCGAAGAGGAATCCTGATCAAACGCCTTCTCCGCATCAATTGCCATCAGGAGAGCGGGGACTCCCTTCTTGTGGGCCTTCTCTATTAAGTGGGCCAACCTTCTGACGTTGTCTGTGGTTTGTCTACCTCTGAAAAATCCCGACTGATCCGGGAGAACTAGGTTCGGGAGCAAATGATATAATCTTTTTGCTAAGATCTTGGCATGTATTTTAGAATCAACATTGATTAAAGCTATGGGGCGATAGGAGGTGCACTCGGTTGGGTCCTTGCCCTTTTTATGAATGAGGAAGACTTTCGCCTCCTCCATTGTTCCCGTGATTGCACTATCCCGCCCTATTTCATTAAAGAGCTGGGTCAGAATGGGGATGAGGGTTTCCCTATGCAGTTTGTAGAATTCTGGCACATAGCCATCAGGGCCCGGCGATTTAAGATTAGGTAGAGCTCTGATTGCCTCCCTGACTTCATACTCTTTAATGTCCCTTCCGAGTGTTTCCATCTCCTCTTGGGCTATACAGGGCAATGTAACCCTGTCTAGGTACTCTAGTTGGGAGGACTGCTCCGGGGTATCAGACGCATAGCAGCGATGTGGCTGCTCCTTTGATGGCCTCTGTTCGGGACCCGCGGCATCTGGCGAAATGCTAGCCTTTCTGCGCCCATCCAGCAACAAAACCCTCATCAATAGCAACGTTCGGGGCTGAGGCACTCATGACAGTCTTGGGGGGCTCCTAATACCCCTGGAACCCCCGAACAGACTGGATTGAAGCCCCCCCCCTAACTTGGAGCGTCGCTTCCAAGATGGCCGACGGGAGAAACAACCTCCGTCTGACAGCGAGAGCGGCAACCGATGCGACTGAGACACGGTACAATGGAGAGTCGAAAGCTGAGGGGAGAGCTGAATAACCAGCCCCTGCGAATCCTGAACAAGACTGGCTAACCAAAGAGATAGCGAGCCGCCTCACTCCCCCTCTCCGAGCGCAGCCGAGAGTTGTGACGGGACCCTGAGGAGCAACAGTCCTCCCCACTGCAGTGGGCCCAGCCGTGTGACGGAGTGCAGCCCTGAGACCCGGAGAGGCTGCTCCCCCGCGACTCCCTGAGTGGTGCCAACGCGACTCCGGAAGAAAGCGAAGAACGCAGCGCCGAGGTCCCGGTAGCCTCCTTTGAAGTGGAGTTCAGCCCGCGCCGGTGGCTGAACCAGCAAAGCCCTGAGGCCCCCCAACACAAACGAGTTGATAGCCCGGCCCCTAAAACCCCTGCGCCCGCACCCCGCGAGTCCGGCTGCAGGCGGTGTGGCCTAGACGGGTGTGGAGGCTGGCGGGGATGAGGCACCGGGACACAGGGAGACAGCACCAGCGCAGCGCCAAGGGAAGAGACCACGCGACTCCCGGGAAAGCCTTCGGGTGCCGAGTTCCAGCAGACGCCGTCTGAGCAGAGTCAGGCCTACGCCTTCAGCTGGGCAGGTGAAGCCGGGAGGCTCCCCCTGCATACGAGGTGAGAGCCCAGGACCCAGAGAAGCCATTTACGTGCAGCGGAGGCCCCCCCTGGCCCCTCTCCTCCGACTGCCGCATAGACAACAGCGGCTTGTGAACCATCCCTGCTGAGACCCCAGCAATACAACTCATCCTGGCCAACCCGCCATCGCTCCTCAGCTCCGGCCCAGGCTAATCCAGACCAATAACCCCCTGGGCCCATGGCGCAGTGCTCACACTAAGCCTCTCAGTCCAATAATCTCCTGGGGCGCCTCGGCCCATCTTCCTCCCCTCCAGGTTCCCTTCGCTCGAAGACCGAACCGCACTAAGGAACACTGAGCATTCCCCCCTCGCTGAGGTCAGGCTAGCAGCGCTGAGGATCTCCCCCAGATAGTCTCCTGACAACCTATAGTAAAGCGCTTCTCTCTACGGGATACCAGTCCCCCTAGCAGGCTGAGAGCTTACAGGTCGGCCCATTGAAGCCCCACTTGTCGGACTCCCAGTATAAGGCCGCATATCAGTCATGATGACGAAACCTGTTAAAGGAACCAAGCACTCCGATATCTCCACCATGCTGTTGGCAGCAGACAAAGCTAAGAAACCGGACCCTCCCAGACTCACTCCACAGAAGTCCCCGGAAGAGCAGGGAAGTTTGGCAACCAAAGGAGATATTCAGGCCTTTATGCTAGATATAAAAAAAGAATTCAGATCCTGCATGGCCGAGCTCACCACGAAACTAGAACAAACAGACCAACGAGTCACAGAGGCAGAGCAGAGGCTGGGAGAGGTTGAGGACTTGACCCAGAGTCATGACGCTAGCGTAATAGAGATGCCACAGACGATCCAGGCTCTCCAGAATAGGAGCGAAGTACTAGAATTCAAGCAAGAATACCTGGAAAATAGGGCCTGAAGAAACAGGGATCCCCTCAACAATACAAGGTAACGACCTCCCAGAATATATAGGCAACTTATTTCAAGCCCTTCTCCCACATATGGATCAGACCCAACTTATCCTGGATGGCACTCGTAGACTGCGCCCGAGACGGGGGGTAGACTCAGATACCCCCCCAGATGTGATGACCAGAGTCCACTTTTATACTACTAAGGAAGCGATCGCAGCAATAAGCCGCACCAAGGATGAACTGTCCTTCCTAAGCCCCCCGCTCCAGATATACCAAGATCTCTCCCTGATGACCCTACAAAAAAGGTGGGCCCTCAAGCCCCTGACCCTATTTCTGCAGCCCCAAAAGATTCGGTACCGGTGGCTTTTCCCCACTGCTCTTCAATTCACCTACCAAGGAACTCAGCGCTCGATAAGCCACCTGGAAGACGCTGAATCTATTCTTCACCCGGCGTCTCCAGGGAATTCGCCCTCTCATAACCCGTCCTCCGCGCCTGATGACCCAAACCGGCACCCCCGGCTGCAGCCACAACCAGCCTGGTCAAAGACGCAGAGACGCCAGAAAATAAGATAGATCCATGAGGACCAGTGCTCAAAGATCAATTACCCGTAGATGCACGAAAGATAATAATGATGCTACGGGACCCGAGCGGCCCATACCCCGCACCGAGGTGTATGTCATCATCCTACACTTGGAGACAAAAACAGTTATGTCCGATCGTCCCAGCCCCGTTGGCTATCGGGACAAAGAAGGCCCAGTTGGCCATGGGAACCGCCGAACAGGAAAAATCGGCCTCCCTCAAGTTTACAAGTTCACCCTCCCGTTGGAGAGGTCATAAAACTCGACCACTGGAGAACCGCACTGCCACCAAGTTCATACATGATGCCTGAAACCCATAGCCCCCCCCCCGCCCCCCCCCTGACGCCGCCCCAGACACTGATGGAAGATCATGTGGCACCACAACCACACCTAAAAGTGAGGTTCCTGACTATCAGCGTCAGAGGCTTAAACGCGCCGCAGAAGAGGAAAGCCACGCTACAGCGGTTGCAGAATGAAGAGGCCTCAGTTGTGTTCCTCCAGCGGATTCCACTTGGCTCCGCGACTGACCATTCCCGTTACAGTTTCTGGCATCCAACGGCGCCAAGAAGGGTGGGGCGGCGAACTCTTCGCCAAGGCACTCGGACAACAAATCCTAGACACTTTACTTTGCCCAGAAGGCCGCTTTGTAGCAATCAAATGCCGGATCTACAGCCAGCTGTACTCAATTATCTCGGTCTACGCCCCAAATGAGAAACAGGAAGAGTTCTACTCAGCCTTGAAGGAGGCCCTCCCACCATTAGTTGAGGGCCATACGATAATAGGAGGAGACTTTAATGGAGCCGCAGACCCAATCAAAGATAAGTCTCACCCCCTTGCCCGTAAAGACTATAACGTTGCAGCAGCCCTACTCAAATTATTCCGAACCCTAGATGTAGTTGACACTTGGAGAGTCTTACATCCAGAAGTCCGTGACAACTCATTCTATTCTTACGTACACAGAACCTACTCGCGCATCGACCTGCTGTTGGCTTCCCCCCAAGCGTTGGCCTTCATTGACAATGTAATCATGGGTCCCAGAATCCTATCAGACCATGCCCCGGTCATCCTAACGCTGAGAGCCCATGACACGGATCTGCTCCCAAAACGCAAGTGGTCCCTATACGATCCGATCCTGGGTGACATGTCATTGAGGGACGTGATAGCAAAAGCTATCGAAGATTACTTCAAGGAAAATACACCTCACCAGCCAACACGTGGGACGCAATGAAAGCAGTAGTGAGAGGGGTCTTAATCTCACAAGGAGCAGCTTATCACAAGAAGAAGCGACAGACCCGCCAGATCTTATGAAGTAGAGAAAGCGGAAGCTATATGTAAAGCAAAAAACTGGATGCCTAGAACCCACCGCACCCTGCAGATAGCTCGGAAGAAGCTGGAAGCACATTATGCGGAAGATACAGCCCAGATCCTGGCCAGAACTAAACAAAGCTACTATGACAAAGGAAACAAGGCTAACAAATTCCTGGTGGAAAAGCTGGTGAAGATCAGAAAGAGGGAACGCCATCCTGGGCCTCTGTGATTCCCAGGGCAGAGTCCAATTCGCGGAGGGAGATGAACAGCGTATCGCAGTAGCTCATCTTACAGACATGATGACATCATCCCCGAGATCGCCCGAAGAGCAGCACTCCTACCTTCGAAAAGCTGGCGAAGATCAGAAAGAGGAACGCCATCCTGGGCCTCTGTGATTTCCAGGGCAGAGTCCAATTCGCGGAGGGAGATGAACAGCGTATCGCAGTAGCTCATTTTACAGACATGATGACAGCATCCCCGAGATCGCCCGAAGAGCAGCACTCCTACCTTCGAGACACTGCTCTCCCCCAGATTGCTCCCACGATAAGAGACGAACTAGAGACCCTGATCACAAGCGAAGAGGTCGACAAAGTCATCAAGAGTCTCAAACCAAGGGCCCCGGGTCCGGACGGATTCTCGACCCGCTTCTACAAAATCTTCCGCCCCCAGCTGGTGAGCCCCCTGACATCGCTTTTTAACTCTTTCACCATCTCTGGACAATCACTCCATCAATGCAAGAATCGATCACAGTCCTCGCTTTGAAGCCGGGAAAAGACCCCAGAGATGTCTCAGCGTATAGACCTATCTCCCTACTAAACCTGGATGCTAACATATACTCTAAAGTCTTGGCTAACCGATTAGCGAAGGTGCTCCCAGACATCATCGATCCAGACCAGACGGGATTCATATTGAATAGATCCGCTGCAGATAACATACGCAGGGTCCTGAATCTGGTTGAAGTCACTCAGCGAGATTCGAGAAAATTGGCAGTACTGGCTCTGGATGCAACTAAGGCCTTTGACAAAGTAGACTGGTCGTTCCTCCGACTCACCCTAGAGTCCTTTCACTTTGGACCCTCATTGCAGAAACTAGTCTTGGCGAACTACCAATCCCCGAAAACCTTGCTCCGCGTCAACGGCCCTCTGTCTAACCCGATCCCCCTATCATGTGGAACCAGGCAGGGATGTCCCTTATCCCCCCTGCTCTTCGCCCTGGTCATGGAGCCCCGGGCCCAACGCATCCGCCGGTACCCCAGAATCAAAGGCCTCCAAGTAGGCCCTTCCCAACACAAAATAGCGCTATATGCGGATGACGTGATGTTAACCATAACGGACACCACCCAATCATTGAAGTCATCCCTGGCAGAAATGAATTGCTTCGGCAGGGTGTCAGGATTCGCGATTAACTTCGCGAAATCATCAGCTCTAGGGGTGAGACTGGAGCTGGAAGATAAAGTTTCCTTCAGAGCCCTCTGCTCGATCCAACTTAGCGAAAAGTCGATTCCCTACCTAGGAGTTCAAATCACAGCCCGGCCAGAAGATACCTACCAGGCGAACTTTCAGCCGTTATTCAAGTCCTTGGAAGAAGACCTCAATCGCTGGCTCTCACAGGATATCTCGCTGCTGGGCCGCATAGCGGCATGTTAGATGAACCTCCTCCCACGGCTCCTATATGCTTGCTCAGCCCTCTAGTTTTGATCCCCCGGCCCCCACTCCTGCACCTCCGGAGGAAGGTGCTACGCTTTATCTGGAAAGGTAAAAAATCAAGGATCCCGCTGAGAATGATGCTGAGCAGTCCGAACCTAGGAGGCCTGGGGGTCCCAGATCTTCAGAAATACCAGATAGGGGCCCAGCTAGCTCACACTCAAAGTTGGACTATCAGCTTGAACCGGTTAGGATGGGTAGAGATTGAACAATCCCGCTTACCCCTCCCCTCCGCTTCCTCCTACATCTTCCTCCCGCTCTACGGAGAACGTGGCCGGCCATCCTTTCCTCCACCAAGCACACTCTGAAAGCATGGGAATGGACAAGTAAACATAGAGGCATCCCGAGAGACCTAGGCCCATCTGCCCCAGTATTTCAGAACCTGGCGTTCTCAACAGGGGCCCACCCCGCGAACTTTAAAAAACTGGATCGCCGGAGGCCTCAGCTCCCTAGGTCAGCTCTTTGAGAGGAATCAACCACTCACCTCTGAACAATGCAAAAGCACCTTTAGGTTGTCGGAAACAGACAGATTCCCATATGCGCAACTACGACACTGGTGCTCTCATCCAGCAATGCGCGTGGCAGCGACACGAGATCTGGACCCCACAGAGCTGACAATCGCAGACCCTCCAAACCGTGGACGAATCTCGACGATGTACAAGCTGTTGCAGTCAAATCTTCTCGTCGCTAGAGCAACCTACATGAACCAATGGTAAACAGACCTAGGTCACTCGATAGAAGACCAGGCCTGGATAGACATTTGGTCTGGCACGCGGTCCTCCTCCTTCTGCATCACTAATCGAGAGTGTGCTCACAAACTGCTCCTAAAATGCTACTACCCGCCGCTCCGATTACACCACTTCAACCAAACCTTGGACCCCCGATGCTGGCGCCAATGTGGCCTCCAGGGATCGTTCATCCATATGTGGTGGTCTTGCCCAGTGATCACAAACTTCTGGCCCCATTGCATCGCCGCCATAGCACACATAACTGGGATAACACTGCCTTTGGAGCCGGAACCAATTCTATTAGGAGCCCTGATCCCTGGCATATACCCAAGATCGGGCAGAGGGGCTACCCGTCTAACTCAGCTGCTCCTAGCCGCTAAAATCACGGTGGCAGGAACTTGGAAATCACCGGAAGGCCCCCTAATGATCCTATGGTGGCTGAAACTATGGGACATTTTTATAGCGGAAAAGATTACGGTAGCAAACGGAGGTCTCCTTCACCGCTTCACAAACATTTGGTCTCCAGTGATAGACTACAACCAGAGCTATCCAGCTCTAACTTTCAAGCCACGTTCAGTGGTAAACGCTCTATTGGCTGAGAGCTCAGCTATGATGCAACGAGCAGAAGAGCGAGAACTAGACGATAACTGAGGGTTAAAAGGAATGGGACGAGCTTGGGGGGAGGCGATCAGTGGGCTTGATAGATGGCTAAGATTTAATATGCTGTAATGTATGTTTCTCCTGTGTGTCGACCAAGAAATAATCTTGTTTAAAAAAAAGAATCGGGCAAATTCCCTTAAAATGTCCTCATTTTTAGTGCTGGTGCTCGCTCCTTCCACCTTAATTTTCAATATTGTCTTCTCCCTCGGGTCCTTTCTAAGCATTCTCGCGAGCAGTCGGTCTGCCTTATTGCCTTTAATATAACATTTCTGCCTAAGACATAATAGGCTTAATTCAGCAGCTCTAGTCTGGATCAGGTCCAGCTGCGCCTGAACCACCCTGTACTCCCTTTTAGCAGCCGGGGTCTGATTTATTCCCATTTTTGCAGTTACCCCCCTGAGTGCTTCCTCCAGGCGTGCCTCCTCTACTCTTAATTCTCTATCCCTTCTCCCCTTAAGCGCTATTATCGCTCCTCTCAGGGTCGCCTTAAAGGCATCCCACCTAATCCAGGGTGTTGTGTCCTCTACTGGGTTCTCCGCAAAGAAACGTTCAATTTCATCTTCGATCTCTCGGACCAGAACTTGATCTTTGAAGAGGGCGGAGGGATAGTACCATTTCCACAGTTACCAGGGTCTGCCCTTCGCTTTCAGGGTTATAATCAAGGGGGCATGGTCGGAGAGGGTAGTGGAGCCCATGGTGATATCCAGCGCCCTTCTCAGAAGGGTAGCAGACAGCCAGATATAGTTTATTCTTGAGTGGGACCGGTGCGCATGTGAATAAAAAGTATACCCCCCAGCCTCTCCCTGTATCTCACGCCACGCATCCACTAGGCCCAGGTTACTGATTTTCTCCTTCAGAACTTGTCAGTTTCCCTTGTGGGCCTCCCCATCCCGCCGATCTATCCTTTGCCGGGTCCCATGCGATGTTGAAATCACCAGTAAGGACAATAGGGGACTTAGCGGACTTCTCAAGTTTTCCCAATGCGCTCTGAATAAAGGGGTCTTGAGCCATATTTGGGGCATATATTGTCGCCACAGTGAGAGAGAGATCATTGCCCTCCAGGGATACTGCCAGGAACCTTCCTTGGTCGTCTACAACCTTCCCAGTAATATGTAGCTCCAGCCCGTCCGTAAGTGCCAGTAGAACCCCCACTTTCTTTTCAGATTGGGTAGCTTGCATTGCCCTAGAATAGCCCCACAGCTTAACCCTTCTGCCGTCAGCCGTTTGGATATGAGTTTCTTGAAGAGTGATAATGTCCGGCCTTTTGCGCCTGATAAAGCGCTCTACTTTCTTACGCTTAGTCGGCGAATTGAGGCCGTTAATATTGAGGGAAAGGATTCTCATTGCTCGTTGGTTAGGCATGGTGGTTCAAAGCCCTACAGTATGGGTCACGTGGGCCCCCCCCCTATTGTCCCGTCCTCCTCCCTTGGGATTCCTCCTATGGTGTACGCTGCAGACCCCTTTTTTTTTAATCCGGATCTCTGGTTCTCCCAAACCCCCAGTCCGCCCCCCTCCTTCCCCCATCCCTCACCCCTGGCAGCGTGAGACGACTGGCCTCAGCCCCCCTCGAATCCAACCTCGAGAGTCGTCCCATCGCTTGCCTTCCCAGTGTTCCAACGCAGGACTTCCCCCGTCCCATTCTAAGGAGTAAATGCCCCTCTCCTCCCCCCCAAGGCCCTTTAGGTATTGCTGAAAACCTCGATCTCGCCTCAGTCTTTCCCTGCTTCTTATGCCCACACTAGGCATCCTTGCATTACTTCTCCCTCTGGATTCTATGTTGGTGGTCGCCCCTTGTAAGCATCTGGGCCCTTCTTAACACCTGCCCTCTCCATTGTGATGACTTTTTCAAGACTGGCTTGTCGAGTTTCCGTTCTTCCTAGTCTTCTTTGAGCGGGCCGTAGACCATTCCCATTCTCTACGTCCAGTTCCCTGGTTCGGAGTCGGAGTAGGTGGCAGTGGAGCATCCTCCTCAAGCCCCAACAGGGCGATACCCTGTTCACAGGTGGTTATCTTCTGTGCCTTTCCTTGCCACATGAAGGCCAGGCCGAAGGGATGTAGCCATCTATAACGAGTACCCTGGGCTCTTAAGTGTGCGAGCACTGGGCCCATCCTTCGACGTTTGTTTAGTGTTGCTTGCGCCAAAGCCTGATAAAGCGCAATCTCTGTGCCGTTATACGTAATTCTACCTGCCTTGCGTGCTGCTGAGAGGATTTTCTCCTTCGTCGAATAGCTATGCAATGCCACTAGGACATCTCTAGGTCTAGCACCTGGCTCCACTTGTTTGGGGCCCACTCTGTAAATCCTATCAAAGGCCACGTCCATCATCCCTGGCGCCTCCAGGAGATCCACAAAAATGCCCTTCACTACTTGGGGGAGATCCTGATCCTAGGTGTCCTCCGGGAGGGCCTTAATGCGGATATTCGAGCGCCTGGACCTGTTTTCCAAGTCTTCCACCATGGAGTTCCAGGTTGTACGTGGGCGTCGCCAGAGTGTCCAGGAGTGAATCCGTCTTTCGTGCGTCCTCGGCTAAGTCCCTAAGTCTATTTTACTGATCTCTCTTGATCCCCTGAATGCCCTCCGTCAGGTCCTCCCTGAGGGCGTCCATTTGCTTTTGGCCCGCAGTGGTGATCTTTTCTACAATATCGGCCAGCAGGAGCTTCAGTGCTGATTGCGTGACGGGTTGCCCCTGGGCTTCCAGGTCCGCCAGTGGTTCCCCTGCCGGCCCGTCGTTGGGGGTCGTTCACTGGGCATCCTCCGAGTCCTTGGCCCATATCTTTTGTCAGTGCGTTCTCCTGTAGCCACCTTAGGGGCCTTTGGAGGGATTGGGTGTCCTTGATTTTGTTCTTAGACATGGTGGCGGCTCCGCCTGATATTGTGCCAGTTGTTTGAGCTTCTGGGTTACTCCAGGGGGGCGGGGCCCACAGGGTCGTCCTAGTCTCCGCGCCCGGAGAGCCTCTTCGCCCTCTATGCGTAGAGCTGGGTGATCGTCCGAAAGGGGGAACCCTCGTGGCTGCTGGTGACCTTAATAGTTCTCTAGGCAGCACTGCAGCTCCCCAACTCAGCCCAGGGTTCACACCAGTGGCGGGGCCTCACTGCCCACCGAGCAGGGGGAAAATCCTGGGCTCTGATGTGGTAGAAGTTCGCTTCAGGATCCGCAGGGCAGGGGCTGCGGATGTCACCAGGAGGGCCCCTGAGGGTTGCGCCTCTCAGCTGATGTGGGGATCTGCGTGCATCTGTCCCATCTAGGGGCCCCTATGCACGAGAGAGGGCCACAAAAAAAGGGGGGGCCCCTCTTCTCTCCCCTCCCCAACGGTGCTCTCCCCAGCTCAGATCACTGTCCAGGTGCAGGCAAAACAATGGTGGCAAGGGGAACACACTCTTGTGCAACCCCAGGGAAGGCAGGAAAATGACACGTGGATGATGGAGGGGGTAGGCGCAGGAAGGGGGGGCCACTGCTCTCTCTCCCCAGTTAAGCCTGTACCTCCGATGTGCACGCTGGGGTGTGATGTCCTCTGCTTCCAGGGAAGTCTTCGTGCTCCAGGACCTGCTGCTCCTTGCACAGCGCCGCCACCGGTGGCCGTCCTTCACGAGGTATGGTGTGCTGTACCGGAAGGGGCCTCCCTCTTCCAGGAGCACTCAACGCACTCAGTGCCCCTCCTCTGGTATGGGATACTCTTCTCCTTGGCGGCGTAGGCAGCGCTGCCCGGCGGCACGCTCCGTCCCCCCGGCTTGTCACAGGTCTTGTCTCAGCCCCCAATCCTCCCCAAGATGGCGAGGAGGCGCGTCGTAGCTATGGGGGAAAGAGCCTCAGGGGGTCTGCCTGGGGCTGCGCCGCAGGCCCTCGCGGGACGCTGTCCTCTGGTTCCTGGTGAGGTGCGGACCCCGCCTCCTCCTGCGCTGCTGGATGGGTGTCGGTCGTCTGGCGCTGTGCAGGCGCCGCACTGTCCGGAGGGCAGCACTAATGAAACCCCCGGTCCGCCACCCCCGATTCTCGCCGGGGATAATCTCTGCCCGTTGGGAGGGGGGCTCGCCGTCTGCTGAAATCGCCAGGGGAGGGCTACCACTCTTGGCGGGCAAGTCTTTTGGGCCTTGAGGTTGGGAGCTTGGTGGCCGCGGTGTTCACAGCTTCGCAGCCATCTTGGAATCATGATCATGGTGATCCATTCTTGTATGATATTTATATCACTTTACAGTGATATTGTAACAATATTTTTCGTAGTATACTTAGAAACAATGCTATGTGATGCCACTTTCTGTTTTGTCGAGGGGTGAAAGGTCATGTTCTATCACTTTCCGTGATTTCACTTTGGGGTGGAGTCAATTACTTCTCTTCTTGGGATGTCATCAGAGGTCAAGGGTCGTGTGTTGTCACTTCCGCTATCCCTGGCATTTTGGTGAAATGATGTTGTAAGTTATTTCAATCCGGCATACACCTAAGTCAACGTCTAGCGTGTAATGCACAACTGAAATCCTTATTTATTTGTGCCTAAAAGTTCTTTTATTCTGAACAATGTACCACTAATATCACGCCCCTCTCCTGGAACCGCCCTGGTCACACTAAACCTGGAATCAGGCTGGTTTGCAAAGTTAAGATATTTATTTATGTATTTAAAATGTATCACACTATGTTTTAATGGGTACACAATCACCAATGGGGTGATATAACACTCAATAATCTCTTTAGTACACAAGGAATAATAATGAGCAAAACAATTCAGCTCAGAAATAATACTTTTGTGTGTGTTCAGATCAAATAGCAGCGTGGTTACTATTTCCCCCTGCACACCCCTCAACCCCCCCCCCCCCCCCAACAGGCAATATAAAGAGATAGGAGGAGAGAGAGCAGGTATTCAGGAATGGCCGAATTCAAACAAAATATCAATCCCAATTTCCCCCAGCAACACAAGAGAAAAACAAAATTAATTGGCAAGCGGTCAGAATGGTTTTAAAGTTATCTTGAGAATGGATTGGGTAAAAACACTAAATATGGTTTAAATTGCTGAAATTGTTTAAATTCTTATGGGAGCCGCTTTGGATAGTTGCACACAAACACTAGCAATGATTTGATACTAAGAAGCAATTTAAAATCTTAGAATTAAGGTCGGAAGCAATCAAAAGCTGTTTTACACGTGTCAGAATTTCCCTAAAACGAAATTGGCGGCAAACTGTTTTTGCGCGATAATCGCGACTACGGGAGAACCATATTGATTTGGGATGCGGTTTTAGATGCAAATCGAAGCTGTGGATGTTAGCTACAAGCAGAAGTTGACATTTCGTTTCTAGCACAAAAATGGGAAGAAGATATGGACGTTTTAGTGGTGGTCGTTTTTTTTTTAGACAGGCGCAAAAATGGGAAACAGGAATGCACTTTTAAAAGACAAATGGGATTTCTTACACTAGATTATGACTATAGAAAAAGAGAATGCCACACATGAATCTCCACAGTTCCTGGCCCGGGAACCCTTCACGTGGTGGATACTCAATTTCTTTCTGGGATTCAATTTAGTTACTCACAACACTAATGACTTATGATTTTAGAATACAAATAAGAGAAACTCAGCGCAAGAAAAATTCGGACAATTCAAAAATACTCCTAACAATATCAGGTTATGAAGACAAGATAGGGTGGGTTTAAGATAGGGATTAACTATGGACAGTAAATATGCTAGTGACACAGTTCTATCTATAGATACTCACTAGATATGTTTTAAACGGAACCGTCAGGATTCTGGTCCATCAAGATTTCTGGTCAGGGAAGGGAATCTGGTTCTTGGGCAGACAGCTGGCCACATCGGATTGGACTGGGTCTGTTCACAGCACGGCACAGGACTGGATCAGATCTGCAATGGTTCTGGTCACGGCACTGGTCTGGATTGGATCTTTTGGTTCTGATGATAATTATTTTCAGCAGGCAAGCAGTACAGCACAGCCCGGCTGTCTTTTGGTTCCCCTTAGGTTTCTGGGGTTGGTTCTGGTCTGGAAATTTAAGGCCTAGGTGAAAATGGTTCAGCTACGCAATGGGCCTTTCTGCTTTTCCAAGTTTCTGGAGTCTGGAGCAAATAAGATGGATAGTTCTGCAACAGGATAGATAGTTCCTCCACTCACTACACCAATCCATACCTTAATAACACTGCCTTATGGCTCCAACACTTTGCCTCTAGACCCACTCCGAACCAATTGTGCCCTCTTACTATCAGAATACGCCAGACTTGACTCAAGACTCAATCATGCCTCTCACCAACATGTGACACCATTTCGACATAATAAACACCCTCAGACTATCGCTAGGACCACTCCCCCCGCCACTCTCACCTACCTCCCAATCTAACCTCCCTGCGGCAAACATCATCAAAGGGGCATTAATTAATGTCTAATCCCTCACAGCCCGAACACTAGAAGTGGCAGACCTCAACCTAACCCACGATCTTGCCTTTATGGCCATTACTGAAACCTGGCGTCATGCGGCCTCTGGCCCATTACTCCCTCTTGCTATTCCCATAGGCTACAACATTATCAGACACGATCGCAATACTAATCACTACAAAAGTGGTGGCATTGCCATCATCCATAAAAACTCTCTAAACTTCTGCCTCTCCTCTGTGCACCAAATCTCTTCTATGGAAGGGCTAACAGCAAAATTAGCCCTCACCCCCAACCACACCATCACATTACACTTACTTTACCGGCCACCAGGGCCACTATCCAATTTCGCTGAAGACCTCTACAACATTCTTACAGACAACATTAAAACCAACTCCCAAATTACTGTACTTGGCGACTTTAACTTTGGTCTCACCGACCCTAATGACACTGCTTCCTTGACGATTGACAACATGCTCACGAATGCAGGCTTTACGCAGCACATTAACCTACCCACACATTCCAAGGGTAGAATGCTTGACTGGTTAGCTGACCTCAATTGTCCGATCAGTGTCATATCTAACCAACCCTGTGCGTGGACCACAACTTAATTACTTTTAATATCCTCGCCAAAACTATTAGCTCCACTCCAGCTGTCACACCTGCTATTCCCACACGAAATAAGCAAGACTTCTCCCCCTCATCCTAGCAGTCCTCAATGATCAGGTACTTACATGCTCTGACCCCACTGCCTTGGTTGACACCTTCAACCACTCGATGCTAAAAGCCCTTGACCTCATTGCCCCAACTAAACTGAGAAAACCTAAACCACAAGCTCATCTTAACTCCTGGTTCACACCCCAGCTTAGAACTTTGCGCAAAGAAAAACGAATCGCGGAATCACACTGGAAAAGCAACCCTTCGGAAGCTAATAAATCTAGCCTCCTTCTAGCAACCTTAAAGGAATGGTTCGCCCAAAAATTTTTATTGCAAAAAAAGATGGGCAATAATAAGAAAAATAGATTGCCACTTTTATTTTAAGTCCATATGTAAAATTTTGAGCAAATGAAGTTCAAAATGTACAAAAGGAAGCACATGGGGGCATCCATTTTGTGAAATCGATGCCCGCCTGTGCTTGCTTTTGCGGCACTAATGAAGGAAAAGCCAGCCAGCTGTAGTAAACAAAAGCTACCACTGGTTGGCTTTTCCTTCATTGGTGCCGGGACTCGCAAGACGGAGTCCAGAGACTACAGGCAGAAAAGCTGCAGCTGCATCTCGATAAGTGCTGTTTATTTTAAAAAAAATAAGCACTTGCTTTGTTTTTTTTTCTAAGCTGAAGGAGCCCGGTAAATTTAGGAATAAAACACAGCTTTAAAAACATTGTATTTATGTTTGCGGTAAATTTTGAAGCTAACGCAAACATAAATACAACGTTATTGTGTTTGAAAACGCTGTGGGTTTTCTTGCCCATCTTTTTTGCAATAACATTTTTTGGGCGAACCATTCCTTTAAACTACAAGGAAGCCATACTCCAGGCAAAAAAAGACACTTACAACAAACGCATTGAGCAAGCCAAATCAAACACCAAAGAACTTTTCAGAATCCTAAAAGAACTTGAAACTCCTGTCACTGCACCTGACACCTGTATCAAAGATAGCACTTGGTGCAGTAATATCCAAGAGGCTCTCCTTGGCAAGATTGCCTCCCTCCAAGTCAAAATTAATAATAAACAAACTAGACTACAATCCAACTTGCAATCCAATTCTCTCCCAATTACAAACAACTCTATCCCTGATTCCTTGACTCCTTTCAGCTTCTCTCCACTCTCTATTACTGAAGTGGAAAATATCATCAGTAGCCTTAAACCCTCTAATTGCCAAGGGGATCTCTGCCCCGCGCCCATCATCAAGGAAGCAGCTCATGAGCTAGCTCCATTCATCACCACAATCATTAATTCCTCCTTCAGCACTGGGATCGTACCCGACAACCTGAAGGATGCTTGGGTCATCCCGCTCTTGAAAAAACCAACATTGGACGCCAGCATACCCACCAACTATAGGCCCATCACCACAGTGACGTTTTTACTAAAAAAATCCTTGACCGAGCCGCCTACTTACAAATTCAAGATTACCTTGAATCCAATAAACCTCTCGGACTAAAGCAATCTGGGTTTCGACCGCGTCACGGCACTGAAACTGCCCTTATAGATCTTAAAACTCAGATCGAAGACCTAAAAGACAAGGGCAAAATTGCACTACTATTCCTCTTCGACCTCTCTGCGGCCTTTGATCTCGTCAATCACCAAATACTGTGTCAACATCTCAAATCAGCTGCACACTTTTCCGACAAAGCCACAGCCTGGATTAGCTCTTTCCTGGACAATAAATCGATGCGTGTCTTTTCTCCATTAGCTGCTGCCTCGCCCTCACCTGTCACCTGCGGGGTGCCACAAGAATCTTGTGTCTCCCCCACGTTGTATAATGTGTTCACAAAACCTCTATTTGATATCTTGGATTATCTGGGTGTCACATACACCAATTATGCTGATGACACCCAGATACTCATCCCTATCTCAGGAGATTACTCAACCGACTCTCTCTCTGTGAATGCCATCTACCAAGTCATCCAAGCTTGAATGGCGCAGCATGGACTCTGTCTAAATGACGAAAAGACAGAGCTCCTTATTCTTGGCTCGCCCCAAAAACTAACCAAACTTGACCCTGCATTCAAATCCTTCACCATCGATGGCAATACTATCATGACTGCCAAGGACACTAAAACTCTAGGGATTTATATCGATTCTACTCTATCCTTCGTCAGACAAACTAATGCAGTTCCTCTGCAGCGGCATACACCTGCAAGCTCATTGCAGCCAGCCGCCCTTTCCTATCCACAACCAATTGTGTTACACAGGCCAGGACTCTTGTGCTGTCTAAAATTGATTATTGTAACGCCCTCTACCTGGGTACCAATGTTGTAACTTAAATAAGTTACAAATCGTTCAAACAATGCTATCAGAGCAGCACTTAATATCTCCAGGAACCAACACATTTCTGACACCAGACGCAACATACGATGGCACTCAGTCCCACAGCGTATCTCACTGAAAACACTGGCCCTCACTCACAAATGTCTCTACAACCAAGCACCCTGTTACCTGGCCAATAGATTTGCCCTCCACAACTCCAACATACCCCGCAGAACGGCTCAGACCAACTGCCTCTTTATACCTCGCTTCAACCTTCAAAGAGCAGGCGGAACTAGCTTCCCAGTAATGGCAGCTAAACTATGGAACACGCTCCCCAATGTGCTAAGAGCAGAGCCCTCCTTCCTCAGATTCAAACACTTGGCTAAAGCCTGGCTGTCCGCCCAAGACCCCGCTTCCTCTAGCCAACCTCCCCCTAAGTACTAACAAACTGCCTCACCTTTTGTATAGAGGCTTAGCTATGATGTTCACTGTGTAACTGTCCTGTAGATATCTGTAACTTAATTTGTAAATTATAAATGCTTTGTCTGCCTTATCATGTTGTAACTAAGTGATGCGCCCGGATGCCCGTGGGCCTGGTGCGCTCTATAAATAAAATAAATACTAAATACTAAACGGGGTGCTCCGCCAGCATTTGGATAGTGGGTGAATCTGTCTGTCTTTTTCTGCCCTCTGCTGTCTGTATTCATGCTTATGATAAGGGGGGTGGGTGTGTGTGTGTGTGCTGGTTTAGCCTAAGCTCGCCCCTTTGACAGGGATTGGTCAAGGTCTCCTCTTTGCCTTGATAGGAGGAGAGAAACAGGGTGTCACCTTTATGGTGTGGGTTTATGAGGCCTAGAGTCCACCCCTAGCCACTTGAACACAACATCTACTTTTGGTACAGTACATATTTCCACATGTGCAACCTCTATAACAAACATATATACAGATTACATATTTTGTGTAGCAGATACTCCTCCAAGCCCCGTCGCTGTGGGATCTTGTCTGCTTTTCACAGAATTTTGCCCTTTTCATCTGGAACACAATGTCCAATTTAGGAGCAAATTGCTACAAATGTGTGCGTTGAACATGGGCATACATGTATAAAGTTTCATACTTCTATCAGCAATACATTTAGTGTAATATCACATTTTCTGCTGTTTCTTCCCAGAACATGTCAGTGTTCTGGCGCCTTTTCACCCGTGCCTCCAGAAATTACATTAACAATGCTGTTATTTCTATATTTTGCACAATTTTACATAGTAAGTTATCAGTCTTTTTAAAATATGCCTTTTGTCCTTGTTAAGCAACAAATGGTTGTTTAGCTCCACCCCTTTGGTCTCTCCCTGGGACCCAGGAGAATCTCCTCCTTGTTTCTCCTGGGCAGAAGCCTTTTACAACCCTTCACACCTCACATTTTCTTTAGCTGGAGGCTGTCCATTGTCTTCTCCCCCCTGCAGACCAAATTCTTCCCCCCACCCTATAATCATCACATAGGTGTGATGTCCTACTGGGGAGGAGCTGGAGGGAGAGGCCTTGCCTCTGGGAGGAAAGCTGTTATTCCAGTTTGGGTGGCTTTTAGCCAGGCTTAAATTTAAATGTTAATTCTGTCACATTTTTTCTTATCTTAAAACAAACTTGTGATTTCAAACTAGCAGCTAGAACACTTATTCCAGATTCTACACCATGGGCTCAAACAATTACAACATAGGTTACTCCCAGTAAAAGGCCACTTAGATTTCAAACATTTGATTTCAGTTTATACAGGTTTTAAAGTTTATCATGCAGGCTTCTGACAGCTGTCATTCAGGCGGCCGATGGTACTGCGCCCAGATTTTGACAGATTCCACAGGCAGGCAACTTTTGCTGTGGATGTTTCTTTGATACTTTCAGCTTTTCAAGACATTGGCCCTCATTACAACACCGGCGCTAAACCATGACGCTATTAGCACCATGGTTGGTGCCGGTGTTGTAACGGGTCCGCCATGGTTCAATGGAGAATTACCACCCCATTCCAAGGTTGGCGGGGCGGTAATTCCCCATTGAACCATGGCCCTTTCCCATTCCCATTTTCGCCCCATAGGGCTCTATGGGAATGGGGAAGGCGCTAAGTACGGTACCGCAAATTGTGGTACCGTACTTAGCACCAAGGTCCCTTTGCGTATCCCTACTTTAACGGCTGGTCTAGACCAGCCGTTCAGGTCGGGTCCCGCAAAGGGACCTTGTAGTAAGGCGCTGTGTTTAACGGCGCCGCAGCCTTTTACGGCGCCGTTAAACACTTTGCGCCAGGGTCGTAATGAGGCCCATTGTGAGTTCACAATGATTTCTTGAACTAAGTGAATTGTAGCACCCAGCAAGAATTCTGGATGTTTTGTGCCAGCATTCTGCAGTTTCAGCAGCAAAGAAAAAAGATTGAAAGCAAGATTTTTGGATTTCCTTTAGCAGAGCACTGCTTTTCCCTCTGTACTCCATTTTCACTTGTTGTGGAGCCCAGTGACATATTTCAGGAGTGGGATCTCTGTTCCACCACTGACAACATGCGTGGTAGATTGGGCAGCCATCTTTTTGTGCCTTGCAGAGCGTGATTTTCAGAGGTTTTGGCTCGCACAAGGGTTTTGCAGCCATTTTGATGTTTCTGGCACCATCAGAACACAGTGATGCCGCATGGCAGAGCAAAAAGTGGGTTGAATCATCCCACAACGTCCCCGATACGTTCCACCCATCTTCAGTGATCATCATTTTTCCATCCACCCCGTATAATTTCCCCTCTGTTGGTGTACCCCATTTTGTCCCATGCCATCCATCACCTTGTCCATAGCCATCTTTGGTTGCACATTCTTGTCCCAGTTCACTGCAATGTCTCCAATGGCAAAAGCCATATTAAAAATTATTTAAATTATCTATTCGCTTCCATGTTATCATACATCCACGAAAGAACAGGCTTTGAGGATTTTAATGACATTTTCAAAGTTTTTGTTCTTTACAGAGTTGCTGTGAATATTGTTCTTGAGGGTGGTTGCTGTTGTGGCGAAAAGGGGTGACTACCCATTGATTGTTTATTTTGGTTTTATGTTGCGAGAAGCTTATTTCTTCCTATTGCTCTTGAGAATCTGCCATGTAGATACACTTTCCTGTGGGGCCATATGCATTTAGGACCTACAGAGAAAACATTACTGTGCACAGTTTAGTGCTTTCAAAACAGGTTATCAAGTTTGACTATTGTATATAGTAATTCACCTATGCTTTATTTATGCAGGAAAGGCGAAATTGCATGTTGGTGGAAAGCCCAAGAGAACTCATGGACTGCACAAAACCTTGAAACAGGTAATTTTCTATTTTTTTATAATCCTGTTCCTTTGGTCACTTTTTGGGCAAATTGTTAAATGATGTACGCGGACTGATTGATTTTCATAGATCATGTTTATGAACTATATGCTCCTTATTTTGGGTAGTGGATTGACTGACAACATGTGTAGCTATAAACTTCTAGAACAACAGTATTATCCCTTGAGTCACTATACTACTAGATGCCTATCTTATCTGAGCAGCCTAATATGTGTGTGTCTCTTCCAGAATCGAAGTATTCAAAGGGATGCTCTTCAAATCAGGTTGAATAATTATGCAACAGTTGATTGTCATTCGAAGTTTGAAGAACCATTCTGTAGATGGTTGTCAGTGAGATCTTTATTGGCAAATCCCCAAAACCCATCTTGTACTAATGGATTTTCAAGATCCTGATTTAAACTTTAGGAGCTTCTAACTAATTAGGCCAACAAAGCATTGTTTGTGGTAACTTTAACCAATAACATTTAAGTAATATTTTATATACGATGTAACGAAGCATCGTTTTTAGCTTTGGCTCATTTAGTTGTCCACTTTAAGCCCAGCTAGATGTGAGTCAAAATTAATGCTATATATGTTTGGACCTGAGAGTTGGTATATTAGAGGCAGCTAAAGTACCTGACTGTTCTTTGGCCATACCTTCTTGTGTCTCGGTTAGCAGCCATTTTAGATTCAGGCATTTGTTATTTTTCGTATAGCCATTGGATTCTTAATTTCAGGCAGTGGGCCTGTACTCCTTTGACAATTAAAGTCATTGGCAATCAGTGTCTACCATTGCCGACAATCACCAAACATGGCAATTGTCATTACCCATTGTTGGTAAACTGTCGACTGTTACTGGACAATACCACGCAGGCTACCTACATGGTCTCTCTGTTTAGGTTCTGGGAGGAGGTTTGCACGACTGAAGTAGTTCTCTTTAGCGATGCCAAAACAGTTCTCTTTGCCAATGCTTATTCCTCATGTATCCGAACATAGGCATAGCTTATTCACGATTTTCTTGTTATCCTGAATGAAGCTTTAACTAGGGGCAACTTCATGGTACTCTTTCTTCACTAGTTGTGTTGAGCAAAACGTAAAAATATATTACAGTAAAAGGATGTGCATGAGCTCTGATAGTCGTCATGTATGGAAAGTCACAGTTGAGATAATGTGGAAATTCCTCAACAGCATCCTATCATAAAAGTAGCCAAAGGAAAGTTGGACCAGCAGATGTATCCAAAACCATAACTGTACAAAATGGAAAGAGCACCATGTATACACTGTCTGCAAAAACTACTACCTCTCCATCCTAGGATCATTATTACTACTCGTAAAACATGAATACCTTCACCTGTATTTAGAAGCTTGGAACAGTTTTTTTAAATAGAGATAATGTATATGTATATATTTATATAAAGCATGCCTGCTTTATTTATTGACTTGTTGAAGTTTAAACACAATGAACCTACATAAAGCACAGACGCACTCTATTGATACAACTGAATCCCCCAAATGTAGGTTTTGAACAAAGAGGAGCAATAAAGCAGATGGTTTGCCATGTTTACATGTAAATAATACACTTGCCCTTTAAGGTACCAAGCTACAAAAGCCTCCTATAATGCCATCTAGCGGCAGTTGAAGCTCAGTTCACTCTTCACACTCAGGCCGATTCATGGAAATAATGTGCGCGGAAAAACCGGCGCACGCGTGCGAAAACGTGCGATAGGCAGTGCCACAGAAAAAATCGCAGAATAACGCACAGAAAACAGCGCACATCCATTCATGGAAGCACGGGCACGAGCAAAATGTGGGATGTGCGCTGAAAAAGTGCGCGCCGCATGCTAGCGCACAGGTCATCTAACGCTGTGCGATAAAGCCACAGCGAATTCGCACATAGCGCGGCGCACATCCCAAAAGTAGGCGGAAAACGGGGCGTGACACGCGGAATGGGGAACAACTCGTGAAAATGTGGGCGTCACAGGGGAGGTCCAGGAGGCAAGTGCGCGGAATGCCCAGACGCTCGCCTACAACAGGCATTCATGGAATCGAATCGGGTAAAACAGCGCACGGCCAAAGACGCGCACAGGCTCATACCCGTATGCCACAGAAAGCAGGCGGTAGCGTCCCAATACATGTGCGCCAAAATGTGCGCTTAAAAAATACCGTATACATAGCTCAGCGATTGTGCCTGGGGGAGCGTGTGCGTGCATTTCAGGTGTGCGCGCGAAGTTTTACACGCGTTTTGGCTGGGTGCGTGTATCTCAGGGGTGCGCGAGAAGTTCTACACGCGTGAGGGCTGGGTGCGTGTATTTCAGGGGTGCGCGAGAAGTATTACACGCGTGAGGGCTGGGTGCGTGTATTTCAGGGGTGCGCAAGAAGTTTCACACGCGTTTTGGCTGGGTGCGTGTATCTCAGGGGTGCGCGAGAAGTTCTACACGCGTGAGGGCTGGGTGCGTGTATTTCAGGGGTGCGCTAGAAGTTTTACACGCGTGAGTGCTGGGTGCGTGTATTTCAGGGGTGCCGCGAGAAGTTTTACACGCGTTTTGGCTGGGTGCGTGTATCTCAGGGGTGCGCAAGAAGTTTTACACACGTTTTGGCTGGGTGCGTGTATTTCAGGGGTGCGCGAGAAGTTCTACACGCGTGAGGGCTGGGTGCGTGTATTTCAGGGGTGCGCGAGAAGTTTTACACGCGTTTTGGCTGGGTGCGTGTATCTCAGGGGTGCGCGAGAAGTTTCACACGCAATGGTGCCTGGGGAAGCGGGGTGCGTGTATTTCAGGGGCCTGCGGGGGGTTTCACACGCGATGGGGCCTGGGGGAGCGGGGTGCGTGTATTTCAGGGGCCTGCGGGTGGTTTCACACGCGATGGGGCCTGGGGGAGCGGGGTGCGTGTATTCCAGGGGCCTGCGGGTGGTTTCACACGCGATGGGGCCTGGGGGAGCGCGGTGCGTGTATTCCAGGGGAGCGCGGGTGTATCCACACGCGTTTGGCAGTGTGGGTCCTCCCAGATGTCCCCTTTACCCCCTCCACGGCCCCTGCAGGCAGCCCACACCACAGGGGACTACCCTGCACCCCTGGTCATGTCCCGCAGGCAGCCCATCCACCATGGGCATGGCCCCCAGCCAAGCCACATGTCCCCTTGCACCCCCACCCCCCAGCAGTGCGGGGCACCTGCCAGCAGGCCCCCACACATGTCCCCTTGCACCCCCAGCAGTGCGGGGCACCTGCCAGCAGGCCCCCACACATGTCCCCTTGCACCCCCACCCCCCAGCAGTGCGGGGCACCTGCCAGCAGGCCCCCACTCATGTTTCACTCATGTCCCCCTGCACCCCCACCCCTCAGCAGTGTGGGGCACCTGCCAGCAGGCCCCCACTCATGTCCACCAGCACCCCCACCCCCAGCAGTGCGGGACACCTGCCAGGAGGCCCCCACTCATGTTTCACTCATGTCCCCCTGCACCCCCACCCCCCGGCAGTGTGGGGCACCTGCCAGCAGGCCCCCACACATGTCCCCTTGCACCCCCACCCCCCAGCAGTGCCGGGCACCTGCCAGCAGGCCCCCACTCATGTTTCACTCATGGCCCCCTGCACCCCCACCCCCCCAGCAGTGTGGGGCACCTGCCAGCAGGCCCCCACTCATGTCCCCCCCGACACATCATCATGTCACCCAATCATGTCCCTATGGCCACCCAAATTCCACGGCACCCCACCCCTGCCGTAATGACCAACCGAGTATTAAATCCACCCCACATTGAAATGGCCATAACATGATACAACCCAAATGGCAAGTATGGACAGCAACACATGTTCATCACACACACACAATGGGTGCCAGTGAATGTGAAATCCCACATGGTGAAATGCCTGAAACCAATGAAAGATTACCACACATTGAAGTAAGATTTCCAAATGTATTAAAGGCAAAAAGAAGTGAATAAAACAATATTAGAAAATCATGCATATTATAAAAATAAAGCTGCATGTTCAAATCAAATAATGGAAAATGGTTAGAGTCCAAATGAATCCAAATCATAATGGGTGCAAAGTCCACGTCTAACAAATGAAATCCAAAGGGGAAGAAAGAAGAAAAAACCATTGCTCCATGGTGAAATAAAAGAAAAAAACGGAAGGAATCCAAAGGTGAACTATGTACATATGAACAAACCAGGGTCCATGAGCCCAACAGATGAAATGAAACCTAACTAAAACTACCTAATAAATAACTATCTACAAAAACGTGGTGCATAGTCCAAGCGCAACCAAAGAAAAAATAAAAGATAAAAGGAAACTTAACACTAAAGAACTATCTACAAGGGCAGCGGGCAAGTCCAGCGGCTCACTCTGGGATGTTGCGGGCCAGGGCATCCTCGAACTCCATGTCGACGTCCTGGAGGCGGGACTCTGTCCTGGCCCCGAGGTCTCGCAGGGATAACGCCATGTCCACCTCCAACTCCCTGCGAGATGCCTCGAGGCACTCAGCCTGCCTCAACGCCCGACGCATGGCGAACTCCGCCCTGACCATGGTGAGCCGCGCCTCTTCCGCCCGCTGCCGCTCCGCATCTATACGCTGGCCCAACCGCTGCCACACGGAAGACACATCCCGTCCTGGGTCCACCTGCCCTCCGGCCAATGCCTGCCCCTCCGATGACGAAGGCCCGAGCCATCATGGCTCCCACCTTCTTGCTGCTGCTGCTGCTGCTGCTGTGCCTGTGCCCTGCCTCCTGCTGCCTGCACATCCTCCTCTGGCTGGGGTGCAGTTGTCGAGGTGGCCACCCCTGCTGGAAGTCCGACTCCCGACTGCGGCAGGGATGTGTCCTCCACCAGCCTGGCCGCACTGTCAGGGGCAGCTCCACAGGGCACCCTGATGACACATGGGTCGGAAGATGGCACGGAGGACGACTGGCGCATAGGGGGTTCAGGTGAGGAGGGGGTCATAGCAAGTCCTAATAGACGGAGGAATCCGGCCTGGGAGACCCGGCCCAGTCGGCTGACGCGGTCAACAAGCCATTCCAGATGACTTGCAGTCTCTTCATGAAAAGTCCGCAGGTCACGTATCATGGCCCCTTGACGCGTCGCCAGCACACTCAGGACAGGCTCAACCCGGTCCCGGATAGCCACGTCTGCAGGGAGAGGAAGTCCAGTTGTTGTGCGGCTATCCCCTCCCTGCAAACGGGTCTGGACGTAGGCACCCCTGCTGGTGCAAGATGATGCAGTGACAGGATCAGGGACAGGATTGCACACAGGCACCTCCGCGGCGGCGTGTTCTGCCTCCTGTCCCTGGTCCTGCACTGCACCAGTGGAATCCCCACCTCCAGACCCCGTCTCTGTCCCTTGCACGGCCTCCTCCTCCACCAAACCCCCCACCAACCTGGATGACTCCGTGCCATCTTCCTCCGTCGGGCCCTGTGGGGTCTTAGCTGCCCCTTCTGCTGCCGAGGAGTCCAACTCCGACCTCCGCCTCTTGGACCTCCCCTCGGCAGCTGCGGCCTGGGACGCGGCACCGGACTCCTCACTCCCCGACGAGATGACAACCCGGGAGGGGAGCCGGGCCTTGCGTCTCCGGCTGGCGGTGGGATCCCTGCCGCTGTGCTCCACTGCACCTTCTCCGCCCTCTTCATCAGTTGACGCTGCAGACAGGGAGAAATAAAACACAGGCATCAGGGCACTGTACAATGGACTCATACACACATGACAGTTGTACATGAGTGGCATTGTCAAACTTCAGACATGGCATCACAATCCCCAACACACATGACATTTCAACTCACACACATGTGCTATTCCACAGCCATGTCGCAACAGCCAGCACTATCCATACACATACAACAGCATGCGCAGCCAAAGGTGAGCCACACATCACATGAAACACAGGAAGTGCACTAGACATGCACTCACACCACCACACCTACATGCATGTGTACACCTCCACCAACTGTCGCAGTGCACAGATTTGCACCCATGTCACATCGGGATATCAGTGTCCCAAGCATCCATGTTGCATCACTGTCGCACCCTTGTCAGATACACACACATGCACCATCCATGTGTCTCACACAAGAGAGGACTCGCATGTGTTAGCCCCATGGCCCTGTACATACACATCCATACATGTCCCTCGAAACACACATGTGCAACCTGTACACTACAGGCACCCCACCACACGCACAGCTCACTATCAGCATGCATGTACACTTACTGCTCGACTCCAGACGGGTCTGCCACTCAAGGACCTGGCCGTGGAGCGCTGGGGATACACGTTCCAGGACCCCCATCTGATGTTCCGACAGGTGGCCCCGGCGCCCCTTACCATCCGCTGGCTTCACGAGGTGCCGGGCCTTGTTGAGGGTCCTGGACCTGAAGTCATCCCAGCGCTTCCTGACATGCTCGTAGTCGCGGACTGCCACCCCCTCCTCGTTGATGGCAGTCACGATGTCCGTCCAGATCCTGGTCCGTCCTTCCTTGCTGGCGCCTCGTTCACCGAAGAGGGCATCATAATGCCCCAGGACATTCTCCACCAGGACACCAACTTCGGTGGCACTGAAGCTGGTGCCCCTCTGCCTCTTTGGCTGGGGGTTGCCAGTGCTGCCAGATGGTGTGGTGCCCGACATGGCAACCCCAGAGGCAGGAGTGGGTGGGCAAGTGGGTCCTGGGGCTGGGCTGTGGAGCAAGATGGTACTCCAGTCGGGAGTCTTTGGTTCCAGCAGGGGTGGTCACAGCAACTGCACCACTGGCTGATGTGCAGGCAGCAAATGGCAGGGCACGTGGGGAGCAGGCAGTCAGGCAACAGCAGTTGGCAGGTGGGAGCGTGCACGGGGCTCTGGGGGGCAGTAATTTGGCCTTCTGGGCAGGAGCGTGGTCTTCCGTGTGCTTACGCGTGGCCAGCTTGATACGGAGTGATTTGGCACGTGAAAATCTTGCACGTCTGCGTGTAATTTGAGGAAAGGCCCTTAGCGTGCGAGCACGTCAGCACGCGTACGCGATTTCATTGGGCCAAAGGCCTCACAGCGTGAGCGCGTCTCTGATGCGCACGGGCGTACCCAGGCCAATCACGTGTGGAAACACCCGCGCGCGTAACGTCATAGGCGCGCCTACACGCAGGGGGAGTTCTGGCCAATGAAATCGCATACGTGTGCTGACGTGCTCGCACGCTAAGGGCCTTTGCTTGAATTACACGCAGACGTGCAGGATTTTCACGTGCCAAATCACTCCGTATCAAGCTGGCCATGCGTAAGCACACGGAAGACCACGCTCCTGCCCAGAAGGCCAAATTACTGCCCCCCAGAGCCCTGAGCACGCTCCCACCTGCCATCTGCTGCTGCCTGACTGACTGCCTGCTGCCCACGTGCCCTGCCATTTGCTGCCTGCACATCAGCCAGGGGTGCAGTTCGTGTGACCACCCCTGCTGGTACCAAAGACTCCCGACTGGAGTACCATCTTGCTCCACAGCCCAGCCCCAGGACCCACTTGCCCACCCACTCCTGCCTCTGGGGTTGCCATGTCGGGCCCACCACCATCTGGCAGCACTGGCAACCCCCAGCCAAAGAGGCAGAGGGGCACCATCTTCAGTGCCACCGAAGTTGGTGTCCTGGTGGAGCATGTCCTGGGGCATTATGATGCCCTCTTCGGACCAAGACGCGCCGACAGGGAAGGACGGGATAGGATCTGGGCAGACATCATGACTGCCATCAACGAGGAGGGGGTGGCAGTCCGAAGATTCCATCATGTGAAGAAGCGCTGGGATGATTTGAGGTCCAGGGCCCTCATGAAGGCCCGGCGCCTCGTGGAGGGGGGCCGGCGCAGCATCAGTCCCATCCAGCTGAGGGTCCTGGAACGTATAGACCCAGCGCTCCACGCCCGGATCCTTCGGAGGCAGGCCCGTCTGGAGTTGAGCGGTAAGTGGTCAAGCATTGATGTGTGAGACAGGGCATGTTGCAGTGTGCTGGTTGTCTGATACTTGCCTGTATGTGTGACATAGGCCATGTACGTATGTGTGTATGCTGGGACATAATGGTCATGCATGTGAGACAAGTAATGTGTGAACCACATGGTTGGTGCATGTGTTCAACAGCAACATGGGGAGCTCTATGCAGAATGGACACATGTAAGCAGGCCAGTCTCTGTTCCTGGACATGGGTGGGGGTGAGGGATGGGTGCTGATGGCATGTACATGTATGGTGTCCATGTCTGTGTGTCTGACCTGCGTGTCTGTGACTTGTAAATGCCATGGATGCATGACACATGTCTGTGAGAATGTTCCGAATCACTGATGCAGCCTAGTTATCCTTGTATCCACTGTGTCTGGGGTGTACGAGTCCAGATGGATGGAACTACGGTGAGGTGTGTGCATGTGATAGGCATGAGCCATGATGCATGTGAGTCTCAAGACAACATTGTATGTTTCAAGAGTCCCTCGGACATGTATGCTAATGTCCATAGCATGCGCCATGCCTGTTACTGCATGTGTTTTGCCTGCACTGACCCATGTGTTGTGGAGGGACATGTTGGAAGTGATGTATGACAGTGCCACTCATCTGCTATTGCTTCCGGTCTAGGGAACCATTGTACAGTACCCTGATGCTTGTGTTCTATGTCTCCCTCTACACAGCGCAAGGTGAAGAAGAGGGCGGAGACGGCGCTGTGGAGCCAAGCGGCGGGGATGCCCCCACGGCTGCAGCGGAAGGGGTGGGTGAGCTCCCACAGGGGCTTGCAACGGCGGAACACGGCGTGGAGACATCCAGGTTGGTGGTTTCCACAGAGGAGGAGGAGGCCGTCACTGAGCCGCACATGGGGCCTCGTGGGGGCATCCCTGCTGGTGCAAGTGGTGCAGTCCAGGGCCAGGGGCAGGAGGCAGCACAAGTCGCCGTGGAGGTGCCTGTGCATGTCACTGTCCCTGTCACTGTGACTGCACCACCATGCACCAGCAGGGATGCCCCATCCCAGGCGGACACTCTGGCGACCCTCTCCTCCTCTGTGGAGACTATGCGCCAGTCGTGCTCCATGCCGTCTTCCGGCCCAGATCCCACCAGGGCCCCCTGTGGACCTGCCCCGACCAACGCAGCCAGCTCGGTGGGGATCCCATCCCTGCCACAGTCGGGAGTCGTAGGTCCAGCAGGGGTGGACACCCCAGCAACTGCACCCCAGCAGATGGAGGATGTGCAGGCAGTAGGAGGCAGGGCACAGGCACAGCAGCAGCAGCAGCAGCAGGAAAGTGGGAGCCATGATGGCTCGGGGCCTTCGTCATCGGAGGGGCAGGCATTGGCCGGAGGGCAGGGGGACCCAGGACAGGATGTGTCTTCCGTGTGGCAGCGTTTGGGCCAGGGCATAGATGCGGAGCGGCAGCGGGCGGAAGAGGCGCGGCTCACCATGGTCAGGGCGGAGTTCGCCATGCGTCGGGCGTTGAGGCGGGCTGAGTGCCTCGCGGCATCTCGCAGGGAGTTGGAGGTGGGCATGGCGTCGTCCCGGCGAGACCTCGGGGCCAGGACAGAGTCCCGCCTCCAGGACGTCGACATGGAGTTCGAGGATGCCCTGGCCCACAACATCACGGAGTGAGCTGCAGGACTTGCCCGCTGCCCTTGTAAATAGTTCTTTAGTGTTAAGTTTCCTTTTTTTTTTTTATTTCTTTTGGTTGCGCTTGGACAATGCACCACGTTTTTTTATATATCTTTTTATTAGGTAGTTTTTGTTAGGTTTCCTTTCCTCAGTTGTGCTCATGGACACTGGATTGTTGTGAATAGTTCTACATTGGAATCTTCATTTTTTCATTTTTCATCACCATGGAGGAATGGTTTTCCATTTCTTTTTATAGTTGCATTTGATTTGTAGGCCAGTGACTTTGGACAACATTAGTTTTGGATTTCTTTGGATTTTGATTTCTGGTTCTGAATTATTTCACGGCCATCCAGCTTTTCTTTTTTTTATTCCCATGGTTGTTTTTTTGATGTGCATTGCTTTCATTTGTGTTTAATACATTTTTACAGTCATACTTCAATGTGTGGTGTTCTCTCATTGGTTTCATGCATGTCAAGATATGGGTTTTCACATTCACTTGCAGCCATTGTGTGTGGGTGACGGCCATGTGTTCATTGACATACTTGCCATTGGGGTTGTATCATGTAGTTGCCTTTACTATGGGGGTGGGCGTAATACTTGGTGGGGTCTTTGTGCTGGGTGGGCTGGCCATAAGGGACATGATTGAGGATCGTCATGTGCTGGGGGAAGGGGCACATGAGTGGGACATGAGTGGGGGCCTGCTGGCAGGTGCCCCGCACTGCTGGGGGGTGGGGGTGCTGGTGGACATGAGTGGGGGCCTGCTGGCAGGTGCCCCACACTGCTGGGGGGTGGGGTTGCAGGGCGACAGGAGTGAAACATGAGTGGGGGCCTGCTGGCAGGTGCCCCACACTGCTGGGGGTGGGGGTGCAGGGGGACATGAGTGAAACATGAGTGGGGGCCTGCTGGCAGGTGCCCCGCACTGCTGGGGGGTGGGGGTGCTGGTGGACATGAGTGGGGGCCTGCTGGCAGGTGCCCCACACTGCTGGGGGGTGGGGGTGCAGGGGGACATGGCCATGGTGTATGGGCTGCCTGCCGGACATGGCAATGGGTGCAGGGTACTCCCCTGTGGTGTGGGCTGCCTGCAGAGGCCGTGGAGGGTGTACAGGGTACACCAGGGGGGACCCACACTGCCACATCACGTGTGACACTTCTCGCGCACCCCGCCCTAACGTGTGTAAAACTTCTCACGCACCCCTGAGATACACGCATCCAGCTCTAACGCGTGTGTAACTTCTCGCGCACCCCTGAAATACACGCGCCCAGGCAAATCGTGTGTAATACTTCTCGCGCTCCCCTGAAATACACGCACCCAGCCCATTCACGTGTAGTATTTCTCGCGCACCCCTGAAATACACGCACCCAGACCTAACGCGTGTGAAACTTCTCGCGCACCCCTGTAATACACGCACCCACCCCTAACGCGTGTAAAACTTCGCGCACACCCCTGAAATACACGAGACCAGGCAAATCGCGTGTAATACTTCTCGCGCACCCCTGAAATACACGCACCCAGCCCTAACGCGTGTAAAACTTCTCGCGCTCCCCTGAAATACACGCACCCAGCCCATTCGCGTGTAGAATTTCTCGCACACCCCTGAAATACACGCACCCAGCCCTAACGCGTGTAAAACATCTCCCGCTCCCCTGAAATACACGCACCCAGCCCATTCGCGTGTAGAATTTCTCGCGCACCCCTGGAACACACGCACCCAGCCCTAACGCGTGTAAGACTTCTCGCGCACCCCTGAAATACACGCACCCAGCCCTGACGCGTGTAAGACTTCTCGCGCACCCCTGAAATACACGCATCCAGCCCTAACGCGTGTAAAACTTCTCGCGCACCCCTGAGATACACGCACCCAGCCCTGACGCGTGTAAAACTTCTCGTGCACCCCTGGAATACACGCACCCAGCCCTAACGCGTGTAAAACTTCTCGCGCACCCCTGAAATACACGCACCCAGCCCTAACGCATGTAAGACTTCTCGCGCACCCCTGAAATACAAGCACCCAGCCCTGACGCGTGTAAAACTTCTCGCGCACCCCTGGAATACACGCACCCAGCCCTGACGCATGTAAAACTTCTCGCGCACCCCTGGAATATACGCACCCAGCCCTAATGCGTGTATAACTTCTCGCGCACCCCTGAAATACACGCGCCCAGGCAAATCGCGTGTAATACTTTTCGCGCACCCCTGGAATACACGCACCCAGCCCTAACGCGTGTAAGACTTCTCGCACACCCCTGAAATACACGCACCCAGCCCTAACGCGTGTAAAACTTCTCGCGCACCCCTGAAATACACGCACCCAGCCCTAACGCATGTAAGACTTCTCGCGCACCCCTGAAATACACGCACCCAGCCCTAACGCATGTAAAACTTCTCGCGCACCCCTGAGATACACGCACCCAGCCCTGACGCGTGTAAAACTTCTCGCGCACCCCTGGAATACACGCACACAGCCCTGACGCGTGTAAAACTTCTTGCGCACCCCTGGAATACACGCACCCAGCCCTAATGCGTGTATAACTTCTCGCGCACCCCTGAAATACACGCGCCCAGGCAAATCGCGTGTAATACTTCTCGCGCACCCCTGGAATACACGCACCCAGCCCTAACGCGTGTAAGACTTCTCGCGCACCCCTGAAATACACGCACCCAGCCCTAACGCGTGTGATACTTCTCGCGCACCCCTGAAATCCACGCACCCAGGCAAATCGCGTGTAAAACTTCTCGCCCACCCCTGGAATACACGCACACAGCCCAAACGCGTGTGATACTTCTCGCGCACCCCTGAAATCCACGCACCCAGGCAGATTGCGTGTTACCGCGAAACCCGTAATACACTTTCCCCGCTTTGGCAGTCCGGTAAACTGGTCAAGGTTTTGCGCAGCCCTTTGCGATGTTTTAGCGATTTTGATGGCTTTTCCTTGTGCGAGGGCGTTCTTGGGGGCGTAACTGGCGCTGCTGCAGGGTCGCTGCGCCACTCTGCGCCACGGCTTGTTTTGGAGGATTAATCCATGAATACGATGTGCGCTGAAATGGATTTTATCGCACGCGGCTGGCGCAGACATTCGCACGGGAACACTCTGCGCCAGCCGCGTGCGATACTTTTGACTGTATTTCCATGAATCGGCCTGTCTGTAACTTGGAACAGCTCTGTTTGAAAGCTGTTAGTCTGCTGTTTTCACCTAATTCTTTGACTTTATTCAACGGTTTATCTGCTGCCTGGACAATTCATTTTTGTGGCGGAAAGGTACTGGGTATTTTTCCTCATTTTACTCCCTAGACCTTTTTTTATCGTGTTCCTGAAAGAAAATGCCTGTTCTTTTTTTAGCAGGAGCACTTTATACAGTGGAACAAAGTTCTGGAAAGACTGCCATTATGCATATATGTATGTATTTTCGGCCCAGTGACTAATCCTTCGAGAAGGGTAAAATATGCCCACAATGTCGCACAGAGGCATTAAGGACAGGGATGGAATTATTTTGAGCAGGCTAATAGCTTCTTCTAAGACAGTGACTATTGCCTCTTCATTCAGGTCGCTGGCTTCTTAGGACTGTCTTGCACAACCCCAAGGGTCTCTGAGTCAGCACAAGCTAACATCACTGCGAGAACTGATTAAGGTCAGGGGGCCTCACTGATAACATGCTCACTGTTGAGACGCCCATAGTCACCATCCTCTATGTTGAGAATGTTTTCTTTTGATGGTGGAGCCCATTGAAGATGTTGCAAAAAATGGACATCTGTTGAAGATATTTAGCCTCCACCGGGAAGACAGTGTAAGTTGCCTCCACCACCAAAGGCATCAGCTCCCAGGCCTAAATCTCCTCCAAGAGTAAACACGGCCACTTCTCTGAGAGTAGTGCCACCCCGCCAAGGAGCAAAAAACCGCCACGCAATATTGCATTAACAGCACCTGCCGGTGACATCTCTCCAGACACAGACACTGGAAATAGATTGGAGTACATACTTTCCCGGGTCACCAGAATCCATCCTGGCAAACATTTCACCTATCCTGCCTTGTTTGTAGAGTTCTTCAAAAGAAAAACTTTGAAAATAAGCATTTCCTCCATCCCATCACATCCTCAAGAGTCTCAGTTGTCTTTCTTCTTCTGATCCTACTGGTTCCAGGGATCTTATCACAAATATTGTCTGCCACCAACAGTGACTTCATTCAAACCCTAAAGGGAGAGGAATATCTGGCTCTTGACGCACCTTGTCCATGCACAAGGAACCTCCTGCAGATTTCCTATTTCTCTTATCTGTGATAATGTAGTCTCCTTCCTCATCTTCACAAGCCCTGCTGGACAAGGAGAGGAGAAACATGGAGTCACTTGGCAGGAAGATGTGCAAAATCTCTGCATGACTTTGAGTGTGACTAGGCCCAATATCCTATTGGGAAATATGATATTTCCTTATGGGATGTACTCTGTCTATAAATTTGAGGACTTTCTACCAGACAAGAAGAAGGAAGATGTTTCGAATGTGGTGAAAATAGACTGTATAATGTCTGACAACTTAATCAGTGTATCTGATTATGTTGTGGACATACCAGCCCCAGTTTAGTAAATATACCTGCTTTGATTAGATATAATTCCTTGAAGCCTGATGGCCAAATTTTCATGGCTGTACCATTCTTGGGCACGATAATGAAATATCAAGAATGAAGACGAAGCTGAACACCTAAAATAAATCGTCCCAGACAATAGGTTTGGAGATTGTGATCTGTTAATTTGCTCCTTATGTAAAAAAAAGGTATTACTTGCAAAAGGTAAACTCCACTTCTGGCCATGCAGTCCATTTCCAGCCACGCATTCCATCACCAGCCATCTCAACAGCTCTACCAGCAGAGGCCATACCAACAATGGAAAGGCAGGAGATGATAGCAGCCATCTGAGACAGCATGTAAACTGCCACTTCCCAAGAAACAATGCCTCCATCCAGCTTGCCCTCTTTCAGTGCTCCCAGGTGGGAGGAAGTACTCCTACCATACTATCTATGTTGTGTTACACCTGCCCTTAACCCCTTTCTTTTGACAGGGTCACATCGCTGACCCTCTTGCATAATTCCACCCTTTCCAGTAAGCTCCCCTCCTGGCTTCTCTCTGTCCCTGTCCACGGATATTTGGCCAAAACACTAGCTTTTCATAAATAGTTCTCTGGACCTCCTCTCCAGCTTGTCTGATAGATGCTCACCTTTTGGATTTCGATGCAAAAGTCTTTTGGGACAGTAGTAAGAGGTATGCCCTCTCATTCTACAGGTATAACACCTGGTTGCCTCGTTCAATCAAAATGGTATTGTTTGTACTTTGAAGCTTTTGTATTTGAGGCAAAGAGACTCATTCCATTCCTTGACTCTGGGAAGCCTATTACCCAGCACCAGGTCCTCAGGGACACTCTGGATCACCAGCACTTTCACGTTTCATATTGTCTCACCAACCTGGATTGGAGCTCTCGTTCTGCTGCAGGTTAACCAATCCCCATTTGTGCAACATGATATGGGTGGTTCACTACCATGGAACTGTCCAATGCTAGCATTTCAGAACATATGGCATTGTGTGTGCTAACCGAATAAAACATGGCCAATATTGCTTCCCCCTAAATCTGTGCTGGCACCTAGAAGGTTCATTCAGGCCGGTCACCCTGCGTGACAGTGGGAGAATCCCCTGTAAGTCCTTTTTCTTACTCTTCGCCTTTGGTGCTAGTTCCAATAAAGGGGTATGTATGTAAGGAAGGCATGGTATCAAACGTTAAGACAGACACAAGTGATCACAGTTCAAGGGTGTTTATTGAACTTCATTTGGGTTTGAAAAATGCCTATCTAATCCTAAATCTAAAGATGGGAGAAAGCTACGACCATCAAATAATAATAATGAGGTCCAAGTCGAGTCTGTCAAAATAAAAGGGCCTATACTAATAAACCTATTGCCAATCCAAGGTTGTGCAAAAGAAAAGTGTTCACAAAATATGTCAGGATATTTGAGCCATTGGCTTCCCCTCCCCACGTTTTCAGCACAGGACAAGGCGGCACACTTGAGGTTAGCAAAATCTCTGGGTTCTTTAGCACAAGGCTGCAGTTAAAGACTTCAACATCAGGGCCTTCTGTGCCAAAGTCTCTTTGCCATTCAAAGTTTCTTTTTTTCAGAGGGCCTGATGCAATACAACAAAACATTAAAGTTCCTTTCCTCTCCGGATTTTCAATTATACGACATCTGGGGTGATTTACTGTTCACTCAGGTCCTCCTTTGCTGCACTCAGACCCACTTTAACACAAAACCTTCAATTGGTCTCCCTCTACCGGGCTCGGACCAAATTCATATACGTTTCCGAACTTTCTCTACTTCATCAAAATAAAACCACTTCGATTCACATTTATTTGTTCTCTTTCAATTGGTCTCCCACCAAGGGCTCGGACCAAATATATCACTTTCCAGCTGGATACCTTACAGAGACCTTCGATTGAACATCCATGTGGTGACAGACCACTCTAGCTTCACCCTGGTGATCCTCCCGCACTGGTTCACCCCCAGGAACTGGATCCTAAAGTAATGGCTGTTTCCTGGCCACTTGGATGACAGATCCCCGGGGACTAGTGGGTGAGACAGGTAACACCCGGCTGCTGGTAGCTGTGAAGAGGGCAGTGATTATTAATGGACCCTCTCACACCACAGACTAGGCACAACATGTCCTCTGGTTTGCTCTCACAGGTATAGGGGAGGTCAACATCCCCTTCCTCCGTCTTGCTGTAAGACTACCACTCTACTTTGGCCTTTTTCTTTCAGGGAGGTTCCTTCATCCTCCTTTCAGAGCTCTTTCCTCTGTAGTGAAAGAGATTTAATCCCCACCCCCGGATACTCCCTGGATTTGTCTCAGTACATAGCAGTACCTTCTTGGTCTCATGTAGATTATCTGCCCCATGCTGGGTCTTGCCCCTAGGAACCTCTTGGGATTGGTCTTCCTGCCAAATCCCTGACCCAATCCAGTTGACGATCAGCCCTTTACCTTTAAAGATTTGTAGGCATACCCTCGGGTCCTCCGTCTCTTCTCGAACCTGGGTTGGGCTATCGCTTTCTTCGATTTGAAAGGTTAGCTGCCACCAATCTTTGTCTTCAGATGGTCTTTGTGGGTGCCCTTCTCTTTACCACTCTGAATTCTCTTCAGGGTCTCTCTGCGGAGGTCAGAGTTACTGTGCACTGTGCACTAGCATTTCTCCGATTCTCTGCGCTAGTACCCTCACTGCAGCACCATTGTGTACTAACATTGCGCACTAGCTTCTCTCTGACGATTTTGTGCGTCAGTTCCCTCTAAACTCAGAAATGATAACCTGGACCCTACTCATTATGTTCCCATTCTGCCTGGTCCCCCATGACACCCCTTGTACAGGGTCACACCTTCGCTTACACCCCAACGGCCTCAGCAGACTAGCCTGCCCAAGACATTATCCCATACCCTGCCCCACCCCCTTCCTACCCAACATCAACCCCTTCCAGCCTACCTCCTCCATTGACTCTCATCGCATAGCAGACACCCCCAGCCCCCAAGAAGCATCACAAACTACTCCCATCGGCCAACCCACTATCACGAACCTCACTACCAGCAGATCCTATCCCTGCTCAGGATTATCGAGATTCACCCGACTCAGATCCAGAACACACACACCCGCATCCTTCCCCAATCTAGGCAACAAACAAAACATAACCTTAACCAAATCTGCCCCTCACTGCACACGCCCTACACTTCCGACAGACCAGATATCACACGGCCTGATCGCACCCTCCCCCCGCACCCACATCAAAAAATCATGCATCACCACCGAAACCATGAAAGGTGCACTCATCAATGCGAGATCTGTAGTAGCCCATGCCTTAGACATTGCCGACATTATTACCGTCAATGATCTCGACTTCATAGCTATTACAGAGACCTGGCTCCACCCAGCATCTGGCCCCTCTCTATCACTTGCTATACCCAATGACTATACCATCTACCGTGCAGACAGACAAACAGCTAAAGGTGGTGGAGTAGCCGTTATTGCAAAAAGTTCCATCAACATTAGACACATACAAAACCAATCACTGACATCAGCGGAATTACTCACCCTCAAACTATCCACAACGCACACAAGCACTATCACCATCCACCTCATCTACAGACCGCCAGGCCCCATACTATCCTTTAATGACGACATAGCCCTTCTACTCTCTAACAATATCAAACCTAACTCTCGACTACTCATCCTAGGAGACTTTAATCTAGGCCTCAATGATGAGAAAGATGACAAAGCTCACACTATCGCCAACACTATTTCAGAATTAGGACTCACCCACCATATCGCACAACCCACACATAACAAAGGCCGCATCCTTGACTGGATAGCTGACCTCAATTGCAACACTACCATCCTCTCCAACACTCCATGCGCCTGGACCGATCACCACCTTATTACCTTCACCATCAACAAAGGCACTCAAACACCAGGGCCCTCCTCCAATGCCCCACCCACACTCACAAGAAACAACAAAAATATCACACTAGAGAAACTCCTCCCGCTACTCCAACCCATCATCGACTTCTCACCCACCATGACCAACCCTACTGAATTAGTAGATTTATACAACACAACTATCCTTAAGGCCATAAATACCATAGCACCACTCAAGCTTCGGAAAGCCAAACCACGAGCACACCTCAATTCCTGGTTCACCCCTAAACTAAAAACACTCCGCAAAGCCAAAAGACAAGCTGAATTAGCATGGAAACAGTCACCATCCACTATTAATAAGACACATCGAACATCTATAAATCAGCCATCATCCAGTCTAAAAAAAACATGTACAATGAAAGAATCAGCAACGCCAAATCTAATACCAAAGAGCTCTTCAATATCCTGAGAGAACTCGAATCACCCTCCCCCATTCCAGACACTTGCAACAAAGACATCCACTGGTGCACGAACATCCAGGAAGCACTCCTAGGCAAAATTGCCACGCTACAAGCCAAAATCCTGACAAAGAAAGAAAGCCTCACCCTCTCCGATAACATCACCCCCTCTACACACACCCACACCACCCCCCAAAATGATGACAATAACCTCTTTGAGTTTTCCACCATAACCATTAAAGAGGTTGAAGAAATAATCTACTCTCTTAAACCGTCCAAATGCCAAGGCGACACTTGCCCAGCCCCTATCATTAAAGATGCTGCCAAACAACTTGCTCCCTTCATCACCTCCCTCATCAACGCATCTTTCACCTCCAACATAGTGCCCAACAACCTCAAGGACTCCTGGGTTCTTCCTTTACTTAAGAAGCCCACCCTTGACCCTAATGTCCCCACCAACTACAGACCCATAACGACTGTACCCTTCCTACTAAAAATCCTCGACAGAGCTGCCTATCTCCAGATACAGAACCACCTCGAGAAAAATAACTTACTAGGACTCAGACAATCAGGATTCCGCCCCAAACACGGCACTGAGACCGCCCTGATTGACCTTAAGACACAGATGGACAACATTAAAGACAATGGTAAACTAGCCCTCCTTCTCCTCCTTGACTTATCGGCCGCCTTCGACCTGGTCAACCACGACATCCTCTGCAAACATCTATCCTCAGCAGCCAAATTTTCAGATAACGCCAACGCATGGATCCATTCCTTCCTTAACAACAGATCCATGAGAGTCTTCGCACCCACAGCCTCTGCCATCCCAGCCCCAGTCACTTGCGGTGTCCCCCAGGGCTCCTGCATCTCCCCCACTCTATACAATGTATTCACGAAACCCCTCTTTGACATACTGGACCGCTTGGGTGTCATCTACACCAACTACGCAGATGACACCCAAATACTGATCCCTTTAACAGGCAACTACTCCACCGACCTCACTACTCTCAACAACATTTATTCCATTATCCAAGAATGGATGGCCAAGCATGGCCTATGCCTTAATGACGACAAGACCGAGCTTCTTCTCCTAGGTTCCCAACCCAGACTTAATAAACTCGACAAACTCTATCAAGCATTCACTATAGACGGCAATAACATCACCGTCTCTAACAGCGTCAAAACCCTAGGAATCCACCTCGACTCCTCCCTCACACTGACAAGACAGATCAATTCCATCTCATCAGCCACTGCTTACACTTGTAAACTTATCAATGCCAGCAGACCTTACCTCTCACCATCCAACTGCATCACCTTAGCCAGAGCGCTAGTCCTGTCCAAAGTTGACTACTGCAATGCGCTATACTTGGGAACCAGTCAGAAAAACATCAACAAACTACAAGTCATACAAAACAACGCCTTGCGAGCAGCCCTGAACATACCCAAACAAGAACACATCTCGGACGCCAGACGCACCTGCCATTGGCTATCCATACCACAAAGAATTGAATATAAAACCATCTCACTCACACACAAATGCCTAGCTAACCAAGCACCCAGATACCTATCCGACAACCTCAAGCACCACACCCCAGCGCGCCCTACCAGATCAGCTCAAACACACTGCTTAAATATCCCAAGATTTAAGCTCCAAAAAGCAGGTGGCTCCAGCTTCCCCGTGCTTGCCTCCAAACTTTGGAATTCACTTCCACTCGAGCTGAGATCAGAACCGTCCTTTCACAGATTCAGACACAACACCAAAACTTGGCTTCTATCCAAAGAAACTGCCTAGCCCTACCGCACTAGCATGCACCAAGACTGTAAATCTGTAAATATGTAATCGATTTGTACATTTCTGCTGCATTATTCTTGTTGTATTCATTATTCTTGTTGTATTCATCGCAAGCGCCTGGATGCCCTAGGGCCAGGCGGCGCTATACAAATAATAAACTAAACTAAACTAAACTAAACTAAACTTCATTCTCCTCTGTGCTACTGCAACACCCCAGTTACTTCTATGTCCTCGCCTCTCACCAGTGTAAGGCACTGTGCCAAATCTTCCTTGTAGTTTTTTTAGGTCGTCTTGAGGAGGTTCCACTTCCCAAGATGATGTTGGGTCATCATTGAATGTACTGGATCACTAAAGCGAGCACCAACTATCTTCATAGCACCTTCCTCTCTATGGCTCTTTCTGTGTGACCCATCTGGTATCTCACCAGATCGGACAGACTATGTCCCCTCTCAGACGCTGTATAGGGGCTGGGAGCGATACCTATCAGCATGACCCTTACGTTGCTATGGTGCTCTGCTGAGTTCACCACTGTGACCAGCTGATAGCGTGGTACTATTGAGTTGCCCTAAGCTACATTGAAATACCCAAAGCTTATTAGCCATTAGGTCCACCCTTAGGAAGGTTTCAACCATGATTCTCTCCTTTGCCAGGGACTCAGTACTTTTATGCGCTGTGCATATCGGAAGCATTTTCCCACAGGAATGTTCAGGTTGGTGGATATGCCCAATCAGTCAGTGCATGGATGATCGGACCTGGAACCCTACCCTTCCCTGCTAAGGGTTGCTGGGGATAGCATCTAGGGCTGAGTTTTGCTCTTGCGCCCCATCTCTCTGTCTGTTCTTTCTCTAAGGAATAGCCGCCCATCTTTACCTAGGCCATTAGTATGTACCTCTAGTTTCCCAGCAGGTGGCCTGGATATCGGGCCTAAACGATCCCACTGCTGACACCAACATTCGCACAATGTTTAGCTTTTTAGCCTTTTTTTTGTTTAGCTTATTATTAGAAAATGAACCTAGTATTTTCCAATTCAAATCAGTTGGTTCTCAGGCTAGGAGTGGTCCCTACCGCTAACCTCAACCTCCAAGTAGGCTACCACCTCCCTAGCCCAGGCTTTTCTATTCCACCCCAATGCTTCTTCATTCTCTGCAACTACTGCTAGGTGACCACTATTTTTGAATGTCTTACTACCATAAAGGGGCCTAAATGCTGTAGCCATCTGTAACTCTACAGATTCTCCTCATGTTCCCCCTTCCTAATAACTCTGTGTCTCGCTCCCCACTCCCTTCTCTGATCTTACTTGTCTCTCCCACTTCTCCTATCTCTCCCCTCCAACTGATTTCTCCCCTCCAACTGTTCTCTCCCCTCTACCTGTGCTTCCTGATCTTACATCTCTGCTTCTATATCTCTTTCTACACTGGGCCTCCTGGTCTTTCCGCTCTCTCCCTAACTATCTCCACCCTCCTATCTATGCCATCCAACTCCCTCTTGGTCTCCCCACTCTCCAGTACTCCTTGCTCTCACTTCACTCTCTCTCACACGTGCAAGTGCGTGCTCGCACACACAAATGCACACACACATATGTACGCACATATAGGGCCTCATTACGAGTAGCGCGGTAAAAACGGGGTCATTACCGGCATGTAGGTACGAGCGGGTCCGCGCTCGTATGACGCCGTTAATAGCGGGTGATTACGAGTGCGCGAGCACGCACGAACCCCCATGCCGGTAATGGCCATACCGGCCTGCCGCTAATGGCACTCCAAAACCCCGATAGCGCCATCAGGGGACCCGCCGAGACTGCAACCGCCTAGGAGGAACCCCTGAATACCGACTCTGTAATAACAACATGCTAATACCGGGCTCATAATACCGGACCTGGAAGTAACGTCATTGCGTCGGAACGGGAAATGGGCCGGCGGCCATCTTTAAAAACACAATCCATTGCAATCCTCCCAAACCACCAGTTGTTACCAAGAGAGCTCAGTGGCAATACTTTCGTTATGTCTAAGGCAACCCGGAAGACCACCCCCCGGCTGCGGAAACAGCACTTTTCAGACGCTGAATTAAACATGCTTGCGGACACTTTTGCCGCACATGCTGATGTCATCAAATCCCAGAACCTGAAGCAATAGGTGCAGCACCGCAAGGAGGAGATCTGGCTGGAGGTAACCCGCAAGTTATCTGCTGTTGGAACCTGCCCACGGACTGTTAGGGATTGCAAGAAGAGGTAGGATGACCTCCGCCTCAGGGTCCGTAACATCCTTGCAAGCAACAGGAGGGAGGCCATGGCCACAGGTGGGAGTCCCCACTCTCCTGCCAAACTGACAACATGGGAGGAGACGGCAAGCACCTTCATCAGTCCGGAGTCTATCGAGCGATTTGGGGAGATGGAGACGGGTGCGGCAACATCACCAGAAGGAGGTGAGTGACCCTGCATATCCCTGTAGGGGAAACCATGACGTAGCACAAGTGATGTGGAAGAGAGTCTAGGCAAGGTAATGCATGTCCCAACACCCACAGGAACATATCCAAGTCCAGATGGAGGGCCAAACCCTGCCACACAGACATGCATGCTGAGTGCCAATCCCCTTACCAACACACAGCCAACACACATGGACCGTGCCCATGTAATACATCACACAAACCCCAATACAACGGCAAGACACCTGCCATTCAGCACATGCCAAAATGCCCCCTCAGACTACCCTGTGTGACACACCCCTAAGACATGAATGCATGATGAAACAAATAACAAACCCCACCATAGTATGCTTCTGGCATGTAACACCATCACTGATGCCCTGCATCTCTTCTACCCCCCCAGGCACCGATGGAGAAGATGCCAGCCAAGATACCACCACAAGGGCATCCACGTCCCACCCACAGAAAAGGGCTACCGACATCACCACCTCCACCACCTCCAGGGCAGCCTCGTAGCCCACACCTACAGCCAGTGTGCCTGACACTGTCGAGACCCAGCTGCCCACAACCACACCAGTGGAAGGGGAGTCCCTAGAAGCACTGGCCACCACCGAAGATGACTTTGAGGGAAATGTGGACCAGGAAGGAGTCACGGAAGTGACATGCACACCCACCCAAGCCCCCTATCCACCCTCCCGCCCCAAATTCAGCCCTCACCCACCTACAGCAGTGCTGATCCCTGCCTGCATGATTCGGACCTGATCCCCTTCCTCGAGGACAGCACAGAAAATACAGGCCCCGTGACAGCATCGCCCGCCACTCCTGCTCCCACCAACACCCTCGAGTCACGCCTGGTGAGGGTGGAGGCCCGACAGGAGTCAATGTTTGAGCTCCTGCGCCAATACATATCGGATGGCGAGGACACCAGGCGGGAGATAGCCACAGCGAGAACCACAGCCGCCATTATAGCCAACACAGCCACAGTGAATGCGTTGGCAGTGCTGATGAGAGACTGTCTGGGGGCCATAACACAGGTACTAACATCCATCCTGCTGCACATGCACTTTCCACGACTTGCAGCAGGCGTGGAAATCCCCACCGACTCCTCATCAGCCACCACACCTGCTTCCTCAGTCCCCACCAGCCTTGTGCGTCCTACCAGAAGGAGTGCGAGGCACACCGGAATGCTGCCCCCGGACTGCAAGAAGTCCCTCAAATAGTGTTGGAGGACAATGGGAGTGGGTCACATGGTGTTGGGGATGAATGGGAGCGTTTGGGGGAGTTTATTGGGGGGGTTGGGAGTTCACTGGGGGGTTTTGGAGTTTATTGTGGGGGTTTGGAGTTAACTGGGGGGATTTGGGAGTTCACTGGGGGTTTGGGAGGGGGGTGGTTGTCACATTTTTGCGGTTTGAACCAATACACCCGTTGTGAGAAAAAACGTTGGACATTGTTCATTTTGTGTGTATCCATTTAATGTATGACAGCTTTCAGTGCCCAAATCCCAACATTCCCTGTGTGCATGTCCACATGGACCCGGTGTGTCACTGACACATGTCTATCAAAGTCCCTGTGGTTCAGAAGTATTCGTGAATCAGTGATTGGTGTACTGCATGGCCATCCTGTGCATCACGTACTGGCAGGGGTGCTGCTTCACCTCCGCCTCCATCCTCATCATCCTCACCCGGTGAATGCATCTCAATGTCAGGTGGCAGTGGTACACTTCTCCGGCCGCACATGTTGTGCAGCATGACACAGGCCATGGTGATCTTTGCCACCTTCTCAGGCCTATAAAGGAGTGCTCCACCAGACCTGCTCAGGCAGCGGAACCGTGCCTTCAACAGGCCAAAGGTCTGCTCAATCACAACACGGGTATGGGTGTGTACCTGATTGTACTCCTCTTCATGGCTGTTCTGCGGGTTCCGCACAGGGGTAAGTAGCCACGGCTTCAAGGGATATCCTCCATCACCTGCATATATATAGTATATATAATAGGTGTGTGTCACTCTGAGCTGCCACCTTCAGGAATCACAGTCATGGCCGCAGCTATTTTGTGTGGACATGCACATGTCCCTGTACGTATGCACGAATGTCATCTAGATGCATACTATACTGCTATGAGGTGTGGTAGTCTGGATGTCGTTCAATAGATGATACAGGGTGATATAATCCATGCTGACGCGGATGTACTGTGTTTGTACGACAATGTTTAGCCTCCCATTTATGCTGTGTATACTACACTGTGCATGGACACACTAGCCACATTGGCACAGTTGCAGTCCAGTTTAGTCATGCATTGCTTGACATACACATGGTGGTCAGGTTGTGCGCCTTACATGTGGTCATTGATTTGCGTTAATGGTTAGATGTGTGCCAATGATGTGTCCTGTTGGGGGGTTCAGGTCAGGTATCATTAGCACTGAGTGCATTCTCCACTCACCGTCCATTCCCACCCAGGTGGTGATGCATCCTCCCCATTCCCACCCAGGTGGGGTATGCATTCCTCCCCCCATTCCCACCTAGGTGGGGTATGCATCCCCCCATTCCCACCCAGGTGGGGTATGCATGCCCCCCATTCCCACCCAGGTGGGGTATGCATGCCCCCCATTCCCACCCAGGTGGGGTATGCATCGCAATACATCCCTACCCCAATGCACTGCCATGGCCCACTCAGGCAACTCACTAAGCAGCCAGGAACGTGATCCAGCATGTCGCTTCATGTGACGGAGTAGCCTGGAGTTACGCAGCACCATGGCATCATGTGTTCCGGGAAATCTCGCGCAGCAATGTGTGATGATCTTGCTGGAGTCGCATACCATTTGCACATTGATGGAGTGGTATAGCTTGCGATTGCGGTACACCGTCTCTACGGCATGGGGGACTACCAATTCGACATGGGTGCAGTCCAGGGCACCAACACAATTGGGCATGCCTGCCAGTGCATGGAAGCCTACTTTGGTGTTGGCTATCTCCTGGGCAGTCCGTGGTAGGGGTATGTGGGTGCTAGCGTGCTTCAGGAGTGCCTCCAGCACTTGGTTCAGCAAGCATGAAAATAGTGGTTGCGAAATGCCATGCAGCTGGCCCACTGTGTGCTGGTAGGTGCCTGTGGCCAGGGAGTGGAGCACAGACACAACCTTTAGTAGCGGGGGTGGCAGTACGTATTTCTATCAGGCTGTCAATGTTGTTGTGCATCATGTCCACTATGGTGGTGATGGTGTCCCGGTCCAACCAGTACAGGGTGTGGATCTGCTCAGGGGTTCGATTGAATGGACTAGGTCTGATGCGAGGGATTGGTGGCTACCTACGTGGAACTACTGGCTGCACTGGTGCTAATTGCTGGGCCTGTCTCACCCTCCTTCTCCTCCTGCGTCTCCTCTGTGCTGGTTGTTGCTGCTGCTGCTGCTGCTGCTGCTGTTGTTGCTGTTGTTGTTGTTGTTGCTGTTGTTGCTGTAGTTGTAGCAGTATAGGCATGTCCTCCAGCGCCGTGATTGCAACAGCTAGTGGTAGCATTCTGGTGTAGGAAGGGGTGTGGTGTGTGGGTGTACTTTTATACTGGGCCAGACTCCATTGAGTCCACCTGTGGTGATTGTGTGCACCTGTGCCAGTTGCCTTGATTGCTGATTGCTGTTTATGGGTGGTCCGCGATGCCTGTATGGCCGCCATCGTGCAGCCCTTAATTACCGCCTTCGGGATGCCGGTATTTGCATGCCCGCGTGGGTTGTGATGTCCTCCAATTACCGGCATGCCTGTATTTGCTCCCTGAAGGGGCATGTGTACGCGCCCATGCCGGTATGAGGGGGCACGGTGCCGGTATTGGCGGGTTGTCGGGTCGTAATGACCCAGACCCGTTAATGATGCCGCTATTACCATTCCGCCTTCTTTTTTTCATTACCTCCATTCTCGTAATGAGGCCCATAGTCTCTCTCACAACCCCCTATCCTCTACGGTCAACCCCCCCCTTTTCGACTCTCAGCATTCAATCAGTCTCTCACTCAATCCGCAACTGGTACCACCTTCTCGAACCCAATACCTAACCATCACTCTCGCAGCCTTCAAACGGCCTCCTCAGAAACCTTTTCCACCTTCCACTTTCTCCTCACTGATCTCTTGGTTCACCTCCTCTGTAACCAATATTCCAGAAAACCTTTCAACCTTTTCTGCACTTGCTGGCCTCTTACAGCCCAGCCTACCCTGTTGTGCACTTCCCCCGGATCCCATTTCCCTCCATCTCACACACTCCCCTTGTCCAATCTCTGGATAAGCTGTTCTCCTGGGGCTTAGGAATTCTATAAGAAGGCTTCTATCCCCACCCCCTTTTCAGTCTCAATTTGTGCGGTGGCAGCCATGTGCTCTGGCTGCTCATTTTCCCTGTGGTGGTTCTCATGTGCTGGTGAGTTTTGTTTCGAACTGGGTTTGGAGAGGATTTCTGTGTCTTGCTTGCTCTTTCCCAATCTCTTTTCACTCTGTTTTCTGTTACCCCACCATTCACCTGAGATCCATCTGGGGTTGATGGGTCGAGTGTTTGGTGTCCAAACCCTTTTGTGCAGGGATAATCCCAATCCATTTAATTTATGGTCTCGATTCCATTCCCCTATTTCCGGTCTGGGTTTTCCTGGTATGCGACCCAGTGCATTCTGGGGTCTGCGTTTCTGAAACAGAATAAAAAGAGACCTGGCCAGCACAGAGGCTGATGGGTATTACAGTAGGGAGAATTGTACCAATATCCCTGCAACTGCTCACACACTGCAGGGTTTAGGATCTTTGTTCCCTCTTACCCCCTTCTTTTGACAGGGCCTTATCCCCCTGCAGGAGTATGTAGAGGATCAGTGGTTCCAACTGACACGCTCGTGGGAAGATAAACTGACACTCTCCAAAGAAGCATCAGAGGTGTAAAGACCACCATCTTTTTAGATTAATTCCATTTCAAAGACTTCAGGCGCAGTAAACTCTGGTAATCAGCCTCTTATTTTTTTTCAGATGTCACACACATCTTTAAAACTGTACATTTACAACATTTAGCAATTAGACACTATCAGAATAAGGAAATTAGTAGCATTTAAAACAAGCACAGACATGCATGGAGTATTCCCTATAAAATATAAATGTAGGTCCATATAGAAGATGTAATACAATACAACATCCCTATTCCTTAAATTAGAAGCAGTTTTAAAAAATGTATTTGAAACCCATGCATTCAGCCTTTCCTTTACCAGTTTAAGAAACGAAAGAGCTGGTTTCAATGATTGAAATTATGGACCTTTTTTCGCACCTGTACGTAAAACCGAAAAATATAAAGCGAATCACAGTTTTCATTGCTTACCAGCAAAAAGGAAAACACATTGTATGTGATCATACTCTTTCCATTTCCCATGGCTACATTGATATGTAAAAGTTAAATCTCAGTCTCAGGATTTACAAAAACATTGTCAGAGATACAATTCGAAATAAGAGTTAAGGGCAATAGGAATATAGTTACATGAGCAAGACTGGACAATGTTTGAATAGCAGGTGCCTTCCATTGTCTTACTCGGTTTCCTGACAATAAAGCGTTTACTGATTTTCTTACAGTTAGTCAATAACACTGGTGTTTCAAACCATGTTAATACATCTATAGTGATCAAGCCATTTTTAATGTGGGTTAATTGAGGGATGCTCCATATTCTATTGCAGGCCAGGTCTCTTAGAAGGTCTGTATTTAGAGAGGATCGGGGTTGAAAACCCACGATCCAAATGTTCGAGGGAAAAAAGACTGAAGATTATTTTTCCCAAATAATCTTCGGTCTTTTCTCCCCTGACCATTTACAACTTGGCCCCCACCTCTGTGATCAGGAACCGGCGCTGCAGGATCCTTTTTCTTTTCTTTTGTTTTGTGGATGGCTGCTGGGTACACCCCAGCTCCCAATATAGGGAGCAAGGGTGCGGGGGACAGCCCCGCAGCCCCCAGCACCGAATGCATGATTTCGTCGAACTTTTCAGCTGCTCGGAATTTTCGAACGGCTGAAATTCGGCCAAATCACACATTCAGGCTTTTAAGCTCGGTCATTTTGGCCAGTTCCGTTAGGGAGGCCTGGAAATCAGATTGGCAACATTCATAATAGTGTAGGCGCCATTGAAAACACATCTTGAACGTATCCCATCCTCGGCTTACAATGTATTGCATACATCAGTGCACTTGGGGGGGCTCCAAGTAGTTTTCAGAAAATGTTATTCTCAGCCATCTGTAATTGAAAAGCTGATTAGTATCCCCCATATGCCTGCCTCATAAAAGGCGACAGATGGAGCTTTATCTTTATTTGTTTTTATCCAAATCAGACCAGGCTGAATCGTCAAATGATGTGCTAATCTCTGTATCCCTGTAACTGCATGGCTCATTGCAGCTGTGTGTTAAGAAATGTGCGAAGAGCCCTTAAGGAAGTGTGAGAACCAAATTCTTAGGATTGTCTTAAGATTGTCTACAAAGAAACATTGGTTCAGTTCATTAAATACACTTCAAACTAGGACTACAGTAGGAATTACCATGCGAAGCACAGTTACACCTGCTAGTTGTTTATTTATGTGGGCTACATTGACCCACTGAACAGAATTTCACCAAAACCAAGCTGAATTTGCGCAAAAAAAGCAAAATGGTTGCACTGGCTCCTGTGAGCACCATGGCCTTAACACTGCTTTTGGCAGCAACAAAATGATGCCTGCACCGTCTTGCCAAGTATACATTGGGCAGGATGGAACAAGGGTATACACTGAGGGAGCGTGCCAGTGTGTTCTGACAAATACAGATGGAATAAAGTGAAAAAGCAGCATTGCCTTGCTGCAAGCCCAAAATCCCTATTAAAAAGGAACCTTTTCACCTTTAAAAATGCTGCTCTGACGTTATTTCCATCTGTTTTTCCTTAAAGCACTTTGATTAATAAGGCCCTGCCATGCCCAGTATATCTCATTGTGCTTCAGAAAAACCAGGCGTGATAACGCGTTCATTTTCTTAGCAATGTATAAAAGCACAGTAGTTCAAAGAAACTCCAGCTATCTGAGCCATGTCAATTTCAATACATCTGTGCTTCAAACAAAACTCCTGCATACAAGGAAACAACTATAGCTGCAAGATGCACCGCATGTCCCGTTTCAGTTATTGCACTCTACGGTCGAGCCGGACGGGAGGATGGTAATAATAAAGGGGTTGGTGGAAAACAAGGAAAATATGTATCATAAATACATATGCCCCGAATCAGGATACCGCAGCATACTTTAGAACTCTATATAGCAAACTCAGTGTGAGCCTTGGTGGGGCAGTGATTTGGGAAGGAGACTTTAAATGTGTACTAAACCCAAAAATAGATAGATCAGACACCAAAACAGATAGACCCACCCCAGCTGCTAGGACGTTGCAGTCCCTGTTAGCGGATTTAGGGTTAGAGAATGCATGGAGGTCACACCATCTACATGATGGACAATATTCGCACTATTCAGCCCCCCAGAACCTACATACTAGACTGGACTATGTGTTCGTCACACATGAACTAATGACAGAAATAGCGCAGGTAGAATACAAAGCGAGGGTCCTCTCAGACCATTCGCTGTTGATGCTAGTATGGCAATACCGACCCCCGAGAACGAGGATACCGACATGGCGCCTCAGAGCAGAAGCGTTGAAAGGTAATATTTTTAGGGAGGACATGAGAGAGGAAATAATAAGCTTTTTCAAGATCAATACTGGCAGCGTGGAGACAGCGGGTATGCTCTGGGAAGCCTTTAAAGTAGTAGTGAGAGGGATAGCCATAGCCAAGTCCAAGGGACTACAAGGAGGGATCTTGGTTGAACTACAAGAAGCGGAAACAGAGCTAGAAACAGCACTGAAAAGGGGAGGTAACACTAAGGAAGATAATGAAGTAATACTTATGCTGCAACAGAAATCTGCGGGATACTGGGAAAGGTTGTGCAACCTCAACTATAAAAAATACATAGAGAGACAGCATGGAGGGGGAGACAAACCAGGGAGAGTCCTGGCATGGCTATACAAAAGCGTGACTCCCCGAACTACAATCAGAACGATAATGAAAGATGATGGATGTATAGTAGACACTCAAGAGGGTGTTAACTGGGAATTCGTAGATTATTACTGTGTCCTGTATGGCGATGCGGATGGCAGTGACAGCAAGGAAATAAGGGAAACGCTGGAGGATATTGGATTGCCGCAGATTGGCATAGAAGAGCGAGAGGAGCTAGATGCACCGATCACTCTAGAGGAACTGGAAGAAGTAGTGAGGCAATTATCCACTAGTAAGACACCGGGGTCTGCCGGACTCCCCAGTAAATTTTATAAGATGTACAAAAATGAGGTACTCCCCCCCCCCCCGCTCTTAGAGATGCTAAATGAGGCATATGAAGTCGGAAGATTACCAGAGTCCCTAAGAGAGGCGATTATCATACCACTCCCCAAACCCAATAAGCCTGGCTGTGAGTGCGGTTCCTATAGAACCCTGTCGATGCTGAACCAGGACAGTACAATATTGATGGCGGTCCTGGCAAACAGAATGAGGAGAGTCATTAATAAATTAATACACCCCGACCAGACAGGCTATGTCCCCAACAGGAACAAATCCAACAATCTTAGACGACTCCACCAAGTCATTGAGCATGCAAACGGGGGCGCAGGTGAGATGGCAATAGTTTCGCTGGATGCAATAAAGGCCTTTGACTTGGTCAAATGGCCATGGCTGATTGCGGCCCTGACCAATTATGGGATAGGACCGAGGTATCTCAGATGGGCCAAACTATTATATAGCGAGCCCCTTGCCAGGGTTAAGACAGGAGCGGTAATATCAGAGAGGTGGCAACTTGGCAGAGGCACTAGACAGGGATGCCCGTGGTCCCCTATGCTGTACATTCTGGCTTTAGAGCCTCTGGTGATATACCTGAGGCAGCAATATGACATAATAGGCATCACCATGAAGGGGGAAGCGCATTTAATTTCCTTGTATGCTGATGACATGTTGCTGTATTTACGCTACCTGGAGGAAAACCTTCAGTATGTCCTGGAAGTGATGGAGCGATTTGCAAGGCTTTCAGGCATAGCTGTGAACCCCAAAAAATCTTGTGTACTTCCACTGGGCAGGTATAAAGGGATCCCGTTAGGACAGTTGCCGATCCTTGAGATACCATGCGAGGTCAGCACGTTCCGATATCTTGGGATAGACATATATCATACGGTGGAAGCAGAGCATCAACATAACACTGAGAAAGCTATTAAGAATATTGAAAATAGTATGAAGTTCTGGGTGAAGCTTCCCTTGGCGATGATGGGACGAGGGGCAATGCTTAAAATGGTGGTCTTGCCAAGACTGCTGCACTATTTTGGGAACATCCCATATTTGATACCTAGGCAATTCTTTGGCAGAATAAATAGCATATGCAGGGGATTCCTCTGGCATGGGACAAGGAACAGAGTGGCCCTTTGGAAGCTACAAAACTCACACGAGAAAGGGGGTATAAAATTACCAAACTATGAGATTTATTACATAGCAAGCCAACTACAATATGTAGCTAAATGGCTCACTGAGGAGCCGACCTCGGAATCCAGACTGAAATTATGTGGATGCCCGGATCGGATATGGAAGGAGGCCCAAGGATGATGACACTTGGGTGGGAGATATGGCAGAGAGCCTGTCAGATAATGGAAAAGCCATTCCCGTGCTCCCCGCAGGTTCCATTAGTCGCTCTGGCGGGAAAAGAAAAGCAACTAAGATTAATGATCAGGAAGCACTGGGAAGCGGTGGGGATAGCAACACTGGGTGATATGTGGCAAGAGGGGTGTATAAAGGACTTTCAGGGGCTGGTGGAGTAAACGGGGTTACATAGGGGGCAGTATATCGCATACCATAGGGTGGTGCAGCGAATTAAAGAGGCATGGTCCGAAGCAGTACTAGCAGATGAGCCGGACGCCTTTATAGACATAATATATGACATAGCAGAGGGGGGACATGAAATATCTAGAATATATGAGCTGATGATGACCAAAGCGGGGAAGGAAGTGGAACAGCTTAGACAGGACTGGGAAGAGGAAGTGGGTGCCCCAATGAGTGATGGGATGTGGGAGCGTGCACAAGGATACCACAAAAAAGTGTCCAGAAATACTAGATTACAACAAATACAATTATATATAACTCACAGGGCGTATATGACACCCCAAAGGATAGCCAAATTCAAAAAGGCAGGATGACATTCATGCCCAAAATGTGATGAAGAAAACGCCGGAATGGTACACCTGTTCTGGTCATGCCCAATAATAGAGAGATTCTGGGGAGAAATAGCACACAGGATGGAAGAAAAAGCGATCAAAATGGTGGTGGATACAGTGTTGGCTTGCCTGATAGGAGGGTTTCCTAGACCACGTAAACTCAAGCATGTGAGTAAACTGAAAGACCTGGCGTATGTACTAGCAAAGAGAAGAATCGCTATGGGGTGGAAGGCATGTCATAGACCAAGGATAGAAGTGTAGTGGAGAGAACTACAGAAATAGGCAGAGGCAGAGACTGCAGTATGGCAGGAGGCAAGCAATGTTGGGGGGGATGAAGAGGCTGGAACCTTGATAGCTTGGAACAACTAATAGCTGAATTATTTGGGTCCAAGCATGATGAAGCAAGTGACCAGGATCCAACAGAACACATTGAAAAGGAATCCCTACTGCAAGACAGAGAAACGCAACACGAGGGAGAGTAGGCTCGAGAGGGTGGGTGGGAATGGGTGAAACAGTGGACACATTTGCTACCAAACATGAGGGCCTCTCTCGGCAGATACTAACACCCCAGTGATAATTATTAGGTTGGACATAATCTAGTCTAGGCTGAATCCACCGACAATGGATTTCCAGGACAAGGATGTGGGAGTTGGGGCAGCGGCCGTACACCTTCAATCTAGATGGGAAACCCTCACCTTGCTCTGGAGGAAATGACCGTTGGTGGCAGCTGAACAAAGAAAGAAATGGCCCAGTGACAGACAAAGGACTGCAATGTGCTTCCAAAGACTATTCATGTATAAAAATGTAAAGAGGTTTATCTTGGCAGCAAGACTTTGTAAAAATGTAACATTTTTGCAGTTCAAAAGTTCTTTTTTTGGGCTTTTGGACATGGTAGAATTCACTGACCCTTTGGGAATGGAAATAGCAAATAATCTGGGATTATAAGGAAAGTATCCATGATGCCAATGCAAATTGTTAAACGTACATCCCTTATGTTAATCCATACATGTGTATAAAGTTTTGGAATTTTAGGTCGAAGCGTTCATACTTAAAATGACCAAAGAGTATTAGAAGGGCGAAACAGTGTTGCACGGATTGCAGAGTTGGAGTGCTATGCTCTACACAAAAGATGTAACCTGTGTATATAATGTGCTAAGAGATTTCAACTGTATAAAATGTACCGTTTGTGGCAAAATCGGATTTTGGCTAAAATAAATGTGGCAGGTTTTTTTGAACATTGTAAACTCACACCATAAATCTACCCTCCTGCTTTGAAATCCAACCAGTTGAGAACGATGCAGAGACTAGCACCCCTGGCCAATCCCTTCAGTTAGAGGTGTGCTTAGCTAAGCCGGCCCAGCCATATACTTTGATGATGTTACGATGCATTATAAATAAGCGTCCCTGACAAGACTCTACACACAGACTCTTCCTGATTTTCCTGTGCCAGCGTTCCTGTTTCATTCATCCTGCTGAGTCCAGATTCCAACTACAAGGCCAAAGCATTGCTGACCCTACTCCAGGCCCCACTACAAAATCCAAGCAGTGCTGATCCTATTCCCAGCAAGGCCAATGATCCAGAATCAACCCACTAATCTCCCATTAAAAAGGGGAAAGCTGTGGTATTCTTTGGGAAGCATCCTGAACCAACCTGGCTTGCTGCTCACTAACTGGCTTGCTTGCCCACTAACTGCATCCAGCGGTACCTGTGCCATCCGGTGACCCGACCTGCCCAGCTGTCTTTGCCCACCTGTCCTTTGCCAGGCACGCGCTGCCGTGTAGTGACCAGAACCTGTTGACGGTCCGAAATCCCAAAACTAAAAGTGGACTGTAAGTGTAATCCCTACCCCATAGAAATCCATAGTCTGCTTGTCTTGCATTTGGCCTTATCCCACTCTCTAAGCCATCCTATCCTTAACCTGGTAACTTGTTAAAACTCTCAGAATTCTCTGTGTTCTTGCCCTTTATCTCCAAGCATTAGCGCCCCTTTTCTCGTTATTCCTGTCTTGCATAGATCATACATCATTAGCGATATTGTATTTAAATAAATTCATTTTCTCTAAAGAAAAGGGATACACTGCGTGAAGGGTTACAACTGCAGTGTAACTTTTATGTTCACTGGTGGCGTTCCTATTTTCTTAGCCATTAAATCTAGTTTAAGTAAAATTTGCCTTTCACTTTTAAAAACCGATTTCTCTTTTTCACTGCTATATTTTCCTAAAAACGAACCTCACTCTACCTTCCAAATCTCTATAAATAGCTGCAGACCCATTTTCACCTATATGTTGTACCTGTGATATATATATCTACCCCAGCCCAAAAACCGCACTCCAAATCAGAGTAATTCACCCGTTTTTATTAAAAACCGTTTGGGTGAATTTACACGGAAATTTAAAGGAAATGCAACTTTTACACATGTCATTTTGCTGCAACATGTTTTAAACTTTCCACTCAGTTTTCAATTGTATGCTCTTGGTAATCCACTGCTTGTGATTGTTAGTGCCTATGCATTGTTGCTTAAGTAGGAAATTATTTTACCTTAACGTTTTCACCGCACATTAATTAATTATTTGCCCATTTCTGAGTGTCATTTCATCACATTGCAAGGGGTTTCAAATCCGTTTTCCATTTTTATTTGGTGAGGGAAGGTCGGATTAGGATTCTGTTTTCTGCATCTTATTCCGGATTACCTGCTGTGTCTTTCTATCCATTCAGAATTCAATTATTTGTGGGTTGAGGGAACATTGCAAGGGGAAATCCTAACTTGGGTGCTAGCTTTCCTAAATCAAAAAGTACTCCCATTCCCTGGTGTTTTGTATGTGTTTCACTAGAAGGTTAAACCAAGTGTATTGCCTATTTCGAAGGGATTGTGTCCTCTGACGTATTCCTTATCTTTGATGTTACCCATCCCAGCTTGCTGGCCTCAGAAACATTTTTCAGTAGAGGGCGCTGCGCGTCGACGTCCCTCGAGTCGGTGTCCCTCGACAGCCTCCGTATCGGCGCCGACGTCACTGTGCGTATAAATAGACTTGCGCAGCATCCATTGCTCAGTTCCGTTTTTCCGCGCTTCGTGGGCCTCTGAAACTTGCCGCTCAGTTCCTTTCTTCAAGAAAAATCTTTTTATTCTTTGAAGATTATTATCTTAATACGATGGCTTTTTCATCCGAACCATCAACTCCACGGTCCGGTTTGAAAAAATGTTGTGACTGTGGGAAGAAAATGTCATTAACAGATCCCCGCAGAATCTGTTTGTGGTGCCTGGGGTCGGAGCATCATTGTTCGGAATGCGAGGACTGTATGTCCATGACGGCGAAAGCCTTGAAGGAGCGTAAGCGGAAGTTAGATAGAGGTAAGAGTTTTAAAACTTCTACTCCCTCGAATGTTTCTTCGGCTAAGTCAAGACATTCGTCTCCTCGTTGACAAAAGAAACATTCCCGTTCAAGATCTCGAAGTGGTTCTCATCAGTCTTCGAGATCAAAACACTCTAAGAAGAGGCGTCGTAGATCTCCCTCTTCTTCTTCCTCTACCTCCCCAGAAAGGGTCACCTGCCCCACGAAACACAGCTCTCCAGCTAAGTGGGAGAATTTCCATTAAAAAATGCTTAGCGTCTTCGAGAAAGCGGCCTCGACCCCCTCGGAGACGTCTAAAGGTGATACCCTGGGTGAAAGACCCAAAAGATCAAAACGCTGCGAGTCGTTGAACCCGGCGAAAGAAACTACTCGAGAGCGTCATGAACCCTCGAGTAAAATCAGTAAGACCGCGTCATCGACGTCGTCGAGGAAGGTTCCTTCGACACATAAATCGGTTGCATTGACGCTGTCTTCGACGCCACTGTCGACGCCGATAAAAGACAAACCTACAACTGTCACTACAACACAGACAGTAGAGGTGTCGAGAGCTTCGACCATGACGTTGAGGATGCCATCAACATTCTCGACAACGCTGAGTAGGATTCCGATCCTCTCGAGTACATCGAGGTCCCTTCAAACTTCCAAGACACCTTTTTCAGGATTGTCGAAGCCATTTACTTCCACGTCGACAACCTCAACGTTTTCTCAACCTGTGACAACCAATTTGGCTCCCTCTGCTCTAGAAATGGGTTTTAAGCCATATCCTAGATCTGACTACTTTAGAGCTTTGTCCTCTATATATGAGGAAGGGGAGAATTCCGACCAGGAGAGACTTTTGGTTTACAAAGAACTACAATACCCAGGCCAGAGGAATTAATCTCTGAATAGAACAGGTTGAAAGACCTTCAAGATTCTCAGCATGAGGCAAGTGGTTTAAATACTTCCCCAGAAGTAGAGTTTTCTAAACCAGACCCTGGAGAGCATGCTGAGACCCATTATAGGATTCTGATGGCTGGAATAATTGAATTCATGGGATGGTCTACACCTATACGTGCTTTTCAACAGGATGACCTTACTGATATTCTAGATAAAGGTCCACAGGAGGATCCTGTTGTTCCCTTTCATACTGCTCTACAAAGAAACATTTCTGCAAATTGGGAAACTCCTGAAGTTATCCCTGCAGTAAATAAAAAACTTTCTGCTAAATACAGGGTATCAGCTTCAGATCCTGAATATCTGAGCAAGCATGCAACTCCAGAGAGTTTAGTTGTACAGGCACCAACTTCATCAAACAGTAAATCCGCATACCCTACTATTCCACAGGATAGGGATGTTAAAAGATTTGATGCCATGTCAAAGAAAGTATTTTCAGAATGTAGCATGGCCCTTAAATCGATTAACGCCACTTGCACGCTAGCAGGATTCAGCCACACACTTTAGGAGTGTGCTTCATCGGCGGCTGACTGTCTTCCAGAAGGAGAAGAAAGGGATGGTTTCTTAAACATCATCAGGGATGGAAAGGATGCAATGTGCGAGTCTCTCCAAACAGGCATTGATTCTGCTGACAGCATCAGCAGGGCCATGGCGCAAGTACCACAATCCGTAGATTTGCGTGGTTGCGGAAGTCTGGTTTTGCTCCAGACGTACAGGCCAGATTTCTGAACATGCCCTTTGATGGCACTTCTTTATTTGGGAAGAAGGCTGATGACATTCTGGAGAGATTACAGACATCCAAGGCAGCAGCGAAATCCCTTGGGGCTGCAATCTGGCAGACTCCAAATCGTCCTTCAGGAGCTTCCTGGAGAGGTTTGTCCTTTCGCTTTTACTCCGCATTCGGAAAAGGCAGAGGACAGCCAGCTCAAAGGGGCCAGAGACGATTCACCCGTGGTGGACGGGGGAAAGGTACAAAAGCTGCAGCAGCAGCAGGCACCACTTTACACTCGGCATCTGCGTCAGCCGCTTCTAAAACCCTCTGATGTCTCTCCTCACAAGACACTAGTAGGGGGCAGGTTAACTCAACATCTGGCAGAATGGCAGGCTATTACGTCAGATGCTTGGGCATTGGAGACAATTGCCCAAGGTTACTACCTGCCCTTCCTACACATTCCACAGAGTTATCCACCAGGGAACAACTCTTTGAAGTTTCCAGACCCGATCCTTATGCAGGAAATTGTAGACCTGCTAGAGAAGGGTGCCATAGAACCGGTACCCGTAGCGGAGAGGAACAAGGGTTGGTATTCCCCCTACTTCCTAGTACCAAGGAAGGCCGGAAGACTGAGACCCATTTTAGACTTGCGAGAATTGAACAAATTCCTCAGGAAAGACAAGTTCAAGATGGTAACTCTTTCTCAGGTCCTTCAGGCCCTCCAGCTTCAGGAGTGGCTGGTCTCTCTAGACCTTCAGAATGCTTATTTCCATGTGCCAATCCATCTCAAACAAAGGAAATACATGAGGTTCGCAATTGGCAACTCTCACTATCAATTTAGAGTTCTGCCATTTGGGCTGACCTCCACCCGAGGGTCTTTACCAAGCTAATGGCGGTGGTGGCTGCAAGTCTAAGGAGGGAGGGGATTCACGTCTACCCCTACCTGGACGACTGGTTTATCAGAGCAGTATCTTCAGAACAAGCTCAGATCCAGCTAGATTATGTTTGCCACTTCCTTCACAAGCTGAGCTTCTCCCTCAATTTAAAGAAGTCACAGATGATACCATCACAGAGACTCCAGTTCATTGGAGCAGTCCTGGACACGTCCCTGGGAAAAGCCTTGCCACCAGAGGTGTGGGCTCAAGACATTCTACAGATGGTCACCAAGTTTCAAAATGCCCAACGTCTACCAGCCTTCGACTTTTTGAGGTTGCTAGGCCTCATGGCATCCTGCATTTTCCTAGTGCCAGAGGCTCGTCTGAGTATGAGATCCCTCCCGTGGGCACTAAGAACCCAATGGTCGCAATTCTCAGGAAGAATGTCAAATCTCCTTCAAGTCCCGGACAGAGTAGCCCGAGACCTTCAATGGTGGGCCTGTCGGGAGAACATATTGAAAGGAGAACAGTTTTGGCAACCATGGCCGGAGAAAACAGTAGTCACAGATGCCTCACTCACGGGGTGGGGAGCCCATGCCAATGACTTGACCATCAGCGGTCGTTGGTGTCCATCGGAGTCCAGACTACACATCAACCTGTTAGAGCTGAGAGCAATCAGACTAGCGCTGAAAGCTTTTCTGCCACCAGTACAGGGAAAGAATGTCCTGATAATGACGGACAACACAGTGGCCATGCACTACCTCAACAAAAGAGGAGGCGTTGGGTCACTGCCACTGTGCAGAGAGGCAATGCAGCTCTGGTTTTGGGCAATTCAAGAGGGAATCTCTCTATCGGCTGTTAATCTAGCTGGAGAGGAGAACTTGACGGCGGACGCTCTGAGCAGCCAGAGTACAGTTTCCCACGAGTGGGAGCTAGCTCAGGAGGTCCTTCAAGAGATCTTCGCCCTGTGGGGAACCCCTCAGGTGGATCTGTTCGCCAACAGCATCAACAGGAAGTGTGATCAGTTTTGTTCAAGGGAATTTCCCCCGAGAGGAGCTCTAGGGGACACATTCGTAGTGGACTGGGAGTTTCCACTTCTGTACGCGTTTCCTCCAGTGCCTGTCATTCCTCAAATGATCAGGAGGTTGAGAAGGTTCCATAAACCCATGATCCTAATTGCCCCGGATTGGGCTAGGAGAACGTGGTACCCGGACCTTCTGGACATGTCCATCTGCCCTCCAATTCGTCTTCCGCAAAGAGAGGGTCTTCTCTCGCAGAAGGGAGGTCAGGTTCTCCATCCAGACATCAGAACCCTCAACCTTCACGCTTGGTTTCTGATAGGTTGAGATACAAGGATTGGGACCTCCCGGATGACGTCATGGAGGTGTTGCTTTCGGCCAGAAGGCCAGCATCAAAAACTTTATACCGCTGCCGTTGGAACAAATTTTGCAGCTGGTGTAGAGAAAAGAATATTGAACCCTTTTCATGCAATACACCAATGGTGTTATCGTTCTTGCTTTACTTAGTAAATTCAGGTCTTTAAATTGGTACACTCAAAGGCTATCTCGCAGCGCTGTCAATCTTTAAGCGTACTGCTGAGGAGCCTTCATATTTCAAATTACGCTTGGTAATCCAATTTCTGAAGGGCTTAACTAATGTTTATCCCCCAAAGCCTTTTCAAGTTCCATTGTGGGACCTAAATCTAGTCTTAAAATGTATGATGGGTACTCCTTTTCAACCACTCCATTCCTGTTCATTAAGATTTCTCACTCTTAATATAGTCTTTCTAGTGGCTCTAACATCAGCCAGAAGAGTGAGCGAATTACAAGCTCTATCTTGCAAACCTCCTCATACAATCTTTCATAAAGACAAGGTTGTTTTACAAGTGAAGCCTAATTTTCCCAAAGGTGGTCTCTGAATTTCAGGTTACTCAGAAAATAACCTTACCTTCGTTCTATCCTCCTCCTCATCCAGGGAAAGAGGAAGAGAGCTTACACAGGCTGGATCCAAGGGGTGCCTTGAGTTTTTATATTAGCAGACTTACTAGGATAAGGCAAGCAGATCAATTGTTTGTAGGATACACAGGGCACAAATTAGGATTGCCAATCACAAAACAGACCATTGCAAGGTGGATCATTTTAACCATTCTAGAATGCTACAAATAAGCAGGAAAAGAGCCCCCTCAACATCTTAGAGCTCATTCAACCACGGGTATCGCAGCCTCTTCGGCTCTCCAAAGAGGGGTTCCAATTAGAGACCTATGTGCGGCTGCCACATGGTCGTCCGCACATACCTTTACTAAATTTTACAGCCTGGATTCCTCCTCTAGTCAGCAAACAAGATTTGGGAAAGCTGTGTTGCATTCTGTACATTCTTAAAGGGATATATTTCATGTTTTTACTCCCACCTGCTTTTTACACTACTGCTATGGGAGTCTATCAAAGATAAGGAATATGTCGGAGGACACAATCCCTTTGAAGAACAAGTTACTTCCTTACGTTGTAACGTTCTTTCGATGGGATGTTCCTCCGTCGTATTCCTTATCGCCCCTCCCATCCATCTGCGCAGTAAAACTTTCCTAGTAGTTGCAGCTTACGCTCCTTCAAAGTTAATAACCAATTCATGCAAAGCAGTTTTAAGCTTCAAAACGGAACTGAGCAGTGGACGCTGCGCGAGTCTATTTATACGCACAGTGATTTTGGCGCCGATACGGAGGCTGTCGATGGACACAGACTCAAGGGACGTCGACGTGCAGCGCCCTCTACTGAAAAAGATTTCCGAGGCCAGCAAGCTGGGATGGGTAACATCAAAGATAAGGAATACGTCGGAGGAACATCCCATCGAAAGAACATTACAAGGTAAGAAAGTAACTTGTTCATCTTCATGGTAATTATCACCCCATTGGTGATTGCTGCCCCATATTAAAAATGGTATGATTTATTTTAAATCTTAAAATAAATAAATATTGCATTTTTCCAACCAGCCTGGTTCATGGTCCATTGTGACCCGGGGTATTTGAGAAGGGGGTGTGATATGAGTTGTGTACCATCTCAAATTGAATCTGCATAAAATAAGGAGAAAAGCATCTCAGTTGTGCACTACATACTAGGCCAAGACCAAGGTGTGTGTCGCCTAATTGAAATCCTTAACATATAGAAATATGCAACAGGAACACATAGTTCATAGAAACAGCCAACACGTGTTTCGACCAGCTATAGTCTTTTTCAAGGCCAGACACGACTTGATTAAATATGTAACTGAGTGTAGTATAAGTGTGAGAAACTAAAGACCCATTGTTCTTGATCGTCATGCAGTATTCTCTCTAAAGTTCAAATATACCACAGGGCAAAGAGTGGTACAGCAAAACATCTGTATGATAGCAAGAATTTCAGTGATAGAGGGGTCTCATTAGCCCAGCAGTGTTTGGCCTATGCTCGCATAATTGAACTTTAGTGAGTATACACCCTTACACTGTCTTAACTGCTCCTACATTTCAACTTCCCTACTTTTTTGATTAGAAGTGTTTCATTTTGTTACTTTACTTAACTAATTGTCAACTTTGCTTATACCCGCTCGCACGGATGACCACCCTCTGGTGCCAAGACTTTATTGTCATCGTCAATCTCTCGATGCAATCCCCATACTTACTCGAGTAAGGATTATCCTTGTGAACTGTGAATGCAGTTTGCTATTACTGTTTTCGTTTGATGCTAGTAGGCACTTTACTAACTGTGACTGGGGAACTGTGGGTGATCTGTGTTCAGATGCTAAAAGAAATGTACATGTAATGCATTCCCATTTAGAACTCAAAGACAAATAAATTGGATTGGGTTTGGATATGTCAGTTGTGAATAAAAAACTTTCAAATTATTTTGCTTTCTTTTAAAAGGGAAAAGGTGCATGCAGAAAATTAAACACTTTAAACACCACGTTTCAAAAATCAAATTTCATATCCAAATCTGCCCTCTATTTTGTATTTTTTGGGAGGTAGTCTACTTCATACCATTTCATTATAAAGGATGGTTTGGAGAGGGCGCTAGAGCGCGACCAATTTGGCAGCTCTTGTGTGAGCTCTGGTGGTGCACACTCATCAATCCTGAGAAACAACACATCCAGGGGGCATCCAACCCTCCTGAAGTGGGACAGACGTCCCTGGGCAAAGCGCACCAGCCCATCATCCTTCGGCGGCGGAGGGGACACCTGTGGCCGCCTAGCTGGCAAGGGTCCTGGGAGAAGTATGACCCACTACAACTACGTCCCACGGCGGCGTCCGAGACGCAGCGACGCCGCAGGGAGGTACGCTGGTGCTGCCCCATGTCATGGGAGATGGCACACGGGATCGCGGCTGCAAGGCCCTGCGGCCCTCCCAAACCATTCCCCCCTGCCCCCGCGGGGGCCCACAACAGCCACGCGGCCACCCAGAAGGACTGCGCAAGGAGAGCGGGTCTGGAGGGCGGATCCGATTGCCACCAGCCCGCGCATCGGCCCACAGAGGACGGAGCAGGTGCCAGCAGCGCAGAAGCCTCGCAGAGCAGCCCCACCAGCGGGGCTCTGGCACCGCATGCCGGACGAAAAGCCCTGGGGCACACAGATAGTGGGCCCGCCCAGCAGACATCAGCCGACCTCCGGACTCTCCTCACTGCCCGGGGGCCCGGACAACGACTGAAGAGGCGACGGCGGAGGAAGCACCCAAGGTGAGCCAGCCCTCCCCCAGTGGACTCTGAGACAGGGAGCATTAAGCTCCAGGCAAGGTGCAGAGCATAGCAACAGGGCATAATACCGCCATCATGGGTGCCCCCCACCCCCAGACATACAGCCCCGCGTCAAGAGGCAGACAACAAGGGCAACCTAAGGCCTACCCGACCACTGGCAAACACATCAGCCTGGCAGCCCCAATTACGTGCCGAACGAGCGGGAGCCCGCGACCTGACCCCAGCGGCACCCAGCAAACCCCTACATGAGTGAGGCACAGGGTGGCTGACAGCGGAAATCCCCCATAACCTGGCGAGAGCCCGCTGAACGAAGGGAGACACCCCCACTCGGGGCCGCCCCACAAGGCATAGGAACCTTCGTAGGATCCACAAACCACAATTACCGCCAATCACCCCCTAGGGGGGGGAAATAGATAAGGGAGAAGACCTACAGTGAAACACACTCGGTCCAGGAACAGCGAAACCGCCAGGATGGGGAAATCAGATAAATCTCAGAGGAAGCTGACATTCGAGGCAGGAACCATAGTTAAAACCCCAAAAGCAAACGAACGACAGGAGAGCCCAGGGGGGCTCCATGCCCCAGGACGACGACCCCTCTCAAACCACAGATATCAGAGAAATCCTCCTCGAATTAAAAGCTGGGATTGGCAATATAGACAGTAAACTGGATTCCCTGTCCACAAAAGTTGACCAGCTACAACATTGCTTGGACAAACATGGTGACAGGCTAGACACTGCCCGACAACAAATTTCCGATATCGAAGATAATGTGTCATCCATGTCCACCAAGGTGTCAACACTAGAAACCCAAATGAGAGCCGTCATTGCTAAAAACGAGGACTTCAAAGGGCGATCCCACCGGAACAACATTAGAATCCTAGGGGTAAGAGAGCAGCAAACCACGAGGAAAATGGAAGACTTTGTGGCAACCTTATAAAAGGAGATATTTGGAAGCCCCGCGCTGTCCAACATATTTGTGGTAGAAAGAGCCCACAGGGTCCCAACCAGCCGACCCGTCCCTGGGACAGCCCCTCGCCCAATAATAGCTAAACTACTTAACTTCAAAGACCGGGACTCGATCCTCTGCCTTGCAAGGGAGAAAGGAAACCTACAACACGACGGAGACAATATCCAGTTCTTTCCCGACTTCTCCCCGTCAGTCCAGGCGTTTGGCAGAACATTCACCTGGGTGAAACGCCGGTTGCAGGACAACAAACTACTATACTCCATGCTCTATCCAGCCAAGCTGCGAATTCAACACAACGGCAAATCACAATTCTTTAACACACCCGAAGAGGCAAATTCCTTCCTTGAGCTGGGGTGCAAACAAAACATCGGCAATCCGAGACCACAAAGGAGAGACCAAGCGGACAGAGACCCGCCATGATGCCCACTCACGCCCATTTCCAAGCCGCCTTACGCCACCCAAAAAGATCCCCTGGATTCTACAATCACACTAGATCTCAGGGTGCGCCTGACCTTGGAAGTTCCCTAGCGCCCCAAGCGCAGCTCTGTTATGTTTCGGGATATTGGGTGGGGAAATTTGATGGGCAAGTTGGGGGTAGCCCGTGACTGGGAGGAAAATTGTTTAATGTTATGGAAGCGTGCTTATCAGGGGTCCGCGCCCCCCTGCCTATGCTGGGGATCGCCCAATGGATGCACCAAGATTGGCTCTCGCCCTGGAAAGCAGGTACTTTGGCACAACCCTGCTGGAATGTGGCCTGACACAATCAAACGTCACCTCGCACCAAAACCAACCAAACAGTTAATCACCTACAACATTCAAGTTAGCTACTTGGAACATTAAAGGGAGCAATAACCCGACCAAAACGAAAAAGATGACACAGTACCTCCGGAGACACAAAGTGGACATTGCTCTGATTCAGGAAACTCACCTCCTTCCCGAAACAGAGAATCGATGGGCCAGGGATTGGGGTTGCCATAGATACTTTGCCTCATATTCTTCATACGCCAGAGGGGTGGCAATCCTAATACATAGATCCCTAAAATTCAAACTACTCGCAGGACGAGGAGGGAAGGACGCTTCTGGTAAATGGGACCCTGGAAAACAATGAATTCATCATCATAAACTCCTACGGGCTAAATACAGATGGATGCAATAACTTCGACTGGGTAATGACGCACTTGGGAGAAGCGAGATCCGCAACAGTCATATGGGCAGGCGACATAAATACCGCACTCGACCCACAGAAGGATAGGTCTCATTCATTGTCCACAACCACCTATAAAGCAGCCCTCCAGGTTCTCGAGATCTGTAAAGCATACGACTTGGTGGACATCTGGAGACGCCAACACGGCGAGTCTCGAGACTACTCATTCCACTCCTGGGTCCACAAGACTAGTTCCCGCTTTGACTACATATTGGTCTCCGCACACAGCCAAGTACAATGGACAAATTGCCAAATATTGCCTAGATCAATGTTGGACCACTCGGCGGTCACAGTCGAGTGTACCCCACCAGACCCATCAGAAGGGAGGAGACACTGGAGATTCAAACCTGGATCACTGCAGGACTAGGTGTTCGCCGACGAACTCCCCACAGAGATCATCGCGTTCCTCGAACTCAACCAGGGCTCGGTGGCATCTGCCGGAACCCTGTGGGAATCCTTGAAATGTTACGTCAGAGGGATCTGCTTAACTAAAGAACAGGGAATTTTAAAACTCATTAGACGAGAACTGTCCTTGAGTGAGTCCCACCTAAAGGAGCTTGAACACTTACAGACCACATCACCAGAGCCACACGTGCTGGCATCACTGAAGACCGAGCTAGACAAGTTCAGAGCGGCAGTGGAACGTGAACTGAAATTCCTATCGCAAGGCCACCGCATCCGCCAATATGGAGAGGGGCAGAAACCGGGCGCCCTCCTCGCGAGGCTGATAGCGGCAGACCGAAAACCCACACAGATTGAGCAGATCCGAAACCTCCAGGGCACCCTAGTGCATACCGACAAGGAAATAGCCGAAACATTCCACGCCTATTATCAAAACTTATACAGGGCCAAATACACCGCCACCCAAGAGGAACTAGCGGACTACCTGACCGATATAGAACTGTACTGGGTGGACGCCACGCTAAGGAAACCCCTAAACTCACCCATCACACCAGAGGAGATCCTCCAGGCCATTAAAGACCTACCAAGCACTAAGGCGCCTGGCCCCGACGGGCTAATTGGTGAGTTCTACAAAGCATTCGCATCCATCCTCGCCCCACTACTGCTGCAGGTCTTTGAGGAGGTACTCAAGACCGGTTCATTGCCCCGACCCTCAGCGAGGCAAACATGATCCTACTACATAGAGCCAACAAACCCCCAGAAGAATGCGGCTTGTACAGACCAATCTCTTTGATCAACCTCGACAATAAAATATTAGCCAAGATTCTGGCCTCCAGACTCATTCCCCTGATGCCTGCGCTGGTGCTCGCAGACCAGGCCGGATTTGTACCAGGCCGCAATACAACATTTGGTATTAGATGCATGTTCGGAGTCATGGAAGCACTAGACCCCTCACACCAGGCGGTAGCGGTCCTCCTGGACGCCGAGAAGGCTTTCAACTCCATTGAATGGCCCTTTCTCTTTGAGATCCTCCAACGAATGGGTCTTGGCAAACGATTCCTCCAGCTGACTGCCCTCCTGTATAACCAAACCCGTTCACACATCATTCTGGGGAAAACCAGATCGACGGCAATCAACCTTCAGCGGGGTACTAGGCAAGGGTGCCCCCTATCCGCCTTGCTCTTTGCGCTAGTAATGGAGCCCCTCGCCTCAGACCTCCAAGCTAGACGCATACACAGAGGCCTGGCCTTTGGTCCCCACAAATTAATAATCTCCCTGTATGCAGATGACATCGCCCTTAACATACATGACTCGACAACAATCCTGAATCCAGTAATATGTGATATAATTAAATTTGGTAACATCTCCGGCCTAAAGATCAGCCAAAGCAAGTCAATTATATTCCCGCTGACCGCAGAGACCCAAGAATTCCCAGACGACTTTGACTTCAAATGGGAACACACAAATGTCTGCTACTTAGACATCCAAATGGCCAAAGACCACCAAACTCTCTTCCAAGATAACTATGGTAAAGTAATTCAAACACTCCAGGGGAAAATTGACAGATGGAAGTCACTGCCACTCACCCTATGGGGACGTGTGTCGATAGTAAAAATGGTTATACTCCCTAAACTCCTCTATCTCTTTGTAAACCTTCCCCTACTGGTGCCCCAAAAACATCTCCAACGCCTGCGGAGCCTAGTCCTGGAACTCCTGTGGGCAGGCAAACCAGCCAGAATCACCTACAAGTCACTAATCCAACCAGTGAAAAAGGACGGCCTGGCACTCCCTGACTTTGAACGCAATTACTGGGCAGCAAAAACCCAATTCTTGGGTTACTATTACACCACGCACTTCGTCCGCCCCCATGTCCAGCTAGAGCAAGCTCTTGCATCCCCTAACCTGCTCAGAGCAGCTATCTTTGGCCAGACAGACACTCCGCACAACACTCTAAACACGGTTCTCTGCACCAAAGAAATATAGAAAAAAATTGTGCTGAAATGTGATATTCAGACCAGGTTCTCCCCTCTACTACTGATAAAATTAATTCCTGGAATTCCCCTGACTGCAGAGGAAGTCTATTTAAAGTGGGTCCACAAGTTAAAATTAAAAACTATGGGCGACCTTTTCTTCGAAGGGTACTTCCTCACTCCCCAACAGGCCAAAACCTGCGGAGCTACCACCGCTCTCGACACATTTATCTATTTCCGCCTCAGACGCTCCCTTCAAGCCATACTACCCTCGTTCCCGCAACAACCCACAACATGGCAACTACTGCATGGGGTTATCCAGTCACAAGGGGAGGGTAAACTAGTTTCAGTGCTATACAAATCATTTCTAACAGAAACATCCCCGAACCCGATAACACCCAAGGTGAGATGGGAAAAGGCCCTCCGGATGTCAATTCCAGACGAGGAATGGGAATACATTCTAGCACAAACCCAGAAGGTATCGCTAAATACAAGATATAAATTAATACACCTAAAATTCATTCATCAAGTGTACCATACCCCCACCAGAATTCACCACTACCACCCCTTGACCCCCTCCCTGTGCGGTTGCTGCGGCGCTCCGTCCGCGGACTTCGTCCACCTCACATGGTCTAGCCCAGCCATACAACAATTCTGGGAAGCGATACTCGAAAAGACAGCCGCAATAGTAAGCATACCCATAGAGCCCCACCCCAACATCACTCTCTTGGGACTCACCAAACACCTTCCCCCCACAACACGCAAACTAGGAGGGCTGTTGCTACTGTTGGCAAGCAGGAGAATCGCAATGTCATGGGGAAAAGGACCCACACCGACCATACAGCAATGGTTGAAAGACATATCATACTGTCAGGACACAGAATCAAACTTTATCAAGCTATTTACCCTTACACGCTCAGACACCCGATATATGGGGCCCCTACATCGCTTACTTGATGTCCGCCGAGAACAGTGACTCTTCAAGGGAAACATCCCAGAGCCCCAACAGAATCCCACGGGCACACATCCCAACCAGAGAACGCCGATGAACTGTTAATGACTACTAACTCATGCACGGGTGCATCCTCGGGGGTCGGGGCGTGGGAGGGGGAAGCGGTATACGAAGCACATGTTACTCCCATGTTTCTTTGTTATATTTTCCTTTGATTATTGTATCATCAGTTGAATATACAAAAATTAAGGTTTAAAAAATAAAAGAAGGATGGTTTGATATAGGCATGTTTAAATCCTTTCTCAAATCAGCGAAATGAGATCAAGAAACCACCAATTTCAGGTGGCACTGCAGTTCCTGAAAGCGGTTAGGTTTTTATTTTACCTAATGTTATACGATACAACACTTCCTTTTTCACAGTTCCATTGCAAAGGGAATGTTATTTAAATACGGTAGGGTGAAACTTCACTTAAGCTTTTAATTTGTTGAGTTAAATCACAAGGACAAGAATGAGGTGCCTGTAAGGTCTCAGGACTGCCCTTTTCTTGCAGTGTCAACTGGTTAAAAGTGGGAGGCGCTAGGTATCCAGCGCATCAGATTCTCCTCAGCCCCATAGTGTACAGCTAAGAAGTTGTTCCGCTGCTCTGGTTCTCTTCTAACCAGTTTAGAAAATCCATTGTGAGGTCAGCTCTCGTCCCCTTCTGCACATTGTGGTGCAAATTAATTCAGCCAAACGGGATGTATGTCAGGAGGCAGTAAGAAATAATCAAATTCTCTTTATTTATGGAAACATCTCCTTTTGGATTAGAATAAACACCACTCACACAGGATCGTTTGACACTACATTTGGGATTAGACGAGCACTTAGATAGGTTTCCTTAATTTTCACACACCCACACTTCTTCCTTCTTGCTTCCAGTAGCCCATTGAACTTGATGCATCACTAGAGGGATTTGTCAGCTGCAAACCAGGCCCTCCCTGGAGTGTGGACTGATACTGAGCCGAAACATTATTTTCAATATAATTCTTTAAAAAAAAATATTCTAACTTGGAAAATGACATATAAGAATATACCAAATTTGAAGATGTCATTTTCATTTTTTATCACTATCTGTTTAATGGCGTTATTAAAATATGCAAATTATGCACAAAGTGGAGATTTTAATATATAATAGTTACATTCGCAAAAATCTGTTTTCCAATGTTACTCGTTCTAATTTCAAGTCAAACTTTACTACACATTTAGCTTAATTTCATCTGTTTGGGGTGATTATTATCAGTACTAAGCATCTGTGTGTGATCTATTCTCCATTAATTAAAACCTAATGAAACAAGTGCATCTTGTTTGTTGTCTTAGATGCTTTCCAATGTTAAGAATTAATGGACCTCTCTGGGCATCTGTTTCTAAAAATGTGCTTAATTTGCCCCTTAAATGTTAATTTGTAAACTTTTTTTCCAGATATGGCCTTTGTTTTGGCCTTGAGTTCACTTATAATGCTTGCATTTAATATCATTTTGGTAGTTTGGAACTAGGACCTATATAAACACAGCTCTTCTCATCTCCCATGCATTGATCTATGTGATATGTTGTATTGTATTTTGTATTGTATTTTATTGTTTTATATAGCGCCTTTCCAAGACGCTTTACAGTTAACAACAAAAACACATCAAACATGGAACAGTAGAAGCAATAAAAGTATACATGAATCAAACCATAAAATCGTCATTTAGAACAGTGTGCATGTAAGAAAGGAGAGGAAGGGGGTAGGGAAGGAAAGAGAAGGAAAGAGTAATGAGTGAAGTGAGCAACAGGAGAGACGTGAAAAGATAAAAATAAGGAGAACAGGGAGAGGGTATTAGAAGGAAGGTGAGAATGGAGAGAGGGGGAAATGTGTCAGGGAGGGGAGTGAAGAAGAAGTTCTTTCAATGAGGAGCGGAAGGAGGAATAGGTGGGGGAGGTGTGGATAGAGAGAGCTAGGGAGTTCCAGTGTAAGGGGACAAGGAGCTGATATGTTATGTTAATACAGGTCTGGGAATGTTGGTTTCTTGAGAGCTGATTAATGGATATTTTTGGCACAAAAAATATATTTTAATTCAATTTAAGTTTACAGAATGTCAGTGTTACCTTATAGGTAGTCTATAAAATTAAGAGAAAAACTTTAATTTAATCCAGTTTTGCCTGTAGTTTAGTTTATATATTTCTATAGTGCCTCAGAACTGGCCTGAGGGCATATGGGCGCTAGAAACAATAAGATCACAAACAAACATACCACACATACAAATCTTGGGGTAAAACATATTCCCAGAAATCAAGAAATGAATGCCACAGACCTTCCAAAATTAAAAATGGCAAAGAACCAATCCTAGTTAATCCAAGACGATTTTTAGTTTATAGACTGAAATATTAATATATTTGCACAGACTCAGAAAACAAGGGAGATTAGTCTGGCCACAACCAATAATGATAGTCTTTGTTTACCCCTTGGCATCAGTCCTTGACTTGAACCCTACGTAAGAATCTAATGTCTTGGCCTCTGACACAACCAGGGCCACTCTATTACGCAGCCAGAATAGGACCTTGTTTCTCAGTGCTTCTCAGGTTTCCTGTCTCTCCGGTCTGTGCACATTAGTAATAATAAAGTTTATGTGAAACTTAATTAAGTTTGGATCTGAAATCTTTGGCATTTTAGCTTTCTTAATGCGAATCTCTTTTTGAAAGGGAAAATCGGCCAAATTATCCCAGGCATGCTTCAAATAAATAAGAGTGTGCCGAAAAAGAGACTGCAGACACAAACATTCCAGGGGGGGTTTGGGGGAGGTAACCGTGGCAACAGTGATTGATGTTTATTATTTTCAACACCACCAATTACCTTACTATCGCAAGCAGTCGAGGTAAATTGAACCAGTGTGGCCAGCATATAAGAGTGTGCCTGTATAACAATCAAGTCACATAGGCTTGTGATGTAATCTCATCAAAGGATTTTACCCATATGCTAATGTCCATATTGTTCTTACATTGGTTGAGGTCAAAGATGATTTTCTCTTTGATAAACTTCTAGGTATTAAAGACAGTTTGGCTATTATCAGATCCCTTATTTACCATATGAGACTATGTAAGCACTTCCGTGTTGACATTCTCCATAGATTTCATAGGAGTCTGCACCACTTCATCCACAATTGCCAAGAGTTGAGATGGGTTGCCTGAAATGCCGGTCAGCCCACTTCTGGGGGCCACCCACAGCAGGTCCTAAAAATCTTTCCCACGGCCAACTTCAGTTTTAAACAGCTCCAGGTTAGTCATGGAGTAATCCATAAAAACACCCTTATCCAGAATAGTAGCCAGTCTTTCATCCTGCAGCCGCTACCTTCTGCGTGCCCTCCTTTTCGGGACTTCAGAGACATGACTTGTACAAGCCATCATATGATTAGTGGGCGAGCAATATTCTTGATGTAAGAGATCCATTGTTTTTGGTTCACAGCTCTATTAGTAAAGATTTCAGAAAGAAAAGGACGGCAATACTAGCGAAGTAGCGATCCACGCAGATGATACATGTGAGCAATTTGCTTGCAGGGGACCAGAAAGGGGAGTCAACGTGCAAAGCTTGCAACAAACAATAGCTTATTCATACACCAAACCAGCCACAAGCCAGGCAATTACTAATCTACATTAGACATAAGCAGAGATTGCCCCTAGCCATAAACCCAGGCCCTGCTGCACTCCACACCACACTGCTTACATGGAGTGGTAAACCTTAATGCAGCGTTGAACAAAAGAAAGGCTGGGAAAAAAGCTTCCAATACTAGAAATGAGCCACCCACAGACCCCTCAGGCTACTCAAGCCATGTGCCGCAGCCAGGAAACCGCACGGGCTAGGACCCTGGACGCCAGGACCCATCCGGTTCTGTCCCATACAGCACTGCAGTGATTTCTGTACGTTGGAGGTCCGGCTCCAGCTCTGCTCTGGATGGAGGCTCGATGATGGGCACCTCCAGGCTAGAGGAAAGGCCCACACCTGTGTGCGCTTGTGAACAGCCACTTCCAACGCTTCCCTGTCGCCAAGGAAAGGAGGGAAGTCCTGTCTGTAATAGTAATGAAACGATATGTTGGTCTATCAACAGTTAACTGTAATTCTGGTGTGATTTAGAATGAGCACTCTGACTTCATAATTATCTTTATTATTTTTTCATTTTCTTTTGCAAAAGCACTAAAGTAGTAAAGGCCTTGCCTCCCAAGTTGTCTTCAAAGGTATCAAACATATTGGAACCACTGGAAAAGGTTGTCGTTATTTCAGTATGCTTAAAAATCTTATACTGTTTTTTGCACTTCATTTCTGTTGTCTTTAAAGAAACATGGCTATTGCATAGTTTGAGTGAACAGCGGGAGAGAATGTGTTGTCTACTATCCCATCCTCTATTGAGTATCGATGAATGATTATGTATAAAACCTTTAAAGTTGTAATATTGTAATAATGCATTTATGCTTCACCATTGTTTCTCTGCAGAATGCTGTGCTGGACCTTAAAATAACGTCATCAACTGTGGGTGACAAAAATATTGACAAAAGTCCAACGAAAACTAGGCACCCTCGAAAGGTCGATCTGCGAGCTCGATACTGGGCCTTTTTGTTCGATAATTTAAGACGAGCAGTAGATGAGATTTACGTGACCTGTGAATCCGATCAAAGTGTGGTGGAGTGCAAGGTAAACGCTCATAACTAGAAGAGCTTTGTCCACAATGCTTTGGTTTGCTACTGTCTCTACTTTAATTTAGGACCTGTTAAACGGCACATTGGAGTGTGATGAAAATTCTTCTGCGATCTTGGATGGAGGCAATACCCTTTCAACTTGTTACATTGTGTCAAAGTTAAATGGGTTCGGTCAATTAAAGCAACAAGGAATTTCAAAACAATACTTTTATAACATTTGCTTGAAATATCGCTGGACAATATATAGTATGTAAATTCTACAGTCAGTTATGGTAACAGCTTGAGTAAGTGGCAAATGTAATACTGGAATCTACTAATCCAAAATATTTTTAGCCTAGTAGATCTTTTGTACTTGAAAGATGCCTTCTTTTCTCCTCGAGCCCAACTCCAGGGTTCCATTAGGTGAGAAACTGAACCAGCTGAGGACATTCAGCCAATATAATCCACATGTGGTAGAATAGTTTGCCAAAAGGAGCCAGGGCTCTACCTCTTACACATACACTCATAGGGTGGCCAAGGTATTAGACCACACGACTCTACCAGGCTTACAGGACCAAGAAATTGTTAACACGACAATACCACTCTTCTGTACTTCTTACACACAAGATGGAGAACCCCACCTCTTGACCACAAACACCCAGCTCTTGACTCAGTGACTCACAGGCTTTGGGAAAGGTCACAGGCCACTCCTCCTACAGTGTCTGCCCTTTCCAACTCCCCTCTAACCCAGAGACACAGAGATTTGATAAATGGTAGAGGTTATAATGAATGCGTAAAATAACAGCATAGCGCTCTGATTATCATCTGTTTCAGGGGATGGATAACTTCTGTTTCTACCATTGTGGAGAATTGTAGGGCTTGTAACTACTTTCTGGGAAATATAATGTATGTTTTATTGTATAGTACCCGTCTGCCACTATTAAAAGTCAAACAATGTTATAACTGCCTTACTGAGGGAGACTGAAATGTGCCTTCTGGATAAAACCCTAGTTTCAAGTATCGCATCAATTACGAGGGTTTAAAATAAATTCCTCAAAAGCCTTCCCATGCTACCTCACAGAACCCCTAACACTGTATTACAAATTGAGACTGATCTTTCGCCCTCTGCTGTAATTGTTCTGCCTCTATAAAAATGAATGGTTTTAACAACTCACACATTGATAGTTGTTGTGAAGTATATTCACAGGACATCACTAGTAAGATCGAATTAGTTAATATGCCTCGGATTTGTTAATAGGCCTTGCATGTTAAAATGTGCTGCTTATAAAAGATACACAAAAAGGTCTGTGAGCCACTCTACCAATGACTAACACTACCAAATAACCTGTTCTATAGGAAAGTGCCCACTAAGGAGGGTCTACAACCACGTTGTAGCTCACTGTACCTTTCACAGAGGACAAATATCCATTTGCACATCAGTCTTTATCCTACCCAGAAAGGCAGTCCAGCACCAAAATGCTAGGCAATTGTCCTCTGAACAAGAGAACCAACATGTCAGGACTCACCATCTGGGCTGTCTCTGATCGTGGATATATCCAGAAGCAGGTGAACCGAGTTAGGCAGCAGAACTCGTAAGGTAGATTACGAGTTCTTCCTACCAATGTACCCCTCTGTCATGTATAAATAACAAGCAGAGGGATCTATTAACCAGAAGATTAAGGGACACACCACCGGACACCACCAGCTGCAAAGCAAAAGTACAGGTTATTATTCAACCCGACAGGAGAACTAATATAGAACAAGGTTGCTAGCGGGCTGACCTTATTATGAAGGAATCCCCGAATGGGTTGATAGCAGATGATGGTTACAACCAGTAGGACTCCTTTTGTAAGCCCAATGGAAGCGTTTGCGAGGAGTGAGCGTGTGCCTGTAACAATAGCTTATAATGAGTAAAGAGAAAGAGAGTGCCTGAAGAGCAGGATCGAGTACCGTGGATCAGCTGACAAGGGAGCAAGCAGGAGCAAGGTCAAAAGGCAAAGCACTGGTTGTAAACGAGAAACAGGATAGACAAAAACACAAGAAGGTTCCCAGAAAAATACTGCAATCAGAAGCACCGGACAGAAGCAAAGGCAGTCTTTAAGACTGTTGTGTCACGTGACTGGGAGAGCCGTGGTTTCCCAATCGAGTGTGTGACGTATGGTATGATAGGGGTTCCATCGTTTCCAGGATCACCCCCAATGCGCACGGAACAGTGCTCTCTGACTGTAGTGTGAATGCCTTTTCCGTGCACTACAATGCCCACCAGTACGTTTTGGATGAGTCATAGCATGGGTGTGGATTAAGGGTGACCCTAGATGTGGATATGGGCGGTTTCTTAGTAGCTCGTGTGTGGGATGCCCTAGCAGCTAACTTAAGCGGATTCCTGACAGAACAGCAACCCCAGACTCTTGTTTTCTGCCTAGTCAGGCCTCATCAGTGAGGTGAAGCTGTTAAGCACAGTGAGCAAGTGTGCCACGTCTGGATTACCCTGGGTAACTTAGGGTGAAATCCAAAGTTCCTAAAAATGCACAAAAAGTCTGAGAGCCCCTCTACCGAGGACACACACGGCAAAAAGTCGAACTCAAAGTTGTAGGGGCAGGTGGAACAATCTCTAAATCAACAACAAAGACAGCCAGTGGAAACAACGCCCCAAAAGTGTCCTCCATAAAAACTTCACTTACACTGCCATGTACGGCTGTAATTGATGTTGCTGCTGGTGAGGCACGATTGACTGAACGGCTAAAAGCCGATTACTTACGTATACAAGAACTCTTGGAAGCCAGTTACATCAAGAAATATGCTAACACTCCGAGGATCAAACAGAATACAGCTCAAATGAGCCATGCACCCTCAAAAGAAAACATGTCCCAAAGTTTGATCCAAGAGCCACTGCCTGGACAAACTATGGCAAACTCAAACTCTAGACCGCAAATTACCAAACAACAAGTGGAATCTAGAGTCGAAGTAAATCGGAATCCTCAAAACATGTTACAAGAGGATCACGTGAAAGTAAACACAACAGCCTGTCCGCAAACATTGTTACCAACTGGCCAAACCGAAAGAGAGCTAAATATCAAAGAAAACTTGTCAACAGTCGCCAGTGTGCAGATTCATAACAATGTACTTGCGGCAACCTCGATTGCTTTATTACCTTTGATGAAGTTCTACGAGACAATAAATGACTCAATTCAAGATCAAAGCTCACTATTAGTAACGATTAACAACAAGCTGTTGATTTTAGAAAAATTCACTAAAAGCCTCACGCAAAGAATTGATTATGAAACAGAAACATCTAGACAATGGGAATCTTATATAAACGAGATAACAAAGCGTGAAGCCTGTGAAAAGACAGACCTACTCGAAGCCGTGATTGAATGCTCGAAGTGGATGAGACACAATGTATCCACTCGACAAGCATGCAACCTTTACATATGTCACTGTCAAGCAGAGACAGTGAAAACGAATCTGTTACCCAGTGTCACATCTCCACTGGCTATCAATACGACCACAAAATCTAAAACATCTGCTGTGCAAAATGAAGGAAATAAAGACTCCCAGCATATACGATCCAGAGAGGAACATCCAAGCCCTGCTGGCAGGATACCCCCAGAGAAAGTTGGAACAGGCGTCGCTGTACGCTGCCATGATGCCCGCTCCCGGGGAGCCGGTTCAAGCCCTGCGTCCCCGAAAGCGGACATCCAATCCCCAAGGAAGGACACAGCAACCCCATATAGGGGCCCTTTGGACAGTGTCCTGGCGCCTATGGCGCCAGGCTCATAAAAGACATCAGTCCTGGCGCCATAGGCGCCAGGCTCATTATGGGAGTGCTTGGGTGCACTTACCTGATGCAGACCATGCTGCAGGATCCCGGCCTCCTTGAGGCCTGAAAGGAACTACTTTACCTGTGGGACTAATTTACCATCCGGGCGTGGTCGGGGAAGGATACATACCTGATTGGAGGAAGGATACATACCTGGAACTTCTTCCAAGGCTATTTAAACCCCGCCCGAACAGCCACACGTGCTTCGCGTTTTCTGCATCTAGCAGCTGGACGCTCACCGTGTCTGCTCCTGCATCCTGACTTCTGCCACGCCTGCCAGCATCCTGGATCACCTGCAAAGGAAGAGAAGAAAAGAACAGAAGAAGGAAAAGTCCTTACCTGCTAAATCCGCATCCCGGAGACATCTCGCCGACAACCCTGAAAAGGAAAACTTTTATTTAAAAGCTCATTGCGTCGATCGCTGCAGCGCCGCATTCCACTCACCTTTACAGGGCGCCTCCATGTTCAGCAGCGATCATCCGGATTCGCAGTCACGCCCCAGCGCCTAGGGAGAAAAAGACCAGAACAAAAGGTGAGAGAGAGAAGGGAATAAGGAAAGCTAAATCTCCATGTTAAGACTTACCTGTTGATTCATTCCCTCTTCATTTCGGGTCCGCGCAGCATCCTGGCATTTCCGGACCCTGGCCCCTAAGGGGAAAAAAAGACATCAGCGTTAATGAGCGACATTACCAAAAAACGCTCATTAAAGACTTACCTGATTTCTACAAGGATTTCACCTCTCATCTCGGGTCAGTGCCTGTTCCCCGGCATTCCGTACCCCGGCCCCTATGGGGAAAAAGACACTAGCATTAGTACATTAATGCATGGACACAAGGGGAACCTCTTATCAAAAAACTTACCTGGAAGCCAAGCAAGTTTGGTTCTCACCAATCCGAAAATCCAGTGAAGTAACTGGATACCAACGCGCCCCTGCATCAGAAGCAGGATGGAGAGCTCGTCCTTCCAGACCCTAAGGTGAGACGCTACGAGGAAGCACAGAAGGGTTTCGAGGAGGGTGAGAGGGGAAAGTGGGAGGCTGATTGCATTACCCCGCAGACAGTTAATCCCCTATTTTCACCTACAGAAGGATACTTCTGCGAGCCAGACAAGCCAGATTTGGGGGCCCGGTCCAGTCCGTTTTCTGAACCCTGCGCATCACCTTAGAAGTGGTCAGCAGCGCGAACCAGGCCAGCGCCTCCGTGGGAGTCAAGTGAGCGTAACATATGCCAAGTGAACTCAAACTGCAACTCCAGCTGGAAATGACAAAGAAAAACCAGGTACTTGATTCAAGCAAAGCCGATGACAACAAATAAAGCCTCAGTTGGAATTTTTACTGGAGCTGCCTCATCAATACTGAAACCAGCTGATTTAAACTCTACCGCAAAAGCCAAACCAAATGATCCTTCTCGAAAAAGTAATAGAAAACCAGCAGCAAAAAGAGCCCAAACAAGTAATGCGAAAAAGTTTATTCGAAATCTTACATCTCCCCCTCGGATTAAGCTATTTGATCGCAACGATAAGGCTGGGAAAACATCTAACCAACTGGCTCTTGAACAAACTGAGCCAGCCGCGACTCAAATAACTTCAAAATCAAATAAAAGACCTAGACTAGAAGCTGAAGATTCCGAAGTGTCAAACTCCGGGACCTCAATTGATTTATGTGAATCTTCAACCTATTCCGTAGATGAAGAGGTGGAAATTGTCATAGAAATAAAAAGCAAGGCCGACAAGAAACGCAGTCCAAAGACCTGAAAATTCTAAAAACATTATCAAAAGACCATCTTAAAGAAGATGAATTAAACCTGAGAGATCGAACGTGAAATCAGGTAATATGGACAGTGGACAAGGCAAAGAGAAAGATCAGATACCGAGAAAAGACATTATCCACATGATTTCCCAGATATCTTCAAAATTAAATCCTAGACAAACAAAAGGACAACTGTTAAAAGAAGAATTCTCAGCAACAAAATCTGCGAAAAGGCAAAGAGCAAATTCAAAAAACGAAGTGTGGAAAATACAATTAGAGAACATCTTAGAAGAAAGAAACGAGGAGGTGAATCTAAACAGGAATAACATAATGAAGTTACTGTACAGTATTCCTGCTCTCTGGACCATAAAATCAGATGGCATCGCGATCGTTGAGTATAAATCGGAAAGCCGTTTAGACTGGGTAATCCTGCATATGTGATCAAAATTTGGCGCAAAATCCATAATAGAAGCCAAAGACGATTTGATGTACTTTGGTTTGGATGTTGAACCACACATGGATCCGGAAGAGATGCACCCAGCGAGAGAAAAATTGCAAACAACGCACACTTCGCACGAACTAAGAAGGCAAGACCAGTGGAATCGATTTAATGACCTTCCTGATTCTACCGTGCAACAGCAGCAAAAGTAGTCTAACCCCCATCACACCCGACACAAGGCAACTCATCAAAATCACAACTAGCATAAAAAGGAAGTGACTAAGGCTGCTCACCTGCTGACGTCCTGGAACACCCGAGGCTTTACCCGTTTGCTTCAAGACAACTCTCCGATAAACGACAATAATTTCATAATTTGTCTTCAAGAGACATGGCTGCGCGCAATTCCAACCTGTGACTGTTATTCAATATACCAAAATGCTGCAGGAAGACATTTATTTGGGCGTCTATATTCAGGATTCATTACCATGCTTAAACACAACAACAGCTGGAAAGTATTAAGTTCTTGTAACCCAAATTTATTTATACAAGTTACTACTCTGGAACAAAGTAACCTGAATTTATCAAATCCAAAACAGTTATCAATTATAAATTTATACTGGAATCCAGCAATGATTTCACAAAATTAATTCATTTTTGCAGTAATCAAACAAATTGATAAAGTATTATTGATCTTTGAAGATCCATTTATATTAATTTGTGGTGATCTAAACTTCTCATGTTTCAACGAAGCTTACATGCTGATCACTGCAACAGAAACTAACCAGTCAGAAACTCGGATAAATCGTGGCCAACGCTGGTCAGATGAGATGGCCTTGAGACTATGTGAAATGTTAAACTGATGTATTACAGGTGACATCCCAGCTGCAAAAACATGGCACAGAGGCACCAGTACTAAGACACTTAATTACAAAATTGTCAAATTAACAACAGAAAAAACGCTGAAAAGTGATCACGACCCCCTAATGCTATTCTGGCAGTGGCCCAGAGAAGACAGTCCTGTTAGATACATTCCAACCCTTGCCATAAATAATGGAAACAACAGACTTCGAATAAATGTAAACCAAATAATAAACTTGACATCCACAATAGAGTGCTGTAAAGAAAATGGAATCGGAGTAAATTATGAACCGTTGCTGCAACAATTTTAAACAAAAATCATTGGTAACAAAACGGAGATACTGCTGCCAGAACATCCCTACAGTACTACAGTAGGTGAAGCAACAAAAAAAAACTGGCAAAAGACCTCAGACTCTTAAGGAAATCGAAAACTAAAGACCACACAGATTTGATATAAAAACGACGCCAACGTTACCGGAACTGGCTTAAATCCTTTAACACAATCCGAGATCAAGATCAAGCCGAAAATATGTTACGGCAAATTTTGTTAAAGGATAGCCGACACATATGGGAAATAATAAATACCGGCCAGTTAAAGCAAACTTTTGCCATGTCAAATGGGGTAAACGCAGCAAATTGGGTCAAACATTTCTCGACTGTCTTCATGACTAAAATACCTACAGAAACGTCATCTTAACCTCAGATAACATCGAGTTGGTCTGTGACGGAATCACACGAAAACATAGAAAAGGCCATTCAAAAACTAAAACATTCAAGAGCCCCGGGTCCTAATGGCATTTCAAATGTAACACTCAAACAAAACAAATCGCAATGGGCTTCTTTCATCAAGATCTTGTTTGAGCAGATTGCAGGAACCAAAACACTTCCAGACACCTGGAGACAAGGAGTGATTGTGCCGGTGTTCAAGAAGGGCGATCGAAACGATCCTGCAAACTATCATCTGATTGCCCTTCTTGATACCGTGGGTAAAGTGTTTGCAACATTCCTGCAAGAAAAATTGGCAAAATGGGCAGAAGGTGACAGATAAGCGGCAAACGGGCTTTACCAAAGGAGTAGGAGTCGAGTTAAATCTGATGTTACTCAACATAGCTAAATTAGAAGCTCTGAAGAACAACAAGCAACTATTTCTTGCGTTTATTGATTTAAAACAGGCTTTCGACTGTATTAGTAGACAGACTTTATGGAGTAAACTGAAAGCCTGGGGATGTCCAGACAACTTACTACAGCCAATAATGGCATTATATTCAAACAGATCGATCAGAGTAAGGCTAAACAAACAAGGAGACTTAACGGAAGGAATACAGACTGAAAAGGGAGTGAAACATGGATGTCCTTTAGCGGCACTCCTGTTTAAACTGTTCATCTCAGATCTACCAAAGGCCTTAATGCAACCAAGGACCTTCCCTCCAAAAGTCAACGGCGAGCAAATCAGCTGGGTTATCTATGCTGACGATATCGTGCTCTTATATCAAACACAAATAGGCCTACAAAGACTACTTACAGCGCTATCTGACGAAAAATACAAAAATCAAAGATATCCTTTGGTTGGAAATTTCAACTTCGATCCAAGATTTTTACCTGGAAGGTAAACAACAAACCCATGCAACAAACTGATAGAATACGCTATCTAGGAGTTATTTTCAACACATCAATACGGGAATGGAGCTGGAAGCAAGACCTGCTGTCAAGATTGCAGATGTTGTCTTACAAGGAGCCAAGTTGCATGCCACGTTCGGCAATTTTACACTGTCTTCGGTATTAACATTCTATCTGCAAAAAGTAGTCCCTGCAATAACCTTTGGCAGCGAAGCTGGATGGAACATCAACGCACAATTTTGGGTTCAGCTAGAAGCAATACTCTGGCGTAAAGTGTTGAAACTCCCCCAAAGCGTATCAGTGATCGCCATTCGTCATGAGCTAAGTATAGAATCACTATACGGTACAGTCTTGTGGAAATCTATAACAACATTGCGCAAGATGCGACTTTACCCAACAGTGAAACCCTATGAGATTCTAAAAGTGAAACCAACGCACATCTTGAATGACCTGTTTAGCATCTGGGAAGAGAAACTATTAAAGATACTAAAGGAAGCAGAGATACCTATGGAACAAGTGTTACACATGCCACAAATTGCAAAAAAGCGGATTCGCCGATGGAATTGGATCGTTAACGAGGAAAAACGTATGAAAATGAAGACAGCTTGTGAGTTTGGACTGTCTTTACACGAAATTGGTGTTCTTCCAAAATACCTAATCAAATTTCCTTCACGCTACCACCGAGATCAATTCATCAGATTGCGATTGAACCTTTACAAAACCAAAGAGATACTGACTCTGAAGCGAGACAGTAAAATAACAGATAATCTATGCCGCTTTTGCAACCACGCTCTTGAGTCCGCGAAACATTTGGTGAATGGCTGCACAGCAATCTCTGCCTTACGCACGCTACACATTGGGAAATATGCACCCAAATAGACAACATGGAGGTATGGTGGAGCTGTTTGATTTTCGGTGTGAATGAGCAATTGACTTGTGGAGTTATACATTTTATGGACAAAATTATGTCAGATTGTCCAAAAAACATTACTTCTTAGCTGATAATCTTATGACGTCTGTTGTGGCGTCAGCTAAGAAGCGTGCGTTGAAACATGTTAGCTGTGTTAGTTGTGACAAAAAGTTGTCTTACCACAAGATTTAATTGCCCAATACCTACCGGAGAATGCACCGCAAGGAGGCAACCAAACACAAACTCTGACATTACCCAATGGAGGCTGCCATTCTTGCATCACAGCAAACTGGTGCAAATAAAAGGGGTGCAGCGTAGGCCCCCTTTGTAAAAGCAGATCCTTGTAACACATTTCTGATGGGGAAGACAGAACCATATTGGTCTAGGAAAGAGACCCAATGGGATAAGGAGGGGAGGATAAGAAGGGGGACAGGAAGCAGGAAGATGTGGGTTATTCAGGTGAGGTCAGAGGAGGAGGAGATGATGGACCAAGTGACCAGCAGGAGGAAGAACCGCAGTACTGAGTGTGGAGGTGATTTAAAAAAAAGGGAGGTATTGGTTGGTTGGTGAGAGCAAGTGGTACTGTTATGAGTTGGCATGCAAACTGGGTGAATGCATGAGAGTGTTGGAGTGTAGAGAGTGAGTGGAAAGTGATTGTGGGAGTGAAAGGTGAGTGCCTAACTAGACTGTGGGTTGGAGCAGTGGTGTGGAGGAGGGAGTCTATTCTCAAAACGGTTCTGAGTCACAGGTAGGGATAAAACAGTCCTCTTGCTCTGTGAGCATACACTTTTATAAACAAAAAGACAGTCCGATATTTACATAGGTTTCACTAAACACTCTTCCCCCAACAAAAGTGGTATCAATTATCACAATATTTTATTAAGATTCTAAATTTCATAAAACAATCATAAAAATGATCATCATACATAAAACATATACATTATGCTTAACACCACACAAGTAGAAATACCATAAGTGAGTAAAGTTTGCAGATGTTCTTTAAGGATCTTACAATGTGTGTACAACTCACACTCTGATTCCTATGTCACACTACTAATGGCCTATTTCCTATTGGTGTAATACAAACAACCCGACTTGTACAAGTTTCTGTCCTTAAGATACAGTGATGTAGGACATTCTTCAGGGGAAATTGTCTTGTGCCGGAATTTAAAAAATTCTTCTTTCCTAGGGGAGAACTCTCTCTTCCCAATAATGAATCTTGGGCTTTTTCAGTTGTATGTTGCAGATTCCCGATTTCTTCAGGTATTCTAGCGTTTCCTTATTACTCCCTTCTCTATATCAATGCAGGGTTACGCTACAGTATGGCTGAACATCTTGATCCCAAGTGTTCTATAAGGATTCTTCCTATGTACTGGTGAGTACCAGACTCCACTACCCTTATAGGGTCAAGTACTTGTGAATACTTTCTCTTGACAACCAAAACCGCAGTGGCACCAATCCTGTGTCCCTGCTAGGAGGTTTTAAGCATAATGTATATGTTTTATGTACGATGATCATTTTTATGATTGTTTTATGAAATTTAGAATCTTAATAAAATATTGTGATAATTGATACCACTTTTGTTGGGGGAAGAGTGGAGGAGGGAGTAGCAGTGTTTTCAAGGGAAGAATAGTGGTGTGAAGAAGGCTGAGTAGTTGTGGTGTGGAGGGTATTGTTAGAGTAGAGGAAAGAGAGGTGAGCTGTAGGAAGGAGTAACATTGAATGGTGGCGGTAGGCTCTAGGAGAGATCCATACATCAGAGGGATAGAAAAGGAAGAAGTAGAAAGGAGTAGGCGAAAAGGTGGGTGTAGTTGAATGGAGGACAGTAGCGAGGAGTGAACAGCAGTAAGGGACAGGAAGGGAAACCTTAGGGCGTGAAAGGGGTGAGACCAAGGGGGGAGCTAGAATGTAGGGAAGGCACAACCCTATAATCCCTTTAGAACTAACAGAGATGATAGTGTAGGTCCAGCATAGGAGGGACTGGAGGGAGTTTATATAGATCCCGGATTACCTTTAGACCTTCATTTACAACCAACTAGATAGTAGAGATCAAAATGCTTCAGATACTAACCTGTGGGATACGGATGTCTGTGCTAGAGTGGAAAATGCTCCATCTAGTTGAGAAAGTGAGCGACGGCCCTCGCGCCCTGCTTGATTATTAAATAAAAACACTTTCACCAATTCTGGGAGTTGGAGTGTTCTTTGGGTAACCTGTGACAGTAATGAACGCACAAGATAAATACAAAATTAATAAAACAGTTCTCCGATTAAACAGTGTAAACTTGAATAGGCCAAGGGACCTTAGTCTGGATGGGGTGACACATCTAGGGAATTTGTCCCTTCTCCACCAAGGGGTAACCACCCCCTTTGGGATTAGGCAGGTGAGCCTGCTAAGCTTAACACCCCCTAGGGGACAGCTCAAGTGGGATCCCACGAGAGGGTGACTCCCTCTTAGAGGACAAGGACGCCACAGAAAGGGATTTTGTTCATCCTCCCTCATGTGAAAAGTCCCATATGTTTTTGAATATATGGGGATTGACAAGTATAATTGTATGTATGACCCTTTAGAAATGGCTAGTGTGGTTTCTGACCCCTGCATGAGACGCTCATCATGGGAAACATGGAAACAACGGATTATCCAATCTTGTTTGAGCTTGAAATGTAAAGACGACACAGGAGCAACACCAGAGGAGTCAGAAAGCGAAGAGGACGTCTCGCAGTGAGCCACCAGAGTGGGCGTCCTCCTGGAGGGAGGAGTCAGACAGCAGCTCGACGAAGAAGGCATCTTCCGCGGAGGAGTGTGAAGAATCATGCAGATCCCTCACTGAAACCCTGCCTAAAGTCTCCTGCCAGTTGGCCAGGGGAAGGCAGACGCTTCCAGATCCCAACCATGAGGGTGGTGTACTGTGGGAGGATTAGCTGGGTGGAGGCAGGGCCCACGGCAGTGAGAAGATTTTGTGGGATGAGACACAGTATTTTTCCTCTTAACAGGGAGACGCTTACCACTGCGCCAGATGAGGTTATGGCTTATTGCCATTTTAATGTCTCTCAACCTCCTATTAAATCTAAGGTGGTAAACCCTAAGGTTGTATCACCAAAGCATATTATACCAAAAGAATGAATCTTTTTGGTTTCTAAAATCAAATTCCCTCCTTAATACCAAGGGTACAGTACAATGAATGGTGGAAATGTTGTCTTCTCTAAACCATCTTCCTCTAGCAAAGTTACAACCTACAGTCCCTCTGTTAACATTACTGAGGACATTAAATGTACCCTTACTAATACCCAAGAAGTAAAACAATCTAACTTTGATGAAGTATTCTACATGCCCCAGAATCCTAGAGGGACTGAGACGGAGAAGAGGGCTGAAGAGGCATGGATATATAGTAGTCAGGCAATTAGGTGTAACAGCCTTTGCAAGGGTCAGGCAAGTGAAACTAATGGGAGAGAAGGAAGCAGCTGGAGCAGGAGTTGGAAGGCTGGCAATAGTAGTAGTAGATGAGCATGTGGCTGGCAATTCACAAGGAAGTGTGATCACAGAAAGGATGCCGGAATGTGGAGACAGCAGATTTCACTTGCAGGTTCTGAGAAGGTCCTGTGTTCTCAAAACCTGCATGGCCGTGGCTGCACAGAGGAAGATATGCTGAGAGTGGAGTTTTCCCCATGTGCTCTGTGTAGTTGTGATTGCAGAGCCTTGACTGTGCTGAAGTCCGAGGTCCATGTGAGGGCCAGTTTATCTATGTTGGAAGTTATTCCCTTATCCTTTAGACCAGGTAGGGAATTCCCTGATAGAGTGGACAAGCAAGGATTTATTTGAAACCCTTTTCTTTAGTAAAATGTCTAATCTTGAGGAAACTACAAGCAGTTGTCCGCCTCGCATTACTGTTCCCTCACAGGAGCCAAACTACCCCGCAGAACGCTGCACTCCGCGAAACAGTGTGGAGCCAGCCAGGCTCGACCGAGCCAGCAGAGAAGCACCACCCAAACCAGAAGCAGTTGACCACCGGCAGTAGTCCACAGTGCAGATGAGCCAGCGAGCATCCAACCTCAAGAGGAGACTGACTTGGGGAACCCAAGAAGAGGCCAAATCTCCGTTCCATGACAGCCCAAGAGTCTCACTCCCTCAAGGAACGCTACTACGACAAAGAAGGTATGCAGCTATTACTGGGAGCAAAAAGGAAGGCAAGGAAACTCCACGGCTGGGTGAGAGACCAGAGAGCCCTAGGCGGGGTGAAAGCTGAAAGATCCCAGGGTGCAGTAAGAGATATACAGACCCAAGAGTGGGTGAACAAACCTCACGGCGGGGTGGGTGACCATAGAGCAATAGTCGGGTGGAAAACAAAAAAAGGCCCAAGCTGGGGTGAGAGATATACAGATCCAAGAGCGGGTGAAGAAACCCACTGCGGGGTGAAAGACCAAAGAACCCTATGCAGAGTGAAATCCAAACGAGCCCAAGAAGGAGTGAGAGATGCAATAATCCACCATAGGGCGAGAGTGCCCGTAGCCCAAGAGGGGGTGGAAGATGCAATCCCTCAAAAAAGGGATGAGAGAAGCAATATAACCAGGTGGAGAGGGATGCATATGACGCCAAGGTCAATTGAGAAAAAACATACTCCAGGGTGGAGGCAGCTGACCTGCGATGCCATAGACAAGACTGTTATTCTAGAAAATGAGGAAGACCAAAAACACATTCTTATTAGAGCTCTTAATTATCCAACCAGGCACATGGGTTAGAAACATCCAGAGACACATTTGGGTGGGGTTCAGAAGCCAGCCACCATTTCTGCTATTGAGAGGGAAACCCTTTAAATACTTGTTCTGGTCATCTGTGTTAGTCTTTTTTATTAGTGGTAGGGTCAGACTTGGCTTAGACTGGGCGTTGGGTCAGAGGACTGTTAAGTTTGTAAGGCTTACTGACGAAGAACCATTTATTTTTCGTTTTAGATAGGGCCAAGATACATCTTCGAGATTTACATTTGGCCTTATACACTTGCTTTTAATAAAACACAGGTTTTTACCATTACCTCTTGTCCGCTTCCTGAGTCTGACGTACTACAGTGGCATGAAAGCATTATATAATCATTAATAATGTAAGCCATGAAATAGCCCCATACTGCTTAAACTTTCTTAGGAGTGTTATGAACCTCTGTAGAGAACCGCTCCATTGTGAATACACCAGACCTTTCCTAGCCACATATTACAATTTGGAGCCACTCCAGTACCGCAGATTGACACTAAAAGCATCTTACCTATGTGAGGTCATCTTGGAGTAAGACACCGAGAACAAATTCAAAGTTCAGAACAAACTCTTTTTATTAAAGTAAATGACAGGATGGAAAAACACCTATCTTGCCCTATACTATGGTATTTCCATAATATACCAAAAGTAAGGAAAGTCAAAGTCAATATAATCAACTTCGGAATCTGTCTGTGTCCAAAACCTATGCTTGCCCTCACAACTAATCTTATACAACGTGTATGGATGTCAGCAACCAACAGAATAGTGTTCATAAAGCAGTTCTCATAACAAGTCTTAAGATTGCCTTGAGTTCCAAAAGAATATATGTTTGAGCAATACCCGGGGTTCCCTTCCCCAAGTCCCAAAGGACAGTACAGAACACACAATATCCTGAGGCTCTGGCCTCAAAACAAATAAACAATTCCAACTGCAGTGATGTATTCATATGAGGGAGTTTCCCATTTTCTTTAATGTTCCATGCCACACTTGGACCCTCTGTATATTGCTGGTCTTTGTATCATATAAGTAAAAATAACATAGTTGAAAGTTGTTTGCTATGTAAAGGTTGGAAGAAGGTTGGAGGCCAACAGATGAGAGTATGATCCCTCTAATGATGCAAAGAAAACTTGGTTTAGAGAAGGGTAACATGTGTTTTATTACTGTAACCGACATGTGTTTTGACCTAAAGGGGTAATTTTCAAGACATGGTATTGACAATTATTCCAATCAATTGTTTCATTAGGGATACAAAATTGAAGCAAGTTGAATTTCAATAAGGTTACAAGTAGTAAAGATCATTAAAAATGAATCTGACGGAGCATGCAAGGAGAGGGAGGGTAGAGGGAGAAGGACAAAGCGTTAGATAAAGATAAGTGGAATGGGAGTCCCCTAAGTGGGAGCACACTGGTGGTCTGAGCAGCGCATGAGAGTAGGTCCTTACCGAGTAATTAGTGGTTGGAATGATGTCATATGCTGGGTTGGGTTGGGGGAAGAACTCCTTGCACTGTTAGGGAGGAAATGCACAGAAATAGCTAGATGGAGGCCTGAGGAGAAGGAAGAAAGAAGAATAAGTATGCTGGTAATGTGGAATGCTCTCCCCTTGGATCTGTGAGGAGAGAGTAATCTCTTTTCTTTTAGGAAGCGACTGAAAACGACACTATTCGAATAACTCCTGGAATTAGACTCTGACTGTATGTGTTTCCTGTTTTTTTTCCCATCATGCGGCCTGATGCCTGCGCTCTCTGGTGCTATATAAATAAATAGAATGGTACCCATTAGGTTTGGGGTTAGCAGTGCATGTTAGGTGGTCACCAAGGTTCAACATTAGTTGGCAAAAGTGGGTGGGCATCCCCCACTGTGCACAGCAGCATCTACTGCTGCTGTCCCTTTGCATGGGAGCTCCAGTTCTAATCTTGTGTAATACTTTCTGAGGCAGGAATCCACTTCTGCAGTCTCATGCGCCACACCCTGACTTTACAACGCGTCGCACGTAGATGGAGGGCTCAGCGGGAAATAAACACCTGAGACTTGGAGGCTAAAGAAGAACACAGGAAATAGTGACCCAAGAAGACATGCCCTCAGAGGTATTAGATCCTGATAGTCTCTTTCTAAATCTGCCTGCCTCTACTCTCTGCCCTCTGCAACTTATCCAAAACAGGACTGCAAGACTTGTCCTTGGCCTCAAGCCCAGGGATCGTATCTCTCCAGGACTGAAATCTCTGCACTGGCTCCCAGTGGCGGCGAGGATTAAGTTCAAAACCCTGTGCATTGTCCACAAGGTTCCTAAATATCTTCCTTCTCGAGCTCTTAGCTCATCCGCCTCCAACTCCCTCAGGGCTAGCCGCTTCTCCAAGCAGCGAGTTGGTGGTAGTTGCTGGGGCCTCCCTCTGGAACAGCCTCCTTGCCGCTCTGAAACGTGAGGCAAACCATCTCCGGTTCCGGAAGCGCCTCAAGATCTTCCTCTTGGCTTCTGCTTTCTCTCCTCTTCTCCCCTGCTGATCTCCTGGCTGAATCTGTACTTGCACTGGTTACCTGGCTACCCTCTGATCTCTGGCCCAGGTCCCCTCCCTGCCAGTTGCACACCTGCACTGCCCCCCTGGCAACCCTTGCACTCGGGGACTGTTTCTGTATCACTACAGCCCCTACTAGCCCTTGACACCTGATGTCTGCACTTACCCTTGCACTAGCCACCAGCTGGCTGCACTTTTATTTATTGTCTTTATTTACTTACTGTTATCCTATTTACTTGCACTGCCCCTCCCGTTCCCACCTGCACTTCCGCTCCCCCCTCCCCTGCACTTGCTCGATCTCAATGTCACCTGACCTAGTAGGATCGCTGTTTCTGTCTTCCCTCGGTTTCCCCTCGATTGCCTCATCGTGCCTTGAAACACTTGTGTATAGGCGCGTTATATATGCCATATCATATCATATATCGTATACAACGAGATTCTCTGAATGACCATAACATTGAGGTGGGGGATACAGACAAAATACTATTGGATGAGGTCAGATGTGAACCCTGTAAATCCCCCAAAATGTGACTTAAGAAATATATGAAAAAGCATAAGAAGAAAACAAAGGCACACCGGAACAAAGATCTAAGAACTATTTGGGGACTACCAGTGAGTCAATAGGCATGTCTTGGTAATATGAAGGTTGCGCCCAGTAAAATCACTACATCAATTATGGAGCCTGTTACTATATTAGACTCCACCGATGACCGGTCTCACTCATCTTGGAAAATGGTGGCAGAGTCAATCCTTGAGGATAACATTATAAGGGAAATAGACATACCAATGCTGGACACCAGTATGATGATGGCTCAGTTTTTAGTAATCCACAAAAAGTATATAATGTGGAGAACCTACTTTAGGGTGACTCACTATATTGGTATATAGAAGACCTATTTTTGTCATATTCCAAAGCGTTCCTAAGCTTTAACTGATAGACTTATCAAATTCAGCTTTGGTAGTGTTTGAAAATGTCGAGGTCTTGTGAGTGGTATGAGGAGCCAGGAATGAGACGCGGACACAGGGGATTCATGAGTTTGGCCATGAAATCTCATTTCCCCTTGATGTCGCTGTGTCCCCATAACCGCTCAGGTCCTCATGTTTCACTGTGTGCCCAGACCTTCTGGTCCACGTCTGGTCGCTGCGCCCCCCAACCCCTTGGTCCCCCAGCTCCTCCATGGTCCCCTAAGATATTGCTGTGTGCCCTGTACCCCCTCGTGCCCGTGTTGTCCCTGTGTGCCCCTAGTCCCCTCTAATCCCCCATGATTTCACTGTGGACCGCTAACCCCCTGGTCCCTGTGATTTATCTCTGTGCCTCCAGGCCCCCTAGCTCCTCTATGCCCTTTCTGTATGCCCCTACCTCCGGTCCCCCGCAATGTCGCTCGTACCCCACCCCTCCAGCCCTCTTGTACCGTCCCCTCCTGTCTGTGTCTTGGCACTTAGATCGTCTGGGTGTCGCTAGACCAAGTGCCGTGGCTAGTCTTCACATTGTTTTTTTTTTTCATAACACATTTTATTGGTTTTCTTGAAGAACATTACAACAACGGACTCTCACGGAGTCGGGTCATCACAAAACATACAAAAGTGGTCATTGGTTCCACGCACTGTACACCGTACACACAGTATCTTGCTTGTCGCATCAACATCGCATTGTCATGGTTTATGCATTAGTCAGGCTGGATAGAGTAGACAGATCATCGGGCATCCTCCCATAGTCTTCACATTGTTGATGTTTGCGGACTATGGGAGTGTCTTTGCGTTCTCCCTTGTTCCCTCCCATTGTGTTTGGTCGCTGTGTGGACGAACCATCATATCATATATCACTATGCTTACTCTCTACTCTACACCATCACACAAATAGAGTGCAGCTACACCCCTCGATCAATTTGGCCTAGCTGATCACATACAAACACTATCTCATGAACACCTCATCATTCTAATAAAATGCAGCTATACCCCACAAAGAAATTGGCCTAGCTGCACATATAAGCGTCCCACAGGCCTAACGCAGCCAGAACCCAGTCTTGGTGTCCACCCGCCAGACTGCACATAATGAACTGATACCAATACCACCATACCTAATGCTAGAATGCAGCTATCATCAAGCAATTACATCAGTTGCACACTTAACAGACGCACCCAAGTACTCTTCGACTCTGTACTCTTTCAACTGACCTGGACTGCGGTCCTCGAGGGCGTTCAACATACCAGCCTTTGAGGTCATACCAATGATATATAGAGCGCTATATAAATGCCAAATAACATAACATAGCATAAACCTTTATTGAAACACAAAAAGGATTGCAAAATGCCTCTCTGTCCATACTCTAAAAGGTATTTTGAAGGGATTGTGTCCTCCAACGTATTCCACATCTATGACAGGTAATCACCAAAGTTGTGCTGCTTCGTAACATTTTCGGCGTCTGCGTCGATGACCTCCATACGCTGTCCCTCGAGGGCCTCCGTCGAGCCGATGTCACCGGATGTTATAAGTAGGACGCACGACGCCCGTAGCCTCAGTTCCGTTTTTTCCACGAACATATTCACTTCGGAATCTCGGCGCGCCTCGGTTCTTCTCCTGATTGAATCGGTTCTTCGAACGTGGTTGTTTGTGAAGTATCATATCTTCTTCTTCTACCCCGCGGTCGGGCTTCAAGAAGTGTCGGGACTGCGGTTCCAAGATGTCGCTTACCGACCCGCACAATGTCTGCCTCTGGTGCCTCGGCGAGGACCACGCCACCGATGACTGTGATGAATGCAAGTCTTTGACGTTGAAGGCCTTGCGGGAGCGTAAGAAGAAGTTGACTGCAGGTAGGGTTTCCAAACCCTGATGGTCGAAATTCGCTGGGCTTTCGACCGACGATTCGAGGGGCGACTCTCCGCGTCGGCATAAGTCCAGGGGGTCTCGTTCCCGGAGTGGTTCCCGCCATTCCTCTGCCTCTTCTAGGCACTCTCGGAAGCACCGTCACCGGTCGCCTTCCCCGTCCTCGTCGGGTAGCTTGTCCCAACAAGCATTCATCTCCGGCGGAATGGGACGCATTTCTCAAGAAGATGATGGCGATTTTTTAATCGCAGGGCTCCGTTCCATCCGCGCCTTCGAGAGAAGCCAGCAAGGAACGCGCTAGGGCCACCGCTCGCACACCTTCGAGCTCGGGTGGTCGGCGCGATCATCAGGAGCCGTCGAGGTCCTGATCAGACAAGGTAGATCGCTCTAGCCATGCCCGTTCCATGTCCCGGTCCTCGGCGCCCTTGAGGCCATCGGAGCCTGTGAAGCCTTCTAAGAAGGCATCGACGCCATGTCCGTTGAGGGGCTCTCTCGAGGCTCCGCCTCCGAGGAAGTAATTGATGCCATCGGCTCCGATGCCGGCGAAGGACACGCTGGGGGTTCCGGCTTCAAATCCGTTGTCGAAGCCGTCAGCGCAGATTCCGTCGACGCCCTCGACGCCTTTTGAGGAGGCTTTATTAGAGGTGCCCCGGAGAACAGTGGAAACCCCAAGGAAGGCACTGAGTAAGTCAGTGAGGCCTATGTTTGAGCCTTTTTCTGTACCCTCATCTCAGAGGTGGATGAAGGGTCAGATGTGGAAGGGTTTGTCCCTCCTGAGGTTCCAGACGAACTGTTGTCTGGTCATAGCCAGATGGAAGACCTGCATCAATCGTTGCATGATGCCAGTGGTCCGGACAACCCCCCGGAGGTTAAATTTGGCAGGCCTGAGCCTGGTACACACGCCAAGTCTTCGTACAGGCGTCTCATGTCGAGGGTGACGGAGTAATTGGGGTGGACTGCTCCACCTGTGGATTTTCTGCAGGATGACCTGACAGATATTTTGGACCAAGGTCCACCCACTGACCCGGTGCTGCCATTTCACATGGCCTTACAAAGAAGGGAGCAGCGGCTTGGACTGCTGCGGATAATCTCCCGGCAGTGAAGAAGTCGTTGCCGAAAAAATACCGTCCAGCCAGTGGCGACCCCGGCTACTTGTCTTTGCACCCCACTTCGGAGAGTTTGGTGGTGCAGGCGGCTACGGCCCCAGCGAAGCAGGCGGCGTACCCTACCATCCCTCCTGATAGGGACGACAAGCACTTCGATGGTTGGGCGAAAAAAGTATTTTCATCTGGGGGTATGGCTTTAAAGGCAGTCAACGCCGTTTGTTCCTTGGCAAAATTCACTCACACTTTGTGGAATTGTGTATCTTTGGCGGCTGAACTATTCCTGAAGGGGAGGAACGGGATGGTTTTCTTGCCCTCGTTCAGGATGACAAGGATGCCATGTGTGAATCCGTTCAGTCGGGTCTGGACGTGGCAGACTGTGTCAGCCAGTCCATGGCGGCAAGCACCGTGATGCGCAGGTTTGCGTGGTTGCAGAAGTCGGGGTTTGCTCCTGATGTACAGTCCCGGCTTCTCAACATGCCCTTTGATGGTGAGCATCTTTTTGGCAGCAAGGCTGACAAGAGCCTTGAGAGGTTGCAGACCTCCAAAGCTGCAGCGAAGTCGTTGAGCGCTGCAGTTTGCCAACCTCCACCTTATTGTCCTAGGGGACAGCAATGGAGGGGAGGTTCCTTTCGATACTACTCGTCCTTTGGTAGATCGAGGGGAGCTGCCAGTCAAAGGGGCCAACGTAGGAGTACCAGAGGTGGAAAACAAGGTACTCGAGGTGCCAAGGCCGCTCGGGCAGTTGCCTCTTTGACCTTGGGCACTGCCGCAGCCGCTTCAGCTCTGTCATGAGGTCATGTCCCATGGTTCGCCGGTTGGGGGAAGGCTGGCACAGCATCTTGTAGAATGGCGTGCCATTACTTCAGATGTGTGGGTTCTGGAGATCATAGCCCACGGCTACTGTCTTCCTTTCCGGCAGCGGCCTCACGACAATCCGCCAGGGAAGCACTCTTAAAGAGTCCGGATCCGCTCCTTGCGCAGGAAATCAAATCCCTGCTGGAGAAAGGCACCATAGAACTAGTGCCTGTAGCGGAGAGTAAAAAGGGATGGTATTCCCCTTATTTTTGATCCCTAAAAAAGACAGGATTGAGACCCAACATGGACTTGCGTGGTTTGAACAAGCTCCTCAGGAAGGACAAGTTCAAGATGGTTACACTCTCTCAAGTCCTCCAGGCCCTTCAACTTCAGGACTGGTTGGTGTCTCTGAACCTCAAGGATGCTTACTTTCATGTGCCGATTCATCCCAAGCACAGGAAGTACCTGAGGTTCGCGGTTGGCGACTGACATTTTCAGTTTCGGGTCCTGCCGTTCGGACTGACCTCCGCCCGAGGGTCTTCACCAAGCTCATGGTGGTGGTGGCAGCGTATCTCAGGAAAGGGGTGATTCACGTCTACCCCTACCTGGACGATTGGTTGATCAGGGCGCGCTCTCCCGAGCAAGTCCTGGATCAACTGTCAGTCACCTGCCACTCCTTTCACAGGGTGAGCTTCTCCCTCAACTTAAAGAAGTCCCACTTGACACCTAGCCAGCAGCTCCAGTACATTGGAGCAGTGCTCAACACATCCCTGGGGCAGTGTTCGCCTCCCCAGGTGAGGGCTGATCACATTCTGCAGATGGTGGACAAGTTTCAACGTGCCCAGAGTCTCCCGGTGTTCGAGTTCTTGAGGTTGCTCGGCCTCATGGCATCCTGCATTCTACTGGTGCCAGAGGCCAGGTAGCGGATGAGATCTCTGCAATGGGCTCTCCAGATGCACTGGTCGCAGTCCTCCGGCAGGATGTCTGATCCCGTTCAGGTGCCGCCCTCGGTCGCCCAGGATCTTCTGTGGTGGGCCGTCGGAGGCAATCTGATGAAGGGGGCTCCATTTTTGCTACCCTGGCTGGAGGTAACGTAACAATCATGACTGACACATCCCTCAGGGGATGGGAAGCTCATGCCAACGAGTTGACAGTCAGCGGTCGTTGGTCTCCGTCGGAGTCCAGACTCCATATCAGTCTATTGGAGCTTAGGGCCATCAGGCTAGCTCTGAAGTCTTTTCTGCCGTCTGTGCGGGGGAAGAATGTCCTGATTCTGACAGATAATACAGTGGCCATGCACTACCTCAACAAAATGGGGGGGCAAGGTCTCTCCCACTGTGCAGAGAGGCGATGCAGCTCTGGTTCTGGGCCATCCAGCAGGAAATTTCGATCTCGGCAGTTCATCTGGCCGGAGACGAAAACGAGGCGGCGGACACTCTGAGCAGGCAGAGCACGGTCTCTCACGAGTGGGAGCTGGCTCAGCAGGTTCTCTTGGAGATCTTCGCCCTTTGGGGGACCCCACAAGTGGATCTCTTCGCCACCAGTGTCAACCGGAAGTGCAAATGATTCTGCTCGTGGGAATTTCCTCCAAGAGGAGCCGTAGGGGACGTGTTCATAGTGGAGTGGTCCTTCCCACTGCTGTACGCGTTTCCTCCAGTCCCCGTCATTCCGCAAGTGCTGCGGAGGTTACGGAGGTTCGGTTCACGAATGATCCTCATTGCTCCAGCATGGGCAAGGAGAGTGTGGTACCCGGACCTTCTCGACTTGTCGATCTGCCCTCCACGCCGTCGTCCCTACCGAGACGATCTGCTCTCACGGGTGGGGGGTTGGGTTCTCCATCCTGAGGTCAAGTCTCTCAATCTTCATGCTTGGTTTCTGAAAGGTTGAGGTACAAGGATTGGGACCTACCTGTAGACGTGATGGAGGTGTTACTTTCGGCCAGAAGGCCTGCAACAAAGGCCCTGTACCGTTGCTTTTGGAGAAAGTTCTGCGACTGTTGCAGGGTAATGAATGTGGATCCTTTTTCATGTGCCATTCCTGTGGTTCTGTCTTTTTTGCTTTCGTTAGCCCACAAGGACCTGCAAGTGGGTACCATTAAGGGTTACCTGGCGGCGCTGTCCATATTTAAGCGCTCGTCTGAGGAGTGTTCTTATTTTAAGATCCCTTTGATTTCTCAGTTTCTGAAAGGGCTAACTAATGTGTTCCCACTGTCACCTTTGCAGATGCCCGGTTGGGATTTGAACTTAGTTCTGAAATTCCTAATGGGTGCTCCGTTTGAGCCCTTATATTTTGGTCCTTTGAGACTGTTGACCTTTACAACTGTGTTTTGGTTGCGGTTACTTCCGCTCGCAGAGTGAGTGAGTTGCAGGCACTATCCGCCAAGCCTGTACCAAGAAGAAGTTCCCAACATATAGCTGCAACTTACAGCAAAGATGCTTCCAAGTCAAACCAGGAAATGATAAAGGTTGAGGTGGACAATTTTTCCCATCCACAACCTTGCATAGACATATCAATTATCTGAACCATTAGATAGCTAACACAAAGTAGTAATAAATAATCAGCCCTTGCTATTGGAATTTTTTCAAAAACAGCGATATTAGTATTTAATCCGAATATGTTTGCATACATAAACATGTTATCAATAATAAATCATTATACATACATTGATACATGAGATCAGTTTTAAATACTGAAAACCGGAATGTGCACACAAAGAAAAGAGGGGGGGGGGGGAGAAAAATAAACATAACATGCGTGTTCAAAAATAAGTCAAACAAACAGAAGAACACAGTCATGTTGTCCCACAAACACTAAATGATTGTGAAATATCATAAATTCATCATATAAATTGCATAATTGAAGAACCCTATGTAAGAAGCGTTGAAACTGTACCAAAGAATGGGACAAAGGACCACTATTTGTCAGCCCAACATGCATGTAAATCTAACTACGGGTCTACGTCAATAGGGCCTATATTACGGGCAATATTAGAAGTGTAACAAATCCTGATACAGTATCATATTATTAAATACATGTATTGGACCACCAATATGAATATCGGGCAACTTCTTCATTGGGTGGATTGACGTTTCGGCTGGTGTCTAAGATTTTGATGTCCAAAGCCTTCTTCAGGACCCAAAAACAATTTCTTTTCAATGACCCTTTACACATAAAGGAGCCGATCTGCAGCTTTACAAAAGGTTTCAAAAGAACACCCAAAGGTAAGTGACTCCAGCTAATTGAGAGTAGGTGAATAAGTCCATACAAATTGAATGGTTGTCAAACAGAGTCCAGCAGTAAGATATTAGTAAACTACCCTCTATTCGGGCCCAACGGGGCCCCCCTTTGTCCATATTAGAGCGATTCAAAGGTGTTTATAAGGCATAATATGATGAAAACATGTCTGGTGCAGATCGTAGAGCAATCTGGGCTCAGATGTACCTCAGCAGCCAAGAGAAAGGGTACATCTGGAAGCCAAATGAGTGTCATATACTCCGTGTATTGCACGGGAAGGTGGAGAAACAACGGTACCCCGCGAGCCGGTGAGAATGCCGTGAACGCGTCCCCAGCTGGCGTGTAGATAATGATCCCTTTGATTTCTCAGTTTCAAAGGGCTAACTAATGTGTTCCCACCGTCATCTTTGCAGGTGCCCGGTTTGGATTTGAACTTAGTTCTGAAATTCCTAATGGGTGCTCTGTTTGAGCCCTTACATTCTTGTCCTTTGAGACTATTGACCTTTACAACTGTATTTTTGGTTGCGGTTACTTCCGCCCGCAGAGTGAGTGAGTTGCAGGCACTATCCGCCAAGCCACCTTTCACGGTGTTCCATAAGGACAGGGTTGTCCTTAGGGTGCGTCCTTCTTTTCTTCCGAAGGTTGTGTCGGACTTTCATTTGAGCCAGAAGGTCATTCTTCCGGCGTTCTATCCTCCTCCGCATCCTGGTAAGGAAGAGGAGAGCCTCCATAGGTTGCATCCTAGGAGAGCTTTAAGTTTCTACATCTCATGCATGTCCCGGGTCAGAGTGGACGATCAGCTCTTTGTAGGATACGCTGGAAGGCGTTTGGGTAAAGCCGCCACTAAGCAGACCTTGTCCAGATGGATTATATTGACAATCTCTGAATGCTGCCGTCCGGGGGGTAAGGTAAGCACAAAAGTGATGGGTGGAAGGTTTTGAATGAATCTGAACCACTGGCATTGCTCTGGGCAACCTTCCACACCACCGTTTTTTAGCCGGTCTGCACCATTGCAAAAGGGGTCCAGCCATATGCAAATCAGTCAGGTACTGCCACCAATGGTAGCAGCCCAGCCCGAACTGCTAGGCCAGGTCCCCTCTGCACGGAAACACAAGCAACCCCAGACATGTTTCGGCCTTGTTGGGCCTCCTCAGTGAGGTGCAGCTTGGTTCCCTATGGTAAGGACCAGTGCTTTAAGTGGGCCGGGGCCTGCCGGGGCCGAGCCCCAGCAATCTCCAGAAAGTGGGGCTGAGCCGGGGCCCAGCCGGGGCCCCCATCCCACACAACATTGGCGGGATGCATTATCCCGCCGCAGCCGCGACGGGAGATGCGCCCGTCATTATGTCGGCCAAGCTGACAGAAGTGCCAGCCAGCCACAGCGACGCTGAGGCTGGTGGCACTTCTGTCAATTAGTGTAACTCCCTCTGATGACCCCTCATCAGGGTCATCGGAGGAAGTTACTGTCCCTTTGTTTTCCCTCCCCAGGTCACTGACCCCCGTGGGCTCCGTGATCTAATATGCAGATTAAATCATGGAGCCCGCGGGTTCGCAGAGGGTGAAAGACGCCTCGGGCTCAGTGATCTATCTGCTCATAGCAGATAGATCACTGAGCCCGAGGCTCCTTTCTCCGTCGGAAAAGCTTTGTAAAAGATGCCTTGAACTGTGTACGTTTCAAGCCATCTTTTATAAAGGTAGAAATATTTCTATGTTTATAAAAGATGGCTTGAAATGTGCACAATTCAAGGCATCTTTTATAAAGCCTTGCGGTTTGTTTTATCCGTCATCAACGCTTTATAAAAGATGCCTTGAATTGTTTACGTGTCAAGCCATCTTTTAGAAACATAGAAACATGTTACAAATATCTATGTTTATAAAAGGTGGCTTGAAAAGTACACAAACCATAGTAAGGTAAGCACACAAGTGTGTGTAACTTACTATGGTTTGTGCACTTTTCAAGCCACCTTTTATAAACGTAGAAATATGTAACATTGCTATGTTTATAAAATATGGCTTGAAAAGTACACACACCATAGTAGTACGCATACAAACATATAAATGCTCACATACATTTATATATTTGTTTGCACACCTTACTATGATTTGTGTACTTTTAGGCCACGCCCACAATGAAAGCCACGCCCCCAAACGAGGGCCCCCCCTCAATTTCTTACACCACTTAAAGCACTGGTAAGGACCCTCCAGTAGGCTTATTGTTACGCTCACCTGGTTCCCACGGGGGCGTTGACCGGAACTGGGCCGCTGTTATTTCCACCAGCGTGACGTGTAGCGCCGAGATGACTGACTGGACTGGCCCGCTCAGCCTAGTTTTTCTGGCTCGCAAGAATATTCTTCTGCAAAGGAGAAGAGGAATTAACCACCCGTGGAATTGAGTGTCAACCCACCTTCCCCACTCCTGTTGTCTTCCCACTGATCACTCTTGATGTCCCCTCCTTAGTCTCACCTGAAGGTTTGGAAGGATGAGCTCTCCATCCTGCGTCGACCGCAGGGGCGCGTTGATGACCAGTTAATTCACTGGCGTAGAGGAATTGGTGAGTTCCAGTATTGACTCTAAAGTCCAATTGTTCATAAGAGTTCAAATGTCTGCTCTTCACTCTGTCCGATTCCTTGCAAGTTGCCGATTAATCCACTCGAAGATTTCCAAATGGCACTCTGTAAGATTCAGGTAAGTCTATTGTGTTTTTCCCCTTAGGGGCCGGGGTACGGCGATGAAGCAGAGTTGACTGTGCCGACCCGAGATGAGGTGAGACCCCCGCGGTAAATCAGGTAAGTTTTGTGGGGGGTAACTGGTATTGTCCTTGCTTTCTCCCCTTAGGGGCCGGGGTACGGCGATGAAGCAGACTTGACTGCGCCAACCCGAAATGAGGTGAGTACCTCCCTTGGTAAATCAGGTAAGTCCTTGGGGGTAGCTTGTATGGCCTTAGAGAGTCTCCTTGCTCACCTTGCTGTCTTTGTCTCCTTAGGTGTCGGAGGGTGGCCGCAAGATGGAGAGAGCGTGATGGAATGCTGAAGTACCGCCAAGCAGGTGAGTTCAGCGCGGCGCCGTAGGAATGCGGAGCAATGCTTCAAAGGCTTCTGTCTTTCAGTTCCGTGGCGAAATGGATCAGGATTCAGGTAAGGATTAAAGTTAAAACTCCTGTTCTAACTTTTATCCTTTTTGTCTTCTTGTTTCAGGAGTCCCAGGACTGAAGCGGGCGTGGCTGAAGACTGGAGCTGCTGAAAACACGGTGAGCGTTACGCTGCAGCAAGCAGAATAACGCGAAGCACGTGTGGCTGTCCGGGCGTGGTTTAAATAGCCTTGGAAGAAGATCCAGGTAAGTATTCTTCCACAGCCCCACCCAAGTAACAAAATAGTCCCTTCAGTAAAATAGTCCCTCCTAAGCCTCATTTGGCTTGAGTCTTCATGCAGCATGGTCTGCCTCAGGTGAGTATGCAGCATGGTCTGCTTCAGGTAAGTTATCAATAATGAGCCTGGCGCCCAGGACTGACTTTATCTTTCTGAGCCTGGCGCCATAGGCGCCAGGACTGTACCCAAACAGCCCCTAACTGGGGTTTTTGGGCATGCTCCAAGTGGCATGATGCCTGCTTCTGGGGCTGCTGGGCCTGGTCTGGTCTTCCGGGGGCAGGCATCATGACACTTATGGTCCCATTCTACTAGGGGTGTGGCTGCCTCTTCTGCTCTGCAGAGGGGTGTTCCTATTCGTAACATTTGTGAAGCAGCCACATGGGCCTCTGTCCATACTTTTGTAAAACACTACTCCCTGTATTCTATCCATGGGCAAGATTTGGCCTTTGGCAAGGCGGTCCTCTATTCTGCAATTTAATTGGGCATTCTAAAATTCAAAATGATTTCCCACCTCCATACGTTGGTACTGCTTTGGGAGTCTGTCATAGATGTGGAATACATCGGAGGACACAATCCCTTCGAAGAACAAGTTACTTTCTTACCTGGTAACGTTCTTTCGATGGGATGTTCCTCCGACGTATTCCATATCGCACCCTCCCAGCCTGCCCCTCTACAGAATTTCTTATGCGATTGCAGCTTACGTTTCCGCAAGGCTTTCTGTAGTCATACTGGCAGAAGATTGGTGCCACACGTTCTGTGGAAAAAACTACAACTGAGGCTACGGGTGTCGTGCATCCTACTTATAACATCCGGTGACGTCGGCTTGACGAAGGCCCTCGAGGGACAGCGTATCGACGTCATCGACGCAGGACACAGACGCCAAAATCTTTCCGAAGCAGCACCGCTGTGGTGATTACCTCTCATAGATGTGGAATACGTCGGAGGAACATCTAATCGAAAGAACGTTGCCAGGTAAGAAAGTAACTTGTTCTTCCCAACCTAACATAAAACAAAGGGTATGTCCGATGTCATGATGTCCAAAGCAAACTGTCCTGTGTCCAAAGCACTATTCTGGCCCTCACATTCTAACAAAACTAACTCTAAGGTGAAAAGGGTAATGTCTTTGGCCTTGAAAGTGCACCAATGTTCACGTTCAAAAGGAAAGGCATAGCTCCAACATAAAAGTTCCCAATGGATAAAGTTCACAGTTGCAGGGGATTGTTTCTTTGCCCTAGCATTCCTCTTAACTGTGCTTTACACTTTTATATACATCAGCTTTCTTGAGTTTCTCTTGATCAACAAAACTGGTGTGCATAAACAACTCAGCTGTTGGTTTGAATCTTGGTAGGGTACCTGGTGTACTCTCCAGCCAAGTTTGTCTCCTTTTTATATGATTTTCATACAGTCTTTGACTATCCCTGATGTAGCCTTATCAGGACTTCCTTATAGGATGTACTTTATACACTGTTCAGCTTGACCTGGCCTGCTATACCCTCCTGCCAGGACTTTCCCATCGAACACACTAGTACCTTGCATCTGCCTGGTATACTCTGCTGCCAGGGCTTCCTCATATATTCATACTGCACACAATTGTAAACTTGACAGTCTGTTACATTTATTCTGTTCTGTCTCTTTAAGAAATATCAAGTTGTTTGTTCTTTCTCATATGCTTCATTCACTTCTATTGGCTTCAGTATGCCTGCTTCCCTTTGGTGGACTCATCAGCTCTCTGTAGTGTACGTTAGCTATCCTGCGGCAAGCCTGTAGCGGTTCTTTGGCATCCCAAGTCTGAAGTCCGGGTTCGCCGCTTCTGCTGCGTGGCTTCTGCGCCTCTCACAGTTCCTGCTTGCTTGTCTTGGTCTTCTATGGATTTAGGCGGAGGGTAGGCTGCTGTTTGGTACCTGCGCAGGCCAGGAAGCTTTTATTCTTCCTCTCGTGGCGTCTTCACAGCATACCATCTCCTGCACTCTGCTGGCCTCAGCCTTTTCAGTGAGCTGATTGGCTCCATGGACTTCACACCAACCCAGTCATCTCTCAGTCGGCCCCGAGAGGATATGACTTCTCCATCCAGCGTCTCTCTGTCAGCTGGTTCAGTAGTTTAAATCTCCCTGCGTCAAGTATGCGCTTTCAACAACTAGAGCGCAGCTTGTGCTCCTCACGTCCATTGATCTTCATTCCTCAGCTTCCTTGTTACAGTACTTTTGTACTTGGGGAGGGTTTGGGGGGCAAAGAAAGTCAGTTCTTGTAAAGTCAGACTTGTATGGAGCGTATGGAAAATGATTCTCAGTTGCCTTAAAAGGGGAGTCCGTTCTTGTTGACTTGTTATACAGAGGCTGGAAAAGTATTCTCAATGGCTTTCATAGGTGGATGAGATGAGTTATGACCATATGCCATTAAGGCATGGGGAACAGAAGGGGTATGCTCAAAAGGAAAAGCAGGATACCATTTCGAAGGGATTGTGTCCTCCGACGTATTCCTTATCTTAGATAGAAATCCTTCAGCTTTGCTGGCCTCGGAAAATTTTTTCGCCAGAGGGCGCTGCGCGTCGATGATCGCCGAGTCGATGACCCTCGACGGCCTCCGTGCCGACGTCGACGTCATCCTGCCTATAAAGGCCGCGCGCAGCGTCCGTTGCTCAGTTCCGTTTTTCCGCGCTTCGTTGTGCCTCGGAACACCGTTGCTCAGTTCTCGTCAAGATAACGTATATAATAACTACTATTTACCTCGATATCGATGGCATCCTCCTCCGACCCGACGACCCCTCGGTCCGGTTTCAAAAAGTGCCGAGACTGCGGGAAGAAAATGTCGTTGACGGACCCTCACAGGGTCTGTTTGTGGTGTCTGGGAATCACGCACCAGAGTTCGGAGTGTGAGGAATGCCTTTCCATGACGGCGAAAGCCTTGAAGGAGCGTAGGGGGAAGCTCGAGAGAGGTAGGTCAACTTTAACTTCCTCGAAAGCTTCTTCGGTAGAGTCGAGACGTTCGTCTCCTCACCATAAAAAACACTCTCGATCTAGATCACGAAGTGGCTCCCACCACTCGTCGACATCGAGACACTCGAAGAAGAGACGTAGGAGATCCCCTTCGTCATCTTCGTCGAGTTCTCCTGAGAGAGTTCATTGCCCCACAAAACGCAGCTCGCAAGCTGAGTGGGAGGAATTCAGGAAAAAGATGCTAAGCGTCTTCGAGAAAGCGGCCTCGTCCCCCTCGAAGACAGCTGAGGGTGATACCCCGGGTAAAAAACCCAAAAAATCTAAACGCCGCGAGTCGCAGTACCCGGCGGAAAAGTCAACCCGAAAGCGCCTCGAGCCATCGGGAGATAAAGCATCATCGACGCCATCGTCGAAAACTCCTTCGAAACAGAGGTCGGCGCCATCGACGCCGTTGTCGAAGGATTCATCGGCGCATCAGTCGATCGAGTCGACGCCGACGTCGACGCCGATATCGACGCCGGTGAAGGAAAGAACCACGGCTACTCCACAGCCAACGGTTAGACAAAAGACCTCCGACTCGACGCCGAGAACGTCGACGTCGTTCTCGAGCAAGACTCCGATCCTTTCGAGTTCTTCGAGGCCTAGTACACATTTCTCGACGCTTTTCACGGCGCCTTCGAGTACTTTCACGTCGGTGTCGACGACATCGACGTTTTCAAGGCCTGTGATGATGGCTCCTTCTGCATTGGAAATGGGGTTTATACCATTCCAAAAACCAATGTATCCCCCTTTAACCTCGATTTTTGAGGAAAGGGAGGATTCAGACCAAGATATTGATTTACAGAGGACCACATCACCAGAGCCAGAGACTTTCGCCTCTGAGGAAGGAAGATTAAAAAATCTTCAGGATGCACTTCAGGAAGCTAGTGGCTTGGACACTTCTCCTGAAGCAGAATTTATCAAACCAGACCCAGGAGAACATGCGGAGACTCCATATAGAGCTCTGATGTCTAGAATCATAGAATTTATGGGTTGGTCTGCACCTTCTCCTGCCTTTCAGCAGGATGACCTCACTGACATACTGGACAAGGGCCCACAGGAGGATCCTGTGGTTCCATTTCACTCTGCTCTACAGAGAAGGATTTTGACAAACTGGGAAACGCCAGAAATTATCCCGGCAGTAAATAAAAAACTGTCAACAAAATACAGGGTGGCTAGTTCTGACCCTGAATATTTGTCAAAACACCCTACTCCTGAGAGCTTGGTTGTACAGGCTGCAACCTCATCAGGCAGCACATCTGCATACCCCACTGCTCCGCAGGATAGGGATGACAAAAAATATGATGCCATGGCTAAGAAGGTTTTTTCTGCCTGTAGCATGGCGTTAAAGTCTATTAACGCGACCTGTACGCTCGCTAGGTTCAGCCACACCCTTTGGGAGTGCGCTTCATCAGCGGCTGACTGCCTCCAAGAAGGAGAGGAAAGGGACGCATTTTTAAACATCATCAGGGATGGTAAAGATGCGATGTGCGAGACCCTACAAACTGGCCTAGATTCTGCTGACAGTATCAGCAGGGCCATGGCGGCAAGTACCACAATCCGCAGGCATGCGTGGTTGAGGAAGTCTGGTTTTGCCTCTGACGTGCAGACCAGGCTTTTGAATATGCCCTTTGACGGTTCTACCCTCTTTGGAAAGAAGGCGGATGACAGTTTGGAGAAACTGCAAACGTCCAAGGCAGCAGCCAAGTCATTGGGAGCTGCTATCCGTCAGAATACCTTTCGTCCTTCGGGATCATCGTGGAGAGGACGGTCCTTTCGTTACTATTCCTCATATGGAAGGGGCAGGGGACGACCGGCTCAAAGAGGCCAAGGAAGATTTACCCGTGGTGGACGGGGTAGGGGAAAGAAAGCCGCACCCGCAGGAGCAGGAGCCACTTTACCTTCGGCAACTGCATCAGCCGCTTCAAAACCACTCTGAGGTCTCCCCTCACAGAACACCAGTAGGGGGCAGGTTAACTCACCATCTGACGGAATGGCAGGCTATTACGTCAGATGCTTGGGCTCTGGAGACAGTAGCCCAAGGTTACTGCCTGCCCTTCCTACATATCCCTCAGAGTCATCCACCGGGGAACAACCCTTTGAAGCTTCCAGATCCGCTCCTCTTGCAGGAGGTTTTAGACCTGCTAGAGAAAGGTGCCATAGAACTGGTACCTGTAGCGGAAAGGAACAAGGGTTGGTACTCCCCCTACTTCATAATACCGAAGAAGGACGGAGGACTGAGACCCATCTTAGACTTACGGGAATTGAACAAATTCCTCCGAAAGGACAAGTTCAAGATGGTGACTCTCTCTCAGATCCTTCAGGCCCTCCAGCTTCAGGACTGGTTGGTATCTCTAGACCTCCAGGACGCTTATTTCCATGTGCCGATCCATCCCAGGCACAGGAGATACCTGAGGTTCGCAATTGGCAGCTCTCATTATCAATTTCGAGTTCTGCCATTTGGGCTAACCTCCGCCCCGAGGGTCTTTACCAAGCTAATGTCGGTTGTGGCTGCAAGTCTAAGGAGGGAAGGGATTCATGTCTACCCTTACCTAGACGATTGGTTGATCAGAGCTGTATCTTCGGAACAGGCTCAGAGACAACTAGATTATGTTTGCCACTTCCTTCACAAGCTGGGCTTCTCCCTCAATTTAAAGAAGTCACAGATGATACCATCACAGAGACTCCAATTCATTGGAGCAGTCCTGGACACTTCCCTGGGAAAAGCCTTGCCACCAGAGGTGAGGGCTCGAGATATTCTGCAGATGGTCATCAGATTTCAGAATGCCCAATATCTCCCAGCCTACGACTTTCTGAGGTTGCTAGGCCTCATGGCATCCTGCATATTCCTCGTGCCGGAGGCTCGCCTGAGAATGAGATCCCTCCAGTGGGCACTGAGAACTCAGTGGTCACAGTTCTCAGGAAGGATGACAGATCTCCTTCGGATCCCGGTCAAAGTAGCCCGAGACCTTCAGTGGTGGGCCTGTCGGGAGAACATCCTGAAAGGAGAAATGTTTTGGCAACCATGGCCGGAGATAACAGTAGTCACGGATGCCTCACTCACGGGGTGGGGAGCTCACGCCAACGACTTGACCATCAGCGGTCGTTGGTCTCCATCGGAGTCCAGACTACATATCAACCTGTTGGAGCTGAGAGCCATCAGACTAGCGCTGAAGGCTTTTCTGCCGTCTGTACGGGGAAGAAACGTCCTAATAATGACGGACAATACAGTGGCCATGCACTACCTCAACAAAAGAGGAGGCGTAGGCTCACTACCACTGTGCAGAGAGGCGATGCAGCTCTGGTTTTGGGCAATTCAGGAAGGAATCTCTCTATCGGCAATTCACCTAGCCGGAGAGAAGAACTTGACAGCGGACGCTCTGAGCAGGCAGAGCACAGTCTCTCACGAGTGGGAGATAGCTCAGGAAGTCCTTCAAGAGATCTTCGCCCTTTGGGGAACCCCTCAAGTGGATCTGTTCGCCACCAGTATCAACAGGAAGTGCGACAGATTTTGCTCAAGGGAATTTCCCCCGAGAGGAGCTCTAGGAGATGCGTTCGTAGTGGACTGGGAGTTCCCACTTCTGTACGCGTTCCCTCCGGTCCCTGTCATTCCTCAAATGATCAGGAGGTTGAGAAGGTTTCGGAAGACCATGATCCTAATTGCCCCGGATTGGGCCAGGAGAACGTGGTACCCGGACCTTCTAGACATGTCCATCTGCCCTCCAATTCGACTGCCATACAGAGAGGATCTTCTCTCGCAGAAGGAAGGTCAGGTTCTCCATCCAGCCATCAAGACCCTCAACCTTCACGCTTGGTGTCTGAAAGGTTGAGGTACAAGGATTGGGACCTTCCGGATGATGTTATGGAGGTGTTGCTTTCGGCCAGAAGGCCGGCAACTAAAACTCTATACCGCTGCCGTTGGAACAAATTTTGCAGCTGGTGCAGAGAAAAGAATATTGAACCCTTTTCTTGTGGTACACCTATGGTGTTGTCATTCTTACTTTACCTGGCTAATTCAGGCCTACAGGTTGGCACAATTAAGGGCTATCTCGCAGCGCTATCAATCTTTAAGCGCACTGCAGAGGAGCCTTCATACTTCAAAATTCCATTGGTAATACAATACCTAAAAGGATTAACTAATGTTTATCCCCCGAAACCTTTTCAAGTTCCCTTATGGGATTTAAACCTAATTTTAAACTTCCTAAAGGGTGCCCCTTTTGAACCACTACACTCTTGTTCATTGAAGCTTCTCACCCTCAAAACTGTTTTGCTAATAGCATTGACATCTGCTAGAAGGGTTAGCGAGTTGCAAGCCTTATCGTGTAAACCTCCACATACAATCTTTTACAAGGACAAAGTTGTTCTTCAGGTGAAGCCTAACTTCCTCCCGAAGGTAGTCTCGGAGTTTCACATCACTCAGAAGATTATATTACCTTCTTTCTACCCTCCTCCTCATCCGGGGAAGGAGGAAGAGAGACTGCACAGGCTGGACCCTAAGCGAGCCTTGAGCTTCTATATCAGCAGATTGGCTAAGATCAGACAAGCAGACCAACTCTTTGTAGGTTATGCAGGACATAAGTTGGGCCTTCCAATAACAAAACAAACCATCTCCAGATGGATTATTTTAGCCATTCTGGAGTGCTACAAATTGGCAGGGAAGGAGCCTCCTCAAAATCTAAGGGCTCATTCTACCAGGGGTATCGCAACATCCTCAGCCCTTCAAAGAGGGGTGCCAATTCGAGATATATGTGCGGCTGCCACATGGTCGTCCGCACATACATTTACCAAATTCTATAGCCTGGATTCCTCCTCTAGTCAAGAAACTAGATTCGGCAAGGCTGTGTTACACTCTGTCCATTCTGGAAGGGTAACATAACTTTTATTACTCCCGCCTCCAGTCACAATACCACTGCTATGGGAGTCTATCTAAGATAAGGAATACGTCGGAGGACACAATCCCTTCGAAGAACTAGTTACTCTTACCTTGTAACGTTCTTTCGATGGGATGTTCCTCCGACGTATTCCTTATCGACCCTCCCATCCATCCCCGCAGTATGACTTCCTGTGGGTTTGCAGCCTATGCTCCTTCAAGGTGATTAGTCTAATCCAAAAACATTACTGGGGACTACAAAACGGAACTGAGCAACGGACGCTGCGCGCGGCCTTTATAGGCAGGATGACGTCGACGTCGGCACGGAGGCCGTCGAGGGTCATCGACTCGGCGATCATCGACGCGCAGCGCCCTCTGGCGAAAAAATTTTCCGAGGCCAGCAAAGCTGAAGGATTTCTATCTAAGATAAGGAATACGTCGGAGGAACATCCCATCGAAAGAACGTTACAAGGTAAGAGTAACTAGTTCATCTCGTCCAATGATGTCGTGTCTCTCCCTTGAGGGTTGCCTCCTCAATGTGATCCTCCCTCATATAGCTGGCCCCAGGGTCGGGGATCAGGTAGCGGCTGCCGTCCCCTGGCCACATGGAGAGAGATCACAGCTGGGAAAGGAGTGATGATACCATTGGATTCATCACAGTGGCTAGGATACATTTCAACTCCATCCTGGCTATACGCATATTATTAGAAAATGTTAAAAGTTTACCGCCAATGGGCATCAACTTTTATCCTATGCAGGAAAAGGGAACGTTTACGAAAACATATAAAGACCTAAACACTAAGGCATTACCTCATAACTTTCACATCACCTGTTCGTCCTTCAATAAAGGTACAATAGTTTTCTCCAGCTCCAGTGATGTTCCTGAGCCAGACTGAGCTTGACTGGAATTGGCTCTCCGAAGCACTGTCATGGGACATCAAGAGTTGTCCCTAACAGTTGAACAAGAACAACACAGATCATGTCTTGAAATTTCCAAGGACATTCCCACCTTTTGAGTAATGTGATATGATATGGCATTTATAACGAGCCTCTGCACAAGTGTTTCTATGCGCGACAAGACAAGGGGGGGGACAGAAGGTGGACAAAACAATGATCTTACTAGGGCTTGTGTCATTCGGATGGCGTAAGTGCAGTAAAAGGATGTGGAGAAGATCCAAAGGGGGTGTGTGGGAGGTAGGTGGAGAAGTGCAGGTAAATCAAACGTACAGCCAGCTGGTGACTCAGTGCAGGTAAGTGAAAGTGCAGCCAACGGGTGGCTCTTAAGTGCAGAGAGAGGGGACTGTAGGGTTACAGATACAGACCACAAGTGCTATGGGAGCCAGAAAGCAGTGCAAGGTAGGTGCAGCTGGACAAGCGAGGATCTGGGTGTCATGATCTCTGCTTCCAAAAGGTCAGGGTTTTCCCAACTCCCTTGGAAGCAGATCCATAACCCAGGTTCCGAGGGCCAACCAGTCCCAATTGGGACCTTTTGGACCTAGTCCTGGCGCCAGTGGCACCAGGCTCATAAATATGCCCAGTCCCAGCGCTGGAAGCGCCGGGCTCATAATGCTTGGGTGGACTTACCTGCAGCAGACCATGCTGCTTACTTGCCTGCCAGTTGAGCCTCTGATCCTCTTCTGTTTGGAACTACTTTTCCTGTTGGGTGGGGCAGGAGCCACTCCCTAGGTTCAGAACACTGGAACTCTTCTGGAAAGCAGGAACTCTTTTCTTACCTAGGCGTGGCTGTGGAAGGAGACACCTAAGCACTACAGGAGGCTATTTAAACCACACCCGATGGATGAATCTTGCTTTGCGTTATTCTGCATCCTCTGCAGCAGAACGCTCATCGTGTCTTCTGCATCTGATCCTGGGCCTAAGGAAAAAGGCTTACCATCCTGAATCCAGTCTTCAGCAAGACCTATAAAGACAAGAAAGAACAGGTTAGCATTACGGTCTTCAGTGACAGCGCTTCACTTACCTGGTCCATCGGCTGTCACCAACGCCTCCCGCTGCATTCGGGCATCTGAAAGACAAAGGCTTACCTACTCTTTGTGCGCTCCGGAGGTCTTCGCACTGCATTCCGGCATCTGAAAGACAAAAGCTTACCAACTCTTCGCACGCTCCGGAGGCCTTCGGCGCTGCATCCCGCATCTGAAAGACAAAACAAGCTGCGTTTAAAGACATTGGGGAACTTTAATACTCACGTGCCATTACTCCTTTCCACATCTAACCCAGTGGGTATTCCGGCACCCTGCAGCCGCTCCGAACTTGTACCTGCAAAATAAAAAGACAGTTAGAGCGCATCGTGAAGCAGGCAACAAGCGCTTACTTACGTGCTTCCAGGCGCTTCTATTCATCACACGGGCTCCAGCTTCAACTCACTTCAGCCCGTCATCCGCCATCGCCGGAACCCTGCAAAACAAGAGACATCATTACTAAAGACTTTTAAAGACATTAGAATTACTCGACACTTACCGTTCGTGCAGTAAACGACGGACAGCAGTCCTCTGAAGTCAAGAGGCCTGCTCCCCTTATCCAGTGAAGAAACTGGTTACAGCATCCTGCCCCGAGGCAGATGGAGAGCACGGCGTTCACTTACCTAAGGTGAGAGCGTTAACCTTTGGGATTCTACAGGAGAAGAGAAAGGGAAGAAGAGAGAGACATTCAATAACCCAGTTCATTAATCCCATATTTTCTATCTGCAGACATCTTACCCTTGGAGTCAGACATACAGTGCACAGAGGTCCAGGCCAAAGAGCCAGCCGTGTGTTACACATCACCTTTGAAGATACGGTATACGCCCAGTCAAGACCGGCGCCTCTACGGGGATCAGGTGAGCGTTACACTGGGCCCAAGTTCAAAGGGTGGCCAGGTGACCAGTGCATGGACCAGACTGGTCATCAGCATGGGAGCGGAAGGGAGAAAGTGGAAGGGAAGAGGAAGATCTTGAGTTGCTTCCGGAACCAGAGGTGGTTCTGCTCAAGTTTGAGAGAGGTAGTGGGCTTGTTCCAGAGGGAAGCCTAAGCTGAACAAAGAGATCTACCCCCAACTCTCTGCTTGGAAAAGCATCTGACCCTCAGAGAGTTGGAGGTGGATGAGCGGAGAGCTAGAGAAGAGAGTTGTTTAGGAAGAGAGCGTTGGAGGTAGTGCGGTCCCTGACCCCAGAACGCCTTGTGGACAATGCAGATGGTCTTGAACTTGATCCTTGCCGCCATTCGGAGCCAGTGGAGAGATGTCAGTCCTGGAGAGATACGATCCCTGGGCTTGAGGCCAAGGACAAGTTTTGCAGTCCTGTTCTTGATAAGTTGTAGAGGACAGAGAGTAGAGACAGGAAGATTTAGAAAGAGGCTGTTGAAGTAGTCCAACCTAGAGAGAACCATAGCTCTGGAGACAGTGAGCTTCTGGGGGAAAGTGAGGAAAGGAAGAATACCTCTGAGGAGGTGCAGTTGATAGTTTGACTTCTCAAAGACGTCAAAGATGTGAGGATAGGGTGGAGTCGAAGATGATCCCAAGGTTCTTAGCCTCACAGGTAGGAGAAGGAAGAGAGCCCAGAGTGGGCAGCTAGAGAGAGAAAGAGAGAGAGAGAGAGAGAGCGAGAGAGGAAAGGAGGGAGCTAGTGTTGTGATGAGGAGGATCTCAGTCTAACTGGCATTAAGGCAGAAATAATTGGTGGCACACCACTCCTGGATTGCGGACAGACATTCAGGAATGAGCGAAGGAGTAGAGGCAGCCGAGGGGAGCCTGAAAGAGAGCTGGGTGTCATCCCAATGACACTGAAAGTTGGAGCAGAGTGCAGCGATGTGGTGGGCAAGAGGTGCAAGATATTGTTTGAACAGCCAGGAAGAAAGGTTAAACCCCCTGGGGTACACCACTGGAAGAGAAAGAGAGATAGAAGATAGGAAGGACCCCAGCTGGAACTGGGAGGGTCTATCAGTGAGAAAGGTGGTCAACCAGGCCAGTGCCTGATCCGTGATACCCAGATTATCACAGGGGCGGTTGGTTGAGCAGGATGGCATGGTTGACCGTATCAAAAGCAGAAGAAAGATCGAGGAGAATGAGGACAGAAGGAAGGTTAGTCTTCATGGATGTTCAGGAGAGCAGTTTCCATGCTTCTGGCTGCCCTAAAGCCAGACTGGTGTTCATGGAGACAACCAACAGATTCAGTGTGAAGATTAAGCTGGGAGATGGCCAGCTTTTCCAAGAGTTTGCCCAGGAAAGGAATGATGGAGATCGGGCGATAGTTAGCCAAAGAAGAAGGATCAGCAGAGGGATTCTTAAGGAGGGGGTGCACAACGGAGTGTTTAATGGGGCGGGGAAGGTTCCAGTGGCAAAAGAGCGATTGCAGAAATCGGTCGGGTCTGGAGCATTGTGTTGATGTGGTCTTTGATGGTTCTGGAAGAACCTGTTTTGACAAGACTTTCTTAGATTGGACTTGTCTAGAAATGTTGTCACAGGGGAACAAGGGAAAGGAAGAGAAGGGAGGAGGAGAAGAGGACACAGGCAGGCCAGGACTGGAGGAGGAAGAGGAAGAGGAAGAGGAGGAGGAGGAGGAGGAGGAAGAGGAAAAGGAAGAATGTAACCCAAACATTAACAGCACATGGCATTGTATGATCCAGGAATCGTGGCTAATGAGACCGATTTGGTGTGAAGGTTGCACAGTATTAATTTACTTTATTTGTTTGACTATGAACTGCCAGAGTGGCCCGGAGGTATACGTGCACCAGGAACTAGAGTCCCTAGAAGGTGGTGATGGACAAAAACAAACAAAACCACAGGGCCTAGGGAGTGGTGGTAATACTGCCACAGCAGTTATATAAATAATGTGTTTTATGTTTTTTCTTAAAACTGTCCAGGGACGTGCCGCTTCTGAGCTCAAGGGGCATAGCATTCCAACTTCTGGGTGCTGCCACCCAGAAAGCGCTCTTTTTAAAAATAGCCATGTTCGCTCCATGTAACTCTAGAAGATTTTGATTATTCGATCTAAGAGTCCTAATTTCCTTTTTTTGATGAGTCTAATCACCATATAGGCTGGGTATTGTCCTCCCAGATATTTGAGTGATGGTGAGTAGCCGAAACTCAATCCTTGCCTCCATGGGGAGCCAATGGAGGCGTCTTCGAATTGTGGATACATGCTCAAATTTCCTCAGCCGCATAATGGCTATCATGGTGCTGTTTTGTACTACCTGTATTTTCACCACTTCTCCCTTCCCAATCCCCACCAGCAGGATGCTGCAATAGTCTATATTAGATCCAATAATTGCTCAGGCCACTGCCTCCTGACTTTTTGGAGCCAAAAATGGGCAAATATGTCAGAAAAGTCTGATGTAATATGCTTATGGTATTTCATGATCTGCAATTATTTTCTCCACTCAATTTATTCAGTCTAGGACTGGAGCCTATGATCATCAGTTCAGTTTTGTCATGGTTCAGACCTAACTCACTCATACACATCCCATCCTGAATGAGGTCATAAATCTCTTTAACCACTTTTGCATCTTCCTCCTAGTTTCCTATCAGAGTAATGGGGCATTCGGTGTCATCCGTGTAGTTTGTCAAGCAGATCTTCTTTTCCTCTAGCATCTGAAATAGCGGCGTCGTAAAGACATTCTAAACCGGCGATAAACAGGCACCCTGCGGTACTCCAAATCTCAAAGGGACTTGCTGTGATTCTGCCGTGTTACTGCACACCCTTATGGTTCTGTTACCCAAAAACGATTGCATCCAGGACACAGCTTGGATCACTGAAGTTGGCCACTTGCAATCTGTTTGAAAGTAATGGGTGATCCACTAAATCAAATGCGGCCGACAGATGCGAGGCCATCAACATCATGGTTTGGCCTTCGTTTATCTTTGTCAACATATTGGACTTTAAATCCAACAGCACTGATTCCGTACTGAGACCTGGCCGAAAGCCAGACGGCCAATTATTCAGGATAGTGTGGCTCTTTAAATGTTCCAGTACTTGTTCATAAACCACCCTATTGATTTTTTAGCAGGAATGGAGGGAGTTGGTTATGGGCCTGTAATTTGTAGGGATCCCAGGATCAAGACCTTGCTTTTTTAGAAGAGGGGTGATCCAAGCTCCCTTCAATCGGTAGGAACATAGCCTTCCTTCAGAGAGGCATTATCAATTTTGGTGATCGTACTGATCAGTAGTTCCGAGCATGTAGCTGGAAAAATATATCCTTTACACGAAGATGGTTTAAGTTTGAGCAAGATGATTCTTATTTCATCCACTGCAATACTCCTAAAATTTAAATTGGCACCCTCAGGTGATCATTAATCTTAGATTCTCCCCTTACTCCTGCCTCATTAAAGGTTGTAGTCTGTACTTTTAGGATTTTTGATTTCTAAATGGTGGTTTTGATTTTTTCCACTTTATCCACCATGGCCTCCTGGTTTCGGGCACACCATTCGGAAACTTTGCAGATATTTTCCTGTAGCATGTTCAGAGATTTTATCTAATTCCTTCAAAATTTTGAAGATTTCCTTGGACTCATGCTGTGCCTCAGCAATCCGTAGGTCGTATGTATCTTTCTTAGATTTAATTACAGCATCTTTATATTTCTTAGCTGATGTTGTATAACTAAGTTTGTTATAATCGGCCTTGGAGGATTTCCAACAGTAGAAATATTTACTTTTAGAGCTTTGAGTTCTTATGAGAACCAGGCATTATGAGTATAGCTGTTCACCTTCCTGAGTTTTAGCGGTGTCAGATTGATAGTTGCATTTTCGAAAGCATCCAAGAGTGCATTCGTCAGACCTTCTGCAGAATGCAAGAGTGAATTATTCATTGTAAGGGGCGAGATCAACTCCTGGACTGTCTCAGGATTCAGCCTCTTCAAATTTCTCAAGCCACACCAATTTTGTTTAATTGGCCTACTTTTAATTATATCAAACTTTATAAAAAAAAGTGATCTGACTAGGGACATGGGGCAATGTTAGGTTTGCTCAAAATTGTTACGAGGCCCCCCAATCAAGGATATTGCTCTTAACATGAGTGGGTTCATCAATGTGTTGTTTATTGCCCATTCTTGGCATAAACCTTTTTAATTCTAGAGATGCCACACCATTATTATCCGCTTACCATAGATTGAGATCGCCCATTATAATCCATTTGCAAGAGCAATTTAGCTGCGATAGAATCAGACTATTCAGATGGGGAACAAAATCTGGCATGTTTATGGGGGAGGGTAAATCAGCATTATATACAGTGTTGTGGAGGCGTCCGTCCTAACCTTAAAGGAATAGTTCACTGAAAAATTGTATTGTCTTAAAAGATGGGCAATAATAAAAAACATATAGTAAACCTATTTTTAAAGAAAGGTCCTATGTACATTTTACACAAATAATGTTTAAACCCCTTTAATTTCAAGCACTAGGAGGCATCCATTTTGTGAAATGGCCAAGCCTCCTGTGCTTGTGTTAATCTCTTCCCTTGCAGCAATAATGAAGCAAAAGCCACCTGCTGGTAGCTTTCTATTATGGTTTCAACATTATTTGTGTAAAATGTACATAGGAGCTTTCTTTAAAAAGATGTTTACTATATGTTTTTTATTATTGCCCATCTTTTAAGACAACATTTTTGAGTGAACTATTACTTTAATACAAAGGGTTTCGCATTCCTATAGGACCATCCACCCCTGACTTCCAAATACCTAGACTATTTTTAAAAATCATCGCCACCCCTCCTCCCCCTTGGTTCTCCCTGTTAACATGTAATATGGATTAGTCATTGGGAGTAGCGAGCAATAGAGAAGTTTCTGCTGCCTCATGAAGCCACAGTTCATTGAGGGCACATATGTCCACAGAATAGTCAGTGAAATACTTAGCCACTTCCAATGCATATTTGACCACTGATCTTGTGTTTAGTAATAGTACTTTAAGATTGTTATTTGAATTTCAACCCCGAAGTATGGGAGCAGATCCTTGCTCACCTGTAATGGCCTCCTGAGGCTTAGACAGGCTCTCAGACGGTGTAACCATATTGCTAATGATCACCCTGCCAAATTATTGTGTAAACCTGCTTTGAAAGGGCCAATGGGCTCACCAAATAGTGGCTAGCTATTGGGAATTTCAAACAATTGGAACTCTTCTCCTTTTATGAAAGCTACTTGAGTAGTAACATAATTGCCCTTACGGTTCACTATAACAACCCAAACATGGTTTGGTGATAAATGTGTATGCATCTGCCAATGCAAATATGAAGAATTTACAGAGGACATTAGGCAATATTCAAAAACATTACATAGTAAAAGTCCTGGGCTCCTGGACTTTATGTGCTGGGGATCTAAAGGCAAGATGCTCAGGACATATACTACCAAGGCAAGTACTGATGATCTGCTAGCCTTGACAGTGCCCAACTCGAATATGTTACAGCCTAGAGGTAATTTGAATGGTATAAAATGGACTGAATTTTTTAGTTCCTGAAACATGGTCATGTTGAATGGTCAACATTACATTTGTAACCAACTACTGAGTGACTATTATTGTTTCCCTGCTGGGGCCAATGAAGAGGCTAGGGCCTTTGACATTGAGATTGAAGCTTTTAATAATATAACCACCCGCATCATGTTGTTGCAGGAAGCCTAATATCCATTCTCGTGGTTGCACTAAACAACAACGAGGCAGCCATTTTAACGCAGATGTCTCACCTGTATATTCCAGAAAAGGATTCACTGGACTTAGCATCAAGGAACATTACCAAAAGAATAGAGAAACCAAGATGAAATAGAGATCAGCGGCTTGGAGGCACACAAAGCAAAGTAAGAACACAGGAAGTAGGGTAACCCAAGAAGACATAACCTCTGAAGTATTAGATCCTCATATACTACAAGATTCTCTGAATGAGCTTAACATTGAGGTTGGGGATACATACAAAATACTATTCGGATGAGGTCCTATGTGAACCCTGTAAATCCCCCATAATTTGACTATTAATCAGAAAGATATGAAAAAGTGTAAGAAGAAAACAAAGGTACACCTAAACAAAGATCTAAGAACTGTGTGGCGGCTATCAGTGAGTGAATAGGCAGTTATTGGTAATGTGAAGGTTGCTCCCAATAAAATCACATCAATTATGGAGCCGGTTACTATATTAAACTCCAGCAATGGCAGGTCTCACTCATCCTTGAAAATGGTGGCAGAGTCAGTCCTTGAGGATAATGCTTATAAGGCAAAATGACATATCAATACTGGACAAAAGTATGATGTTGACTCAGGTTTTTGTAATCTACAAAAAGAAGAGGATGTGGAGAAACCTATGTTATGGTGACTCATTATATTGGTATATGGAAGACCTATTTGTAGTGCATATCCTCCTCATGTTTAAAAGCATTCCTAAGCTTCAACTGATAGACTGAGCACATTTCGCTTTGGTAGAATTTGAACATTTCAGGTCTTGTGAGTGGCTAGTATACATTTGAACTCCATCCTGGCTATCTGCATATTATTAGAAAATGTAGAAAACTTACAAGCAATGGGCATTCACTTTTAGCCTGTGCAGGAAAAAGTAACCTTTACAAAAACATATAAAGACCTAAACACTAATGCATTACCTCAGAACTTTCACAACAACTGTTCAATCTTTAATAAAGGTACAATTGTTTTTTCCAGCTCCAGTAACGTTCCTGAGCCAGAGTGAACTTGACTGGAATTGGCTCTCCCAAGCACTGTCACGGGACATCAATAGTTGTCCCTAACAGTTTAACAAGAACAACACAGATCATGTCTTTGAATTCTTAATGACATTCCCACATTTTATACGTATATAACCCAGACATTAACAGCAAATGACATTGAATGTTACAGGAATCGTGGCCCATGATGGTGTGAAGGATACACAGTATTTTGTAAGCCTGCTTTGAAAGGGCCAATGGGCTGACCAAATGGTGGCTAGCTAGTGGGAATTTCCGACAATTGGAACTCTTCTCCTTTTATGAAAACTACTTGGAGTAGTAACATAATTGCCCTTACGGTTCACTCTAACAACTCTAACACTAACAACGAACATGGTTTGATGATAAATGTGTATGCATCTGCCCTTGCCAGACATTAAGAACCGACAGAGGGAATCGTGCAATATTCTGGAACATTGGATAGTAAAAGAACTGAGCTCCTGGATTTTATATGCTATTGATCTAAAGGCAAGATGCTCACGACATACTGCCAAGGCAAGTAGCGATGAGCTGCTAGCCTTCACAGTGCCCGACTCTTAATATGCCACAGCCTAGAGGGAATTTGAATGGTATAAAATGGACTGTATTTTTTAGTTCCTGAAACATGATTATGTTGAATGGTCAACATTACATTTGTAATCAACTACTGAATGACTATTATAGTTTCCCGGCTGGGGCCAATGAAGTGGCTAGGGCTCTCGACATTGAGAATGAAGCTTTTAATAATATAACCACCCCAGATCAGTTGTTGCAGGAAGCCTACTATCGAATCTCGATTCACTAAACAAGAATGAGGCGGCCCGTTCAACGCAGATGACTCACCTATATATTCCAGAAAAGGATTCACTGGACTTGCCATCAAGGAACGTTACCAAAAAAAACGAGAGCAAATAAAGATTGGCGGCCGAAGGTGCACAAAGAAAAAGAAAAATAAGAATGCAGGAGTTAGGGTGACCCAAGAAGACGTACACTCTGAGGTATTAGATCCTCATATACAACATTCTCTCTCATTGAGGTTGGGGATACAGATGAAATATCACAGGATGAGGTCAGATGATTGTAATTTATTTGTTGCTTCGTCAGTTCCTCTGTAAGTGTTTTCATTGACTTTCTCTTGGCTAATGTAGATAGGGTAAAATCCTGAAAAATGTGTGCTATACTGTTAAGATATTGGATTCTCACCAGCTTCAGAGCTTCAACTGGTGTGATGAAGTTGTGTAGTTTTAGAAGAATGTCTTAGGGGGGACATTGCTTATTTGCTCACAATGGGTCCCCTTTAGTAGCCCTACTTATATTTATCTCTGCAGGAGCACAATTTACCAAGATCAAGCATAAAAGATCTTCCACTCAGCTTTTGATATCATTAAGTGCCAAACCTTCTTGCAAAAATATGATTTTATCGTCTTAACAGACTCTGCTCTCGAGGTCCTTGCACTTTAATTGTAGTGAGTGGTCCGAATATCACATTTTTTGCATTTGATTGGAAGGCCTCATGACCTTTTTCTCCGGTAAACCTTTCTCCGTTTCATTGATGTCAGTCATTTCCGCTAGTTTTACAATTTCTTTTTTATTTTCTGAAATGGTCAATGAAACTTCAGGATTCAGTGTGGCTCTTCCTTCAACATCATTGTTATAGTTTCCTTAATGCACTGAAGGGTTTCAATGGAGTGTTCTATGGCTATAGGGGAGTCTGGCATTGCAGCCCTTGTGTCCTGATTCATTTTTCCTAAACCTTGTTTGGGGCCCTGGTGTGTCTCTAAATCAGTTTTGTTTACTGGCTTGAGATATGCCCTAAGCGCATTGGTCCTCAAGGCATCAAGTCATGCAAGGATTTGAAAAATATCTGAGTGGAAGAGCCAAAATCCCTCCAGTCTTGCTACAGGAGTGTATGACCCACTAAGCACCATAAGTCTGCAGCACAATCTGTGGCTCAATATTATGTGGTAGCGCGCAGTACCCAGACCAAATAAATAAATTAGTTAAAAAAAGACAAGGTGGGCGAAAAAAGCCCCACAGACTCACAGCGCTTGCAACTGTAAATTAAGTTATGGGTATGCGGCAGCAGTTAGTTGTTAAGGCGTGGGTGCACTGCCCTGTACTCCATAGTAAAAATCTTGCTTAGACAGTTGTAAACAATTACACTGCGCCACACCACGTGATTCAAGATGTACAGTTGGACACATTTTTTTATTCCATGTTTAGTACAGCCTGACACATGTTTCAAGCTTGGCTCTTCCTCTGAGGCTGATACATTTGAGATCATATTGGTTTACAGGTTAAAAATGAATGTAGACATTTATTTACATACCCATTTAAAATTAAGACAGACCAAACCATTGGAGCATTAGGGGTTGCATAACATGTTACGATTTCATCCAATCAAGGTTGAGTATTAATGAATAACACATTATATAAAGTCCATAACAGTTCATACGTAAGGTCAACATTTTAGTCACAAGAATTTAAATGTTGTACCAGTTCAAGTTGTGGCATGTTGGCAATGCAGAGCCGAAAAAAGAAAAAGGAAAAGTACAAAATTAACCCACTGTTAGCATGGGAGGCATTCACAAAACCATGGTCAGAATCTGTGGCGCATACAGATTTGCGTTTGAATATCATTTTTATGGACATATGTAAATATATTTACCAAGACATCTTGTCTCATCTTGTGTTGCTCACTAAGGGGTAAGTAATTTAAGCGATTAGTCATTGGCGCCCTTGAGGACAGTTCTAATTCAAGCTTCATATTATAATTTCACTTGTTTATCTGGTTGATTAATCACTTACGACTTAGGTTAGATGAACACTTATTTAGGCTTGAATGCTGTATTCTATGGCATAAGAGGAAAGAAATACAGTGTTTGCAGAAGATGTATAGATTGCGACAATCATAAAGTTAAGGTAACAGGAACCTACAATAAAGTGCCGAGCATTAAAGATTCACAGAGTTACCCTAAATAATGCTGTTGTTGCAGTTGCACATTAGTTTGGATGTCTGCAGCATTTCCAAACAATCACCGTTGTAAAGAAGAATTGTGAAGATGGAATCAATTTCGCAGGACCACATCCAATTAGATAGGGTAAGCCGTACACAATAGTCTATTTAAAGAGACAGAGATGCGGGCCATGAGTTAATATAAGTGTCACAAATTGCTTACAAGACAGTAATTAATTCAGATTTTCAACACATTCGTTACTGAAAGTCATAATTCTATTAAAGACACGGAGGCGAAGGATTATGCTTTCTCTTCATCTTTACTGTCAGCAGCAAAGAAACAACAAATATGCAATAACCATACAAAACCAATAAAAACTACAATAACCATGAAGTTTTTGGATTTTGTAGTCCATCCCCATTGGTCTTCAAACTGACCATGTGTTCCAAGTAACCAATCAAAAAACAGTCCTCAAATAAAAGCTCTTGTCCTCTTTCTATTCTTCCTCTTTCTTTGATCCTGCGAGGATGTGTTCAGTACTTCTTCGAAACTCCATCTACGTCCTGACTCAGATCCTGGCTTGCTTGTTATCTGTCGCCCCTCCTACAGAAAACATAAATTTAAAAAGGTGACTATAGACCGAAACAAGGGTGGGACAATCGTATACATAAGCACCAAAAACCATATCTTCAATAAAACTAGTACAAATATTTCCTCATAAGCAGTAAGCATAACAGATAAAACATGATAATATCAACTAAACATTCATACGATTGATAGGGTGGGATAATCCTTCGCCTCCGTGTCTTTAATAGAATTATGACTTTCAGTAACGAATGTGTTGAAAATCTGAATTCTATGTCAAGACCGGAGGCTCGGATTATGCTTGTTCAAAGCTTACCTACCACCAACGATGTCGCACTTTCCATGGGTTTAAAATAGAAAGTTTTAAACATCGATTAATTCGACCAATCTGCAGCTCTCATAATATCCTCTACTCTGGCTCCTATATTATACGCTTTAGTAGCCATCGCTCCTCTAGCGGAATGGGCGCCATACCTCTCAACATCTATGCCCGCTTGAACCATCACCCATCTAAGCCATCTAGCAATGGTGGCCGGTGTAACTGCTTTATAAGGTCTACAAATCGCTATCAACAATTGTGACACTCCTGGGGGTCTAACCTCCCTCGTCACCTCTTCATATGCCTCTATGCATCTGACTGGACACAACTTTGGTTGAGTTGGGAAAGACTCATAGGAAATAGAACTCAAACCTGTTTTGGTCCTTTTTACTATAAGGAAAGTCACCCCGTTCGGAGATATACTCTTCCTATTAACCTCCAACGCTCTAACATCAGATGATCTTTTGAATGCTAAAAGACATAAAAGCATAGATAACTTGCCTGAAATCGCTTTCCGTGACAATTCCCGATTATCCGGCCAAGATAAAAACAATTTCAAAACTTTATCTACATCCCACAACTGATTATATTTAACACTGGGTGGTCTTAACATCCTTACTCCCCTTAACAATCTTCAGATCAAAGGATGTTCTCCAATCGCTATACCCTCTACTCTAGGGTGCCCCGCAGATATCGCAGACCTGGCTGTGTTGATAGTCCTGTAAGCCTTGCCCTGTGCTGCCATCTGAGCAAAAAATTGGCCACATGAACTACATCTGCTCTATCGGGATGAAAATTCCTTTCCAAACACCAGCTATTCCAATTATCCCAAGCTGATCTATAAGCCTTGTGAGTCCCTGGGGCCCATGATTCATTAATGATGTTTTCAGCCTCATTCGATAATCCTGGCCTAGCCCAAGATCTCCTGAAATCGCCCATGCCACTAGCCTGAGTCCTCCTGACCTCACTAGTGGATGACTGCCATCTCTGGGATCTCGAATGATAAATTCTGTGTCGGGTAGAACTACTGGGTTGTGATATGTCAGTTCCAGTAGACTGGGAAACCACGCCTGTCCCTTCCAGTCTGGCATAATTTGAATTATGGATGCTTTTTGACGTCTCACCTGCGCTAGCGCCCTCGCTATCATTGAAAAAGGAGGAAACGCGTAATTCTTCTGGTGTCCCCAGGATGGAAGGAAGGCATCTGTCGCCTCTGCTTCCGGGTCCGGTCTCCAGCTGAAGAAGCGAGGAAGCTGTTTGTTTAACCTCGATGCAAACAGATCGACCTGGCAAGGACCCCATCGTGTCATAATTTCCTGGAACACTACCTCGTCCAGCTTCCAATCGCTGGCGTCTCTGAGGTATCTCGAGTTCCAATCGGCCACTTCGTTCATCTTACCCGGCAGATATTCCGCCGTCACCAAAACTCTTCTCTCTAGACAGAGTTCCCAAAATTCCTTCGCCAGATCCGCCAATAACCTGGACCTCGTCCCCCTCAGTCTGTTGATGTACCTGACTGCGGAGACGTTGTCCATCTTTAACAGAATGCAACAATGTGCTTTCTCTTGGGTCCAGCATCTCACTGCAAAAGACCCCGCCAACAACTCCAGGCAGTTTATGTGGAGTCTGGTCTCCTGGTCCGACCACCTGCCTCCTGTTGACAGGTTCCCGCATCGGGCTCCCCAGCTCCATCTGCTGTCGTCGGATTTGATAATAAGTCCGGGGATGAACCAAATATGGCTCTCCCGTTCCATGCATCCATATGAATGAGCCACCATTCTAATTCCTCTCTCACCTCCTGTGAAATATTCACTTTTGATTCGTAAGAAACGCCCCTCCTGAGGTGAGATATCTTCAACCTCTGGAGTGCCCTGTAATGCAGAGGTCCTGGAAAAATCGCTTGAATTGATGCCGCTAGACGGCCCACCAATCTCGCGATGTCCCTCAACGACATCTCTCCCTTCGCTAAAGTATGTCTCAACTGTTTCTTGATATCGTTCACCTTGTGAATGGGTAAACTGAGAGTTCCCTGAATAGAGTCCACTATGAAACCCAGAAACTCTATTGACTGAACAGGTACTATACTGGATTTCTCCCAATCTATCAGGAATCCCAAACTCTCCAACACCTCTATTGTTATCTGAATCTGCTCTATCAACATTTCCATCTCCTGACACATCAGACATATGTCGTCTAGATAAATTATCAGTCTTATCCCCTGAGCTCTGAGATGAGATACTACGGGTTTCATCATTTTGGTGAAACACCAAGGTGCCGATGCCAGGCCGAAAGGCAGACATCAAAACTCCCAAATCGTTCTCTCCCATCTGAACCTCAGAAATCTGCAGTGCTCCTCTGCTATGGGAATAGTCAGTTATGCATCTTTCAAATCTATTCTGGCTAACCAATCTCCCTGAATGAGGGTATCCCTCAACAGATGTATCCCTTCCATTTTGAAATGTCTGTACACTACATAACTGTTTAGGCCTCTGAGATGTATGATTGGTCTTGTCTTGTGTCTTCCTTTTACTATGAACATATTGCTTATGTAACCTCCTACCTGACCTGCAGCGGGTCGAATAGCTCTTTTGTTTTCCAAACCCTGTAATTCTCTTTCCAGTAAGACCTTGTCTTCTCTGCTCATTTCTAAACATTTTGGCGGTTCTTTCTGATATGGAGTTTCTATAAAATCTATATAAAAACCTTGAGCCGTCTGAAGTACCCAGGGATCCCCTGCAATTTTCAACAAATTTTCCAAAAATTGCACAGTCCCCCCCCCCTACCTCTGGGGTCATAGGAAGTATCTATGGTAACCTCACCTGTGTTATTCTGCTGACGCTCCCCTCGCCAGATCCTGCCTCTTCCCCTACTCCTCGATGGGAAGAAAGGTGTATGTCTGCGCTCTTCTTGTTCGCGCCAACTCGCTCTGTCTTGGAAGGATCGGTTGTATTGGAACCGGCCAGCTGAGCGACCCCTACCTCTGCTGCCCCGTCCAAAAATTTGCCTCCCGAAAACCCTCTTAAGAGAGGCTTGCGCCTTATCCAAGGCTGCGTAAGAATTCACAAACTTGTTGAGTTCCTTGATAAAGGAATCCCAAAATAACTTTCCCTTTGCCGAAGAGGCTGATTCCGAGGAAGCTAATTGACTCAATTTTGGGTCGATTTTAACCAACAAGGATCTCCTCCTTTCGGTGGTTATGGCATGATTAGCATTGCCCAACATGCATATCGCCCTTTGGGCCCATCCTATAAGAATAGCCGGATCTATCGGCTCCCCTTTTACTTTTGCCTCTTCTCCCATCTGGAGAATCTTTGTGAGGGGTCCCGTCATATCAAGCATCTTATCCTGACATGATCGCCAGGATCTATCAAGGCCTTTCCTCACATCTTTTGTGAATTTACTCATAAAGGTTATCATTTTATCATCTATTACAGGTGTATAGGCCGCACCTTCCGGGAGGAGTGGTCTGGGGCATTCCGCCTTCATCTTGCTTCTAGCCTCTTTGGCTAGCGGCGCCCTCAGGCGTTTCTTTAAATATGCCGCGATTCTTTTGGGTGGTTCCCATTCTGATGATCTGGGATCGATCAGTGCTTCTGGATCGAAATCCTCCTCATCTGCACCGTCCTCCTCTGCCTCCTCCTTCTTTCTTTTCTTTAACGCCTCATGGCTTTCCTCATCTGAAGAGGATATAGATAGGACTTCCTCCTCTTCTGGGTACTCCTCCTCCAACTCGTTCTCACTCTCATCTGAGGTATGAGATGATTCTCGTCCCCTGCTAGGCACCGCCTTGCCTTTCCTTTTCCTTTTTCCACCTTTCTTTCCTGGTGGCGTGCCCGGGGGGGTGTGGGCTTCCTCCGCCCTGCGGGCTGATTTACTGCCCCCTTTTGATTTCATACGAGCCTTAAGGCTCTTGACCTCCTCCAGGCCCTGAGAAAAACGGAGCCAATCCTCCATCAGTGCTCTTTGCTGAGGATCATGTCCCAGTGAAGCCCCCAGGGCGTTGTGTAAGACATCAGTCATGGCTGTGTGGCTCCTCTTTTGGCTAACACTCGCCTTCCCCTCATCACTGGAGGAACTCATGATTCTCAGTCCCTGGGGAATTGAATGTTATGAGTGTATATATATATATATATATATATATATATATATATACACATACCAGGGGTCTCCAAACTCTCTCAGTACAGAGAAAAAAACAAATAGTAAAGATTTCGCCCTGGTTCTGCTTATGTCATCGATATAATGACAAATATTAAATCACAGGTTTTACCTGGGACTGTGCCCGTAAAATGGTGCGGTATCAGCTGACAGCCTGCAGGGGCGCTGTAGACCTCTCGAACAGGACGCTACGTTCGTACGATGCGTGCTGTTTAGGATCGAATGGGCAAGTATATCTAAACTTTACTGTAGTAACACCACTCGTGTAGACACCTCAAAACAACTCGAATATGGAATGAAAACAAAGGAGAGAGCGCCGGAACTACGCGGTCCCATCGCACTCTCCCTTCCGTTATGCAGTGCCCTCTGTGACGGATCGGAGGAGCTGCGGCCGCCGGTGCACCAGCCCCGTCGCGGCCGCAACTCCCTAGAGCTGACTCCCCGTAGCGGACACTCGCTTGTCAAACGAACTTCATAAAACTCATCAATTCGCACACACACAACCTTCACTGAATAAAAGAGAAAAGTACTTAACTCGCTGCCGAGCAGCAAAGAAAGAGGAAGAATAGAAAGATGACAAGAGCTTTTATTTGAGGACTGTTTTTTGATTGGTTACTTGGAACACATGGTCAGTTTGAAGACCAATAGGGATGGACTACAAAATCCCAAAACTTCATGGTTATTGTAGTTTTTATTGGTTTTGTATGGTTATTGTATATTTGTTTTTTCTTTGCTGCTCACAGTAAAGATGAAGAGAAAACATATTCTGAGCCTCCGGTCTTGACATAGAATCACGATCAGGGACCGTGGACAAATATTCTATACGCCTGGTTTACCTGCCTTTCGGCATCTAACTGGAGTTTCGGGAGGACGCGCTGTCGGGTCAGGTCTCATTATATGAAACACTCGCACGTTATCTGAAGAGTGTTCTGCCGTGTTACTATAGCCGCCATCTTAGGTAAGAAAAATGGATTCAACTAACAGATGGCCCAAGCCGGTCATATGATTGAACGGGGGGCATGTAAGCTGCCTATATTAAAGTGATTAGACTTGCACAATTAAAGAGTTGACACGCAATATAATTACAATTGATGATGGCTAGAGACGATAGGGATTGCGCATCATGCAGCGGATGATTGATAGAAACGCTGCAGAAGGATGCACAATTTGTATAAAAGGCAAAAATTAAGGGGAACACAAATTAGCTTTTAGATAAGAAGCGCCACAGGTGAGAACATGGTTCATGGTTTGCCTGGCCCATTTAGTCATGTATTACATAATTATAAGACTGCTAGGTAACAATAGTCCACTACAACTGTGGAGCATCGCTGACAGATCAGATTTCAACAATTGCTAATTGGTAAGGAATGCAATAAAAAAAAATGTGGGGTAAACCCACCAAATGATTAGAGACAGCGCATTTACAATAAGAAATATATATACACGTAACTAGCATTGCAATGCACGCCTAATTTGCAAACATAGAACGGTGACCAGAGGCCTCAACTCAGACCATGAGTTCCATGTATTCCTTTGAAATATGATGTATCAATCAGTGATCTCTCTGTGTGTCTAGCCTGTCTGTTACCAACATGATACAGTGCTTGTACCAATGATCTATATCCCTTGCACTTTATTGCATTGCAATGCTAGTTACGTGTATATATATTTCTTATTGTAAATGTGCGGTCTCTAATAATTTGGTGGGTTTACCCCACATTTTGTTTTATCGTGTTCCTTATTGTTACCAATTAGCAATTGTTGAAATCTGATCTGTCAGTGATGCTCCACATTCGTAGTGGACTATTGTTACCTAGCGGTCTTATAATTATGTAATACATGACTAAATGGGCCAGGCAAACCATGAACCATGTTCTCACCTGTGGCGCTTCTTATCTAAAAGCTAATTTGTGTTCCCCCTTAATTTTAGCCTTTTATACAAATTGTGCATCCTTCTGCAGCGTTTATATCAATCATCCGCTGTATGTTGCGGGATCCCTATCGTCTCTATCCATTATCAATTGTAATTATATTGCGTGTCAACTCTTTAATTGTGCAAGTCTAATCACTTTAATATAGGCAGCTTACATGCCCCCTGTTCAATCATATGACCGGCTTGGGCCATCTGTTAGTTGAATCCATTTTTCTTACCTAAGATGGCAGCTAAAGTAACGCGTCAGAACACTCTGCAGATAACGTGCAAGTGTTTCATATAATGAGATGTGACGCGGCAGCGCGTCCTCCCGAAACTCGAGTTAGATGCCGAAAGGCAGGTAAACCAGACTTATAGAATATTTGTCCACGGTCCCTGACCGTGATTAATTACTAACTTGTAAGCAATTTGTGACACTTATATTAACTCGTGGCCCGCATCTCTGTCTCTTTAAATTGACTATTGTGTACAGCTTACCCTATCTAAAATTGGATGTGGTCCTGCAAAATTGATTCCATCTTCACAATTCTTCTTTAAAACGGTGATTGTTTGAAAAACGCTGCTGACATCCTAACTAATGTGCAACTGCAACGGCAGCATTATTTAAGGTAACTCTGTGAATCTTTAATGCTCAGCACTTTATTGTAGGTTCCTGTTAACTTAACTTTATGATTGTCGCAATCTATACAACTTCTGCAAACGCCGTGTTTCTTTCCTCTTATGCTATAGAATACAGCATTCAGGCCTAAATAAGTGTTCATCTAACCTAAATGGTAAGTGATTAATCAACCAGATATAGTAGTGAAATTATAATATGAAGCTTGAATTATAACTGTCCTCAAGGGCGCCAATGACTAATCGCTTAAATTACTTACCCCATAGTGACCACCATAAGATTAGACAAGATTTCATGGTAAATATATTTACATATGTCCATAAAAATTATATTCAAACGCAAATCTGTATGCGCCACAGATTCTGACCATGGTTTTGTGAATGCCTCTCTTGATAACAGTGGGTTATTTTGTACTTTTTCTTTTTTCGGCTCTGCATTGCCTACATGCCACAACTTGAACTGGTAAAACATTTAAATTCTTGTGACTTAAATGTTGACCTTACGTATGAACTGTTATGGACTTTATATAATGTGTTATTCATCAATACTCAACCTTGATTGGATGAAATCGTAACATGTTATGCAACCCCTAATGCTCCACCGGTTTGGTCTATCTTAATTTGAAATGGCAATGTAAATAAATGTCTACATTCATTTTTAACCTGTAAACCAATATTATCTCAAATGTATCTGCCTCAGACGAAGAGCCAAGCTCGAAACACCTGTCAGGCAGTACTAATCATGGAATAAAAAAATGTGTCCAACTGTACATCTTGAATCACATGGTATGGCGCAGTGTAAATGTTTACAATTGTCTAAGTAAATAAATTAGTACACCATCCAGACAGCTGCAGGCCAGGAGTAGGGGCGGGGGGCGGGGGCAGTGTTATTTTTCATGGATTTCTTCCCAATTGATTATTCTGCTAGTTTGCCTTAACTAATTCTTCCCCACACTTGTCCTTCGTGTTTATTCTTTTTTCTTCTCTTTTAGCAGACTTTGGTTAGGTAAAATCTTCCCTGTTGGCGGTCGACAAGTGGTGTTCTATATGAACAGCACTGCGCACGTGCGCCTAACCTGCTGCCTATGAGCTTTTTCTATATGCATGGTTACTGGAGCAAGGCTGTTGGACTAAGGCCAGTGCGTCACACCGGCACAAGCCGGATTAAACAAAGGGGACTCAGTAGGACCGGAAATGGTCATGGGTGGCGGATGCCTTACTACGCCTCTACTGAAGAGTGGAGACCGGAAGTTCTTAGAGAAAGCCATGATTAACCGGAAATATTAAAGCTGTGCGTCATTTTTAGGTGTGAATGTGATGGATCCAATGGGGTCGTCACAGATTCCCTGATGGTGAGCTCCTCCCATGTGGTAACGGGACGGCAGCCGTATCCTGACCATGGGGGCAGCTATATGAGGGAGGATCGCATGGGAGGAGACAACTACCAGGGAGATGTTATGGCTTCATTGGATGAGGTGCTGTATCCCTTTACCCATTAGGAAGACCACCTGATGCCCAATAACCTAATGGCCTATTGCCATGTGTTTGTTCCGCCCTTAAGGGAAATTAAAGAAACCTTCTCCCAGTATTCTTTAGGTCAAATCCCCGTCTATGACCTGAAGAGTAGAAGCTCCAGCAAAACCCTCTGTAATCCTCAGCAAGTGGGGGGACCATGGAGCATTTCGATGACTGTACCAAAGACAATTTGAATGTTATGAGATAGCCCAGACAGAAACAATAAGAAGATTGTTTGAAAGTAAAAAGGGCACAGTGCAGACCCAAAGGCCAATAACAAATGAGTGCATGAAATGCAAGTATGGGGAAAAGCTTGAACAGACATTGAAACAGATAGATCTATTGAATCAATAATGTTATATGCATTTTTGGATAGGAAGAGGAACTGTAATGCAAGAGAGAAGTCCTGGCAAGTGAAATATACCAGCCAGTTGAAATCACATAAGGAGACCTGGCAACAGAAGTATACCAGGCAATTGAAACTATATGAGAAGTCCTGGCAGGGAATTACACCAGGCACATTGGAAGTACAAGAGGAGTCCTGACAGGAGAGATCTCCAGGCAGTTGCAAGTAAAAGAGGCAGTTGAAACTATACAAGAAGTCCTGGCAGGAAATTACCCCAGGCAAATTGGAAGTACAACTGAAGTCCTGGCAGGAGAGTACACCAGGCAAATTGCAACCCTTTAAGAAATGTTAAGGAAGAACAGTGTTAAACAAAGAAGGAACTTGTGTTAGTTGAAGATCACTACAGAACTTTTTCCCAACAGGATTGTTGTGGGCCAAGGAGAGACGCAAAGAACAGTTAGATCAAGAGACATTGCCTTCCCATTGAAGAAACCACAGGAAGGGAATCACCCTTTGGATCCAACATCTTTTTCATCTTGGAGAAAATGTATGTTGAAGCCTTTCTAGTTTTCATTTATTAACACTTTTTCCCAATACCAGGTAAAAGACATTTCCCTGCTCAATTTATTATTTTGTTTGTAGTGTGAGGGTCAGGATAGAATGTTTTGACAGAAGGACTGCTTTTGATTTCTGACATCTTGACACAGACGGATCCTTAGTTTTTGGATTTTAGGTAGGGAAAGTCCTCTTTAGAATAGGGTCAGAGAGGCATTTTCCCAACCCATTTAAGTTGAAGAAATGTTTTTAGCCAGACACATGACAACTTTTGGTATGGCTCTCATTTCTGACCCCTCACTTGAAGTAGGACTAACATTTCTGTAAATGCTTCTTATGTTCAAGGCAGAAGTAGCATGCCGCTAGAACTAGCCCAAACCATGTTGTAAATATGTTGGTCATGTCGCCAGTCACCTATGTAAACTACAGGTCTTCAGGGCGGGTTGTCTTAGTCAGGAGGGAACGGGTTAATGGGTGGGATGCTCTGTTTCTCTTGCAAGCAAACTAATACATTGATTTTGGTTTTTATCTTCACTGAAAATGCGATGAGTCCCATCACTCAAACAGTTGGTGCTGCAAACCTGACCTGTTGCTCAGCGCTGGTTTATCGCCATACTTGTGGATGACCATTTTCTCGAATGACCCACGTACACTTCTGAAAAGGTATGGAGTCCTTGTTAGAAACTCAAAGCGGTAATTCGGATGAGGAAGACTATAAGTCATGTGCTGATGCTAGCCATTCACAGGAGCCGAGTATTTAGCTATAATGGTGAAACAGGAGGATTGGTTTATGGTTATGTGAATATGGGGTTGCAGTTTTGGGTTGCATTTTTGGTTCTTTTACTCCGTTTTGCCTGTTTTATCACTGTTGTACTGACAATCGTATTGCATTTCTATCGCGGGATAGATGTGGACAAACACTGGCAGTGGTAATTTCGGTTGCCAGGCAAGAGTCATTACACTCTCTGGTATATTCTGGTTTTAATGTGTTCTGGTTTAATGTGTTAGAGCATTGGTTCTCTCCCGAGTCCCCTTTGAAAGGACCTGTTCTATTTATTGATATTGTGTTGTAGATGGGGAAATACAGGGGATACACCAAGAAAACGATAGGAAAAATAGATAGGCTACACCATAAATAGAGAAAGATGAGTGAGTATGGATTGAGTGCCTCACTGACCTTCTAAGGATCACTCTGCAGAGTCTCTGTAAAACCCAATCCCTTCTCAGAGCCACAAAGGGGTGTAGTGAAAGAGTGTGGTGTGCAGGGGTGGTCATTACAGGGCGATTATTTACAGGGAAATTTCTAATAAAACAAGGGACAGAAATGAGTAAACAGTTCAAGCAGGTGGATACCATGCCCGGGAGCATCCCTCCTCGCTTTTTGTACACCAACTTTAGCAGTGCTACGTGCGAGTTCCTTGAACTGTGGCACCTGCCGATACAGGGTAAAAGACATACTCACTTTCCAGTAGAAGGGACCTTCAACTTGAATAAACTAGGGGTGTTGGGACAGGCAAAGGAGAAGCAGAAAGGAAAGGTGAGTCATAAATAGTGGGGGTTGTGTGCTATGTTGTTGCAGGAAGGAACATCTAGGCAAAATTAGTCCAAGATAAGGGTACTGATAGACATGAATGACAGACAATGCGTACCTTCTCCCCAAGAGGGAGACTCCCCCTTTGAGGCTAGGCAGGTGAGCTCGCTCTGCAAGACCTTCTCTATGGATCTTGGCAAGTGGGACCTCACTCGGAGAGACACCCCTTTAGGGGACAAGGACTCCCGTTCCTCTAAGGAACTCCCTAACCCACTCCCCATGATGGCATATATGGGATTTTTCTGAGATGCCTAACAGCAATAAAAACGAAGACTCGACCGAAGATAATCTTACCATGTACCGGGAGTATCAGAGAAAAGAAGCTGTCTCTTTAGGGATAAACCTTGACTACACTGTGACGTGGACATTTAAAGAAGAGGACATGCTGACAATAGAGCGAATCACACAGCAAATGGGGAGGCTCTCCTGCTGCATAACGCAAGTGGGAGGCAGAACCAAAGAGATCCGCAGAGCCCGCACACTTCAGAGCTGCTCTGAACTAGTATTCCAGACGCTGATGAGACAGCATATCGAATCGGCAAGAAACTGAGGGTGTTAGAAGCCGAGCCCTGTTGGTGGTGTGACTAGGAATAGGTTGTGGTGTGCAGGTGGCACAACCAACTACGCTGACCCGTACCCGCTAAGGCATCGACAGCTGCACCGTTTGCCAGGATGAACATTGGACCATTGCACAAAGGGAAAGTGCGAAGATGGCAAGGAGACACTGATGAACAAACAAAGTGAGAAAGAGAAACCAAGTGAGAAGGAAGGTCTCGAGCGATCGCAGGCCACAGAGACAGTCCCCTTATGGGGTGACAAGGAGAACAGGCACAATGGAAGGCCAAAACGGCAGGCCAAAAGGGAATCGTGATACATGTGAAGAAACTTGTCCCAGTGAAATTGTTGAAACTCGAAATACAAAGACCATCTCAACATTTAAGTGATACAAAAGGGAATCATTAAAGAGAGAATGTTACAAAATTAAAGCACCTTGTCACAATGAGTGACTGAAACATAAAGTTGGGGAAGAAGGTTATGAGAAGCCTGGAGAGGATGTTCACTCCAGTTCGACTAATAGTATCCTGAAAAAGGCAAAAGAACTCCTAGTGTCCCAGAAGCTACAATTGGAGTCAATTAGAGAGAGACTACTATGTAGTACAAACAAAGGAACTGAATCAAACACCAAATAACAACGACAAGCTAAGACTAAAAAGGGGGAACTGTAATAATCAAGAAGAGATACCTCAGCCAATGGAAGATACTATACAATACAAACCATGTGGCTTTAAGGATTAAACAAACTTCATGAAAGAACCCTTGGAAAGTAATCCCTTAAGAAGAGGGAAGACCCAAAGACATTATCCAAGAATTGCAAGCTTTGGTGTAGAAAGTGGCTAAAGACTATTTGAAAATAAGATACTAAAAGAACTCTAAAGCAAAGCAAACCTGCTTCACCAGTAGAAGGGAGTCACTCTCCTTTCCCTAGTTTGTTTTGGATAGTTTTAGGGTCCGGTAGGATTCGCTTTTTGGACAACAGACTTTATTTTGATTTGGGCATTTCCAGACGGCTAACAAACGTTTATTTAATAAGCCTTGTTGGAAATGTTTTCAGAGTGCCCGTGCGATTCCTCTGATCTGCCACAAGTCCCACACATGCCCAACGTGCCTCCCTCTTACGCTCCTTCAGTTATCTGTGGAGGTGCAAAATTACAGGAGAGGCACTACGATACTTCAGGCTCCTCCCAAACAGATGCCAGGAGGGTGGCAGAGAAAGGGGGCGGGGGAAGTGCATCTCCGCCTGCTTTCTGTTAATGTCTTGTGGACACCAGACGATTTACAAAGCTCAGCAAAGTTGTTTCCTAGCTTTAGAGACAACTGCAACGGTTCATTAAGCAGATGCTCACTGTCATACAGTGGTATAATCTGGCATGGGCTGATTTGAATTGGCTAATGAGAGTAGTGATGCCTCAGAAATACTGATTAGGCAAAGATAGGGGACTGTAAGCAGCAGAATAAAGGGGAATTGCCAGCTGGTTGTTTAGACAGAATCAAAAAGTACTTATTCAGCACTTGGGGATCACTAAACATGTTGAAGACTGTTAAGGAGGCCATAACTAATTCATTTCTATCTGGCCTGCTACCCACGTTCAAAGCACAATTGAAAACTGTCTATTGGGTGGCAGAATAAGCCATTATCGGAGCTAGTGGTGGTTGCGAATCATTCTGTGGCATGTCAGGAACAGCACAAAGAGACTATAGAGAATAAACTGTTGGTCTTACAACTGTAGAACCTACTGGGAAAAGGAGATGGTTTAGGGGCGAATTTGGCGGTAGGTGGCGCGACAGTGAAAGAGAGACACCACATTCGGGACACACTGGACAACAAATTCATCAGGGATATCTGGGACAGTAAGAGCTGCAGGGACAGCTTGATCCAGGAAGCCCCTTTAGCGTGTAACTTCTGTAAGAAGGTTGGTTACTAGAAGAATGAGTGTCCTTGCAGACCTTAGAGAGCCTTTTTCCAGAATTTTCAAAGATGGAGCACTGCCCTAGCCCCCTGCAGGGGGGTTGGCGCCCTTCTCCAATACAAATGTCAATGCTGCCCCTACCTTTTCACACCCCAGAGCACCTGCCTACCTTCCTGTGCCCGCTTTGATTTCGCAGATTGATCTAGACGCGTTCTGACTGAAATTGAGAGAGAAAAGCCCCATAGCAGCTTTGGTGCCTGTAGATCAGGAGGACCCATACAATCTAAAATAGGAGGACGATATATATGGGGCGTGGCCTAGAGCTCATGGTGTGAGGCTGTGTTTCGGCTGAGCTCCGGTGTGAATCCTCCATTAATCCTTATAACGAAGCCTTGCACTTTTGTTAATCTGAAACTCATCAGGGCTGCTGCTGGGTCGCTGCCACTGGTGCTTGCTTGCGCCCGGCGAGCCTGCGGCAGGAAGATTGCGGAAAGACTGCAGCCTGTACTACGCGGCATACATTGCGAAGATGGCGGCCGACCCGCGCACTTGCTGTGCGGAGTGACTGCACTGCGGAGGTTCATGGTGTGGGGGCACAGAGGCTGACTGGGGGCCCGACCTCTCCCTACTGGTTGGCCCCGCCGTGTACACAACTTGAGCTGCGGGCAGCACTGGCTGGAGCGGTGAGGGGGCTGAGCTTCTGCCTGGTTTGGGGCCCGTCCTGGAGGACGCCCCGCCTGCAGAGGGGAGACCTGCAGCCATACAGAGATTGCCTGGGAGAGCCGCGGCATACCGGAAACCGAGACTGCCCCTAAAATCCTGCGACTGAGGCAGCTGTGACGGGAGAAGGACTGCCGTTGCTCTGCCCTGGGGCGTACAGTACGAAGGAGCGGACCCCACTGAGGGTACGGCTCGTGCCCAGACCCACGTTCTGAGAGCGGAGAGACTGGATTGCTGCGGCTTGACCTACCCAACAGCAGAGGTGCGTGGAGCAGGTTGCGGCCTGGTTTCCAGAGGTCGGGTGAGGGATTGGGCAGGCTACACAGCGTGAGTCCCGGGCCTCCTGCCCAACACATACCAACGTGCCACGCGACCTGTAGGAGGCAGCTGTTGGACAAAGGTTGGTGCTGCCCTTTTGACAAACGCTAGGTAGAGTGCCCCCTAGCCCTCCTCGCATTATCCCCCTGGACATGGTCATGGTTTTGTGAATAGCTTACAACACTGCAAAAGAACAGTAATACCCTGGCGTGAGCGGGAGTGTTGAGAAATGAGAGCTGGTGGGATGCACAATCATTATGCATGGAGGAGTATTGAGACTGTAGAGGTGCGCCTGAATTAAGCATAACAACTGGGGTGAAAGAGCGAGCCTGGATCCCCCCCTGCGGGGTGACGGAGACCCCCTGCTGTGCTGAGAGGAGAGAAAGCATCAGAGACTGCGGACTTCTGTTTTTCTTTAAGAGACTGGGGCACATTGAGTTGGGCAAACGCCACAGAATCGGTGAAGCCAACAGCGGAAGCCCCTGCAGGCTTGGGCTAACTAGCGCACAGTGTCTTTGGAAGTGGTGCACCGGAAGGCCCTTGCAATGTGGAAGAGGAAGGGGGCAGCAGGGGAGAGGAGCCACTGTACTGACACACACGGCAGCATTGACCTACCCTCTAAGGCGCACCCAGGTGATTCCACTTGGTATACGGCAGCTAAGAACAACATGAGGTGCTAGATTGCTGCCAGGGGATTGCAATGTTGCGGTTGGCCCAGAGACGTGTGGAGACGACCTCTGCATCAGGAAGTGAGCTGCAGACTGGAGGGGTTGATGTCGCCCTGATTGCTTGAGGCGCCCGTGGCTTCACTCGTGGCGAGGCCTGGTGGTGCAGTACTTTGCAACCTCATCGAGCAGAAGGATGCCTAACAATAAGCATAAGCAGAAAGGTACCATCATGGACTCCTTCGCTGGGCGTGAGAAGCGGGGTTTGGCTGAGTTGCAAAGTGTGGGGGAACAGGTGAATGGCGAGATACCCATGGAGCAACGCGAAGATAAGGTTCTGGCGGCTATAGCCGCGTTATGGACCTCGCTGCAACACAAGGTCGATGAAGTCGAAATCGACGTCCAACTTTTGCGACATGATGTGAGCTCCCTTGCAGAGAGAGTCACGACTGCAGAAGAACAACTGAAGCAGACAACTGATGTTACCACTGATCTGACCGCCAGATTAAAGACTCTAGAAACCCAGAATCGCTTTTTGGAGCAGAGAGCCGAGGAGGCGGAGGGACGCTCTCGCCGGAACAATGTACGAATCTTAGGCATTCCCGAGGGAGAGGAAGGCAGGGATCCTACAATGTATATTGAAACTCTGTTCCAGCAGGAAATCGGAGCAGGCAAATTGACTCAAGGATTCTCGGTTTAGAGGGCAAATGGGTCCCTTCAGAAGAAACCCTCACCGGGGTCGAATCCACACCCGATCATAGCTAAAATTCTCATCTTTCGGGACTGCAAAGTGCTACTACAGTTCTCCAGAGACGGAGGGGTTATTGAACGTGGAGGCTCAAAGGTCTCCATACACCCAGATTATACTCTCCAGGTGCAGCAGCAGAGGAATCGATTTATTTCTGTTAAAGCTTGACTCCGCAGGAAGGGCATCCAATATATGCTTACATATCTCGCAAGGCTTAAGGTGATCCACGGTGGCAAGGCAAGATTCTTCGAGAGTCCTGAAGCAGGGACTATGTGGCTAGAGCATAATAACCTGGATACAGACGACAGCACGGCATTACAAGGGGCGGAACCCGCAAAGTAACAGGGCATGGCACTGGGTACTGTGGATCCCCTTTGCTGACCTCGTGACTCGGACATGGTGGGGGGAGACCAGTGACCACCCTCTTCTTTTTTTAACGAAGCTACTGGATCAAGGCTCTGCAATCACAGTGGCTATTACACTGGGGCTGCTGATCCAGCCCACCTGAGAACAGTAGGATCCCACCCTATCCGGAATTTAAGGGCGACAGGCAGTCCCTGTCGCAACACTTGGTGGGTGCTGGTCCATTTTGGTTGGCACTCACAGGCCCGAGCAGACCATATTTGATGGGCAAAGTTGGTACCCCATGTTACTGGTGTTGTTTGTTTTGTATAATATGCTTTTTAACCCAACCATGATACAGTACACGGAGGACAACGCCACACACCGCTCAGGATGCAGGGATGTGTGGAAGATTGCATGGTCTGAGGGAGGCTTTGCACGACTAGGGTTGTCCCATATACACAGGGGCAAGCAGCAGATTGAGACATTTTTACACCACACTATGACACAGGTCAATATCATCACATGGAATGTGAGAGGCCTAGGCACATATATGAGGAGAAATAGGGTCAAGTCATATCTCCAGTGGAAGGTGGTCATGGTTGCATTATTGCAGGAGACACACCTAACGGCTACAGAGCAGGATTCGGTGATGAAGCGCTGGGGAGGTGCAGTGTACGGGGCCACCTATTCCAAATTTACACGCAGGGTCCTTACATGGATTAGTGGGACGCTACCATTTCAGTATCTTAGTTGTGACAGTGATGTAGATGGCCGGTACGTAATCCTGAGAGGGTATGTCGAAAGGGATACAGGTGGTTATTGTCAATTCCTATTTCCCAAATCATGCTATAACATCTTATGTCCAGTGTTTAAAAGCTAAGCTAGCATCACACAGGGACGCCTTTTTCATATAGGTGGGCGATTTCAATTGTGTACGAGACAATATTAGAGAAAGATCTCAACCACCTAAGTCAGGAGACAATGCAGCAGGAACGGCACTTAACGCAGCTCTGGCGGAACTGTCCGTCGTAGACGTCTGGCGAGAGATACACCCAGATCGGATAACATTCTCCTATTACTCCCCACTAAATAATCTCCACACCCAATTGGATTATATTTTTGTGGGGGCAGAACAGTTGTGCGATTTTACTGGTGCGGAGTACATGGGGCGAATGGTCTCAGATATCTCATCCCTGGTGGTGGTATGGAATCCTGGCACATCTCGGACCCCGGTCTCGATGTGGCATTTGCCCACAGATGCCCTGCAGGACGTAACATTCCGTGAACAGCTTCGCAAAGTCCTGTCCCTATACTTTGAAGAGAACGTTGGAAGTGTGAGCAGGTGGGCGACGGTCTGGGAGGCATTGAAGGTGGTCACTAGGGGGGAGGTTATTGCAAGAGCAGGGGGCATCCACAGACAGCTCAAACGAGAGTTAGACATACTTGAAGATAAGATACAGAGATTAGAAGTTAGGCTACCAGCGGAACAGATGGTAGAACGTCCACTCCGAGAGGCACGGCTGGAGTGTCAGGCCACTTGGGAGCGGCTGTCAAAATTCGATTACACCACAAAGACTGAGCGTGCACACGCAGATGGATCTGGGAAGCTCCATCCGTGGCTATGCCGGAACGAACATCCCAAAGCCCCGATTACGCTTCTCAGAGATGAATGTGGAACACCCTGGACAGCGCAATTCACTATTAACGACATATTCACTACCTACTATACCAAACTCTGTAGTCCTCCCGTGTGAATACCAGCAGCAACGTTAACAGACGTTTTTGCTGAAATCACACTCCCCACTTTGAACAGTGTGACCTCCTACACCAACCGTTTACTGTACAGGACCTGGAGGAAGCGATGGCAGCAACTGCCGCGGGCAAAATGCCGGGAGGCGATGGTCTCCTGGGTGAGTACTACAAGACTTATAGAGAGGAATTGGCACCGACACTCCTGAAGGTATTTGAAGAAGCCTTTGAAACTGGGATGCTCCTGGACTCTATGCGAGAAACATGGGTGGTTCCAATTCTCAAACCTGGGAAGAAAGCTGACTCATGCAACTCATATAGACCCCTGGCTATATTGAATGCTTACGTTAAGCTATTGACGACGATGCTGGCGTCTCGTCTCAGAAGACACATTGCGGCATTGATACACCCAGACCAAACAGGCTATGTACCTGGTCGCTGCACTACCTTAAACTTGCGCAGACTGCAGCACATAATCGAGCAGACAAATGATAGCCCAGGACAGTATGTAGTGGCCTCGCTAGATGCAGTGAAGGCTTTCGATTCAGTTTATTGGGAGTGGATGGAAGCAGCATTGAAGGCCTTTGGATTTGAGGGTCATTTTCGAAGATGGGTCAAAATTCTTTACACCTCTCCTACGGCTAGAGTTAAGATGGGAAGACACACATCCACGATATGGGATATACAGAGGGGGACACGACAGGGGTGCTCCCCTCTGGCCGATGTTATACATCCTTGCGCTCGAGCCCATTGCAGAGTACCTTAGGCAGGAGTATATGGAAACTGGGATACATATTGGTGGTACAGCTCACTTCCTCTCATTGTACGCGGATGACGTATTACTCTACCTTTGCCAACCACAACACAATCTGCCCCTTATATTTGAAATATTAGATCACTTTGCCAGCCTGTCTGGGATTGCATTCAATAAACACAAGTCGTGTCTCTTCCCTCTTGCAGAACTAAATGATGTACGACTGACTGCTACGCTAGATTGAGGGGTGGTATGGAAACATGATTGCTTCAGGTACCTGGGGTTACAGATAGCACACACACCAGAACGGATGCACATGCTGAACACTCTGCGGGAGGTGGAGAGTGTGAAAAGTTCCATGGCATTCTGGTCGCATCTCCCCCTTACGCTAATTGGCAGAGTAGTAGCTATCACGAAAATGATTATACTGCCGAGGCTGTTATATAGTTTCACCAATGTTACTTATTACATTGAGGCCCCCTGGAAACAGTAATAAGAGACTTTCGAAGGGATTGTGTCCTCCGACGTATTCCTTATCTTAGATATCTCCTTCCAGCTTTGCTGGCCTCGGAAAATGTTTCTCTAGAGGGCGTCCGTTGCTCAGTTCCGTTGTTCCGCACTTACTCAGTGCCTCAGAATATCGTTGCTCAGTTTCGTAGAGAATTTATCCTATTTACCTCGAGATATTCGATCCATACTCAATGGCTTCCTCGTCGGAACCGACGACCCCTCGGTCCGGCTTCAAAAAATGCCGAGACTGTGGGAAAAAGATGTCGGTGACTGACCCTCACAGAGTTTGTCTGTGGTGTTTGGGAGCTGAACATCATTGTTCGGAGTGCGAGGACTGTATGTCCATGACAGCTAAGGTCCTGAAGGAGCGTAGGGGGAAGCTGGAGAAAGGTAAGACTTCAAAAGCTTCTTCTTCCTCGACGAAGTCGAGACATTCGTCTCCTCATCACCATTCGCGCTCCAGGTCTCGGAGTGGGTCCCATCACTCCTTGAGATCGAAGCACTCGAAGAGGAGACGTCAAAGATCCCCTTCTCCGTCCTCCTCTTCCTCTGATTCTCCTAAGAGAATTCCTTGCCCCACGAAACATAGTTCCCGGGCTGAATGGGAGGAATTCCGCAAAAATATGATGAGCGTCTTCGAGAAAGCGGCCTCGACCCCCTCGAAGACTGCCGAGAGCGATGCTCTGGTCGAAAGACCCGAAGGTCAAAAACGCTGCAAGTCGCAGTACCCGGCGAAGGAAGCTTCTCGAGCACGTCACGAACCCTCGAGTAAAGCTATGACCTCGAAACCTTCTTCGAAGGTTCCGTCGAAGCCGTCGACGAAGGTTCCGTCGACGCCGAGGTCTGTGTCTTCGACGCCGTTGTCGAAGGGACCTTCCACACACGGGTCTGTCGACTCGACGCCATCTTCGACACCGGCATCGACGCCAAGGAAAGCCACGGTTGCGGCGCACCCAGTGGCTATCCCCAGGTCCTCGATGACGATGGCGTTGAGATTGTCGACTTCCTCGGGCAGAATCCCAATTTTATCGAGGACCTCGAGGCCTCCGCCTTTGTTTTCGACGCCACGCCCGAAGCCTTCGGCGTCGACGACATCGACGTTTTCGAAGCCGATTACAACAAGTTTGGCACCCTCTGCCTTGGAGATGGGTTTCACACCCTTTGTGAGTTCAGAACAATTGGGAACTATGTCCTCAATTATGGAAGAGGGAGAACTATCTGACCAAGAAGAGACATTTGAGTTGCAGGGACCTGCAACCCCAGTTCAAGAGGCGTTATCCTCAGAAGAACGCAGGTTAAAGGATCTCCATGATTCCTTACATGAGGCAAGTGGGTTAGACACTTCCCCTGAAGTGGAGTTCGCTAGACCAGACCCGGGGGAGCATGCTGAAACCCCCTATAGAGCCTTAATGGCCAGGATCACAGAATCTATGGGGTGGTAAACACCTTCACAGGCTTTCCAACAAGATGACCTCACGGATATTCTTGATAAAGGTCCACAGGAGGATCCTGTAGTGCCTTTTCATAAAGCTCTTCAGAGGAAAATCATGACAAACTGGGAAACCCCAGATGTCGTCCCGGCAGTAAATAAAAAACTGTCTACTAAATACAGGGTATCTTCTGCAGACCCAGAGTTTTTGTCAAAACACCCATCCCCAGAAAGTCTGGTGGTACAGGCAGCATCTTCTACTGACGTCAAGACTGCTTACCCTACCGTCCCACAGGACAGGGACGATAAGAAATATGATGCTATGGCAAAAAAAGTTTTTTCAGCATGTAGCATGGCGTTAAAATCTGTTAATGCTACTTGCACCCTTGCTAGATTCAGCCATGCACTTTGGGAGTGTGCTTCTACAGCAGCTTACTGCATCCCGGAGGGAAAAGAAAGGGAGGCATTCCTAAATATCATACAGGACGGTAAAGACGCTATGTGCGAATCCCTCCAGACGGGCATTGATTCAGCTGACAGTATCAGCAGAGCAATGGCGGCAAGTACAACAACCAGGAGATTCGCTTGGTTGAGAAAGTCTGGTTTTGCCCCAGATGTGCAAGCCAGGCTCTTGAACATGCCATTTGATGGCTCTTCTTTGTTTGGGAAAAAGGCGGATGACAGTTTAGAAAAACTGCAAACGTCAAAGGCAGCAGCAAAATCCCTAGGCGCTGCAATCCGTCAGACACCTTTTCGTCCCACAGGAACCTCTGCGAGGGGCAAGTCCTTTCGCTTCTACTCCGCATTCGGAAGAGGTAGAGGACGACCGGCTCAAAGGGGACAAAGAAGAACTACCCGAGGTGGACGGGGTAGATATTCAAAAGCCGCAGCAACAGCAGGTGCTTCTTTACCATCGGCATCTGCATAAGCCGCCCCAAAACCACTCTGAGGACTTCCCTCGCAAGACACCTGAAGGAGGCAGGTTAACTCAACATCTGGCGGAATGGCAGGCTATCACGTCAGATGTTTGGGCATTGGAAACAGTTGCCCAAGGTTACTGCCTGCCTCTCCTACGCATACCTCAGAGTCATCCACCGGGGATCAGCTCTCAAAAAGCTCCAGATCCGCTCCTCTTGCAGGAAATGTTAGACCTGCTAGAGAAAGGTGCCATAGAACCGGTAACTGTAGCGGAGAGGAACAAGGCTGGTACTCCCCTTACTTTCTCATTCCAAAGAAAGACGGAAGACTGAGACCCATCTTGGACTTGGGAGAATTGAACATATTCCTCAGGAAAGACAAATTCAAGATGGTAACTCTTTCTCAGATCCTTCAGGCCCTTCAGTTCCAGGACTGGTTGGTATCTCTGGACCTTCAGGACGCTTATTTCCATGTGCCTATCCATCTCAAACAGGAAATACCTGAGGTTCGCAATTGGCAACTCTCATTATCAATTTCGAGTGCTGCCATTTGGGCTGACCTCCGCCCCGAGGGTCTTCACCAAGTTAATGTCGGTAGTGGCTGCAAGTCTAAGAAGGGAAGGGATTCACATCTACCCCTACCTGAACGATTGGTTGATCAGGGCTTTATCTTCGGAACAAGCTCAGATCCAGCTAAATCACGTTTGCCACTCCCTTCACAGACTGGGCTTCTCCCTCAATTTAAAGAAGTCACAAATGATACCACCGCAGAGACTCCAGTTCATCCGAGCGATCCTGGACACTTCCCTGGGAAAAGCCTCGCCACCAGAGGTGAGGGCTCAAGATATTCTACAGATGGTTACCAAGTTCCAAAATGCCCAACGTCTCCCAGCCTTCGACTTTTTGAGGTTGCTAGGCCTCATGGCATCCTGCATTTTCCTAGTGCCAGAGGCTCGCCTGAGAATGAGATCCCTCCAGTGGGCACTGAGGACTCAGTGGTCACAATTCTCAGGAAGAATGACAGATCTTCTTCAGGTTCCCGATAGGGTGGCTCGAGACCTTCAGTGGTGGGCCTGTCAGGAGAACATTCTGAAAGGAGAACAGTTTTGGCAACCCTGGCCGGAGATAACAGTAGTCACGGATGCCTCACTCACAGGGTGGGGAGCCCACGCCAACGACTTGACCATCAGCGGTCGTTGGTCTCCATCAGAGTCCAGACTACATATCAACCTGTTAGAGCTGAGGGCCATCAGACTTGCGCTGAAGGCGTTCCTGCCAGCTGTACAAGGGAAGAATGTCCTGATAATGACGGACAACACAGTGGCCATGCATTACCTCAACAAAAGAGGAGGCGTAGGATCACTACCTCTGTGCAGAGAGGCGATGCAGCTCTGGTTTTGGGCAATCCAAAAAGGAATCTCTCTATCGGCAGTTCACCTAGCCGGAGAGAAGAACTTGACAGCGGACGCTCTGAGCAGGCAGAGCACAGTCTCCCATGAGTGGGAACTAGCTCAGGAAGTCCTTCAAGAGATCTCCGCCCTTTGGGGAACCCCTCAGGTGGATCTGTTCACCACCAGTGTCAACAGGAAGTGCGATCTGTTCTGTTCAAGGGAATTTCCCCCGAGAGGAGCTCTGGGAGATGCGTTCATAGTGGACTGGGAGTTTCCGCTTCTGTACGCGTTCCCACCGGTCCCTGTCATTCCTCAAATGATCAGGAGGTTGAGAAGATTCCGGAAAACCATGATCCTAATTGCCCCGGATTGGGCCAGGAGAACGTGGTACCCGGACCTTCTAGACTTGTCCATCTGCCCTCCAATTCGACTTCCACTCAGAGAGAATCTACTCTCACAGAAGGGAGTTCAGGTTCTCCATCCAGACACCAAAACCCTCAACCTTCACGCTTGGCTTCTGAAAGGCTGAGGTACAAGGATTGGGACCTCCCTGATGATGTTATGGAGGTGTTGCTTTCGGCAAGGAGGCCAGCAACAAAGTCTTTATACCGCTGCCGTTGGAACAGATTTTGCAGCTGGTGTAGAGAAAAGAATATCGACCCCTTTTCATGTGGTACACCAATGGTTTTGTCCTTCCTACTCTATTTGGCGAATTCAGGCCTTCAAGTTGGCACCATTAAGGGCTATCTCACAGCGCTATCCATCTTTAAGCGCACTGCGGAAGAACCATCCTATTTCAAGTTACCCTTGGTAATACAGTTTCTAAAGGGGTTAACTAACGTTTATCCCCCAAGACCATTCCAGGTTCCCCTATGGGATTTAAACTTAGTCCTAACTTTCCTGATGGGCACACCTTTCGAACCACTCCATTCTTGTTTGTTAAGATTTCTTACCCTTAAAACTGTTTTATTAATAGCACTTAAAACTTCTAGAAGGGTGAGCGAGTTACAAGCTCTTTCTTGTAAACCCCCTCATACAATCTTTCACAAAGACAAAGTTGTCCTGCAAGTGAAGCCTAATTTCCTCCCAAAGGTGGTTTCTGAATTCCATATCACTCAGAAGATTACCCTGCCATCTTTCTATCCTCCTCCTCATCCGGGGAAAGAGGAAGAGAGGTTACACAGGCTGGATCCAAGAAGGGCTTTAAGTTTTTACATCAGTAGACTGGCTAGGATAAGACAAGCAGACCAGCTGTTTGTAGGCTACGCAGGTCACAAGCTGGGGTTACCGATAACTAAGCAGACCATTTCCAGATGGATCATTCTAGCCATTTTGGAATGTTATAAACTGGCAGGAAAAGAGCCCCCTCAAAATCTTAGGGCTCATTCGACCAGAGGTATTGCAGCTTCATCGGCCCTCAAAAGAGGAGTGCCGGTTAAAGACATATATGCGGCTGCCACATGGTCGTCCGTCCATACCTTTACACGATTTTACAACTTGGATTCCTCCTCCAGTCAAGAGACTAGGTTTGGAAGGGCAGTATTGCACTCTATTCATCAATAAAAGGAAGCATGAAGTCAGTACTCCCACCTCCAATAACAGAATACTGCTATGGGAGCCTATCTAAGATAAGGAATACGTCGGAGGACACAATCCCTTCGAAGAACAAGTTACTTCTTACCTTGTAACGTTCTTTCGATGGGATGTTCCTCCGACGTATTCCTTATCGACCCTCCCATCCATCCCCCCAGTACTACTTCCCTTGTTGTTGCAGCTTACGCTCCTTCAGGGTGATTAGTCTAGTCCAGAAAGAAAAATTGTGGGCTACAAAACGGAACTGAGCAACGGACGCTGCGCGCGGCCTTTATAGGCAGGATGACGTCGACGTCGATACGGCGGCTGACGAGGGACATCGACTCGGCGGACGTCGACGCGCAGCGCCCTCTAGAGAAAACATTTCCGAGGCCAGCAAAGCTGGAAGGAGATATCTAAGATAAGGAATACGTCGGAGAAACATCCCATCGAAAGAACGTTACAAGGTAAGAAGTAACTTGTTCTTCTATAGGACCCCACGAGGCATAAATTACCCATTAACACGCTGTCACTTCCATTCGAACCCAGCGGGGTACAACTGCCTAGGTTTGAATTTTACTATTTAGCGGCACACTTGAGTTTTCTAGCCAAATGGATGGCAGATGACCAGAATGCAGAGCACACCTTACTTGGGCCTTTAATACACCCGGTGCGGTTACGGGAAACGCTCTGGCACCCGCCTGCCACACTATATGCACAGCCTTTATTATTAGCTGTAGGTAGGAGGATATGGCAAAGGACATGGAAAATCTTGAAGACCCCTCATCCCTACTCACCTCATAGGCCCATATTGATAGGTGGCAAAAGGGAGACAGAGGAAATCATGGTAATGAGGCGCTGGGAGGAGGTGGGTATTGGAACGTGAGGGGACCTGTATGAGAATGGTACCTATAGAGAGTTCTCTGACCTTACACAAAAAGAGGGGTTGTCCAAAGGGCAATTCTTTAGACATATGCAAATTACCAAATATGCAAAACTAACCTGGCCAGATTGGCCGACAGAACCACAGCCAAACGCTCTTTTATTGCTCATGTACGAGTTGGAAGACGGCTGGAGGCCTGTGTCCCAGTTGTACAAAACCCTTATAGAAGGCACGCTCATAGACCGTACACGGCTAAAAGCCAGGTGGGAGACTTACCTAGGCGCAGCTTTCACAGACAAACAATGGCAATGGGTGCTTGGTCACGGACAGAAAGTCTCACGAAATGCAAGGTTTCGGCTCCTGCAGATTAATGTGCTACATCGAACATACTTAACCCCGGCTAGGATTGTTAAATTCAACAAAGAGGCAACATCTAACTGCCCCAGGTGTGGCAGAGCAGAGGCACACATGATGCACATGTTTTGGGAATGTGAATATGTGCAGAGGTTCTGGAGTGCAATCAAGCACACCAGTTTTAAGGCAGGCATCACGAGGTATCAATGGACCCCACAGGAGTGCATTCTGGGAATGTATCCCAGGGTTGGTAAACACACACTGTCAGGTTCATGGACTTGGCTTGCATTTTGGGTAAGAGATGCATTGCCATGATGTGGAAGTCAAGTAAGGGACCGAAGAATGAGGTGTGGCTGAGTGAGATGCGGCGCTGGAGTTTGGCGGAAACTACGGCTTGGGGCCGGGCCATAGATGTACATGGTGGTGAAGTGGGCCTCCTCTTTGAGGCATGGAAGTCCCTGGATAACACTGAGTTATCTCCCTTAGATGACAAACCCCCCGTAAACTTTGGACACCTGATGCATGGTATAATCTCCTATTTTGTTTACTTTGTTGCACGGACTATGTGGACACAGAGACTTACACCTATAGTCGAGTATGAGTTAATACTAGTGGAGGTGGGGAGAACCGGAATTACAATGGCATAATTGGTTGGTTTTCATTTCCTTTTGTTCTTTTATCTCTCTTCCTCCTTCTTCCCTTTCTTTCCTTAGTTTTGTTTACCTTCTTTTCTTCCCTGTTATTCCTTTACCTAACAGAACGTAATATAGAATATAGTAATGTGATGCGCACAACTGCCTTCTGTCCTTTGTACTTTTATTGTTCAGGCTTGTTGGCCTGCTTATTTGGAAAATGTCAATAAAAACACTTAAAAAAAATAAATAGGAGGAAGATATGTACCTTCTTCGTTGGATACAGGTGCTAGTAAATCGGCTTTAAGGATGGCCAGTTTTTGGGATGCATCATTGTCCACAGGTAGAGTAATGGCGGTTGGAATATCTAACATTTTAGTAGTACACCCTGTCACGGAAACGCTCACAATAACATTAGGTCCCATAACTAATACACATGCCTTCCTTCTCAGTCTCTCAGCTCCCACTAACCTGTTGGGAAGGGGTTTGCTATGTAAGCTTTGATGAACTCTCTTTTGCACCTCATGCGGGGTGTTCTTGTCCGTTCCCAATTGGCGCGTTGAAACACCATTTGATGTATAGGCCCTTCACAAATGCCAAATAAATAAATAAATAACTGCAAGGTGTTTTAGCAGCCCTTCAAATTGCCCTGCAGGGAGAGCAGCCAGGAAACAAATACTGGGCCAGGGATGGGCATCTGAAGGAGTCGATTGATTCCATATCAGCTTCATTGTGGTCTATGCATGATTATGAAGTCAATTACATTTCACAATGCTGTAACCGGTTAGGATCCCATTTGACCCATTAAATAAACGACTTCGTAGTTCCAATATCCTCTTAAACCGGAAGCAGAGCAAGAGTTTACCCCCGTCATTGAATCACTCCTCCAACAAGGCATAAATGTTCCTGCTACTAGCCCTTGCAGTACTCTGATGTTGCCTGTCAAAAGGCCAGGGAAGGATGTATCCTGTTTGTTGAAGATCTGAGAGCTGTTAATGCAGTAGTTGTCCCTTTCTTCCCAGCCCCACTACTATACATCTTGTATTCCCCAAATGCCACATATTTCACTGTAGTAGACTTCTGCTCATCCTTCTTTTCGGTTTCCATACATGAGGACAGTTGGTATGTTTGTATTGAGGAATTCAGTAGACCTGGACTAGGCTGCCACAGGGGTACACTGAGTCGCATACCCTATTTTACAGGCATTCGAAAGATTTAGGTGATATCAAGTTCCCCAGGCAGTCAGTACCAGTTCTGGATGTTGATGATTTACTAATTGCCTCATGTTCCTATAAAACATGCAAGCTGGACACGCAGGTACTATTAACAGCCCTAGCCAACAAAGCCCATAAGGCATCTAAACAATAGAAGAAACTCTGTATATAGAATGTTATTTAGGGCATGAAATTACATTGGGACATTGGTTAATAGCGTCCTCTTGTAAAGAGGCGGTGTACATTTCCCGAAACCTCAGACCATTTTCCAGATAATAGCATTTCTCGGCTTGGTGGACTACTACTGAAAGTGCATTCTAGGTTATGCCAAGATTGTTAAATCCTTGCAATGCTATACAAAGAGCCAACACCGTAGAGCTATTACAATGGACTCTTCAGGCAGAAGAGACATTTATGAGTATAAATAAACGTTTGGTAGAGGGGCCAGCCCTGGGGTTTCATGACTACAAAAAGTTGTTCATTCTGTACTGTCACAGGAAAAACAGATAATATGCTGTTTGTCTTAACCCAAAAGCATGTGTTTCATGATAAACGTGTACCCTATTACAGCAAAAAGCTAGACACGGTTGGTGATGGGATGACGCCTTGAATGCAGTCAGTTGTTGACACATTTGCGTCACAGCAGAACAAGATCATAGTCTGGGTTCCCCTTTGGAAGTTTCTGTGCCACATTCGGTTGTCTCTTTATTGTTGAAAACTAAGACTCAACATATGTCTTTTCCCAAAGCTATTAAATATGATATGCATTTAAACTCTCCCAATGTTACTTTGACTTGATGCCCAGTTCTGAATGCATCATTTCTGCTTCCCAATCACCAGGATGGTGAACCGCAAGATATGGAGCCTCGTGATTGTGTTGCTACCACAGATTTCTTGTTAACACTTCAAGTGATTTATCTGATACCTCTCTACCGAAACTAATCTTATTTATTTTGTGAATTGGTTTTGTTACTGGAACCAAAAGAGGAAATTGTTGTCAGGGTATGTGATGTGTGCACCTAAAGAGGTGGTGTCGAGCAGGAGACTACCTCAAGTAGCTTTTTCAAAGATGCAGAGCTGGTGACAGTCACTAGGGCATGAAATCTAGCTACAAAACCATCTAACATTTATAATGATTCCAGGTATGCCTTTGAGGTAGCCAACCACTTTGGTGAACTCCGGTGACAGAGGGGATTTTTTACATTCACAGATTCCCCTATAAAAACAGTCCGTATGGGAGGCCACCAGGGGGCGAGCTGATGGTAGCAGCCTAGGCGTTCGGCTCCCGAACCATCAGGCTATCAAGTGAACAGAGCCCCCACTTTTGACCCCCCCCACCCCGATGGCCTGCTTCTGGACAGTGCAGTGCCCGAACACCCTGGGCACACGGTGGCGCAAAGTTCAGGCAGATCAGTCTGTGGGATCCCAAGATATTGGAGCAAGGTGTCCCAAGAAACTCAGAGTGCTTTTCCCGGACGCAAGGCTCTGTGGCTGCGGCATGCCCTGGGGAACGGAGGGTGAGTGCAGTCCTACAGGCTGTGGCCCGTGCTGACGTATTCCCCAGGAGCCTGGAAATAGAAGCGGAACACGTCAGGTGCTCATTGGCAAGATTTTCTGCTGCTTTACGGACAGCTCTCGCCCGAATGTAAGACTGAGTCGAGGTGAGGAGCTGCCGAGGGACGGACTGGGGCTGTTTATCATCGAGCCCCCGCTGACTGTGCCCGGTGTTGGAGATTAACATTTCTGGAGTCTGGAGGCAGGGTGAGTTGGCCCTGGTAGCCAGAGCGGGCTGAGGGGCCACCAGTTGATGGGACGGTTGGAGGGCAGGTGGTGCCATACACACCGGAGCAGCGTGTGTCTCTGCAACAGCGAGAGGCCCTCCTGGGGGTGGAGTGGTTCTGCGCACTTTCAGGCGCTACTGGAGGGGAGAGGCCTGAGGCCGAGGTCTGGACTTGGGGTGTGGACCCCCTGGCTCCGGCTCGGCGTGTGTGCCCACCTCACATTGTGAAATTGTCAGGAAGGTTTGGTGGAGTAGAGCGTTGAGAGGAGGCTACTGCTCCTCGCATGGGGAGTTCCTTAGGACTGCTGGGGCATGCAGAGTCACTCCACATGGGACCTACGGTGTGGTGCCCAGTATAGTGGGGGAGCGGCTTGTGGTGTGGGCCCTCCACGAGCTGCAGTTGGTCGAGGAAGGTAGGATAGTCCGAAAGCTTCAGTTCATGAAGCAGAAATACTACGAAAAAGGGGATAAGACAGGCACCTTGTTGGCGGCCCATCTACGTGGGCAGTGCCGAAAGATAGATCTCGGAGGTGCAGGGACCTAGGGGAGCAGTGGAAGGGACGTCTGCGGGGATTGTGGAGAATTTCGCTTCCTTCTGATAGATTGTACAACGTAGGGGCACTCCAGAACATGGAGGGTATAAAGGCTTATTTGAGTTAAGTGCCCCTTCAGAAATTGACCCTCAAAGAGGTCATGGGGTTGGATGTCCCTATCACTGGGTAGGAGATTTCGGACACAATCCAACACCTGCAGTTGGGAAAGACCCTGGGGAAGACGGATACACCCCAGACGTTTACAAATCTTTCTTGAGTGTACTGGTTCCGCAACTGGTTAAGCTGTTTAATAATATTCTGGAAACCGGTTGAGCCTCGGAGTCATTTGTGAGGGCCCTTATATCAGTGATACCCAAGGAGGGGAGAGACCCCCAGATATGTGGTTCGTATCGCCTGATCTCGCTTCTTAACGTTGACGCAAAGATATTCACCAGGTACTTGACCTCAAGACTAGATGGGCTTATGCCACGATTGGGGTCCATTCAGAACAAATGGGCTTTATAAAGGGACGACAAGGAGTAGACACAATGTGAAAAAACTTGCATTTAATGGACTGGGCCGGAGGGAAAGCAGACACCCCTACACTCCTATCAGTAGACGGCAAGAAGGCATTTGACAGAGTGGAATGTAGCTTCTTAAGGGCTGTCTTACTTAAGTTCGGACTGGGGAATAGATTTTTACAAGGGTTAATGGCACTGTACTCTGACCCTTAGGTGTGTGTGGCCGTAAACAGATAGTTCTCCCATTGATTTGGTGCTGGGGACAAGACAGGGGTGCCCCCATTTGCCACTTCTGTTCGCTATCTCCTTGGAAGCGCTGGCCAATAGAGGTTACGGGACGAACCACGAGTTGTAAGGTCTGAAATGGGAGCAGAGGAATATAAATTGGTGCTGTATGCAGATGATATATTGTTACACCTCCGTAAACCCGCAGTGTCAGTCCCTGCGGCGGTGGAACTGTTATTACAATATGGAGTCTTCTCAGGGTTTAAAATTAATAAGGGTAAATCCATCCTGTTTCCCTTAGACCAGATGGAGTAGAGAGACTTACAGAAGTTGTCCCACCCTGGGGAGGATTATCTGTGAGGACCAATTGCGCTATCTGGGGATAACTATCACAAGAGACATATTTAGCAAAGTTCCCCTCCCCCTCCTTGATACAGAAGTTATATGTAGATATGGAAAAATGGGAGAGGTTAATTATCTCGTGGCTGGGGCAGCTTAACGCTATAAAAATGAACTTCTTCCTCAGGATTTCATATCTTTTTCACGTTTAGGGAGATGAAAGGGTGTCTTCAAGTTTCTGTGCCAGGGAAAGAAGGCAAGGGTGGCGTATGACGTCTTAGTTTTTCTAAAAGAGAGTGGAAATGTGGGCTTCCCAAGACCTGTATCTGTATTATTGAGCCACACAGATCTGAATCATGGGCCCACATTTGAGGGAACAGGGGACCGTCAGTGGGTAGGGTTGAATCATTTTCATATTCGTCCAGCGACGGTTGTGGAATGGCTCTGGGTGCCAAGGGACTGGATCCCGGCAAGGATTAGGGAACATCCCATCCTAGAGGTCATATGGAACATCTGGCAGAAAAGCCAAGGCATGACAGGCGTGATGACTTGGCCTTCCTCATTGAGTCACTTGTGGGCGCCTGGGGTGAGGGACCATATTCCGAACATAGACAGGTTCCAGAGCTGGTTTGAGGCAGGCTGAACGAGGATAGGGCAGTTATGGAGGCATGGTAAGTTTATTCCTTTAGTGGAACTGGAAGAAATGTTGGGGATGAGTGCTCTATCGGTATTCTCCTACCTGCAAGTGAAGTGAGTGCTTACGAGGGAGGTTTGCAAAGACAAAATACAGAAAGACCTCACCCCAATGGAGAACATCCTTGATTTACGAACAGAGATGAAGGGACTGATCTCCTTGTTGTACGGCGCCCTGGAGGAGGCAGGGAAGGTGAGTACGGAGAAGATTCGTAAGAGATTCGAGAGGGCCTTGGAACTGGATGTGCCAGTGTGGTGTAAAATATGTTGTAGAGCGTATAAGGTTTCGATTTTGTGCCAATGCAAGCTTCATTGTAATTGTAATGGGTTATTCATAACGCGCTTAATACACAGAGGTTTCTAAGCGCGGACCTGGGGATGGAAACTGTGTTTCTCGGTGTCCTCTTGCTTCCAAGACGAGCGTGTTGCCCATGAGCTATCCTCCTGATTAAATTGTTGCATTGGTGGCAACACGACCTGGTGTGCCTGTCCAGAATGTTTTCGGGGGTGAGCCCACTTTGTTGGCACGAGTGTGGGGCGAGGGCAGATTATTGGCACATGTGGAGGGGTTGCGAGAGGGTGTCTTTCAGGACGAAGTGCTAGGGTGGATTAAGAAATTGGATGAGGTCTCCCGGGCACCGACGCAGCTACCGGTACCGTTTTGAATTGGATGGTAGTGAGGGGGAATGTAGTGGTCTACCACTGCTGGCGCACTTTCTGTTGCTGGCCAGAAGGGCATGTTTAGCAATGCATTGGAAGAGTGTGTCGCTCCCGGGTAAGAAGAACTCTGTAAACACAGGAAAGAATCATGGCCACCATCAATGGAGGTGTTGCAGACATTGAGGTGGAATGGCGTGTGTTTAGGGCCAGGTACATGCCATCTGATGGTGTGGGGTCCGGCGGAAAACATAATGGAGAGGGCAATGGATAAGTGTGCCGGTAGTTGAGGTGCTTGGATCTCAGTATAGGCGAAGCTCAAGGAAAGGATGTAGGTCACAAGCCAATAAATGGAGGTTCGATGCGCAGACCTGATTTGAATAACTTAGGGTGCCCTTGGAGTCACTCGGGTCAGAGGGTGATGAGAACCTATACCAGGGGAAGGAGGGTGGGGGAGCGGGGAGGGCTAAAAGTGGGGATTGTGTAATTGGGCCTGTATTCAGTGCCTTGTTGGGTGATTGCATTTATGTTTTGGCCGAATCTTAACATGTCACATGTGAACAATCAATAAAATATTAATTTTTAAAAAAACAGTCAGTATGTGAAGGCACTCATGGATGCTAGTATGATCCCAGAAATGATAGCCATAATTAAGTGTGCGGCTCATCAGCCCCTAGATAATGACATCAACTGTGGCAATGAATATGCAGATGCCACTGCCAAGTTGGCAGCTGTAACTGAATCAAAAGATGTCTAACTGTGAAGGTCAGTCCTGAGCCGTTCCTGTACAAAACCTTAGAATAATTGGCAGGGAAATACCCCCTCCAGTGAAAAGGATAATTGGCTGAGGAAAGGCTGCAAAATACAAAAAAGATGCCCCATGGATTAACAAGGTTGGTTGGTTGGTGTTAGGGAGAATTCTCTCTTTAGGCTGAATTTCCTAACCTAGTGAGTCCCCCAGCAGCTTTGCTGGATTTCTGGAGTTTGTTTTTTTCCTCCTGCCAAGAGTGAGACTCTTTTTCTCCCACTCTTGGACATGATTTATGGTATTCCTTTGACTGGCAATGTGTTTTATGGGCTATGGGGTCCTTTACTCCATAGGGTCTCATGTGTTTTTCCTATGTGTGTTACACAGCACCCTCCATGCAGTAACACAGGGGTGTCATAGTGACATCCCACCATAGACTCCATACCCTGGGACTGACTACTGTCTCCCAGGGCATGTAAAGTCACCATTGGCTTTACAAGTCCCAAATTATTAACAGAAACCAGTACAAACCATCATATTGTGGACGTACTGGTCGGGGCAATTTGATTGCCCCGGGGTCTGTTAGTCGAGGGGGCACGTCTCCGTCCCACCTGATCGAGTTTTGGCTGGTGGCAGTGGAAACTACTTTTTATATTCGACTGCAAATATTTTCCTATGGGATTTTCCCATTGTTCGAGGCTACCAACTTTAATTATTTAATTCTCATAGCCTCGAACATACCTCCGGTTTATTTAATTAATATTAATTCTCCGGTTGGTATTTTTTGCCAAGACTCGATTCTAAAATGGCGTTTGTGTTCTCTTCTGTGACTCCAACCCAAGTCGAGCCCTTTGTTCCACTTTTTGGCGGGCTTCTCCACAGAAGCCTCCAAAAGTGGTGCCACTCTGTCTGGGTACCACAGGGGGTGCGGGAGGGGGTTTAGGCACCCTGGACTGAGTTACCTTGGTAACTCAAGTCACACTCTTGTGTGATTGGCCCAAGTGGTGAGCCGGCCGGCTCACTACTTAGCATGATTGAGTGACAGCTAAGCTGAGTGAATGGGGGTTTTCTGCATAAAAGCAGGGCTTTGGGGACTGGAACTTCAGAAGTCGCCACAAGACCTGAGAATCCGACGAGGGAGAAGCTGAGCTGACCTACCACTTCCCGACACCACCGGTGGAGCCCTGCAGAACCGACTCACCACTTCCCGACAACAGAGAAGATCTCCCGGCTGGAGAGGCTTCTTCCCCTGACTGGTGGGCACAACCAGTTTACCTTTCTTTCTTCGTACCCCAGCCCGGTTTGTGGTCGAACTGCCCGTGCCAAGCACCCCAGCAGCCGGATAGCCACTCGCCACTGAACCACGAATCACCGGACCGCTCCTTGTACCTGAGAACCTCCGCAGCTGGTTTCTTCCCTGGCAGTGCAACGGACTCCTGTCTTCCTCCACGACGAGATCCTCTCTTCCCCGGATGAAGCACCGACTTGCACCCGCTGCCAGGAACAACTGCCCCTGCAGGAGCGTTCTCACCACTTTAAGGTACCGTGTCCGCCAGGCCTCCCTTTCTAAAGATTCCTACAAGGTAATAATAATCCCTTAACCTTCTGGACTGGGCTGGCCGCCTTGACCCTCTAACTGGTCCCTTTCTTTGGTCCAACTCCTTTTTGAACCTTTACAAGACCTTTGTGCACTGCAACCGTGTGATCTTGGACACATTTAGTTTGGATCCTCTGAAAGTGGATCCGGCCTCTTGAACTCTAACTTCACGGTTTTACTTTGCCTTCCTTCCTTGTTGTGTTCTTGAAAAAGTGTTGGGATCTGTTTCAATTTGTTCTCGGCTTTTCTCTTCCTTTTTAAGACGAACTATTAGAGTGCCATCTACGTTAAGCGCTCACCGCTGTTTGAAAATAAGTGGGGCTTTACTTAACACTTGCCTAATATTCTTTTAAGGGAGTGTATATCTTTTAGTGACCGTGTTTTTGAATTGCTTACGATTAGTGCCTGTGTGTTTTTCTACATGTGGTTTTAAATAAATAATTATATCTCTTTTACACCAAGCCCTGGTCAGTGTTTACTTGTTCTGCTGTGTTCTCTTGACCTATTGTGAATACTCTGTATACTGTCTAACTCTTCTTGAGGGAAGTCTGACTACTCAGCCACAGCTACCAAGTGAATCTGTGTGGTACAGACTGCTACCAAGTGGGTTTACTCCCAAACACCTGTAGTCCTAAATTTTTTGCAGTGGTCCCAGAGGGATCTGCACAGGTTTTTGCCTAACAGTTGGGTGCCCCAAAAAATATTACTCCCTCAGTTTGTTAGGATATATCATGGACAAACCAAGTTGGGAAAAGAGGGAACTATAATGACTGAATAAATGCTGGTTGGCCCCCAAGTTCTCTAGGATGGCACAAATGTTGCAGGAGATGTCATTTGCCTCTAGAAATAATATTGGAAGGCCAGTTCCCTCCACTCGGGGAGCACATCCATCTCCTTATGGTCCACTTGTTAATCTCCAAATTAATTTCCTGCAGCTTCCACGTTGCAATATTTGGCAATGTCTTCTGGTGGTATTGAATGTACTCTCTAGTTGGATAGCATCCTACTCCTGTAGAAGAGGCAATTACTGTTGTCAAGTGTTAGGTTAGAAATTGTGTACCAAGGTTTGGTATACCTGGTAGCATTAATAGTGATTGTTATCCATTTTCTCAATAATGTGTTGAGAGTTTTTGGCCACACTAAATGTACAGCACAATCTTCCATGTGCTCACCATTCTCTGTCGGCTGGGGCATTAGGGAGGAAGAAGGGGGTTATTAAGAATAAAATAGCTAAAATATGTTGGGAAACAGGATTGTAGTGACCTGATGGCCTTCCCCGTTTTGCTCATTATTCAAAGCACAACAGGTAGGAAAACAGGGCATAGTCTGCATGAAGTCTTAGACGGATGCCCTATAAGGCCCCCTTCATTCCCACTTGTTATATCTGATGATATTTACTTAAATCTATCTGATGAAAGACGTTGTTATGCGAGTCCTTAATTCTTTCTGTCAGTTCTGTCTACAATCAGGTGAAAGCCATCTTTCCTAAAGAACCAACCAAACTCTTGACACTTTCTGCAACCTGAGGATTGTGTAATGCTGAGGTCCCGTTAGCACTGGTTCCATGTTGGCATTGCCCATATCAAATAATTCTGTTGACCAATTCAACAGTGAAGGTTAGGGCAGGCCCCATCTGGGTACATGCGACCTGCTGCAAGAAAAATGCACACTCTGCATAATACGAATGACGTCGCTGTGCTAGGTTGTGGATTTCTCTTTGCCAGTTTGTAACTTTTTTGTTTTCCTCTGTATAGGATTTAAAACCTGTTTCCCCTACTCAGTTTCATTATTACCATTTACACAGAACGAAATAGATAAACTAACTACATTAATACACATAAAATAAATACATTAGCCGTGCAAGTTTCCACAAATAGAAAAACACTGTTATTCCAAATCAGATCAAATATATTAAAATATATTGTTGGAAAAATGCATGTGGTAGGGAATTTAAGTCACAAGACAGTGCTTAGCTGATGTTGCCTCTTCATCCAAGCTCTGTACAGCTATGTGGCTTGAGTATGAAGGCATCATGAAGTAAGACACAGACAACAGACCTAAAGTTTCAAACAAAAGATGTTTATTAACTTAAATGTCAGGATGGTAGAAGACCTAACTTGCCCTTTGCTAAGGTGGGATTGTCCTTCTTGAACGAAACTAAGGCAAGTCTGAGTTAAAGAGTTCAACTTAAGTCTGTCTGTGGCCAAAACATGTTCTTGCCCTCACAACTAAAGCTAACCAATGTTGTCATGAATCGCAGGGTGCGCCCCTTTTTGGCCTCATGGTCCCTGTCACAACGGGTTTATACATATTAATACTTCCAATATGGCGCCGTCCAACGCATTTCCTTCTCGCTCCATGCGTTGGACGTAACCTTTCTCTATTTCTAGACCACGCCTTTCGTGGCTCTGAACGTCTCAATGCTATTGCGAAGTAGCGACCAGACGTGTGCTCTGTAGCTCGCGGTTCTTCTCTTTTCCACTCTGCTTTCCCTTCTTTGATCCCCCTCACCCCCTTTTTTCTTACCTCCTGGATTCGAGTTCTAGCAAACTTACTTTGCCTCCTGGATTCCTGGATCGGGCCTCCTGGAAAACTGAACGCATTCTGGATTCGGGAGAGACACGGGCTGCCTTCTTCAAAACCCGTTCCATCCGAAAGAAGGCAGCATCCAAGGAAGCCGGTGAAGAACGGACTCAGGTGAGAAGGGGGGATCTCCTTGACAAATGTGTAGAGATGTTACTAATAAAATAAACAGTGTTCAACATAAAGTTCTGTGCTTCTTCCAGCTCTAAGCCCTCTTTCAGCTCTCCTTCCCCAAGGGCAAGAAAGTTCCACAAAATGTCTCAAGCTTACCTTTTTTACGTTCACAGTAACACAGTTCCAAATAGTGCTCAGCGCTCTCTTCCCCAAGTTCCAAGCAACACAGTTCACAAAGCAAAGGGGTCTTGAGGCTCCGTCCTCAAGACAACACGTGCAGTTACTGAAGTCTCGGGGTTCTCTTTCCCAAGACTTTAATTTAACTCGACTAAGTTTATTTCAGTCTTTTCAAAAGTGTAACTTAACTCAAGGTCAGCCTGACCCTCCATCTGGTTGGCTTCACCAGTTCACTCAAGGCTTATTCTTGATTTGTTTCACCATGTCTTTGAGTTTTCCTCATTCAGGGCTCACTGGTCTAGGGGCAGTTATCAGACCACGCAGTCCACCCTTCACAGGTCACGCAACCAGGAGGTTCTCAGATTACACAGGTTCTTCAGCTCCTAACCCTGTATAGCAAGTCCCTTTTACTTAGCTCTGCGTTGTTGGCCTCTTTGCTTTATGTGCAAGTGTACACTTCTTTGGCTTCTCCTTATCATGATCCTGCTGCCATGTGTCGCATATCTCTTGCCAACATGAGGCTTTGACACATTGCATTCACTCATAAAAGTTTACCTTTCTCGGGTTTTATTCACATCCCACCTTCTGTGGCACTCTTTCAGACGTATGCCCTTTTCCATAGTTTATTTTCACAGGGGAACTTTGTCCTTCAAGATTTGCTTTGCCCATAAAGTTTTAGTGCATTCAGCATTAAATATGTTTAACTTCAAGGTTTCATTCAGTTCAGTACTCAATATATTTCCGTTATGTTTAATTTCACCTTTTCGTTCAGTTCAGTGTTTAAAATGCAGTCATTAGGCTTCATTTTAAGTTTTCATTCAGTTCGGTGATTACGATGCATTCGTTAAGCTTAACTGTATGTTTTCACGTAGTTTGGTATTCATGATGCAATCATTATATGTAGTTTCAAGTCTCTATTCGGTTCAGTATTCAATAGGTATTTGTTAAAATAGTTTACACAAACCGTTACTCATTCCCAGGATATTAGGAGCGCCCCGTTGCCAAAGTTTCCTCCCTGACAATCACCGGCTGATTGCAACTCCCTCCGATGGCCCCCATAGCTTCTTTTCTGTTGGCGAGGCTGGCAGGCCTTCTGATTTGAGCCCTGTTCACCTGCCAGGCATTCGTCTGTGCACACTGGCAAATGCAGTCTTCTAACCAGACGCAGACAGCGTTTCCTCCCTCCTGGATACGCCCTCGGCTCCTGCTGCTCGCGCTCTGTGCTCGAGGCTCCCACACCTGTGACCATGATACAGCCCACTTTTTTCTTGGGCTCCACAAGTTCCCTGGGTTCTGCCGGTGACCTGGCTCCTGTTCCAGTCCCACCACGGCTGCATCCACACAAAATGGGGCCCTCTGCTGGTCTCTCCCACGCAGCCTTCTTGTTGCTCTCTTTTCTGATTCTCTGAACTTCATTTTATACACCTGCAACCTGTTATCAGGTTGCAGGTGTGTCCTGATTTAGGTTTGTCTGACCATGATTAAAGGGATATGCGTGACTCTCTGAAGACCTCTTCTTCGTCCCAGTACAAAGTGGTAAAAGGAAGGTGTAGTGTGTCTCCTCTTCCTCACCCCAGTCCTTTTAAATGTCAAATGTGGGAAAATGAGGGGAGAGGCCTTGCAATAACCCATAAAGGTTGGGCAAGGGTTGGGTTGGTCATTAATAGGAAAATGGGGATACCATGTCTCACCATTGTGTACCCCACTCCCAATCTCAGAGGACCATCCACCCAGGTGATCCTCCCTCCTTTCTCCACTCACATGGTCGGGGTCCAAGAGCAATGGCCTTTCCCTGGCCACCTGAGAAGAGGATCCAGGGGGTTTAGGAGTGAGAATACCCTCAGGTTTCTCACAATAGACCACACATTTATTAGTTGTGCCCCACGTTACCATAGCTTCGGAGGATATTCTTAAAGTTAATATATACTGACGCATGAATTTAGGTTTGAGCTGGTCTAGATAGTTTTCATATCCTGTCTGTCACCATTTTCTTACTCCAGAACCTAAGGGGAAAGGTTGACCTTTTTATTCTGTGCGATGTCTTCTCATCTTCTAGAGCATGAAAGACTTATTTAGCTATGGCTTTTGATGACAAGTTAAATTCTTCTGGCCTAAATCAGAGCTCATCATGGTCAATTTCATGGCAAAGATGTTCACACCAAGGCAAGGTTTCATCCCCCTCTTAAGAGAATAAGTAATTCAAGGCATCTCTTTATCTCCCTATGTCTGGGTTAAGTGTAATTAACGCTAACATTATCGCTGGTGCACTTGTAAGGCATACTGTTTAGTGCTGGTTCATGGCTGGGACGTGTCGGGTGTTATTTGCGTTCTTCTGTGCAGATCATCAGCTATTGGCTCCTGACCCTTTTTTTGTTTCTTATTTAACCGTGCAATGGTGGTAATTTTTGTTCTGTTTTGCACAATGCCTGGGCACGTTTCATGTACCAGTCAGATTTTCTTGTTTCCATGCCTGATAACATGCTTTGTGACTTAACTCTGGCCTCCTCCTCGTCAGAAGGAGTTCAGACGTGATCTGCAAGAATACTTGCACGATATGTTGAAATAGATTTCGGTAGCAATCTAACGACTCATAAAAAGTGCTTGAATAATGTGAATGTGGTATTAGTTGTATTATTTCTCGATTGGTTCTTAGCCATGTTAGTCCCTCCATTGATGCATTGATTGTGATCACTTCCCCATATAGTGTCATTTTCTCTTGCATTGATTCGCCTGCTCATATTGTCTCTAGCACGGTTTTAGCTAATGCTACGGCTGATGGTACAGGGATTGGAATTGTGCCTTCGATCGCTTTTTCTGCATTACCTATAAAAAATATCTTGTTTACACTTTGCTACTCTTAATGAAGTTGTAAATGTCAACTTGTATCTCTGCGAGCAGCAATTACTGTTGAGTCCGAATTTGTACCTATTGTTGTTCCTTCTATATCACTTACCATTAGTACTTTTTATTGTTCTCTCAAATCCTCTATTAGCGAGCGCTACTCCAGGGTTTTTGCTGGCATGGAAGCCACCAACCCCATTTCTCTGACTTACGGTGTTCCTCAAGGGTCCTGTATCTTTCCCACCCTGTACAATATGTACACAAAACCTCTTTTTGAATACCTCGACAATCTTGGGATCCCCTTCACAAACCTTGGAGACTATACCCAAATTCTATTCAAACTCACTGGGAACCATGAAACTGGTTCCACTAATATTAACCACATATACTAAATCAGTCCGGCCTGGATGGCTGAACACCATTTCTGCCTGAATGATTACAAAACTGAGCTCCTCATTGTAGGATTCTCACACTGACTCAAATGGCTGCGGCCCAGCATTTGCCTCATTTTCCATTGATTGTAACCCCAATGACGTCTCGAGCCATGTGAAAACCCTGGGAGTCTACTTAGATCCAGAACTAACTATGCACAAACATGTTAAGGCCCTTGCCTCCTCAGCAGCTTACACCACTAAGCTTATCAACCTCAGCGGAAAATTCCTATCCACAGACAATTGCCTCACCCATGACAGGGCCATCTTTGGTAGTAAATTGGACCACTATAACACCATTCTCTCGGGCATTTCATCAGAAAATGTATACAAACTTCAACTGATTCAAAATAGTCTGGGGTCAAAACGTTCAGACCACATCTCTCATGCTAGACAGGAGGCCCATTGGTTGCCAATCAAAGCATGCATCGAGTTCAAGATCTTGTCCATAACGCACAGATGAGTTCACACTGTGTTACCTGCGTTCCTCATCCAGCACATCTCCAAAAGATCAAAACCTTGCTGCCTGCGCTCCTCCTCCACCTTGACACTAGACATTCCAAGATTCACTAGAAAAAGAGCAGGGGGAGCTTGTTTCAGAGTCATAGTTCCCACCTAATGGAACGTACTCTCCATCCACATCCAAGAAGATCCCTCGTATTTAATCTTCAGAAAAAGACTAAAAACCTGGTTGTTCGATAAATATGACTAGGTTGACTAAGGGTGACCTCACGGATCTTGGCTCTCTTTGCCTGATTTCTGTATAAACATGTAATCTGCCCTTTGTTTGCTTACCTTCATTAAGTTGTACCAGCGCTGTGATTCTTCTGGGTTTGGGCGCTGTCAATAAATGCAATAAATAAATAATGTTACTGCTTCCGCTATTCATTCTGATGATGCCAACTCCGTTTTGCATCAGCCTGATATGAAGACGGATCTGTTACTGAGTCTTCAAACAGATTAATCTTCACCGGATTTCATAATGAGGGACTGCTCCAAATGTGTCTTTGACAACTCCCTTATAAATACGAAGATTTCTAACTTGAAAACACTCTGCTAAATACACAATCACTGGTCCAACACGCTGTAGCGTTATCAGATCTCATTAATTAAACAAATGTGGATATCTTAGCCCTTACGGACACATGGTTTAATGGTTCTGTTGCCCATGCAGCTGCTCTTGCCACTCCTGCCGGCTATAACATTATCAGGGCCGACCAGACTTCATCTAGAGGTGGTGGCGTTGCCCTCATTTACCGGAACTCGCTCAAAATATATTCCTCTAAACTGTTGGTCATTGACAGTTGTGAGGCATTATTAGGTAAACTTAGTGTGGACAACAACATCTCGGCCAGCTTTCTTATTCTTTACAGATGTCTTTCAATAAATCCAGATATTGAAGAGTAGCTGTTGGCACTGCTTTATGACAGTATGTAATCTAATACTCATTTTGTGTTATTAGGTGACTTTAATGACTTGTTGTATAATAGAGGTGACCTTCACGCAGCATCACTATTGAATGCCTTTGAAGTTATTGGATTCCAACGACATATCAAGTTTGCAACACACGCAGATGGAAACACTTTGATTGTGTCCTTTCGCATAATCTTAATTTATTTTTATTTTTATTTTATTTCATTTAGTTTATACAAACTTTTTGAAATGTCAAAAAAAAGAAAAACTCACTCATCTATCACATTATTTACACTTCATTTAACCTAAATAAAAAGAAGAAAAAAAAAAGAGAAAAGAAGAAAAAGAAAAAAACAATTCAAAATTGCCTCTATTTCCTTTTTGGTTTGTTACACTAATTACAACGGGTGACTTTGGATAAGTGATGGACATCTATTAGGTCATTTGTACCATGCATTTTACATCAGCTCTCTTGTCCTACAGACTGGTGATCTTCTCTATTCAAATGAGCTGATGTTGCCTCCAATCAAATTTGTAAATATTCGAGGAATCTCACCGTCGCAATCATTAAAGGATTTACTTTCATTAATGTATAGTTGTTTCCACCATTCTTCCGAGTTGTAAGTCTGGAATCGATTCAACTCCTTTCCCAAACAATTTGTACGTTGATCTCTTAGTTCAGAACAAAACAAAACTAGATGTTTTAATTTCTCTTCTCCCTTTGCACAGAATCTGCAAGTTACATTTTCAGTCGAGATCATCCGTCGATTTATCAGAATGTCTTTAGTCTCGAATATATTCAATCGAAATTTTAGATACAACCTTCTTAGGCGTTTACAAGGAGATATAATCAAGTATTTCTGGAGTGTGTTGTGTTTTTTGGCTTCTGATGGTATGCTTTGCATGGATTTTTGGGATGATCTTTTCTCTCCAATTTCGATCCAATCGAGATCTAACAATTTTCGTTTTACCAATTCTGGGTTATACCATAATGTTCGTTCATCTGATCCCAGTTGGTTTAAGATCCCTTTGCATTGTTGTCGCCATTCACTCAGGGCTGATTTCCTTTGAGACTCCCTTTCCCTCAAGATTTTGAGAGGTGGCAAATTTGCTTTGTCGTATGTTTTTCTAAACAACGCTAGCTTATTCCAAGTGATTCTTGCGTTGAGAGACGAGAGCCCCATTTCGTATAGCACACCGGCAGTCGGCGTGCTTTGGGGTATCTGAAGGATTTTTTTCCAAAAGGTGCCTTCGCACTGTGCCCAAACTTCATGATCGCACCCAAACATGTTCTCTGCTCCCTATGTAAGAATTGGTGTAACTCTTCATTTTTAACTTTTCTTACTGGTTCGCAGGAGAATTTTCCATATCTTTTTTGTATTAGGGTGCCTTGCAGATTCAATTGTTTGCAACTATTTTTTCGTCATGGGATCATCATTTATACTAGAATTGATGATTGTTCCTAAATATCTAGTATGTGGCACTTTGATCAAGCGTTTCGATCCTAGCATCCAACTTGCACCAAACTTGTTGGTCTTCCTTTCTCTTTTATTTTCTAATACTAGGATTTCTGATTTGGCCACATTGATTTCCAGTCCCAGATCTTCTATGAAACTCTTTAGTGCTGTCAATTTTCGTTGGAGGCCGATGGGTGTCTGGTCTAAGATCACCATGTCATCTGCATACAAGATATGGTTTATTTGGATTCCATTCACAAGTGGAGGAAATTATACCACATTTGCTAGAGCTGCTCCCACTTCCAATATGTAGAAATTGAATAGGGTGGCTCCTAATGGGCATCCTTGTTTTACAACCCTCTCGGTTGGTATAGGGTTTGTTAAATTTCCTTCCCTATCCAGGCATACTTGTATATGGGTATCTGAATATAATTCTTTAATAGCCTGGATAAGACTCACGTTGCATCCCCTTTCCTTGAGTTTGTGCCTCAGGATCTCTCTGTCAACTCCATCAAAGGCATTTGCCATATGAATAAATGCTAGATAGATTTTCTTTCCTGTTCTCATGGCATCGATTTTTAGCAGGTTCAAAATTAGAAGGTTTACGCCACAGCCTACACCCTTTACGAATCCAGACTGGCGTACGTCAAAGATCTCTTGCTGGCGGATCCATGTTGTAAGATGTGCGAGGAGCTGTGTTGCAAACACTTTCCCCACTACATCGAGTAGGGCTATCAGCCGGTAATTTGCAGGATCTGTGCATAACCCCTTCTTAAAAATCGGGACAATTATTCCAGTTTTCCAAGTTGAAGCGATCCAACCTTCTTTTATTATTGAACGGAACAGGATATCGCAAAAGTCAGACCACTCTTCAATGTTCTCCTTTAAGTCGGCGTTAGAGATGCCAATGGGTCCTGCAGCATGAGAGGCGCTACTTTTTATTATTGTTGCTCGAATATCCTCTCTGGTTATTTCAGTTCCCCACGGTTGGTGTGTATAGCATTTTGTTGTTGTCGGGCTTTTTCTTTTCTTGAATAACTCTGTATAGTGTCTTTCCCACTCTTTTTCAGTTACCATATTCGATAATATCGCTTTTTCAGAGTTCATTGTTTCATTTATTATCGCCCAAAATCCTCTCGAGTTCCTTTTGTTTAGGACCGCCAACATTGCCTCTGCGTCCTGCTGCTCCATCATTGCTCTGTGTTGTTTACACCAATTGTTATATTGGTTTTTTGCTTTTTTTGACAGACTCTTGCCGTCCGGTATTTTTGACGCAAGAATTCTTCTTAGTGTCTTCCTAAGCTCCCTTTTTCTTTTTGCCACCTCTGGGTCATTCTGATGTTTTTGATGCCTGTTTTGCCACCTCTGGGTCATTCTGATGTTTTTGATGCCTGGGTCTGTGCCGGGCATCCCTCTTTTTGATTTTATAAATCTCAAGTAACTGCTGATATTCAATTGGATCGGACTGCTCCAGTTTACGGGTCTGATGTAGAAGTTCTGTTGCTTCTACAATATCGATGTTCCTTAGTCGCAGTCTATTCCGACCCGGTACCACCGAGATTTCGTGTCTCCATTGATCGCGCTGAGACACTTTGGCCTTCTTCCATTCTATTGACACGATATTATGGTCACTTTGGTTGGTTTCTGAGACTGAGTGAATCTATTTCTTGTGCTAATTCATCTGATACGAAAAGGTAATCTAATATGGATTTTTGGGATTCCCTCTGCCAAGTTGGCTTTGCTGGAATGTCACCTCTTATTGCTCCATTCAGTAATACCAGGTTTCTCTGAGCCATTTCTTCCAGCCAGCAATCACATTTGTATCTCTCCTTGAGATTAACCAGAGTCTTCCTTTGTTCAAGTTCGATTAATTTCATGTTGAAATCTCCACACATTATCACCAACGCCTTTGTATCGTCTGTTAGTATATTATCAATTGCCTCTAGGAGTTCATCCTCAAATTTTTGGTATGTTTTAGATGTTGTACTCCAGTAAACATTTAAGAGCTGGATCATTTGCGCAGTTGGCATTCTTTGGTTCACTGGTTCAATACAGATCAACTGAAGGTAAGGCGATATGTTCGCAGCCGACTTGATTCTCAACCCACAGTTTCTTTTGATCAACACTAATTGACCTGACATCGGACGTCCCTTTTTTTTGCTAATAGCTGGATTTATTGCTACTTCGAAGCCTTCTTCACATGGTATACTTGAGAGCCACGTTTCTTGCATGCATATCATATCAGCTTTTACTAAAGATTCATGTGTTTGTCTCAACAAATGGGAAAACCCTCTCGTATTCCAAGAGGCTATCACCAGCTTTGTCATTTCATCATGGCGTTAGCTCTTCACTGATCCATTTAGGGACCTTGCTAGCCATGCCCATTTTTTGTTTTCCTCTTCATCTGGCAACGGGTTTGGGTTCGTTGGATCCTTTGGCTTTTTATACAAGAAATTCTCAACTGTTATTTTGATTTTCTTTTGTCTTGTCTCTTCGTTTAAGTTGGATGTCACCACTTCGCCCTCGTCTAGATTTATTTTGTCTTTAATCTGGGTTTTCACTCTTTTATTCATTTTTGGTAGCTTGTTCGGGAAGAGGTATTTTCCCTTTTCGTTGGTGTTTCTTTTACTTTTTTCTCTTTCTTGTTCAGATTCACCCAAGGTGTTGTCCACCTCGTACACTTGATACACTAACTCAAGCATCTGTCTCTTGCACATCATGACCAGTTCTACATCCTTTCTGTCTATGATGTGTAGCAACACGAATTTCTTGTTTGATTCTGTTATAATCTCCACACGCTCAATCCGTGAGCTCTTTATCGATCTTAGCGCAGGGATTTTTTGGAATAACTGTAGGACAGTATATCTGTTTAAGGGGGTGTCACCAAAACCCTGTAAGGTTGGATCTTTACTGGGGTATTCTGGTTGGTTTTAGAAGGGGCAGACTGTTGGCGATCGATCTTGTTTGTCACTTCGATTGATGCCTCTTCTACTTCCTTTGAAATACGAGATTTCTCCATCTGGGACTCATCGCTAGAATTATTTTTCTGCAAAATTTCTCTTTTTGTCATCTGTGTTTCATCAGAATCGTTAGGATTGATTTTTAATTTTTGCATACTTCTCACACGTTTCTCTTCTAGAGTATAGAAGATATGGGATTCTTCTGCCTTCTCAATTTTGTTCACATTCAGTGTGTTAGCCTTTTTCGGTGTTTGAGGCCATGAGTACACTCTCTTCCCTGTTGTTTTCTCCTCTCTCGTATTCTCTGCTTCTTGTATGGGTAATTGTGGGCAACTTAGGTCCACTTCAGGTTTGCCTTGACCACTTTTCCCATCACTTTCTTGCTTTGCCTCTTCCCCATTATCTTCCTCCACTACCTCCTCTACAGTATCACTGTAGGTTGACATATCCAATAATTCCTCGATCTCTACATCATCCTCTTCTATCACTACAGGAGTGGTTTTACTCTTTGATATTTTATTGGTCTCAGATTGAGCTTCCTTAGCCTCAGATTGAGTTTCCAGCTTGTCACTTTCATCCTGCTCCATTGTTTCATCACTACTTTTTTTCTTTTTTGTTGTTGGCTGCTCTGTATTGTTTACTGTGATGTTTAAAGCTTTAATATTTCTAAAGAAATTTGCTGAATTTCGAGGATTTTTGTTCTTTTGTACTTGTTGATTTTTTGATTTTTTTTTTTACCTTTGTTCTGCTTCTGGTCATCTATCTTGACTTTAGTGGTTTTGACACTTCCCGCTTGTGATTTCGAATTTTCGAATATATCGAACCACTCTGCATCTTTTTTCTTTGTTGCAGGGATGGTGACTTCACTATCAGGTATCACGATTTCGACCTCGTTTTGTTGCCCAAGGATAGGATCAGTTGGTGGTTGGTTCTTTCCTTTTCCCTCTTCATCAGTTCTCGGTGGATCCACTGTTGCCGTTGGCTTTTTCATTATTGAGGGTTTGGGCTAACTTGCTTTCTTGGATCTGTCCTCATCCTTATTCTCTTTCTCGGAGCTATCGCCGACCTCAGTACTGATTGTAAGTTCCTTCTCGTAGCAACAATTCTGATGCACATTTGTTTTGTTGTTTTCTATCCTTTTCTCCTGTTGTTGATTGGTTCTCCTGGATCTTTATTTTCAGCTGGCACCAAGTCTATCACTGTATCTTTGAGTGAACAGATTTCAATAGAGGAACGTTTTAATTTTGAGTCACTCTTTTCTTCACATTCTTTTTGTAATAACACTAAAGCCTGTCTCGTGACTTCTGCTAGGAGTCTTTTATCTTCTGCAGTGTTTTTTAGGGGCTCTTTTAGAACTGTTAATGAGATGTCATTACCTCTTCTCGTCATCGCGGCCTGTGATGTCATTTCGGTCATATCAACCTCAAGTTTTACGATCAGAGTTGTTTGATCTCGCAAGTTCTCGTTTAAATGCTCGTATAACTTCACCAGGGGGGCCACAGCTATCGTCGTGGCTGACATCAATATGGGGCTTAGTTTTGCGATTATCAACTCAAAGCTTGTAGGCATATCTTGTGTGTTACTTGGGTTGCTCAAATTCTTTGATTTTTCCGTCTGCTCGCTCTCTTTATTTTTTGTCGGTGCCTTCTCTTTATTCTCTGACTCAGATAATAGGGGCTGAGCTATATGTTCTCTGGGGCTTTTAGGTGTTGATGTGTCATCCCCTCCATTTTGCCCAGTTTTTCTTCTTTCCACCCAGCCTTTAAACCGTTTGTTCGAGCCTTCGGTTTCACTGTCAGAGTTTACTGCTCTTCTACACCTCTTTTGTGAAACCGCAATCTCCTCATTTCTTGTCTCAAAGGACGGAGCATTGGATTCCAACCTCATTACTTCATAAATGCTCCTGTCCTTTATCGATGGCAACTCAACTTGGGTCATTGTTCTTCCACAGGTGTCCGATTGGGAAGCTCTTAGTGATTGTGATACTATTGAGTTCATTTCAGTCAAGTCTTTTAGCACTTGGTCTGCGATCCCCAACGAGTCTCGTCGACATGTCGATTTGGAGATGTTTTGTGTTGCAATTCTTTCTTTCCACTCCTCAAAACGCATCCACTCTTAAGTTAGTTCTTAAGTTGATTCGACAGGTCTAATGCTCTTTTTTGCTATTGACCAGGGGAGACTTACATCCGACCCCTGCTTCACGTTTGAAATGTGTGTGACCTCCCTTGATTTCATGTTCAATGTTTCTACAATTTTTTGCTCTGGTTTGTGCATCGCTGCCACTTGTAGCCATGCGAGTAGTTTTAGCGACGAACCAGGCTCTGAAGGTTTTTTTGAACTTGGTTCTGGCAGATTAGATTCACTATTACAGTGTGACTCCTTTTGGTTCGACAACTGCACCATTTGTACTTCTCGTGCTGGATCTTCGCCTTCTATGGAACTGTTTGAGATATCTGCCACTACCAATGGTTGGGTGCTTTCTGATACGTCACTTAGTGCTTCATCTGTAACCAGATTTGGTTCTCCATAATCATCTCCATTATCATCTTTGTTCATTTTTTCAAACATGCACGCAGAATCCGTGAGGGTCTCGGGCGTTTGTTCATGTCTTGCTGGAGATTTTGGGGGAGAAAGGGAACTTACTGCAGGGCCACTATGTATCATTACTAGGCACACTTCGTCCTCCTCTAAGTCCATGGCTTCAGCCAAATTCTCTGTTTGCAGTGGTGCCTTCCATCTTATGCGTGGGTGAAAGACGTTGCTTTTCAGTGGCCTGAGCTTTCCCATACTTTCCCATACTTTCCCATACTTTCTCGTCTCCCACTGACACCATCCTGCCCTCGTCCTCATCTTCTACTTTTCCCTCCTCATCAGACTCTTCGATACTCTCGTACGGACTGTCACACTCGCAGTCATTGCTTTCATCGCGGACCTCTTTTGATGTATGTTTTTTTTTTGGTTTTTTTGGTGTCCACTCCTTTCGTGTTCCGCGTTCCACAAGAAACCCAGCTTGCGGAGGGAAGGCACGGTGGTGTAGGAGGGGCGACTGCGGGTCTAACACTAAGTTTCCCTTCAGATTTCCCTTCAACTGGGACTGGAACATGCCTGACGCTCACGACATTGGCATTAACTATGTTGCACCCTCACTTTACTTGAGAGCGGGTGTTGGCCGTGACCCCCGTCCTCATGTTGAACCCGGTCACTGAACACCGGTCAGACGCCGGTTCAGTAGGTTCAGTAAGTTCCGATTATTATTTTTTTTGGCTAGATGACTCACACGCAGGCAGTGCAGCGCAGGCAGCGCAGGCAGCACGGCTCTTACCTTTCCTTCCTTCCTGTTTTTTTTTTTTTTCCTGGGGTCTCCCAATGTCAAAACATTTCTTCGCCGGGACAAAAGATCCAGGATACAGCAGCCCACAGACCCCACGGACCACCAGGGAACACAGGAAACACTCTGTCCACTCCGCTCCGCTTCGCGCAGCAAGGGGTTTTAGAGACTGGCTCCTCCTTCACGAATGGCAATGGCAAACAGACTGCCAAACACAGGAAACATTCTGTCCGCTCCGCTTCGTGCAGCGAGGGGTTTTAGAGACTGGCTCCTCCTTCACGAATGACATTAATTCACAAACTGATAGTTTTTTTGCCTCTCAACACGTGTTTCCCCACGTCTTATGCTCGTGGTTCATCAGTAGAGATGCTAAGTTCCTTATTGAGTAAACATATCTCTGATTAATAATTCCTCTTTCGTTTTGTCTCTCTCATTTTTATGAGTTCTTTTATTAGTAAATTTCTTTTATTTTTACTTGGTAAGATTGCCTTTCCGCCATAGTCCGCGCTAGTCTCTCCTGATGAACCACGAGCATAAGACGTGGGGAAACACGTGTTGAGAGGCAAAAAAACTATCAGTTTGTGAATTAATGTTTGGAAAAAAGGATATTTCTATGCTACTAATGCAAAAAATAAATATTACTTAAAAAGTGAAATTGCTGGTGTGACGGATTTATTATTTTGCCTGAAGCGCATTCCACATAAGTGTTTTCCAAAAAGAAAATTTGAATAAATATTGTAGCAGCCGCAATACTCACTTAAGGGTGCAGCATCCAGGCAAACAACAGTTTATTATTTGCACTTAGAAATCACCTAAAGAGGAAGTAAAAGCCGAAAAGGACTGCAAAATGTTAAACAAAATGCAAATAGACATGCATGCATTCTTGTTTGGGAAAACTGACTAGCCGGGAAAGAAAGTATCGGTTGGCAGAAAGAACAGCTGAAACCACATGGGAACGGCTATTTGGATCTGAAATAGAATGAAGAGCATGAGCCCAGGGTTTTGAGCTTGGAAATTGTTAAGTGAATGGCTTTGTCGGCCACATGGCACTGTCAATCTAGGGGTAGTAGCTACATTTGTAACAGGGTGACTGGGAGCAGAAATGACTGTGGGCCTATGAGAAGGTTAAGGGATTAGCAGGAAAACGATTATAATGGAAACGGAGGCCAGTTGAATTTAACTGGTTGTAGCGCACAATGAAAAGGCGAGAAAATGCTGTGATGAGTCAGAAATTAGTCAGACACAAAGTTACCGTATGTTTGGTTAAATACTTTTATTAATCCAAAAAAGGGGTTGGGAAGAGGCCTCTCTGACGCTGTTCTAACAGGAATTTCCCTATCTAAAAAACAAGGAACTGCCTGTTAGGATGTCAAAATCAAAACGGTCTTTGTGTCCAAATGTTCTCTATTAACCCCCACACTACAAACCAAACTATAAGGTGAAAAGGGAAATGTCTTTAACCTGGTGATTGCAAAAATAATTCTTAAAGGAAAATAGAACAACTCCAACATAAAAGTTCTGCAAGGTAAAAGAGCCCTTGGTTCCAGAGGGCGATTCCCTTCCCCTGGATTCTTCCTCAATGCCAACAACTCTTGATCTAACACTGTCTTTCTTTGTCCACAACAATCCTTTTAGTTACAAAGCCGTTTAGCCTTGCAGTTCCTTCTTTCAACAGTTACATCTTGTTGAGCAAACGCAATTGTATATCCTTTCTTGGGGCATCTTGACGATTTGCAACTGCCTGGTATACTCCCCTGCCAGAAATTCTTATGCACTTGTCACTGCATGGTTTACTCGCCTGCCAGGACTTATTCACAGGCAACAGTTCCTCTTTTGCTTCCACCATCGCATGTATCTCCTTTGGAATTGCACACCTGGTTGATTCAACATTGGGTTCCACCCATATTTGCCTTTTTGCTTTGCAATCAGTCTCGTTGATGCCTCTGTTTCTACAGCTTTAATGTTTAAAGTTTGTATTTGGTGTGGTGGCTGAAACATCAGGGGGTCCCCATTTTGCTTGGGTTGACACACTGTGTTTGGCATCTTCAGTCCTCTTCACGCTTACGTGGCCAAGCTTTACTGCCTCCTTTCCAATCTGGACTGCTTTCAATTAGTTCTGGTTTCTCTTGCGGCTTCGCTTCAGCACACCTGTCTTGGTTCAGGTACTGGTAGGTGAAACATTGCTTTCGAAGGGATTGTGTCCTCCGACGTATTCCTTATCTTAGATATATATCCTTCCAGCTCTGCTGGCCTCGGAAAATTTTTTCAGTAGAGGGCGCTGCGCGTCGACGTCCCTCGAGTCGATGTCCCTCGACAGCCGCCGTATTGACGCTCGACGTCATCCTGCCTATAAAGGCCGCGCGCAGCGTCCGTTGTTCAGTTCCGTTTTTCCGCGCTTCGTTGTGCCTCGGAACACCGTTGCTCAGTTCTCGTCAAGATAACGTATATAATAACTAACTATTTACCTCGATATCGATGGCATCCTCCTCCGACCCGACGACCCCTCGGTCCGGTTTCAAAAAGTGCCGAGACTGCGGGAAGAAAATGTCGTTGACGGACCCTCACAGGGTCTGTTTGTGGTGTCTGGGAATCACGCACCAGAGTTCGGAGTGTGAGGAATGCCTTTCCATGACGGCGAAAGCCTTGAAGGAGCGTAGGGGGAAGCTCGAGAGAGGTAGGTCAACTTTAACTTCCTCGAAAGCTTCTTCGGTAGAGTCGAGACGTTCGTCTCCTCACCATAAAAAACACTCTCGATCTAGATCACGAAGTGGCTCCCACCACTCGTCGACATCGAGACACTCGAAGAAGAGACGTAGGAGATCCCCTTCGTCATCTTCGTCGAGTTCTCCTGAGAGAGTTCATTGCCCCACAAAACGCAGCTCGCAAGCTGAGTGGGAGGAATTCAGGAAAAAGATGCTAAGCGTCTTCGAGAAAGCGGCCTCGTCCCCCTCGAAGACAGCTGAGGGTGATACCCCGGGTAAAAAACCCAAAAAATCTAAACGCCGCGAGTCGCAGTACCCGGCGGAAAAGTCAACCCGAAAGCGCCTCGAGCCATCGGGAGATAAAGCATCATCGACGCCATCGTCGAAAACTCCTTCGAAACAGAGGTCGGCGCCATCGACGCCGTTGTCGAAGGATTCATCGGCGCATCAGTCGATCGAGTCGACGCCGACGTCGACGCCGATATCGACGCCGGTGAAGGAAAGAACCACGGCTACTCCACAGCCAACGGTTAGACAAAAGACCTCCGACTCGACGCCGAGAACGTCGACGTCGTTCTCGAGCAGGACTCCGATCCTTTCGAGTTCTTCGAGGCCTAGTACACATTTCTCGACGCTTTTCACGGCGCCTTCGAGTACTTTCACGTCGGTGTCGACGACATCGACGTTTTCAAGGCCTGTGATGATGGCTCCTTCTGCATTGGAAATGGGGTTTATACCATTCCAAAAACCAATGTATCCCCCTTTAACCTCGATTTTTGAGGAAAGGGAGGATTCAGACCAAGATATTGATTTACAGAGGACCACATCACCAGAGCCAGAGACTTTCGCCTCTGAGGAAGGAAGATTAAAAAATCTTCAGGATGCACTTCAGGAAGCTAGTGGCTTGGACACTTCTCCTGAAGCAGAATTTATCAAACCAGACCCAGGAGAACATGCGGAGACTCCATATAGAGCTCTGATGTCTAGAATCATAGAATTTATGGGTTGGTCTGCACCTTCTCCTGCCTTTCAGCAGGATGACCTCACTGACATACTGGACAAGGGCCCACAGGAGGATCCTGTGGTTCCATTTCACTCTGCTCTACAGAGAAGGATTTTGACAAACTGGGAAACGCCAGAAATTATCCCGGCAGTAAATAAAAAACTGTCAACAAAATACAGGGTGGCTAGTTCTGACCCTGAATATTTGTCAAAACACCCTACTCCTGAGAGCTTGGTTGTACAGGCTGCAACCTCATCAGGCAGCACATCTGCATACCCCACTGCTCCGCAGGATAGGGATGACAAAAAGTATGATGCCATGGCTAAGAAGGTTTTTTCTGCCTGTAGCATGGCGTTAAAGTCTATTAACGCGACCTGTACGCTCGCTAGGTTCAGCCACACCCTTTGGGAGTGCGCTTCATCAGCGGCTGACTGCCTCCAAGAAGGAGAGGAAAGGGACGCATTTTTAAACATCATCAGGGATGGTAAAGATGCGATGTGCGAGACCCTACAAACTGGCCTAGATTCTGCTGACAGTATCAGCAGGGCCATGGCGGCAAGTACCACAATCCGCAGGCATGCGTGGTTGAGAAAGTCTGGTTTTGCCTCTGACGTGCAGACCAGGCTTTTGAATATGCCCTTTGACGGTTCTACCCTCTTTGGAAAGAAGGCGGATGACAGTTTGGAGAAACTGCAAACGTCCAAGGCAGCAGCCAAGTCATTGGGAGCTGCTATCCGTCAGAATACCTTTCGTCCTTCGGGATCATCGTGGAGAGGACGGTCCTTTCGTTACTATTCCTCATATGGAAGGGGCAGGGGACGACCGGCTCAAAGAGGCCAAGGAAGATTTACCCGTGGTGGACGGGGTAGGGGAAAGAAAGCCGCACCCGCAGGAGCAGGAGCCACTTTACCTTCGGCAACTGCATCAGCCGCTTCAAAACCACTCTGAGGTCTCCCCTCACAGAACACCAGTAGGGGGCAGGTTAACTCACCATCTGACGGAATGGCAGGCTATTACGTCAGATGCTTGGGCTCTGGAGACAGTGGCCCAAGGTTACTGCCTGCCCTTCCTACATATCCCTCAGAGTCATCCACCGGGGAACAACCCTTTGAAGCTTCCAGATCCGCTCCTCTTGCAGGAGGTTTTAGACCTGCTAGAGAAAGGTGCCATAGAACTGGTACCTGTAGCGGAAAGGAACAAGGGTTGGTACTCCCCCTACTTCATAATACCGAAGAAGGACGGAGGACTGAGACCCATCTTAGACTTACGGGAATTGAACAAATTCCTCCGAAAGGACAAGTTCAAGATGGTGACTCTCTCTCAGATCCTTCAGGCCCTCCAGCTTCAGGACTGGTTGGTATCTCTAGACCTCCAGGACGCTTATTTCCATGTGCCGATCCATCCCAGGCACAGGAGATACCTGAGGTTCGCAATTGGCAGCTCTCATTATCAATTTCGAGTTCTGCCATTTGGGCTAACCTCCGCCCCGAGGGTCTTTACCAAGCTAATGTCGGTTGTGGCTGCAAGTCTAAGGAGGGAAGGGATTCATGTCTACCCTTACCTAGACGATTGGTTGATCAGAGCTGTATCTTCGGAACAGGCTCAGAGACAACTAGATTATGTTTGCCACTTCCTTCACAAGCTGGGCTTCTCCCTCAATTTAAAGAAGTCACAGATGATACCATCACAGAGACTCCAATTCATTGGAGCAGTCCTGGACACTTCCCTGGGAAAAGCCTTGCCACCAGAGGTGAGGGCTCGAGATATTCTGCAGATGGTCATCAGATTTCAGAATGCCCAATATCTCCCAGCCTACGACTTTCTGAGGTTGCTAGGCCTCATGGCATCCTGCATATTCCTCGTGCCGGAGGCTCGCCTGAGAATGAGATCCCTCCAGTGGGCACTGAGAACTCAGTGGTCACAGTTCTCAGGAAGGATGACAGATCTCCTTCGGATCCCGGTCAAAGTAGCCCGAGACCTTCAGTGGTGGGCCTGTCGGGAGAACATCCTGAAAGGAGAAATGTTTTGGCAACCATGGCCGGAGATAACAGTAGTCACGGATGCCTCACTCACGGGGTGGGGAGCTCACGCCAACGACTTGACCATCAGCGGTCGTTGGTCTCCATCGGAGTCCAGACTACATATCAACCTGTTGGAGCTGAGAGCCATCAGACTAGCGCTGAAGGCTTTTCTGCCGTCTGTACGGGGAAGAAACGTCCTAATAATGACGGACAATACAGTGGCCATGCACTACCTCAACAAAAGAGGAGGCGTAGGCTCACTACCACTGTGCAGAGAGGCGATGCAGCTCTGGTTTTGGGCAATTCAGGAAGGAATCTCTCTATCGGCAATTCACCTAGCCGGAGAGAAGAACTTGACAGCGGACGCTCTGAGCAGGCAGAGCACAGTCTCTCACGAGTGGGAGATAGCTCAGGAAGTCCTTCAAGAGATCTTCGCCCTTTGGGGAACCCCTCAAGTGGATCTGTTCGCCACCAGTATCAACAGGAAGTGCGACAGATTTTGCTCAAGGGAATTTCCCCCGAGAGGAGCTCTAGGAGATGCGTTCGTAGTGGACTGGGAGTTCCCACTTCTGTACGCGTTCCCTCCGGTCCCTGTCATTCCTCAAATGATCAGGAGGTTGAGAAGGTTTCGGAAGACCATGATCCTAATTGCCCCGGATTGGGCCAGGAGAACGTGGTACCCGGACCTTCTAGACATGTCCATCTGCCCTCCAATTCGACTGCCATACAGAGAGGATCTTCTCTCGCAGAAGGAAGGTCAGGTTCTCCATCCAGCCATCAAGACCCTCAACCTTCACGCTTGGTGTCTGAAAGGTTGAGGTACAAGGATTGGGACCTTCCGGATGATGTTATGGAGGTGTTGCTTTCGGCCAGAAGGCCGGCAACTAAAACTCTATACCGCTGCCGTTGGAACAAATTTTGCAGCTGGTGCAGAGAAAAGAATATTGAACCCTTTTCTTGTGGTACACCTATGGTGTTGTCATTCTTACTTTACCTGGCTAATTCAGGCCTACAGGTTGGCACAATTAAGGGCTATCTCGCAGCGCTATCAATCTTTAAGCGCACTGCAGAGGAGCCTTCATACTTCAAAATTCCATTGGTAATACAATACCTAAAAGGATTAACTAATGTTTATCCCCCGAAACCTTTTCAAGTTCCCTTATGGGATTTAAACCTAATTTTAAACTTCCTAAAGGGTGCCCCTTTTGAACCACTACACTCTTGTTCATTGAAGCTTCTCACCCTCAAAACTGTTTTGCTAATAGCATTGACATCTGCTAGAAGGGTTAGCGAGTTGCAAGCCTTATCGTGTAAACCTCCACATACAATCTTTTACAAGGACAAAGTTGTTCTTCAGGTGAAGCCTAACTTCCTCCCGAAGGTAGTCTCGGAGTTTCACATCACTCAGAAGATTATATTACCTTCTTTCTACCCTCCTCCTCATCCGGGGAAGGAGGAAGAGAGACTGCACAGGCTGGACCCTAAGCGAGCCTTGAGCTTCTATATCAGCAGATTGGCTAAGATCAGACAAGCAGACCAACTCTTTGTAGGTTATGCAGGACATAAGTTGGGCCTTCCAATAACAAAACAAACCATCTCCAGATGGATTATTTTAGCCATTCTGGAGTGCTACAAATTGGCAGGAAAGGAGCCTCCTCAAAATCTAAGGGCTCATTCTACCAGGGGTATCGCAACATCCTCAGCCCTTCAAAGAGGGGTGCCAATTCGAGATATATGTGCGGCTGCCACATGGTCGTCCGCACATACATTTACCAAATTCTATAGCCTGGATTCCTCCTCTAGTCAAGAAACTAGATTCGGCAAGGCTGTGTTACACTCTGTCCATTCTGGAAGGGTAACATAACTTTTATTACTCCCGCCTCCAGTCACAATACCACTGCTATGGGAGTCTATCTAAGATAAGGAATACGTCGGAGGACACAATCCCTTCGAAGAACTAGTTACTCTTACCTTGTAACGTTCTTTCGATGGGATGTTCCTCCGACGTATTCCTTATCGACCCTCCCATCCATCCCCGCAGTATGACTTCCTGTGGGTTTGCAGCCTATGCTCCTTCAAGGTGATTAGTCTAATCCAAAAACATTACTGGGGACTACAAAACGGAACTGAGCAACGGACGCTGCGCGCGGCCTTTATAGGCAGGATGACGTCGAGCGTCAATACGGCGGCTGTCGAGGGACATCGACTCGAGGGACGTCGACGCGCAGCGCCCTCTACTGAAAAAATTTTCCGAGGCCAGCAGAGCTGGAAGGATATATATCTAAGATAAGGAATACGTCGGAGGAACATCCCATCGAAAGAACGTTACAAGGTAAGAGTAACTAGTTCTTCTCTGGTTGACGACCGCCCAGTAATCTTCTCTTGGCGTGTCTGTGGCACATCTTGCCCGTGCAGTGTAACTCTGTCTACTTGTTGGTGAGCCCCTTGCCTCCGACACATCGGTTTGTGCTTTCCAGTCCCACAAGCCTCGCAAAGAGGTGCAACAACTTCTCCCAAACAGCAGCTGCCTCTTGTAGTTGGTTGTCGATCTTTAAATGTCCCAGACACAGGTGCATTCTGAAAACAACTAGTGCGCTCATTGAACTTGAGGCTCCTTCTGCTCTGCATCGTTCCCTTCTTCCTCCCCATCCCAGTACTTGGTTAATTGTGGGAGATGTAGTCCATAGAAGGTTTAACTGGTGGCCTCGGAGGAGGCCTCGGAGCGGCCTCCTCCCGCTCTGCCTCCGGGCCCACCCTGCGGGATCCTTCCCGTCCTGCTGCCATCTTGGACGCCGGTCTTCCCCCCCCCCCCCACTGACACTGTGCACCTCACCGGCGGCAATCCCTGTACCCTCTGCTTGCCCTGTGCAGCCCCCGAACTCCCTCTCCTGGATCCAGGTCTGAGCGTTGCTGCAGCGGTCCACGGGGACATCGTTGCACCGTTGCCCGATTCCTCTGTGCACCAGAGTCCCGGTGGGCACAGTGATCCGTGGTCCGACCTGATTAGAATCGGTTCGGGCCTCGGAGCGGCCTCCTCCTGCTCTGCCTCCGGGCCGACCCTGCAGGATCCTTCCCGCCCTACAGCCATCTTGGTCGCCGGTCTTCCCCCTGCTGACACTGTGCACTTCGCCGGCGGCAATCTCTGCTCCCTCTCCTAGATCCGGGTCTGAGCGCTGCTGTATCGGTCCACGGGGGCAACGTTGCTCCGGCCTCGAGGTCTCTCCTGCTGCCGGACACTACGCGGCCCTTGGTGCCCGCCCTCAATGCACCTGAGCTGGACCTCCTATTCTGCACACGGGGTCCTGGTGGGCCCGGAGGACCGGGCCCGTATTGTTTGATGTTGATTTGGCCTCTGTGCGGCCCCCTCCTGCCCTATAGTCGGGTCTGCACTGCGGGATCCCCCCTTATCCACATTGGGTCCCGGGGTTCCTGCTCTACTGTTTATGCCCCTCTGTACTACACAGGGCCCGACCTTGCCTGGACTGATCTGTCTCTACTCTGCGCCCTCACAGCACTCCGCTCATCTCCCAACCCCATCTCTACTCTGTGGAGTTCCATGCCCAGATCAGACTTCGGATCCTCTAGGTCCTCCACCTTCTGTGTCTGGTCTGTGTCAGGGCTGCACTGAGAGTCCCCTCCATTGTTCTGAGACTGTCCGCCCCCTCCACGGACCACTTCTCCATTACGTAGTACCCTTGCTTGCCTCCATCTACTCCTGATACCAGCTTTAATTCCTCTTGGGTGTCTACCTTCCCATCTATTGTCCTTTGTCCCCTGCGTTGGGGTAGCGCTCTTCACTCTACTCTAACTCTACCACTTACTGTGTTCAGCTGGTCTTCCCAGCCACCACTTTGTGTACCCACTCCTTATGACTTTCTGAGCCCCTCCTGGTCATCCCTCTGAACTAGTTCTGTAACCCTGGTATCCTGTTTGCTCTCACTCAGGCGGAACGGTCTGTTTCGCTATTCACTTTCTTGCCTTAAGTGCCAGTTCTCTTCCATCCATGACCTAGAGTCCCTACTCCCTCTGACCTTATTGCCTTCTGCCGGTCATCCTTCAGTACTGAGCCCCTGACCTCCTTCCTACAATTCGGAACTACCTCCTCGCTTTCCTGCCTCAAGCACCTGGACTTCTCCTACTGCAGTCTGAATCTCTACTGTGTCTCCTACCACTGTCTCAAGTCCACCTTGGACGCCATCTCCAATTAGACTCCTCTAACCGAATCCCCAGTACCTGCTTCCACTGATCCTATGTGATCCGACATATCTTCCTTCCAACTCACCCTCCCCCCCTCTCCCATCCCTTGCCCCTCCTCCTCCCCCTTCTACTCTCCTCCTTCCTCCTTATGCCTTGGCCCCTTCACTATCCTCTCCCCCACTCCCCCAGCCATCCCTCTTCCCCCTCTCACCGTCCTTACCTTCTCTACCCCCCCCCACTGCAAAACATGCTGCACTCATGAACATTGCTCTTTGGAACGCCAGATCCATCTGTAAAAAAGCCGCTGCTACCCTAGATCTATTCTTCCGTCTTAACCTCCATTTCCTCTGCCTCACTGAAACCTAGATTCCTCCTCATAACACCTCTGTCCCCGCTTCCCTCACGACCTCCTCTTCCTCTTTCCTCCATATCCCCCGCCCCTCTGGCCGTGGTGGTGGTGTCGGTCTCCTGTACCACTCGAAATTCATCTCCTCCTCTTCATCTCCAACTCTCCCCTCTTTCCCTTCCTTTGAATTCCTCTACAAGTCTCTCTCCTCTCCCCATCCTATTTCCTTCCTGATCATCTATCGTCCCCCTGGACCTCTCTCCTCCTTCTTTGAAGACCTTGATCAACTCCTCTCACTTATTTCTCCCTCCCCCTCTCCTCTTACTGTACTTGCCGACTTTAATATTCATCTTCCTTCCTCCCCCAATCTTCCCCCCTCCTCTCCATCCTTGATTCCTGTTAAGACGGATTTCTGAACTCTGTCCTGCAGGCGCAGAGGTTCAGAAGGCCAACCTAATTACTTGGAACAGGGTAACCTCTGGAAAAGCCAGACCAATCAGGGTAGCGATCGCGGCGGTCAAGACTAGGTCTCAAGAGGAGTGAGGGTGACTGAAAGCCCGCAAGGAGCACACAAAGCAAGGACACTTACAAATGACTCCAAACAGGTGTTATATTAAAAATATATACACATTTATTCCAAGGCCTTTGCAACAATGACCGTAGCGAGAAATCACAATAAAACTCTAGTAAACCAACACATACCATACCAAACAAATACAATATATATACAAATACAAACGAGTCTAAAGAGTTAGACGCACGAAATGTGTAGTCCACCTAGAAGGGGAGGAAAACCGGCAGTGCGAAATAATAATTAGACCCAGTCCGCCTTCAGAGGCACCTAACTAAAAGGAAGTCCAAGCCTTACGAAGAGTGAAGCCTTGTGCTCAAAAGTACCTGCACACGCTGGTGCCAACGGGCAAAAAGGGGAGTCTCTTCGAGGGAATCAGGCAGTTCAGTTCGGTGAACAAATGAAGATGAACAGAGCTCCGCGACTCAAGCGCAGCCTCCACCGTGGGCAGAAGCAGAGCGCGAGTACGGAAAGGCGTGCTGTTTGACACAGCGGGGAAAAGCTATGGGCACCCGCAGGAGGGCGACCAGTTCCTAGCTATGCTACTCACCGGTCCCCAATGCAAGCAGACCCAGGCTTCTCCGCGTCAGTTTCAGTGCTGGCAGGTTCAGGGGAGCAGGGGACGTCTCGTCGTCATGTAGATTCTGCAGCAGCAGAGTTGAGTTGAGGGCGTCCCAAACGCAGTGAACCCGCACAGTTTGTTACCACAGCAGGGCAACGGAGCGGCCGTGTGTATCTCAGCCAAATGTACACTACTCACTTCAGACCTGGGAATGGCAAGTGTACGAATCGTGTGAGAGTGACAAGGACGCGAAATACAACACAACCTGGCGGCGGTTACAGAGCAAGACTCCTGGGTAGGCTGGTCAGTCTGCTGGATGGCCCAGAGACACTTCCGAAGGCTTACGGCAGGAGATGGTGAAGATGCCGAGAATAGCTGTCCCCGCTATTCCAAGGCTCGAAGTACCAGTACAGGCCTTCTGGTTCGATCAGAGGTAGAAAGGATTTCACAAGGCGACAGCAGTGCAGAGGAGCAGTCCTTCAGCGGGTCACCAGCGATTCCTTGGTTCAGCCTCGTGGTTGCAGGATACTTGGCTCCTGTATCCCTTTGTTCGTGAGAACTCAGGAGATCGACATGGTACTGGCGTTTCCAGCCCCCTCTTATCCACGGTTCCCTTCGCGCCAAAACGGAGGGGACCCAATGGGAGATCCGCTCATCAAACACTCACACCATACGTGGACCTATCACGGACCACGGTGGTCCCAGGCATTCATACCACACTAGACTCTCTGGCACCCAGGATGTGTATTGGGACCAGACATCCCCGCCCACATCCTGGAGGCACACACAAGGCCTGTAGAAGCCCGCGAAAGCATCTGTGTTTCGCGGGAAAGTACATGCCCAAATAAGGAAGGCCCCAGGTCGGCTCGACCTGGGGAAGGTGAAGGGGACAAGACGGTCAGCAGACAGGACAAAGAGCCTCGTGGCCTGGCCATTTTGGGAGCCAGGCCACCATTTTGGCTAAGCGCGAGAAACGCGCTTAAAACGCCAAAAGGAGCTCAAAAACACACGAAACGATCACTGCCTCCATTCCCGTCCGTGATTCACTTGCACCGATTATTTACAATCCAAGCAGAGTATCTAGGGCCTGTAGAAGACTAGAGACCCAAGAGAGCAGTAACTTAGTTTACAGTGCCCTCTTGTGTCATGTTACACGAAAGCTACAACATGATAAAGAAACTACGGAAAACAGCGTTTCCCGGTACTCACTGTCTTAAGGGCATGTCAGTTTCCCCGTAAGAATGGAGCGAAAGCCCAGAGGAGTGCGGCAGAAGGCTGCACTTCTCTGGCAAAGTCTAGATCATGGTGAAAACAACAGCAAAAAGTTTAGGGGTTGCCACATGGAAGGAAAATTACACACAATTAGGAAATCTTTCCTAACAATTCCTACCTCCTCTCCCTGCTTCCTTCATCCCCTACGCACTCCTCTGGTTCCACTCTTGACCTCATCTTTAACTCCTCCTAACCCTCCTCCCCTGTCTCTCCTCTTCCTGTTTAGCTCTCTGATCCTACCTTACTCTCGTTCTCCCTTTCTCCTCTTTCAACCTCCACTAATACTAATCCCTCCCCACCAATCTTCTCACGTCGCGACCTGCGTAATTTCAATCCTACCCTCTTCTCCCACACTTGCTCTTCTTCTCTCCCATCTCACCAAGACTTTGCACTACTTTCTCCCGATGATGCTCTCTCCTCCCTTTCATCTTCTATCACTACTACTCTTAACCAACTCTACCCCCTTTCTCTCTTCCTCCCTACTCAAAAACCTTCTCAACCTTGGCTTACTTCCCATCTCCGCTCTATGCAGCGTCTTCTCAGGCGACTAAAGAGACTTTGGCTCAAAACTGCCTCGCTTTCTAATCAAACCTCTTACTTCTCCTACCATGCACTTTACAATTCTTGTCTTGCGACTGCCAAATCCTCCTACTACTTTAACCTTCTTCAGTCTCAAGCCTCCCATCCTCGTCGGATCTTTCAAACTCTTTCCCGTCTTCTCTCTCCTCCCGCTCCTGATCCCTCATCCAATTCCTCACTTTCTCCCTCTGACTTTGCCAACTACTTTTCCTCTAAAATCATCTATCTCAGGCAAATAATTATCCCCCTCTCTGACTCCTCTTCTCCTCCTTCTTCCATCATGTCTGTCTTCTCATCTGTTTCCCCTTCTGATATCTTCTCCCTTTTATCTAAAGCCCACCCCACGTCCGCCCCATCTGACCCTCTCCCCTCTGTTCTCATCCCTAAGATCTACCCTCTTATTATCCCTTACCTCACCACTTTCTTCAACTCCTGGCTATCCTCATCTACCTTTCCCTCTGTTTTCAAACATGCAACGATTATTCCTATTCTTAAGAAACCCTCTGCAGATCCACTGCTCACTGCTAACTACAGACCCATTTCTCTTCTGCCTTTCCTCTCTAAAATCCTTGAACGCCTTGCCTACTCTCAACTCTCTTCCTTCGTCTCTACTTCCTCTCTCCTTCCTCCTTTTCAATCGGACTTCCATCCTAAACATTCCACTGAAACTGCTCTCACCTCCATTCTCAACTCGCTCCTGTGTGCTCGTCATACTAAGCAATCCTCTATTCTTATCCTCCTTGATCTCTCTGCTGCTTTTGACACTGTCGATCACCCACTCTCTCCTCCTTCGGGTTCAAAGGCCCTGTTCTAAAATGGCTATCCTCCTACCTTTCTGCCCGTTCCTTTACTGTCTCATGGGGAAGCCAGACCTCTCCTTCCTTCCCTCTAATTTACGGTGTTCCTCGAGGCTCTGTACTTGGCCCTTTCCTCTTCTCTCTCTACACCTCTCTAATTGCCCCTGTTATCTCCTCCTTTGGCATTTCCCATCATTTTTATGTGGATGATACTCAACTCTTTCTCTCTTTCTCCTCCTTCACACCTGACATCCATCTTAAACTCTCCTCTTGTCTCACGGCCATCAAGAACTGGATGTCCTCCCGCTTTCTCTCTCTCAACACCGATAAAACCGAAGTCCTTTTCTTCCCCTCTAATACTCTTCCTCCTCCCTCTCCTCCCCCTTTTATCCATTTTCCTCCTTCTGATCTCCCTATCTCCACCCATGCTCACAACCCTAGGCATTCTTTTTGACTCCTCTCTTAACTTCTCGCAACACATCTCACTCACCTCCCGCTCCTGTCGATACCACCCCTATAACATTTGCAAAATCCGTCCCTCCCTCACTTTCCACGCTACTAAACTCCTAGTCCCCTCACTCATCTTTTCCCATCTCTTCTACTGCTCCACTCTTCTCTTCGGACTTCCCTCTTCTCATCTTGCCCGTCTTAAATCCATTTACCACTCTGCTATTCGTACCCTTTGTCTCCTTACCCCCCGTGATTCTATCTCCTCTTTGCTCTCTCACCTTGGCTGGCTACCTTTCCACCTACAACTAAAATTCCACTTTCGAAGGGATTGTGTCCTCCGACGTATTCCTTATCTTTGATATACGTTTCCAGCTTGCTGGCCTCGGAATTTTTTTCTCTGTAGAGGGCGCTGCGCGTTGACGTCCGCCGAGTTGATGTCCCTCGACGGCCACCGTATCGGTTCCGACGTCACCATGCCCATAAATAGACACCCGCTGCGTCTGTTGCTCAGTTCCGTTTTTCCGTGCTTCGTGGGGCCTCGGAACGTCGTTGCTCAGTTCAGTCAGGTTTATCTAAATCTATTTTGAGGAATATTCCTTATAGTTCTCGATGGCTTCTTCATCAGAACCGACGACGCCGCGTTCCGGCTTCAAGAAATGTCGAGACTGCGGTAAAAAAATGTCAATAACGGATCCACACAGGGTCTGTTTATGGTGCTTGGGGTCCGAGCACCATTGTTCGGAGTGTGAGGACTGCATGTCCATGACGGCGAAAGCCCTGAAGGAGCGAAAGGGAAAGCTCGAGAGAGGTAAGTCAACCAAAACCTCCTCAAAGGTTTTGTCGGCCAAGTCGAGGCATTCGTCTCCTCGCCGTCGAAAACACTCCCATTCTAGATCTCGAAGCAGCTCCCACCATTCGTCGAGATCTAGACACTCAAAAAGACGTCGAAGGTCCCATTCCTTGTCGTCTTCGGTGTCCCCAGAAAGAGTTTCCTGTCCCACCAAACACAGTTCTCAAACCGAGTGGGAGGAATTCAGAAAGAAAATGTTAAGCGTCTTCGAGAACGCGGCCTCGACCCCCTCGAAGAGAGCTGAGGGTGATACCCCGGGTGAAAAACCCAAAAAATCAAAACGCAGCGAGTCGCAGCACCCGGCGAAACATTCCACCCGAGAGCGCCATGAGCCATCGGGTAAGAAGGCACCGTCTTCGACGCCGTCGTCGAGGGTTCCTTCGACGCCGTCGTCGAAGATTCGCTCGACGCACGGGTCGGCGCCATCGACGCCGTTGTCGAAGGGTTCCTTGACGCATTGGTCGATCGGCTCGACGCCGATGAAAGAGAAGACCAAGGCTCCACAGCCAACGGTGTTTTCAAGGGCCTCCGGCACGACGCCAAGACAGTCGTCGATGCCCTCGAGTAGGATCCCGATCCTCTCAAATTCTTCGAGGCCCCTTCCAGTTTTTTCGAACGCCATTTTCGGCGCCTTCGAGGCCGGTTACATCGGCGTCGATGACTTCGACATTTTCTCGTCCAATAACGACGAGTATGGCTCCTTCAGCCCTAGAGATGGGCTTTACTCCATTTCAGAGATCAGAATACCCTGGTCTCTCTTCAATTTATGAAGAAAGAGAAGACTCTGACCAAGAAACTTTTGGTTTACAGAGATCCTCACTGCCTGCTGCAGAGGATTTCACCTCTGAAGAAAGGAGGCTGAAGGAACTACAGGACTCACTTAATGAGGCCAGTGGACTTGACACTTCCCCAGAATTGGAATTTGTAAAGCTAGACCCAGGGGAACATGCCGAAACACCATATAGAACCCTGATGGCAAGAATAATTTAATTTATGGGTTGGTCTGCGCCTTCACCTGTTTTCCAACAGGATGATCTAACGGATATATTGGACAAAGGCCCACAGGAGGACCCGGTGGTCCCCTTCCATGCAGCCCTGCAAAGAAAAATTGCATCCAATTGGGAGACTCCCGAAGTCATCCCAGCAGTCAATAAAAGACTGTCAACAAAGTATAGGGTAGCGGCTGCTGACCCTGAATACCTGTCAAAACACCCGACCCCAGGGAGCCTGGTGGTTCAAGCGGCAACTTCATCCAGCAGTAGGACTGCTTACCCTACTGTCCCACAGGACAGGGATGACAAGAGGTACGACTCTATGGCAAAGAAAGTCTTCTCTGCCTGTAGTATGGCGTTGAAGTCCAACAACGCCACCTGTACGCTCGCCAGGTTCAGTCACACATTATGGGAGTGTGCTTCATCAGCGGCTGACTGCATACCCGATGGAGAGGAGATTCAAGATGGCAAAGATGCATTCAAGATGGCAAAGATGCCATGTGCGAGTCTCTTCAAACTGGCATCGATTACGCTGACAGTATCAGCAGGGCCATGGTGGCTAGTACAACAATCCGCAGGCATGCGTGGTTGCGGAAGTCTGGCTTTGCTCCAGATGTACAGGCCAGACTTTTGAATATGCCCTTAGACGGCTCTTCGTTATTCGGAAAAAAAGGCTGATGACAGTCTGGAAAAGTTACAGACTTCTACAGCAGCAGCAAAATACTTAGGAGCTGCTATCCACCAAACTCCTTTTCGCCCCTCAGGAACCTCTGGGAGAGGAAAGTCTTTTCGGTATTATTATTCCGCATTCGGAAAAGGCAGAGGACAGCCGGCGCAAAGAGGCCAAAGAAGATCCACCCGAGGTGGACGGGTCAAAGGTACTAAGACCGCAGCAGCAGCAGGTGCCTCTTTACCCTCGGCATCTGCATCAGCCGCCCCCAAACCACTCTGAGGCCTTTGCACACAAGACACCTGTAGGGGGCAGGTTAACTCACCATCTGACGGAATGGCAGGCTATAACGTCAGATGCTTGGGCGTTGGAGACAGTTGCCCCAGGTTACTGCCTACCCTTTCTACACATCCCTCAGAGTCATCCACCGGGGAACAGCTCCCGAAAAGTTCCAGATCCGTTCCTCTTGCAGGACATTTTGGACCTGCTAGAGAAAGGTGCCATAGAACCGGTACCTGTAGCGGACAGGAACAAGGGCTGGTACTCCCCCTACTTTCTCATACCAAAGAAGGACGGAGGACTGAGACCCATCCTGGACTTAAGAGAATTGAACAAGTTCCTCAGGAAGGACAAGTTCAAGATGGTAACTCTCTCTCAGATCCTTCAGGCCCTCCAGCTCCAGGACTGGCTGGTATCTCTGGACCTTCAGGATGCTCATTTCCATGTGCCAATCCATCTCAAGCACAGGAAATACCTGAGGTTCGCAATTGGCAACTCTCATTATCAATTTCGAGTTCTGCCATTTGGGCTGACCTCCGCCCCGAGGGTCTTCACCAAACTGATGTCGGTAGTGGTGGCGAGTCTAAGGAGGGAAGGGATCCACGTCTATCCCTACCTGGACGATTGGCTGATCAGGTCCGTATCTCCCGGAACAGGCCCGGACCCAGCTAGATTGTGTCTGCCTCTTCCTTCACACACTGGGCTTCTCCCTCAATTTAAAGAAGTCACAGATGATACCATCTCAGAGACTCCAGTTCATTGGAGCGGTCCTGGACACTTCCCTGGAAAGAGCCTCGCCACCAGAGGTGAGGGCTCAAAATATTCTGCAGATGGTCACCAAGTTTCAAAATGCCCAACGTCTCCCAGCCTTCGACTTTTTGAGGTTGCTAGGCCTCATGGCATCCTGCATCTTCCTTGTGCCAGAGGCTCGCCTGAGAATGAGACCTCTTCAGTGGGCACTGAGAAGTCAGTGGTCACAATTCTCAGGGAGAATGTGAGACCTCCTCCGGATTCCGGACAAGTTAGCCCACGACCTTCAGTGGTGGGCCTATTCAGAGAACATCTTGAAAGGAGAACTGTTTTGGCAACCATGGCCGGAGATAACAGTAATCACAGACGCCTCGCTCACAGGGTGGGAAGCCCATGCCAACGACTTGACCATCAGCGGTCGTTGGTCTCCATCGGAGTCCAGACTACATATCAACCTATTAGAGCTGAGACCGATCAGACTAGCGCTGAAAGCTTTCCTGCCATCAGTACAGGGGAGAAATGTCCTGATAATGACGGACAACACGGTGGCCATGCACTACCTCAACAAAAGAGGAGGCGTAGGATCACTACCACTCTACAGAGAGGCAATGCAGCTTTGGTTTTGGGCAATTCGGGAAGGAATCTCTCTATCGGCAGTCCATCTAGCCGGAGAGATGAATTTGACAGCGGACCCTCTGAGCAGGCAGAGCACAGTCTCCCACGAATGGGAGCTAGCTCAGGAAGTCCTTCAAGAGATCTTCACCCTTTGGGGAACCCCTCAGGTGGATCTGTTCGCCACAAGCACCAACAGGAAGTGCAATCTGTTCTGTTCAAGGGAATTTCCCCTGAGAGGAGCTCTGAGACGCGTTCGTAGTGGACTGGGAGTTTCCACGCCTCTATGCGTTTCCACCAGTCCCTGTTATTCCTCAAATGATCAGGAGGTTGAGAAGATTCTGGAAAACCATGATTCTCCAGCATGGGGTCTGGCATGGATTCACATGCTCATGAATATTCCCCGTCGTCAGGCTGGGAATCCTCGGTAAAGAAAAAACCAGTATCAGTTTAGTTTCTGATCTGTCTTTCGTAGTAGCAACCAATCGGTGATCTCTGCGTCATACTGACCACAGCCAATGACTGCCCTCTACCTAAGCCCCGCCTCTGGCAGCCATCTTCAGATTTTTACCGCACGTTCAAGTGTTGGGATCCTCGTGCTATTGCTCTCGAGCGTTAGTGCCATTTTTTCACGTTTTTTTCTCAAAAACTTCGATTTTTTTCGGTCAAAAGAGCCTCAAGCTCCATCGTTTCTTCATCCGATCAACGGGGACCCGTGTCGGATTTGTCTACGCCCCTCAAGGGTGAAGATTTCGTCGAGCCACGCTTTTGGAGGACTCCAGAAGTTTCTCAGGCCCATCTCGGACATGGCCCAGGAGAAGGGAAGCTCGACACCCGGAAAGCTGTTCAGGGTCTGCCCTGGATGCCAGCTTCAGAATGTCTTTAAGGAGGACGAACACTCCTTCTGTCTTTACTGCCTACATGAGGACAAGACGCACGTGGAGAAGGACTGTGCGTTTTGCGGCAATATGTCGGAGCGGACCATGAAGGACCGCCATCAACGTCTCGCCAACTGGCTGGAAGGGAAGAGCCCATCAGGCGAGAAGAAGAAGAAGAAATCCGAGCGGTCTTCTAAGACCTTTGAGGACGCCCCGGCGACGGGGGTCCAACACAAGGCCAAGCACCGCGAGTCCGCTGGCACTGGGAGCGCCGAACGGTCGGGCTCTACGGGCGCCAGGCAGGGCGCATCCTCCCCGGCACCATCAACCACGAGCCAACGCTCTGGTTCGGGTAAGAGGAAGGCCGGGCACCAGGCGAAGCTCCTGGAGAGGCCCCGGTCGAGCTCGAAGGCCCCATCGGAGGGAGAGCGAGGCAGTGACCCTCCCCCCAAGGAGAAGGCGGTGAGCGCACCTAAGGTGGTGAAAGCCTTAATCCATCCTGCCAAGGCCTCTATCGAGACAGTCGCGGCGGCCCTGGCTCAGCCTGTGGAGGCTACACCAGTGGTGGCGACCTCGGGGCTCAGAGTCTCCCTGCCACCGCGGAGGGAGTCCTCTTTTATGCCCATCGACAGGACCCCCGTGAAACCTCCGACGGAGAAGAAAAAGGGGGGGCAGGAGGTCGTTGTGGATTCGGCCTCAACCTCTGAGGAAGAGCTGATCGAAGTCTTAAACCACGGCGTTGGCGTGGAAGACGACCAGCCCGTCAGGAGGGACCCCGACGTAGGAGACGCCGATAACGTCGAGGGTGCCGACGGGGCCCCTGACCGCCCGTCGGACTCCCCTCAACCAGTGCCGCAAGACAACTCGGCGGCCATTTTGTTGGCTATACAGTCCTTATGCTCGGAGATAAGGACGAGACTGCCGTTACCAGCAGCGGAGGAACCGCTCCCGACGGGGGACCCGGAGCCAGGCCCTTCTGGGTGCCCTCCCCCTAAGAGAAGAAGGATTCATCCTCCACCTCCTTTTCAGCCATCGCGCCCTGTTCAGCCCTCCTCCCCGTCCACGACTCGTGGGGATGATACGGGGACTGACACGGCCGCGACGGGGACGGACGACGAGGTTTATGACGAGGATCTGCCGTCGTCACCTCCCACCCGAGCTTCCCCGCCCAACGAGATTGGATCGTTTCACTCCATGATCGCCAGGGCATCCGAGCTTTTCCAGCTCTGCCCGGAAGAGAAGAAGAAGGAAGGTTTCCTTTATCAACGGCGCGAGGCCAAGAGGAAGACGGTCCTCTCCGTACCTCTACTGGACGATATTTGGGATGAGGGCCTCGCCCTCCTCAAGAACCCATCCACGACGCCGGCTAGAAGGGATCGGTACGAGAAGTAGTACCGGGTCCCGGACGCGGCCCCCTTGTGACTTCGGGCACAGCCAACCCCGGACTCGGTCGTCTCCACGGCGGCCAGGAAGAAAGCGGGGGGGGGCACGGCCTCTACGTCGACCTCCCTGCCGGACGGCGAGGGAAAGAAATTGGATACGATGGGACGCAGGGTCATCTCGTCTGCAGCGACGATGATTAAGGCGGCCAACGCCTTGGCTATCGTAGCCCGCTACGACAGGGAGTTGTGGTACAAACTAGCCCCCCTGCTGGACTTCCTACCGGACGACAAGAGGGCAGATGCCCTAGGGATCTTGCAGGAAGGAGAGGTGGCGTCGGACCACGCCATTACGATTGCGACGGACATCGCTGCCACTGGATTTCGCCAGTTGGGCAACGGCGTGTGCCTTAGGCGGCGTGGATGGCTCAAGGCTACTGACTTCCGTCAGGACGTGCAGAACAGAGTCTTGGACATGCCGTTCGATGGAAACAACCTGTTTGGGAAAACAGTGGACGATTCCCTTCAAGCCATCAAGGCAGACACGGAGACGGCCCGGGCTCTTGGGGTTCTCCAGCAACGGCGGCCGCCCTTTCGGAGCGGCAGAGGCAAACAGGGTGCCTCCAAAGGTTCCGGCGGCGGATTTTCCACCTACCGTCAAGTGGCCCGTTCGTCGTCGCAGGAAGCTTACAGGGGACGAGGCAAGTCAGGCGGACCCCGCCGTCGTCGCCAAGGAGGTCAAGGCGGCAAAGCCTCGTCGAAGCAGGACTGAACCGGCCGTGGGGTCGGGCCCCCACCGAAGCACCCCGGTGGGAGGCCGGCTGGCGAGCTTCGTCAGCGTGTGGGAGTCCATCTCCACCGACCATTGGGTGCTGGACGCCCTAGCCCAGGGTCACGCGCTCGAGTTTCTAAAGAGGTGCCCGCGCGTCCCCCCTGTGGCCAGGAAAGAACATCACGTCCCTCAACTTCTCTTGGAGGTAAAGGCGATGCTCAAGAAGGGCGCCATCGAGCTCGTCCCAAAGAGGCTTCGGGGCTCCGGAGTTTACTCAAGATACTTCCTCGTGAAGAAGAAGACGGGAGGATGGCGTCCCATCCTGGACCTACGACGACTGAACAAATTCATCAAGGCACAGAGGTTCCGGATGGTCACCCTCCAACACGTCCTGGGTCAGCTGGAGGAGGGCGATTTCCTGTCGTCGTTGGATCCTTCCTTCCGTCCCTCAAGGGCAAGGTGGTGAGGATCTTCACCGACAACACCACCACCATGTTCTACATCAGGAAACAGGGCGGAACCAGGTCCCCAGCCCTGTCCAGGGAGGCGCAGGATCTGTGGCATTGGGCCGTCGCCCAAGGGATGTTTCTGGTGCCGTTTCATCTGGCAGGGATAAAAAACACCATCGCCGACTCACTCAGCAGGGAGCTGCGCTTGTGCCACGAGCGGGAACTACGACAGGATCTAGTGGACCGCCTCTTCCGACGGTGGGGCACACCCCAGATCGATCTGTTCGCGACGGCGCCGAACTCCAAGTGCCGGAGGTTCGCCAGCAGGTTTCCCCAGCCGAGGAGCATGGGCGATGCTTTCTCGTTCCCCTGGGAGGGCCTGTTTCTATACGCGTTCCCTCCATTGCCATTTCTGATCCGGCTCATCAACCAGCTCAAGAGGTCACGGTGCAGGATGATCCTCGTCGCACCTGCGTGGCCGAGGCAGATATGGTTCCTGGACCTTCTGGACTTGTCAGCGTCCCCGTCAATCAAGCTGCCAGTGGACGCGGATCTTCTCTCCAGGGAAGGAGGCGCCATCCTCCATCACGACCCGAAGTCGCTGAACTTGCAGGCCTGGCTCCTGCAGCGTTAGAGTTTGGAGGATACGACATACCGGCCGACTGCAGAGAGGTTCTTGCAAAGGCCAGGGCGTCCTCAACTCTTAAATGCTACGGACACAAATGGAAGAGGTTCTCTGTCTGGTGCCACGCACAGAAGATTAACCCTCTATGGATTATGGCCCCCCAAGTACTGCCGTACCTACTGACGCTGGCCAAAGCTGGATTGGCGCACGCGTCTATCAAGATTCATCTTGCTGCGATCTCCCGATACACCAGAACCACGGGGCGGACGTCTTTGTGGTCTCATCGTCTGGTGAAAGAGTTCATGAAGGGACTGTTCAGATCGTTCCCGCCGGTGAAGGCTCCGGCCCCGGCGTGGGAGCTCAACGTGGTGCTGACCAAGCTCATGGGACCTCCGTTCGAGCCTCTGCACTCGGCTCCGTTGAAGTTCTTGTCGTGGAAAACAGCGTTTCTTGTGGCCATCACCTCCGCATGACGGGTGGGAGAGATTCAGGCCCTTTCCTGCAAGGCCCCGTACTTGACTTTTCACGACACGAGGGTAGTGCTCAGGACGCACCCCTCCTTCATGCCCAAGGTGCCGTGGGACTTCCACCTCAACGAACCCTTGGTGTTGCCTGTTTTCTTCCCGTCGCCTTCGTCGCCGGCTGAAAGGACTTTGCACTCGCTGGATGTGGCTAGAGCGCTGAAGTTCTACGTGGACCGCACGAAGTGTTTTCGGAAGACCTCACAACTCTTTGTGAATTTTGGACCTGTCAATCAGGGGAAGGCTCTCTCGAAGGCTTCCATTTCCAGATGGCTCTCCGGCTGTATCATGTACTGTCATCGGTTGGCAAACCGACCGCTGCCTGGCTGTCCGAGAGCCCATTCCACCAGAGCGATCGCAGCTACCACAGCGTTCCTATCTGGTGTGCCCTTGCTGGACATCTGCAGGGCTGCTACGTGGAGGTCGACGCACACCTTCACGAAATTCTACTGCGTCGATTGGGATTCCAGGGAGGAGTCCAGGGTCGGCCAAGCAGTGCTGCGCAACCTGTTCGCCTAAGGTGAGCCTGGTGAGGAGGTAAGATTTGCTTAATGTTGAGTTTGATGTAATGCTTAATGTTGAGCCTTTGCCACCTCCCGTGGTTGTGCATGTGTGTACTGCTATGTATTCTTTATTCATGAGCATGTGAATCCATGCCAGACCCCATGCTGGAGAAGGAACAAGTTACTTACCTGTAACTGTTGTTCTCCAGCATGGGTCTGGCATGGATTCACATGCGAACCCTCCCGCCTACCCCTCTGCGGCTCTTCACTTGGTCATACTGTCACTTCACGTGCTTCCAAATCTGAAGATGGCTGCCAGAGGCGGGGCTTAGGTAGAGGGCAGTCATTGGCTGTGGTCAGTATGACGCAGAGATCAGTGATTGGTTACTACTACGAAAGACAGATCAGAAACGAAACTGATATGTTTTTTCTTTACCGAGGATTCCCAGCCTGACGACGGGGAATATTCATGAGCATGTGAATCCATGCCAGACCCATGCTGGAGAACAACAGTTACAGATAAGTAACTTGTTCCTTCTAATTGCCCCGGACTGGGCCAGGAGAACGTGGTACCCGGACCTTCTAGATATGTCCATCTGTCCTCCAATCCGTCTTCCACTCAAAGAGAATCTTCTCTCGCAGAAGGGAGGTCAGGTTCTCCATCCAGACATCAGAACCCTCAACCTTCACGGTTGGCTTCTGAAAGGTTGAGGTACAAGGATTGGGATCTCCCTGATGACGTCATGGAGGTGTTGCTTTTGGCCAGAAGACCAGCAACACAGTCTTTATACCGCTGCCGTTGGAACAAGTTTTGCAGCTGGTGTAGGGAAGAGAATATCGACCCTTTTTCATGCGATACACCAACGGTGCTATCGTTTCTACTCTACTTGGCAAACTCAGGCCTTCAAGTTGGCACTGTAAAAGGCTATCTCGCAGCGCTTTCTATCTTCAAGCGCACTGCGGAGGAACCATCATATTTCAAAATTCCTCTAGTGGTACAATTTCTCAAGGGTCTGACTAATGTTTACCCTCAAACCATTCCAGGTTCCATTATGGGACTTAAATTTAGTCTTAAACTTCTTAATGGGCACTCCATTCGAGCCACTTCACTCTTGCGCATTAAGATTTCTCACACTTAAAACTGTCCTACTTGTAGCACTAACATCGGCTAGGAGGGTGAGTGAGCTACAAGCTCTCTCCTATAAACCCCCACATACAATCTTCCACAAGGACAAGGTTGTCCTCCAGGTGAAGTCTAATTTTCTCCCAAAGGTGGTTTCTGAATTCCATATTACTCAGAAAATTATCTTGCCTTCATTCTACCCTCCTCCCCATCCGGGGAAAGAGGAGGAAAGGCTACACAGGCTGGACCCTAGGCGAGCTCTCAGCTTTTACATCAGCAGAATGGCTAGAATCAGGCAAGCAGACCAGCTGTTTGTAGGATACTCGGGTCACAAGTTGGGACTACCCATAACAAAACAAACCATCTCCAGGTGGATTATCTTGGCCACCCTGGAATGTTATGGACTAGCAGGGAAAGAGCCACCTCAAAACCTCAGGGCTCATTCAACCAGGGGTATCGCAGCTTCTTCGGCTCTCCAGAGAGGGGTACCGGTCCGGGACATATGTGCGGCTGCCACATGGTCGTCCGCACATACATTCACAACATTTTACAATCTGGATTCCTCCACTGCTCAAGAGACCAGATTTGGCAAAGCCGTATTACACTCGGTCCATCCCTAAAGGGATATATATAACACTATCACTCCCTCCTCCAATTACATACCACTGCTATGGGAGTCTATCAAAGATAAGGAATACGTCGGAGGACACAATCCCTTCGAAGAACAAGTTACTTTCTTACCTGGTAACGTTCTTTCGATGGGATGTTCCTCCGACGTATTCCTTATCGCCCCTCCCATCCATCCCCGCAGTGATAATTTCCCTTGTGGTTGCAGCTTTCGCTCCTTCAAGGTTACTAACCAATTCAGGCATGTCTTTCTTATACTACAAAACGGAACTGAGCAACGGACGCAGCACGTGTCTATTTATGGGCGATACGATATTTGTTATTTCTGTGTATTTGTTGTTCCAATGTACAGCGCCTTGGTGCAAAGCGCTCTATAAATAAGTAAATCAAATCAAATCAAAACTGATGCTGTTTATTTGAAAAATCACTTTCAATGGTTCCACATGATGAGTCAGTTTTATATGGAACTAATTAGAAATGGAAAACGTAGTCTTGGAGCTTGTACCTTTTAGACCAGGGATGGAAGTTTGGCCTAAAGGGTTTTGGGATAAGGTTCTTCTATTTTCCCTAAAGGGGGTTATGGATGCATCGCAATAGGCCATTAGAGTATTGGTTATCAAGGGGTTTTCTTCATGGGCAAATAGGGGATACCATGTCTCGTCCAATGAAGCCAAGACATGTCCCCGGAGACTGTCTTCTCCCATGTGATCCTCCCTCATATAGCCGCTCCAAGGGTCAGGATCAGGTAGCGGCTGCCATCCCCTGGCCACATGGGAGGAGGTTACTGCCGGGGAATCCGTGATGACTCCATTGGATTCATCATAACGCCAAGAATAAATCTCTAGAATGTCAGAATGCTTGGAGAAACCAGTTGGTGCTCGATCAAAGGAGCTTTTTTGTTAGCTCTCCATAGCATCATAAAGTGTCCAAACTTAAACCATGCATGTCAGATTTATCATTGCAGGTCCATGAACAAGTGGAAAATGTACTAAAAATGTATTTTATTTCATGTTAGGATTGCATGTCTTGCAGGAAGAATCCAGAAGAGGGTTGGGCTTGTATTTGCAATTTACGTTCAAGGGGATGGTGCCACAGTAAAAGGCAGCCAATGAGATTGTGGGGATTAGATTTCCTTGTATAGGGCCAATCCATTTGTATTTTGTTTAATGACTTGTAAGGGAACATGAGAGAAATGTGGGAGCGTGCTAAGTGTTCTGGAAATGTATACATACTGTATCTGTTCTGTGGTTCAGAGAGAGATTCAGGATAGTTCAATCTTGAAGGCGTCTAGCCTCTCCCCAGCGGCAGTTGTGAAATAAACTTGGTTTAATGACAACGTGCATTTGCTTCTTGAGAGGTGGGCTGTTTTAGAGTACATAGATCTGAGGTCAGCCCTGACAAGGATGAGGACGTTCAGGATATGTGTGGAGGTAAGGGTGAACCATGCCTCTGTGCTGAAAACGACATCTTGTCTGTTGTGGTGTTAAGCTCAGCGATGCCTTCTGCAAGGAGACCTGCCAAAGAAGTATTGATGAGCATGAGGTTGGGTTTCTGTTTTTCAGGTAGGGAGTGGGTGCTGATGAGTGGAATTTGGTTCTGTTGATTAGAGGTACTTATTAGCATGGTTCAGAATGGATGTTTTGTGTGTGGGGTTAACGCTAGGGGTGGCCAAGTGGGAATGTGGTTTGATGCACATGATGCTGGATTACCTTTGTTGCACAAAGCACAGGTCCTGGCCCTTCACATGTCCTAACATGGCCAAACTGAAGTTGCCCTTGTCATTAACAGACTTTGCGTGTGAGGCTCAGAGGATCTATAACAAAAAGGGAGTAAGAGGAAAGAGTGTGGAAGGTCAGTGGAGCATCTTGATTGGGGATTGGCTGCGTTAGGTGCTGTGGATAAAACCAGGCCATGCGACCTGTCCTGATCTCTGCTGCCTTTTTCTGAAGAATATTCTAGTTCAATGTTAGCACATAGCGTAGCTACCCTCTCCCTGTCAAATTCCATGCTTTATAATTTTTCCATGAGTCTGGAGGAAGGGCAATTGGATGACCAGTAAATACCTAGTTATTTATCAAAGTGAATCTTAAATTGGTGATCCTAGTCCCCCTCCTACAAGCAAACCTTCACTCCAGCTCCCATCTCTGACTATGTATTTCTGTATGATAGAATGTAAAGAAATAAGAAACAGAGGGAGAAGACTTCAGCGCATGAATGCACACTGGGCTTCCTTCTTGGAAAATTCTTCTTGTTTGGCAGTGAATCCTTCTGGTGTGCTGTCCTAGATCAGGCCATCCTATCATTCTGGAGGACCAATGGTTACCAATACAAGTCTATTCAGCCAGTTCCTTTCATTATTTTCTAAAGCTGCTCTGTCAACCTGCAATAATTCTAAAATGTACAGTTAAAATGTAATTCCGCAAAGAATTAGGTTAGGTTTAAACCCTTGCTATATAACACATTTTATTTATTTATTTATTTATCATATAGTTAGCCGACAGCAAACTTTTAATACATTTCATCACATCCTAAAATAATGTACAAAAAAAGAAAATCATCCCATAAATAGTTCCGGACAATAAGTCCAATATGATCATAATTTTTCTCCAAAACTGAATAAAACAGTCAGTACAAGATTCTAAATCTCTTCTCATAAATCCAGGCCATAACATATTGGCCGACTTTGGCTCTGCCAACCCAATTGCCAGTAGTGATTTTTGGCAAAAATCCTGTAGCGATGCTAAGGACATGTTGAGCGGTGTCCAGGCAAAATTCTCCACATAAGCGGCAATACCTTTCATTCTCTGGTACTTTTGCCCAAGCTCCCACAATCTACTTGTTCTTTACAATATTACATTTCAATCTTATATAGTCCCATGCCGGATTGTTTCCCACATAACATTGTATGTAAATGGATGTTGCTTTCCTCTCCTGTAAATATTCTACAAAAGATGCAACATGATTCTTTGTGGCCAAGTTATTAAGATGTTGTTCATGGCATTGTGCAGAAAGCAGTTTTTTCATGCATTTCTCATATTGGCTAAGCTGCAAACTCTGCACGTTTCCAGGCACCAGAGGGAGCCACCATGCTGCAATAAGTTGTATTTGTGCAACATTACAAGAAATCAAGGTTTGTAATCTCAACTGAGGTGCTAGGTGTAAGATGCTCATCAAAGTTAGCAAAGAGGCATTCGCCACTTTCCAAGCCAATGCTAGACAAGAGAGGTGCAATTTAACCAAGATTGGCACAATATTAAACTCCAAATACACTGATTCAATTGCCACGTTTGTAGGCAATCTAAGGAGCCGTTTAAGCAAGGTACGCTGCAATTTAAGCATCACAGCTAGATTAACAAGAGCCCAGATTTCAGCCCCACACATGATGATAGATAAAATCATAGCGCTATAAAGCTGGAGTTTAGCCCCAATGTAGTACCTGCTACCCTAGCAGGCAAACAAGCCAATAGCACCAGCTAGGGATGCAGTTTTTACTTTTTTCTTGTTCTAGGTTTTGAGTTCCCCGCAGTCTGTTGTATGGCACTAGATTTATAACCGATTTGTGTGAATCAAGGACGATTGTCAGAAGGATGCACTCTTTGTGAAGCCGGCAATATACAGCAAGCTGGCCCAACTCTTACCCCGATGGCAGGTCGTCTGAAGAACATTGCCCATATTTAACAACACAGGAGAGTGCAAATCGCTGTGAACAATATGCCAGTTCGGAAGCATCTTGGAATTAAAATCCCTGCAGATAATCACAGGACTGTATATCGAAAGGGAAAAACTGTAGAGCATGAAGGGGACAAATGAATGAGTTATACAACTATCACACAAACGGGGGAGTCCTCTAAATGGACCAATTCAAAATCTGATTCTATAAAGCCACACTCTTGCTAGAACACGTAGCTATCGTAAACTGTACTTAGAGAAAATATGTTGAGTAGCACAGAATTGAATATAAAATACATTATTTATTCAGTAGGCCCATAGATCCTACAAAAATGCACATGATCACATAAATGTAATACAATCTGCTTCAAATTACATAGAAACAGTAAATGAATAAAAAAACAGTAAAACTTCACCTCAGACCAGTGGATCAAGACACATTTTGCATGCTAACTGGTCTATAGCACAGGCAATTGCACATATAGGCAATTAAAGAAATCGATCACAAAAAACAAATTTATGAAACACACATGTCTGGGGGAAAGAAATGACAGCTTTAAATATGAGTCAATACAATTGTCACAAGTAGAGGGACTCAATCCTATGCTGCTGACCCTGTCTAACTACCTTTAGCAGAGTACATAAATGCCAATACTAAACGAATAGTAAATGTAAAATATTGGTAGAGCTAGATATAGATCCGAGGTCTACGTCCCAAACACATTGACAAACCCCAAAGATTTTGTAGTTCCAGGGTTATACAGATGGGACGTTTCGGCAGGAGATGAAGTTGACTGCCTTCTTCAGGACCCCAAGGCAAGTTGGAGCTCTGTGGATGTGATACGTCAATTGGTACTAAACATTAAAATTGGGGGAATAAATCTAAAAGGAAAAGAAAAAGATTGAGTTATGCAGTGAAAGAAAAGTTATTTCTGTGGCAGAATGCATCACTCACTATGTGTCCCATCACCCTTATCCAAATAGCCACAAGGGAAAAAGAAATGTATCCACCTTGAAGAAACAGAAAGAGCGAAGGAAAAAGGAAAAAAGAAATGCACATCGTGTATTGTGAGGTGAGGTCCAAACCCACAAGACCAGCACCCAAGTCTCTGGTCCCTACTCAGTAGGACCATGAAATGTTCACTTACTGTGCAATGATGATGTATATTGCGCTAGGAGGGTAATCTATAATGAAGAGGTACAGCTGATGGCCATAAATGTATCACAGACAATCACAGGTGTCCTAATGTTGGTGCCTGAAATAAGCTGAGGGAAATGAGAATGCAACTGAGGAGCATCACAACATAAAATCTAAATGAAAAATAATAATAATGAGGGCAACCACTTATATGCATTCACAAGGGTGCAAGACTGTGGGCAATTGTGCTTCATCTATGCCACCTTCTCAAAGTAGAGGTGGCCAGTCAACTAGTCATATAATAAGATCCTGCCCATAGAGCCGGTTCCTACTTACCCCCAGCAAGATGGAAGAGAGTGTCTGAATTGATTAGTCTCTCCGTGAGCGGGGGCAGTGAATGTCCCGTACGTCCGTCAGATGGTTAAACTTGTACCAACGAATCTAAGGCATAAAAAGGCATATAAATGCAAACAGTCCCACTGAAACACTGTCACGCGAGTGTATCGCGTGGGAGGAAAGAATTACAGGGCAAAATCAATTTGAAACAGAAAACTCACCCTATGGAACGTTTTGTGTAGATTAAGACATGGAGGCACAGTCCGCCTCACCTGTTACCGCCGTACCAGGGCTGGTATACGGCCAACTACATACTGCATGCTGGAGGGCGAACAAAAACATGCAAACAGATTGCGAGATTGGTATGTAGAACCTCGGCAGCAGGATTTAATAGCATTTCCAGCGAATACAGTAACCAGTAGTTGCTGGAGTAGCAAGCCTCGCATACAAACGAATAGAGCGAGGGACGTAAAGGGGGTGTTCAACAAAGTATGGAGTCTAACACCTTTTTTAATGTATGGACCCCTCATATTAACTAGTGCCGATAGCCTTACTGGTGCCATGGTTTACCTGAATGCACAGGAAAGGTACCTCCAGGGCATTTACAATGGCTTCAATTTCCTTAATAATTTCCATATGTTGTTTCTTATAAGGAGGATCATATATATTAATAATGAGGAAATCTCCCACAGGATGGTGGGAAAACGCTACCAATTGAGACATAGTCCGACACACAAGGGATCTCAACAAGAGCCCAAGAATTTCTTGTGCCCAAGGTTAACCCTCCTTTCATCCATCCCCGAGGACCCTGGGTGGCTATTCAAGAGACAGTATTCCATCCGTCCATAACAAGTGGCTTTGTGTACACATTGTATACTAATATAGAAATTAGCACGTACCATATTGATTTTGATCAAAATGTAAATAGGCTACTGTGACGATTTATGGATCTCGTCACTTCTGCCCGTAGGGGAGCCCTTTCCAGTGAGGCTAGGGAGGTGAGGCCACTACCCCTAGTCCAACTAGGGGTGGTGGAATGTGGGACCTCACAGGGCGAGACTCCCCTCCTGGGGATAAAGACACCCGTCCCGTGAAGGACCTCCATATACACGTTTCCCCAGAAGCCATGACCCTGGTAAAGCCATCTAAAATCCAACCTGAAAGTGCTATTTGTTGTTAGTCTTATCTATCTCACCTTCAAGATCTGCTTTGACTGAGATGAGGAAGAGCCAAGGAAATATGCAGAGTAACCACAGACTGTATTACAAAGAGACTGTGACAAGGTGGCCCCAAGGAGGCATGAAGATTGCACCAAAGAAAGACGTTAACGTTATGTTGGGGCGGGTCCAGCTATATAATGTAAAGACTGAGGAAGGACTACAGTTGTGGGGAAGCTGGCATCTGTAGTGCGCAGCTCGGGAAGTTCAAACCCGGGGTATCCGAAAGTCCTGAAAGACAGTCGGTCTTGGGGGGGGGGGGAAAGCAAAGAGGAGCTATGCGAGCCAGTGGGAGACCGACTAGCTACTGAAGAAAGAAGACTCCAGTGGTGGCGTTACCTCAAAGAGGTGGACCGGGTGGTCCATTAACTACGCGGAGACTGCCGTGGAAACGGCTCTGCAGAGCTGCATTGACCAATGGAAAGCAGCAAAAAAGCATGCAGGGGACTTGTGCAGAAGCAACACTGATCTGAAACCCTGGGAAGAACCTGTCACACTCCCCAGTCAAGGTGAAGGTAACAGGAGTTGTTGGCATGCCGGGTGTGGTCCGGGGAGGTACAAGAATCTAGCATTCCTCAGGAGTGAACTCCCTTGTCCCAGTAGTGATACTTAGAGAATAAAGAGACCAGTTCTGGAGTAATCTCCCTTGTCGAAATAGTTATACCCAGAGAACCAAGATTTAAAGTCACAGAAGGAATCTTCCTTGCTACAATAGTAATCTACAAAACAGCCAAAGTACACAGTGCATTGGGAGTGAACTCCCTGGTCACAGTGGTGAACCTAATAAGCCTGGAAAACATCTGTTAAGGCAAGAACTGTCTGGGAGCAAACTCCCCAACGATCAAGAGCAGACACAGGGCACAAGAAGCCCGGAAAGTAGAAGTGATATAAGAAGAAGGATTGATAAAACCTTGTGATTGGTAACCAAGAACCCCTGGGAGGAAGTCAAAAGACTTTAATGGAGCAGCCTTTAAGATTCCTCCAGATATACCAGAGAAGGTAGTCCTTCTCCTGGTCATAGTGGTAAATCAGACCCTATTGCAAAAGACAGCTGTTAACCCAGCCTAAGACTGAATTCTTTCCCCAGGAGAAGGAATTCATTTTCCTGGTATTTTGGCCAAGAGCTTATTGAATCCTTTTGTTTGTTTATTAAGGGCAGGGATAGAGTAGTTGGTTTTGACGAGGACAGTGTTTTGGTTTTGACATTCATCCTGGTGATGAGCACCCTAGTTATACATTTTTTATATAGGGATAACTTTATAGAAATAGGGAAAGATAGGTTATTTTCCATTTTGCTAATAAGTCTATAGCCAAAATGCCATCCCGTTGTCCACCTCCTCACTCTACCACTCCACACTACTCACAAAATAACAAAGGATCCATGTTACCAGTGAAGCAAAAACTGACATTTAAAAGGGTATGTCATATTGTTCTGTTGTCGTTTGGGCCATTAAGGCCAAAAATACATGAAGACATCGGTACATGCTATAAAACGTTCCTTATACCTACCATGTTCACACTGCAGAATCTTGATAAAATAGAGTGCAAATCTGACTCTCACTAACCAAAGAGAGCCTACTTCGGTATTGATGGAACATAACAATATAAATTGCATTCAAATTTCATTAGCCCTAACAATGTTCTCTGTGCAAAACACTTGTTGGCCTCTAGTAAGGGTTCTGATATTTGATATTATGTAAAGAAAATGTATTGGAGAACCTTTCTATATGTAGAGTCCCAAGACATTTATTGCACTTCTCACCCAGTCACCACAGGTCTTACCTCATTCAACTTCACATCCTTTATATATTTCTTCATAGAGAGTAGGCATATTCTATATCATGCGACTACCAGATTTTACAATTAATAATGGTAATACAATATATAGGCCTCATCTCATATTACAAGCTAAGTGTGCTTTCACATGGGCAAAATGGGAATGGACCTTAGCAGCCTTAGCACCCTTGGTGGGGGGGCCAGCCAATCAGGAGGCATGGAACGCATGCTGAAACTGCTAGTGTAAGCCCACGTTCCAGGTCACCTGATGGCTGGTTCCCCACTCCTGCCATCTTTCCCCCACCGACCTGGCATTTCTTTTTTCACCCCTTATCCTCACTTACCTGATTGCTGCAGCAGGAAGCCCCGCTGCCGCAGCTTGTGCAGTTTCTGTCCCTGCTATGTTTGGTGACCATGGAAATGGAAGAGGGGCTCCATATGGAGCCCCGCCTTTCCAATCAATTGCGGACATGTTTATATAGTTTTTTCTATGCGTGAACAAGATGCTGCAATGTGAACCGTTCACGGAAAGAAAATACTTTCCTTTTTTTTTTAAACCATTAGCACCCGTGTAGAAAACTACACAGGTTTTAATGGTGATATGCCCCTCGGTGCCGGGCCGACCCTGTAGCTAATGGCCCGCCACCCTCGTTAAGGGACCCTCGCTCCCATCGGGCCCTCAACTTGGGAAGCAGGCAGTTACCTACAGGGTCAGCCTGCCATCTTAGGCATATCGTCTCATTAATATTCAATATTCTCCCAGAGTTACAAAATGGCAGCATTACCAATTGCACCATTTCAATTCTTACTGCATTCATGACATTACGTCCATACACTTGAACTGTAACAATTCCTACATCAGAGTGAGTAAGTCTCTCCACTTCAATCATGGCATTTAAAAATAGACTTGAGGGTTGTCTTACTAATCTAAAGTACGTTCAGCTGTTATCAAATATATGTTCCAATGATAACCTTAAGCATAGGTGGGTGTGTGTGGTCAGCAGCCATGCCCTGAAGACGCTGAACTCACGGTCTCTGACCTAGATATGCCTGTTGTCGCAGAAATCCAACATTGAAAACCAGCTTTGAGCCGCGCGTCGGAACGGTGCGAGCACAAAACCATAGAGAAACTGCCACCTAAAAGGTCTCACTCTAGGTTCCACATATTCGGCACACACCAGAGGGGTCCTGATATGGGTGGCACTGTCGGTGCCTCTTAAGGTCTTGCATACCAAAACAGACAACAAGGGTAGAATGCCTCTGATACACGACTTCATTGAAAATAGATAAACGTGTATAATTAGCACATACGCCCCTAACCATGATGCCTCTGCCTTTTTCCGTTCGCTATATCCTAGACTGGGCCCTTACAGAAGTAGCATCTGGATATGGGGAGGCGATTACAATTGTAGCCATGATCCCACTTTAGACAGGTCTGACAGCAAGTTTAGAAAGCCAGCCCCTCTTCCAAAAGTGCTGAATACTCCGTTGGGTTCCTTTCAGTTAGCTGACGTTTGGCAGGTTATACATGGGAGTGCACAGGGCTACTCGCACTATTCTGCCCTGTATGGAGTATACACTCGACTGGACTATGTGTTTACAGGAAGAGAACATGTGGGTGAATTCGCTGATGCTGATTACAAGGCCCGGGTCCTGTCCGATCATGCCCCACTCCTCACGTGGCTTAATACACCGTGCAGGCCCCCGATCCCTACATAGAAACAGAGAAGTGAGGCGTTGCTAGACAAGACCTTTAGAGAGCACATGCAGGAAAATATTTCGCAATATTTAGTGATTAATACTGGCAGTGTACCTATGGTGGGTACATTATGGGAAACCTTTAAGACTGTGGTTCGAGGAGAGGCTATAAGTAAGATGAGCGGTATACAATAAGACATTGAAATTGACCTGTATGGTGCAGAGGCTAACCTGAAGGAGGCCTGAATGAGGCAGAGAAGGAAAACATAAGTGCAGGAGGTGCAGCCTGAGACTTGACAGAATTGAAACAGAAATGTAAAGCTGGTTGGCAATGGCGAGAAAAGTTCAATTAAGCCAAGTATACCGAAAAACGACATGAGTCACTGTCAAAGTGAGGCCAAACGGGAAATGATTATCTCTATCATAGAGGAAAGAGGCACTGCCTGAAACACGCAAAGTGACATCAATGATGCCTTCTTCAAATATTAGAGTTCTTTATACTCTGAAGTGGACCATGCCCGAGCCTCTGACATCGAAGCGGCCCTGTCCCTGATTGCACTGCCACGTCTGAACGCGGAAGCTGCAGAAGAGTTAGATGCCACAATCACTGTTGAAGAACTGCAAGCTACGATCAGGACATTGCCTACTGTCAAAAGCCCTGGGGTATATGGTTTGCCGAGCAAATTCTATAAAGAATTTGCAGCTGAGCTGGCCCCACTGCTCCTTATGATGCTACTAGAGGCATATTTTGTGCTTTGTGGCCTACAGGCGTGTAGCGGATAACAAGAATTAAAATAAATAAATAAACAATATGATCATGGAGTGCTTCCTCTGAGTTTACGGGAGTCAGTCATTATTCCTATCCTCTAGCCACACAAACCCCCAGAAGAATGCGGTTCTTACAGTCGTGTCTATGGTGAACCAGCACAGCAGAATTCTCCCAGCTCTGCTTGCAAATAGACTACGCAGAGTGATTGGTAACCGCATACACTCAGATCAGATGGGCTACGTCACAGGCAGGAACCCCTCTTAGAATTGAAGGCGCCTTCACCATATTATAGACAGGACCCGGTCCTCGGGAGAGCACTATGCTGTTGCATCCCTAGACTGTATTAAAGTGTTAGACTCAGTCAGATGGGACTAGCTATACATCACCCTTCGATGATTTGGGCTAGGACATCCGTATTTGCGAACGAGTCAAACTGGTGTATACTGCACCAAGAGCTAGAGTCAAAACAGGCTGTTGAATTTCAGCAGGATGGGAGCTTGACAAGGACACCAGAAAAGGATGCCCACTGTCCCGATGCTTTTTATTCTGGCGATAGAACCAATAGCGGCATTTCTCAGGGTGGAATACACAGATGCTGGCATACAGATAGCTGGAGTGACACGCCTGCTCTCTATGTATGCTGACAATATGCGTACATATTGTCAGCATACATGTCAGCATTACAGAGGCCACTGGAGGATAATTTACAATACATTTTGGATGCGATGGACTGGTTTGCGGAGCTCTCAGGCATCACCATCATCCGTGAGAAACCATGTCTGTTTCCGTTGGCGGGACTGGCAGGGAACAGCTCCCGGTCCTGGAACTGAAGTGGTCTACTGTCACCTTTTCGGTACTTATGCATAGGCGCTTATCACGATCCTGGGGCGGAGCGCGGCCAAAATACACAAAGCGCCCTAGATGAACTGACAAAGTCTATGGTATTTTGGGGTCAATTACCGTCACCACCGATGGGCAGAGCAGCGCTGTTAAAAATGGTGGCCCTCCTCTGGTTATTATACTACTTCTCAAATGTGCCATACCACATACCCAAATGGTTATTCCGCAAGCTAGATGGTATGATTGGAGGTTTTTTGTGGGCAGGATGCAGATGCAGGATGGCACTGAACACGCTACAGAGAACCTATGAAGCAGGAGGGATATAGGTACCACAATTTGAAATATATTTCCTGCCGTATAGCTGCAGTTCTTGGTGAACTGGTTGGCAGATGAACCGACATAAGACACTAAACGCTTGTAGTCCGCCATAGGACATTATTACTTAAAGGAAGTGCTGTGGATAGACAAGTCGCACCTTAGAAGGGCCCCTTATCTTCTATTACTGGGTAAACCGATGTGGTGCAGGGCCTGCAAGGTGCTGGGTGTAACAGACCCCTTTTCCCCACAGCTCCCCCTGGCTGCTGTGCTTGCTGGAAAACCGCAGGGGATATTGTGTATTCACAGGCACTGGGAAAATAGTGGAGTCATCACGGGGCTGGACCTGTTATGTGAAGGAAAATTGATGGACTTTAAGTCACTCACAGAACAAACTGGCATACATAAAGGACAATTTCTGATGCATGTGACCCTGACACAAACGTTGTCGTTAAAGTGGCCGAAATTGAGAGAAGGCCTCCAGAGAGACATAGGGCTAGAAATGGTATTTGACTTGAAAGAAGGGGGACACACGGTTTCTAGGATTTATGAATTGCTCATGGTTCTCTAGGCTCCTCTGGCCTAGACATACGGGCCAGATGGGAGACAGACTTGGGGAGGCCCTTTTTGGATGCCGGTTGGGCAAAAGTAATGTTGTGCCTGAGACAAGTCTCTAGGAACGCTAGATTAAAACTAATACAGCTGCATATAACCCACATAGCATACCTTACCCCCTGCAGGATCTCCCGGTTCAAGGTGGCGGAAAGGCAACATTGCCCTAGATATATGGAGGAAAATGCAGGGGTACTACTACACATGTTTTAGTCCTGTCAAATAATACAGCAGTTTTGGGTGGAAATTGCAAATAGAGTGACAAGAGGTGGGATAACCCTTGATATAAGATCCCTTGAAGCATGTTTGTCGGGTATTTCCACGCAACAGGAGAGCACTGTATATTGCAAAGATGAAGGGCCTTATTTATGTGCTGGCGAAGTGTAGAAACTGAATGACCTGGAAATCAGCAGAGGGTCCCAATGTAGAAGCATTGTTCAGGGACCTACAGAGGTGGTCTGTGGCGGAGACTGTGTTCTGGCACTGGGCAATCTACGGGGGACTCAGAAACAGATGAAGATGTCACGTTGTGGAAAGCGCTCATTTAGATGTTTGTATCCCCAAATAATACAAGCACAGAATATAGTCTGTCCTAAGCAGTTAATGCGGCTAGTGGTCCTGATGCGAAAGGGGGTTGGAATGGAATATCCTTGCGGACACCGGTATTGTCTTCCAAAGACGAGTTGACAAAGAAGAAGACCTCCACACAAACTGCCAAGTCCTTGGTCGTCCTGACTAAGCCAGTGCAGAAGTCCTTCCCTCAGTCTCAAGGCAGTACTGACTTCAAACCCTGCGCTTTCACTGGCTTCAAGGGGTTTCGGGACCACCATGCACAGAGGCCTGACAGTTCATCCAGTGACCACAGGAGGAAGCAGCAGAGGACGCTGCATGTTTTTTTCCGCTCCCTCTCCACCGCTCCTGCCTCAGACACCAAAGAGCAGTGACATCATGGTCAGGGAACACAGCTCGCTTGTAGGGTGCCGGCTGGTTCTCTTCCAGGACAGCTGAAAGCGTTATTTCGAGAGTCTTTGGATCCTTTCTATGGTCTCCACGGACTTCAGTCTTCCTCTTCCTTTGACTCTACCATCCTCTCCTCCTCTGTGTCAGATAGGGTCCCGGCCCTTTTACAGGAGATCCTTTCTCTTTTGGAGGCAGTGGAACCGGTTCCTCAGTCAGACAGGGGCTCCGTCTTCTACTCCAGGATTTTTGCGGTACCCAAGAACAACTAGGCAGGCCTGAGGGTAATCCTGGACCTGTATTTTCTCAACCTTTTTTTACCACCAAACGTTTCAAGATGATTATTCCTGCGCACCTAGTAGTGTCTCTGTGCGCAGGGTACTGGATGTGTTCCCTAGACCTCAAGGATGCGTACCTTCTTGTCCCCATTTACCAACCGCATCGGAAATTCCTGAAGTTCAAGGTGCTGCCTTTCGGCCTCAATTCGGCTCCTGAGGTGTTCACAAAGCTGATGAATGCAGTTGCTGGTCTCCTCCGCCTGGAGGGCCACCACTTATACCCTTATCTGGACAACTGGCTGGTCAGGGCCAGCTCACCCGAGGGGACGGTGCACTCCTGCCAACGGCTGGCAGATGTTCTTCACCAGCTGGGCTTGTCCCTCAACCGGCAGATGTTGCAACTGACTCCTGCCCAGGATCTAGTGTTCCTTGGAATGCGCTGGGACACGGCGGTGCAGCAGGTTTTCCCCATACCCGAGAGACTCCTCTCCCTCTGCAAGGCAATAGGGCACTTTCTGGCCAGCTCGGCCACCTCTGCATGGCGGTTCCAGCACATTTTGGGGGACAGCAAAGCAGAAGTGGACCAGCTCAGCTGCTTGGGGGTCAGCACATACGAGTGGGGGTTACACATCAACTCCTTTTTGCCGCTGTTCCAGAGATGGGGGTTTCCGAATCTAGACTTGTTTTCATCTCCTCTGAATTCCAAGTGCCCCTGCGTTGCCACTTGGGCGGGCTGGGGTCAGGGGTCTCTAGGAAATGCGTTTCAGCTCTGCTGGCACGGCCGCAGGTGCTATGCGTTTCCACCTCCAACGTTGCTCCAGCGGTCCCTGTGCAAGTTCCGGACTACAGTGGGCTGCAGCCTCATCCTGATTCCCCTGTACTGGCCATTGAGGGCTTGGTTCTTGGATCTACTGCAGTTCTGGTCCCTGGGACCGGTCCACCTCCAGATCCCCAGCAGAGGCTTTCTCTTTTTATTGAACTTGGCAACACAGGTACAGGTGAGCAACACACAGGGCATGTATAATCAAAGTAAGGCAGGCAACACAGTTACACAGAGCAAACACAAAGATCAGTTTATACACACTGGGGTTACATCCAAGGTAAGTGCAGGGGTAAGGAGGAAGCTTTTCAGGAGTCAGAAGGGGAGGGGCGAGAAGAGGGGGCTGGAGATGCGGGGTCTGAGTCCGTGTCAGGAGTGGACATAAATGAACGAAACCTTAACCAGATATTTCTAGGCCTGGAGTGGGCAGGTTGTTGTAGCGCCCAGGATTCCTCGGTGTCCGAAGCCCATGTGACCGCTCTGAGCCACTGTGTGTGTGTTGGTGTGGTGGGCCGGAGCCAACAGAGTAGGATAGAGCGCACTGCTAGTAGCATACTAGTCTGGCCATCCAGTTTCCTGGAGTCCCGGTGGTGCTCTGGGAAGTCATGAAAAAGGCACTTCATCTGGGACGGAGCTATGGGGTGATCAAGGACCGCTGACATAGTGGAGCATAATGCACTCCAGAATTGAGTAAGGCGCGGACAGGACCAGAGCATGTGAATATAGTCAGCGTTGTCGTAGCCGCACCCGGGGCATCTCGGAGAAACATCATTCGAAATGCGATGAATTCTGGTTGGGGTGTAGTGGTACCTATGGAGTATCTTGAATTGGATCAATTTGAAGCGGGAGTTGAAGGAAACCCCATTGATGCGTGAGCACATGTGGGCCCACCGTTTGTTGGTCATCTCGAGAGCAAGGTCGGCCTCCTAGGTGCGTTTTAATTTGGAAAGCGTGGGGGCGATCTGGTCTGTATCCAGGCATACAGTCTGGAGATTTTGCCCCTCATAGGGGAGGGTGAGGAGAGTTCCGTAATGGCAGGCTCATCAGGTGGTAACGCCGGGAAGCTCGGGTATTTATGTTTAAGGACTTTCTGGAGGGATGAGTATTGGAGCCAAACGGAAGGTCTTTGCCTCAAGGATGAAGCTAAGTCAGGCCACTCTATGAAATTACCCTGATCAAATACATCCCGGAGCAGTTCATATCCCGCCTCAGCCCACCGGCGAACAATAGAGGGAGGGGCCCGTGGGACCTCTGGGATGAAGTTCCAAAGTGGAAAATTACCGTGAAAGGGGTAGGTGACGTCCAACAGTCGCCACGTTTTAGATAGGGCCAGTGACGTACAGGTCACCGGGTCAAGTGAGTCAGACACCATCGGGATGGGCATAATCACCAGGGAGCGGATGTCACGGTCGTTTACTGATAATTTTTCGAGTCTGACATGGGGTGGGGGGTCTGATGAGTTGAACCAATATGCGGTATATTGGAGTTGCGCCACCAGCCAGTAATTAAGGAAATCAGGAGCCCCGAAGCCGCCAGCTTCCATTGGGGCCACTAGGGTCTTGAGCTTAAGCCGGACCGCGCCCGAGTGCCAGAGGAAGGTGTTAAGGGTACGAGTCAGCACCTGGAAGAACCCATTACCCAGCCACAGTGGAATGTTGGCAAATCTGTTTAAGAGCTGAGGCAGTACCACCACCTTCAGAATCCCTATCCTGCCTGCCAGTGAGAGCGGGAGTTTGCTCCAACCCTGCGACTTTACTGTGAGATTTGTGAGATATTTTTGGTAGTTCTCCTCAAAGACCTGTTCAGTCTGACGTGACACCACGATGCCCTGGTAGGTAAAGACAGATTGGGCCAATGTGAATACCAAGGTATCAGCGGGAGGGGGTGTACTGGCAGTGAGTGGAAACAGGGTGGATTTAGAACAATTCACTTTTAGGCCTGAGATTCGAACAAAGAGGACAACATCCTCCAAGATCGGGGCTAGATTAGTATCCGGGGAGCGGATGAAAAGGAGGGCGTCATCGGCGTATAGGGAGACTATGTCCGAAGAATCGGCGATACGCAGGCCCCTGTGTGCAGGACATTGCCGAAGCATGTCCGCGAATGGCTCCATCGCCACCGCGAAGATTAAGGGGGAAAAGGGACAGCCCTGTCTCGTACCTCTAGCTATGTGGAAGAGGGGAGAGCATCGGACTTCGGTACGAACTCTGGCCACCGGATTGGAGTAGAGTAACCTGATCCAGGAACGGAAGGTGGGGCCGAATTTACATTTATCAAGCACCCGCCAAAGGTATTTCCACGAGACGGAGTTGAAAGCTTTTTGCATATCGAGTGTCGCGGCCACTGCGTGGACATCTGGGCGCACCCTGCTTATAATATTGAAGAGGCGCCTCAGGTTCAGGGAGGTGGATCGTCCAGGAATAAATTCTGCTTGATCAGGGTGAATGATGTGTGACATGTAGGGCGCGAGACGTAAGGCAAGTAGTTTGGCATAGATCTTAACATTGCAGTTGATGAGTGAAAGTGGGCGGTAGGAGCCGCATTGAGTGGGGGTGGTTTACCAGATTTTAGCAAAACGGTAATTATGGCTTCACGGAGCGAGGGGGGGGACTGACCCACTTCCAGGGACTCCTCCCAGAGGGCTACCTAGTGTGGAAGCAGGAGTGATTTGAAATGTTTGTAAAATTCGACAGGGATTCCGTCCGAACCTGGGGATTTACCTGAGGAAAGCGAGTCTATAGCTTCCGAGAACTCCTCAGGTGTGAATGGATTCTCAAGGGAGCCAATAGTCTCAGAGGAAAGGGTTGAGAGGGGAAGATTATAGTGTCGATTTGCGACGTCGTGGCACTGTCCACTTGGGCATATAATGATTCATAGAAGGAGAGGAATTCGGAGTTAATATCTTGGGGTGAAGTAGCCAGGGTTCCGTCAGGTCTTTCTATCCCAGGGATGGGAGGGGCGCCAAATTCTCGGCGAAGGAGTCTAGCCAGGAGGCGGCTCGGGCGTTCACCCTCGCCATATTTACTCGCAAAGCCCGGACTGTCCAAGAACCTCAGTTCGCGGTCCGCAAGGGAACGGAAAGTATCCAGTTCTACCCCGACGACGCCAGGATTTCGGGAGTTTGGTGCAGCGCGCATTGGGCTTCTAGTGTGGACAAAGTGGCCTCACATTCGGCAATTTCCCTTCGGATAGTTTTAAGGATACCGTTTTCCTTGGAGAGGGCAATACCTCTGATATTGACTTCAAAGGACTCCCAAAGGGTGGCCTGCAAGGACCTCGAGTTGGTGTTGATCTCGAAGAACTCCTCGATCGCCGACTCCAACTCAGAGCTGAAAACAGAGTCGAGAAGGGAGTGTGGTTTCATTCTCCAGTGTCTGGTCCGACCACGGTCTGGACCCCCAGCACATGGTGATGGTCACCAGTGAGTGGTCAGAAAGGGTTCTGGGTAGGATCGCGAGGGAAGATACACTCCTTATGAGTATATCAGACACCAGCCACCTGTCAATTCGGGAATAGGTGTCGTGCACAGATGAGTAGAAGGAGTAAGAGCGAGAGTCGGGATAAAGGAGCCTCCACGCATCTACAAGGGCCAGGCGGGGGAGAGCCCGATCTGTCAAGGTCTGCGTCGAATATAGTGTTGAAATTGCCTCCCCAAAGGATTGGTATCAACGGGAAACTATCAAGGAGAGACATGAGGTGTAGATAAAAGTCTGGATAATCAATGTTGGGGCCGTAAATGTTTAGAAGGACCACCTCTTTGCTTTGCAGGACACCATGGAGTAGTACGTATCTGCCTTGGGGGTCGATCAATGTGGCTATGGGGCTAAACCTAAGGTTCCTGTGAATTAGCGTCATAACCCCACTGCTTTGGATGGAGTAGTTGGTATAATACCTTTGAGGACCCCATATCTTAGCAAACTTTTCACAGAACTCAGTGCGGGCATGTGTCTCTTGTAGGAACAGAACTTTAACCCCATGCCGCTCGGCCTGGAGCTGTAGTAGTCTCATTTCCTTGTGGTTCCCTAGTCCCCGAACATTCCAGCTCATAAATGTCAAGGTGTCTTCACTCAGTGGGTCTGGGGCAGCCATTGGGAGTTGCAAGGAGATGGAGGGGTGCCCCCCGTGGACCGTGCGCAGCCTGGCTAGGTCTGCAATACCCTCGGTTCCATGATGCCCCGTACTCTACTCTAACTGCGTGTGCCAAGTCTTTTTTAACATATAACCCAGAACCCCCCACCCAAATCCCTCCCCCAAACAGAGGCATGACAACCCATAACCAAACAACCAAATCCAAACCAATGGCATCAACGCCTGGGGGGCCTGTGAGCTGGCCTGGCGGCGATGCTCCGAGCCGGGAGGCAGTATGAGAATATCGTGGTGCCTAGTGGTGGTATAGAGTGTCACCCTGGCAGGGATCTCTCCGAATTAGCAAGGCACGGTAGCACCATAGGGAGACAGCGTGCACAAATCCGGGATGAGTGGTTTCTCTATCGGATCATGACGATGTGTGGGTACAACAATACGTAATATGGGCATGTCATGGTGCTAGATAGATTCTGAAACGGTTCCCAACATCATTCTGCTCAACAGCTAGTCTATGTTGAAGTAAATCAATGTCGCAGTACATGCACATAAGCGATAGGGAACAAAACATTAACAATATATGTTGCGGGGCGTGGCCAAGCAGCCATGGAGTAGGCTGCACGATGCGTGAGCTCCGTGATCCGACGAGGTGATCCGAAGGAAAAACGCACGCTTTAGCAGAACATTTTAACCTCAGAGCACATGGATAGGTGTGGGAACGGATCAGGCACAGTCTGAGTGCATCGGAGGACTGCTGAAGATACTGTAGCAGAAGACGTGCTACTTTGTATCGGGAGCCGGCGCAGCGAAATGGTAAACAACAAGATGGCGGCGGCAGTGAACAAAGGAATGCTCGGCGAGCAAGTGCCACGGCCCGCAATGATATGGATGGGCAGCCCGACGGCGGCTTGAGGACTGCAACTTGCGGTGCCCTGAAGTGAGCAGAGTCACGCGCGGCCCAGTGACGGATGCCCAGCACTCGAGTCCCGGCGAAAGTGGAAGACCTCGCCCGGGACGAGCAGAGGAGCTTGCTCCCCCCTGCAGTGAGGCCCGGGAGGCATGGGAGAGAACGGGCATGTGACATTGTAGCGGCGGAGAATGACCGGTCCCGCACTGCGAGCCTGACATCTGAGTGAGCGTGTGAATGCCTGGAGTGCACGGCATAACGGGCTGCCGGAAAGCAATGGATATTTTGTGATTTTCAAAGTTGGTAGTAGGCAGGCTGACGAACAAGTCACAGTAGCAGCTTCCCTGCACGACTAAACTGCTCAGTGACACACGGGCCGGTAGGCTGCACCACTGGGACACTGCTGGTGTGGAGCGCCACGGGAAACTTGGGGGTTTAAATGAGCATACGCGGAGCACGGAAGAACATACCACGGTGAACTGAGGTAATGCAGTAGGCTCCGGAAGGGTCTAGGGCCTGCAGTGTGAGGATATAGGCACTTGTGCAGCCTGGCATCCTGGCACCAGGTGCGAAGCTACTGTTGTAGGGGATGCTGTGAGTGTTCGCTGGCCCCGGAAGATAAGCCATTGCAACAGTGACAGTGGTGTCCAGAGAAAAGACACGGGAGCATTGAACCAAAGCTGGGCATAATAGCTGTGAATGGTGTGCGGTCTCTTGGACGCAGTGGCACGTCGGATACGTGGGAGGACACAGCCCACTCAGAACTTGGAGCTCAGCATACAGAGGCTACCTATACCGGGGGAGGCGCACTGGGGGCGAGCTTACATAGGAAAGCAAGATTACGCACTGGAGGCCAGTCAACCAAGGTGCATAACGAAAGCTGCAAGATGTCGGGCGAGGGGCTGGGGGTAAAACCAAGATTAAGCAATCCACGATGGAAGCATTCGCCAAAACACAGCAATCTCCGGCGGTCATAGCGTCTAAAGAAGCAGAGGCACCAGGGGAGAGCGCTGCAGCTACTGACAAACATCAGATATTAGCGGCTATAACGGAGCTGCGAGACTCATGGGGGACAGCGATGTCGGACCTGCGCACTTCCCTGGAGGCCAAAATAGACGCAGTGGGCATAGAGGTTACCCTGCTGAGGCAAGACGTCAGGGGGCTGGCGGAGAGAACAAGCAGCTTGGAGAGTGCCGTGAAAATCAACACGGACACTAGCACTAGCAACGTACAAGAGATCCACGTGCTCAAACAACAGGTAGCCAATCTGGAGACTCGGGTGGAGGAGGCTGAAGGGAGAGCGAGGAGGAACAACATTCGTGTGGTGGTCCTGCCGGAAGGAGAGGAAGGACGGGACCCGACGGACTACATCGAGAATCTGCTCTTACAAGAAATAGGGGCTGCAGAACTCTCGCAGGGGTTTGCGGTGGAACGTGCGCACAGAGCCCTCATGAGGAAGCCACAACCGGGGGCTCTCCCCGGCCTATAAAAGCGAAAATACTGAATTATAAGGATCGTGAGAAGATTTTGGAATACTTCCGCGAAGGAGGAACCATTGAGAGGGCGTCGTGCGCCATCACGGCATATCCAGACTACACAATGCTGGTCCAAAGGCAGCGATTCAGGTATGTGGCGATCAAAAGAAGACTGCGTGCGGCGGGGATCAAATATATGCTGCTATATCCTGCGAAACTGAAAGTGATACATAAGAGCAAGATGTTTTTTTTCCACACGCCCGAAGAAGCGACGACCTGGCTAGACCTGCAGGGTTGTCCGGAGCAGGAGGCGGATCAAGCGCAAGAGTAACACGATAAGTGGCTGGGGACATTACATGTAGCGTGACAGGATGTGCAATGGGTATCCAGTAGAACTGTGGGGGATGGCTATGGCTAAGGGGTAGTACTGGGTACGGGTGGCACTGGAAGCAGATCCCATGGACTTGGGCGCACGCAAGGACTTGAATATAGTAAAGTGCATATATATGTGGTAATTGTACAGTTAAGTGTGTAGAGTTTATAGCAATCAGGAGCGACAGGATGTGGGCACCCTATCCCCCATATTAGTATTAGTATTAGTACTAGTAGGCTAGCCAGTAGGGCGGCCTCACCCCGCGGAGCATCGAGTACAGGCGGCTGCCAGAAAAGTGCTAGATGCGGGGGAGCCTGAGATCCAGGGATGGAGCTGGGCAACAGTTGAGGAAAGGGATATGGGGGTTAGGTGGGAGAATGGGGGGAGGGTGGTGTGGGGAGTTGGGTGTGGTTGGGTGGGATAATGGGAAGGGAGGGGTGTTTGGGGTGTGTGTAGTTAAGGGAAGTTTGAATTGGGATACGAGCCTAAATATACGAGACCGGGTACGAGTAGTGGATTGCGCGGGTGGGATGGGGGCGGAAAGCATAACAAGCCATGGGGGACCTTAAAATAATTACGTGGAATGTTAGGGGTCTAAACAGTTATTTGAAGAGAAATAAGGTCATGCTATACTTGCGGAGACAAAAGATAGATATTGCGCTGTTGCAAGAGACCCATTTGACGAAAGAGAGACTGGGAATGATTAAGAGGAAATGGAAAGGAGTGGTGGTGGGTTCAACATACTCAGCTTATGCTAGAGGGGTTCTTATCTGGGTGGCCCCGCATGTCCCCTTTCATGTGTTACAGGAAACTGCTGAGGCGGACGGGAGAATGGTCATACTCAGGGGCATGGTAGAGAACAGAGAGATAAGTGTAATTAATACATACGCTCCCAATCAGAATACGGCAATGTATTTCAGAACCCTGAGTGTTCACCTTGGTATGTGCATGGGAAGTGCGGTACTCTGGGGGGGGACTTTAACTGTGTATTAGATCCAAGGGTGGATAGATCAGATCAGAAATGGGAAAAACCTGCCCCGGCGGCACGGGTGTTACAAGCGTTGCTCAATGATTTTGACTTGACTGATGTATGGAGAATGAAGCACCCCCAAGAACGACAGTATTCTCACTATTCGGCCCCGCAACAGCTGTCCACTAGACTAGATTATGTCTTTGCTACGTCAGGGTTAATAACGGAGATGGCGCGGGTGGAATATAAAGCGAGAGTCTTGTCGGACCACTCGCCCTTGGTTGTTAGCTGGCAATATCGCCCTCCAAGGGCAAGGATCCCGACGTGGCGGCTCCGAGCAGAGGCGCTCAAAGATCCTGTGTTTAAAGAAGAGGTGAGGGAGGAGATCATAAATTACTTTGAAGAGAACACGGGCAGTGTAGATTCAGCGTGCACGTTATGGGAGGCCTTTAAAGTGGTGTTGAGAGGCGTGGCCATAGCAAAGTCCCGAAGCCTGCAGGGAGGTGTCCTGGCTGATTTACAAGAGGTTGAGAGGGATTTGGAGAAAGCGCAAAAGGAGGATGGTGATACTGGTTCGAATGCGGAGCGGGTACTTCAACTTCAGAAGACGTGTGGAGAGTATTGGAATAGGTTGTGTAAACTGAACTATAAGAAATACATAGAGCGGCAGCACGCGGGTGGGGATAAAACAGGACAGCTCCTGGCATGGCTATTTAAGAGCGAAACCCCCAGACCCACCATCAGGGCAATAACGAGGGAGGACGGGAGTGTAGCGGATACCCAGGAGGGAGTCAATCAGGAATTCGCCACGTATTACGGGAAACTGTATGGGGATGTTGAGGAGGATATTCAAGAGAGAATAAAGGAAACGCTTGAAGACATAGGTCTGCCCAGGATAAGTGCTGAAGAGAGGGAAGAGCTGGATGCTCCAATCACTTTGGAGGAGCTAGAAGCAGTGGTGAGACAATTGCCAACTAGTAAAACCCCAGGGGCGGATGGGTTTCCGAGCGAGTTTTATAAAGCATACATGGCGGAGGTGCTCCCTCCGATGCTGAATATGCTAAATGAAGCGTTTGAGGTGTGACAGCTGCCAGAGTCGCTAAGGGAAGCAGTCATAATACCGCTCCCTAAACCGAATAAGCCTGGGAACAGCTGTGGCTCCTATAGACCGCTATCAATGCTGAATCAAGACAGCAAGATACTAACGGCTGTTTTGGCGGGTAGACTGCAAAGAGTCATAGACAAACTCATACACCCGGATCAGACGGGTTATGTTCCCAACACAAACATAACTCACAATCACAGGCGATTACATCGAGTCGTTGAATGGGCGGGGGATAAGGAGGGTGACATGGCGGTAGTGTCCCTGGATGCGGTAAAGGCCTTTGATTCCGTCAAGTGGCCATGGCTACTGTCGGCTTTGACGGAATATGGGATGGGGCCCGGATATGTAAGATGGGCAAAGATGTTTTATAGTGAGCCGCTCGCCAGAGTTAAGACGGGATCAGTTATTTCAGAGAGATGGAGGCTGGGCAGAGGCACCAGACAGGGATGCCCATGGTCCCCTATGTTATACATATTGGCATTGGAGCCTTTGGCCATATACCTTAGACAGCAGTACGACACCATAGGCATTGAGGTGGGTGGGGAGCGACACTTGATCTCTCTATCTGCAGACAATATGTTGTTGTATCTGAAGTATCCAGAGGAGAATCTCCAGCATATCTTGGAGGTTATAGATCGGTATGCGGGGTTGTCTGGGATAGCTGTGAATCCTCAGAAGTCTGTAATTTTCCCGTTGGGTAACTATAGGGGACTCCCCGTAGACCAGCTGCCGGTGTTGCAAGTTCCTTGGACTGTTGCTACCTTTCGGTACCTTGGGATAGATGTGTATCATACGATTGAACAAGAACATAGACACAACACGGAGATAGCTGTGGGGAAAATTGAGAAAAGTATGCAATTTTGGGGGAAGCTACCGCTAGCCATGATGGGGCGTAGTGCAATGCTTAATATGGTGGTTTTGCCTAGGCTCCTGCATTTTTTTGGAAACATTCCACACCTCATACCTGGGAAGTTTTTTGGCAAGCTTAATAGTATATGCAGGGACTTTTTATGGCAAGGAACCAGGCGCAGGATGGCATTGTGGAAATTGCAAAACATTTATGAAAAAGGGGGGATACGGCTCCCCAACTATGAGGCCTATTATATAGCGAGCCAACTGCAGTACGTGGCTAAATGGCTATCGGATGAAAGTACCCCCGAATCCAGATTGTTTAGTGCAGACTGTGCCCCATTTTACTTAAAGGAAATGATCTGGTTATCCGAAACAGACATGAAGGGGCGCCCCAAAATGATGTTGCTTGGGTGGAGGATCTGGCGCCGCGCGTGCAGGATGATGGAAATCCCGGCTCCGTGCTCCCCGCAGATACCGCTGGTGGCAAGAGATGAGCAACTGCGGAGGAGGATTAGAACCCACTGGGAATCAGCGGGGTTGGCAACGGTGGGAGATGTTTGGCGGGAGGGAGCCATCATAAGTTGGGAAAAGTTGGGCGAGGAATGACGCCCCTGAGGATATCAAGGTTTAAAAATGCAGGCAGACAAGCATGACCCAAGTGCAATGAAGAGCAGGCAGACATGACACACATGTTTTGGTCCTGCCCTGTGGTTGGGCGCTTCTGGGCCGAGATAGCGGCGAAAATGGCGGATAAAGGAGTTAAACTGGTGGTAGAGTCAGCATGGGCCTGCTTATTGGGGGGGTTCCCTAGATCGCAAAAACTGAAGCACGTTAACAAACTGAAGGACTTGGCATACGTGCTGGCTAAGAGGAGGATTGCCATGGGGTGGAAGGCTTGTCATAAAACGCAGGTGGAGATATGGTGGAAGGAATTGCAAAAGTGGGCGGAAGCAGAGACTGTGGTATGGCAGGAGTCCAGTATGATGGGAAGGGGAGAAGAGGTGGGAACCCTGTTGGCTTGGAAATCATTGATATCGGAATTGTTTGGAACGAAGCCAAATTTGGCGGATTCCAATGGAGAATGTACCACACCGCGCAGCGCAAACACAGAGTAAACAGACTTGATGGGCTTGTAGGGGGGGTGGGTTTGGGGATTGGAGATCAAATTGCATACTGTACACATTCAAACTGTATTAAGGTATATTGTATTGTATATTTGGTCTGTATTGTTTGTTGGTTGAAATAATAAAAATGTTTTAAAAAAAAAAAAAAGATCTTGCTGCTAGAGTTGAGAATCGCCAACTGGCCATAATTAGTGAGATTTCATTTCTCATCCATTTTGAAAAGTGGGATTAAAAGAGATTCTTCCCAAGACTGTGGAATTCCATGTATGTTGATCTTATTGAAAACGTTGCAAAGCAATGAGGCACCTAAATCTGGAGCAGCTTTGTAGGTTATATTAGCCTTACCACCTGGGTCCCGGGCACAAGATGGCTTTTTATTTTTTACCAATTGGGACATTCTACGCAATTGCAAAATGGACTGTACTGATTGAATTAGGTTTAGAGACCAAATGTATCTTATTCATATGTCTAAAATAAAGGCTTTCTGTATGCTTCAAAAAAAAAAAAAAACAATATATGTTGCAACAGGGGTTCAGCCAGGGAAGTGTTCATCAATGAACCTGGAGGCCTCCTCCGGAATCGTGAAGAAGTACACCCGGTTTGCATGTTCAATTATCAATTTGGCGGGGTATATCATGGCATATTTGACCTACAAGTCTCGCAGCCTCCTCTTCACCGCCATGAAGGTTTTGCGCTCACGCTGGACCGCCACCGAGAAGTCCGGGTATAGGTGGATCCTGGCCGCACCCAAAAGAAGTTCTCCCTTGGCCCTCGCCGCCCTGAGGAGGGCGTCGCGATCGTGGAAATTTAGGACTCTGTGTCATGATGCCTACCTCCAAGGAGCCAGGTCCGACCCAGCAACCCCAGAGGCAGGCATCATTTCCCCCAGGGGAGTGCCAGCGGGCCCAAGCTGGGGCCCTTTGGACTCAGTCCTGGCGCCTTAGGCGCCAGGCTCATGTTGGACCTCTGTCCTGGCGCCTTAGGCGCCAGGCTCATAAAGTTAGACATGTGTTCAAGTGTTTTAATGTGCACTTGCCTGATGCAGACCATGCTGCCACATCCAGGCCCTCTTGAGGCCTGAATAGGAACTACTCAGGAAGGATACATACCTGATCGGAGGAAGGATACACACTTGGAACTTCTTCCAAAGCCATTTAAACCACACCTGATCAGCAACTCATGCTTCGCGTTGTTCTGCTCCTCGCAGCTGGACGCTCACCGTGTCAGCTCCTGCATCTGGACCTCAGCCACGCCTGTCAGCATCCTGGGTCACCTGCAAAGGGAGACAAGAGACCTACCAGCTAATCTGCACCACTGAGACATCACCGACTATCCTGAAAGGGATGACATCATTTTTAAAAGCATTTCGTTACGATCGCTGCAGCGCTGCATTTCACTCACCTTTCCTGGGTTCCTCCATCTTCAGCAGCGATCATCCGGATACACAGCCACTTCCCAGAGCCTAGAGAAAAAGACAAGAATAAGAGGTGAGAGAAGGAAGGGAATAGGAAAAGCTCAGTTTCCTTCTAAGACTCACCTGTTGGGTCATTCCCATTTCATTTCGGGTCTTGCTGCTTCCAAGCAGGACCCCGGCCCCTATGGGGAAAAAAAAGACAAAGACATTAGATGAGCGAATGCAAAAACATTACCTGAGCGCTCATCTAGGACTTACCAGATCTTAACTGGAACTGCGCGTTTCACTTCGGGTCGGCGCCATATCTCCGGCATTCCGAACCCCGGCCCCTAAGGGGAAAAGACATCAACATCAGCGCTTTGTTGCAAGAAGTCTCCAAAGGAATCTTCATTCATCACCTGAAAAAAGACAATGAACATTATTATTTAAAGCTTGAACTTTTGAACTTGCAACTGAACTTTTACAGCGCCTTACCAGAATAATCAAGCTTACCTGAACTCCCATCCAACCTCAATCCAGTGAAGTAACTGGGTTCAACGCGCCCCTGCGTCAGAAGCAGGATGGAGAGCTCGTCCTTTCAGACCCTAAGGTGAGACTCCACGGGGAATCGTGGAAGGGTATCGTGGAGGGTTTGAAGAGAGTGGGAGGCTTGAGCATAACTCAAGTCAGTAGGTAATACTCCTTTTTCACGCACAGGGGAATATTCCTGCGAGCCGGAGAAGCCAGAGTAGAGGGCCCTTCCTGTCCATCTTCAGAGTCCTGCGCTTCACCATTGAAGAATCATCAGCACTCGAAGCCAGACCTGCGCCTCCGTGGGAATCAGGTGAGCCTTACACTCTGGCGATGATAGGGCGTGGTGGTGCGCCTGGTCTCGGTTGGGTCGTGAGTGCGCGGTGGGCTCTCTCGACTGCGAACTGCGGGGAGAGTTTTGGGGAGTCCAGCAGTCGTAATAGCATGCCCTCTACGTAGTCCTCCAGGGGTTTCTGTATACCATCCTCTGGTACACCGATAATGCAGAGGTTGTTGCGTCTCGAGCGAGACTCAAGGTCCTCGTTTTTCTTTTCCACCTCAGTGACACGGGCTGATAGCGTGGAGACCTCTGCCCGGAGGCAACTCAAGCCGTCCTCGGTGGTGCTCACTCGGGTCTCGATTTCGCCCACCCGACTGTTAGGCAGAAACCTGTGCAGTTCCCTTAGGGACCACTGCAAAAGATTTAGGACTACAGGTGTTTGGCAGTAAACCCAATTGGTAGCGGTCTGTACCACCCAGATTTACCTGGTAGCTGTGGCTGAGCAGTCAGACTTCTCTCAAGATGAGTTAGGCAGTATATAGAGTATACACAATAGGTACAGAGATACAGTAGCACAAGCAAACACTGACCAGAGCTTTGGTGTAAAAGTATATAATTATTTATTTAAAAACACACTTGTAAAATTACACTAGCACAAAAAGAGGTAAGTAAATTCAACACACAGTCACTATTATACATATAGAACCTTGAGTACTTATTAGACAAGTCTTAATGAGAAACACCACTTATTTTCAGACACAGGTGAGCGCTTAACATAAGATGGCACTCTAATAAGTTCTTTAAAAAGGGAGGGAAAAAGGCAGAGTTATGAAAGCACACAAATTTTAATACTTTTCAAAGAACCACAGTGAGGCAGGTTAGGCAAAGTCTACTGGGGAGCAAGGAATTTCAAATGCCAGGCCCACTCTTAGAGAGAGCAAGCAAAATGCGTCCAGGATCACACAGTGGGGTTATGCCCAAAGAGTCTTTGTAAATCTTTCACAAAAGATTGAGATCAAGTCAGGAAAAGTTAGTTAACAGGCCACAGGCTAACCCAGGTTAGAAAGTCGAGGATTTACTGTCACCCCGAACGATCTGTCGCAAGGGAAGCCAGGTGGGACACAATACCTGAAAATGGGAAGAACGCTTCAGCGGGGGCAATTGTTCCTGGCAGCGGGTGCAAGTCGGTATTCCGTCCAGAGGAAGAGGAGGTCTCGACGTGGAGAAAAGCTGAAGGTCGTTGCACTGCCATGGAAGAAACCAGCCGTGGAGTTTCCCGGTTACAAGGTACCACCCTTTTCTTTGCGGTAGTGGTAAACTGTGGTATTCCGGTTTCCGGGGTGCTTGGCACGGGCAAGGCGGCCACGAGATGGTCCAGGAAGGCGAAAAGACAGACAAACTGGTTATCCCCACCAGTCAAAGGAAGAAGAATCTCCGGGCGGTAGATCTCCTCTGTCGTCAGGAAAAGTGGTGAGACAGTTCAGCAGGGCTCCACCGGTGGTGTCGTCGTTGCAGGTCGGCTCGGCTTCTCCCTCCTCGGATTCTTTAGGTCCTGTGGCGACTTCTGAAGTTCCAGTCCCCAAAGCCCTGCTTTTATGCAGAAAACCCCCATTCATTCAGCCTAGCTGTCACTCAAACATGCTAAGTGGTGAGCCGGGTGGCTCACCACTTGGGCCAATCACACAAGAGTGCGACTTGAGTTGCCGAGGCAACTCAGTCCAGGGTGCCTAAACCCCCTCCGACACCCCCTGTGGTACCCAGACAGAGTGGCACCACTTTTGGAGGCTTCTGTGGAGAAGCCCGCCAAAAAGTGGAACAAAGGGTTCGACTTGGGTTGGAGTCACAGAAGCGAACACAAACGCCATTTTGGAACCAAGTTTCGGCAAAAAATACCAACTGGTGAATTTATATTAATTTAATAAACCGGCGGTATGTTCAAGGCTATTTTAAAAAGTGGTAGCCTCGAACAATGGGAAAATCCCATAGGAATATATTCGCGGTCGAATATAAAAAGTAGTATCCACTGCCACCTGCCAAAACTCGGTCGGGGGGGACTGGACAGTGCCCCCTCGAATAACAGACCCCGGAGCAATCGAATTACCCCGACCAGTACGTCCACAATTTGAGACTAGTAAAGCTAATGGTGACTTTACATGCCCTGGGAGACAGTAGTCAGTCCCAGGGTATGGAGTCTATGTTTGGGGGTCGCTACGACACCCCTGGGTTACTGCACAGAGGGTGCTGTGTAACCCATATATCAAAACACATGAAGCCCTATGGGGTAAAGGACCCCATAGCCCATAGAACACATACAAAGTCAAAGGAACACCTCAAATCATGTCTAAGAGTGGGAGAAAAAGATTCTCACTCTTAGCAGGAAAAAAAATAAACCCCAAAAATCCAGCAAAGCTGCTGGGGGACTCACTAGTTTTGGGAAATTAGCCTTTACAGAGAATTCTCCCTAACACCGACCGTCTGTCCTCTCCATATGTGCCTTGATGAAGGATATTGTGCCGTTCATGTCGTCCAGTTTGCTATGGAGTGTAGTGAACCCTTCCCGGATGGATTCCATAATTTTCTGGGAGTCAGGCTGTTCCGGTGCTGGTGAAGTGGATGGTTCCTGACCCGACGTCTCCGCCACCGGTCCCACCGGGGACTTTGTAAACATGTTAATAGAGGATTGTTTCTTTCCAGCTCCCTTTGTCATGATGCTGGTAGAGGGTGGGCCTAGGCCCAGGAAGAGGCCGGGGCTCCGGGGGAGCGGACAGGGCACCGGAAAGGGGACAATCGGGCTGTCCTGGGTGTCGTGGACGCTCAGAGGGCCTCAATATCAAGGTGGAATGCAATGTCGCAGATTGAAAAGGGAGGGGCTGATCACCGATGACCGACAGATCAAGTGCCGAGGAGGCCTCGCCGGCCAGTAGGTGCACGTTGGACCAAGAAGGCAGTGGATGAGCCCACCGGTGCAGACGGCCCCAAAAGTCCTGTGAGAGGGCCGGGGCCCGAGGATCAGTATTCCGCAGCCGAGATGAAAGGGGCTGAGGCCTTGGGTGCTGGTGTAGCAGAGCGGATTGCCGGTACAGTCCCTGTGTCGAGCAGTGGGGCGGCCGACCACCCAGTTCAGTAGGCGCCGAGGGGCAGCAGGGGCACCAGGAGTCCCGAGTTGGTAGTGCAGGCGGTGTGGGAGGCCACAAATTGCAGTGCATTCAGGCGGGACTGGAGGTCCAGCAAACGGGTGGCTCGATGAGGAGAGGCAGTCCAGGGTACCCCCAATCTGAGTTATTGAGTCAATGGGTCTCAAGGACTGGGTGGTGTGTAGGGGGACCGCAGCAAAGTCCTCCCGTTAGTGTTGCGGGAGAGGAGGCAAGTTCTGTGGCTGGGGGAGGGGCCGTCCAGTCCCCCAAGCAGTGTCCGTCATTTGCCTTGGGGGCAGGGGCCCAGTGTGATAGGCAGGAGGAGGCAGGCAATGGAATCTGAAGGCCACCGGACGTCCAAGCAACGGGGGCCCAGGCGCTGCACGAGTCCACCGGGAGCGAGGAGATGGAAGCCCGGGTCAATTAGCACTGCGAGGAGGGTGGGAGAGTGGCTGGGGCCCAGAGCGACTCACCGTAGTGGCCCGAGGCGGGGACGTCTGGAGGGCCGAGCTGCAACGAGATCCCCGTGGGTTGTAAAAGGCAGCACGCCGCCCAGGGAGGGGCGGCAGAGTGGTTAGCTCTGGACTTAAATGACGGCCCCCAGGTCACAGCGGGGAGGCCGAGGGCACAGCGTGAGTCGCCTCGGTCCTGCGACGGGCAGGGGAGGACGACACAGCGTGGGACAGCGCCCCTCCCCCACAGCAAGCCTCAGAGCTGCGGGTCACAGGCACCATCCCCTGGAGCCAAGAGCGGGGCCGAGGAGCGCAAGCTCCCGGCCCACTTCCAGAAGGCTGTAGCTCCGCAGCGGTGGTGAGTTAAAGGGTGGCGTTCAGGCAGCACACGCCCGCCACCTCCAGCAGCCCAAGCGGGTGGTCGAGTATTAGTATTGTGCAGGCAGCAAGGCAGGATTATGAGAGGAAGGTGCCTCACGGAGCGGAGCGAAGCATCAGGCGGCCATCTTCTTCCAGCGCAACAGCACCCCCCCCCAGCAGGGGCTTTCTGATGCGGCGGGTGGGGCGGTGGAGGACCCGGCCAGGTTGGCCCTACAGGCCTGGTTCCTGACCAGCTGAAACTCCACCATACTCAGTTTTTGGAGGAATACTGTGACATCATTCAGGAGGCCCTTTACACAGGCCCAGTATAAGAACAAGTGGACGGGAATCTGCACTGAACTAGCAGCAAGGGGCTTGACCCCCTGACCTGTTCCCTCAACGACATGTTGGCCTTTTACGCACAACTGGCTTGTTCCGGTGTTCAGGTCGACACCTACCGTACCTATCTGGTGGTCATTGGCGCCTACAAGAATTCCGCAGAGCATGTTTTCCCAGCGGCCAACCTAGTGGTTATGGCGCACATCAAGGGGTTATTCAGGCTTTTTACTCCAGTGCACAGGCATCATCCGGTCTGGGACCTCAACGTGGTTCTTGCGGCCCTGCAGCGCAGGCCATTTGTGCCGATGGCTTCTGTGGACATCAGGCTGGTGACACTAAAGACAGTGCTGCTGGTGATGCTCAATTCGGCGCTCAGGGTAACTGAGCTGCAGTTTCTGTCTTCATGTAAGCTCTTCACTACATTTCACAGTGACAAGGTAATCTTGTCCTAATTTCTTGCCCAAGGTGGTCACGCCTTTCCATTTGAATTAGGAAATCTGTCGGCCGGTGTTCTTCCTGAACCCGCAGTCAGATGCCGAAAGGGCTATGCATTGCTTGGACCTCAGGAGGGTCCTCTAGTTCTACCTCTCAGACAAAATGTTTCAGGAAGACTGAGGCATTGTTTGTCACGTTTGGGGGATTGTCTCCCAACACCCCGGCTTCGAAAGCTTCTATCGCCTGGTGGATGGTCCAGGCCATTTCGGAGGCATATATAGCCATGGACAAACTGGTTCTTGAAGGGATTCATGCGGTCCGAACGAGGCCACGGCCATCGCGTTCCAGAGACATGCTTCTTGGGATGTCATCATCAGGGCGAACACTTGGACCACTCCGTCGGCGTTTTTTTTTATAAGCACTATTCCCTGGATACCAGCTCCAGGCAAAATGCAGAGTTCGGTTAGGTGGTTCTGAAGAACCTTTTTTGTTTCGTCCTAGATAGGAGGCAGGTTATCACAGCTCCACCCTATGGTTTTGTTTGGTGGAATCACCCACAAGGATGGAGGAAAGGGGACGATACGTAAGAGTAATTAAAGATGCTCACTGTAGTGACTAGAGTACTCATAGTCCTTAGTCCCCTTTCCACCATACGCTCCACCCCCTTCGCCCCGCTTGTATGCCAGGGGCTAAAGTATTCAATATAATGAGGTATTAAAGCATCCGATGTGTTAAAAAAAAATCGACTCAGGTGAGGTGCCGAAGGGCGGGGTTTAAGGGGCGTTCCCACGCCCAGGGCTGCGCCCCCACACACTGGACTAAATTTATAGGCTAAGCTCGACTTTTCGCTGCCAAAGGTTCCGGTACTGTCCCCATTTTGGGTGATGCCCACAAGGCTGGAGGAAAGGGGATTTGACACTGAGTACTCTAGTTACTACAGTGAGTAACTTTAATGTATTGAAATACCCCAACAAAATAATTGCTCATGCGAAGCAAATCTCACTAAGAAAATGACACTAGTGCACTAAAGCCAATATTTACCTCTTAGGTGCCAAGGACGAGGTATCTCGTTCTTGGAATTCCCTCCCGGGTGCAAAGGACGAGATAGCTCATCCTTTTTGGCACCTTGCTTTGAGTGATCCCTGCTATGTGAGGGGGGGGGGTCCCTTATCATTGCCTGGGGTCTGAATTACCTTCAGTTTCACGTCAGCGTGCGTAATGCACGCCGACTTGAAAGTTAAAGTAATTTCACTGCGGTAGCCATTTTCAGCTGCCGCGGTGAAGAGAGAAGGTGAGTGCCCTTCTCCCTCTCCCTTGATCTCCGGCTGTATTTCAAGCCGAAGATCGAGGGAGGTGTCGTTGGAAAGGGGAGAGTCTCAGCTTTCCAACAACACCTTTTGTGAAAGCATTGCTGGTCACGGATCGGGCGCAGAGCTCTCGATCCGTGGCGAGCAATGCCACTAGACCACCAGGATATGTTACGGATGATGGGGGGACTGCTTACTAGGTAAGCGCCTCCCCCCCCCCCGAGTCCCCAAAGCATGGGGCCACAGCTATGGAGACCCCTGGGGGCAGATGGGTGATCATCTGCCCCCAGGGAAAGGGATATATAAAGAAAATATGAAAGTTCTCCAGGAAACAGGGATGTGGGTGGGGGCCCACTAGCCACCAGGTATTTTATTTTGCATGAAAGGGGGGTGGCCCTCTCCCTCCCACCCCAAGTGGAAAGGGCACCCCCTTGTAGCCCTCCCTGGGGGCAGATTTGCAGATGGGCACATTAGTGTGCCAATCTGCCCCCAAGGTGCCCACACCCTACTGCCCCATCCATTGGGGGGGCCTGTCCAACGTTTTGTGATGGTCCTCCCCACCCCAAATGGAGGGGGGCACCTCATACAGCCCTTCCAAGGAGCCCCAGGGAGGGCTGCATGAGATGCCCCCTCCATTTGGGTGGGGGGGTGAGGTGCAACCCCCCTTAACATTACACGATTCCCCAGCGGTTTAGGGTGTCCCTCAGCCCCCCCCCCTAAAGAGCAGCCTACTATTTTAAATTTTTTTTCTTTGTTAACCAAACTTCGCTTGGTGCAGATGGGCACTGCTCCACCAATTGGGGGACTGTCCCACGTTTTTTTGTGGCCCTCTCCCCACACCCCAAATGGATGGGGGACACCTCATGCAGCCCTTCATAGGAGCCCCAGGGAGGGCTGAATGAGGTGCCCCCCCATCCATTTGAGGTGGGGGGAAGAGGGCCACCACAAAACGTCAGACAGGCCCCCCAATGGGTGTGGCAGTAGGTTTTGGGCACCCTGGGGGCAGATTGGCACACTAATGTGCCCATCTGCGCCAAGGGAAGTTGGGTAAACAAAGAAAAATATTGAAAATGGTAGACAGCATTTTAGGGGGGGGCTGTGGGGCACCCTAAACCGGGAATTTTGTAATGCAAAGCGGGGGTGGCCCTCTCCCCATCCCAAATGGAGTGTGGGGGGCACCTCATGCAGCCCTCCCTGGGGGCAGATTGCTGCCCCTAGGAAGGGGAAAATGTGTTTTCACTGGGGGGTGAGGTTCAGTAGACCACCAGGGATGGCTTGCAAGGGGGGCCGTGATTGGAAAGTATTAGTGTAGATTTGCTTTTGCTGGGGTGACCGTAGGTAACAAATGTTTTTTGTTTCATTTACAGCTTTTTCTACGTGAGCAGCTGCAACGTTATGTGAGAACAGTTTTTTTATTATTCTACAGTTAGGGTCCACCTTCAGTGGGGTGGGTGAGACTGGGGCTGGATTGTTGGTGGTGTGGGTGGGTATGGGCCATCTGGGGAGATATTTTGGTGGGCTGGGACAAAATTGCAGGGGCAGGCCACAAATTGCCCTCCATGCCAGCAGAACATTGATGTTTCCCTGGGAGCGGATTTCTCCCATGTGGGTTGACCGTCTGCAAGCCCAGGCCGCATCTCTGGCTGTGCTACGTTACAGAGGTCACTTCTGGGGGGAGGAATGGGGATCCTGCCAGGGCTCCCTGGATCTGCCGCTGTGCTTGGGGGGGGATAGTACACCCACATGGTAAATGGATGTCCAAGGCCAGGGACATTACCTCCAACCGTCCTGGTGTTGTGGCTGGGCTGCATTACAGCTTTTCCCTTCGGGGAGGTATTGGCACACTGCCGGGACTCCCTGGTGGGGGAAAGCTGTAACACAGGCAAGCAAGAACTCCAGGACGGTTGGAGGTGATGTCCCTGGCCCTCGACATCCGTTTACCATGTGGGTGTACGGTCCCCAAGCACAGCCGCAGCTCCCGGGAGCCCTGGCAGGGGCCACTTCCCTCCCCCAAGGGAAATACTGTATTGCAGCCCAACCTGAGCTCCATGATGGCTGGGGCTGATGTCCCTGGCCTTAGGAGGCTGTCTCCCATGTGGTTTCACCGGGCCAAAGCTCAACAACAGTTTCAGGGAGCTCCAGCAAGGTCCCCGACAACAGTTTCAGGGAGCTCCAGCAAGGTCCCCGACCTTTCCAAGAGGGAGAAGCTGGAACGCCGGCCAGCCAGAGCTCCACGGTTTTAGGGGTTGATATTCCTGGCCTTGGGCGGGTGACTAACATTTGGTTTGAATGTCTCCATGCCCAGTGTTGGTGCCAGGGAGGGCCGGGACATTACCCGTCCTTTCCCAGAGGGAGAAGCTGTAACGCAGGCCAGCCATAGCTCCTGCAAAGTCGGCATTAATGTCCCTGGCCTTGGGCACCCTTCTCCCATGTGGGTCTTTGGCGGGGCTTATGGGTAATAAATTCTGGGGAGATTTGCGCAAGTCAGACCTCTTTGGATTCCCACGCCAATTCTGTAGGTTGTCTCCCCACACCCTTTGGGTGTTACCAGTGGTTTAGCCTTTTCCCTTTGAGCCCAGGTAGGTGCACCCACACGTGTGATGTACAGTTTTCATCGGGACACGTGTGGGGACGCGGGAAGGTAGGCCATGAGTTGTTGGTGGCGTGTTTCGGTGGGTGACCAGAGTGAAATGTGCTTAAATTGTGGGGGGTTTTCCCCCCATATTTTGACTTTGCTGGGGGTTCTGGGTAATAAATTCTGGGCCGATTTGCGCAAGTCAGACTTCTGTGGATTCCCACGGGTGTCCTCTTTTCAGAACTGTATGCGGTTCAGGGGGCGCTGTTGCGCACAACAGCAATGGCTGCCTGATTCGAGCTCTCTGGCCCAATCAATATCCGTAAAACCATTAATCGTGTTCTTGGAGCTGCCCATGGGGTGCTGAGGCGAAGGAGAAGTGCGTTGGGGGACAGTGCACACACACAGAAAATCCTGGTAACGGGGGTGCTTTGCTTGCCCAGCTATGCCGTGTGAGGGATCCGTCGAGACTGGGCCGAAGCGCGGGCCGGGCTAAGGATCCAGAGACCTGGAGCCTGTTGCTGCTGACGCTCTAGCCGGTGGAGCATCGAGAGGAGGGCCCTGCGGTGCGGTGCCGCATAACGCTTGTGATGGAGCGAGTTGGGCTTGGCGAGATCGGCTCCCCCGCTGTGTTTTGGGTAGGGGCAGAGCCGCAAGGATCAGCACGAGCCGAAGTGCTTGTGCGAGCGGACCCGACTGAACTAACACTGCCCCGGCTGGAGGGGCCTGGCTGGGCGGAGTAGGCGCTCTGCATCCCGGGTGGAGAGAGTGCTCGCCGGTCCTTCGAGCCGTATCCACCCCCCTCCTCCCCCCCTGGCGGGGTCCCTGAATGGGAGTGCCGAGAACGGGGAGCCACAGGGCACCTGACCTGAGCCGACCCGAACGACATACTACGGCGTGGCGAGGGGCATCAGCAATCCTATTTTCGGTGGTCCATGGGACATCAACTCTGCATTGTCACATACCGGAGCAGTGTGCGAACAAGGCGTAACAATTACAGAGCATGGACACGCGCTGAACCGTGAGTCAACAACATGAGTATAATGTTAAAGCCGTGCGTAGCAGCTGCCAGGACACTGTTGAATCCAACCATGCTGGCTGAGGTACACTAAAATAAGCATCGTGAAACGGGGCCCTTTGCTCACTCTACGCACATACCCCGGCGACTGGGCTCATTAACACTATAAACAATGAGGAGCGAATAACAAATACGCGCTTGCGAGGAACTGTGGTTATATATATGTGCGCGGTGGGGCTGTGTTGGGGCCATTAAGATACAGCAGCACTGAACCATCTGGAAACCCTTAAGCCTCCCGGTGCACATGTGGGGAGATTCAATATACATGCATAGACACTGAAGCCCAGGCCTGTTGGAGTTGTGATCAGAGTGAACCGCCAGAACATCTGGTTACACTGAAACTGTAAGCCATACGTGGATAATAGCAGAGGGGCTGCATGCAGGTGCCCATTTCGACACTGCAATTTGAGACATACAATTGGGAAGCTTTCATTGTCCGATACGTGGGTACGTCGGAGAGCACAGTCCATTGGCCATATCAGTCGAGGAGCGCCAACATCAGGCCTGCCGGCGCCGAAACTGTAGGCATATGCAAATGACTTGTGGGCCGGAGAGATAGGGTCCGAGTAATCCTTGCGTATTAGTCGCCCGAAGGCTCGCCTGAGAAATGCAGCGACCAGACAACATCCGTGTAAAACATACAGGGCTGGACCTCTACTGGCAGAGCGGCTGCTCGGTGGACGCCACAACCCCGAAGACAGGTTGGGGCGGTACACCTGCTGACACGGGCGCCATGGGGAACACAAGAAAACAAGACAAAATGGCGGATGGAGCAAGCACCAAGAAAAAAGGGCCGATGGACTCCTACACCAGCAGCCAGACAGGGGGCTGTGAGCAGGACCCACCAACAACATCAGGTACTGATCCTGGCGCAGATGGCGGTGACAGTGTTGAGCGCCTGACCAGCATAGTCCAGAACGGCTTCCTATCCATTAATGTGAAATTGGATGATATTGTAAACACCATTGGGGCACTGAAAACAAGAGTGGACAAGGAAAGCCAGAGACTCAATGAAGCGGAGAACAGGATTGAAATAAATGAAGACACCATCACACGGCACGACCGAGATATAGCCATGAACAAACTCCAGAATAAATGTGAGGATATTGAATCGTGCTCACGAAGAAACAACGTTCGAATTGTGGGGGTGTCTGAAAAAAATGTGGTAAGGACAAAATGGAGCTACAGGTTGAGACACTCCTGAAAACTCTCTTTGGAGCAAACTCCTTTTCGGAGCACTTCCTGGTTCAGTGGGCTCACCGCACTCTGGCCCCTGTGCCGAAAACCGGGGCCCCGCCGCGCACGATTATTGTGAGGCTTCTCAATTACAGAGATAGAGACACAATCCTTAGAATGGCGAGAGAACTTGGGACACTGCAACACGAAGAAAACCGTATACATATCTACCCGGATTTCGCTGCAAGAGTGCAGGTAAGCCGAAGATCGTATGAACCGGTCAGGAGACTCCTAAGAGCACGACGGGTCCCATACGCACTAATATTCCCGCCAAGATGCAAATTCAGCATGGAGGAAGGGCATATTTTTTCGAGATTCCGGCTGCTGCCCTGGCCTATGTAGAAGAAGCCACCATACCCCTACCCCCCAAGGGCCGGGTACCGGACCAAAACGGAAGACTTCCTCCTCCGATTGAGGGCCAAAACCCGCTGAGTGACCCAGAGCACATAAATATCCTTTTGAGATTGTAACAATGCTCGGCTCCCGCTGGGAGCTCCAAGTAGTGTTAACAGTGGGCTGTGAGCCGATCTGGTGGCCTCGTGATGGCAACGTGGCACCCTCAGGAATGTTCCTACTAGTTACAAGGGCTCATCGTCAAGTTGGGGTAGATGATGTGGGTGGAGGGGGGGTTGGAAGTTGAGAGTGTTTTAGACTGTTGTTGCCGCCAGGATGAGTTTGAGTCTTGGAGGGAAAGAGGTGGGAGCGAAAGTTCCAGTTTGGTTAAAATGTGGTCTCACAGGTATTGGTGCTGCTTTTATCAGGTTAAACTAAGATTTAAAGGTAATAATGGTATGTCACAATGCATATGCATAAAAAATAGGTGATGGATAAAAGGTGAACTTACTATCCTGGAATGTACGAGGGTTAAATAACCCGATGAAAGATAGGAAAGTGGGAAATTATGTCACCAGACACAAACCACAGATTTGGATGCTACAGGAGACGCACGCACAGGGCTCTGTCAATGAGAATATATTGGCTAAATTGGGCAAATTACGTTACTACACAGATTATTCCTCTCAGTCCAGGGGGATTATTACACTTATACATCCCACACTGGGATTTCACACCAAGGGGCATAAAATAGACCCAATGGGAAGATATGTGCTGGTTTGGGGGGAAATAGCTAATACACAAATAACCCTGGTAAACACGTATGGCCCCAACATTGACGACTCAGAGTTTTATCTGAACATGTTCGATATCCTTAATAAACAAGATGCGACCAACATAATATGGGGCGGGGATTTCAACTTGTCAATTGACCCTGCACTGGATAGATCTGTTAGTGTAACAAGGGCACCCACTAGGACGGCGTTAACTTTGGGTCAAATTCTCCCACAATTGTCGTTGATAGACGCATGGCGGGTACTCCACCCTGATGGTAGGTGGTACACATACTACTCGACTGTGCATGACAGTGAATCGCGCATAGTTTATTGATTTATATCCTCAAATATTTCACATACACTACAACACTGTGAAATCCTGCCTCGCACGTTATCGGACCACTCCGCAGTACTGCTGGAAATTAGGTTGAAAGACCTCCCCAGACCAACGAGAAGTTGGAGAATGCCAAAGGGAATACTAGAGGATTCAAATGTAGTTGAGACCTTGCATGTTGAAATAACTAACTTTTTTGCAGATAATGTGGGAACAGTGGATTGGGTCTCCACAATGTGGGAAACCTCAAAGTCTGAGTTAGAGGAGTTCTGATATCGAAAACCAAGGGCCTCCTGAAAGGCGTGCGTCAGGAACTTGAAGGGGTAGAAAAGGAATTGAAAGACCTCAAGAAACTTACAGCCATACACACAATGGCGACACTTTGGCTAAAATACACAAGCTCCTCAGATATTTTGACAATTTGGCACTCAGATAGATACGATACATCGCAGCCCATACTCAGGCACGCAGAATAAAACGGGGAAACTGCTAGCCAATTTGGTTAAACATGAGAAACAACAGACCCCGATCACTACCATCCAAACAGCACAAAATGATATAATTACGTGCGAACAATGCATAAACGATGAATTTGTTAAATTTGATAAGACTCTTTATGCAAATAAAGATAAGAAAAGTTCCATTGAAATTAAAGGGTACCTGGCCATGCTCAATCTCCCGACGCTCCCGGATGAAGGCAAATTGGTACTAGAACAGCCTGTTACGGTGGAGGAAATCACTGAAGCAATCAAAGATCTATCGTCCGGTAAGGCACCGGGCTCGGACGGGCTACGTGCCGAATTTTATAAAGAATTCCATGAAGAACTGGCCCCTATAATGCTGGAAACATGGGAAGAAGCCCTAGGAAAACACATACTGCCCCCGACAATGCGGGAAGCTATAATCACAGTACCGCCCAAACCCCGTTGCCCACCACAGGATATGTCATTTTACAGACCCCTTTCACTTATAAATGGTGACGCGAAAATCTTCGCGAAAGTACTGGCAAACCGCATGCTACCCATAATATCCACGCTGGTCCTTACAGATCAGAGTGGATTTAACCCCCTAAGGTCCACTGCCCTAAACCTACATAGGCTGTTTGGTATAATGGCACAAATAGATCCAGACAAGCAAGCAGTTGCGGTGTCCCCCGATGCCGAGAAGGCGTTTGACTCGGTCTTGTGGGAATAACTTTTTTTAGTTTTGGGGGCGTATGGAGTGGGACCCAATTTCATCAGATATGTCAGGCTACTGTACACTGACCCAGGTGCAAGAGTATGTACAAACAGAACCATTTCCGAGTTGTTTGAATTGGGTAGAGGTTCCAGGGAGGGCTACCCGTTTTCTCCCATCCTGTTCGCCTTAACGATAGAACCCATGGCAGGTGCAGTCAGAATGAGACACAAAGATAAGGGAATCATAATGAAAGGATCCACCCAATTAATTTCACTATCCGCAGATGATACACTGTTGTATATCCGGGAGCCCAACAAAAACATTGCACCCATAATGGCGGATATACACGAGTTCTCTGACTACTCCGGGTATACAGTAAACAATTCAAAGTCAGAAATATTCCCCCTTATCCTCTCGACAAGGTGTCCTGCAGAGACATGCGGTCTTAAGTGGTCGGAACAGCACATAAGATACTTGGGGGTGCTGGTCTCTAGGAGCAGACAAACCCTATATGCTGACAACCACGACCAGGCACTACATTCACTTAACACCAAAGTACAGGTCTGGAGACACCTCCCTATCTCATTGCATGGCAGAATCGCAGTACTTAAAATGATTGTACTCCCTAAGTTACTTTATATATTCGTGAATATCCCCATGTGGCCTGGTAGGGATTATTTTTTCTCCAAACTGCGGTCAATGGCAGTGACATTTCTGTGGAATGGGAAGACGGCCAGAATAGGGTGGGAGAAGATGACAGAACCATACAGCACTGGGGGGATTGCAGCCCCAGACTTTGAGTTGTACTATCTGGTTGCTCGGACGCAATTTGCGAAATATTGGTATGATATAGCAGACAACTCCCCTCATACATGGCTAGAAACACATACCACCTCACCCACGGACATCCGATCGGTAATTTTTGACACACGACACAGAGACTCATGTGAGTACGACAATGTGAGCTGCACTGTCCGAGTTTGGGGGGGCAATATATAAAAGACTGAAGTTAGAGAGACACTATAACCCGGAGATTCCCCTATGGAACTTCCCAAATATTCCCCCCACATTCAACATAGACATACAGGAATCCTGGGACCCGACTGGAGAAATAGAAGTTGGCGACATGGTCATAGACGGGAAGTTCGCGACTCTGACAGACTTCACAAGAGCAATCGGAGGAGGACCGCTGCGAACGCTTCAGTATTACCGAATGAGATCTGCATATCAGGCGCGTTGGCCACTCTTCCCCCCCACACCTATGCTTACAACTCATTACAACACAGGGAGGACTGGCAATCTCCACTTTGTACGTATCAGTGCAAACCTACACCCCCACGACAAATCTGGTTAAAGAAAAATGGGAAGCAGGCATGCAAACGCTTATACCGGATGACAAATGGGGTAGATACTGTGCACTCACTAAAAAGATATCACTCAATGCGGGCCTGTGCCAGATACAATTCAAAATCCTGAATAGATTACACTACACGCCTGCTAGAATTGCCAAATTTGCACCTGATAGCTCAGGCAACTGCCCCAAATGTGGTTCCCCAAAAAGCGGGATTTTATCATATGTACTAGCAATGCCCCGCCTTGGTGAGGTTCTGGGGGATGGTGGCCGAAATGCTTACAGAAATTACACAAATTCCCCCGCATTTGACTCCTCAAAAGTATTTGTTCGGGGATATTGGGAAATGCTCTGAGAAAGTTGTTGAATGTGACGTGTGCTGTCGCAAAAAGATGTATAGTACAAGCTTGGACAATCTCTGCGCCGCCGAGCATTAAAACCTTTCTACGCAAATTAACGTATGTCAATGAATGCGAGGAGCAGTATGTTTTAACCCAACCAGCACGAGCTGACCAAAAGACATCTGGGGCCCTTTCAGGGTATACCTATGTGAACTGCTTTCGGACAGTGAAACATCCATGTAACTTGCATATTGCCTAAATGTCTATAAGTTGTACCATTGTGTGTTATGCTGGAAATGATGCTGAGTAAGTACTGATGTATCTGTTGTGACCACTAATAAAAAAGAAGTTTTAAAAAAAAAAAAGAAATGTATGGCGTTCCCAATTTGCCTTGGCGGCTTGCCACACCCTAGGCCCAAATCTGTATGGTGTGCGCTTGAGCACAATTCCTGAAATTCTGCTGTGCGAAAAGACTTGGGGTTAGCCGTGTTTTAGGCTTTTCCCTTTGCGCCCTGGTAGGTGCACCCACATATGTGAGGTACCATTTCTGTCGGGACACCACCTGTGGAAAGGTATAACATTTGTTGTGTTTGTGTGGTTTTCATAACGTTTTGACTCATTTGCTGCTGCCCTTTGTCACACAACCCTTTCATTTCCCAAATGTGACCTAGATTTAGTAGCTGCTTTAGGCCTTATACACTTTTGTAACCTGCACAAGTCACCTACCCTTCAAAAGGTCCACCTGTGCTCTTTCAATAAACGTATGCTTGCCCTTCCTCACCCCATTTATTTTCCTTATTTACACATGCTAAGTACATGTGTTCAGGCCGTAAGCATAAAACTCCTGTGTATCATGGGTATGTTTTGGCTTGTGGTAATGCTTGTTTTGTGAAAACATTGCAAAACATGTGTGATTTCCTAACTGCAAGAGTCGGGGGAATGTAGCGGAGCATTGTTTTTCTCAAAATTCATACAAGCCATTGCCGTACCAGGCTAACCATTTCCACCACATACCTTTTTTTTCAGTCATTTCCCCACTTTTTCTTCAAACTATGGAATTTTTCCCTACATAGTTGTTGCCTAATTTGCGCAAATCACCACTTCCTAAACTTGGAATTGTGTCTACTTTTCAGAAATGTATGCCTTTCTGTCCTCCCATTCAGCTTTCCTACCCTTTTTTCCATTCTGTCCATGCATGTACTATTGGAAAAAAGGCCAAAATCGCCTACCTCTCACAAAACGGTTGATAACCATATCAAAAAATGTTTTTTTTCGTTTCCACTCAATCTGTTCTTGAAAGCCAGGAAAATGGGGAATTCAGCAAAGCAAACCATTTGTTCCTAGTTCTTACAAGGAAAAAAACACAGGCTTCTTTGTACGTAATTTTATTGTCATTTTTTGAAAAAAACCAAAAGGTTCTCCCTTTTTGGTTATTTTCTCTCACCACCCTACCGCAAACTAGGATTCCATGTGGGGGAAAAAGGGGCCAAATTTGGCCGAGATATCTCATTTAACAAAAAAGTTACAAGCCACGAAATGGCGACATACCAAAATCACCAAAAAAGGCTTTGGCACTGGGGCAGTCAAGGGGTTAAAGGTTGGCCACTAGCATCTGTGGACTTGCATTTGAGTGTGAGACCTTCAACAAACATTGGGTCATCAGGTAAACCGTGCTGGCCTTGTGGAGAACATTAATCTTTTGGATAGTGATTAATGAATGTTCCGAACGACTTAATGAAGCGCGTTTACTTCTATTTGACTGAAGGAAGTCATTGCTTCTCTTTTGTGCGATATAGCTTTTATTTTCATAAGTTCCTTTGTTTGATCATTCCTTTATTCAAAATGATGTTCCGATATACTTTAATCTGGTCTACCTTGCTCCCAAAAGTTGGACTTGTCCACTCAACAACTGATGCCTTTATTTGAGCCAGGGAAAGCTTCAGAGAAACCAATTTGACTAGGCTTTGGACCCTGAACATGGCTCAAAGCATTTACCGTACGTTGGCGTTCTTCTCCCCCTTTTTTTCAGAAAGTTAATATTTTTGAATATCTCGCTTGATATAAAGTCTGAATCTCGCGAAATATTCTATCCCTAAACTTCATTTCAAATTCTCCCTAAATTATTGTTGCGAATCCTGTAGTTAACGTGTTTTCAAGCATCTGTCAAAGCACTGTCTAATACCTGCAGAAATACAAAAAATGACTATGTCGATGAAGGTCTTTGGGTGACACAATCTCTGGGATATTGATCATTTTGGGTTTGCTTCTAAATGTCTTAAATTGTGCACTCGGCATAGGATGCCAGTTCACCCTTGCCATTTTCATCCTTCAGTTCAGCTTAATGTGTTTCTGGTTTGCAATAAGGGACGGCAGATGCACTTGACCTTCAAAAATAATTTCTCCTGGAGCATGTTTTTTATCCAGGGGGCGGTTACAGCAGTGCTTTGTAAAACAAATACTGCTTTTACTTCGCTTCTTCTCGCGTGCTCGGAGTTTCCACTACTTCAGCACCAGGGGCTTTATCGGCTGCCGTCTGTAGGTGAACTGGAGAGCTGTATTGATGTCCAGGACCCCTGGGCCCTCCACACTAGTATTGTGTGACAGGAGGACAAAGGGTTGGCGCCAAGCGGCCTCCTGTACGCGCCAGCAACGAGAATGAATTACAAACCAATCGAAACCGCTGCAGCCAATTGGTAAAGTAAATGGTAATTTTAGCTGTCCCTCTATATGTTATCTGGTTGCCTGTAACGTCGCTTCCGACCCACTTTTGTTCTGCCTCATTCTGCTTGACAAATGGCCTTCACAGTTTGAGCGCGCGAGATGTGCATCAGCGAGTATGAGGCCGCCCTGCGGCTTGTCCTGTTTGTATTCCTTTGTTCGTAAAACATGCCTCAAATTACAGTTGCACTGGACGGCCCTGATCATCTCTGATAATGTTCAATGTAACATTCCTGAACCCGTCAAATGTTCTTTCTGTGTGCCACCTGACATGCCAAATATAGCCTTCACGTGCTGTGGCTTTCCGGTGTTGGCATTACACAGTCCTGCAGAGAAATGCCTATTGCATAATTTATGAGCAAAGCCTTGCTCCCACTGTAGTAGTGATTTTCTGACATTGAGCTCTTAGGATGCACATCAAATGAGCATTTCTCTGTCATTATGTTCCTCAGCGATTACTTGACGCCAGGCTCACAAAAAACTCAACACCTTGTTGCCTCTGTGCAGTTAGGTGTGGCTTTGTGTGGGAAGCTTTTAAGGCCACAATGAGTGGAGTTTGCATATCCAAGGTTACTGGGGTGCGGCGGACATTACAGGATTCTGTGTGGAAGATAGAATGGGAGGTGTCACATCTGGAGGGGGAACTGGCAGAGGGGTGGCGGGTAGGGGTAGGATTGGCGAAGGTACTAACGTCTCACTGGGAGCTTTGATGGGGTAGGCTGGCCATGCGGATTCACGGGGAAGGGAACAAGGCAGGGCGGCTGCAGGTCTGGCTGATCCACTGGGAACGGCCTCAGCACGTTGTCACACAGACCAGGTGGGTATCGAGAGATTTAACCAGGTGGTGATTAATGAAGAGTAGCTCTGTGTACAAGTGAGGGGACATATACCGCAACAGAGGCGGACAAACTTCTGGACTTGATTCAGTTACCGGTCCTAGCCAGGGACCTCAAGGAGGGGTTAGGGGGACCTCATGGAGGAATCTTTTATTTATTCTTATTTTTTGAAGCGCACATCAGCCCAAGGGCATTGTGGCGCTGTTACAGATATACATTGCTGGTTACAACAGAAGGCTTAGTAGTTACATTGATATTTGCATTTACGGTTCATCTTGGGGTTACATAGTACATAGAAGATAGCATATACAGTGCAGCTTATGAATTGTAATGTGGGATATATGAATAGCGTGATTTTGAGGGATTTGCTAAAGGCTAGCAAGGAAGGTTCAGCTCTGAGTGCGTTGCGAAGGGCATTCCAGAGTTTAGGTGCTATATGGGGGAAGCCAATTCCGCCGGCATTGGCCCTTTTTATGGAGGGTATGCAGAGTTGGTTTGCATGGTGGGCCCTTGTGGGTACGGGCAGAGATATTTTTGGGTATAGTTTCTGATAAGTAGGATGGGGCTGAGAGATTGATGCATTTGTGCGTAAGGGTGAGAATTTTGAAGTTGATACTTTCCTTGACTAGGAGCCAGTGGGCTTTGCGTCTGGCCTGGGATATATAGTCATTTTTTGGAATGTGTAAGGCTGCGCTGAGGGCTTTGTTTTGTATTATTTGGATCTTGCTGATGTTTTTTGTAGAGGTGCCTTCCAGAAGGGCATTGCAGTAATCAAGTCTAGCTCCTATAGTGGCTCTGGCGATGGATAGGCAGTTTTGAGTGGTTAGAAAGGTTTTTATGGCAGTTATACGTTTCGTGGTTAGTTCAGAGGTGGAGGAAATGGCATTGACCTGTCTTGTCATCGAGAGTGTAGAGCCTAAGTAGACTCCATGGGTCTTTACTGATATTAGAGACCTCATTTCCACGCACAGCCAACGCAGCAGTGGGACAGGCGGAGGACCCCCTTCCCCACTGAGGCTGCAAGCATGGGAGGAGCGTTGCAGCAGCGTCCTCCACCTTGAGGGAATCCATGGGATCGGGGAGGCTGAGGCAGGAGTGAGCCCACCTGCAGATGCCGGTAAGTGCCCAAACATGAATGCCACATGAAAATATGCAGTTGTGAGTACTGGGCCAAAGGACCCATTAACAACCCCCCCCCCCCCCAGGCAGTGCATGTGTGGGCCAAAGGACCCATTAACAACCCCCTCCCCCCAGGCAGTGCATGTGTGGGCCAAAGGACCCATTAACAACCCCCTCCCCCCAGGCAGTGCATGTGTGGGCCAAAGGACCCATTAACAACCCCCCCCCCAAGCCAGTGCATGTGTGGGCCAAAGGACCCATCATGATCCGTATGGCAACCAATATCACAGAATGCATACACCAGCAATGTACAATCTTAATGACGCATGTGATGCACCCATCTGCCACCACAACAACACTAATTGCATGCCCTTTGTGTCCCCACAGCCGTTTCAAGTGACAGTGATACTGCACAACAGGCCAGCCAATCTGCACCGGCAAGTACACAAGCCACCGCCACCACACAGGAGGATGCTGCCGGCAGTTCTGCACCTCTGGCCACATTACCAGCCACTACAGATGTGCCACCCACCACCACCACCGACATCCCCACCGTCTCCACACTGCCTGAGTCTAGACGGGTGCCACGGGAACCTATCATGGCCACCCAACACAACACCGAAGGCAGCAGCGCTGCAGAAGGGGCGGCCTGCAGTGATTACAGTGCCCTGCAAGAGCACTCGGAAACGGGGCCACAGGGGGAGATGCCCACATTGGAAGACCTGCCCGCATGCAGCGGATGGAGGAGCAGCAGGCTACCCTCACCCAGCTAGTGGAGAGGCAGCTAGAGGAATCCAGGCTGCAGAGGGAGAGCTACAGCGGCGCCTCAGTGCGTCGCCTGTCGAGGTCCATCGGACGCTTTGCGAGCACTATAGTAACCCTTGCACGCCATGTGCGGGAGGGCAACGACCACACCTCCAGGCTTGTAGAGGCCATGTTGGTTGGCCAACAGGCAAATCTGGCACGCATGCCCTCAATCCCAGATTCTGCGCAATCAAACACAACCACCCCATCCAGCTCCACTACTGCCAGTTCAAGGAGGCGCTCGAGTAGGCTAACGGGTCCCTCGGGCAAGGTTGCACAGGCACAGAAGCGCACACGGAAGTGATGGCATGTGTGTGGGGCAGTGCAGGACACATGTGGACTACAAGGGTGTGAGAGGGGTGGGCACGTTTGGGTGGTGGGGTAGGTAGTTTTGGGGGTTTGGACAATGGGGTTTGGGTGGTGGGTGGCCCCGGGTGTACAGCTTCCCTAACCAATGCACCTCCTTCCTTGTTGTTATTACATCAATACATCACCATTTCGAATCAAGACATACATGTGTGGACATTGATCATTTATTTTGCAGTGCAACTATTAATTCATTGTCGTCACCATGTTCGTGCATTTCTGTGAATGTGCTGTGACTCAAAAGTAAATGCAAATCAGGGCTTCCCTCTGGCCATCATGTGGACCCCCAGGGGGAGGCAGTGCCATCCCCATCTCCATCCCCATCTTCCTCATCTGCGTCTGGTGGCATTGGGATGTTCCTGCGTAGGCATATATTGTGCAGCATGGCACATACGAGCGTGATTTTACCCGTCTTCACTGGGCTGTATAGCAGTGATCCACCAGATCTGCTCAGACAGCGGGAACGGGCCTTCAGCAGTCCAAATGTCCTCTCAATCATTCCACGTGTGCGGATATGTGCCCTATTGTATGCCTCTTCATGCCTGTTCCTTGGTCTCCGTACAGGTGTCATCATCCATGGCGTGAGTGCATATCCCGCATCACCTACATGGGATGTAGATGGGGGAACATGTCAGTGTTTGTGGCATCATGTCCTCATCTGCTGCTGTGCATTCTTGTATCATCATTCATTCATGCATATGTACCATGCAGTGTATGGAGGTATGTTTTGGGCATCACGATGTATGTCGCTAACTGGATATGGGCCTACACATTAACTTGCATGTTTACTGTGCCCTGCGGGTGACATTTGATTGTGTGCATGTCACGGTGCAGTGCTGTCCACACATGGCAGAGTGACTCCACTGTACGGAAGTAGTAAATACACGTCGTCTCATTTACACGCCTCTCGTGCCTTTTGAGGCAGTGTTTCAATTGAGGGTGGGTGTCTGCAGTGGCACAAGGTTCATGGGACAGTGACGGGATTGGCTGTGCCAGCGTGTGCACGAGCACATTGTGGTGCCCTGTCATGTCTTCCTTCATGATGTTTGGCATCCGCTGTGTATTTGGTAGATGGAAGGGGGGTGATGCATGTGCGGTCACAGCGGCACACTCACAATGCTCATTGGCCTGGACACACACACACCACTTCGACAGGGTTGTAGCATTGTCAGCTGTACTTACCCAATAGCCATGTGCTTTGTCCGGCATAGCGTTCCATGTACCGTGGCAACGTGGAATTCCGCAGTACCATTGAGTCATGTGATGAGCCTGGGAAACGTGCGCAGCAGTGTGTAATCAGTTGCATGGCATCACAAACCATCTGGACATTCAAAGAGTGATACGGTTTCCTATTGCGGAACACCGCGTCAATTGCATGTGGTACTGTCAGCTCAACGTGGGTGCAGTCAACTGCGCCTATGCAATTTGGCATGCCTGCTATAGCATGGAATGCCAACTTGGTGGCAATGACCTCGGGGAGGGTGTGGGGTAGGGCTATGTGTTCCGACACATGGTGGAACAGGGCATCCAGTACCTGTACCAGGATTTTTGAGAAACAGGGTTGTGATATGCCGTGCAGCTCACCAACTGTGCGTTGATAGGTGCCAGTGCCAAGGAAATGCAGTACTGAGACAACCTTCAAGAGGGGGGGGGATGGCGGTGGGGGTGTCAATTTGGCTGCTGATGTTGTCCTCAATCATGGCGGTGATGTGCAGGATTGTTGCACGGTCCAGCCGGTATAGTGTGTGGATCTGTCCTGGGTGAGGTTCCAGGGTGAGGCCCTGATGCGTGGTATTGCTGGCTGGCGGCGAGGTCGGGCTGGCTGGGCAATGGGGTTTGCCATAGCTGCAGGGTTGGCTGGTTGCCGCCTGCACCTCCTCCGCCTACGCCTCCTCCTCTGCGCCATTACTGCCACCATGTGCAGTGCTGCCTGTTGGTTGAGTAGGCCCAGTCCCAGTGCTACTAGACCTGCTGCCTGCATGGTTCTGCGTTGTGTTGGGCTGGGTGTGGCCCTTTTGTAGGCTCCCAGTGGCCTGCTAGGTCCAGCTGGGCTGATTTGGTGCACCTGTGCCCTGATTCAGTTCAGCAGGCAGTGTATAACGCCATGTTCGCGGTGGCGGCGGTTCCGCAACCGTGATCACGGTATTTACGCCATTTTTTTGCCGGTATTTCCGTGTCCGCGCTAGTTGTGATGCTCACAGTGTTTCGTGTTGACGGTAATGGAGGGGTTTCCGTGCAGACGGACTTAACGGGACCCCTATTTCCGCAGTGGCTGTTGAGGGTGGTGCTATTACCGGGGCCCCGGGTCATGATTGGGCGGACATGGAAACGGTGCCGGTATGGTTTTACGGGCAGTGTTAATTCCGGACCGGAGTAGTTGTAATGAGGCCCATTGTCTCTTTATATGCTGATGACCTATTGCTGTATGTGGGGGAATCTGTGTGATATGCCAAAGCTTCTGGAGATGCTGGGCAGTTTCTGGACACTGTCAGGGTTTCATGTCAAAAAAGATAAGTCCCTACTGTTTCCGTTGGGGGGGTCTCAGCCATTGCAAACCAGCTGCCCTTCCGGATTGGGGAATAAGATGGGAAGAGGAATCGTTTTGGTACCTGGAAATCCAGATCTTTCATGTCATGGAAGAGACATTTGTGTACAATACGGGCAGGTCACTATCACGGATAGGGAATTTGATTCAATTTTGGAAAAAGTTACCGATATCATTGATGCGGAGGGTGTAAAACGGTCGTACTCCCGGGGGTGATCTCTTACTTTACCAATATCCCATACAGCATTAAAAAGGTGTTTTTTTAAGATGTTAGACGAGAAGGTAGTAGGGGAATTGTTATGGGTAGCAGGTAGGATTAGGGTCTCCCTGGCGACTCTGCAGAGTCTGCGTCAAGAGGGGGGGGCTAATTCTGCCAGTCGACTAGAGATACTTCATGGCAGCACAACTGCAAGTGATACTTGTGTGGGCGGACATAAGGCGGGAATTGTTTTTTAGCAATCAGTAATCTGGCCACAACTTCTAATATTTCAGACATGGTATCCTTAATACGATCCCAAAAGGGGCGCAGATCAGGGCAGCTTCAGACAACATGAAAAAAGTTGGCAGTGTCGGATCTACATCTAATGCATCAGGGCAATCTAGTTGGGTAGAAGCTATGCAGTTTGGTTGGGGAGTAGTGCATCTGGTGGATACATTTAGAATGTATCAGCCGAAGGCGGCTATTCATGGAGATATTACGGGTTTGAAGGCAAACCTGTTTCCATTGGTCTTCAGTAAGCACCTTCCCCAGCCCAATATCCCATCTAATCTTATTAGAGGTATGTATCTGATGCGTCTTCTGAGATCGAATACTTCTATTTAGGGAGGAGACAATGTTACGCTTGGGTGGGGGTTGATGATGTATTAAAGAATTTGAGAGAGGCAGGGGCTGTTGGGAAGCTGGACCATTTGGTCCTGATCACCTCCCGTATTCGGAAATACAGTAATTGTGTAACAGCCGTGCAGTCACCACTACTTTTCAGGTCTTCCCAAGTAATGAAACTCCCCTATTGCAAAAGATCACCCAACGTGTTTATCCCCAACCTCTCAAAGTGTTGCAGAAAGATTTGTTCGTGGGTGAGGGGGGGTTTCTTTAGCTAGATACAGGGCCAAGTCGGGGGATAACCAACCCATGTGTGCGGTTTCCTCTTCAGCGCTTCCCAGGCCCTGAGAGTATTAGCTACGGGTTGTATCTCGAATTTCTCTTCTCTCACAGAGGTGTCCCAGAGTAGTCCCTTGTCATCCTTTGGATAGGTCGTGACTTTTTCAAGAAGGATATGCGGAAGATCAGGGACGGGGCCCACCACCATACAGAGTATTGGATCTGTGCTGCCAGAAAGTAGGACCATAAATCGGGATACTCCAGACCGCCTTGATCATATGCTAAGATCAGGGTATCATAGGATATTCTCTCCTGATCCCCTGCCCAAACTAAGCAAATCATCAGGCTCCAGAGTCGGGACTAGAATGTGGTTGGAGGCCATGAGGGGACGTTGTTAAAAATGCATGAGAGTTTGGGGAGAATCACCATTTTGGCCAAGGCCATGCGGGCCGCCTGCGAGATGAGTAAGCGCATCCACGCATCGACTTTGTTATAACTGTTCCACGGTTTTAACATAGTTACGTTTTAATTGTGCGGCTGGGGAGGTAGTCACCTGCACGCCCAGATAGCGGATACCGTCTGGGCACCATCGGAATTCTTTGCCTATGTCCGATTGCACCACACAAGGAGTCAGGGGGAGGGCTTCAGATTTGGCCCAATTAATCTTCAGGTCGGAAAGAGTTTCACGTACAGCAGCATGTCATCTGCATAAAGAGGGAGAGATGGGAATTCATTTTGACTCCTCTGTGGGTGTGAATCTCTCTTATGGCACACGCTAGAGGCTCAATAGCCAATGCAAAAAGGATTGGAGACAATGGGCACCCTTGACGCGTTCCTCGTGTCGGATGTATACTATTCAACAGCATGTGGTTGATATATATTTTGGCTATCGGGGCTGAGTACAACAACCTGATCCAACTAAGATATGCAGTGCTGATGCCAAATTCTGAAGAACTTCGAAAAGAAAGGCTCGCTCCACCGAATCAAAAGCCTTCTCGGCAACGAGCGCAGCAACTGCTATTGGTATTAAGAGAGAACTGAATTGTTCTGAGTAGAGTGGCCGGGGACAAAGCCCGCCTGGTCGTGGAGGACCAATGCAGGTACATGTGGCAATAGTCTGTCCACGAGGATCTTTGCAATAATTTAGTTATCTCTGTTAATCAATGATAAGTGCCTGTATGAGGGGCATTTACGTGGTCCTTGGAGGGCTTCAGCAGGACTGTGATAAGGGCGGTCCTACTGTACTCTGGAATAGCCCCATTCAATCTGGCTGCCTCATACATGACTCGCAACTGGGGGATTAGTAGATTGGCATAAGCTTTGTATAGCTCAGCTGTGATACCATCCAGTCCCTGGGCCTTAGCATTGGGGAGGTAGAGGATTTCATTCCGGAACACCTCATCAGAGGGCGATACGTTCAGAGCCATACCTAAAGCCAGGTCCAGCCAGCCCAAGGCAACCCTGTCTAGGTAGTTGGAGATGTATTCCTGACTGTCTCCAGTTTGTGAAGTGTAGAGTCTTTCATAATAGTCCAGGAACACATCATTAATCTCCCCATTATCTTTGGTCGAGGTACCTTCTGAGTCCTCTATCTCCAATATGGAATCTAACTGCGCTCACGCTTGATTGCCCAAGCCAGGATTTGGCTCGGACGGTCACCCCGGCATAAGTGACTGCTGCAATCAGATCGCCCAAGTAACGGTCCTCCCTTTCAGTAAGGCGAGTCAGCTCGTCCCTAGCCACTCGAAGTCCGGTCCGCACCTCATGAGAGTCCTGGAGACCCTGTTGTATTTCTAAAAGCTTGATCTCGTGTTCAGGGGAGGAAATAGATCACTGTATGGACCTGATTACCCCACCCTCCTTTGTGTCACAACATCCCCTAAGAAACACTTTGAACGTTTCCCACACTACTCCTGGATCAGCTACTGAAGCCGTGTTTATTTTTTTTTTAAAGTCTGAACGTCTCGCCTGATCTCCTCTAGGAAGGCGATATCTTCCAGGGCGCGAACCCTGACGCGCCAATGCATGAGTGTAGGAGGTTGGGGAGGGCCACGAATCTCAACCAGCACCAGTGGATGGTCAGACGGAGAGCGGGGAAGGATGTGGGCTTCTTTAATATCCTGAGCGAGGTTCGATAATACCATTACATAGTCAGTCCCGGAGGAGCTACCATGCATCCCAGAGTAGTAAGAGTATTCCCTGGCCGAGGGGTGCAGGAGTCTCCAGGAATCATAGAGATCATGATACTCGGCCATAACTGCCCATTTCTGAGCCACTTTCGGGATGGGGTGTAGGGGTAGTGAGGATCTATCGAGATCACGGGAGAGGTCTACATTGAAGTTGCCTGCCCAGACTACTTCATAGTCTGGGCATGTGTGCAGGTGGGTCGCACAACCCTGGAAAAATTCTGGGTTATCGTTATTTGGGGCATATATGATAATAATCTCAACTCTCCACCCCGCTATTTCACCCATTAGCATCAGGAATCGTCCCTCATCATCTCCAATCTTGGCATTTAGCTTAAACTCCAGTGATTGATGAATATATGTGGCAACACCGCATGAGTAAGTCATATAGGGCGAACCATATCTGTGAATCCCCCACCCTGTCAGGCCAGGAAGTTTATCTCCATGTGCCAGGTGCGTCTCCTGCAAGCAAAGGATATCAGCCCCATGATTTTTTTCATAATTCGAAACAGGACGTGCTTTCTTCGCATTCGTGAACCCCCTTATGTTCCAGGTCAATACATTTATTGCCTCATAGTGCTCCTGTGTCATTTTAGGTAAAGTGAATATGGTGGGGAAACCAAGACTCCTTACATAGAAACTCCTTGTCCCCCTGCACTAGTATGAGTCACAGCATGGAGGAACCCAACTCTCCATTTAGAAACATAGCCTCCATAAATGTCAATTGTCAAGTGGCACTTCCTAACACCCCTAACTATGGAAATCAACAATCCAAACAATTTCACATCCCAACAAGCCCCAACGCCAGAAACTATAACTTACTGGCTCCCGACACCCTTTCCTCCCCCCCCATCCCTACACCAGAGAGGAAGAAATCACAAAACTTCGTAACATAAACAACAGTTGGCAACTAAGTGGGGTTGCCGTCAGGCACAAGGGGGTCGCGACGGCTGGGAACGCTCCGTGCCACACTGGCCTGATGTATCATATGGTTACTTTGCCGTAGCCCCCTAGAGAGGGCAGATTATCTGCACTATATAGCGATATAGTACTAATGCACAACTAGAAAATAGGTTGTGGTTGGGGGAAACAGTTAGATAGGCAACCGCTGAGGTGAAATATTACGGGTCTCCACGGGGGCAGCCCCTAGGATAAGGAATATCCCTGGCAAAACATTTTGCGGCCTCAGGAGACGTACAGAAGGTTGTCTTGCCATCCAGCACCATCCTAAGATTATCTGGAAACAGCATGGGAGTATCAAACATCTTTTCTCCTAAGGATATTCTTAGCCACTAGAAAAGTCTTCCTCTGGTCCTGCACCTGCAGACTGAAGTCTCGGAAAAGTCGAATCGTTGCCAAACCCCAGCGTAGCTCTCCCTTCTTGCTGGCAGCTCGAAGCAGAATGTCCCTGTCCCAGTAAATTCTATGTCCGGGCACCCATCTCCGCAGCTCAGTCAGATGAGAACCCAGAGGACAGATCCACAGCAGGAAGGGCCAGCAGGGAGTGCCGGCACATGCTGGAGGCTTCTGCCTCCACAGCAAAAGACTGCGACAGTGCACCCAGGAGGCCGGTTGCCAGTTCGGTCGGATGACTGCACTATAGGAAATTCAGAATGTCGCCTCCGGTATGCAGGAGGTTCTTACCCCCAATCAAGCTCAGCTTTCAGAGCATTACGCTGGCATAGCAGGATAAAAGGAAGGATATTTTATGGCCTGTGTCAGAGCTCTTTCAAGCAGTGGCCATTTCCCAGCCGTGCAACAGCGCCCCCTCATCGAGGGTGGAATTGTTGACAGGGCTGGTGCGGGCGCTTACAGCTCATCGGTGGGGAATAGATTCTGTTGTGGGGCCCGGTGAGAGGGAGGGGAACCACTAATGTCTTTCAGGTGGCAATGGTGCTCTGGAAGAAGCTTCTGGGGAAGCTGCGCATGATGGGATTATACAGTGCAGAGCTATCGTGGAGTGTGGACCAGAGGCTTTGGTCGGCAATAGGGAGGATGGGACTCCCTGCCCGGAGGGAGAGGGGATGTCGGACTGTGGGCGACTAGTTTGAAAACGGGAAGCTGATGACGTTTGGGGAGTGGGAGTGGTATACTCGAAATGGGGTCCCAAAGAGGCACTTTCTAACATATGGGACGGTAACCAGACGGCTGGCTGCCATGTGGCCAGAGATCGCTGAGGAGCCAAGTACAAGCCTGTTTATGCAGGTGCTGCTTACACAGGAAGATGGTGGGGCCAAGATTTCTCAAATTTACCAGGCAATACAGAGTGGAATCCCTGTGAGGGAGCTGGTGGTCAAGAGTAAGTGGAAGAGGGATTGGGATATGGGGAGTCAGATCTCAGAGGGGAATGGATCAAGAGCTGGAAACAAGTGTGGAAGGCTTCGAGGAATGCTAGGTTCCAACTAATCCAATTCAATATTCTACACAGGGTTAAACTAGATATCCATAGAAATTATCGAATGTCTCATAACAAATGGGGAAATGATCAAATCTTTACCGATTTGTTTTAATATCTATATATATAAATATATATATATATATAGTTTTTCTTCTAAATTTGTGGACATTTTTCTCAAATATAGGTGTGGGGTAAGGATAATAGTTAAGGGAGGCGGGGGTGGGGAGGCTCTCTCTGCATTATAAAAAAAAAAAAGAAAAATGTGGCAATTTCTCCATTCCATTATTTCATGGTAATATGTTTAAACTACGCACTATGAACAAAATCTTGAGTCAGGACTGCCCCTGATGTGGGATTGGGCCAGCGGGTATTTGGCACATGTTGTGGGGATGCTCAGTGGTGGCACGGTATTGGCAGACAGTGATCTCCAGTATGAATGGGTTGCTGGAGTCTAGTCTGGAATATAGTCTGAAGGTGTGTTTGTGGAGTATTATACTGGTGGGGGGTGAGGAGTGCAAGACGAGAAACCACATGGTTCAGTTTATGTTGATATATAGGGAAGAGACGGGTTGTCATTGGCTGGAAGAGGCCTCAGGGTCTGCCTGTTATCCACTGGATAGAAGATGTCTGTAGATAGGGGATGGCGTAGTTGACATTTTACAGAGCGCTAGGGATCCAGAGATGGAGGGAGGGGTGACGGTGGACTGGGACCAGCTGCTGAATGATTTACAGAGTCTGATACGTACCCGTGTGTCTTGCTGGGTTTCTCGGTTTTATTTTGTATTTTATTTTATTTAGCATAATGTATGCACTAGTTCTTTTGAACTATTTCACATATAAAATATAAAAATAAACCTTATAAAAACAAAATAATTATATACATTCATATTCACTTATATTAAAACATATATCTCACTTGTAAAATATAAAATACATGAACATATTGCAACTTAATATCCATTACCTAAATAGAAACCACCCCATTTCAAATTATGCTTCAGCAGCTTTCCACACATTAAACAAAGCAACCATCAAAGAAATATTACATGAACTCAAGCAGAACTTCCAGAAGACATTTTCGTATAATCCCTCTAACCTACATGCAAAACGAGCCAATAACATCTTATACGTGGATTCCATATTCTTAGAAGAAATAGTCCAATTACCAATCTGGAGTCTAATGCAGAGAATTAAAGAAATCCAAAGGGAGCTTAGCTCATTCAAATAGGTAAATTCCCTTAATTTCCTTATGCATTACTTGGCCCATGAGTTTTAACAAAGGGCACTGGGGATCCTTCCACCCTTTTATCAGTAATGTACCTCTTCTGCTCAGGACTTCTGAGCCAAGGGAAGACAGCCCAAACTCTAACCGTATATGCTCAATTGGGACAGAGCGAGGAAGGGGTCTAATAGGGAGTGCCAAAATCTTCCCTCTATCCTTTTTAACCATTGCAAATCCCGCATACATTCCACCTCAAGCCCATATAGTACCGCAGGACAAAAACTTTGCTTATACGGTTATACAGTTTTATAATGCCTGCATAACTATAGCCAGCTGTATTCAACACTAATTATTTTATGAGTATAGTTTGTACCCTGGTTTTACATATTTTTTCCGCCTTGATTTTAAAATATTTGCCCATGTCCGTTTCAAATCCAAGATATTTACATACAGTTACCCTTTCAATTATACCTTCAACAACCTTAGGGAATCAATTTTGTTACCCCTTACATACCTCAGAAACTCCAGATTCATGACTAAACCATTCATGTCAGTATACCTCTGCAATTTCTTGGCTGTCGTACGCAGACCAACCAACGTGTGATCAAATAATACAATATCATCCACGTAGGACAGCCAATCAACATGGATACCCCCATCTATGACGGACGACGATTGATCCCCAACTGAGAACCTGGTAGATCCGAAATGTACAGGTTGAACAAGAGTGGGACGAGTACACACCCCTGCTTAACCCCACACCCTGTGGCGATCGAGCAGGTACTCGCCCCGCCTCCATCCAACCGGACATATACAGATGTTTCCTCATGCAGCTGTCTATTAGCAGCCAATAGGCACGGGGGAAAACCCAATAAACTGAGCTTCCCCCATAGCCTAGCTCCATCTACAGTATTGAACGCGGCCCGAAGGTCCACGAATAACACATGTAAGGGGAGGGGCATCCCTAGTAGCCGCTCTGCTAGCAAGAGTGTCAAACAACAATACATTGTGTATAGTAGATGATCCAGCCCTAAATCCTGTCTGAAACGTCCCCAAAATGTTACATGCACATTTGGAATTAGCTTTATCAAATTGTTTAGCTGGATCCCTTTTTTAATATGAAATGCCAGAGGTGCATTTACCCTAGCAAACATAAAGCTCAATTCAGTTATCCACAATTCAATCTCATCTGGGGTTTTATTAATGAGTTGGCCCAGCTCAAGATCACCACCCATGAATCTACTCATTCAGGACAGCCGGTCAAGTGGCACAGCGAGTAGAGCGCTCGCTTTGACATCCGTGCAGAGCCTGCTAACGCAGGTTCGAATCCCGGCAGGGCCAAACTCAGCCTTTCATCCTTCCGAGGTCGATAAATGAGCACCGCACACCGTGGGTAATAATAAGCAGCGCTCAGATACCTGAGGGTTCGTAGCGCTATATAAGTACCAAATTATTATTATAATTATTATTATTATTATTATTATTATTATTAAATTACCTTCAGACCAACTGATGTGATTGTATCCGTTATTAACCAGGGCCCTGGGTTTGAACATTGCATTAACGTTCGTATAAGACAGATTCGATTGTAATCTTACTGGGCAGTGATCTCTGTTCTCCTTTGCCATGATGTTAAAGCATCTCACTCATATGGAATGAACTCCTGAGAACAATATATATATAATTCATAATTGCCCACTTGGTACCCACATGCCAAGTATATTTGCCTGGGCTCTCTCCCTGGTTCTACCATTAAGCATTAATAGATCACACTGCTGCATAAATGTAGGCCAAAACTGGCCGGACCTATTTTTGGTTGAGATCAAATCGACCAGGACTTTATCTATTCGTTTGTGTCCAACACTGTTGGATCTTTACAATATGTATTCATGTTCCCCACCAATAAAATACTATCTGTATCCTACATCCACCGTGAAACAATCACTTTGTTTACACTGGGACAAATATCGGCAGTGCTTTTCTACCTGGAGGGTCATATAAGTTTAACAGATTAATTCTTTGTATATCAGTTTGATTACCATGACCACTTTCCACAGCAAGAATATTTTTTTCCGTTACAGGAATCATTATTTCTTTAGTCCATGTCTGATCCCTATGACACGTCCCCCAGAGGGTCTGCCCAGAATACCCTTCTTTGCCTTATTCTGGAGGACCGCACATCCTTCAATGACCAGGTCACCAGTCACCCAATTCTCCTGTATCATGAACACTTTTGATGAGTGCAACAGTTCCAAAGACCCTGTCCCCTCAACAGCAAATGTTTATAACCTCAGGTGCTCCATGTCAGAACATCAATTCACTCATTGTTCAATATTGCTTTTGGTAGGAATTTCGCTAACTATTTCCATCCTTGCATATCATCCATTGGCTCCCCATATGGTACAATGAACGTTGGTTTAGTAGCACTCACCTGCTTGCTCGTAATCTAATTGTTGGCTTCCTTAATACCCAACAATTTGGATTTTACATCCTTCAAAATAAAGCTCAATTTCAAAATTGGGCCTCATGGGCTCTTATCACGTCTGCCACTTCCTTTGAGGCACAATGGACTTGAGTTGTATTGGTTAAGACACCTTCCATAATTTCTACACAATCCAGATTCACTGAGCTTAGGACACAAAGAGGAGGAATTTGCTGCAATAAATTCAGCAACACCGACCTATTAATCATTTGATCACTTCTGAATATTGCCAAAATAGCAGGTTCAACTGGGACCAAGATTTTGTCCATCCCATTATCGAGCACTTGTGTAGGTTTACTTTTGTTGTTAGGATTTTTTGCTGTTTCATCTTAGGTTCGACGGTGTAGAGCATCTTTCGATAACTGATTCCGTACTAATATCTGAGTCAGAGAATCCTTCTACCCCGTCATCACTTGGGGTTTTATTAGGCTGATTGCCAGTCTGTTGCTCCTGCAAAAGCCAGATTGCAAGAGTTTCAATTTCTATCACTTCCTCTCGTTTCCGCTTACGATTAATTATTTTCCTTGCCCTGCGGCCTACTCCTACGAGTGAATTTGTTTATTAGGCATTTCCCCCATGTTAGTTATTTCCCCATTCTTTCACTTTTCTCCTTTTGTTTCTGTTGGATTCTCAGCTGGTGCCTCTGATTACGAGATAGGAGTACATCAGCACTTCCCATCTCTTTCACGTCCGCCTGCAAATCAAAAGTTAATTTTTTTCGAGTTCCTATATTGGTTCTCGAGAGGCACGGTTTCCCCTCCCCTGTGCTACATCTCTTTCACATTCTCCAAGATTAGGCTCCAGCTAGGCACACCGTCATGGTTTTGTTAACATAGTTTCAATTTTCACCAATGTGGCCCCTTGTTGAGCCATTTCGTCATTTAATCTGCCTCCTAATTTCAAAAGGATTTTGAGGGCAAATTGCATCATAGAAATTGCGGTCAACAGGTACATTGAAGATTATGTCCTTTGATTAATTTGTTCTTCATCTGCCGAATCCGGGTACAATAATGCTGTAGTGCTCAGTCTCAGTATAGTAGCCGGTGCTGGTGTAACCATTATTGCTTGGCTACCATTTAATTCTTCACTGAAATTAGGTGCAATCAGATTGATTAAAGACAGAAGTATTACTGGTGCCACTATCTCGACTGTAAGGAGTAGCACAAGTTAAGTAATTAGTTATTATCTATCTCTGTCAGTTGACCTGATTCATGTGTGTTTGCAATTTCGATGCAACTCGTCTTCTCTGATTAAGATTATTCAGAATTCTTTTGTCAGCAGTAAAATATTAGGTTAATTTCCCTGCTCCATTGACATTAGCGACTACTTCCAACGCCCACCAAAGTTAATGTCCCAGTTCGAATTACGATATCCTGACTGGAATGGTTGGTTCACTGAGTACGCGATGCAGCATCTTCTGTGCAGGTGAGTAACATGAACTGAAGTGGCAGGATCTGCTGAGCTCTACAGGCCCTGTCTCTTACCGGCGTGGTGTAGGTGTTATGCACTCTCCCTGCATGATCTGGCTCTGCTGCTTTTCTCCACACTGGCCTTTTAGATTGCTTGGCGGCTGGCTCCTCACAGGCTGTTTCTTCTGGCTCATGGTTGTTAGGCATCCTTCTCTTTTTGGCAGTCTGGTGACGGTGGTGGCGCTGCCAAGTCAGATTAATTTATTGTCTCTAGGAGATGAAAACAAAGCACTGGCCAGAATGAGACTGTACTGGTATGGGGTGATGGACAGTGGTACTGCTGTTATGCCAACCAGGCAAAATGGCAAAAGGCAGGAACTGGTTCCCCCTCAACTCCTAAACCTCTGTGGAAAGATGGGCTCTGGCTTAATGCCTACCAGGGTTAACACCAGGCTGAGAGGGGTCCCTACCCCCACCAATCACGGAAAGATCCCTGGCACTGTCACAGAAAGCATATACACACTGTAAAAGTTATCTATTTTAAAAGTAATGCCACTTAATGCTCTAACTACTGCCCATGTGGCTGTTTATACGAAGATCAAACAATTAAAAAATGGAAGGAACTGAATAGGGAACATTCATCTGGCTTACATAATTGCAACAGTATATCTAGTATAGCAAATAATTTTTACTATATAATCATAATGTAGGTTAATAGAGAAGTTTCTTGCCTTGGAACAAATACCGCCACATACACGTAAAAGAAAGTGTGTCTCACAACTTAAAAACATTTTGAATTTTCACTTTAAAAAAAATCTTTAAAATCTTTGATCCGCATGGTTTGATCGAATGTATAGATTATTCTCGAATGTGTCTAACTATTTCTTTGACACATTTATATATGTATTGTCGATGGTGTCACAGATGGCCTCATGAACACAGCAATTCTCAGACACAGTCCAACTAAGGGCAGCCTCTCTCTCATCTTCACGTAGGGTTCCTCCATCTTCACTGACACTTCCCTAATCCCCAAGATAGCCACTACAGATTGGTTACCCCTACTATCTCAAATTGTATTGGCTAAAGGTGAGGGCCTAAAGGCAACAACCTTATTTATCTCCCTCCCTCAGAGTTCCTGTAGGTGGATCATAGTGTCCAACAAGAATTATGATAGTCTACAAAACAGGAAAGAAATGGTGCCTTCTAACCACTCCGGTCTTACTTGCTCTTACTCCTCCGCTGTTGTTCTTTCCTTCCTTTCCCTTCTTTCTACTCTCCCCCTTCTCCTTCCACTTTCTAGTCAATGTTATGCTATCTATAGTATATGCCTTCCTTCTTCACACCACTTTCCACTACACTCCTCCCATCTCTATTCTCTTTCACTTGCCTCTTCACTCTCTAGTACTACGCTCTACTTCACCCTACTCTCCACTACCCGCTACTCTCCTGTGCTCTCCACACTATACCATACCCCTCCTTCTCCCGCACTCACTCTCCCAGTCACCTTTCTCACTCACTTCCTCCCCTACTCTCCTACTTAACCTCACTCACCTTTCCCAGAATGCATGCATATCTCACATTCAAGTATCACTTCCTCTCACCAACAAATACCTCAACTTCAAATCTTTCTCCGCTAGTGTCCTACATGCTCCCGCCACAGTCCTTCCATCACATGGTCTCTTCAGCTCCTTCACTCCCTCTATTTTATATAGCCCCCTTCCTTTTTGTAGCCATCACCTTCCCCTCCCATTGGCTGGAGCTATCACATGTCCCTTGGGCCAATTTCTGCCTGGCTTTCTATCAGGGCCAGGTTACACAGGTGGGACAGCACAAATCGTCTTTTAAGCCTTCCTGGTATGCCATGGCAAGGCATCGGTGCTGCAGTGGTAAGCAGTTTGTTGCGTTGTTCTCATCTCCCAACGGAATTCCAGGTTACCCGATGGGAAGTCTGGTAGGAGTTTCAGCAGTTCACTCTCTCGTGATTTGGGTGGTTCTTCATGCATCGTATGAGTTTCTACAAGTTAAAAGGGAGAACACTATGTCACAGATGGCAAAAGATTCAAGCCACATCTCAGACACGGTTCTACGGTTTTTATTGCAATATCAATGGACCCTATGGCTATTGTCATGCATTCGTTCTCCCAGTACTCACCTGACATGCTATCATCACCTCAGGGCACATCCACACACAGGACCCAAGGTGGTCCTGCCCAGTAGCAGCAGGGTGCTCAACTGGCATGTCGCTGCTCTGTACCATCTGCAAAGGGTGCCACGTCAGGCAGACTACGGTACCCTTCGTGTTGATGGCTGCAACAACAGTGGCAGTTACCATGGCGTTGAAACGCACGCACAACCTGGCGAACAACGCACGTGACGTGGCGGCCCTGCTCACCTGTTCCTCGCGTGACCCGGCAGCCCGCTCACGTGATCCGGTATCCATGCAAACCACATAAATGAACGCCAGCTGTGTTGACTCCGGGTGCAGCGTTTTCGTGTTTCTGACCTTGCTTTCTTCCTGGGTCCAGACTTTGCCCAGCTTCACAGACTGCCTCTTGTCTACCCCTTCTGGTTTCCGCGACCTCTTTGATTACCTGAACTGCTCAGACCTCGGCTCTCAGCATATCAGACTGCCTCTTCCTTCTCATTTGGCTATGGTGCTTCCATACTTTGACAACTGGAATTACAACCACAGAATTTTGCCTTTTGGACTTCTTGGATTTGCCCTTGTCTGAACCACGTTGGGTCCTTATCTGGTTGGGACCCTTCCTCGTTACTCTTGGACTACGGTGGAACCCAGTAAGTGCTGGATAATACCCAGGGTCTCCTCTACTGGCCCTTAAACTGCTACCACACTGCGCTTTACTGGGGGGATAAGCAGGGATCCTGTTTCCATCTCCTCCCTTCTACCACTCTCCAGACATCCCCACTGGTAGGTATCTTTTTGCACTAATTTTCTCGTTTATGCTGGTGGTGTATATCTAGCGGTTTATTGCTTAACTCGCTTGTCTTCCATTGCAGCTACCTGGGGACCTGGTATTCCTGTTCCAGCCACCTGTGGCCCAGTAACCGGTCAGTGAGTTCCTTCTACCTCTCTGACTGGTACTTGGGGATGGAGGCATACCTAATCTACGTGGACCTCAAGTCTTGACAGACTGAGAAGCCTTTCCGCCTAGGTTAAGAATACCTCCGCCGGAGACCCAGTGGCCGCTTTGGTCCAGGCCATCACAGCATTGCAGGCTGATATGACGGCCGCCACAGCCGCCATTCATCAATGGCTAGACACCATACAGAGTGAACATCATGCCCTACTCACAGACCCCGAGTTCGGAAACTCACCTGCCCAACTTGGCTCTTCTGGTAACATAGCGCCACAGTATACGTTCCTACTCCATTTCCCCTGACAGCCCCCGAAAACTTCCAGGGCGACCCCCAGAAGTTCTGAACATTCCTGAATCAGTGCAAACTGCACTTCCTGTGTCGCACCCAAGCATTCCCAGATTCCACCACGAAGGCTGCATTTACACTTTCCCATCTGAGTGGCATAGTGGCTACCTGGGCCAATCCGTTGTTAGAGGGCAATAGCCCAGTTTTGTATGATTTCGACTTGTTGGTGGCCGAAATGACCAGAGTGTTTGACAGACGTCATAAGGCACAGTCCCGACACCTGGAATTACTTGATCTAACGTAAGGGAAAACTACATTAATCAAGTACATCACACGTTTCAATCAGTTATCAGTGGAAACGGCCTGGCCAGAAAACAAAAGAGCTGTTGTCTTTTATAGGGGGTTAAGTGATCCCATGAAGGACGCTTTGGCCGTTGTGCCTGCTTTGCCTACTCAATACCCCAAACTGGTGGACTTGGTGCTTCAGGTAGACACCCGGCGAACAGAACGGAAAACTGAGACCGGTAAAGGTCCCCGTCTGTCTTTTTCCCCTGTTCCTCCTACCTCTGATCCCTCCGGGGAACCCATGCAAATTGTATGTAGTCCGATCACAGCCACAGAGAGAGAATGCCGGAGATCAGCCAACGTGTGCTTCTACTGTGGCCTGAACGGGCATTTAGTTAAGGAATGTCCAAGACGCCCCAAGCCAAAACCACTGGGTTTTCAGAAGGCTTGTTCTTAGAACAGGGGGCACGGATGAGCCATTAGACAACCCCCTTGTTGTGGCTTCCTTCACTAGGACACACAAGACCTATACTAGTACACACTTTGTTGTTGTCCGCTGATGACACTAGACACCATGTACAACTGGTAATAGACTCTGGCGCTACGGGTAACTACGTCAACATTTCCTTAGCTGCGTCTCTCAATCTCCCTTTGCAGAACGAGACGTCCTGAACCAGTGCAGGCAATCAATGGCACATCCTTGGTCTCGGGTCCATGAAGCAACAAACAGCACCGTTAACCTTGCTTATTCACGATACCCACAGTTAAACTGTTTATTTTGACCTAATCACTACACCTCAGTTCGGACTTATCCTAGGCATACCCTGGTTGCGGGTTCATAACCCTGTCATCGACTGGTATCGGACCACGTATTCTTCGAGTCAACCTATTGTCAGGAACACTGCCTCACCGTCCCCAATGACATTCCCTCACCATCCCAAGCTCTTGGCGCATTAGCCCAATTAACACTGGAAGACACGCAGAACATGGAACTTGATCCTCCAGGGCACGTCGTGGGGGCCATTGCCTCTAGTATACCCATGGAATATCACAACTTTTCTGAGGTGTTTGATAAGGGCTGTGCGGAACACCTCCCGCTGCATCGGCCGTACAACTGTCCCATTGACCTTGTTCCTGGGGCGGTCGTGCCCTGTGGTTGGATATACTCATTGTCCCACTCGAAAGACATTGCCCTTGACGGAAGATCTACAAACCTCCCTCTGGTTGGGACACATCTGACCCTCACAAACCCATGCCGCCAGCCCTATCTTCTTCGTGCCTAAGAGGGAGGGCGATCTCCGCCCTTGCATAGATTACAGACGATTCAACCACATAACCATCAAGAACCGCTACACCATTCCACTCATCAGCCCGTTACTCGATCCGTTGACCCATGCCCCGATTTTCACGAAGCTGGACCTAAGGGGGGGCCTACAACCTGGTTCGTGTTATTAGGGGTGATGAGTGGAAGACCGGCTCCTGTACCCGGCATGGCCTGTATGAATATACGGTCATGCCTTTCGGGTTATGCAATGCTCTGGTAACCTTTCAAAGGTTCATGAACAACATATTCGACGATATAGTCGACACTTATGTAATCGTTTATTTAGACGATATACTGATCTTCTCCCCTTCCCTCCGGGAACATGTGACACACGTCCGAGAGGTACTCACCCGGCTTAAAACCCATGTTCTCCATGTAAAACCAGAAAAGTGCCCTTTTCATGCAAAGTAAGTGGACTTCTTGGGCTTCCATATCACTTCCGAGGCTTATCTATGAACATGTCTAAAGTCTGCACAGTACTTGACTGGCCCATTCCTACAACCGTTAAGGCGCTTCAATCGTTCCTTGGGTTCGCACATTTTTATAGGTGGTTTATTTCTGGATTCTCAAATATCGCTGCCCCCCCTAACCAAACTCACCAGTCCACATAACCCGTACATCTGGACTCGTATACAGCAGGAGGCCTTTCTTGCTTTGAAAACTGCATTCACCCCTGCGCCCATACTACAGCATCCCAACATAGAGCTACCATTTGTTTTCGAGGCTGATTCATCGTCCTATGCTCTGAGAGCAGTCCTTTCGCATACGTGTCCGTCCACAGGACTGTTGCCCGGTGGCCTATCATTCAACCAAATTTACCTCTACAGAAAGCCACTATACAGTCACAGAAAAAGAGTCGCTTGCTGTGAAAGATGTTTTCCAAGTGTGGAGACACTACCTTCTAGGAGCTAGGCATCGGATCACGGTCTACACTGATCATCGCAACCTACAAGACCTTGCCACTCTGAAATGTGCCAACAACAGCCAAGTATGCTGGCATTTGTTTTTTTCTGCCTATTGTTTTGTTATACGGCACCGGCCAGGAGTCACGCATGGTAAGGCGGATGCCTTATCTCACCTGCCGGGTGGAGACTCGCTTCCTGTATTCCCTGAAACACTGCTAGATAAGAAACATGTTATCTGTCTCTGTACACCACCCATAAGTCTGCTAACCTCTGTCCGGCAGTGGGCTTCCCTTCACCCCGAGCTTTTACTTGACTGGGATCCAGAATTTCACGATGGGTTACGATTTGTACAAAACAACCTAGAATGGTGCCATGATGCTCTTATAAATGGGCATCTGGGTCAAAAGCGCACCCTGGCTCTGCTCCAATGCTGGTGTTGGTGGCCCTCGATGCCTAGGGACGTCTGTGACTACGTCAACAACTGTTCAATATGTGCCTAGTGCAAGACCCGTAAAGGGCTTCCCTTAGGCCTGCTCCAGCCCTTACCCCTCCCGCTCAGACCCTGGCACACAGTCACCATGGATTTCATCACAGATATGCCTAAGGTGCAGGGTTATGACACGATCTGGGTGGTCGTGGATTAATTCACTAAAATGGCATGGTTCACACCCTCAGCTCCTACCTTGGCTGGTCAGTTTTTTCGCTCCGTCTTCTGTCTCTTTGGTCTACCTTCAGTTCTCATTTCCGACCGATGTTTCCAGTTCACCTCTAGAGTCTTGCAGGCTCTCACTAGGCTTCTTGGTATTGACACTCGGTTCTAGTCTTCTTACCATCCCGAGATAGCCGGACACACAGAACGCGTTAATCAGACACTGGAACAAAACTAACGCTGTCTATCTTTGCAACATCAACACTCGTGGTATCAGGTTTTACACATTGCAGAATTTGCATACAATAACGCTTCTCATTCTTCCACTGGTTTCTCTCCCTTCTACACCCTCTTTGGTCAACATCCTTGTATCCGACCTTTCCCTGATTTGACCCTTTCCCAAGCGCCCGCCGCTACTGCTTGTCTCAGAGATCTGTCACTCCTCCATGACCAAACACTTACCATCTTCGAGAATAACAGACGGTGCAGACATAAAATGCACATAGGCCCCTGCATAAGGTGTCGGTGATAGGGTGTGGCTTTCCACCAGGCACTCCACATTCCTGGCTGTCGGAAGTTGCTTCCCCGTTTTGTTGGCCCATACAGAATCACTGGGGTGGTCAATCCTGTGGCTTATCGTCTTTCCTTGCCGGCTGCATGGCGTATTCACCCAGTGTTCCACACTTCCCTTCTAAAGCCCTGTCTCCCTACCATGCAAGTGGTGCTACCTCCTGCTCCTGTCCTGCGGGGTTCCCCTGATGAATATGAGGTCAGTGGCATTCTCGGCTCTCGTATTAGCAGGGGGCATCTGTATTACCTTGCGGATTGGGCGGGCTATGGCTCTGAGGAAAGGTCTTGGGAACCTGCTAGTGAAGTCCATACCCCGCTCCTGGTATCCCGTTTTCATAGGGACAATCCTTCCAACCCACAGGGTCCTGGGTCTTTGAAGGGGGGGGGTTCTGTCATGCATTCATCCCCCCAGCAGTCACCGGACATGTTATCACATCAGGGCACATCCACACACGGGGCCCAAGGTAGTCCCGCCCAACAGCAGCAGGGTACGCAACTGGCATGTCGCTGCTCCGTACCATCGGCAAAGGGTGCCACGTTAGGCAGACTACGGTACCCATGGCATAGAGGGCCGCAACAACAGTGGCAGTTACCATGACGTTGGAATGCATGCCCAACATAGCGAACAATGCACGTGACCCGGAGGTCCCGCTCACGTGTTCCGGTATCCATGACAACTAGATAAATGAACGCAAAGCGCGCTACACATCGCTTATCAGCTGTGTTGACTGCGGCGTGCAGCTTTTTCTTGTTTCCGACCTTGCTTTCCTCCTGGATCCAGACTTTGCTCAGCTTCACGGACTGCCTCTTGTCTACCCCTTCTGGTTTTGGTGACCTCTTTGATTGATTACCTGAACTGCTCAGACCTCGGCTCTCAGCATAACAGACTGCCTCTTCCTTCTATTTTGGCAACAGTGCTTTCATACTTGGGAATCTGGAATTACGACCATGGAATTTTGCCTTTTGGACATCTCTTGGATTTGCCCTTGTCTGAACCACGTTGAGTCCTTATCTGGTTGGGACCCTTCCTCGTTACACTTGGACTACGGTGGCACCCAGTAAGTGCTGGCTAGTACCCAGGGTCTCCTATACTGGCCCTTAAACTGCTACCACACTGCACCTTACTTGGGGGACAAGCAGGGATCCTGATTCCATCTCCTCCCTGCTACCACACTGCACCTTACCGGGTGGGGGAGTAGAGATCCTGTTTTCATCTCCTCCCTTCTACCACTCTCCAGACATCCCCACTGGTAGGTGTCTTTTTGCACTCATTTTCTCATTTACGCTGGTCCGGTGTATCTAGCGGTTTATTTTAACTCGCTTGTCTTCCATTGCAGCTACCTGGGGACCCAGTATTCCTGTTCCAGCCACCTGTGGCCCCAATAACCGGTCAGTGAGTTCCTTCTACTTCTCTGACTGGTACTTTGGGACAGAGGTATACCTAATCTACGTGGACCTCAGGTCTTGATAGCTATTCCTCCCTAAGGATTGCCTCATAAGCCCAGACATCCTTAGCCCCAGGTTAATATATAGCGATTGTTTCTCTCTCACTATGCTAATCGTTAAATAAACTGAGTTGTTAACCTGAAGAACCTTGGCCTTATTTCAGTAAACTTCCTCAATGACTTTCTCACTTTCCCTACTCTAGACAGGGGTTAGTGTTCTATAGGGATAGGGATTGTGCCTTGCAGATCCCTGCTCGAGTCAGGCGTATTCGCTCACTCTTACTCTCTCCTCTCCTGGTCCTTTCCTCTACTCACATCCTTCATCTCCACCTGTCTTTCTTCACTTCTCCCTCCCCTCTTCTATCCCTCTGATGTTTCTCACTCTTTCCGGGCCTTGCCTCCACCCTTTGATGTTACTACCTACTTTCCGCTGTCGTCACTTGTTCCTATTCTCTACTACTCCCTCCTCCATACTACTACTGCCTCATCAACACTTTTACTCAGACACCCTCCTTTCACTCAGTACATAATACTTGACAGTCACTCCTTTCAATACATCTTCTAGCTGCATTTGCCTCTGTGAGAAACCTGAAGGCATTATCACAACTACTCCACAGGGATCTTCTGTTCAGGTGGCCAGGGAAGAGCCAACGCTTTTGGATCCCAACCCTAGGGGTGGAGTAGTGAGGGAGGATCACCTGAGTGGAGGGTCCTTGGGGATTGGGGAGAGGGTGCCAGAGGGCGAGACACAGCATCTCCCTTTTCCTGACATTGAATTACCTGACCCTCCCTCAGCCTTTGTAGCATATTGTTGTTCATCTCCTAATTACACCCCTGTAATTTCACAAAGTACTGAGAAGAGGAGGATACTTCAGAGTAGTGCAGACTACCTATATAAAACACCACTATTGTGCTGGGACGAAGAAGCGGGATCCTGAAGACTATAGAGCTGAAGGTGAAGGTGGTTTAGCTATTGTCAGGCAAGCCCAATCCAGGACTCAGACCTGAAACCCTTTGAGAGGGTTCAGGTGCATAAAAGGTGGAGCATAAGACAGGAGGAAGAGAGAGCTAACTTGCAGAGCAGGACGCTCTGCGACAGCGTGGTGAGGGAGCCGTGTCTCCAGGGAGCCGGTGAGGTCGGAGGAAGGAAGCCGTGTGGAGTGTCGGCCCTTCCCATTTGTTTCGGCAGATGCTCGTTCCCGTGGGTGGGGGAGCTGACCCAGGAGTGCCTGATGGACAGGTGGCAAGACCCTGACTGTATTCGTTGAGAAGTAGTGAAAGCAAAAGAGTTGTGATGTCCAACAATACAACAGGTGATTTCTGTGTGTGAAGAAACAATGTGACAGAGCCGGCGCATGCTGCCAGTATGCTTATGAATGTCTACGAGCTGCGATGAGACCAACAATAACTGAATGCTACATTAACAATCAAATACATTGAAAGTTACTGAAACATTGTATCAGAGTGGTTGCGTGCAATCAGCACGTTCTTAAAAGTCTCCCATCAAAGCAGAAGAGCTAAATGAACCGAATGCAAGGTTAAAAAACGGATTGTGTGAAAACAATTTATATCAAACTGGTCATGTCTGAGGGAGCTGAACGTGTTCAAAAGTATCTGATCAATTAAAGACACTGAGAAAGTAATAAGAACAGTCAATACTATTAAAAAGAGAATGACAGCTGTGAATGAGCACCCGATGGAGCCAGTGAAGTGTGAGCAAAATTCCAACTAGCAAAACTAATAGAAATGAAGATTGTAAATCAAAACCAACAAAGTGAAAATTGGGGAAAAGAGCCAAAGAAATTCTAAGAAAGATAAATTAATAACCTATGAACTTTTTTAAAAAAAACTTTATTTTTGGTTTGCATGTCACATCACACTCGCTTCAATTTCCCTCCAACATAAAGGTACATATAATTTTAATTTTGATACTCTTCTTCCCCCTCCCAGTCCATACAATAATCATATATGCTTGCACATTTACATTGTTCTTAGTCACAAAAGGGTTCCGGATTGAGAGGTTTCATGGTGCGTTCAGTCACTATCAGAGTTCTCCGTGTCCGGTGAGGGAGCACCCAGGTATGTTCTGAACAGAGTCCAAATGTCTTTCGGTCTACATGGTGCGGGCACCATTCCTATATAGATATCCTTGCATTCGTTAACATATGTTAAGGTTGTAAGGAATTGTTCTGTGCGTGGGGGCATGACTGCTCTTCCAGTTTTGAAGAAAATATTTCTTAGCTACTGCACAGGCAACATTAAATAGTCTTAGTTTTTTCTGGGGTTTTTCCTATGTCGCCAAACAGGTATTTTTGGGGATTGAGCTGCGCTGGGATTTGTGTTATGTCTACCAAGATATTCGCCACTTCACGCCAGAACCCAGCTATCAGGGGACCGGACCAGTACATGTGAAATGCATCCGATAAAGAATTATGAAATTTCGCCATTTTGACTCGAGTGTAATGGAACTTGTTCAGTATTTTGAACTGCATTAGTCTTAGGCCTACATTCAGCGAAACTTTCTTAGAAAGGAGACAATATCTAGACCATTTCGCTTCTTCTATTGTTGTGCCCAAGTCCTTTTCCCATGAGGCCCTAATATTGTTCAATGATTTCATGTGTGGTTGGACTATGTTGTATAGTTTGGATACCCCTGTGCCCGTTTGTGAATACAGTGATTGATAACATGCGTGTTCGGGCGGTTCTACTGGGTATGTTGGCCATCGCTTCTTGAATGCCGCTTTCCTACGGTAATATTGCAAAGTGACAAGTTGGTTTCTCCCTACTGTGTCTGCGAAATCCTCTGGGGTTACGAATCTACCATTTGGCAACATGGTTTTCATTCTAAACTCAGATTCCGGGATCCAAGCCTTCTGTATGCTAATGTTGTATGTTGGCTTAATACCTGGGAAGTTCCATAGCGGGGCCTGTGAGTCATAGGGTGTGTCTATGTGGAGCCGCTTGCTAATTGCGGCCCATGCTGCGATAATACAGGAAGCCGGGTCAAATTTGCAATCGTCTTTGTGAGACTTCGCGAATATTATGGATCTCAGGTCTGTTGGGCGGACCGAGTGCCGTTCGATGGGTACATGTGGTGTTCTATCTGTGGGTTCCTGCCAGTATTTAGCATATTGTGCCTGCGCCACTTGATAGTACAGCTCGAAGTCAGGTGCGGCAAAGCCTCCCATTTCATAGGGTTCCACTAGTTTGTCCCATTTCAACCGATTGGCTCCACCATTCCATATGAAGGTGGTTGCCATGGAACGTAGGTTGTCGAAGAAAGGCTTGCCTGGCCATATTGGCACATTACTGAAAATATAAAGGAGCTTGGGGAGCACTGTCATTTTGAGTACCGCGACTGGGCCAGCGAGTGATATGGGAAGTCTAGCCCAGATTTGAAGTTTGGTATGAATCGTCTGTAAGAGGGATTCATAGTTGTCTATATATAGGGACGTTTTGTCTCTGGAGACCAGGATACCCAAGTATCTAATATGGTTAGGAGCCTAGCCCAGGCCATGCGTATGTGTATGGCAGATAGTGGCCTGTGTCAACGGGAACATTTCAGACTTAGCAGTGTTTATTTTGTAGCCTGAGTGTGCAGTGAAGTCTCCTATCACGGTCATTGTGGGGGATAGGTTCTTTTCTGGTTCTCATATATACAATAGTGCATCATCCGCGTATATTGAAATAGATTGGTAAACGCTGGCCATTTTTATACCCCTCAGTTCTTGGTCTAATCTGATTGCAGCCGCCACTGGTTCTATCGTAAGGGCAAACAGTATGGGAGAGAAGGGACATCCCTGCCTGGTGCCTCTGTGTAAAGTGAGATGGCTGGATAAAGCCCGATTTGTTAGGACCCTGGCTTTGGGAGAAGTGTAGAGCAATTTAACACACTGTGTAAGGTATGCGCCGAATACAAATTTGTTAAGCACTTCGAACATGTATATCCATGAAACCGAGTCGAACACTTTCTCAGCGTCCAGTGATATAGCTACCGCTTGTACATCCGGATTAATCTGTGCCAGGATACTGAATAGTCTACGCAAGTTTAAGGCTGTGGACCTCGTTGGAATAAAGCCGCACTGGTCGGGGTGTATTAGGGTGGTCATTTTGGGCAACATTCTAGTGGCGAGTACTTTTGCGTAGATTTTGGCGTCTGTATTAATCAAGGAGAGGGGACGATGGGAGGAGCGCTCATAGGCGGGGCGTCTAGGCTTTAGCAACACCATTATGACTGCATCCGTCATGGTGTCTGGGAGTGAGCCGGAGCTCATGGCTTCCTCCCATACTAGAGTTAGTATCGGGCGAGTATTGTGGAATATGCCTTATACAGGTCAGTGTTCAGGCCGTCTGGGCCCGGAGGTTTGCCCGCTGCCAGTAATTTGATCGCTTCAGCGGTTTCTTCACTTGTTATTTGCTGCTCAAGGGCCCCATTGTCTTCAAGCGAGAGCCTAGGGAGAGCTGTCTTGCTCAGGTATTTCTTTGTCTTCCTGCGTACGTGTGTCATGATTTGCATATAGGTTATTGTAGTATTCAGCAAATTCAGCATTTATTTCTTCTTCCCCATGTACGGCTGTTCCATCACCTGTCAAGATGCTTGTGATTGGGGTATGGTTGTATTCATTCCGTAATAGGCGTGTCAACTGGTGTCCCGCTCTATTGCCCTCCCAGTATCTACGCGCCCTGATTGGTCTAGCCATATACTGTTGCTCTTTGGTTGCTAAATCGTAACATTTTTGGAGGTGAGTATTAATATCGGCCAGCGTATGCTTGTTATGTGTTACACTGTAATCAGTTTCGAGTGTTTTCAGATGTGTTTCAGTTCTGTTTAATTCGGTTCTGATGGTTTTAAGGAGTCAGTGGTTTTAGACATTATGCTCCCCATTATGCCCCATTATGCTGCCCCTCAACCAAACCTTGAATGTTTCCCATATGGTTGACCATTTGTCTACTGACCCTTTATTCAATTGGAAGAATTCCTCCATTTCAACATATATAGTGATTCTACAACATTGGGCCCTTTAAAATATTGGGGGGCATTCTCCACCGCTGGTTGTTTAATGCTATGTAGTGATACCACGAGTATGACCGGGGAATGATCCGAGAGCGTACAGGGAAGTATATTGCAGCGCTCTACTGAGTTTATCAGGGGGGAGGAAATGAACCAGTAGTCTATTCTGGATTCTGTATCATGTACTGATGAATAGAACGTGTATTGTCTATCTGTTGGGTGTATCCCTCTCCAGGCATCGGTCAGGGCCAGTTCCTCTAGGGCTTGGTGTATGATGGTGGCCGATCTAGTGAGGTTCCTTTGTTTACTCGAAGACCTGTCTAATGAGACATCAAGGATAGTGTTGAAGTCCCCTCCCCACAAAACCCATGTGTCCACTGTCGGACCAATTTCATCGAGGTGATGGATATAAAACTCGAGGTCATCTAGGTTCGGGCCGTAAGTGTTGACCAATCTAAATTTTCCGCTGGCCACAGTGCCTCAAACCACAACATATCTACCCTGTGGATCAATTTTGCTTTTTTCGGTGGTAAACCCCAACGAAGGGTGTATTAGCGTGAGGACACCTCTATTCTGGGATGAGTATTCGGTATAATGTCTATTATTACACCAGTGCCGCAAATCACCTTAATTGGTTCCTCGCAATGCATGGGTTTCTTGGAGCATGGCAATGTGTGGGCAGTGTCTATTAATAATTGCCCCTACTTTGCTGGATTTCGCCCTGTTGTTCAACCCACGGATGTTCCAGGTAAGCATTTTAAGTTTTCACCCTGCAGGTGACTTTGTTTCTGCGCCATTTCCATTGGTTCAAATCAAGCTTGGAGGGAGGGGTCGACTCTTGGTGGGGATCAACGCGTGATACAGTGAATGCATTTCTAACGCAAAACAAACCAATTAACCTCTTCTCCTGGCACCCAACTGGGCCTTCCAAAGGGAGTAACAGTGTTCTTGAACGACAAAACAGTCTCATGTTACCTGTGCCCACCCACACCATCGGACCCAACTTGATGATGATCCCTTGTTACAAACTTGTGGTTTCTCCCGAAGGGGGGACGAGTGCTGCAACGCCGCTTCCTTAGTCGAGCGCGTCTCATCCGGCTTCGTTTATGGTTTGGAAGCTGTGATATTGCCTTCTACACTTTAACTCCATAAGTTTGGAGAAAAAAAAAACAGGAGTAAAGTAGAGCTGTGATCGGTCAGTGGACCTTTTGTGGCTTATCCTGACTGTTGCAGGCCATTTTGATCCAGTTCATATCTTCCAAGAGGGAGGGGAATTGAGGCCTCCACATAGGCCAGTGCCGCTGTAGGAGATTTGAAGAAGTGCGCTCGCCCGCCGTGTTGTATGCGCAACTTTGCAGGGAACAGAAGAGCGTAGGGTACCTGTCTTAGTCGCAGCGGACGCTTGATGGACTCGTAGGATCGTCTTTGAGTTTGGACTCCTGCTGACAAATCGTGGTATATATGGATGTTGTCATTACTATATTTCAGGGGTGCCTTTTCTCTCGCCAGCCTCAGAACTGTGTCTCTGTCCCTGTAGTTCAGTAGTCTTACGATGACCGTGCAGGGGGCCCCCCGGTTTGGGTGGTGGAGCAAGGGTGCAATGTGCTTGTTCGACTAAAAATTGTGGGGAGAATGAGTCTTCACCTAGGAGGGATTTCAGTGGGCTTTCGATTCGGGATTCCATTGGGCCTTTACAGAAGGTTTCTGAGAGACTGACTATGCGTATGTTGTTTTGTCTCGATCTCGACTACGTCATCACACTTGTCCCGGAGCTTATTCATTTCCCCTTTCAGGAGTGTAATGTCGTGGGTGTTTTGGTGAGTTGAATCTTCATTCGCACTAATTCTATTTTCGGTGTCTGTGATCCTGGCACTTTCTTTGTCCACTCGGCCTTTAAGGGAGCCTATTGTTGAGACAATATCATCCAACTTGACATTTATCGCCTGGAACCCATTTTGCACCGTGGTTAGGAAGCGATCGAATTTCGTGTTGTCTGTAGCTGAGGATGTGGCATCTTTCAGTGGGTCCGGGCTTTCGGAGGATGTTTGTGAATTCGTGAAGAAATCCATCGGTCCGGTCTTCCTGCTTTTGACTACGTTTTTCCCGGGCATCACTAGGGTATTTGTTTTGATTGTTCTGGTTGAAGCGATGGGTGTGAATGTCCGACTAGGTTCGAAAATGTCTATGCCAAGATGCAGGACAACGTAGGTGCCGGTTGATTAGTGGTATGGTCTCGGTGCGACCAAGCCACAGTGCTGATTTCCGTCTCCTTCTCGTCCCTTTACTCTTCAGTGGTTGGCTGTCCGGTCCACTGTAGTCACGACTGCAGAATGGCGTATCCGGAGTATTCTGGTCTCGGGGTAGGGTGTTCCGGGGAGTACTGACACTGTTGTATTGGTCTATGTCGGAGGTTTGCTTGAGCGGTCCCACCAGCGCTCTCCAGAGTGGACTGTATCTTCCCACGTATCCTCACGTTGCTAGGATTGTGTTGTTACTGGGAAGGGCGGTGATCTCTTCATGTACTATTCTGTGGATTGTTTTGCTGGGCTTGGGGAACAAGCCGACTCTCAATTATGAAGTCTGCAGGGGCAGAATGCTCTGGAGGCGTTATTGGCTGAGAGGCGCTGGTGGGCTATGTGGACAAGAGCACTTTACGCACCTTCGCGGATAATGGCCGGGGGTGCGTTGTAGCCTTACATGAGATCACTGTGTTCCTGTCGTGTATTGTCGTGCAGGGGCCTGTTGGAGTTGGTTTAAACCAGGGACGGGCCGGTTGGTTTCCTCTGTGCCCCTCCTCAGCTGTAATATTGGAGCGTCTTGTTCTGAGCAATCCCGTCTGTAGGTCCCAGGTGGTCCCGGCTCCTAAGGTTAGCGGGTGTATGCAGGTCGCGTGTTGCATGTCTGTCTTGCGCGTTGCGCAGGTGTCCTCCACAGTATAGGGGTACCTCTTCTGCGCCTTTACACCCACCAGTCCACGTATGCTGCTAGGTGTGCCCGTTCAGGGCTCTGCTTCTATTGTTTATGTGCCCCGGGAAGCGGCTGAGACCTGGACCACGCGTGTGGCGCGTATGGAGGGTGTCCCGCTATATTTGCTCTGGCGTACTGCTGGTCCGGTGAGGTGGGAGCGGGGCCGGCCATGTACTGGCCTTTGTAGTCGATTGCTGCTCAGTGGACCGTTCCTGTCTGCGTGTTGTGGGGTGATATAGCCGCCACGGTCTCAGGCAGCACAGGGGACGTGGAGGATATTCTCAGTTGGAAGGCAGGCCGGGTGCAGCACTTATGACTCGCTGGTGACTGCGGGAGGGCGCAGGAGGGGGTAGCGTATTCCTACCAGCTGGGGCTCTGTTTTCGGCACGCCGCCACCGTCTGCTGTATACCGGTGTCCGGGGCAGTCTGTGCTGATGGTGCTGCTGGCCTCCACGCACTTCGCCCGCAAGGCCAACTCCGCCCACAGAGAGGCCTGCGTGCGATCAGGAGCCGCGGCTCTCTCGTTGGTCCGTGTGGAGCAGCCCAGAGCTTTTCCTCTGCGACCCCTCTCATATTTAGGCATACAGAGTTCATTTTCATCCGTTTTTTTTGTGGTTGGTCTCAGGATGTTTGCTGCGATCAGCTCTGCTGCTTCCGTGGTTCGGGGGATCCAGAAATAAAGTATATTTGTAAAGGATTTTTTGCCGGAGAGGAGCTCCACTCTTAGGCAGCCATCTTGTTGCGCAACAGCGCCCCCTCCATAACCTATGAACTTTTAAGTCTTCTCAGTTGTTTGTGAACCACCAAAGCAATTTAAGTCAAGGTGACAAAAAGCAATATTGGAACTTTGTTGAACCAGTGCTTGAAGCTTGCAGAGGGAACCCTGAGCTCCTTTGGAACATTGTTTTGTAAATCAGTGCTTGGAACTTTGGGAAAGAGAAACCCAAGACTTGGAGGAATTAGAAGTCTATATTTGTTGGAACTGTATCCTGAACTTGGGGAGGGGAGCTAGAGTTTGCTCCAGATTTTATTTTGAACACTAATTGAGTTAGAATTACCCTACACTAAATTTTTGTATTCGAAGTGAGGGCAAGCATAGGTTTTGACACAGGCATACTTTTGATTTGGGCTCACAAACATATACTTTGCTTAGGTTCTTTAGGTATGGAAATTCCCCACCATAGCAATAGGGCAATTTACTCATTACACCCATCCTATTATTTAATAATGATTCTACTGTTGAATTTATAATCTGTTGTCTGTGTCATCTCTTGATGCCATGCCTGTCTCACATCGGGTGTCAGGGGTGGGATGCAGTTGAAACGATACAGGTTAGGGAAACCTGAAATATGAAAAATTAAGCAACAGAGCATTGGAGCCAATGGTAGCCACAAAAGGCTCCATATGATTCGATATCTGTAGTAGAAGGCAGGAACCCATTCCTCCAGGGTAAAGGAAGCTGATACCTACTGATATAGTTTTAATACAACCCCCTGGCATTTACATCTGACAGACACCCAAGTCAGGACTTGCCTGGTAGTTCGAGCAAGATGTCCTGGCTCGAGTTATTGATCCAGATTTCAGAGCAGATATAAAAGTGTTGTTGCAAAACCATGGGAAGGATGCCTTCAAGATCCAGCTCGGGGATAAAATTGCACAAAGAATACTTGAGAAAGCAGTGTTTCCCAGATTTAAGGAATAGACAGGGAGTGGTGCTTTGGGTTTCGGGGAAGCAGATGAAAGACCTATTGCTTCAGTGTCGCCTAAATCTAGTGAGGAAGAAACTGACATCGTTCCCGACTTATCCTTCGCTCAGAGGAATGACCCTTTGTTGGCCGAGGGCTTTTTGCAAATTTTGCCGAATCCTGAAGGTCGGGTGAAAAAGGATGGTCCTTTTTATTCTTAAAATATGGGCTTCTATATGGGAGCGATACTTCTGCAGAAGGTGCGTACGTGTGTCATGATTTGCATATAGGTTATTGTAGTATTCAGCAAATTCAGCATTTATTTCTTCTTCCCCATGTACGGCTGTTCCATCACCTGTCAAGATGCTTGTGATTGGGGTATGGTTGTATTCATTCCGTAATAGGCGTGTCAACTGGTGTCCCGCTCTATTGCCCTCCCAGTATCTACGCGCCCTGATTGGTCTAGCCATATACTGTTGCTCTTTGGTTGCTAAATCGTAACATTTTTGGAGGTGAGTATTAATATCGGCCAGCGTATGCTTGTTATGTGTTACACTGTAATCAGTTTCGAGTGTTTTCAGATGTGTTTCAGTTCTGTTTAATTCGGTTCTGATGGTTTTAAGGAGTCAGTGGTTTTAGACATTATGCTCCCCATTATGCCCCATTATGCTGCCCCTCAACCAAACCTTGAATGTTTCCCATATGGTTGACCATTTGTCTACTGACCCTTTATTCAATTGGAAGAATTCCTCCATTTCAACATATATAGTGATTCTACAACATTGGGCCCTTTAAAATATTGGGGGGCATTCTCCACCGCTGGTTGTTTAATGCTATGTAGTGATACCACGAGTATGACCGGGGAATGATCCGAGAGCGTACAGGGAAGTATATTGCAGCGCTCTACTGAGTTTATCAGGGGGGAGGAAATGAACCAGTAGTCTATTCTGGATTCTGTATCATGTACTGATGAATAGAACGTGTATTGTCTATCTGTTGGGTGTATCCCTCTCCAGGCATCGGTCAGGGCCAGTTCCTCTAGGGCTTGGTGTATGATGGTGGCCGATCTAGTGAGGTTCCTTTGTTTACTCGAAGACCTGTCTAATGAGACATCAAGGATAGTGTTGAAGTCCCCTCCCCACAAAACCCATGTGTCCACTGTCGGACCAATTTCATCGAGGTGATGGATATAAAACTCGAGGTCATCTAGGTTCGGGCCGTAAGTGTTGACCAATCTAAATTTTCCGCTGGCCACAGTGCCTCAAACCACAACATATCTACCCTGTGGATCAATTTTGCTTTTTTCGGTGGTAAACCCCAACGAAGGGTGTATTAGCGTGAGGACACCTCTATTCTGGGATGAGTATTCGGTATAATGTCTATTATTACACCAGTGCCGCAAATCACCTTAATTGGTTCCTCGCAATGCATGGGTTTCTTGGAGCATGGCAATGTGTGGGCAGTGTCTATTAATAATTGCCCCTACTTTGCTGGATTTCGCCCTGTTGTTCAACCCACGGATGTTCCAGGTAAGCATTTTAAGTTTTCACCCTGCAGGTGACTTTGTTTCTGCGCCATTTCCATTGGTTCAAATCAAGCTTGGAGGGAGGGGTCGACTCTTGGTGGGGATCAACGCGTGATACAGTGAATGCATTTCTAACGCAAAACAAACCAATTAACCTCTTCTCCTGGCACCCAACTGGGCCTTCCAAAGGGAGTAACAGTGTTCTTGAACGACAAAACAGTCTCATGTTACCTGTGCCCACCCACACCATCGGACCCAACTTGATGATGATCCCTTGTTACAAACTTGTGGTTTCTCCCGAAGGGGGGACGAGTGCTGCAACGCCGCTTCCTTAGTCGAGCGCGTCTCATCCGGCTTCGTTTATGGTTTGGAAGCTGTGATATTGCCTTCTACACTTTAACTCCATAAGTTTGGAGAAAAAAAAAACAGGAGTAAAGTAGAGCTGTGATCGGTCAGTGGACCTTTTGTGGCTTATCCTGACTGTTGCAGGCCATTTTGATCCAGTTCATATCTTCCAAGAGGGAGGGGAATTGAGGCCTCCACATAGGCCAGTGCCGCTGTAGGAGATTTGAAGAAGTGCGCTCGCCCGCCGTGTTGTATGCGCAACTTTGCAGGGAACAGAAGAGCGTAGGGTACCTGTCTTAGTCGCAGCGGACGCTTGATGGACTCGTAGGATCGTCTTTGAGTTTGGACTCCTGCTGACAAATCGTGGTATATATGGATGTTGTCATTACTATATTTCAGGGGTGCCTTTTCTCTCGCCAGCCTCAGAACTGTGTCTCTGTCCCTGTAGTTCAGTAGTCTTACGATGACCGTGCAGGGGGCCCCCCGGTTTGGGTGGTGGAGCAAGGGTGCAATGTGCTTGTTCGACTAAAAATTGTGGGGAGAATGAGTCTTCACCTAGGAGGGATTTCAGTGGGCTTTCGATTCGGGATTCCATTGGGCCTTTACAGAAGGTTTCTGAGAGACTGACTATGCGTATGTTGTTTTGTCTCGATCTCGACTACGTCATCACACTTGTCCCGGAGCTTATTCATTTCCCCTTTCAGGAGTGTAATGTCGTGGGTGTTTTGGTGAGTTGAATCTTCATTCGCACTAATTCTATTTTCGGTGTCTGTGATCCTGGCACTTTCTTTGTCCACTCGGCCTTTAAGGGAGCCTATTGTTGAGACAATATCATCCAACTTGACATTTATCGCCTGGAACCCATTTTGCACCGTGGTTAGGAAGCGATCGAATTTCGTGTTGTCTGTAGCTGAGGATGTGGCATCTTTCAGTGGGTCCGGGCTTTCGGAGGATGTTTGTGAATTCGTGAAGAAATCCATCGGTCCGGTCTTCCTGCTTTTGACTACGTTTTTCCCGGGCATCACTAGGGTATTTGTTTTGATTGTTCTGGTTGAAGCGATGGGTGTGAATGTCCGACTAGGTTCGAAAATGTCTATGCCAAGATGCAGGACAACGTAGGTGCCGGTTGATTAGTGGTATGGTCTCGGTGCGACCAAGCCACAGTGCTGATTTCCGTCTCCTTCTCGTCCCTTTACTCTTCAGTGGTTGGCTGTCCGGTCCACTGTAGTCACGACTGCAGAATGGCGTATCCGGAGTATTCTGGTCTCGGGGTAGGGTGTTCCGGGGAGTACTGACACTGTTGTATTGGTCTATGTCGGAGGTTTGCTTGAGCGGTCCCACCAGCGCTCTCCAGAGTGGACTGTATCTTCCCACGTATCCTCACGTTGCTAGGATTGTGTTGTTACTGGGAAGGGCGGTGATCTCTTCATGTACTATTCTGTGGATTGTTTTGCTGGGCTTGGGGAACAAGCCGACTCTCAATTATGAAGTCTGCAGGGGCAGAATGCTCTGGAGGCGTTATTGGCTGAGAGGCGCTGGTGGGCTATGTGGACAAGAGCACTTTACGCACCTTCGCGGATAATGGCCGGGGGTGCGTTGTAGCCTTACATGAGATCACTGTGTTCCTGTCGTGTATTGTCGTGCAGGGGCCTGTTGGAGTTGGTTTAAACCAGGGACGGGCCGGTTGGTTTCCTCTGTGCCCCTCCTCAGCTGTAATATTGGAGCGTCTTGTTCTGAGCAATCCCGTCTGTAGGTCCCAGGTGGTCCCGGCTCCTAAGGTTAGCGGGTGTATGCAGGTCGCGTGTTGCATGTCTGTCTTGCGCGTTGCGCAGGTGTCCTCCACAGTATAGGGGTACCTCTTCTGCGCCTTTACACCCACCAGTCCACGTATGCTGCTAGGTGTGCCCGTTCAGGGCTCTGCTTCTATTGTTTATGTGCCCCGGGAAGCGGCTGAGACCTGGACCACGCGTGTGGCGCGTATGGAGGGTGTCCCGCTATATTTGCTCTGGCGTACTGCTGGTCCGGTGAGGTGGGAGCGGGGCCGGCCATGTACTGGCCTTTGTAGTCGATTGCTGCTCAGTGGACCGTTCCTGTCTGCGTGTTGTGGGGTGATATAGCCGCCACGGTCTCAGGCAGCACAGGGGACGTGGAGGATATTCTCAGTTGGAAGGCAGGCCGGGTGCAGCACTTATGACTCGCTGGTGACTGCGGGAGGGCGCAGGAGGGGGTAGCGTATTCCTACCAGCTGGGGCTCTGTTTTCGGCACGCCGCCACCGTCTGCTGTATACCGGTGTCCGGGGCAGTCTGTGCTGATGGTGCTGCTGGCCTCCACGCACTTCGCCCGCAAGGCCAACTCCGCCCACAGAGAGGCCTGCGTGCGATCAGGAGCCGCGGCTCTCTCGTTGGTCCGTGTGGAGCAGCCCAGAGCTTTTCCTCTGCGACCCCTCTCATATTTAGGCATACAGAGTTCATTTTCATCCGTTTTTTTTGTGGTTGGTCTCAGGATGTTTGCTGCGATCAGCTCTGCTGCTTCCGTGGTTCGGGGGATCCAGAAATAAAGTATATTTGTAAAGGATTTTTTGCCGGAGAGGAGCTCCACTCTTAGGCAGCCATCTTGTTGCGCAACAGCGCCCCCTCCATAACCTATGAACTTTTAAGTCTTCTCAGTTGTTTGTGAACCACCAAAGCAATTTAAGTCAAGGTGACAAAAAGCAATATTGGAACTTTGTTGAACCAGTGCTTGAAGCTTGCAGAGGGAACCCTGAGCTCCTTTGGAACATTGTTTTGTAAATCAGTGCTTGGAACTTTGGGAAAGAGAAACCCAAGACTTGGAGGAATTAGAAGTCTATATTTGTTGGAACTGTATCCTGAACTTGGGGAGGGGAGCTAGAGTTTGCTCCAGATTTTATTTTGAACACTAATTGAGTTAGAATTACCCTACACTAAATTTTTGTATTCGAAGTGAGGGCAAGCATAGGTTTTGACACAGGCATACTTTTGATTTGGGCTCACAAACATATACTTTGCTTAGGTTCTTTAGGTATGGAAATTCCCCACCATAGCAATAGGGCAATTTACTCATTACACCCATCCTATTATTTAATAATGATTCTACTGTTGAATTTATAATCTGTTGTCTGTGTCATCTCTTGATGCCATGCCTGTCTCACATCGGGTGTCAGGGGTGGGATGCAGTTGAAACGATACAGGTTAGGGAAACCTGAAATATGAAAAATTAAGCAACAGAGCATTGGAGCCAATGGTAGCCACAAAAGGCTCCATATGATTCGATATCTGTAGTAGAAGGCAGGAACCCATTCCTCCAGGGTAAAGGAAGCTGATACCTACTGATATAGTTTTAATACAACCCCCTGGCATTTACATCTGACAGACACCCAAGTCAGGACTTGCCTGGTAGTTCGAGCAAGATGTCCTGGCTCGAGTTATTGATCCAGATTTCAGAGCAGATATAAAAGTGTTGTTGCAAAACCATGGGAAGGATGCCTTCAAGATCCAGCTCGGGGATAAAATTGCACAAAGAATACTTGAGAAAGCAGTGTTTCCCAGATTTAAGGAATAGACAGGGAGTGGTGCTTTGGGTTTCGGGGAAGCAGATGAAAGACCTATTGCTTCAGTGTCGCCTAAATCTAGTGAGGAAGAAACTGACATCGTTCCCGACTTATCCTTCGCTCAGAGGAATGACCCTTTGTTGGCCGAGGGCTTTTTGCAAATTTTGCCGAATCCTGAAGGTCGGGTGAAAAAGGATGGTCCTTTTTATTCTTAAAATATGGGCTTCTATATGGGAGCGATACTTCTGCAGAAGGTGCGACAAACACCCTGTTGGTTGTCCCGAGAAGCCACAAGCAAGTGGTTCTCGAAATAGCCCACTCGCATCTAACGGGGGGACATTTGTGTCAGGCGAAGACTCAAGCACACATAAGTACATATTTCTATTGGCCAGGGATCCATGCAGACATTAAGAACTTTGTTCAGGCATGTGATATCTGCCAAAGAACCACTGCAAATATACCACCACCAGCCCCATTGAATCCGTTACCAATTATTGAAGTCCCTTTTTGAAGAATAGGGATGGATATCATAGGCCCCTTAGAAGCTTTGAAATTGAGTAACAACTATGTATAGTGTGTACAATACCCTGAAGCTTTCCCCCTAAGAACCAACAACACACAGCAAATTTTAAAACATCTGCTGGCCTTCTTTTCCCAGGTTGGATTCCCCAAATAAATATTGACCGATCAAGTCTCCAATTTCATGAGTAAGCTTATGGGAGAGGTTAAGGAGTTACTACACATCACTACACTGAGGACCTTCGTATAACATCCTCAAACGGATGGTCTTGTAGAGAGGTTCAATAAAGCTCTAAAAACCATCCTACGGAAGCTGCTAGCTCAAGATGGAAAAAACTGGGACCAAATGATTCCATGGGCTCTATTCGCAATCAGGAAAACACCCCAGTCTTCCACCGGTTTTTCACTTTTTAAACTGCTTTATGGGCAAGAACCCAGGGAAGTCCTAGACATGCTTATGGAAAGGTGGGAGAAAAGAGAAAAGGCCCAATACCACTCTCTCAAACTGCAACCAGGCTCATAGAACACATGGCCACCATTAGATCACTGGTACAGATACATATGGTTAAGGTTCATGAACAACAGAAGACTTCTTATAATAAGACAGTCTCATCACGATCATTCTCTATTGGACAACAGGTGCTAGTGCTCCTACCCACATCGGATAAGTTTGTTTCCAAATGGCACAGCCGCTATGTGGTAGAAAAGCAAATGGGTCCATGTAATTATGAAATCTCTCAGCCAGATTGTCAGCAAAAGACCAAGGATTACCACATACATCTTTTATAAGAGTAGAAGGAGAACCCCTCGAAAGTCCAACGCTACCATATTGTCCTGCTTCATATCTGAAGCTTTGGAAGATATGATTTTAATTCCCCCTAATCTCACAAACAATCAGAAACAAGATCTTTCTGATCTTGTGAGTAAATTCCCAGATGTATTCTGTGAAGAACCTGGAAGGATTATATATCACCACATCCGTACACTTGTAGGCAAGGTAACGCATCTAAGACCACACTTGTTACCTGAGTCTCGAAAATATTTAATCATAAAAGAAGTGGATCAGATGCTTATGGAACCTTAAACCATCCCCTGGTCCTCCCACATCGTGTTGGTGGCAAAACCTGATCGGAGCTGGAGGTTTTGTATAGATTTCAGAAAGGTCAATTCAATCTCGACCTTTGATGCTTACCCAATGCCACGTATCAACGATTTGATCGATAGATTTGGTAATGCTGTCTACTTGTCAACACTGGACCTTATCAAGGGGTATTGGCAGGTTCCACTGTTTGGACCTGACAAGGAAAAAACAGCATTCTCCACCCCTATAGGACTGTTCCATTTTAAAGTCTTACCGTTTGGCCTCCATGGGGCTTCCCACAACATTCCAGAGACTCATGGATCGGGTTTTACAACCCTACCCAGAGTTTTGCGTAGCATAATTTGATGACATTTTGATCCATAGTAGGACATGGGAGGACCACCTATATCATGTATACTGCCATAAAAGCCTTAAGGAAAGCCAGACTCACTGCCAACCCTAAAAAGTTTAAGCTAGCCCAATCTGCTTTTAAGTATTTAGCCTTCTTTGTGGGTAACAGTAGTGTCCAACCCCAACAAGAAAAGATCAGAGCAGTTCTCGAGACCCCCACACCAAAAACTAAGAAGGACTTGACAGCATTTCTGGGTTTGGTAGGTTACTATCGTCATTTCCTCTCTAGTAATACTTCCAAATTGACAGATAAGTTGGAAAATGCAGAGCCTCAAAAGGTTAAATGGGATGCAGAGGATGAACTTTGTTACACCACTTTAAAACAAGCCTTATGTCAAAGTCCCATTCTAAAAGTAGCCTCCTTCTCTAAGGAATTCATCTTCCAAACCAATGCGTCCCTAACAGGGCTAGGTGCTGTCTTATTAAATTATGACGGGCTGGAACATCGGATACTGTACATCAGTCAAACTGTTCCCGAGGGAGAAAAATTACCTTGCCATCAAGTTAGAGACATTGGCAATAAAATGGGCAATCTTGCATCTGAAATACTATTAACTGGGTCGAAGATTCAGACTTCTTACTGATCACCCTCGGCTAGTCAGGACTAGCCAGTGAAAGGAGTCAAACCCTAGGGTTATGCTTTGGTGTTTAGACCTTCAACCATACGGCTTCTCAGTGGAACATCAAAAAGGGCGGAAGCAAGGTAATGTGAACCATCTCTGGAGGTTCTCCTGTGGAGCAGCCAGGTCTTATCCGCATAGGCGAAGGTTATGTGAGAAACCTGAAGGCATTATCACAACTACTCCCCAGGGATCTTCTGTTCATGTGAAGGGCCATCGCTTTTGGATCCCGACCCTGCGGATGGGTTATAGAGAAAGGATCACCCAAGTGGAGGATCTTTGCGGGATTGGGGAGAGGGTGCCAGAGGGCGAGGCACGGTATCCCCCTTTTACTGACATTGAAATACCTAACCCTCCCTCAGACTTTGTAGGATATTGTTGTTCATATCCTAATTACACCCCTGAAATTACACAAAGTACTGAGAAGAGGAAGATGCCTCCAAGAGTAGTGCAGACACCACTATAGTACTGGGTCGAAGAAGAGGAATTCTGTAGACTATAGAGCTGAAGGTCCGGCGTGTCCCACTGATTGGTTTAGCTATAGTCAGGCAAGTCCAATCCATGACTCATACCTGAAACCCTTTCAGAGGGTTCAGGAGCATAAAAGGGAGAGCAAAAGACAGGAGGAAGCGAGAGCTGCCTTGGTAGAAAATGAGAGAGCAGCGAGGAAGCTAAAGCAGACTCTTGTGAGCCGGAGGAAAGCAGAACACAAGACCACTGGAAACTTGCAAAGCAGGGGGCTCTGCGAAAGCGTGGTGAGTGAGCTGTGTCTCCAGGGAGCCGGTGAGGTCGGAGGAAGGAAGCTGTGTGGCGTGTCGGCCCTTCCCCTTTTGTTCCACAGATGCTTGTTCCCCTGGTCAGAGGAGCCATCCCAGGAGTGCCTAATGGGCAGGTGGTGAGACCCTGACACCAGAAGAGTCTTGATGTCCAACAATGTGACCAGTGAGTTTCTGTGTGTGAAGAAACTCGGTACGCGAATGCAGGAAGAGAGGCTACATTGTGACAGAGCCGGCACGTGCCGCCAGTATGCTTATGGATATCTACGAGCTGTGATGTGAGCAAGAACAACTGAATGCTATGTTAAAAATCAAATACATTGAAAGTTACTGAAACATTGTGTCAGAATGGTTGTGTGCAATAAGCACATTCTCAAAAGTCTCTGATCAAAGCAGAAGAGCGAATTGAACCCAATGCAAGTTTAAAAAATAGATTGTGTGGAAACAATATATCAGAGTGGTCACGTCTGAGGGAGCTGAACGTATTCAAAAGTAAGTCTCTGATCAATTAAAGACACTGAGAAAGTAAGAAGAACGGTCAATACTATTGAAGAGTATGAAAGTTGTGAATGAGCACCCGTGGGGAGCGAGGGAAGTGTAAACAAAATTCTGAACCAGCGAAACAAATAGAAAAGAAGATTGTGAATCAAACCAACAAAGTGGAAATTGAGGAAAAGAGACAATGAAATGCCAAGAAAGATACATTAATAACTTATGAACTTTTAAGTCTTCTGATTTGGTTGTGAACCACCAAAGCAATTTAAGTCAAGTTGACAAAAAGCAATATTGGAACATTGTTTGGTGAATCAGTGCTTGAAGCTTGGGAAAGGGAACCCTGAGCTCTTTTGGAAATGTGTTTGGTGAATCAGTGCTTGAAGCTTGGGGAAAGGAACCCTGAGCTCCTTTGGAACTTTGTCTTGTGAATCAGTGCTTGAAGCTTTGGGAAAGAGAAACCCCTAAGACTTGAAGGAACATTTGAAGTCTATATTTGTTGGAACTGTATCCTGAACTTTGGGAAAGGAGCTTGAGATTGCTCCATACTTTATTTTGAACACTAATTGAGTTTGAATAACCCTACACTACATTTTTGCACTCAACGTGAAGGAAATCATAGGTTTTGACACAGACATTCTTTTAATTTGGACTAACAGACATATACTTTCCTTAGTTCCTTTAGGCATGGAACATCCCCACAATAGCTACAGGCCAAGTTAGGCTTTACACCCATCCTGATATTTAATAAGGATTCTACTGTTGAATGTATAATCTGTTGTCTGTGTCATCTCTTGATAATCTGCCTGCCTCACACCACACTAAAAGCAAACACGTGTATCCACTATGGTCCCAATCTGTAATGCTCACACTGGAAATATGGCAATGCTCAGACCAGCACAAACAGCCCTATAGATAGTCAGGGGAACAATTCTCAAAACAAAGATGGACAATCTAGCCAGACATCACCTGTACCTTAAGTAACTCCAGATTCACTCAGAAGAATAAACCATTCCCAGCCCTCCCTCATTTACCATTCCTGCAAGGAAAGTCTCAACCAGGCTGAGGAGGGAGAGAAATATAAACACCACCATCCCTAGTTACTGGCTGTGGGTTACAGGAGGCTCAACTTAGAAGAAGGTTGGAGCAGGAGTGCAGCCAGACGGAAGACGCTGGAGAGGTGTTGGCAGTGGAGTTGGCAGTAGAGTTCAGAAGGAAGTGTTAACATCAAGCCTGGAGAGCGAGGATGTGATAACATCTGAGGTTGAGAGAGCAAAATGAGGTTGTGGTAGCAAGAGTTTTCAATGATAAAGAGGAGGTAAATAGAGAGTGAAGGAGATGGTGGTAACTAGAGAGACCCAGGGGAAGGTTGTAACATATGATATGGAGGGAGCCTAGTGATGTGGTGTGATCTGTGGAGACCTAGGAGCAGCAGCGGTGGAGAGTGAGCAAAGTAAGTGGTGGAGGAAGTGGCAGGGTCCACTTTAGGGGCCCGATTTAGAGAGGAGAGGTGTGAAGGCATTGGGAAGTAAGACACAGACAACAGATTCAATTATCTAAGTAAATGTTTTATTTTACTAAAATGTCAGGATGAAGTAAGGCCTTACTTGCCCTGTGCTAAAGTGAGAGTTCCCTACCTAAAAAAAAAAAAAAAAAAGGATAGTCTGTGTCCGTAAGTTTCAACTCAAAAGTCTGTTTGTGTCCAAAACTTGTACTTGCCCTCACAACTAAATATATACAATGTGTAGGGATGTCAGCAGCAAAAGAAATATTGTTCAAAACAAAGTTCTGAGCTTCTTACAGCTCTTGGCTTATTTTCAGCTTTCCCTTCCCCAAGTTCAGAACAGTTCCAAAAAGGTCTTGTGGTTCCCTTCCCCAAGAGTTTCAGGGTTCCCTTCCCCAAGAAGCCGGCTCTTCTAGGTTTGACACCGTTCACAAAATCTAGGGCTTCCCTTCCCAAAAGAAGTCAGCTCTTCCAGCTTCAAAACTATAATCAGTTCCAAACTCTTGGCTTTCAAAACAGTTCCAGTTCAACTCCTTTAATCATCTAGGCTTTTCAAAAGTTCACAAAGATTGCTCTCTCTCTTTATTTCTCATTCACAAGTAACTGGCAAATACAAGCTTCTTTGCATTTGCTTTCCTTGGCTTTTTTCAAGTAGGGGTTACTCAGTTTAGGCGCTGTTGTCGGACCACAAGGTCCACCCACTGCAGGTGACACAACCGATAACCCTTGGCACTTTGTTATGCTTCTGTATTCTTGAGGTATTTTATTATCATTATTTATTTATTTATTTGTTTAGTTTCATACATTTTTTTATAAAATATTCATTTTAACACATCGTACAACATTTATAATCTCATAATTCGATGTTTAAAATCACACAATCAAAATCATCTTATTTGTTAAAATTGTATATAACATTCATAAAACAATCTATATGAATAAGTTCTCATTTCCTTTAAAATCGCCCTGTACAGCTAAATGTACTGGGAACTGCTTATGTTTGTTAAAAGCTTAATGAATCATTAAAACAGCGTCCGAATCCTACCAAAATGGAGACTTGACTATTTTGATCTTCTCACAATGTGCCCCTTATATTCATATATATCCATTTATTTCTAATTATATTCCATAACTGATACAAACCAATATGCACTCTTTGGTTGTCTGTATTCAGGCAATAAGTCCAATAATCATCACTCTTAATAAAGTCGTATTTGTATAAAAAAGGGCCTAATATTGTCATATATTCATTGCCCATATTTCCACATTCAGTCAAAACATGCTTTGCTGTCTCAACTTTTTCAGGGATCTTACATCTTCAGGAATTTGTCAACAAAGCTTTACTCTTCTCTCTGAACAGTTGTCCTTAGCCAACCCTCATTTCAGATTCTCCTTGGCAGTCTCTTGGCATTGCTACAATGTGTATTTCACACCTTTGTACCTTGGGCCCACACTTATTTCAGAATCTTCTTGGTAGTCTCTTCGCTATGCCACAAATTGTATCTCATACAACCAGACTCTCACTGATAGTCTTTAAGCCTTGCCATAACTGGTATCTCAGACAACTTACTCCGTGGTGTTCACCCTTTTCCACCATTTTGCTCTCACTTTAATCATAAATGCTCATCACTTTCTTTGATCTTGTGATGTATACAAATATGCTCATCATAAGTGTTCATCACTTGCTTCAGTTAGTTCGGTATTCACTAATGCTTGTTGCACTCTCAAAAGTACTTATGTTTGTTTGTTTATTTATTTATTAAGCGTGCCAGACCCACAGGTATCAGGGCGCAGGAGAAACAAGAAGACTTTCAGCTTAGGTTACACAATAAATGAAGAGATACATATATATATATATATATATATATATATATATATATATGTATATGTGAAAGGAAATACAGATACAGGTGGATAAGTATATACAAGAAATAGAGTGCATGTGACAAGTAATATGCAACATGAATATAATTTAAGATATCAATCTGGGAGCTAAATACAGTGCAGATATAGATATATATATATTAATGGTCATTCTCTTTGAACCAGTTAAGGTTCTGTCTGAAATTCAGATATGTTTGGTCGGCTCTCAGGTGAGGGGGAAGAGAGTTCCAAAGCTGAGAAGCTTTGACTGGAAATCCATTTCCCCCCACTTTGGATAATTTAAATTTTAGGACAGTCAGACAGTTAGTGTTGACTATTCTAGTGGGCCTGCTTGAGGATTTTCTGGTGAATCTCTCTGTGAGGTAACGGGATGCAGCATTGTTCAGGCATTTGTAGGTGAGTGAAGCGGTTTTCAGTCTAATTTTGTCACTAGTAGAGAGCCAGTTATTCTGTCTCCTTACTTCCGGTATGTGCTCGTTACTTGCTATGCCCAAACCAGCTATAGGGGCATTATTCTGGAGCGTCTGTATTCTCCTGATAATGTACTTACTGGCCCCAATATATAAGGAGTTACAGTAGTCCAGTTTGGACAGGATTAACGCTCTAGCCAGAATAATACAACTGTTCTTGGAGAGGAATGGTTTGCCAGCTCTGATTAATTTACCTGTATATGTAGTGGCAGAGGCCATGGAATTAACATGTTTGGTAAAGGTGAGGGTGGTATCCAGGTGAAAGCCAAGAGTTTTTACCGCTTTGGCTACTTTGATCATGTTGCCGTCGATGTTAAAGGATGTGTACTTGTGTCCAAGCTTGCTAAGGTTGGATGTGGTACCCAGGATGATGAGCTCAGTTTGGTCATCATTCAGGCATAGACCGCGGGCAGCCATCCATGCCTGGATGATGAGGTAGACACTGTTTACCAAGGCCAATGCTTGTAGGTGATACCAAGATGGTCCAGATCATCAAAAAGAGGCTTGGTAAATATTTTGTACATAGTGGGAGATACACAAGAACCTTGGGGCACTCGGCAGGTGATAGGGATGGGGTCTGCCGCTGCTGATGGTGAGAAGACTTGCATGGTCCTGTTGCTTAGGAAGGACTGTATCCAAACTATGGCCTCCTGAAAGAAATGTGCTTCTGTATCCAGGTGGTTACATAGTATCTTATGGTCTACCAACGCTGTTTCAGTGCCATGTTGTGGTCTGAATCCTGATTGGCGGGTTCCTAAGATATAGTTATGCTCCAGATACTTCTGTATTTGAAGATAGGCCAACTTGTCCAAGATTTTGAGAAGAAATGGCACTGTTGTAATAGGCCTGTAGTTAGTCGGTATAGTGGGATCTAGTGTCTGTTTTTTAAGGAGGGGGAGTACCCAGGACTATTTTAGGTTACTTGGGATAGTGCCCGAGGAGAATGAAGCCTTTATTCATTTTGATATGAAAGGGGCCAAATCTCTCGCAGCATCTTTAATTAGTTGGGCAAGACATTGATTGCCCTGGCAGTTTGAAGGTCTGAGGGAAAGATTACTTTTTCGACTTCGAGAATGGATATTTTAGAGAAATTGATGCAGAGTGGGGGTTTGTGAGCAGTTATGGGGGTACTGTCTGGTGAAGTCGTATTTGTTAAGGAAGCTTTTTTTTGTTGCAATCTTATCCTGAAGGGGGGTGAATTTGTTGGTTAGTGCTAGCTGAATATTGGAACACCTGGTTTTGTCCTTCACACAGCTGTCTTGCACTGGGATAGGGTTTTCTAATTCTTTTAGAATTATAAATAATTCCTTAGTGCTAGAGTTTGCTTGCAATATTCTATATTTGTAGGTTTCTTGTTTAGCTAAGAGTATTTCTTTCTTGTAATGGGAGGATATGTTAATGAGATTAGTTCTATTTTCAGTGGAGGGTAATAGCCTCCATGAAGCTTCGCATTTTCTTTTTTCTATTCTCAGGTCTTTCAAGTGTGGTGTAAACCATGAGTTGAGGTGGGCTTTGGGTTTACTTCTCATTTCTTGCGAGGCAATGGAGTCTAGTGCGGAGGTCATAACTTTGGTGTATTCATCAACTAGCATGCTAGGATCAGTAGTCTCAGTTAATGCGTTGAGTGTAGGTAGGATTAGGGGTAAGAGTTTATCTGTCGTTATGTTCTTTTTGTTCCTTGTTAAAGTGGGAGAAGCTGATAGAATATTTTTGGTAGTGGGCATCTTGGTTGCTAGAGTGAAAGATAAGAAGTCATGGACAGTCCATACCTGAGGGGTTATGGCAGTAATCAAGGCACTGCAGTTATAGTCCACCACCCAATCAAGTGTTCTCCCCTTGTCGTGTGTAGGTGAGTTCACTCTTTGGGTGAGGCCAAATTCTGAAAGAATATTAGCAATGGCAGTTGCTTGATGGTCATTTGAATCATTGAATCCTAGATTAAAATCCCCTAACAGAAGTACTTGCGATGTGTTTTTTAGTTTATCTGAGATAATGGTAGAGATATCCTCTTTAAAAGAACCAATGGGTCCCGGGGTCCTGTAAATGAGACGGATGGTGAGTGTTTGGGAGTTAGCGGTAGGTAATTTGGCCGTAAGGAATTCACAGGATTTGATGTCTAGTGAAGGGGCTAGTCATCGAGAGATTAGATTTAGCAATGAGCGCTATAACACCTCCACGCGTCTCACCCTTGTCTGCTCTAAGGATGGCGTAGTCGCTAGGCACTGCTAGCAAAAGGGCGGGACCTGCTGCAGCATGTAACCATGTTTCAGTAATGGCAAGAAAATCGTAGTTTTCTGCCAAGATAAGGTCAGATATCTCTGTGGCATGTGCTACAAGGGATCTGGCATTTATTAAAGCCCCCTTGAGGTCTAGGGTGCAGCTGTCTGTCTGAGTAGGTAGGGAGGTACAGTTAGCGGCTCCAACATCCTGAGATGCGATATGGGGCTGAATATGTCGAGGTTTTTTGCGAATAGGGTTGATTCGAATCGTGAGAGCATCAAGGCAATCATACCTTGTTGTGGGTGACAACCTCAAGATTATCAAAAGATTCAACTACCCAGAAATTCCAAAATATACCTTGAAAAGTGAATGATCAGTATCAACTAAAATCAAGGAAACTGAAACAAGGAATCTCTCCAGAGGAACCACAGCTAAAGTTGTGGGGAAACACGTGTTGGGAGATTATTCACTAAATGATAATACAAAACATGGAACTGTATACATGTGTATGAAATTAAATACATGGAAGTATACAATGAAAGTATGCTAATTGTATGAAATGAATACACGAAGAACTATATATACACAAAGTAAACAAATCAAATCATATTGGAAAATTGATTGAAATTCTTTCCGGGGATCGCACGTCACAAGAGTACCAATCATAAAATTCATAATTTAGATTCCATATTGTTTCAGCCTCAATATAGGCACTCGGAAGTGCAGATCCTGGAACCAAAAATTAAAGCAGCACCAAAGATTCGCTCTAGGAAAGGAATAAAAGCTGACAAAGGCTGAATAAACTATTTTTTCATAACGCTGCTGAATGACATACAAGATCACTGTTCAGTGCTAGTAAATAAGCATGCGATCCGCAAAAAATCAGTAATGAAAATTGCTATGATACTTTGCAGCTCGTTCTATATTCAACGATGTGTGTTGCACTCTCAGAAGACTTATAACACTTTGCAGCTTGTTCAGTATTCAAAAACACTGACTTTGGTCTTCCAATGCTATTATAAAAGTTTTCAATTTGTTCGGCATTCAGATATACCCTTTTCCAGCCACTGGAGCACCCTGGTCTGAGTGTTCCCTTCTTTACACTCACTGGTATGTGTCTGCTCCTCCAGGCGTCTTTATTTTGCTTCTCTCCTTCTTTTTGGTTTGCCTTTTCCTGATGGGAGCCACGGCGTGCAGCACTCGTCGTCCTCGAATCTTGCTGCACGTAATTCTGCTCTTCCTCAGCGGAAGCTATCGGCGGTAATCGGTGTTCGGGAGGCTTCGGTGTCCTGCTGTGGCCACTGTGCAAGGAGGACAGTAGGCTTATCGACGCTCTCACGGCTTGCTTTAGCCCCGGTGTCTCTCTCACACTCCTGCTCAGCACAGCTTCCCTCCAGCCAGTTCCTCTTCAGCTTGCTCCGCGTCTGCAAGCCGTGTCTTTCTCTCCAGGTTATTTTTCCCTCTTTGCTGGGCGGTCACCCATTTTATACACCGGGGACTTGTTAAATGAGTTCAGGTCCAAGTCCTATTAGCTGGACAATGGAACTCCGCCACAGCCCTCTTCCTCGTTTCAGTACCAAAGTGGTGTGACGGAATGGAAGTGTGCATAACTCCTTGGGTTTGTTTCTTCCTTGTTTTGGTATTGAGCTGACATTTCTCTGTATCAATAAGAGGAGGCTGATGTATGTTTATCCAGATCAAATGAGGAGGTACCCTCCTAAATGATCTCTTCCACATCCCAGTATAACAATAGCATTTCTGAGGGGCGTGGCTTGGAAGCCATGTGAAAGGACGTGCCTGTACGGGAGCTCCCGCTGATCCGTACATAATCCGACTGATACCGCGCAAGGACCGCTGTGATTTGGCAGAAAGTGGGAAGACTGTGAACATGAAGTCCGGCTGCACGCGAGGACACATTTTTGCACGGGTTCGTGGTGCGCACGTGTACTTAAGAGCCGAATGAAGCACTGGTGGCGAGATCACGATTGACGACAAAATGGCCGCCGCCGCTTGACGAGGGGACAAAGGAGCGGTAGATTGGGACCACAGCATACGTGCGCCCTCTCAGCGGAACGAAGGGGGCAGCGCGACCTGGTCCATCTGGGGGTGCGCCGTACAACAGCGGTGCCTGAGGCTGTGGGGCGAGCTGGGACTCTCAACTGAGTCGTGGTGTATGGGCACGGAGCCTCCCTGGCCTGGACCGGAGCGCGGCCAGAAGGACGCTCCTGACTGGAGATATGTCGAGCAAACCTCTGAGGGCGAAGAATAAGCAGCCTACGCTCGACGAATACGCCAAGACGTCACCCGGCCTGGAAGGTGCCAGGAGCAGGGATAAAGCACAAACCAAGGAGATGGCCGCCGGGGGTGCGAACCAAGAGGTCCTCGCTGCGATCGCGACCTGAAGGTGACGTGGGAGACCAAGCTCCAACTTGCTGTGGTCGAATTGAAAACTGCGTTGGAACTACAGGTCGGGGCGGTGCAGGAGGACGTGAACCTCCTGAGGCAGGATGTACCAGCCCTTGCTGAGCGCACGGAAACTCTGGAAAAGGAGATGGGCCCTACTGTGGTGGACTGCACTGCATATAAGAGCGATATCCATGCCCTGGTGCAGCGGGTGGGTAACTTGGAAAGTAGGGCCGAAGAGGCGGAAGGACGCGCTCGGAGAAATAACGTTCGCATCGTGGGCCTGCCGGAGGGGGCTGAAGGCCAGAACCCCACGGAGTTTATCGAGAACTTGCTGCTGCAGGAGATCACTGGGGGAGCCCTGTCGCAGGGGTTTGCGGTGGAGAGGGCGCATAGGGCCTTGAACAGAAGACCACCGCCGGGGAACCCACCTAGGCCTGTGATCGCCAAGATCCTTAACTATCGGGGCCTGGAAAGGATCCTTGAGCACTTTCGTAAGGGGGGTACCATACAGCGAGGAGAGGCGACCATCACTGCTTACCCCGACTACACCCTGCAAGTGCAGCGTAGTCGCATGAACTTTGGGGCGGTCAAGAGGCGATTGCGGGCAGCGGGGTATAAGTATATGTTGCTTTACCCGGCCAGATTGAAGATATTCTTTAAGACTAAGACACTGTTTTTTGACACTCCGGAGGAGGCCATGGAATGGCTTGATGCACAAAATTGTCCTCAAGAGCCGGATGAGCGGATGGCGGATGGAACGGGAAGAGATAAGTGACGCTGCGGGCCCGGTTGGGCGATGAATATTGGGACTGGAATATAGTCGGTGGGACTTTGTTATGGTAGTGTATGCGTTAGGACTTCGAAACATGGTCCATGTGTGCGGATACGGTAGTGTGGGAGGGGAGCCTCCGGGGACTGTTCTTTGTACCCCAGTTTGAGTTTAGGTTAGTCACGGTGTGTGGGGTGACACCCTGTCGGGTTCTCTACTTGGGTTCCAGAGAGAACCGAACACAGGGATGCCTGAGATCCAGGGATGGAGCTGGGCAGTTGGTTGGGTTAGGGGGCGGGGGTGGGTCAGTTTTTATATGAGCCTGGGAGAGAAACTGGGGATGGGGGCCCTTGCGGTAGGGGGGAGGCGAGTGGACCTGGGAGAGGGATGGGAGCTACTGATGCATCATGGGGGACCTTAGGATACTAACGTGGAACGTTAGAGGGCTTAACAGCTACCTTAAGCGTAACAAGGTCATGTTGTACTTAAAAAGACAAAAGATAGATATCGCCTTGTTACAGGAGACACATCTGACACGGGATAAACTGGAACTGGTGGGGAGAAAGTGGAGAGGGACTGTAGTTGGATCTACATATTCTGCCTATGCTAGAGGTGTGCTGATTTGGGTTGCACCACATGTCCCGTTTAAGCTACTTGGGGAGGTTGTGGAGTCTGATGGGAGGCTGGTCATGGTAAGGGGGCTTGTGGAAAATAAAGTAGTGTGCGTTATAAATACCTATGCCCCCAACCGTGACACGGCGACATACTTCAGGACACTGACCACTAGACTGGGTGAGGGGATGGGGGGGTCCTGTGATTTGGGGAGGGGACTTTAATTGTGTACTAGACCCCAAGGAGGACAGGTCAGATGACAGGGTGGACAGGCCCTGCCCGGCGGCTAGGGTACTGCAGGCGCTGCTGGTAGACCTTGGCCTGGCAGACATGTGGAGGACGAGACACCCTGGCGTGAGGCAATATTCACATTACTCGGCCCCGCACCAGTTACACACTAGGCTGGATTACTTTTTCGCCACTCCGGACGTTGTCGCGGAGTGTGACCAGATAGACTACAGGGCGAGAGTCCTTTCGGACAACTCGCCCCTGGTCATGCGTTGGCAGCTTTGTCCCCCACGTGCGCGTATTCCAACATGGCGCCTTAGGGCGGAAGCGCTCAGGGATCCAGTCTTCAGAGAGGAAGTGAGGGAGGAGATTGTTGCTTATTTTGAAGCGAACACAGGCAGCGTCAAGTCGGCTGGTACTTTGTGGGAGGCCTTTAAGGTTGTAATGAGGGGGGTTGCCATTGCTAAATCCAAAGGATTAATGGGAGGAGTCCTGGCAGATCTGCGTAGAGCCGAGATTGAGTTGGAGAGAGAGCTGGGGGAGGGGGGACGGACATGGAGGAGGTCATTAATCTGCAACAGAGGTGCGCAGAACATTGGGACAGGCTTTGTAATCTGAATTACAGGAAGTACATTGAGAGGTTGCATGCCGGGGGAGACAAGACGGGCAGGCTTCTTGCTTGGCTGTATAAGAGCGAGACCCCAAGATCCCCGATCCGATCAGTTATCACTGAAAAGGGAGTGGAGCAGGACACCCAGGAAGGGGTGAATGGAGCATTCGCAGAATATTATCAAGCATTATATGAGGATCGAGAGGGGGGAAGCCGGGAGGAGATAGAGGTAGTACTTGAAGACATAGGCCTGCCCAAGATAAGTGACGAAGAGCGAGAGGAGATGGATGCTCCGATCACTCTGGAGGAGCTGCAGGAGATTGTGCGGCAGCTGCCCACTTGTAAGGCCCCAGGTGTAGATGGGTTCCCCAGTGAATTTTATAAAGCGTATGGGGAGGAGGTGCTCCCGCCCATGCTGGAGATGTTTAATGAAGCGTTCGAGGTGGGGCGGCTGCCGGAATCACTCAGGGAGGCGATTATAGTACCGCTCCCCAAACCCAATAAACCGGGGCATTATTGTGGCTCCTACCGGCCCCTGTCGATGCTGACCCAGGACAGCAAGATCCTGACGGCGGTCCTGGCGGCCAGAATGCGGAGGGTAATAGGCAAGCTGATCCATCCTGACCAGACGGGCTATGTCCCGAACAGGAATATTACTCACAATCACAGGCGCCTTCACAGGGTGGTGGAATGGGGGGGCAGTGAGGACAGCGAAATGGCAATAGTGGCGCTGGACGCGGTTAAAGCGTTCGACTCCGTCCGATGGCCATGGCTGCTGGCGGCTATGGGGCAGTTCGGACTGGGACCATGCTACATGAGGTGGGCCGAGCTATTATATAGTGCGCCTCTGGATAGGGTCCGTACGGGTGCAGTAGTGTCAAACAGATGGCAGTTAGGCAGAGGTACCAGGCAGGGATGTCCTTGGTCCCCAATGTTGTACATACTGGCCCTCGAACCCTTAGCAGTTTACCTCCGGCAGCAGTATGATCCGGTGGGCATAGAGGTGGGAGGAGAGTGCCATCTTATATCCCTGTATGCAGACGATATGCTGTTATACTTGAAACATCCGGAAGAGAATTTGCAGTATATCTTGGAGGTATTGGAGAGGTACGCCTGGTTGTCCGGCATAGCGGTTAACCCTCAGAAATCCGTATTATTCCCGCTGGGCAGTTATGTGGGGATACCGGCGGAGAGGTTGCCGGTGCTGCGGATTCCGTGGGCAACAAGCTCCTTCCGGTACTTGGGCATTGACGTGTATCACACAACCGAGGAAGAACACAAGTATAATACTGAACTAGCTGTGGGAAAGATTGAGAGGTGCATGAGGTTCTGGGAAAGATTGCCTTTAGCAATGATGGGTCGCGGAGCTATGCTTAAAATGGTGGTGCTGCCCAGGCTCCTGCATTACTTTAATAACATCCCGTATATGATACCTAGGAAGTTTTTCGCTAGGTTACATAGCGTGTGTAGGAATTTCCTGTGGCACGGCACGCGCAACAGGGTCGCATTATGGAAATTGCAGAACTCTTACGAGAAAGGTGGCGTGAAGCTGCCGAACTTTGAGGCCTATTATATCGCGGCGCAACTGCAATATGTGGCCAGGTGGCTTTCAGATGAAGAGACCCCCGAACATAGGCTGCTAGGGAAAGACTGTTCCCCCTTCTATCTGCGGGAGGTGATTTGGGTGACTGGCTCATGGATGAGAGAGCGTCCTAAGATGCTGGCCCTTGGCAGGAACATATGGCGGCGTGCCTGTCGGATGATGGGTGACCCCTCGCCGTGTATGCCGCAGTTCCCTCTGATCGCCCTGGCAAAGGAGGACGGGCAGCTGAGAACTATTATCCGGACGTATTGGGAGTCAGTGGGATTGATTACAATGGGCGACATCTGGCAGGATGGGACCCTGATGGAGTTCGATGAACTGGAGGCAGGGTCGGGACTACACAGGGGTCAATATGTAACATATCACAGGGTGGTCCGGGAGGTCCGGAGCACGTGGCCCGAAACTACTTTGGCCGATGAACCGGATGCCACGCTGGAGACGATGTATGACGCATCAGAGGGCGGACACGAGGTCTCTAGGTTGTACGAGATGTTGATGACAAAGGTTGGGAAGGATTTAGGGCACCTGAGACTGGAGTGGGAAGCGGAGATGGGGGCCCCGATGTCGGATGGGATGTGGGAGCGCGTCCTGGGGTACCACAAAAAGGTATCGAAGAACGCCAGGTTTAAGCAGATACAGCTTTATACTACGCACAGGGCATATATGACCCCCCCTTAGAATTTCCAAATTCCTCGGTAGTGGGCGCCAGGCGTGCCCCAAGTGTAACGAAGAGAATGCGGACATGATACATATGTTCTGGGCGTGCCCAGTGATTGCAACTTACTGGGGTGAAGTGGCGAGGAGGCTGGCAGGGAGGGGTATCACACTTAAGGTGGATTCGGCTTGGGCTTGTCTGCTGGGAGGGTATCCCAGGGCGCGTAAGCTTCGACATGTTGATAAACTTAAAGATCTGGCCTATGTGCTTGGCAAACGTAGGATAGCCATGGAGTGGAAGAAATGTCACAAGCCGCGAGTGGAGGTCTGGTGGCGGGATCTCCAAAAATGGGCAGATGCCGAAACGACAGCGTGGGAAGATGGCAGTATGGCAGGGGATGGGGAAGAAACAGGCTCTCTCACGGCATGGAAGTTGTTGTTAGCTGAGCTGTTTGGTGCGGGATCGGCCTCGGCTGGACTTGAGAGCGATGAGGCCCCACCGCACGGAACGGACACTGATGGCAAACACTCTACAGGCTCATAGGGGGGAGGGATGGGGATTGCAGTGCCTTACTTTTTGTTCGTTTGGTTTTGTTGTTTGAAGTGTTTTATTTATGTTTCGTTGTAATGTTGTTTGGTTGAGATAAAATAAAAATATATTTAAAAAAAAAAAAAACAATAGCATTTCTGATGGTCACTCTGAAAGGAATAAAAGTGGAAGGATTAACAGTAGCCTACAAAGGTTGTTGGGACTGAATGTTCATTGTGAAAAGGGAATGGGGATACCATATCTCACCCAAGGACGTTCTCTCCCCAAGTCTCCTCCACCCAGGTGATTCTCCCTCGCATATCCACCCCCAGGGGCAGGATCCAAGAGCCGATGGACTTTGCCTGGTCATCTGAGCAGGGGATGCCAGGGGAAAGTAAGTGAGGGCGTCCTCACAGAGGGTAGAAGACAGGGGCCAAGAGAACACAGTGGAACATAGGGCCAGGATGGGGAGTGGACATCAGTACTCGGAGCTGAAACAGGGATTGTCTTTTGAGGTGGGGGGTACCATGGCAATACGTGGGAAGTGAGGAAGACGACAGGGAGAAGGAGAGTGGGACTAAGACCAGTCACTGGATAGCAAGAATCAGAAGGTGTACACGAGACTGTATAAATGTAAAACGGGGACAGGTAGGTTATTGTCACCTCAGAGAAATGAAGTGGAAGAAGTCTAGGATAGATTCAGCCCATCTCAAGGAACCCTCTCGTAACTCTCCCTGCAAACCATGATCGCAGACCAGTCTATTGGCAGAACTTAGAAATAGAAACAGTTGTGGAAGTACTTAACTCCTGAAAGCCTGCAACTAGGTAGAAAAAAGATGATGGTTGGAGATACGATGAGGGTGTAAAAGGATGAGACCGACAAGGAGGGCTCATCTTGTGAGCTGCAAACTTTTATTAAATCAATTAAGAAACCTATCTTTCCCTACTTCTAGGTAAACTTTGGTGAGTTGTCAGATTATCCGTCAAATGAAATGTTCTCCGTCCTCCATCAGAAACCAACTAATCTAACCCAAACACCATAAACATAAGTCATTAACTAAAGCAAAGTTTGTATTTCCTTTACCAGGAAAATGACTCCCCTCTACTGGTGTCTTGCTTCACTCTTATAGTAGAAGTAACTCTTTAAGTGTCCCATCGCAAAGGACAAGGAGAATGACTCCCTTCTCCTGGTCCTTCTATAAACATTCTCCACAGTAGTCTTTCAGCACTCTTGCAGAAAACTTGAAATAGTCTCTTTAACACCTTCTAGGAAGTATAAAACTCATAGCCTTGTTTGGCTTACATTTACCACTTAGCATGTTAAACATCATATAACCCACTAACAAAAAAAACAAAAAAAACCTCAGCATTTCTGCAGACTTATCTCACTCGAAAATCTCATACAACCATCTCTCGCAAAACAACCCGCACACACTTCACAACACTGCAACAAAACATAAGCCGCACCAACAGCACACAAGGTCTAACATCGATCCGATACTCGCACCAAAGCTCAGCATCCAGTGTATACCGAGTTGAAGCTGCCAACAGAACACCACTCCTCTCAATATTCTAGTCCCGCTTCACCTTACTAACCCATCCCACCTTCTCGTTTGCAGATCCGCCAGAGCACCTGGGGACCAACTCCGTTGGTGACGGTGCGCAGTAGAAATACCTTTAACATTTAACTCTGATGAGGGAGATGTCTCCCGTTCCACTGTACTTGGGCAGCAGCATTGGATAGACCACTGTAATAAGGGAGATGACTACCGGCACAGTCTGCTTGCTCAGTGCTATTGGTTTGACCACTATGACGAGGGAGCTGATTCCCGAGGCACTCTTCTTGAGCAGTGGTGTTTGGCCTACCACTGCAACTAGGGAGATAACTCCTGATGCACTCTGGCTCAATGGTATGGTACGGGTTGTCACCATTGTGATGAGGAAGATAACTTGTGATGCATTCTGGCTTCTTGGCTTGGCTTCCTGTACCCCTCCCAGTCTTCCCGCTGTTCCTGTTACCTTATTCTCTGTTGGGACACAGCTCCGTTTCTTCCCAGGGTCGCGGGTTCCTTCCTCTGCGATTTCAAACACCTGTGTACCAGGTTCAAGCTGGTCGTCTCAGCACCTCGATTACTTCTTTCCAGCGAGTCGACACCCAGCCGGATCCTAGGACATTGTAGAAGCGTCCTGTTCTTTGCAGCCTCTGCATGGAGGAACAGCTTCTTGTTGCAGTATTTGGCTGGTTTTGCACATGGCTTCTCGTGTTCTTCTTCGTCCCAGTATGTTCTACATTTGTCACAGTCAGGGCTTTACGATAACACATGATTCCACTATCCATGGCGGGAGAAAAGGGTGACCATGAGGGTAGGAGGTTCTGTGACAGAGTTGTAGGGAGGCTTTCCCCCAGGTGGATGTCCTTCTCCCCAGGAGGGGAGTCACTCCCCAGGGGGACTATTGCGTAGCGGCTTCTCCTCCCTAGACTCATTGGAAAGGGCTCCCCTCTGGGGAGAAGTGACGAGACCTGGTGAATCATCACAACACCCATGAACCTACAATGTCAGAGGATGGGAGGTGAAGCAACCTCCAAACAACTGCATCAACTTGAGCATTATCACCAGGCACTTGAATCCCAGATTACCCACCGTGACAGAAATTACATTAATTTGGGAAAAATTCCATCCTGACTATTATTATTTCTTCTGGGAACATCCCTTTTGAAATTTAGTTGGCTTTTTTGCATTTAGTGCAGGGATCCAAATTAAGAATGGATAATCAGGAGCTAAAAGCACCTCCTGGGTATCCAGCATTAACCAGGTGGTCCCTGGTTAATGCTGGATACCCAGGAGGTGCTTTTAGCTCCTGATTATCCATTCTTAATTCTTAATGGAGCTAATACTAGGGATCAAAGGAGCTAGCTAGTACGTAGGGTTTCTCAAACATAACTCCATATAAGATGCAAACATATAATATTGTCCATTATGTATGACACTATATGCTTTAAATGTTGTAGAGATGTATCCTAATGTTTATTTATAGATTATCCCAAATGCAGAGTTGAATTTACATAGGTGTGTTTGTTCGGCATTAGTTGGCCTGGGGTGGGGAGCAAAAGTAGCTCCTAGTAGCTGTTGGTGTCAAGCTAATCGGGCTCTTTTAGGCTACAAGCAGCATCTAAATAGTTCAGCTCCCCAAAATTTCAAACTTTGATTTAGTGCCTAAATAAGTTATAAGCCGACTTGGTCTTGATGTTCTACTTGAACCAACGTGTTCTGCGTAAAAGCACTCATACAAATATTCAACCAGTTGTTTTGCTTTATTTATGAACCATCATGTCCGTGTTTCCTCTGCCCTCATTACTTCCTGTGTTGTGCTGTCTGTCTTTGGTGTGTTTGGGATTTGTGTATAGGTAATAGTATAAGGGAAATGATATGCTGTAACATTGTTTGCCCATTGCTAAAAATGTAAATGAGTGGATGCTCCTGAAACTAATCTCTTTTTATCAGCCCCTTAATCCATTAGATCCACAGTATATCAGTGACCCACCTCCCCCACACTGATCAACAACCCCTTCAGCCGGGTCAAAGACTTCTCTTGTTCTCCGGCCCACTATATACTAACCACCCTTAAATGCCTTGTTTCCAGAACAATATCCATTCCTCTGAATGCGATGCTCTTTCCAAAATATTCCAATGGTGCATGCAACTACCACTAAACAAACCAATAAGTTTGATTCTCTTATTTCCAGTCCAGTACCTTTCCCTGAGGCTGCTTCACCAAAACCCATCTGGGAAACTCCCTGCTTACACCATACTTTTAAAGGCTAAACCAGTTGGTACCATTGAACAGTAAATAATTCAAAGTACTATTGTGATGTGTTGTCACACTACCCACATTATATAATGTGTTAAAATAAATCAGTGCAACAAGTGATATCTGTGCATGCATGTTGCAGCTTTTTTATGTTGTCTTGGCTTGATTGATTGTACCTGTAACATCATTTAACCTTTTTAATTCTTTGATATATAATTATTTATTTGTTTTGCAGGAAGTATTAATGATGCTTGACAACTATGTAAGAGATTTCAAGGCACTTATTGACTGGATACTGTTACAAGAGAAACTGGAAAAGGCCGATGGGCAGAGCAGGTAATCAAAAATAATGTTACTTTTTAATAATTTTGTTTTAAAGCTTGTAGTTCGCTTAACTCTCTCTCTCTCTCTCTCTCTCTCTCTTTCTCTCTCTCTCTCTCTCTCTCTCTCTCTCTCTCTCTCTCTCTATATATATATATATATATATATATATATATATATATTTCTGAGGCTTGTGGAATCTGCTTAGATCACATGCTGTGCATAGGCCGACATCTAGTGGAAGCTGCGGAGTATCACAGTTTGTTTTTCGAAAATCGAAAAAGGGCGTCGACACAGGGCGTGCCAGTAATACTATCCCTAGTGTGACGTCCACTGTACCCATGATCCCTCACGCGTCTAGGATCCCCAGATTGTTTTTTTCCGCCATTCTGGTCGGAAGCACTTCATCGGAGTTCCCTGGCTTTGCCATATTTACACTTAAAACTAATTCTAATTTTCCCCATTTTGTCACCCTTACGTCGACCAGCATCTCGACGCCGAACCGGGGAGGAGATCAACGTCGAAACCCGACGGATTGGGCCTTGAGGCTTCCGCCTCGGCTCGGGCCTGGGCCGCTGGCCTCGGCCCTACAAGTAGGGAGAGTGGGGGGTGGTACACTTCCACACTCGGTTATAGACACCTTCTTACCTACACACACTTGCCCGCTGCCCACAGGCGCGTATGGAGGGTACGCCCTTTCAGTTTTGCCCCAAGTGTAATAAGAAATACCCTTGGGTAGATAAGCACGCTACGTGCAACCTTTGCCTGCCCAGAGACCACCCCGAGGCGGGTTGCAGGGCCTGTAGCAGGTTTAAGACAAAAACTCTTAAGGACTGCTCCACCAAGCGTTGGGCCCACCACGCCAAGCTAGCAGCTATGGAGGCGGAGGGTACCTTCAGCGACGGCAGCGACGCCGGACTTTCGGACGGCGAGGGCACCAAGGCGTCGAAAGACAGCCTAACGCACGTCCCCGGCCTCGGAAGGTCGTCCGTCCCGGCGACTATGGGGAAGTCCCCCGGCGACAAGAGCGTTACACATACACACGCTAAACACAAAAAACCCACCCGAGATTCGACGTCGTCGAAACCTCGGAAAGAGGCACAGAAGGAGCGGTCCGAAAGGACGTCCTCTGGGCGGTCCCGGTCGAGGTCGCCGCACGACGTCAGGCAAGCCTCCACACTTGCACATAGTGCCTCGCCCATTAACATCACGGAAGATCACTCGTCCGGAGACGAACACGGCTTCCATCCCCAGCCTGCACCCCAGGGAAAGGGTACATCACTTGGGAGTGAGGAGAGCCCAGTTTCGAAGCCTAGTTCAAAACACAGGGATTCCACCTCAGATCCTCGACGCCAGACGTCGAAAGATAAGGGAAAGGGTAAACACACTTCCACCCACGGGGAAGGGGGTAAGCAACAAAGGAAACAACCCTTGCAATCCCCCAAAACAATAGAACTGACTTCCCCGTCCAAGTCTTCTCAGGGACAGTCCATAGAGAGTTCCAGCAAGGACACCCCAAGCTCAAAACTCTGGTCATGCGAGGACATTGACAGAGTAATGTCAAGGATGTCCTCCTTAGCAAATTTCTTCGGAAGACACCCTGACCAACTACTAGCTTTAAACCCTCAGGAATCTTCTCACTCAGGTTCAAGGGACCCTATCCCTTCAAATAAAAGGCCCCGGGTCGAGACACCAGTAAAGGCTTCAGACCCCTTCGAGGTCCAACCCTATTCTTGCCTTTTCCCTACAGGCCAAGGAGACTCTTCCCTTATAGAGGGCCAGGATTTTGAGACACCAGAAGATCTCGCAGTGTCAGATTATTACGGGGAGGACGAAGACGAGGATGAGCCAGAAAATAGCCCAGATATTTTCAGAATGGACTCACCAGTCGAAAGGGAAGCCCCAGTGTCTGATTCCCCAATAGATAATCAGCCCCTCCTGAATGAACTGCTCTCTCGGGCAGCTAACCACTTCCACATAGACACACAAGGTGTCCAAGAAGAGAGGGACTTCGCGGAGGAACTAATAGGGGAAAGGAAGACAGTAGCCCAGACCATTCCCATCCTGAAATCTATTCAACGCAGAATAGCACCATCCCTTGTCAACCCAAACCTGACAAGACCTGTAAACCCGAGAGTAGAGAAGCTGTTTAAAGCAGCCCAGTGGGACCCTCTATATATTAGAGGCCAACTTAAGCCAGACTCTCTAGTCGTAACTAACACCCGCAAGAGAGCTGGAACCCTATTATCTTCCTCGGAGGCTCCCCCCGACAAGGAAAGTAAGAAACTCTATGGTTTTGGTAGAAAAGTAGCTTCCACGGCAGCCTACCAAACCAGAATCGCGAATTCCACCACACTGTTGGCCAGCTACAACTGCCATCAGTGGGAAGAAGTGGCAGCACTAATAGATTCCGCTCCCGAACCCCTTAAGAGCCAGCTATCTCGCATTTGTGCAGAGGGAAGAAACGTCTCAGGCTGCATTTTAAAAGCAACTTTAGACGCCGCAGACAATGCGGGTAGAATTATAGCAGAGGGGACTGTCATCAAAAGACATGCTTGGTTGAGGCAGTCGGGATTCAGAGCAGAAACACAAGCTGCACTCTTAGACAAACCAGTGGAAAGTGATCTCCTGTTTGGAAAGGCAGTCGAGGACGCACTAAAAAACGCTAAGGAGGAATTCGACACCCTCAAATCCCTTGGCCAGTTAACTACAAAACCACCTAACCAAAGAGGGAACGGCAATTTTCGTCGCCCCCGCGGCCAAAATTCCAATAGAGGAAATAGCTATTCCCACACCCAGGGTACACAGTGGAACACCAACTCACAACAGTCTACCCAGGGGTATGGTAGGGCTAGTAGAAGAGGACGTGGTAGAGGCAGAGGCAGCCCCAGTAAAGGAGGCGGCACGCCTCCACCAAAGCAGTGACGCTCATTTCAGGGTCCCTTCCCATGCAACCCCAGTAGGGGGACGAATATCCAGCTTCACCCAGGCATGGGAAGGGATAACATCCGACAGATGGGTGCTGTCGACGGTATCCAAGGGGTACTGTATAGAACTACTGCAACGTCCCCGAAACCACCCTCCAAGACAAAAAGTCCACTCTTTAGAACATCAAAAGATCCTCCTCGAGGAAATCTACAATCTGCTCCTAAAGGACGCGATAGAACTCGTCCCAGGACACCAGGTAAACAAGGGTATCTATTCAACTTACTTCCTTGTGCCAAAGAAAGATTTAACAATGCGCCCAGTATTGGACTTACGGCCTGCCAACAAGTATGTCAAGCCCCAAAAATTCCGTATGACCACGCTACAAGAGGTAATCCCACTCCTAAAAAAGGGGGATTACATGGCAACCTTGGATATGAAAGATGCCTATTTTCATATTTCTATGCTCCCGGCGCACAGAAAATACTTGCGCTTCAAGGTGGACAGTCGCCACTACCAATTCAAGGTACTGCCCTTCGGGATAGCTTCAGCACCAAGGGTATTCACCAAGGTACTGGCGCTGGCAGCTGCACACCTACGCAGGGAGGCAATCCCAGTGTACCCTTATCTAGACGACTGGCTCATAACGGGGGAAACCCCAGGAATCTGCAGATCAAACATTCAGAGGACTATCGACCTCCTCCACGAATTAGGCTTCTCTATCAACGAGAAGAAGTCAAGTCTGGTGCCAAGCACCTCAAAACAGTTTATAGGAGCTATCCTAGATACTCAGAGAGAATTGACCTTCCCTTCGGAAGAAAGAATTCGGAATATACTTCTGCAAATTCCGCATTATCAGTCAGGTCAACAGATAACAGTACGCAAAGCTATGCGGTTACTGGGCATGATGGCGTCATGCATTTACCTGGTCCCCCACGCGCGTCTGCGCATGCGTCCCATGCAGGAATGGTTGGCGAAACAGTGGTCTCAGGCAAGTGGTCAGTGGGACGATCTAGTGGTCGTTTCGCCAACACTCGTACAGAGCCTACACTGGTGGACAAGAGAGAATATCGCAAAGGGGAAACCCTTTTACAATCCCGAAGTACAGGCAGTGGTTACTACAGATGCATGCCTGACTGGGTGGGGAGCTCACCATCTCCACCACACAGCTCAGGGTCTCTGGTCTCACTCAGTAGCCAAGAACCACATCAATCTGCTAGAGCTTCTGGCAGTATTCCGAGCGCTGCAGGCGTTCGAGCCCCATCTACTGAACTTGTCGGTGCAGATCAGGACGGACAGCACGACAGCCATGTTCTATCTGAACAAGCAAGGAGGGACTCGTTCGCCAAATCTGTCCAAGCTTGCCCAGAAAATATGGATATGGGCACTCAGACGGAACATCTTCCTGTCATCGCAACATGTTCCAGGGGAGCTCAATTCCCTAGCGGATGCTCTAAGCAGAGACCCCCTCCCAGAAGAACACGAATGGGTCCTTCACAGAGACGTAGTAGAAGATCTCTTCTCTCAGTGGGGTTTCCCCACTATAGACCTATTCGCCACAAGCGAAAACAAACAATGCCCAGGATTTGCATCCAGGTTCCCCCAAACGGACTCCCAGGGGAATGCCCTGTGGATGAACTGGTCAGGGATGTTTGCGTACGCTTTTCCACCAACTCCTCTCATCAGGAAGGTGGTGTACAAGATGAACAAGGAATCAATGACGCTCATCCTAGTTGCTCCCATGTGGGCGAGACAACCATGGTTTCCACACCTACGCAGGATGGCGATGTGCGAGCCCATCAGACTCCCAGCCTGGTACAACCTTCTGTCCCAGCAACAAGGTCAAACACTGCATCAGGAACCCAACTCTATGAACCTAGCAGCATGGCTCCTGAAGTCATAGAGTTTGGACATCTCAAATTACCACAGAGGTGTATGGACATTCTAAAAGAGTCCAGGAAACCAAATACAAGACACTGTTACTTTGACAAGTGGAAAAGATTTGTTATCTGGTGCCAGAATAAACAAATCAACCCGGTTGATTGCACTCCTTCCAACGTTGTAACATACATGCTCCACCTGCTGGATGCAGGGTTGGTTTTTAACTCTCTGAAAGTACACCTGGCAGCCCTCTCGGCTTACACCACATCCCATAACAGGGTCTCATGGTGGAAAGTACCAGTGGTTAAAGCCTTCATGGAAGGAGTAAAGAGACTTCACCCTCCTATTTCGAACCCACCGCCAGGATGGGACCTCAACGTGGTGCTAGCTAAGCTCATGGGGCCCCCCTTCGAACCCATGCATAAAAGTAGTCTCAAACACCTGACTTATAAAACGGCCTTCTTAGTAGCCATTACCTCCATAAGAAGGGTCAGTGAAATTCAGGCTCTGTCAGTGCAAGATCCTTTCTTTACTATCCACAAGGACAAACTGGTTTTACGCACACACCCTAGGTTCTCACCAAAATTCATATCCAAGTTCCATGTAAACCAGTCCATCGAGCTTCCGGCTTTCTTCCAAAACCCACAAAGCTCGGCTGAGGTGAAACTACACACCCTAGATGTGCGTAGGGCGGTCTTATACTATGTAAATAAAACCAGACCGCTAAGGAAAACATATCAACTGTTTGTCTCCGTAGCTACAGGCAGAGAGGGGGGTCGCGTCTCTAAGGGCGCTATCTCTAAGTGGATTATCAACTGTATACAGCTGTGTTACTCTCTTTCTAAAAAGACTCTGCCGTTTACACCAAGGGCCCACTCTACTAGAGGCATTGGGGCCACTCTGGCTTTCATTGCAAATGTTCCCCTCGACACCATTTGCAAAGCAGCTACTTGGAGCTCTATTCACACTTTTACTCAGCATTACTGCATTGACACTCATTCCAAGACAGATACACAAGTGGGACAAGCGGTTCTAAGACACCTGTTTGCTCATGACCCTTCTCACATCCCACCTCCTTCTTCTGGTACTGCTCGCTAATCTATGCACAGCATGTGATCTAAGCAGATTCCACAAGCCTCAGAAGGGATACATTACTCACCGTAATCGTATTTCTGATGCTTGTATCTGCTTAGATTCACATGCGACCCACCCTTCCTCCCCTCCGAGAGAAGGCGCATGGTTGCTTGTAGTCTTACCTTTCTGTCTATCTGCTTGGACTATCTGTACTCACGCTACTCCTCATGCTACCTCATGTCAGGAAAAACACAATCTGGGGATCCTAGACGCGTGAGGGATCATGGGTACAGTGGACGTCACACTAGGGATAGTATTACTGGCACGCCCTGTGTCGACGCCCTTTTTCGATTTTCGAAAAACAAACTGTAATACTCCGCAGCTTCCACTAGATGTCGGCCTATGCACAGCATGTGAATCTAAGCAGATACAAGCATCAGAAATACGATTACGGTGAGTAATGTATCATATATATATATATATATATATATATATATATATAAGTTTGTAAGGCAACAAGTTACCCCCGGCCGCACTTGTGCTCCTCAAATGAATATAGGAATCCCAAAGTTGTTCCGTAACACAATATTTTATTCTAAATTCCTCAAGACCTAGACAGCAGATGGGGAGCAATTACATAACTCGTTTTGCAACTAACCAGTCACTTGTTCACCTAAAGGGTACTAAAATCAGGTTTGCTTTTGTACAGGACTCTGTTGTGTAACCCATTCCTTTCTTGATTTCCACTACTCTGTGTTGTTTTACCATGAAGCTACACACACCTCCATCTTGGAGTGTACAAACTTTGGTAAGAATGAATAGTGTTTTAACTCAATGTGACCACAAGGGATACAAACCACAATGCTTGCAAGTAAGGGATAGTATGGATACATCATTTCAAAAATATTGAGATCAGTTAATCATGAGTGTTGAGAAAATGTATGAACATATTGTATTTTCTGTTAAATTTATGTAAACAATCAAATGGAGAGGCTTGACATTTTTTCATTTGGTGGATGAAGCAGATAGAATTCCAACAAGTATTGTGTAAAAGATTAGTTGTATTCTTTCAAATACATGTAATGTTATGAAAAGCAATATTTATAAACAGATTAAACAGAGTAGGAAAGTGCAGATTGATCCAATCATGAGATTAGCAAGCATTAATGGCTCTATTATTTGAACGAATAATTGCAGGCGTAACCAAATATTTGGACCAAAAAGCATGAACATATATACAATTGAAAATTAAATGAGTAAAGTCTGCATTTGGTTCGGAACATGACCAACAGTTATTGGATAGATTGTTTACAGCTTTGGCGATATGTAAAGGAGTAAGAAAAGCACAGTGAAAGATGAAAAAATAGGTTTGGGTAAGATTAGCGGCAGGGGATGTAGACTGACATATTTTCCAAATTTGTATCCAATGATCTGAGGAGGGATGATAGTCCCAATCAATTTTCCATTGTCTGATAATACTGAAGTTAAGTGAGTTTGGAGAGGAAGGATCATTAAGAAACATATACAGTTTGGCGACATTAATAGAGGCCTTATTAAGTAAAGGTTTAGAAAAGGGCCGGGGGATTTTTGGTTAAAGGTAGGTAAGGATGTATTGATTGACTTGATCAGGAATGTGTAAAAAGGTAGATCCGATGTTGGGATAATATATTGCAAGCAAGTCTCCGGGAAAGAGATTATTTCTGAGTTGTGGAATAGTAGTTTGACATATTTGATACCTAAAGTGTACCATCTGTATATAGTGGATAGATTACATTTGGTAACATTGTGCTTATTAAACCAAAGAAAGGTGTCCTCAGGGTTAGTTTTAGTGAAAGAGTTAGTGGGGAGTTTATTCCATATCAATTTCCAAAAGTGAAGTGAAGGGAAAGTAGTGATGTTGGCCATGATTAAGTCATTAGGAAGTGGGAAAGAGAGAGCGGATAGATATAGCTAGCTTCAATATTGATGCAAAGGGGAGCATTATCAAGATGGGATTCATACTGTTTGAAGGTGACTAATTGTTTTAAGACAAAAGCTTTGTGATGTAATTGGAAATTAGGAAATATTACCCCTCCTGAGGATTGGGGAAGCCTTAGTTTATTAATGGCAACACGCAGTACTTTATGATTCCATAGGAATTTAAGAAAAAGAGAGTAAAGTTTTTTGTAGAAAAAAGTATGAATTGCAGTGGGAATCATGCACAATAAATGGAGGATAATGGGCCTGATCATCATTTTGATAGTGTCAAGACGTCCGCACCAAGATAGAAAAAGAGGCGACCATCTTTCAGTCATTTCTGTAACTTTTTCAATTAGATAGTTGGTGTTAAGATCGATAGTAGAATGTATATCTTTAGCAATGAAAAGGCCTAAGTACTTAATATGAGATGCCAAGATAAACCGGACAGAGGGGTATCGGTAGGGTTACATGTATTAGTGAGGGGCATAACCTCAGACTTATCAAAATTAAGTATATATCCAGAAACAATGGAAACATTATTTATAGTAGAAATTACATTTTGGATGGATGAGGCAGGGTCAGTGTCATGATGCCTATCCCCGGGCATCCGGATCGAGTCCATCAGCCCCGGGAGCAGGCATACAGATACTCATTAAAACCCCAACAGCCCCGGCTGGGGGCTAATTGGATTCAGTCCAGGCGCCTTAGGCGCCAGGCTCATAGACTTTACTTACCTTATGCAGACCATGCTGCAAATGAGTCCAAGCCAACGTGAGGCCTGGATGGGACTATTTTATTACAGGGACTATTTTTTTACTCGGGTTTGGTTCTGGGGTTATTCTTACTACTTTGCAGGCTATTTAAACCACGCCCGAACAGCAGCTCATGCTTCGTGTTATTCTGCATCCAGCAGCGTAACGTGTCTACAAGTCAGCATCCAGTCTTCTGCCACGCCCGCCTCGAATCCGGAGCTCCTAGACAAAAGGAAAAGAAAGGAGAAGAGGTTAGATCACAGACATTATTTGATTCTTTACCTGATTCCAGACCCAGCACATCTCCAAGCCTGGAAAGGACATTATTTCAGCACGCGTCGCTTCGCCAGCAGCAGCGCCGCGTTCTACTCACCAGTACACCGCATCTTTCAACTCGGCGCTGCCTCCATCATTTTCTTCGTCGAAACCCAGCACCTGGGGGGAAAACAAAAGGAATAACAAGGTGAGCCGAGAAAACCGACAAAGACAATCTCTTTGCCACCATAGGCTTACCTGCTTTACCACTGGAGGTATTATCCTTTAATTCGCTGCATCTTTCTATGCCGCACCTATAAAGGGAGAGAAAACAGCAAGTTAAACTCATGCAACTTTTACCGGACAGTGTTTGATAATACAGAGTCTTTCCTGAACGCCATCAGCTACCTCCAGGCAATATTCTTTTGGACCCAGCAGCAACCTAACGAGGGAATGGAACAAGAGTGAAAATCGGACATATTGAACTCTTTGAACTTTATAGACACTGGAGTCAATATTCCTCCGGAACTTCTCCAGTACCTTCAAACCAGTGAAGTAACTGGTATCTACGCGCCCCTGCATGCTATGCAGGATGGAGAGCTCATCATCTCATCATTTAAAAACATAAGGTGAGGTTACCAAGAGGGAAAATCGGAGGCGATTAGTGGGGAGAACGAGAACAGTTGGGGGGGGCCATCACTAAATTCCACGGGTGGCTAAATCCCTTTCTCCACTTGCAGGAGAATACTTCTACGAGTCCAGCAGACAAGATTAGGCGGGCCAGTCCAGACTGTCATCTCTTCACTACGCATCACGTTGGTGGAGACCGCAGCTGTCCGGGTCCGATCGACGCCCCTGTGGGAACCAGGTTAGCGTAACAGTCAGAGAGGTAAATTAGGATATCAGCAGCATATACAGATAATTTATTTCTGTATTATTTATAAAGATGTCTTTAATGCTTTGAAGAAGGGGCTCTAAGGCCAGGTTGAATAGTAAAGGAGAGAGGGGACAGCCTTGGCAAGTTCCTCTTTCAATTTGAAATTAAGAGGAGAGGGAACTATTAATAAGGATACCGGTGGTAGGTGAGGAGTAAAGAATTTTAATCAGGTGAATAAAGTATGGAGGAAGGCCATGCCAGGTTAAAGAGTAGAACAGAAAAGTGATGGCTGGAAGGTTTTGAATTAATCATAACCATGGGCAAAGCTCAGGGCAACCCTCCAGACCATTGTTTTTCAGCCTGCCAAGCCATTACAGAAGGGGAAAAACCATATGCAAATCAGGCTTGGTCCTACCCCAAAAGGGGCAGATCAGCCCGAACTGCTAGGTCACATCCCTTCTGCACGAGACCACAAGCATCGCCAGACATGTTTCAGCCTTGTTGGGCGTCATCAGTGAGGAGTAGCTTGGGTCTCTAGGCCCGGCAGACTCAGGACCCACGTCTGGGCATACCCGTCCCACTCCGGGTGACTTTAGCAAAACAGAAAGGTGATGGCTGCAAGGTTTTGAATTAATCATAACCACGGGCAAAGTTCTGGGCAACCCTCCAGACCATCGTTTTTCAGCCTGCCAAGCCATTACAGAAGGGGAAAACCATATGCAAATCAGGCTTGGTCCTACCCCAAAAGGGGCAGCCCAGCCCGAACTACTAGGTCACATCCCTTCTGCACGAGACCACAAGCATCCCCAGACATGTTTCTTGCTCGCTGCGCCATAGGGAACCAAGCTGCACCTCACTGAGGAGGCCCAACAAGGCCGAAACATGTCTGGGGTTGCTTGTGTTTCCGTGCAGAGGGGACCTGCCTAGCAGTTCAGGCAGGGCTGCTCCCATTGGTGGCAGTGCCTGACTGATTTGCATATGGCTGGACCCCTTTTGAAATGGCGCAGACGGGCTAAAAAACGGTGGTGTGCAAGCTTGCCCAGAGCAACACCAGTGTTAGATTAATTCAAAACCTTCCACCCATCACTTTTTTGGTTTCAGGTCAAAGAATAGAAAATGAAAGGCCAAGAAACAGGATCAAATGCTTTCTCAGCGTCGAGGGCAAGAAGGGCTGGAGGTTCATGTGAATTTTGAGAATGCGCAAGAGTGTTAAACAAGGGTCTGGAGTTAGATGAGGCAAGACCGCCTTTGATAAACCCGGATTGGTCGGGATGTATATGTTTGGGGAGGTATTGTTCTAGTCGTTTTGCAAGAATTTTAGCATAACTCTTTGAATCAGAATTGATGAGAGAGATGGGTCTGTAGTTTTTCATTATAGATTGGTCTTTGTCGGCTTTGGGGAAGGGGCCTCACTAAAAGATCCAGGGTTTTAGTAGGAGTTTAATTCTAAAAGTTTACGTGCAATGGAATTAATTAAAGTTTTATAAAAATCTGAAGTGAATCCATCAGGGCCAGGGGCTTTATTAGGTTTAAGATCAAACATAGCTTGTTTAACTTCAGCAAGGGGGATAGGTGTGCTAAGTGGGGAGAAATCAATCAGGTTGGAGAGATTTTCTTTTTTGTTTGTTTCGAAGAAAGAATTGATTTGAGCAATGATGGTAGTGGGATCAGAAGCGTATATATTAGTAGAAATCAAGTAAAGCATTATTTATATCTTGTGGTTTGGTTAGTCTGTTACCCTCAGAGGTGATAGTATGGTTTATAAGGGATTTTTCTTTTTTCTTCTTAAGATACAACGCTAACATTTTTCCAGCTTTGTTGGAACCATTGTGGAATTTGGTTTTGGATCCGAGTAAGGAGTTAGTAGCTTTGTCAGTACAGGTTTTATTGAATTCAATCCGTTTAGCCATAAGGGCTTTCACATTGTTAGGATCTGGGTTTGCATAGTAAGATTGTTCAAGGCGTTTGATCGAGGCTAAAAGGGTGTTATGGGTGAATTCAGATTGCCGTTTTTTAATGGTGACAAATTGAATTTTGAAGCCACGAAGGGAGGCTTTGAATGCATTCCTTTTATTGTGCATAGAAGTGTACTCAGGGCGATTAGTAAAGAAGAAATCTTTAATGAGGAATTAGTTTGATCTACAAAGGATTGATCTTTTAGAAGAAATTAATTAAATCTCAATCTGGGAGAGAATTTAGTGGTGGGAGTCCAATTAAGAGAGGTGGATATAGGGGCATGATCGGAGATAGTGATGGGACCAATGTCAGAGTTTAAAATGGAAGAAGTTAATGAGGAGTTAACAAAAATATAATCTAGTCTGGAATAGGATTGATGAGCAGGGGAATAGAAAGTACATTTTTTTTTGTTTCTGGATGGTAGAAACGCCAAGATTCTATTAGTTTAAGTTTTGTAATTCATTTAGGAAGCTATTCCGGAATTTGGAGTTGCTAACATTTGCAGAGGATTTACAGTCAAGAGTGAAGTCAAAAATCTGGTTCATGTCCCCACAAAAAATTAGCTTATAATGGCTCATCTGTGAGAGCTTTGTAAGAAAAATGGACCAGAGGGGTTGGGAGCATTGGGGCCATATACATTAACAATAGTAACAGCTAGGTTATTGATGATTGCATGCACAATAATCCATCAGCCTTCTGGATCTTTTTCTTCACTAACTAGTCTGATGTTTAGATGCTTATTAATTAAAATAGATACTCCACTTTTCCTGTCCAAAGCATTTGTAAAGAGTGTATGGCTGATCCAGGGCCTCTAATCTTGATATGTTCATTATCAGAGCTTAAATGAGTTTCTTGGAGACATATCATATCGGGTTTGTCAGGTTTGTGCTTGGGCAATTTGGAAATGATCTTGCTTCTTTTGATAGGATGCCCCAACCCTTTACATTCCATGTGGTAAGTTTAATAGACATTAGAAAGGATAAAAAAAAATGGTAAAAATAGAGTATGAAGCATAAAGACAATAAACATTAGAATGTAGCAATAAGTAAACTTTTAAAGATTTCCAAGCGTCAATGGAATACAGATTAGATAATTCAATTGTAACATTGGAGTACACAGGGAAAAATATAAGGAAGGAGAGACGACAATACAAAAGAATACATATATAAGTATATAAGTTGGAAATAGAAGGGTGTATAAAAATAAGTAATGAGAAAAGGGTAAAGGGGAGATTAGTTGGAAAGTAAGTAAGCAAGAGTATCATGGGGGATACCAGAATACGGAGATGAAATGAGCACAGGTGAAGAGAAGCAAGAGGTATTGGTGCCAGTTATATTTGTATGGGCATGAACATAGATTGTAATCATTAAAAACAACAATGAGGAGGAGTCAGATAATTAGAACAGCAAAAAGGAGCTTTTATGTTGGAAATCGTATTGGAGGAGTGCAGGCAACCTCATAGTAGTCAAGTTTGTAAAGATAAGAGAGAGGGATCCACAGATTTAATTGGAGATCTTGATTTGTCTTTTATATGAGTTCAAGTGTGCGGAGCATCAAGTGGAATAGAGGAAGTTGATCTACTACGTTTGGGTGTATATCTGATTTGCTGATTCCTGGGTATTTTGAAGGTCGGCGATTGAAGTGGAGGATCAGGTTTAGAAGTGTTGACCGAATGGTTCAGAGAAGTTACATCCATTGGTGATGATTGCAGAGCATGAAGTAGATTATGAAGGTCATTTGGATCTGTAAATTCTTTGGTGGGCCATCTGAAATAGTAATATCATCCTTGCTGGGTCTATTAAAACATATCTAATGTTAAGAGATTTTAACAGAGGTCTCATATCTAGGAATCTCTTCCCTTTGGCTTGTGTAAATCCTGGAGAAGTCTGGAGAGATAAAGAATCTGTTATTCTGGAAGAGGATAGTGGAGTTTCTCCTGGCATTCAATAGGATTTAACATGCTTGCTGATGATGTAGAAAGCATGCAATAAAGGTTCTTGGCGAGGTATTGCTGTTGGGTACACGTGGTCGATTCCTGTGAGTGCGTTGCAGTTCCTGTGGAGGTGAAATAGTCATCCCTAGAACTGAGGGAATCCAGTTGATAAGAAAATGTATAGGATCATCTCCTTCAATTTTTTCAGGAATCCCGTAAAAGAGCATAGATTGTCCCTTCGATTTCTATCTTCCAGTTCTGTGATTCATTTTCCTTTTGCGTGACTCTTACTTGCATGTTTTCCAGGCCTTCTATTCTATCTTCCACATAACTAATTCTTTCCTCCGTTTCATCAAGTCTACCTGAGAATGACTTAATATAATTTTTAAAGTCTTTAAGCTCTTCTTGTGTTGAGGATGAGCGGGAATCTAGCGTGGAGATGGAGGATCGAATGTTGCCAAGTTCCTCTAAATTTGTTTCCATACAAGCATTGAAAGGAGCATTGTCAGGTGATGTTGTATTTTTAGATGCAACTGCCATTCTTAGTGGTATATGATATTAATTATGAGATTGGATAGGGGTGAGCAGTGGAGGAGCTCCAAATAGAATATGATGAATGATTTGCGAGTCCGTTACCTGATATCAGTAACGAATAAGGCATGTTGGGCTGAATGGATTGGAAAGATGAGGTCAGGAGAGGATTGAAAGTTGGTTAAGGCAATGAACATTTCTTGTCAAAAGGTGCAAGCAAAGGGCACAGCCACAAGTTAGTTCAGGCAGAAAAGCAATAATATGTAAAAATGACTAGTTATGATGCCTTCATATTCTTTTTAAAAAAAAAACTTTCTTATGTTTTCTTTGTAGTGCTATGCCATATAACTAACGGTCACACAGTGACCAACAATTCCCCCAACTCCCCCCCCCACCTTTCCCTCCCCATAAGACTCATATTGGGTACTAGAGTAATGCATTCATACTATTCTGTTTCGCATTGTTGCTCACCAATCATAAAGTTAATTTAGTCATTTCAGCGCTACTGGCATCTGCCCCATGGCGTTGTAGCCCATGGGTGTCCAATGCGCTATTACTGCGCCGTCCCGCTTCCCGCGTGATCAGCTCCTACCTGTCATGTTGCAGAGCCATCCTCTACTTCTTGCCGACTTTGTTTCCAGTCTAGGTAATATTGCCTGAATGGTGGCCAGTAATCTATGTGTCTGCTATTTAAGGGCAGAGATTCTGAATATCGGGATTCTCTCTGTTCACACAGGTTCATATACTCCATCGATCTACCAAACGTTGGGGCAGTGCGTTTCCCCCACATGCTTGCTATGTGGTATCTTGCTTTCACTAAGGCCATCCCTAGGAGTTTCTTTTCACCATGTGGGCCATCTCCTATCAGTGCGAGGAGCCATAGGGCGGGTGTGTAGTCCCACGAGGCAGACAGCATTGCCAACATAGCCTCTGTTATCCCATCCCAAAGGGGGCGTATTCGTGGACATGTCCATGCTACATGGTACAGGTCAGCGGCCACTATGCTGCATCTCGTGCATGCTGAAGACCTCCCTGGGTAAAATCTGTGCAACTTGGCTGGGGAGTATTAAACGTGATGTAGGAATTTGTAATGTATTAGTCTGAATCGACTGTTCATGGACAGGCTGCGTATTCGGCGACCAATAAGCTTCCATTGATGTTCACTTACGACTTCCACCAGACTGGCCTCCCATTTAGCCCTTTGTTTCTGCTCATGGATGGTACCCCCCCACCCCCCGACTAATTTATATATTGTGGACACTAGTTTCTGAGATGATAGTGGTTTTAACACATATTTTAGGGTTAGATGCGTAGGTGGAGCAGTGGGGAAATTAGGCCATCTTGAGCGTAACACTTCTCTGATCCTGTAATACATGAATAGGGTCACCACTGTCCATTCCCCCTTAGTCTGTAGTGCTTCCCAGGTTATAAACTTTGTGTCTTGTACCAAATCTTCCACGGACTGGATACCTAACTTTTGAAAGAGGGTTTTGAAGGATCTCTCATGTGTAAGTGGTATCCTGTGTATTTTGTATAGTGGAAGGTTCGGGGAGTATGTTGTTGATTCGCCGGTCAGTTGTAAAATTAGTTCCCAGGCCTTGCATGACATGGCCGTGGGCTGGACTTCCCTCTTTGGAATTTGAGGCTGAGTTCCCCACAGCATTCCCCTTATGTCGTCTGGGTGTGCTGCCTCTCTGGCAATCCGGGAGTGAGAGTAGTCAGGTGTGGTTTGTTCCCATCCCGCTTTGTACTGTATCTGAGATGCCAGATAATATATGTATAGGTCAGAGTATTTTGAGCCGCCCTGTTCGTATGGTCGTGTAAGGGTGTCATAGGGTATTCTCGCATGTTTGCCCGCCCATACCAGTCTTATCATTAAGCGCCTAACTCAGGACCAAAAATTACTTTGGGGCCAGATGGGGACATAATTAAACACATACAATAACTTGGGTAGTAAGACCATCTTTGCTAATGCGATGCGGGCCGCTTGGGATATGGGTAGATGTATCCAGGATTCTACTTTTCCAGTGCGTCTAATACTTTTACATAGTTATACGTATAGAGATCCCCCACATTGGTGGTCACTAATACACCCAGGTACCGCATCCCAGAGGGGCACCATCCGAAGTCTAGGCCTATATCTGCTCTATGCAGTGTCAGGGTTAGGGGTAGTATCTCAAATTTGGCCCAGTTGATTCTGAGCCCCGAGATTTCCCCAAATTTGGTGATTTCTTGCTTCAAGAGGGGGATGTTCTCTTTAGGGTGTTTACCATATAGTAATATGTCATCCGCATATAACAATATGATATTAAGTTGTGTCTGGAGTCGTACCCCCTGGTGAGCATGTAGATCTCTGATGTGGCAGGCTAGAGGCTCCATTACCAGGGCAAACCGTTTCGGTGAAAAGGGGCAGCCTTGATGCGTACCCCTCGATGGGTGTATGAGTTCAGACGTCATCCCGTCTGTGTATACCGCTGCCCTGGGGACCGTATATAACGGCTTAATCCACTGTATAAATCATAGACGGAGGCCGGAGCGTCTGAGTACCTCGAATAAGAATGGCCATCAAATGCTTTTTCAGCATCTAGTGCTGCTATTGTATGGGGATGTCTGGGTTGACATTGTGCATTAGTTCGAATAATCTCCTCAGTTTGTGTTGAGTAGAGCGGCCTGGTACAAAACCTGCCTGGTCCGGGAGGACCAGTGTAGGCATATGTGGGAGTAGTGTTTCCACCAGAATCCTCGCTATCATCTTATTATCTATATTGATTAAGGTCAGGGGGCGATGTGACACACATTTTTGGGGGTCTTTTTCGGTCTTAAGTAGTACAGTAATCAGTGCTGTTCTCGTGGATTCGGAGAGGGTGCCCCTTGCCATAGTGTTATCAGACATGTCCATCGAGCTGGGGAGCAGTATGTCTACATATGCCTTGTAGAATTCTGCTGTTAAGCCGTCATTACCTGGAGCTTTGCCATTCGGGAGGGAAATAATAGCTTTTCGTATCTCTTCATCTGTGATTGGGTTGTTCAGCCCCCCCCAATTTCTGGGTCTAGCCAGCCCAAAGCTACCTCATCTAGGTTTTGCATCATCGTATCGTGTTCCGCCCTGACTTGGGAGGTGTATCGTTTTTCATAATATCCCCTAAAGGTTGCATTGATTGTTGGCAGGTCTTTAACGAGGCTGCTGTTCTGGACCTTGATGGCCATAATGGGTGTTAACTGCCTTTCCTGTTTTATAGCCCTTGCTAGTGTCCTGCTGGCGCAATCGCCTTCCCCATATTTCGCAGCCTCTGTCGGATCCCCCGTGAACCTCTCCTCACTGATAGCTATTTGCTGCATTTCTTCCCTCAGTTCTTTGAGGATCTTCTGTATTTCGTTGGTGTCTCACCCTCCCTGTTGAACCTCAAGGTCCTTGATTGTTTCTTCCAGTCTACGCATAGAGCCCCTAAGGGCCTTTAGTACTCCTCCTTCCTTGGAGATACAACAGCCTCTCACGTAGACTTTAAAAGCCTCCCATATCACTCCCAGGTCGGGACCTGAGTTTACATTTGCTGTGAAGTATGTCTGGATATTTTGAGCTGTCTCTTCCCGGAACACTACGACTTCTAGTTCTGTGGCTCTGAACCTCCATCGCAGTTGTCTGGGGGGGCCCTGATGTCCTGACATGTGAACCAAGACCAGGGAGTGGTCTGAAAGAGTATGTCATAGTATAGTGGACTCTGTTACACTTCTTGTCAGGGTGGATCGGGCCATTATGTAATCTATTCTAGACAAGCTACCATGGACGCCGGAGAAGTAATATATTCCCTCGCATGTGCGTGGGTTTCACGCCATACATAGTGCAGGTTGTGTTGGACCGCTATGACCGGCCACGCCTGCGCGGCGTGTGGTAGGGACAGTTGTGCCGCAGAGGCTCTATCAAGTTCCAGTGTGAGGGTCATGTTGAAATCTCCTACCCAAGTGATGCTATACCCCGGGAACTTATGTATGTGTTTTGCGCAATTGTGGAAGAAGTCGGGGGAGTCTATATTTGGTGCATTTACATTTATCAACAAAAGTTTCAGCCCGTGGATCTCCCCCGCTAGCACTACACATCTCCCCTCTTCGTCACTTATTTGCTTGTGGAGTCTGAAATTCAGGGTGTTACGTATGTATGTCGCGACCCCTCTGGAATGATTGGTGTATGAGGAGCCGTACCTGTGGATACCCCAGCCGGGCATACGTGGGTGCATCGCAGATCAAGTGTGTTTCTTGTATGCATTGGATATTCATGACATGATTCCTGCCATAATTGGCAATCGGCCCAATTTTTTCCTGGTTGGTGTGGCCTCTAACATGCAATGATATTATCGACAGCTCTGTAGCCTGCCTATCGCCTATGTCTGATGCGCAATCTGCATTTTTTTGGAGCCGAGTGTTCTTGCTGTTTTGGGTGATACAACATCAAATTTACCATGTTATCGTTCAGTGTGCCTATTTGAAGGATCACTTGTGTTGGTGCCTCAGTGTGGTGCCCATTGAATCCAATATGCGTTGTTCCTATTAGGTTACCCTTGACCCTTAACCTCCCACCCACACGCTACCACCTACGCCAGAATAACTCCCCAACAGAAACATAATCAAACCAGTTCGCAGTATGTGCGAGGATCGGGGTGTTGAGGGCGGCCCATGTGCTCCATATGGCGACTGGTATTATCTGTCATAACGAGTTGAAAATGACACCATGGATGGTGTCTCATTGAAAAATGGGGCTGAAACATGTCGGCAATCCTGTAAGACTGGAAAAATAACAAGTCTTTGTTGTGTTGTGTTTTTTGTTTGGAACAGTGGGTTAGGTATTTTGAGACCAACATAACAGAGAATGATGAACCTCTAAATACTAAACAAACAGGATCTCTTGCTCATTGTCTCATTATTGAACAAACCTTTGCACTGTTCCTGTTTTTCACCCCATTAAACTGGTTTCTGTGTTTTATTATAACTTGTGGAAATTTGGAAATTGTGATTTCTTTGTGTGTTTTAAATATGGGTATCGTACACCCACACTTAGTGTGATTGTGAACATTTAAGAAATGTATATATAAAACTTTTTTATGCGGAAAATAAATTGCAAATGTTTTTTGAAAATAAATTGTCAATGTTTCGAAATAATTTATGTCGTCCCACTTATGTTTCATGGTGGAGAAATGTAGAAGGATTGTGTTTGGCTAATCAGTTAACATAACATGGACAAGAGAGAGGGGTAACTGGTTTTTCCTTTTGAGTGCCTAACTAGGAGTTGTTCCACGAATTTCTCCATATTATCTATTTGTGTGGACTCCGGAACTCCCATAATGTGAATGTTGTTTCTTCTAGAACAGCCTTCCAGGTCTTCGTTCTTGGCCATTCCTTTCTTCACCGATTGCTGTAGAGCAGCCATCTCACTCTGTAGGGTCGCTATTTTATCTTCGCCCTGTCCGATTCTCTGCTGAGCTTCCATCATTCGCCCACATAACTTTTCTATCTGTATCGCAGAGATATCCACCTTGCACGTGAGTGCGTCAGTCTTCGCCCCCACCCTATCTGTGCTGTTTTTTTAGCGCCAGCAGTGTCTGGTGCAGAGCTGATAGGTCTATTTGCGCTGTCAGTAGTGTCGAGGGAGAGGGGATGGCTGGTGGCGCTTGTTCGTTGCGGGCAAACTGGTCCATCTTCACCTGCTTCTTGGGGTTGACCATGCTGGGGCCGGAAAAGCGTGCAGTGGATGGTGCTTTGTGTTGTCTGGGCCGGGCTTTGGCACCTGGAGGTACCCAGCCTTTTGGGGCGTGAGCTGTGGAGCAGGCGTTCCCGCCGTTAGGGTTCTCTGGCTGGCAGGTCGTGTGGGCCAGTCCGCCTTCTCCCGTGCCCGAACCTGAGTATTCTGTACTTAGACTTCCCTGTCACCAGCTCTATCAGTAGTGTAGTATATCTCTGGGGTGACTCCGCTCTTCATCAGCGTACAGCAGGTGTTAAGTTCTCGTCATTGTCTCCCTGTAGTACTGGAGAATGTGATGACGGTATCAGATGAGCGCCACTGGCGAGGACCAAGTTTGGTTGGTGGGGTGTGGGGCCCAGTGGCACGATACCAGTGAAGGTCTAGCCGTGGTCTACTTCATCCACCATTTCAGATGTCACTGAGATGTTACGACCTTCACTGCCCGCCAGTCCAAGCCCACACTCCACCCGTGTAGCCTGATTGTCCCTTTGCAAGGGCGATTTATGAAAAGGAATGCTGAGGTTGATGGTACATAGTTCTCTGCAATGCGTATTGATGTTTTTGTTGAGTTCAAATCTTTTGCTCCCAGGGCCAAGGTGCAGATGGTGTTGGTGGCCCACCCCCGGGCCCGGCACTCTGTGTCCTCCACTTGGCGCTGCCGCGGGGGGAAGATAGAGCCACCTGCCCCAGAGCATGAAGTTAAGCTCGCCGCACTGGCTCCGCACTCTTATCTCAAGTGGTTGTGAGATCATTTATAAGGAACTGCTTCCACCATGCCTTGGGCAAAGCCCGGTAAACCCAGACTTTGAGGACGAGGTCCGGGCTCTGTGGGAGGATTTCGCCATTTTGAGAGTTGCTAGTCGGGGTCTGCGGTGGAACGCTTCCCTCACGTCAGGGCCTGGTGGGACCGAGGAGGACCAACAGACCTCGGATCATGAGCGCAGTGCACGCTCTCACATGCCGCACCCGTAGGCTCTCTCCCCCCACCACACCCTCTGCGATGTATGCTGTTTATATTTGGGGTCCGACCAGTTCTGAGACAGGGGCAGCCCTCCCCCGATGTCACAAGGATGTAATTAGCCCGCACTGGCTTCCGCCGTTAGTGGGGGACACCTCCACTAGGCTCACCTCCAGTTCACACTGCGCCATTGCGCATTCCCTCCCTGGGCCTCCAGCCGGGCCGTGCCTCGGTTAGGCCGTGCAGTCTCTGTATTGTTTGTAGCCCGTTGCAGTGTCTGGGAGGCAGAGTGGACAGACGCTTTTCCACATACCAGGCGTTTTCAAATTCAGACGCTGTGGTTCTCTCTGAAATTGCACCGGAGTGTGCCACAGCATTTTTGACCACGACTCCGTAAGTTTCTGTGGCTGGGCGGGTCGTCTGGGACAAGGATATTTAAAAGGATTTATGGGCCGTTGCTGGAGCCTCTCGGGCAGCAGCCATCTTACTCAGCCGTGCAACAGCGCCCCCCCCCCCCAATGATGCCTTCATATTCTGTTGTAGAATGGATGCAGTAAGAGTGCAAGGATTAAGGTCATTTATCTTTTGCAAGTTGTATTTCTTTGCCAAGTGAAAGTTTTAGTGGGAAAAACAAAATCAGATTGCTTCAAAAGGTGAGCTCCACAAATGAAAAATGAGGAAAATACACAAATAAGGCAGAGAAATAGTGAGAGGAGTTGACCACTTAGATTTAGAAGACAATACAAATCAGCCAATGTTATTAAATAGCTAGATGGTAACATTCAGCCAAACATCAAGGGAGGGTTCTTGTATAAAGCTCCTATAATGATACATTTGAAGTTCACACGTTTAAAAGATCAACCGCGTGTAAAAAGGAAGAAAAATTAATCTTTAAATGTCAAAGAAATCACTTACAACCTTTGTTGTCAATAATGCGAGTATCCCAATGCGAGCGGGGTGTAAAGCTTGCAAGTGCCGCGTCAGCTGATAGGATGCATCAGTGCAGCTGACTACGCAAAGCCGCTGCTGCAGGCCTCGCACAGCGCTCTCAGCTGAGCAGACTGCGCACACTCACCGGCAGAGTCAGAAATGCCCAAAGAACATTGCACACGGACATAAACAAGGCACTTCCCTGGGTGAAGAAGGACCCCAAAAACCATCCACACAAAAGCACAAAGGAGCAGCCGCTTAGGGTTTGATGACACAACAACAAGAATTCCTGAGGTGAGCAGTCGTCATGGAACGCTGTGTCCGGAATGACGGCAAGTATGAGGAGAAGTTGTTTGGAGCAACAGTGTGAGAAGGTATTGAAAGTTAAGCTTTGTTGCAAATGTTACTTGATGAAAGTAGTTATGGAGGAAAGAAAAATATGCGAGTTGAAGCTGTTATTATGATTCCTCTGCCCTCGAAGCTCCTCCTCTATACAGCCATCTCTGTTGCTGCTTGGCCACCTCAATTATAAATTCTAAGTTTTCTTGCGGGTTTTGCACATATATGAGCGTGCCATCACCATACATGGCGATCAAGTGATGAGTCCCTAGTAAACAAACTTAAGGATCTGGCCTATATACTGGCCAAGCGTAGAATTGCCATGGGATGGAAGGCGAGCCACAGACCCAGAATAGAGGTGTGGTGGCGGGACCTCCTGAAATGGGCAGAGGCGGTAACAGCTGTATGGTACTAGGCGACCAATACAGGAGGGAGGGGAGGAAGCGGAAACTCTGATGACATGGAGACTCTTGATAGCTACACTGCATAGGTCCACCCAGGACTGGCCAAAGGAACAGAACTCCTCTAGCGAGAGGGGAATGAACCTCTGGAAGATACCACAGCAGTGGGAGAATAGGCTTGAGTTGGGGGAAGGGTTAAGGGAGAGCAAGGGTAAACTAGCGTTAATGTGTCATACGCTTGTTGATGAAAATGGCATATATTGCTGGATTGTTATTTTGTTTTTTTTCCTCTTTCTTTTGTGTGCTGTTATAGAAGCAATAAAAACATTTTTTTTAAAAGCTATACATTTGGTTAAGACGCACATCATGTGTGTCTGTGGGAAACACTTAAAATATGCTAGTTTTAAATGGAGAACTAATGATCTTGTTTTACAGCAGGTAACTTGTTTCACTTATCTGGGGACTATGTTGTGCTCTCAAAATTGTGTTAAACCTTTCAGGGATGTTGTTACGAAGAAGCTAAATAATAAACTATTATTGACTAATAGTTTTATCCATACAGCAGATGGGAATTCGCCAGAGGGCTTAATAAAGCTTAATATGACTTGTATTGTACCCACACGTTATGTGCTGGAATTGTACACAAGCAAGGAATTAAGTTGTTTATAGGTGTTATAAGACACCCTATGGGCAGAATATTGGGTCTGAGTTTCTGCATCCCACTGGAGGCAATAAGATTGGAGTTGTGATTGCTCTTGTTATTTATTAATTATCAATTAAACCAATTAAATTAAATTGAGGATTGCTGATGAAAACTCAATTCTGGGAGATTTTCCTGTATTATTGAATAATGGTTGCCTTGAATTACGTGCTTAAGCCCTATAACAAATTTGAAGAAGAAATAAAGTGGACTCCCAAATTGGAAAATAATTATTCGTCAAATAAAAAGGAGCTTTGTAAAAAAGCTGGTCTTTGGAATTGGATGCAAAATGTTAGCCATTTAGCTATGTTAAAACATGTCTCTGAATATGCAAGGCAATCGTTAAAGTTTTTATCGATACAAAATTACATAAAAGTCATTCAGAATAAAGATCTGTCATTTTTTATAATGCAGGTATGATTTAATTGCCTTCCATCGCTCCCAATAACTCGTGTGTGGCGAAATATCCCACACTATGCAAGGAACTGTAGACTCTGTCTTGGTTGTGAAGAAACACGCCATTTGTTAACATCTTGTACTCTTGAACCTGCATATGAAGTTCATTACATGCAATTTGTCCATGTTATGAGGTCAATCAAAGAGGACCAGTTCTGGTTGAATTAACTATCTGGTCAGTCAATAGTACTTTCCAGTTCTTCTTACAAACATATGGGCAGGAATTATTAGTAAAATTAAGTGATTGAATGTTAGTAAATGTATTGCGATTATGAATAGGATTAAGTAAGTTGATTTTATGGAAATTAATGGTCTTACTGTTTTAATGCACATTACATCTCATTGAATTCATGTATGTGATTCTGTTTAAAATGTGAAGTTGTTTTATTGTGTTTAAGGTTGAGATTCAACCATGAAACACTAACAATAAAAAGAATTCTCTAACCACTTGCAACACCCTCTCTTTATCTCTTTTTTTTTTTTGGAACTATTTTATTAAGAATTAACAAATTACAAATAGATATCCCAGTTTACATGCATCATACTAAATTATATGTATCAATAACCGGTAAATATCGAAAGGAAGAAAGAAAAGAGAACAAAAAAACAAAAAAAATACATAATGGCATATCAGATATACAAGAAGGAACTGGTGATTCATGTCATCAACAAATCATCGAGCGCACAAAATTACAAAACAATTGAAGCACAATCCAATACATTATAAATCAAACGAGTAGTGAAAAAATGAATACTTATCCACATGTAACAAGTCGGCCTAGATCACCACCTAGACCAAATCTGCATCCAAGAAGGCCCCCCAGATCTTCTCAAAAGTAGGCCTCTTCTTATGCACAGAGTAGATGACATTTTCAATTTTACAAATACGAAACATCTCCTCCACTCTCTCTTTATCTCATATAACTATCAACCTAAATATGTGAGTCAGACCCCTTACTCAGCACTCATTGGTTTCCCTCCTGATTTAATCTTATAAAACTAGTTGATGAAGATGGAATATTCCTCTGCATCCAGGTCCAAGGTGTCAATCAAGCAGTTGAGTATAAGGAGACAGGATAATCCCAATCTATTCAAAGGGGATGGGCCAGAACCTCAATCTGCTTTTGTTCCACTGTTTGTTTGTTTTATTATTTATAATGCACGCCAGACCCGAGGGTATCATGGCGCAGAAGGCAGCAGGAAAATGTTCAGCTTAGGTTACAGTGCTGTAGAGTTATATACAAAGATAAACAGATTATGTACATAAGGATAGGGTAGCAGGTACAGAACAGCAAATGGTCAAGAGGTAGAAAGCATGAAGTAAGAGTATATACAGGCAAAAGAGGAAGCAGACACAGAAGATAAGGAGACGTCAATGTAGGGCGAACTTTGTGTTGGTGGTAATTTTCCTTCATCCATTGAATGAGGATGTGCCTGAAGTTGTGGGTATGTTTGATATACCCTGAGGGCTGGGTGAAGGGAGCTCCACAGCTGGGCAGCTCTCTCACCAGGAAGCTGCTTCCTCCTGTTTTAGATAGTTTGAACCTAGGCACTGTGAGGAGATTAGAGTTAGCAGTTTGTGTACGGCGGTTGGAGGAATGCCTATTGAATCTGTCTATGAGGTAGCGTGGGGCAGCGTTGTTGAGACTCTTGTGTGTGAGTGAGGCTACTTTTAGTGACATTTTCCCCTTTGTAGTGAGCCAGTTATTGGATCTTCTTATGTCAGAGATATGATCTTTTTTTAGATGCTCAGTGCTGCTCTGAGCGCATTGTTTTGAAGAATCTGGATTTTGTTAGTAATGTTTTTGTTAGCTCCCAGATAAAGGGCATTACAATAGTCCAGTTTTGATCAAATTAGAGCTCTTGCCAGGGTGGTGCAGCTATTGGTTGAGAGGAAGGGCTTGGCTTCTCTAATTAACTTACAGGTGTAAGCTGTAGAGGAGGCCATGCAGTTCACTTTTCTGTTGAAGGGAGAGGGTAGGGTCTTGGTAGAAGTTTTGCTATGATAAAGCTTGTGTAATTGTGGCCAAGTTGATGTTTGATGTGGTGATTTGGATTATGAGCTCAGTCTTGTCATCATTCAGGCATAGTCCGTGCATGGCCATCCATGCCTGGATGATGAGGTGCACTCTATTCACCAAGGCCAAATCCTTGTCATAATCTCCCGTCAGCGATATGAGGGTCTGGGTATCATCGGCATAGTTGGTGTAGGTGATACCGAGACCATCGAGTTCTTCGAAAAGGGGCTTTGTGAATATTTTGTACATGGTGGGAGAGACACATGATCCCTGGGGGACCCCACAGGTAATGAGGATTGGGTTGGCAGAGGCTGAAGGTGAAAAGACGCGCATGGTCCTGTTATTTAGAAATGATTGGATCCGGCCTATCGCTTCTTGCGAGAAGTGTGCGGCCGAATCCAGGTGGTTGCAGCGGATTTTGTGGTCAATTTTGTGTTTTCCATTCATTCAGTTCACAGAGCTAGAAACACTTTCACTTTTGATAGCATTTTACATCTCATGTCCACAATGTAGAGTGCCTCATTAGTCCTTCCAGATTCAGCACACACACTTCTAGGAATCCCATTTTTATCTTGAGCTGAACCCACATGTTTGTTAAGTTTGTCCAATTTGCCCTCCAATCTATTAATCGATTTCTAAAAAAAAAAGAAAAAAAATGTAATGCGTTTTTTAATTAACAATTTTCACCTTTCACATACAAAATCTATACCTCCCCTCCCCCACCCCCCACCCCGGATTTATAGCTGTCACCATTGTCAATACCAGTCTTTAGAGTCTGATCCGCTTGTACCTTCAGCAGAATAAATCCAATACCCATATTCTTTCGGGCACCAGTTCTCTCAAAAGTCTTTATGCAGAAAGTCCAGCACCAAATCCCAGTCCTTCCAGAACTTCTTTTGTTCCCCTTGCAACACATAGGTAAGCCATTCCAAAGAAACATAATGCCACATTTTCATTAACCAATCCTGTTCTTTAGGGGCCATAGGTTGTTTCCAATTGTGTGCAATTAATGATACAACAGCCACACTTAGAATCATGTAAGCTTTCCTTTGACTCTTTCCGGAAAGAACCTCCAGTATGTCCCCCAACCCAACATTGCTTCCCCCAAGTCTCTACATATTTGGGGACCTAAAATCTCTTTCATTGCCTTATTAACCCAATATACCTTCACTTTGGGAAACTACCACCATATATGACTCCATGGTCCCACATCCCATCAACATTCCCCTGAAACATTTGTATAAAACGTATGTAATTTCTCCTGAGAGAGATACCTTTGTACCATTATCTTGACCCATATTTCACGTATCTGAAGTGCCTGCATCAATATAGTATTCCCTTCCAAACTGGCAACCATTGGGTCTCCGTATTGGTAGTGCCAATTACCTTCTCCCATAGCTTCATGTACCCCCATTCCACTTGACCTGGATTCTCTACAATGATTTTATACAGTGCACGCACCACATGTTTGTCCCCTGAATTTGTGGTAATGTATTTCTAGAATGGGGTAAGATCCCTTATTATAAAGTGCTTAACTCCCAATAACCAATGCCGAAGTTGAGCATACCTTAATCTTTCATTTTCACCCATGTCACCCATCTTTAAACATCCTGCTTCGTCCCATGACTTGAATGCACTCTGTTCTAATCCCGAAGTAAACTGGGGATTGCGAAAAAGAGAAAAAGAGGTGTAAAGGGAGAGGGAAACGTAGTAATACCTGTCCGCTTGACTACCACATCCCAAACCTTTGCCATAAAAGCTGTGATTTTGACTTTTGTATGTATTAATGGGACGATCTTGTTTTTGGCACCAAAGGACTTCCTCTAGGGGCCTTCCAGCCACCGCTCTGTCAATCCGCAGCCACATTTTCTCCATGTCCCCTGTAACCCATTCCCTTTTAATTCTCCCCAGGGAAGCTTGATAGTATATTTGAAAATCTGGCACCTCATCCCTCCTTTGAGTACTGATGCCGTCAATGTCTTCCATGCTACCTTAGATTGCTTGCCTTTTCAGGTATGATCCCTTGAAATCTTATTAAGTACCTTAAAGAATTTCTGGGGGACCATTTTTGGGAACGTCTGGAAATAGTACAATACTTTTGGAAGAACTATAATTTTAACTACATTTATTCTTCCCCTCGAGGAGGTGGTCAGGAAGTTATGCACTGTGAGCCACTTTTTAATTAGCTCCAACAGAGGGAGATAGTTTGCTCGATCCATCGATTCCAGAGAATCAGTTATCTGAACTCCCAGATATCTTATGCCCTCACGTGTCAGTTCAAACTGGTTCTCACCATTGTCCCTCATTTCAGATATCTTTCCTTCTTGAAATCTCATAATCACCGATTTGTGTATATTTATTTTCAGACCTGCCACCACCCCAAATTGTATCAGTTCTGTTGCTGCAAGGAAGTAGTTACATCACTCACCGTTAATAATAAATTGTCAGTGAAGGCCATTACTATATGCTTTTCTCCCACAAATTAAATACCCTTGCTATTATCCTCCTCTCTAATTCTGGATAATAATGGTTCCAGATGGAGTGCGTATAATACTGGAGATAATGGGCACCCTTGTTTGGTCCCCCCAGTTACCTGCACTTTGTGCCATAGGTCTCCTTGATAGCGAGATGTAAGATTGGGGATTGATAATATTTCTGTGACCATTTGCAAGAATCTGGGACCAAATCACATTGCCTTTATTGTGAGGAATAAGAAGGACCACTTGACTCGATTGAAAGCCTTCTTGGCATCTAACGTTATCACCTCTGCTGATAATCCTGCTTTATTTATTTTCTCGATCAAATGGCTCACCCGTCTTGTATTGTGGAATGTTTGCCTCCCCATTAAAAACCCAGATTGATCTGGATGGACTAATTTCGGAACCAGCTTTCCAAGTCTAGTTGCTAATATTTTCGTGCAAAGTTTGGACTCCATATTAATAAGAGCTATGGGACTGTATGATCCGCACTGGGTTTTATCCTTACCTGACTTTGGAAAAAGCACCACCTTTGCCTCTTCTATTGTGGATGTAATAGTGCCCTTCCCTTTGAAGGAGTTGAAAAGGGAAGTCAATACTTGGGATCAATATCTCTATATACATTTTATAAAATAATGCTGGAAAACCATCCGGGAATGGAGCCTTCTTAAGTGGTAAGGATCTTATTGCCTCTTGTACTTACTCTAGCGTGATCACTCCCTCCAACTTCTCCATATCACCTGCTTCAAATCTCTTCAACCGGCATTGCTCAAAATATATATTTTGTGCTCGGAAATCTGGGGAGTTGGTGGTGTACAGGGCTGAGTAATACTCACTGAATGATTTCAAGATTTGTTTAAAAGATGTGCTTGTGGATTCCAAGATGGCAGCTGCACCGTAGAGGCGTGACCGGGTGTCTCTCCCGCCGGGCCGCTTCCAATAAGGTGTACAAAAAAGAAGCAGATCAGCCCTATGTGGGGAATTGGTACCCAGCCACTTCACTAAACTGGGGACTGAGGAGGAACGGCTGGGGAGCGGTCCCTGCGGCAAGAAACACTGACCTCGGAGCCTCGGAGCGGGGCAGCGCACCTCCCCCACTGCTGCGGTCTCCGGGACACATCCAGCGGGAGAGCGCGGTCGACGCAGCTATAGGAGGAATTGGTGGGCTCCGTACACCAGCATCATTTCACCGGCCTGAAGAGGAGCGTTGCGGTGTCCCGTCGGTGCCATCGCAGCTGTGGTGGAGTGGGAGAGAGGGCAGAGTTCCGCTGCTGATAATCGAAGGGGGGTCGTCCCCGCAGCGGGAGCAGGTGCAGGGACCCTGCAGAAGTGAGGAGAGGACGGCCTCAGCGTGGATCCTCCGGCGGAAGGCAGGATGAGGACGGTGAGAAATCGCGGGGGGCAAAGATCAGTGTGAGGCCCCGTGCTGGAAGGTGGAGCGGGCAATTGGCCCCCCACTGACGGACTGCTAAGAGGAGCAGGTGGGGGCCCATCAGAGGCAGGAGAGAGAGGGGAGGGCCCCCACAGAAACAGGGGGTGTGCATCCACCAGAGCGCTAGACGGAGGGGGTGTGAGGCGCCCCCACCTGGCAGATTAACATAAGCCCCCAACAGCATAGGGGGGGCGCAAGGAATCCCCGCTCCAGAGACAGAGGGCAGCACCTGTTGGCCTGCCACAGACAGGTTCTGGAATAGGAGAGCAGTCATACAATAAAACCCGGATAGGGGGTTGGGGGGTGCGCCTGCCTCTCATAACAAGGGCCTCGAGCCCAAAGAATGGAGGGGGGCGGGCCCTCACTCGACCCCACACCGCATGTCCAAAGCAAGGGGTAAGGGTGTGGCGCCCCAAACACAGCCCACCTCAGGAAGACAAGACTCAAACCTAATGCAGATGTGGGCCACAGAATCCTCGGCGGACCGTAAAGGGAAAGGACAGAGGGAGACGCAAGCTGAGCATTCTCCTTTGTCACAAGCATACGCCACAAAAGAGGATCTCCAATCATGGTTTGAGGAACTGCAGGAGAAATTCATGTCCACAGTGCAGGACCAGTTTGGCACTCTAAGACAAGACATGAAGCAGGCGTTGCAGGAGCTTAGGACGGATCTAGCAAAGTTGGAAGAGAGGACTGACGCGCTCGAGAAAACGGTCCAAAATTTCGAAGAGGATACCCAACAAAACAGACAGGTGCAAGAACACCTAGTGAGCCTAACCCACAATTTGGAACTCCAGTGTGAGGACTTGGAGAACCGGTCACGACGGTCGAACATCCGGATTAAGAATATGACCAAGACGATCCTGGATAAGGGCCTCAAAACTGCCGTCCAGGAGGTCTTCAGGGACATTCTTGCAGCTGACGAAGAGGAAGAAGTTGGCATAGACACGGTGCACAGGGTGGTCCCGAGGAGATCGGGCGCACCTGGGGAGCGTCCGAGAGATGTGCTGGACGCCCTCTCTTCCTACCCCCAAAAAAGGAAGGATTCTGAGGAAGGCACGCGACATCGAACACATCCGAATGAATGGGCTAGAAAATCAACCGTACCAGGACCTTGCTCTTGTAACACTGCAGAAAAGAAAGAGAATGGCACTGGTGATAAAGGAGCTGAATTCTAGCGACATAAGATACAAGTGGACCTTTCCTTTTGCCCTTCTTTTCACGTGGGAAGGCAAGCAGGGGAGAGTCCAAACGTGTGAGGAGGGTCTGCAAGTCAGGGGTCTCCAAGAAGAGAACAATGAGGAGAGCTTTCTACCAGAAAGGGAGGAGCGTCGTAGAAATCTGTCCGGATGGAAGCTGGTCCAAAATCAGAAATTTCTGCAAAAAGGGGGAAAGCGGGGAGCTGGACCGGCTGCAGACTTATAAAAAGACATAAGGAGGTCATTAATCGATGATCTGGGACTTAGGTGGACACGAGAACCTACAACGGCAGTTCGCTGAAAGGGAGGTGGTGGCCCGGGGGAGGCCCGCAGAGTTGGAATGCAGTCTCTCCTGAGGTAAATGCGGGTTTAGGATCCCCCGTACAGTTACACCCGAGTGAGCAGAGGGGCAGGGAAGAAGGGCGGGACGCCCTAGCACACATAGGTACCTGGTCCCTCCTTGGGTCAGTTGTTGGTTCTTTGGGGAAGTTGAGGGGAGGGAGGAAAGAGAGGGGGTTTGGGGGATGGCAGGGAAGGGGAGGGGGCATAAGGGGGGACGCCGGAGGGCAACTCGGAGAAGGCCGGGAGAAGGCGATAAAGATTAACTAGGTAGCGAGGACCATGGGTAAACTTTGAATCCTTACGTTCAATGCTAGGGGCCTTAACCCTGTCAAATGGAAAAAGGTGGAGAATCTGCTGAAGAGGGAGGGAGGAGACGTAACATTGCAAGAGACTCATATAAGGCTGCAAGATAAGGACAAGCTATACTTTAAGGGATACGATCTGATAGGGCAGTCCAACGCTCAAGATAAGAAGGCAGGAGTATTGATAGCGGTCCGTAAAAATCAGAACGTCATCCTCCATGAGGCACTAGCGGACAAGATGGGTAGATACATATTTGTAAAACTGACAATAGAGGGGCTCCGCTTCACACTAGCTGCGATATACGCACCGAACGTGCGGCAGGACGGATTCCTGAGGGAGGCTCTAGGGAAGTTGGAGGAATTCGCGGAAGGGGAGATTATCTTAGGGGGAGGACCTAAATATGGCATGGCATCTGGCTGTAGAGAGGAGCTTGGGAGGCGGGCACGGACAGGGCGCACCCTTGAAACGTCTCCTCCAATTACTGACTCATTTGGCATTGGTGGACGTATGTTGAGCGCGCAACGATCAACAAAGAGGCTACACCCACTACTCGCATATACACAATTCAATGTCACGAAATGACTACGTTTGGGTAATGGCAGGACTGTTGGGGAGATTATTGGGCATGGAAATGGGGCCGATCTCGATATCCGATCCACCCCGTTGTGGATAGATGTGCAGACAACATATGGGAATAAGGGACTGTGGGGTTGGATGCTCCCGCAGGAGGTACTTCGAGACCCAATTCTAGGGGAAGACATCAGGGGGAAGATACAGGAGTTCCTTGCTATAAATGACACGGGTGAGGTAAAGCTGGGTACGGTTTGGGAGGCACTAAAGGCGGTTATTAGGGGACAGTTTATAGCAATGAAAGCGTCCAAAGATAAGCAAAGACATGCATGGGAAAGAGAACTAGAGTAAAAGCTGGCTAATATACAAGGGGAATGTATTAAAAACCCAACACTATCTATGAGGAGGGCAATGAGGCATGTACAGGGCAGCTAGATGTTTTGCGCTCGAAAAAGGCAGAGATGAGTCTCCTAAGTCTCAGGCATTGGTACTTCACGAAAGCTAATGGTGCGGATAAGCTTCTAGCGAGACAGCTTCACGCAAAGCAACATAAGGGGATGATCAGGGAAATCCGCAATAGACCGGGGGAAAAACTTACCACTAACGCAGAGATGGGTGAGGAGTTCATGACTTTCTATAGAGACCTGCACACTACAGAGAGGCCGGATGGGGAGGAACAGGACAGATACCTCACTTCTATTGCACTCCCTCAGATATCTGAAAAGGCTAGGGAAGAGTAAGACAGTGATATTAGGGAGTAGGAAGTGCGCCAGGCAATAATAGGGCTGCAACCGGGTAAAGCGCCAGCGCCAGTCGGCTTTACAGCGGCCTTTTATAAAAAATATGCGGGAGAGCTGGTCCCATTTCTGACTAGATTGTATAACTCCTTTAGAGATGAGGGTATTGTGACCCCATCCATGAATGAGGCGAAGGTAGTGGTTTTTCACAAAGCCGGGAAAAATCAGGCGTTCCCAGGGTCGTACTGTCCAATTGCCTTGATAAATCAGGACGCAAAAATCTATACGAAAATTTTAGCCACTGGATTGTCCCCGCTCCGATACATGAAGACCAATAAGGATTTATTCCAGGCAGGCAGACGCACGACAATCTGAGACGCATTGCGCACCTGATAGAGAAAATGGGAATCAAGAACACCCCTGCGTCACTACTGGTGGTCGATGCCGAAAAGGCTTTTGACCGGGTAGAATGGTCACTTCTGTTCAAAACAATGAAGTGGATGGGATTCGGGGAAAACTTTCTTGGGATGGCGCGGGCGAATTACAACTCTCCCTCGATCAGAATTGGTATCAACGGTGAACTTGCAGGTTGGGTGGAGCTCTCGAGGGGTAGTAAGCAAGGGTGTCCCCTTTCGCCTTTATTGTTTGGTATCTTTCTGGAACCATTGTTATGCAGAATAAGGGAATCGAGGGCGATTGAAGGGATAGAAATGGCGGGGATCCACCATAAGGTGATCGCTTATGCAGACGATTTGCTGTTGACATTGGAAGACCCCGATCGCTCACTCCCGGGAGTGATTAAAGAGTTGGAGGCAAAACTTTGGGGCAATTGCAGGGCTTAAGATAAATAGGAGCAAGTCAGAAACCCTTCCATTGGCGGGAGATCTGGCGGCGGCGAGGAGGGTGGCCGCATCACAAGGTCTAAGCAAGGTCTAAGCTGCGCAAATACAGGGATAAAATACTTGGGTGTATCGCTATCGAGGTTTTTTTTTTTCCAAACTCTTTTTATTAGTGGCAACATAGGAACACCTCATCGTCTACAGCATACATATCAGAACAAATGATTGACGTCATGGTTATAGCATTTACAAATAGTTACATAGATTCGTCATCATCAGAGGACAGGTTGCATAGGTACGTTCTGAAAGGACCCCATATGTCTTTAGGTCTGCAGGCTGTGGGTCGGGCCATTACGTATTGTTCTTCTGATTAATTTACATAGGTCAGTTCACATAGAAATTGGTTCATACTGGGTGGGAACGCATTTTTCCACTTAAGGAGGATACACTTTTTAGCAACTGCACACGCAACATTGAACAACCTTCTAATTTTCTCTGAACATTTACCTATGTCCCCAAACAGATATTTTTGGGGCTTCAGGTCTGGGGGAATCTGTGTGATTTCCTCAAGCATTTCAGCAACTTCTTTCCAAAAGTTCATCACCACCCGACATTCCCAGTACATATGAAAGTCTCCTGCCTGTGACATATTACGTTTGGGGCATGCATCCGACGTTGTAGGGGTGAATTTCGCAATTTTAATTGGAGTGTAATGTAGCCTGTTAAGTATCTTGAACTGGATTAACCGCAAACCAGAATTCAGGGAGACCTTCTTAGTCAGGGAGCAATATCTATGCCATTTCACGTCTTCAATGGGTATCTGTAGGTCTCGTTCCCATTTTTCTTTCACCTGGTTTATCGTGGGGGTGTGGGCTTGAACCTCTGTGTATACTCTAGATATACCCAGTCCTCCTGTTGAGGTTACCTTCTGTACATATGGGTGTGGCTGGGGTTTGTTCGGGAATAGTGGCCATTTGTTTTGGAATGCTGCACGCATGCGGTAGTATTGAAGTGTTATGAGTAGCCCACCTCCAAACACTCTTGTTATTTCCCCCAGGGTCGCAAATTTGCCATTTATAAACATATCACCAATTTTCATTTCCATATTGGGGTCCTAGGCTCCTTGTATTGTGCTGTCATGTGTGGGGGGTATACCAGGGTAGTTCCAAAGAGGTATCTCTGGATTGTATGGTGTTTCAATCTGCAATCTTCTATATATGGCCTCCCATGCTTTAACCGTCCTACTGACTGGGTTGTATTCGCAAGTATCCTTGTATTGTGTATCGAATATGACAGATTGGATGTTCGTGGGATGTGTGGTATATTCCTCTATTAATGCATGAGGTGTCCCTTGTGCAGTATCATACCAATGCTTTGCAAATTGTGCTTGGGCCACATAGTAATAGAGCTCAAAGTCAGGAGCTGCTATACCGCCCGTGGAATATGGCTCAGTCATCTTCTCCCAGCTAATCCTGGCCGTCTTCCCGTTCCAAAGGAACGTCACCACCATGGAGCGAAGCTTAGTGAAGAAGGGTCTGCCCGGCCATATGGGGATATTGACAAACAATTAGAGCAGTTTAGGAAGGATTACCATTTTAAGGACCGCTACTCTACCATGTAGAGACAACAGCAAGCGCCCCCATATCTGTAGCTTTGTGGTGATGGACTGCAGTGTAGCCTCATGATTGTCCAGGTATAGCGTGGTCCTGTCTCTAAAAACCAGGATACCCAGATATTTAATATGTTGATCAGACCATTTGAGACCGTGTAGCGCTGTAGGGCACTCAGTGTTTGTCGTAAGTGGAAATATTTCAGACTTGGCACTGTTAACCGTGTACCCCGAGTAATCAGCAACATTTTGTATTTCCGCCATTATGGGGGCTATATTTGCTTTAGGCTCACGGATATATAATAAAGTGTCATCTGCATATAGCGAAATCAATTGAACGGATCCCTTTATGTTTATGCCTTTATCAGTGTGTCTCAGTCTCACCGCAGCAGCCATAATCTCTATGGTCAATGCAAACAACAGAGGCGAAAACAGACAGCCCTGTCTGGTGCCTCTGCCCAACAAGAAGAGTTCAGTGATGGACCTATTGGTCAGAACACGAGCTCCCGGCTCAGTATATAATAGCTTTACATACCCAATGAAGCTGGGCCCAACCCCAAACGCCTCCAGCACTTTTAGGAGATAGAGCCAGGAAACCGAGTCGAAAGCTTTCTCAGCGTCTAGGGATATTGCAGCAGCGCTTCTCTTGGGATCTATTTGCACCATTAGCCCGAAGAGTCTACGGAGATTCAGGGCTGTTGACCTAGCGGAAATGAACCCATTTTGATCGGGGTGGACCAGTAAGGGAACCGCCGGTAAAAGTCTATTGGCCATTACTTTTGCGAATATTTTAGCCTCTGTGTTTATTAGTGATAGGGGCCTGTAGGAGGACACATCTTGTGTATTTCCTGTCTACATGGTGCATCATACGCCAGGCATCTACCATCGACAGCTGTGAAGGAATGCCACTCAGGGTGGAGGTTGATTTACTGGGGGTTCTAGTGACCCTGGAGGATCTATCTAAGACAGGGTCAAGTATCACATTGAAGTCCCCACCCCATAACACATTAGCTAGACCATAGGCAGCGACCAATTGGTACATGTTTACGTAAAACGCAGGGTCGTGTATATTGGGTCCATATGTATTGACTAGAAGCATTTGCTGACCAGCGAGCCTGCCCCATACAACCACATATCTGCCTTGCTGATCCACCTTATGCCCCTCTGGGCCGAACCCCAAGTTTGGATGTATAAGGGTAATTACACCTCTGGCCTGCGTGGAGTAGTCTGTGTAGAAGCGCTGAGATCCCCATTTGGGCAATATGTGTAAGTTGCTGCTCCCCATCATATGTGTCTCTTGTAGCATTAGTATCCGAGGGCCATGCCTGGTAACGTAATTAGCAATTTTTCAGACCTTCACCTGGTTATTCAGACCCCTCACATTCCAGGTAAGCAGTTTTATTCTTAACCCGTCACCAGTATTGTGTAGTGGCAAATCTTTCCAATTCCATGACCCTTAAAATCATGTCGTTTGCACCAGCCGACCAGCGCCGTTCCCAATGCAACCACTTTTTTAACATTAACCGACTTGGTAACCATAGTCGAACTATAACCTGGGTCACTCTTTGTCAGGTGATCTCGACCGCTGCCTCCAGCGAGATCCTCTCAGTCAAGGAACGACCAATTCCCCCTTCCGCCCTCTGCCCACCCACCCTCATCGTCAACCCCAACTAGACGATGTGCCCAAAATAACTCTTGGATCATTCCAGGGGAAGCTGTGTTGCATCACATGGCCGCCCGATCGTTCCACAACTCTGTCAATCATATAGAGTGCAGCCGCCATGATCAAGGAACCGCTAGGGCTGTAGCCCTGATGGTGTGGCAGTGTAGACAGTGTTCAGCTAGAAAAGTACCTTAATCCTCTGGTCTGGGTCTGTTGTTTTGGGCCGGTCTGCCCCCTCTGGGTGGGAAGGGTATAGAAGCATCAATGTAGTGCATGGCCTCAGCTGGAGACTCGAAAACATTTGCCCTGCCTGCATGCTGAATCCTCATCTTGGCGGGGAACATTAGAGCATATGGTACCTGCCGATCCCTTGGGAGTCTCTTGACTGGTTCGTAGGATCTTCTACTCGCCTGGACACCAGGCGAAAAGTCCAGGTATATGTGAATCCAGTTTCCATCGTGTTGTAGCGTTCCAGCCTCCCTACCTAGCCATACACAGGATGAAATCTCTATCCCTATAATTAAAGAGCCTGGCAATTATTGTGCGTGGTGAAGCTCCTGCCTTAGGGACCGCGGCCAGTGTGCGATGCGCCCTCTCGATCAAGAAGTGTTCTGAAAATGCGTCCTGGCCAAATATTGTTTTAAGGAGCAGTTCAAGTTGTTTTTCCATTTGGCCTCTTCCGAATGTTTCCGAAACGCCCACCACCCGGATGTTATTGCGTCTGGATCTGGATTTGAGGTCTTCACACTTATTTTGCATTTTGGGCATAGCCTCTTTTAGTTGGGTGATATCTTGACTATGGTGTGCAATCGCATCTTCGTTGGTGCTTATTCTGTGTTCTGCTTCAGTTACACGTGTACTCTCTTTGTCCACCCTAGCCTTCAGGGAACCAATGGTGAACACAATGTCATCCAGGTTAGTGTTGACTGCCCGGAATCCATCCTGCACTATTGTTGTTAGTCTGTCCTCTTTCTCACTGTTCTCCGGATTCAAGGCCTCAGTGTTATTGATGGGTATGTCCGCCACAATAGATTGTGTTTGGCTGGCTGTGTATACGTCCATAGGGCCTTTCTTTTTGTTGCTGGGGGTCTTGGTTGCCTTACCGGTTTTTTGAGGTTCCCCCATGATTTTGTCCGTGGTGTGCTGTACTAAGATATCTTTTCCCTGGCCGTAGCCCGTGTCCCCTCTCTCCGAGTTCCAGCCCAGCACTCCGCCGTATCCCCTGGCTCCCGGCGTGTCAACTGCGATGGACTGTGTTCTTCCACGTATTACCACATAGAACTCTCAATAGTATGGTTCTGAGGAGCATCCGAGTGTTACCAGTGTCAGGTACTTCGCCAGAGAAGGATCTATGTCCGTCTTGTCCTGAAGAGCTGACCAGGGGGTACCCTCCGAGAAATCAGCAGAGGATGTGAGTGGGGCGTGCAAATCGCTGAGGGTCTACAGAGCCCGAACCCCGAACGTAGTACAGGTTAGCAGGCAGCAATCTGATTAAACGGGAGCACAGCCTCTCTCCTTCCCGCCACTCGTCACACCAACCTCTGTCCCCATCGTATGGAGACCGGATGTTTGTCGAAGTTCCCAGGCGTGGGCTCGACACCCGCTCAGTGTTTGTCGAGGCGTGCTCAGTTATGTGTTGTTCCGGGCTGATGGATTGGCAGCCGGGTCGCCTGCAGCTGCGTCCCTCGGCTACCTTCTATATAGCCTCACCAGCGATTCGGGTGTGCGAGGGAGGCTCGGAGCGCCGGTGTCCAGGATGGGCGGGGCCACGACCCCAGCAAGGATCACAGCCAGCGCTTTCCCGAAGCAGCACAGGCAAGCTGTATTATTCGGGCGGAAAGCCGCCGGGTCTTCTTACCCGATGTCAGTGTTGGAATCCTCCGTCCTTGGGTGCACCGAGGGCCGCCTTCCCACTCCGCCCGGTCCCAGCGCTCTGCGCGGGGCCGCCGTGTTGCTCTCCACCGGGGCGTCGTAGGGCGATCAGGCTGCTGGAGTTCTTCAGCAGCAGCGCCGGGCGGTACCGGCGCCGACCCCTCCTCACAGCCGAGGCACCTTTCAGGAGTCTGTTCCTAGCCTCAGAGCGCGGGCCAGATCCACAGGCCCGCCCCCCGCGGCCCAGCGGTAGGCCGCGACCGCGGTCCTCAGTTGTTACCGCACGGAGCTCTTGGGCGGATCGCGCCTGCAGTAACGGCCGGCACAACTTCTGGTCCCCACAGCTCCAGTATTCCACACCGCAGGAATTCAGGATTTATAGGGGCCAAGGAAGGGTCTATTGCGCTTCTGCACCTAGGTTTTGGAGTCTGGCAGCGGCTCCGAAAAGGATTAATTGATCATAGGATTTTATGACGGAGCGGGAGCTCGCAGTTCAGGCGGCCATCTTGACAGTGCGCAACAGCACCCCCCGCTATCGAGCAGGGTTGACCAGATATATGGGGTAAACTTCCCTGAGGTGTTGGGTAAGGTCAAGCGGGACCTCGAGAGGTGGGGGTCATTGGCGATCTCTTGGTGGGGGCGAATCGTAGCGATAAAAATGTCTATTCTCCCGAAATTGTTATACTATTTCCAAGCCTGCCCGATAAAGATCCCTAGGTCCTTGTTCATGGCACTGAACAAAGCAACCACGTCATTTATATGGAGAAATAAGACCCTGGGGATTTCAAGGGCGGTACTAACGGCCCCGATAAGGGAGGGGGGGCCGGCTCTCCCGCATTACTATAAGTACTATCAGGCGGTGCAGCTGTGGGTACTTAGAGAGTGGCTGGGGGAAGAGCAGCAGAAGGCATGGGCAGCTCAGGATAAGGCAGTAGCCAGAACTCCCCTGAGGGAATTACTGTGGAAAAGCAAGCGGCATAGACATGTAAATCTTCGAATAAGTTCGGTGATGAAAGCCCCCTTAGACGTGTGAGACGACCTAACTAGGCGCGGTGTGTTATCAACGGTGCCGGGTCCCTTCACCCCCATGTTTGGGAATCCAGACTTCCTCCCCGGAATGTAAAAGGGTGCCTACGGGGACTGGAAATTGGCAGGATGCACAAAAATTGGGGAAATAATGGAGGGTCAGGAGGTGCTCCCGTTTGAGACCTGCTAAGAGAGCCTGAAAATAAAAAAATCAGACGTATTCAAATATGACCAACATAGACACTGGCTGGACACCCCCTTGATCAAACGTGCAGCGACACGGGCCCTATCTCAGTTTAAGAACTTCGCAATCACAGATTCGGGCACAAAGAAGTTGGTGTCCACCCTCTACAGATTCATAAATGAGCAAGAGGAAAAGGTTACTTGGTCATATATGGTGAACTGGGAGCACACCCTGGGGGAGCCCATCAACAGGGAGCACTGGGAGGATTTGTGGTGCGCTATTCCCAAAATGGCCCGCTCGGCCCAAATGAGGGAGATGTGGGTGAAGGTGATAACACAGTAGCATTTGACCCCAGCGAGACTGCATGGGATGTTCCCACGGGTGTCCAACCGGTGCTGGAGGGAGTGTGGGGGCGTGGGCACTTGGAGGCACATCTGGTGGGACTGTAACGAGATTCAAGGCTTCTGGGCCGATATAAAGGCACAGCTGGAGGGGATTTTCCCAAACGTGGCTCTGATGGGGGAGCGGGTCTGGATGTGCGGCCTCAGGGATGACGCGGCCAAAGAATTGAACAGGTCGCAATGGAGGTGCTTCATGGGCTTACTGATAGCGGCTTGGGCAGCAATACCCCAGAATCAGAAACAATCTGACCCTCCCACTGACATTCAACTGGCTGCAAAAGGTCTGGAGCCTACTGGCTATGGAAAAACTCTTATTCCCTGAGGGAGGCTTCAGATTCCTTTGTGAAAGACTGGGGAAGGGTGTTGGGAGTTTTTGCAAACTGACTATATGGAACAATGGTGCCCGCACAAAATAAGAATATTAGACTTGTTTAGGACATGAATATATCACAGAAGACTCGAAGGGCTCTCTCCGGTGGGGTTGGGGTGGGGTTCAGTTACTCTTGTTTGTATGAAAATAATAAATAAAACTTTAAAAAAAAATAAAAAAAAGAATGCTTGTTATGCCTTGCCCAGTTTCTATGGTCCGGATGGTCCTTGCTTCTTCCTTCATACGCACTTGCCGTGCCAACAGGCAATCAGCCTTTTTGGCTTTGATGTAATAACTCTGTCTTAAATACAACAGTGCTTTCTCCGCTCACCTGGTCTGTAGCAAGTCTAATTGCCCCCTGAGATACCTACATTCTTTTCGTAATGCTACCCCCCTTCGATTTCCCTCAAGACTATTGTCAATTTTTCTTCTAACTCTTTTTGTGCTAATGTTAATTGCTTCTCTCTAAGGGCTTTTTTCGCAATCAATTCTCCCCTCATGGTCGCCTTAAATGCATCCCTAACCCACCTTTCTGGTGTTTCCTCAGTCCCATTTTAGTTTGAAGTATTCCCTAATCTTGTTCTGAATTTCCTCCCTCAGTACCGGATCTCTTAGTAAGTGTTCTGGGAATTTCCACTGCCATAACCCTGACCCTTCCATATTCTGAGAAATTTTTAACAGTTATGGTGCATGATCGGAAAGGTTTATAGGTCCATCTTCTGTATTCGTCCAAGCAATGAGGCAGAGACCTACACATATTCTATCCTCGAAAATGTCCGATGGACAGATGAATAAAACGTGTACCCCCTAGTGCCCAACTGTGTTTCTTTGCAGGCGTCTACTAGAGACAAATTGTACATACATGATTTACATTTTTGAGTAGGGGGGCATTGCGATGTCTGTCCAGCCCCACTCCTATCTACTTTAGGATCCCAGGCCATATTAAAATCTCCTGTCATGATTATTTGTCCCTCAGCAAAACTTTCAAGCTTACCCGATCCCGCTGGAGGAACCCATCATGCCCGAATTTGGAGCATACACCGTAGCAGTGGTATAGCGCATTCTCCCAATTTGAATTCGGACAAAAACATATAAACATATCTTCCCTCTTTGTACATTTCTTTCACTAGTATATTCTGTCCCACTTGACCTTTCAATGCTATAAGGACCTGTCCTGTCTTCCCATTGTTGTTTGATTGTATTACATATGGATATCCTACTAACTTTAATTTGTTACTATCTTTCCTTGAAACATGGGTCTCTTGTAATGTCACCACATCAGGCTTCTCACAATTTAAGAACTTTCCCACTTTACGCCTTTTGACAGCAGAGTTTAAGCCCCTTAATTTAGGGTTAAGACATGGATTCCTTTCTTACCTCCCATCTACATTTGTGCACATTGGTTATTCCTTTGGCAGCTAATCCTCTGCACCCCCTGTATTTAACCCGCTTGCCCCCTTTCCCCCACCCCCTCTCATCTCCCCGGTCATGCCCAACCTATTCCCCCTCCTTCTATGCTTTGAGCTCTACTACACTCCTGGGGATTCTTTGTGTGAAGACCCAACAGCCCCCTCACTCCCCTGATTTCAAGCACCGGGAACATCACCACCTCCACGCTGCCTCGTTCACTCCACTTTCATGCCACCTTCTAGTAATAGAATTGACCGTAACCATCTCATATAGTCCATAGTTCTTAAACTTAAAGATTAAGTGCTTTTTACCCTCTGTGTTGGACGTATTTGTCCAAACGCCTATCGATATCCCGATTTGTAAATTTGACACACTTCTGCAGGTTGACTGTTCCCTGGACTTATGTTGGTTTCAGGAGACACAGTACCTGCTTGATCCACTCTGGTATTTTTGTTTCCCTTGACATCCCCAATGATTCTCTCAGAATCTGACCCTTTTACTCTGTATCAGACTTGCAGTGTATATACCTCAAGGAAAATAAACTCACATACCAATAGGCACCACTGTACTCTTGCTCAAACCACAGCCACATTTTTCGGGTGAAATTCGCTGATGAACTTACCGGACCCCCTTGGTCTACTAATGAGTGAGAGCAGGCCTTGTCTCTCTCACTTAAGTGAGGGGATCCCTTGCACAAGCATCCTACTGAAGTTCCATATAGAGCCATCCGAAAATATCAAGAGCTGCAAAATATACTCTTCCCCTCTTATTTGTTGAGTGTAGTGCTGGCAATTAGGCCCTGAGTCCTGGCAAACAATCAAACTCAGTCATTGTACATTCCTCCTTGAATAGCAGCTTAGTCTCTGGTGCACCCCTGAATCGGGTAAAAGGGCCAGAGAATGGCACCTGGTGAAGGTGAGGGGGCGAGTCCAACTTCACATGCAATAGTTGCCGTCACACAGAATATTGACTCAGCCCTCATACTGGAGTGAGTAAATCGATTTGATCACCAGAAAATGGGAAAGATGGTTCTTGAACTCTGGAACAAAAGTGTCCTTTTACTTAATTTCACCACCCTGGTCGCAGGGACTCAAACTGTGCACATCCAGATATGTAGCTGGTCAAAACCCCCACACCACACAATTTTGAACAGACTACTGCTTGTTTACAATGTGATTGTTCAGGCTACCATGAAGTACATTGTAGTTGTGCAGGTGCATTTTGACAGCTGATACCATCATTCCCAGTGATCAATTCTTCTTGGAATGAATAGTAGTATCCTTTTAAAAATGCAATTACAGTAGTAACAGGACTTTGCTACCTACATAACTTGCAAATCAAATCTTGTTTAGTATTACACCTAGATTCTTCATATTTTCTTGAATAGGAATGACATCTCGAAGTATGAGAGGAACAAACGTGACTATGGGCATCCCATGGGTTTTTCCTTTAGGGCGACTACTGTGGCTATGTTTCTTCAGAGACAACTTTCCTGTTATTTATTCATGGGTATGTTCCAGATACTTTAATAAGCTTTGCACCAGTCCTTTCTCTCTTGTTGCTGCCACATAAAGATGGTTATCGTAATTGTTGAATCGAAGGTCAAGAACATGTTACCTGATCATTTGAATAAGTGAGGTCATATACACGTTATTTAATGAAGGTGACAATGCAGGTCCCCTTGGAACCACGTATGAACAGATAAATGAGTTTTACAAACCCCCTTTCATACCAAAAAGGATTTAAACCTTCTATGACAGAGTCTTGTGCCTGGCGTGTGTGGAGTACCTGGAGGACTTGCCTCCATTTGATGGCCATCATGCCGCTTACCGTTCTCCTGGTTAACGGTCTAGTTGTTTGCAACAGTGCCGCCGCTGGGAGGTACATAGCTATTCCTCTCCCAGCTGGCCGGCGCAATGCAACCCGGTGATAGGTTACCTCCTTCGGGTTTATCACACAGGTTTTCCTCTTGGCGACTCAGTTCGCCCGCTTGTTTTGTTCCTACGCCATTTCTTCCCTCCCTTTGGGGCTGCAGATTCTTTCTTGCTGCAGCAGATCTGCTCACGACCTGCCGCTCTTCCAGCTATCTGTTCTCTGGGGCAGGTCTTTCCGTGCCGGCTGAGGCGGTTCTCCTGTGCAGACTGTTTCCAGCTAGTGCCCACATTTCTCTCTCGCCTCCGCCCGCAACAGCCTCTCCCTGCTCACGGGTTTCACCTAGACTCTCTGGTTTTCTCGAGCTGGGCTTTCCCCGCTCGAGGCATTCTCTTTTCTCCCTCTCCCTCTCTTCTGGCGAGTATCTCATTATTCTGTGACCATTGGCGTCCCTGTGCAACTCCCAGTTCTCTTTTCTCAGCATTTCCATTCCTCTGCTGTCCCTGGAGTACAATTACCTTCTGTCCTTGTGGTTTCTGTACTTACTCCTTCCAGCTGCTCTTCAGGGGGCTATTTGTGCTTTACTTCACCACTGATTTGTATACCTAGATCCAACTTACCAACTGGAATCTCTGTTGCCGGATCTCAAGACACCCTTCTACCTGGATTGCTTCCTGGGGTTCTTTGCTTCGCAAGACCAGGGTTTTTTTGTGCCATAAAAGCCCTTTTCTCCTTGTATTCGGCTATCCCGGAAGCAAGGTCAGTGGCCTGCTAGGGGTGTCACGGTATTTGTTTTATGGCAGTATGATAACCTTCTTGCCCAATTATGGTATATTATGGTTATCACGGTATAGCAGGTGGAGTTAACTAATCATAGCAAATATTTTCTAAAACTTCATAAATTGTCAGCATTTTGAAACTTGTCTCTGCATATTTTTAGCTCATCCTCCAGGAATCTAAGGCGACTGCAGATTTGGTATTTCTTGGCGCACATTCGTTGATAGTCTTGAATGAAAGAATGACTAGTGGAATTGTTAAAATGCACATTTTGAGCAATGAGCTTGCTGTTCAGTCACAGGTCATCGCTTTGAAAATCGGCCTTGACCTGCATTATTTTGGAACCACATGGCATGGGCATCCTGACCCCTCGCTGCGCTCAGTCATAAATGTTTGTTTTGATAGCACTTTATCCCATTAAAGGGAGAAAGGTCACTCATGTGAGGTCTGAAAGCCCATGCCATTTGGTCTCATTACGAGTCCGGCGGTAACCGAGCCGGAAAAACAGGCAGGTTACCGCCGGACTCGTATTACCATTCCGCCTCCGTGATTCCCGGAATTACCGGGTCATTACGACCCCGGTGACCCGGGAATTCCAGAAGCGGAATTCTGTAAGTCCCCATTCCCATGGAGTCCGACAGGACTCCATGGGAGTGGGGAAGTGAAAACACCGGCACCATGTTGTAATGGTGCCGGTTTTTCCATGTCCGCCTGCAGGCGGGTGGTGTTAAACCCGGAAGGTCAGACCTCGAGATCAGCCGGTCCGGAAAGAACGGTGGTGGCAGATTTACCACCACCATTCTTTCCGGACCGGCTGACTCGTAATAAGGCCCATTGTGTTGCTGTTGTCAAAATGTCAACACACACTCACTGAAAGGTTGCATATTGATCAAATCACTATAGCTTGTTTACCATCTGCCTGGTGTATTATAAAGGTCTGATGTTGGAGTCGCCACTGACCATGTAATCCTAACAGGACAGCGTTCAGTGGGCACTGGTGATTTCTTTCTTGATTCTTGCAATACATGTTCATTTACCTTCTTAAAGATAGTGGCACAAACTATTTTGAAAATGACAAAGTTAAAATACATATCGGCACAAATGTGGCCTAGACCACCACATCACCACAGCCCCATAATTACCATTTCCCACAGGTCTGAGCACATTAGGACCCTTGCCATGTGAGTTGAGACGGAGGAATGCTTTCATGGGTGGTGTCACAAATCGATGATAGACCTGATAAATATCTCACCCCCATAGCTCTGGATACTTCAAATTGAATGGAGAATCTGTCCTGCCTGCTTGAGTCCAGTGCCATATGCAGAAGGCAGGTGAAGGATCAAGCGAAGCAACAACTCTAGTGCCAATGTGAAAATCAACACAGAGGATAGTGGGGGGGGCAGTTTATATACTAGCACAAAGCTCTGATAGGCCCAGTGTTCATACAGTCTACAGAGCTAAAAGATGTTGTGGACATGCATCAGAAAGGCATTCAGTTCATTCCCCCCTTTGAATTCTGGGGTGTCTAGTTTCCCATCTTTCAAATTGGTGGGAAAACTAGAAAGGTGAGAATGGGTCTGTAACTGACACTGAATTGTCTGGAGTTGATAACCTGAGAATTTTAAGGCAGGTCATTACGGCAGAGGTACCTCCCCAAACTTGTGGCTGATGCACCCAGGTGTATGTGTAGGATCTCCTGTCTCCCTCCTGTGATGCCCATTGTGTGGCAGGGGACTGTCACATGAGCAAGTCACACAGATCCCAACTCTAAGGGAAAGTATGATGGTCTTAACAACCAGACCTGAAGTTCAAGAAAAGAAAAACCAGCACACTGTACCAGTCAGACTCAGACTTATAGAAGTTTGGTAAAAGTCCCACTGTTAGGGTAGCCAGGAATCCTGCGGTAGGAATTGACACACCTTGGGGCGCATAAAGAATCCAACCAAGTCCTGAGACTTTGCGTGGATACAATGTTGTCAGTTTGCGAGCCTCTGATAACATTTCTGTTGTGATTGGCCTTTCTTCCTGTGTGTTCATCCTGCCTGGATGATGTATGATGGAGTGATGTCACTTGTGGAATGTTTGCTGTGAGCTTGGAGTGCTTGGGTATGAATGGGTTCCACCCCAGGCAGTTGAGATATGTAAGCCTGGGTGTTGGGAACCAGTAGGTTTAGGTCTTGTACTTCCTAATCTCCTGATGAGCCTGATTACATCTGATCAACTTGTGTACCTGAATAAATCAACTAAAGACTACCATCAACTTGACAGTGTATCCTTTTAAGTATAAAAACCTAACCACCTGTCATAACATTTTGGCGACGAGGATGTGATGGACCCTGGAGTGAACAGGTACCTGTGTTGTAGTACGGGGAAATGAGTGAGGAGATCCTGCTGCAGGGGGGTTGCAGGTTGGAGGAAGTTGAAGAGAGACATTGACTTTGAAGGAGAGGAAATCCACTGCCCCCCATGGTCCATAAAGTGTCCCACCACCCAGGACGGAGAAAGTGAGGGTTCCCTGGTAGGCATCCAGGGGCCAGCAAGAGTGGCACCCAGGGCGGAGTAAAGCAGGCTGGGCTAGCAGGTACCCAGGAGGCAGCAAAGCGATTGACCTGTTAATGACCCAGTGACAAGTAAAAAGACTGCCATAGTAATCACCCAGGAGTGAAGATGATTGTTCTGCCAATCTTCCAGGGGCAATGAGAGTGCCCTGTATGGTGACAAGCAGAAGCATAGTTTGTCACCAAGCAATGTGACTGATTTGGTCTGTACCCAAGGGGATGTGAAGTCCCAGTAGGCATTCATGAACTGTAACGTGCCTTGGAGTTGAAAATGCCATAGACTGCTGGGCTGCTACGTGGAGAAAAGATCATAGATGAGCGCCCTCTTTGTTGTGCATTATGCCTGTTTGGCTGAGGGGGGCATGACCTCAGTGTGAAGCTTGTAACACTTTACACTACAGTTGAGAGGGGCACTGAGGGAGTTAAAATGTGGCGCTGAAAATGTTTTTTACATTGCCGAGTTTTTGGGCTCATCAAGTGCGCATTAAGTGGTTTAACAGCCTCTCCTACGTTCTGAGGGACGTGAGTAAGGGGGGAGACGAACGGAACGAACTGCCAATGCATGACAGTTGGGTCATAGAGATCTGAGCGCTCCCGTATCCACTTCTACAATTGTGATGTCAGCTGTGTGGCTGTCGGTGCTGGTGATTCTGGTGGAACGTTCAGGAGTGTTCTAACAAACACTTACCAGCGTAGGAGGCACCAGTGCGGGTGTCTTTACAACATCAACCCTGCTCCTTAGAGTAAGGGACCTGAGAACGCTGCAACGTTCACAGGAGGTGCGGTTCCGACGAGACCAGGAAGAATCACTTGGTGGATCTGTGTTCAAAGATGCAGTGAGGGATTTGTATGGCCATGTCATTTCAAGGCGAGATGCGGCTTGTGAATTGAAACGGAACTGTGTCGCGGATGTACAGTGGTTTTAGACAGCCTCATGCAGAGAGCTGTTTACCGGGTTGATAATGCTGGTTCTGTGCTGCCACAGGTTTGAAGTGCCCGTTCAAGTTGCAGGAGACTTTGCCAAGGATGTAACTGCCATTTCTGAGTGTAATCGTCCTGGCATTTGTAGTCATTTTGGCAGTTGTGTTTAACAGTCAGTGGTTTATCGTGTGATTTTTGGTATTGCGGGATGGAAAGGTTGCATTTAAAGTGTTTATAATACCTGAAATTATGAAGTTGCTTCTGGAGTGGGAGTGCTTGTTGCATAATGGTGCATGAGTGGTCATGAATGGATGACAGAGTTTGATGGGGATTTAAAATATGTCATGAATGGATGATAGAGTTTCATGGGCATTTAAAGTGTATTATTTACATGCTGCTCAACATGTTAGATTAACGAATTTGGAGGCATTTCGGGAGGATTATGTTGTGACGTAGCAACATGGACTTTTTGTCTCACTTTATGAGGATGTGGTTTACGTTCATAAGCATAAACCTTCAGGTTGCAGGGTGTGTGAGATCTCATTTTTTTTAAAGATTCCAGGATGAGTTCAATTGTGGTTATGTGTGGTGCAGGTTTATACATGGGATGAATGGTGGTGGCATGACTTACACTGTATTTAAGGTATTATTTATTTTATGCTGCCTGACAAGTTTTAGTTTTAATCCTTTGAGGAATTGCAGCTATGTTACGTTGCAAGAATGCAACAGAGACTTTTAGCAGGTGACAGCATATGTTTTAATACGAGTTTGCATTTACTAGTACCATGCATAGTTGGTGATAACTGGATGAGTGAGTTTCATATGGGTTTATGTGTGTGGACTGAGATTGTGATGTGAATTTGTTTATGTTTATTGAATTTATATAGCGCTTTAAGCCAAAGCTCTTTACAATATAACAACTGGTACAAAAGTGAGAGAAGCATATTTACAAACATGAACAGGTCATTAGAACAATAAGTATAACTATTTACAAGGGGGGAGCATGGGGGAGGGTAGAAGGGGGAGGGGGTAGGTGAAGGGAGTTACGGTGGAGGATTTGAGGTAGGGGGATGGGGAGGGGGGGATGGAGGGGAAGGGAAGCGGGAGTGATCAGGTGTCCTCATAGCCCTTAAGTAGTATTTGTTACCAATTTAAGGTCAGAGGGGAAGGAGAGAGGATGGGGGGGGATGATGCTACAATTTGAAGTGTATTATTTGTATTTTGAAGTTTCTGTTTGAGCGACTGCAGCGCTAGTTAGCAGTGTGAGAGATTATGTGTAGGGGTTGTGTATTTGGTGTGGATTTAGTGCATGATCAGTGTGTGGTCAGGAAACTGTGAAGTTTTGATGTGATTTGTGTGGATTTAGTGCATGATCAGAGTGTCAGACCAATAAACTCTGCAGAGTTTTGATGTTATTTGTCTGGTCATGGTGCTCTGAGGAGTCATGATGGGTATGACTAGTGGTAGGCTAGTCAAGCGGCTCTGCAGAGTCATGATTGGTATGACTGGGGGTAGTCTAGTCAAGCGGCTCTGCAGAGTCATGATGTGTGTGACCAAGTTTAGCATGGTTGTGTTGCGACCAGAGGGTGCTTTGTTCAAGAGTTCTGTGGAGACTCTGGGGATGCAGGTGCACCTACATCTCATTAGCTTTGTTTGTTTTAACTTAAGTGTGGCTTCTGGAACCATTCAGGATTAGGTTCATGGTTGGTTCTGGGAGTACGGCAACGCGACCCAACATCTTTGTGGCTGTAGCCACCTGGTTTAGTTAGAGTAGTTATGAGGACTCGGGTGTCTAGCCAACACTTTGAGGATGATTTTGGTGGTTTGGTTGACCGGTGTGCCAGCTGGTTGCTTTTAGTGTGTGTGTTGGGAACGATTGTTCGGAATGGGTCAGGTGTGTGTGTGTGTGTGTGTGTGTGTATGGTAGAGGTTTTATGTTTGCACCTGATTCATTAGTTGCCTTAATGGTATGGTATGGTATAGCGAGTTAGATATGTTCCTTGTAGGTATTGTAGCAGGCCTCGTGCCAGCCTGTATAGGTGGCTGTTTGTGCTCAGGAGTGGCAGTCCTGTGGTTCGCCAGTGGCAGTGGTGGATGGGAGGTGTTTAATTTTCCTCAGGTTGTGTATAGTTTGGTAGTAAGTGGCTCAGAGGGGCAGGTGTTTTACGCTCCAGTGTGGCAGGCTGGTTACCCATTAGTGGCGGTGGCGGGTGGGAGGATGTTGAGTTTTGTTTGAGGGGAGAAGTTTGTTATGTTGGTGGGGCGCCGTTACTGGATAGTTAGGTAAGCCTGTGAGTCCAGCTGTTGCTCTTCTTGGTCAGTTAAAGTGATCGTGGTGTCAGAGTTGTGCTAGTTAGTGTGTGCGTCCTGTCTGATTGTGATGGGTTTATGTTTTTGTGGTGTAAAGGAAGGAGGTGTTGAGGTGTCTATGTCTGAGAGGTGAGATGCAGGTTGTATGGTGCGGTGTGCTTGTTTCAGTAAGGGAAGGAGGTGTTGTGATTGGCCTTTCTTCCTGAGTGTTCATCCTGCCTGGATGATGTATGATGGAGTGATGTCACTTGTGGAATGTTTGCTATGAGCTTGGAATGTTGGGGTATGAATAGTTCCACCCCACGCAGTAGAGATATGTGAGCCTGGGTGGTGGGAGCCCTTGGGTTTATGTCTTGTACTATCTAATGTCCTGATGACATTGACAGTCTATCCTTTTAAGTATAAAAGCATAGCCACCTGTCATAACAATTTCCCATTGCGGACAAAGCAAGCTTACCAAACTAGTGTCTTTTGTCAAGAAGTGCACCCCGCCTGCGCAGTGTGTCTGGTCTTTTGACTGTAATGTTGCTGTGGTTCTGGTTCAATCCGTGATTAATGCGTGGTGGTTATTGTGGCTGCAGGGCAATCAAATGACTGGATGGATGGATGGATGGATGGATGGATGGATGGATGGATGGATGGATGGATGGATGGATGGATGCATGCATGCATGCATGCATGCATGCATGCTCAGGATATCCCTGGGTTGAGTCCCCACACCACAACTCAGTTTCCCCTGATTAACGTAATGTAGAAACAGTGCGTGGCACTGACTGGAAGCGGTCGACTGTTTTGAGGTGTTCTATATGGAACTGGATAGCTTACTCGGTTCTGAAGTTCAGTGGAACATGGCACACAGGATGTATTTGTAGGCAGACCTCCAAAGAGCACAACACATGGAGAGTGTGGGAAAACACAGGTTGTCGAGCATGCATCAGGTAGAGGAGGGGGACGAGGGAAACTGGAAAAAGGGGCAAGATAAGCATGGAAATGAGAAGCCAGACTGAGATGAGCTGAAGGGAGCAGAGGAACAACTAGTCCTCTCTCGCCTGGCCTGTTCAAGAGAGGACTTGTATAGTGACACAAGAAGTTGTCCGGGCGCTAACGAGCTTGTTGCATTGGAAACATGGGATGGTCTCCAGATTGCACCATTACGAAGATCTGGTGTGGGTTCTCTGCCCTGATGCTGAAAAATAAACCTGGCGCTGCCCAATGTGCGCAATGCCTCAAAGCGTGCAGCAGGACTCCTGACCTTCTGCTGCTGCCGCGCCCAGAGTTCTAGTCTGCCTACAGGGGAGATGCCAGCACGGATACAGGTGCCAAGGGGGACACAGCAATGCAGGTGTGGCACCATGCGTTTGACAGTTTGCCAGTAAAATGTTTCCAGGTAGCAGTTCCACCTGTTCAGAGATTTCTTTTTTTAATAAACAAGTTGTTATTGTTTTCTGTTGTGTGCATAATAGTCAACAACATTAACAGTAACAAAAAGTCTATCCGTACAACTGTCTCCTTCTTGAAGACATTGACCTCGACATTCTCGCTCTTACCGAGACTTGGTTCAATGCTAGCTCAGTCACTGCCTTTGACTGCCTCCTCCCTGTTGGCTTCAAGATAATTTCCAAGCCTCGACCCCACCCCACTGGCGGGGGGGTTGTCTTAATCTTCCCTGAGTGGGTTCCTGCCTCTGTCTTACCTACCCAATCCTATTCCTCTTTTGAAAGTCTGGTCTGCAAGTTGGTCACCTCTCCCACTTCCACCCTGACCATTGCTACCATCTACCGGCCTCCAGGCACCACCTCCCTATTCCTCTCGGAATGGACCGACTTCTACTCTTCTTTACTTTCTGCCACCTCTAACCTTCGGTTGGTTGATTTTAACATTCAACTGGACTACCCTGACTCTGCATCCACTCTCTTCACTGACCTCTGCTCCTCGCTTTACCTCTCCTTTCTCCCTCCTGGGCCAACCCACATAGCTGGACACACTCTTGATGCCCTCATACACTCTAACCTCTCTCTCCCCCCCACTAGTCACACCTCTCTCCTGGTCAGACCACTCTCTCCTCTCTTCCCATCTGTGTCCCAATGGCCCCCTGACCGCCCCCCCCCCAAAGTTGTACCATCCTTGTTCACTAACACCCGCCCAATGAAACGAGTGACTGCAACTGCCTTCGCCTCCATCTCCACCCTCTCTTATCCCCCACCTCTTAATCTACCTCTAACTCTTCCCTGAGCAACCTCCATCTTTCCATCACAAACACTCTTGACATACTTGCCGCAGTCATGAGGATCCGTCTGAAACCTGCCTCAAAGTGTAACACTTGGTTATGACTTCAAACTTGCATCCCTGAAACGAAAGTGCAGCGCAGCAGAACGGAAGTGGCAAACCACAGGCTCATCCTCTGACAAACTGGCCTGCCGCCTGCTCCACAGGCAATAGAGACTCGCCACCCATACTACGAAACCAGCCCACATTCAGGCATGGGTCTCTGGCGCATCAAATAATACAGCTGAACTTTTCAAAATCTGCAGGGAACTAGCCAAGCCCTCTGCAGTCTCCTCGACCCCTTCTCCTTCCCAAGCCCTCTGCAATGCACTGTTCTTACACTTTGCCACCCAAACTCAGGACATTTATTTATTTATTTTGTGTTTTTTAAAGCACTCACACAGCCCGCGGGCATCGAGGCAATGATACAGGAATTGGTTTTTTTTAAATTTTGTTTTAGTTGCGTAATTGTTTTTTTTTTTTCGTCTTAGTTGCGTATTTATAACGTGCTTAAATACCCAGAGGTTTCTAAACGCGCACGCGGGGATCGAACCTGTGTTGCTTCGTGTCGTCTTGCTTCCAAGGCGAGCACGTTGTCGCTGAACTATCCTCTCAGGAATATTTTCTGACCACCCTTTCTACACTCTCTCACAACCCATCCCACTCCCCCTCCACCACACTTTGCCCCTCCCTCTTCTCGCCTCCTTTTCCCCTTTAAGAGTCTTTATTCAAGCCTGTATCTCTGCGGCCTCAAACAACACGGCCAAACTCTTCAAAATGTATAAGGAACTGGCCAATATTACTGCAGCCTCTTCCGCTGTCACACCCACCCAGGACCTTTGTACTGCCCTGGCTGCACACTTCAACGCAAAAACTCAAGACATCCTTTGCTCTCTCACCTCCACACCACACTATACATCAACATCTTTGGAACCTCCCTAGGCCCCTCTGAACTGCTCTCCTCGCTTTTCTCACTCCCATCACACCATGAAGGCATCATCCAAACAGGTAGACCCCTGCCCCTCCCGAACCATTAAGGACAACGTTGACTCTCTCGTTCCAGCCTTGGCTGATCTCTGCAATCTCTCTTTTGCCACTGGAGTTTTCCCAACCTCTCTGAATCACTCCCATGTGCACCCTCTGCTTAAGAAACCCTCTGCCGACCCCTCCATTCCGGCAAACTACTGCCCTATGTCTATCACCCCTTTCCTGGGCAAATGTCTGGAGAAGCTGGCTATCTCTCAGCTCACCCTCCACACTGAATCTGCTGATTGAATCCATGACCATCAGTCTGGCTTTAGAGCATCCAGAGTCACGGAAGCTGCTCTTCTGAACACCTGTGAAAACCTGCTCTCAAATCTTGACACTAACACTCCCTATGTTCTCATTCTTCTTGACCTCTCCTCTGCCTTTGACATGGTAAACCACAACATCCTGATCACACGTCTCTGTGACTCCTGGGAATCACAGGTCAGGCTCTTGCATGGTTAACCTCCTTCCTTTCCGACCGCCCATCCCAGGTGGAACTCAGGTCCTTTCTTTCTACTATCACTCTTTCAATCTGTGACGTTCCCCAGGGTTCTAACCTATCCCCCGGTTCTTCAATGTCTACATGGCTGCTCTGGCATGTTTGATTACCACTTTCATCTCTAACTTCCAGTGTTATGCAGATGACACGCAGCTCTCCTTCAGTCCATCCTCAGCCACCTCCTCTACCTCGCTCATATCTGACTGTGCGCAATTCAGCCACGGTGTGCAGCTAACGACCTCTGCCTCAACGGCAGTAAGACTGAGATTGTTCGCATTGGGACTCCTGCTCCCGCTTTCCCATTCTCACTCTGGCCGGCCTCTCTTGGCTCTGCGCCCGCCGGCGAGGCAAAAAACCTTGGGGTCATCTTCGACTCCACTCTCTCCTCCTCCTCCGCTCACATCTCGGACATCTCTAAAAAGACCAACTACCAGCCTCACCTACTCAGAGGTACTCTTCCCTTTTTCACATTCCCCCAGTGACTCACCGCTTCCACAGCCCTGGTTCTCTCAAGGCTTAACTACTGCAACATCCTCTTTCTCAACCTCCCTGCCTCTGCTTTGCGCCCTCTGCAACTCATTCAGAACAGAACCGCAAGACTTATCCTTGGCCTCAAGCCCAGGGACTGCATCTCTGCGGCGCTGAACTCTCTCCACTGGCTTCCTGTGGCTGCAAGGATCAAGTTCAAGACCCTCTGCATTGTCCACAAGGGTTTCTGGGACCTACCTATCTGCAGATGCCTACCTAAATACTGTCCTTCCCGAGCCCTCTGCTCATCCACATTCAACCTTCTGCAAGTGAGCCGGTTCTCCAAGCAGAGATTCGGAGGGAGATCTTTATCCTCTGTTAGGGAGAATTCTCTGTAAAGGCTAATTTCCCAAACCTAGTGAGTCCCCCAGCAGGTGGCTGGTGGCAGTGGATACTACTTTTTATATTCGACCGCAAATATATTCCTATGGGATTTTCCCATTGTTTTTTTTTTTTTTTAATATATTTTTATTTTGTTTTAAGTGAAAACAGTATAAACAAACTTGTGACATTATATACAATAAGCCAATAAACACTTAACAAAACACAACACTACACTCCTCCCCTCCCCCCAAGAGGCCATCCACAGGGTAGTTCCGTATCGACCTGGTGTGGCCGGGTGACTTCCTCCTCCGAGGCAGTAGGTTCTCCTCGTACCCCAAACAGACCAGTGACTAATGACCTCCAGGCTACTAGGTTGCCCACATCCTCCTCCCCGCATTTACTGCATGCCTCTTGCCAGACCATGGTTTCGGCTTCCGCCCATTTTTGGAGATCCCTCCACCACATCTCTATCCTAGGTTTGTAGCATTGCTTCCAGTTCATAGCTATCCTCCTCTTAGCGAGTATATACGCTAGGTCTCTCAGTTTCCCCAGATGTCTGGTGTTCTTCGGTCTGGAGAACCCCCCTAGAAGGCAAGCCCAGGTCGTGTCAATGCTTATCGGGACCCCTTTGTCAGCCAACTTCTGTGACACTTCTCTCCAGAAGACTTCTATTACTGGGCAGGACCAGAACATATGCGTCATGTCCGCGTCCTCCTCGTTACATTTCGGGCATGCCTGCCTGCCCGAGTTCGCAAACTTAGCTATTCTCTTGGGGGTCATATACGCTCTGTGTGTGATATATAGTTGGATTTGCTGTAGTCTAGCATTTCTGGACACTTTTTTATGATATCCCAGAGCCCGTTCGCACATCCCATCAGTCATCTGAACCCCCACCTCCATTTCCCATTCTAGTCTCAAGTCTGTCAAGTCCTTTCCCACTCGGGACATCACCACCTCATACAATCTGGAGATCTCGTGTCCGCCCTCTGATATGTCATATATTGTATCAATCAGGGCGTCCGGATCCTCCGCTAACACCGTCTCAGGCCAAGATTTTCGGATAATCCGTACCAACCTGAGGTATGTAACGTATTGGCCCCCATGTAACCCAGCTTCTTCTTCTAAGTCTGCAAAATCCTTGATGGCCCCATCTTGCCATATATCTCCTAACGTGGCCAACCCAACCGGTTCCCAGTACATTCTGATCATTTTTCTAAGTTGACCATCCCCCGCAGTCAAGGCAACCAGTGGCACCTGCGGCGAACACGGATCCGGGCTTTCCAGTAGCCGGCATGCTCTACGCCACATTTTCCACCCAAGTAACAGCATACCAGGGCGAAGATTTAAGTCTTGTCTAGGGACCCAGATGATCTCCTTCAAATAAAACGGGGTGCAATCTGTCCCAACCAACCTGGACTCGGGAGATTCCTCATCAGAGAGCCACTGTGTAACATATTGCAATTGGCTCGCTACATAATAGGCCTCAAAATGTGGTAATTTAATCCCTCCTTTATCGTAGAAGTTTTGTAGCTTCCAAAGCGCCACTCGGTTGCGAGTGCCGTGCCATAGGAAGTCCCTGCACATACTGTCGAGTTTGGTAAAGAACTTCCTAGCTATTAAGTATGGTATGTTGTTGAAGAAATGCAGCAGTCTAGGCAAGACAACCATTTTAAGCAACGCCCCTCGCCCTATCATCGCTAGCGGCAGCTTTTCCCAAAATCGCATAGATGCACGGATTTTATCCACAGCAACCTCGGTGTTATGCAGATGTTCGTTTCCCACAGTGTGATATATGTCTATTCCGAGGTATCGGAAGGACTCGGCTGCCCAAGGCACGGGCAATACCGGTAAGCGTTCCGTAGGGACCCTCGAATAGTACCCTAGGGGGAACATGCTCGACTTGCCAGGATTAACCGCTATGCCGGACAATTCGGCATACTTCTGCATGACCTCCAAAACATACTGGAGGTTCTCTTCCGGATACTTTAGGTACAGCAGCAAGTCATCGGCATATAAGGATATCAAATGGCTCTTTCCTCCCACCTCGATGCCCACCAGGTCATATTGCTGTCTAAGATATACCGCTAAGGATTCCAAGGCCAATATGTATAACATCGGGGACCAAGGACATCCCTGCCTAGTACCCCTACTTAGGTGCCACTTATCGGATATCACTGATCCCGTACGCACCCTAGCCGTTGGCTGGCTATACAGTAGTCTCGCCCATCTGATATAGCCTGGCCCAAACCCATATTCCCTCAGGACCGCAAACAGCCACGGCCACCTCACCGAATCAAACGCCTTAACTGCGTCTAGGGAGATCACTGCCATTTCCTCATCTCTTCTGTTCCCTTCTTCTATCACTCGGTGGAGCCGCCTGTGATTATGAGTTATATTCCTGCCAGGGACATAACCTGTCTGATCCGAGTGTATCAGTCTGCCGATGACCTTGCGCAGCCTATCCGCCAAGACCGCTGTCAGGATCTTACTGTCTTGGTTCCACATCGACAGCGGTCTGTACGATCCACAGTGTTGTCTCGGCTTGTTAGGCTTGGGTAGTGGTACGATCAGCACTTCTCTGAGCGTGTCTGGCAATCGGCCTCCCTGGAATGATTCGTTATACATCTCCAGCATAGGGGGGAGTATCTCTGCGCTATACGTTTTGTAGAACTCACTCGGGAGTCCATCAGTGCCCGGGGTCTTGCAAGTAGGCAGCCGTTTCACCACCTCTTCCAGTTCATCTAGCGTAATGGGGCCATCTAACTCCTCCCTTTCCTCTGCACTAATCCTGGGCAGTTCTATATCTTCCAGTGTGTCCCTGATTTTATCCAGATTGTCTTCCCCTTTGTCCTCATACAGCGCTTTATAATAATCTAAGAAAGCAGCGTTAACCTCTTCCTGAGTGTGAGCCTCCTCTCCGTCTTCCCTTTCTATCATCATGACCGGGGCCCTGGGGGTTTCCCTCTTATAAAGCCATGCCAGTAGGCGACCAGTTTTGTCACCTCCTGCATGTTGCCTCTCCACGTATTTCCTGTAATTGAGGTCACAAAGCCGCTCCCAAAGCTCTGAGCATCGTTGTTGTAATTCGAGTACTAGGTCTGTGTCCCCTCCCCCTCTGGTACATTCACGCTCCAATTCTTTCTCCACTTTCTCCAGCTCAGCTAAAACCCCCCCCTGAAGGCCCTTTGATTTAGAAATAGCGTCGCCCCTCACTACCACCTTGAAGGCCTCCCAAAGTGTACCAGCCGAATCCACACTACCCGTGTTCTCCTCAAAATACCTTGTAATCGTCTCTCTAATATCTTCTCTAAAGACCGGGTCTCTGAGCGCCTCCGCCCGAAGGCGCCATGTTGGAATCCGCCCTCTGGGGCGGCCATATTGCCAGGCCATCACCAAGGGCGAATGGTCCGACAGGACCCTCGCTCTGTATTCAACCTGTGTAGTTGTTATCGCCACTTCTGGCGTAGCAAAGAAGTAATCTAGTCTCGTGTGCAACTGTTGAGGGGCCGAATAATGAGAGTACTGCAAGGCCGTGGGGTGTTTCAATCTCCAGACATCTTCTAGTCCATAGTCGTCTAATAGTACCCGTAGAGCCCTGGCCGCTGGGGTGGGCCTGTCTACTTTACTGTCGGACCTATCTATCTTGGGGTCAAGAACACAGTTAAAGTCCCCCCCCCCCCCAGATGATCGGTTCCCCTGCGCACGGGCCCAGGCGTGTACATAGAGTCCTGAAGTATACAGCAGTATTCTGATTGGGGGCATATGTATTAATAATACTCAGTCCTCTGTTCTCAATCAGTACCCTCAGTATTACCAGCCTACCCTCCGTGTCTACCTCCTCTCGTACAATTCTGAGTGGGACATGCGGGGCCACCCAGATCAGCACACCTCTGGCATAGGCCGAGTACGGGGAGCCCACCACTGTACCACCCCATTTTTTCTTTACAAGGTCTAGTTTATGTTGGGCCAGGTGCGTTTCTTGTAGTAGGGCAATGTCGATCTTCTGTCGTTTAAGATACAACATGACTTTATTTCTTTTCAGGTAATTATTGAGGCCTCGGACGTTCCAGGTGGCAATCTTGAGGTCACCCATGGCAGCTATGTGTCTTCCCACCCCACTTACGGGAACCTCCAGCGGTTCTCATGACACAGAAGGCGTCACACTGCAGCCACTCCGCGAATAAGCTCATTCCCAAACTAACCACACACACAACCAAACTCCAACTCCCTTTCCCCTCCCTCTCCCACCCTCCCCCCAACACCACACACCCCAACTGTTGCCCAGCTTCAACAAAAGAGCTCAGGCACCCCCACATCTGGTTCCGCAAACACCGGTCCGTGCACGGAGCCCAGTAGGGTGAGGTCGCCCTAATGGCCACCTAACCTAAGCTATTGTGGGGAGAGAGTATCACTCCATGGGGTTCCCGTTCAATGATAATCTCAATGTTTGTGACAAACAGTACAACCAACTGACCTTCCATACCGAAGGTTCCAAACCGACTATAATCAAGTCTCAGGATCCATGAGTCGCGCCATCTTGCGACGCCATTTTACGTCTTCCGCAGCTCCTCCGAGTCCTTCTGGGGCCGGTTCGCCGATTCTTGAGGGCACCCCTGTGCATCGAGCCACTCCATGGCGTCCTCTGGGGTCTCGAAAAATAAAGTTTTATGCGCCTGTATGACCTTCAGTTTTGCAGGGTAAAGCAACATATATTTGTAACCTGCCTCCCTCAGCCTCCGTTTCACAGTCCCAAAGTTCATGCGGCTCCGCTGCACAGCTAGGGTGTAATCCGGATACGCCGTGATGTTTGCTGCTCCTCTCTTGATCGTGCCTCCTTTTCGAAAATGTTCTAATATTGTTTCCCGATCACGATAGTTAAGAATTTTGGCAATGATGGGTCTGGGCGGGTTTCCGGGAGGCGGCCTCCTCGTTAGGGCTCTATGTGCTCTCTCCACTGCGAAGCCTTGGGATAAGGCCCCTCCGGATATCTCTTGCAGCAACATGTTCTCAACAAAGTCAGTAGGGTCACGGCCCTCCGTCCCCTCCGGTAGGCCCACAATGCGGATATTGTTGCGACGGGCCCGTCCTTCCGCCTCCTCCACTCTACTTTCCAGGTTGCCCACCCTTTGGATTAGGGCGTGCAGTTTTGCCTTGTGGGTGGCACAGTCCGCCGTATTCGGGCCAACTTCTTTTTCCAGGGACTCTGTGCGCTCCGCCAGAACCCTAACGTCTTGTCTCAGTAGATTGACGTCCTCCTGGACCTCCCCAACTTTGAGGTCCAATGCCGTTTTTAATTCAGAGACAGCCAGTTCTAATTTCGACTCCCAGGCCGCTCTCAGGTCCGCAATCGCTGCTAGGATTTCTTGGTTAGAGCTCGAAGTCGTCGCGCTACCCACGGCCGGTGCATCCTTATTCTTGGTGGCGTCTGGGCCCGGGGACGTTTTGGTGAAGTCATCCAGCGTGGGCTGTTTCGCCTTAGGTCGCACTGCCTTACTGGACATGGGATTTTCCCATTGTTAGAGGCTACCACTTTTTAATATAGCCTCGCTTCTGTGACTCCAACCCAAGTCGAGCCCTTTGTTCCACTTTTTGGCGGGCTTCTCCACAGAAGCCTCCAAAAGTGGAGCCCCTCTGTCTGGGTACCACAGGGGGTTTAGGCACCCTGGATTGAGTTGCCTCGGCAACTCAAGTTGCACTCTTGTGTGATTGGCCTAAGTGGTGAGCCGCCCGGCTCACCACTTAGCATGTTTGAGTGACAGCTAGGCTGAATGAATGGGGGTTTCATGCATAAAAGCAGGGCTTTGGGGACTGGAACTTCAGAAGTCGCCACAGGACCTAAAGAATCCGAGGTGGGAGAAGCCGAGCCGACCTGCAACGACGACACCACCGGTGGAGCCCTGCGGAACCGTCTCACCACTTTTCCCGACGACAGAGGAGATCTCCAGTCCGGAGAGTCTAATTCCTTTGACTGGTGGGGATAACCAGTTTGCCCGTCTTTTCGCCTTCCTAGACCATCTCGTGGCCGCCTTGCCCGTGCCAAGCACCCCGGCAACCGGAATACCACGGATCACCCCTACCGTGAAGAACAGGGTGGTACCTTGTAACAGGGAAACTCTGCGGCTGGTTTCTTCCCTGGCAGCGCAACGACCTTCAGCTTTCCTCCACATCGAGACCTCCTCTTCCTCTGGACGAAACACCAACTTGCAACCGCTGCCAGGAACAACTGCCCCCACTGGAGCGTTCTTCCCACTTTCAGGTACTGTGTCCCGCCTGGCTTCCCTTGCGACAGATCGTTCGGGGTGACAGTAAATCCTCGACTTTCTAACCTGGGCTAGCCTGGGGCCTGTTAACTAACTTTTCCTGACTTGATTTCAATCTTTTGCAAACTTTTTACAAAGACTCTTTGGGCATAACCCCACTGTGTGATCCTGGACACATTTCGCTTGCTCTCTCTAAGAGTGGGCCTGGCATTTGAACTTCCTTGCTCCCCAGTAGACTTTGCCTAACCTGCCTCACTGTGGTTCTTTGAAAAGTATTGAAATTTGTGTGCTTTCATAACTCTGCCTTTTTCCCTCCCTTTTTAATAACTTATTAGAGTGCCATCTTATGTTAAGCGCTCACCTATGTCTGAAAATAAGTGGTGTTTCTCATTAAGACTTGTCTAATAAGTAATTAGGGTTGTATATATATAATAGTGGCTGTGTGTTGAATTTACTTACCTCTTTGTGCTAGGGTAATTTACAAGTGTGTCTTTAAATAAATAATTATATACTTTTACACCAAAGCTCTGGTCAGTGTTTGCTTGTGCCACTGTGTCTCTGCCTATTGTGTATACTCTATATACTGCCTAACTCATCTTGAGAGAAGTCTGACTGCTCAGCCACAGCTACCAGGTAAATCTGGGTGGTACAGACTGCTACCAATTGGGTTTACTGCCAAACATCTGTAGTCCTAAATCTTTTGCAGTGGTCCCTAAGGGAACTGCACAGGTTTCAGCCTAACACTGGTGGCAGCAGTGGGATTTGTATTGAGTATACATTTTAGTGTACTTATAGATACCTTAGTGCAACTAACCACAAAGCTTAGCACTAAAGGAGTTATTTTCTAAAACATGTCAACTATGGAAAGCTATAGTCAAGAGTCCCTTGCTACAACAACTGCTGATTGTTTAAGATTTCTCTGTAAGCATAAGAATCTCCTGACTAAAGTCAAGAAAATGGAGCTAATAGAAACCAAAGTCTCGATGGTGGTTCAGAGGAACCTACCACCCCAGCAACTGTAGATAACAGCAATGATGTTGATATGAATGTTAGTATTGATAACCTTGAGTCAGAAGCAGAAGAGGAGGGGGAAGATGTTAGAGTTATCTCCCCTGGGCCTCTACCTGCCCTGCCAGCTGTACCTACTGGACCTTTACCAGGTCCCACACTTAATCCTCAATATATGGAACTAGAAAAAATGAAGCTTGAATTAGAATTCAAAAGAATTAATGCTCAAACAGAAAAACGGCACCAAGAACTAAGGCTCAGAGAAAGGGAGCTCAACCATGAGCTAGAAATGAAAAAATTGTCTGTGGAAAGTGCTTCTCTCTCCGAATCCTCTAGGAGTTCCAGTCCCAAAAGACCCCGGATGCCTAAGGAGTTGGTGGGTATGTATGAGCCTAAGTTGGATGTGTTGGATTGGTTGAGTTTGTTTGAATATAATCATGGGCTCCAGAACATTAGAGGAAATGAGTTACTTTCCTGGTTGTTCTCTAGGCTCCCCCTGTTGCAACTGATGTGGTAATGGAGTTGGGGAGGAGGATAAGAAGGATTATGAATGTGTGAAACTAGCTTTGATAGCTAGATTTGGGAAGACCCCTTCCCAGTACCTTAAGAGGTTTAGGACCCTCAAAAAGCATGATGGTACCCCTTGGGCTACCTGGGTGAGTGAAAGTTTGAAGAACTTAGAGGGATGGATTAAGGGTTACAAAGTGAACACTTATAAGGGGATGAAGAATCTTGTGATGTTGAAGTCAATTTATGATGCCTGCTCTCCTAAGCTCAGACAGCACTTGGCTGATTCAAAGGAATTAGATTCCAGGAAACTAGCTAAGGCTGCTGACTTCTGGGTTGCCAACAGGGCTACTCACAAGGACTCTGGGGTAACTCAGAAAAAGGATGAGGGGAAACGGCCAAAAAAGGACTCCGAAGAGAATTCTAATAATTCCAATCCCAAAGAGGTCCCCAAACAGAACAATAAGGGTAGGCCACAAGGGAAACCAAATCATAGTAGTGTACCTTCTGGTGGTAAACCAGAAGAAGGTCAGAGCAAGCCACCATTCCAGAAAGCATTTGGTAAATGCTATGTTTGTGGTTCACCTGACCATGTGAAAGGAGATCCCAGATGTAAGGGTAAACTTTCAGGGGTCCAGCTTGTCTCCTTAGCCTTCGCTCCAGAGGAGGAAGTACAAATGGCAAGTGGAAACTTTCTACTACTGGCTGATGAACCCATTGGACTCTCAGCCAATGTTTCTTTAGTGTCTCTGGGTCTGTGGGAACAACAGAATTTAGATGTATATAACTCTATCCCAGATAATACTAAAGAGTATTATAAGGACAGTGTCCAGGTGAATGGTCAGGATACTCCTGCCATTAGGGACACTGGAGCCCGCGTAACTGTGGTGGATACATCTTTTTTCAGGCTGAGGATGTTGCTAAGGCCCCAAACGCCTCACCAAGTTAGCTGGATGGCCTGTGCAGATGCTTCCCCAATTACCAGTTCTCATCCAGTGTAATGACATGAATGTGAAGATACCTGTCAGCATACAAAGTGGGGTACCAGGTAGGGTACTGTAGGGTAATGACCTGAAAACTCTTGGAGTAGTGTCACATACCCCCAGACCTCCTAGTATAAGGTTACAGGAGCTCACCAGACCTGCAAGGGAGAGAACCATGAGAGGTACTCCCAAGGAGATGATGAAGAAAGATATCACTCCTACTCCACTGGAGCTACAACTTGCTATCACTGAACAAAAAGAAGCAAAGGGGAAACCCAAGGCTTCAAAGAAACAGCCAACAGCAAGCACTCCAGTGCTTCCAACAAGGACTTCCCCTAGGTTGTCCAAAGTTACACCTGTAACTCCACCTCCACCTCCAGCTGAGGCTGAGAGGGAGGTACAGCCCTGTATGGTGGAACTAGACTCTGAAGAAGAGCTAGTGGAAGGCCAAGAACTCATTGGATATCTGGATCCTGTTGACCATCCTGAGCTGCAGTCTTTACTGGCAGAAGGTGGACCCAACAGGGCAGACTTCAGTAAGGGACAGAGAATGTCCAACTCTGGAAGGTCTTCGCCAACAGGCAGCTTCTCAGGCTGATGGGCAAGAGCCTGGAAATTATAGGTTGCACTGGGAAGATGGCCTCTTATACAGTGAACTCACTTAGTCTGCACCTGGAGACTACAAGCGGCTTGTAGTACCTCAAGAAAACAGACAACAGTTCTTGCAACTGGCCCATGAGATTCCTTTGGCTGGTCACTTGAGCTTCAAGAAGACCAAGGAAAGGCTCTTACTCTACTTTTATTGGCCAAAGATGGGGGCTGAGGTAGATAAGTTTTGCAAGAGCTGCCATACCTGCCAGACTTCTGGTAAGGTTGGATCCAAGAATGTGGCACCTTTAGTGCCTCTCCCAGTTATGGGAGTACCATTTGAGAGGGTAGGGATTGACATTGTAGGTCCCCTTGATCCCCCAACCTCCTCAGGCAACAGGTTTATCCTTGTTGTAGTAGACCATGCTACTAGGTACCCTGAGGCAATTCCTATGAGGACTGTTACAGCTCAGGCTGTGGCTAAGGCCCTCCTTGGTATTTTTACCATGGTCGGGTTTCCTAAGGAAGTAATCTCTGACAGGGGGTCAAATTTTATGTCCCACTACATGAAAGCCATGTGGAAAACCTGTGGAGTTACTCACAAGTTCTCTACCGCCTACCACCTTCAGACAAATGGGTTGGTAGAAAGGTTCAACAGAACCATGAAGAGCATGATAGGTGCTTTAGAGGATCCCCTTAAAAGAAAGTGGGACCTTCTATTGCCATGCCTTCTCTTTGCTTATAGAGAAGTCCCTCAGGAGGGAGTAGGTTATTCTCCCTTTGAACTTCTCTATGGCCATCCGGTCAGGGGTCCATTGGCCCTGATTAAGGAAGGGTTGGAGAGTGCTCCTTCCCCCAAGCCAGTCAGAGTGACTGACTACGTGATAGGCCTCCGGAGGAGAATGTCACAAATGATGGCAGAAGCAAGTGATAACCTGAAAGCTGGACAAGCTTTGGTCAAACATTGGCATGACCAAAAGGCTAACATGGTTGAGTTCACTCAAGACCAGCTAGTTCTAGTTATGATCCCAACAATGCAGAGGGCCTTGCAAGATAAATGGATGGGACCCTTCAAGGTTGTGGGTAAACTTGGAGAGGTAAACTATCTGGTGGACTTGGGCAATCCCAAGGAGGCTCCCAGAGTCTTCCACACCAACCGACTAAAGGCGTATGTCTCCAGGCCTGAAGTAGGAGCCTTGCTTCTAGCTTCAACAGAAGAGGAAGAAGAGAGTGAAGCTCTCCCTGATCTCCTCAGAGGCTTACCCTTGGACAAAAAGATTGAAGGAGTAAATCTCTCTTCAAATCTGACACCTGAGCAACAAGAAGAGTGCAAAGCCATGTTAAATCAGTTTGCCTCTCTGTTCTCACTTTCACCAGGCTTGACCCCTGGGGACAGCATGATATACTCAATGGTGACTGTCTGCCAGTCAAAAGCAGAGGATATAGAATGTCAGAAAATGTAAGGACCCACATCAAAGGGGAGGTCAAGAAGATGCTTGATCTCGGGGTAATAGAGCCCTCTACTAGCCCAAGGTCTAGCCCAGTTGTGTTAGTAGCAAAGGCAGGATCCAAAGAATTGAGATTCGGTGTGGCCTATAGAGCTCTTAATGCAGTCACCAAGACTGATGCCCACCCTTTGTCAAGGACAGATGAGTTGGTGGATAGACTTGGTTCAGCCAAGTTCCTCAGCACATTTGACCTTACGTCAGGCTATTGGCAAATAGCCCTGACCGACCATGTCAAGGAGAAGACTGCATTTTCTACCCCAGTTGGCTTATACCAATTTAAGGTTATGCCTTTTGCATTGAAAAATGCACCTGCAACATTCCAAAGGATGGTAAATCAGGTTCTGGCTGGGATGGAGGATTTCTGCATGGCATACTTGGATGACATGGCAGTATTCAGCCAATCCTGGGAAGAGCATGTTAACCACCTAGGACATGTTTTGCAGGCTCTTAGACAGGCCAATCTGACCATAAAGGCAAGTAAATGCCAAATTGGTCAGAGTATGGTGGTCTACCTTGGGCATGAGGTAGGAGGTGGATAAATAAGTCCTTTGCTCAGTAAGGTTGAAGCTGTGCAAAATTGGACAACACCTACTACTCAAACCCAGGTGAGAGCCTTCCTAGGCCTCACTGGGTATTACATGAATTTCATAGAGAACTATGGGACCATAGCTTCTCCACTGAATGTAATCTCCTCTCCAAAATTCCCTAAGAAGGTCAAATGGAATGAGGAATGCAATCAGGCCTTTGAAAACCTGAAGAAAGCTCTTTGCTAAGCACCAGTATTGAGAGCTCCTGACTACCACCAAACTTTCATTGTGCAGACAGATGCTTCTAATGTAGGTATGGGTGCAGTCCTTAGCCAACTGGATGAGAAAGGTAGGGAGCACCCCATTTGCTTCATCAGCAGAAAGCTGAAGGATCCTGAGACAAGGTGGGCAACTATCGAAAGAGAATGTTTTGCTATTGTGTGGGCACTGGAGAAGTTTAGGCCATACTTGTATGGTTCTACTTTTGTCATTCAGACTGACCACCAACCCTTGAGATGGTTGATGCAAATGAAAGGGGAAAATCCAAAACTATTGAGATGGTCAATCTGCCTGCAAGGGTTTGATTTCACCATTGAGCACAGGTCAGGGTGTCACCACCAAAATGCTGATGGTCTCTCTAGGATGTATGTCATCGACTAGAGGTATGAGATTCATCCAGGAGTGGATTAAATCCTCCTGTCCCTTAGTCTGGGGGGGCGAGTGTTAGGGAGAATTCTCTGTAAAGGCTAATTTCCCAAACCTAGTGAGTCCCCCAGCAGCTTTGCTGGATTTTTGGGGTTTCTTTTTTTTCTCCTGCTAAGAGTGAGACTCTTTTCCTCCCACTCTTAGACATGATTTGAGGTGTTCCTTTGACTTTGTATGTGTGTTATGGGCTATGGGGTCCTTTACCCCATAGGGCTTCATATGTTTTTGGTATAGGGGTTACACAGCACCCTCCGTGCCGTAACTCAGGGGTGTCGTAGTGACCCCCAAACATAGACTCCATACCCGGGACAGACTACTGTCTCCCAGGGCATGTAAAGTCACCATTGGCTTTGCCAGTCTCAAATTGTGAACAGAACCAGTACAAACCATCATATTGTGGACGTACTGGTCGGGGCAATTCGATTGCCCCGGGGTCTGTTGTTCGAGGGGGCACTGTCCAGTCCCCCCCGAGTTTTGGCTGGTGGCAGTGGATACTACTTTTTATATTCGACCGCAAATATATTCCTATGGGATTTTCCCATTGTTCGAGGCTACCACTTTTTAATATAGCCTCGAACATACCGCTGGTTTATTAAATTAATATTAATTCACCGGTTGGTAATTTTTGCCAAAACTTGGTTCCAAAATGGCGTTTGTGTTCGCTTCTGTGGCTCCAACCCAAGTCGAGCCCTTTGTTCCTCTTTTTGGCGGGCTTCTCCACAGAAGCCTCCAAAAGTGGTGCCACTCTGTCTGGGTACCACAGGGGATGTGGGAGGGGGTTTAGGCACCCTGGACTGAGTTGCCTCGGCAACTCAAGTCACACTCTTGTGTGATTGGCCCAAGTGGTGAGCCACCACTTAGCATGTTTGAGTGACAGCTAGGCTGAATGAATGGGGGTTTTCTGCATAAAAGCAGGGCTTTGGGGACTGGAACTTCTGAAGTCGCCACAGGACCTAAAGAATCCGAGGAGGGAGAAGCCGAGCCGACCTGCAACGACTACACCACCGGTGGAGCCCTGAGGAACCGTCTCACCACTTTTCCCGATGACAGAGGAGATCTCCAGTCCGGAGAGTCTTCTTCCTTTGACTGGTGGGGATAACCAGTTTGCCCGTTTTTTCGCCTTCCTGGACCATCTCGTGGCCGCCTTGCCCGTGACAAGCACCCCGGCAACCGGAATACCATGGATCACCACTACCGCGAAGAACAGGGTGGTACCTTGTAACCGGGAAACTCCGCGGCTGGTTTCTTCCCTGGCAGCGCAACGACCTTCAGCTTTCCTCCACATCGAGACCTCCTCTTCCTCTGGACGAAACACTGACTTGCAACCGCTGCCAGGAACAACTGCCCCCGCTGGAGCATTCTTCCCACTGTCAGGTACTGTGTCCCGCCTGGCTTCCCTTGCGACAGATCGTTCGGGGTGACAGTAAATCCTCGACTTTCTAACCTGGGCTAGCCTGGGGCCTGTTAACTAACTTTTCCTGACTTGATTTCAATCTTTTGCGAACTTTCTACAAAGACTCTTTGGGCATAACCCCACTGTGTGATCCTGGACACATTTCGCTTGCTCTCTCTAAGAGTGGGCCTGGCATTTGAACTTCCTTGCTCCCCAGTAGATTTGCCGAACCTGCCTCACTGTGGTTCTTTGAAAAGTATTGAAATTTGTGTGCTTTCATAACTCTGCCTTTTTCCCCTCCCTTTTTAATAACTTATTAGAGTGCCATCTTATGTTAAGCGCTCACCTCTGTCTGAAAATAAGTGGTGTTTCTCATTAAGACTTGTCTAATAAGTAATTAGGGTTGTTTTATATATATATATATATATATATATATATATATATATATATATATATATATATATATATATATATATATATATATAATAGTGACTGTGTGTTGAATTTACTTACCTCTTTGTGCTAGTGGTATTTACAAGTGTGTCTTTAAATAAATAATGATATACTTTTACACCAAAGCTCTGGTCAGTGTTTGCTTGTGCTACCGTGTCTCTGTACCTATTGTTTATACTCTATATACTGCCTAACTCATCTTGAGAGAAGTCTGACTGCTCAGCCACAGCTACCAGGTAAATCTGGGTGGTACAGACTGCTACCAATTGGGTTTACTGCCAAACACCTGTAGTCCTAAATCTTTTGCAGTGGTCCCTAAGGGAACTGCATAACATCCTCTGCAGGGGCCTCCCTCTGGAACAGCCTCCCTGCCGCCCTCCATCTTGAGTTACCAGAACTTAAGGAGTTATGTTCTGGTAACTCCTTAAGACATTCCTCTTCTCCTCTTCCTTCTCTCTCCCTCTACCCTAATAACCTCTCTCTCTGCTCTACCCTTCTCTCCATCCTTTTCCGTGCAGCTTGCTGACTTGCCGCCTGGTGTACCTCAGAGTCTCACAGGTCCCTGGCACCATCGCCAGTCCTCTCTCACTTGCCTCCAGGCCTTGCACTTGCCTCATTGTTACTGCACTTGGTTAATGACCCATGAGAGTAGCATCTCTCAGCACTTCTCCCAGCTTCTGACTGACTGGGTGTACTTGTTCCACCACAACCCCCTTTGCACTTGCCTCTCCACCCTCTCCTGTATTGTCTGTTCACTTGCACAATCTGAATGTACCATGCCTTGAAGATCGTCTATCTTTTTTTTCCTTGTCCCCCATTCTTGCATAGTGGCGCCTCAATGCACTTGGAAAAACTGCAGAATCGTTGTCAGACATATTTGCTGTTATCTTCACTGTTGTATTATATGCACTTACGCTGCCCGTGCAGACTTGTATCGTTCAGGAATTCAAGGGCTCTGAATGACTGTTGTTTTTCCCCCTTGTTCCTTCCCTCCTTGAGTGCTTTGAAACACTTGCTTTTTGTAAAGGCGCTTTACAAATAAACATTACCATACCATACCACACCTGAAAAAGTTACCAGAGTTGTCCGCTCCATGAAGGTCTCTTCTAAACGGATCATCCCTTGCTCATCCAGGACTATCAAGGATACCATTGGCTCTGTTGCCCCTGCTCTCACTGATTTCTGCAATCACTCCTTTATCACTGGATCTTTCCCCTCCCCCCTCAAGCACTCCCTTGTGCGCCCACTCCTGAAAAAATGTCCTCTGACCCTAACTGCCCTGCCAGCTATCGCCCTATCTCCATCACCCCCTTTCTGGGAAAGCTACTTGAGAAGCTGGCCTTGCCCCAACTAATTCTCACAATGAACTTGTTGGAGGCCTCCACGACCATCAATCTGGATTGCGAGCATCCAGAGGCACGGAAACTGCTCTTCTGAATACCTGCGAAGAACTGCTTGCATCTCTGGACTCCAACTCCTCAGCTGTCCTTATCCTTCTCGATCTCTCCTCTGCATTTGACACAGTTAACCATTCCATCCTCATACAAAGGATCCACGATACACTTGGTATCTCGGAACGGGCACTGGATTGGCTGTCTTCTTTCTTCACTAACCGCTCTTCCCAAGTCATCCTGGGCCCCTTCTCCTCTCCTACTTCCATCTCCATCTGTGGTGTCCCTCAAGGCTCTATACTCTCTGCATGGCTCTTTAACATCTACTGTGCACTCCTTGCATGTCCCATATCCTCTTTCTCCTCCAACTTCCAGTGTTACGCAGATGACACACAGCTCTTCTTCAGACTCCCTGCTGATCCTCTTGCACCTTCCAGCATCCCTGACTGCTTATCTGCCATCCAGTCCTGGTGTGCCTCCAATGACTGCAAGCCCCTTGTTGTGTCATCCCCCATGCCCCCCATACAGCACCTGCAAAGGTGGCGTAGACCCCATTCTCCTCACTTCCTGCTCAATATGTGGCACCCCCGCCCCAAACAGCCACTCGTTTATCGCGATGAGCTTGGAGGCACAGTAATATACTGCACATTCGTGATCCTCCAATTAGCCACCCCAGACCTACCTACTCAACGTCTTCAGTGCAACTTTTTTAGTTCCCCATATAATCTCCCTCTGCAGCTTCTGTTTGGTGCAGAACGCCCCCACTGGCACCTTCACTGGAGTGTTCTGTAGAATGTAAAGGAGACGCGGCAAAGCCAGCATTTTAAATAGATTTTCTCTTCCTACCATTGAGATTGGAAGCGTCGCCCAGTGTTAGCATCTCCCATAGGCTATCCAGGACCGGGTCCAAATTATTTTGAAGAAAGGCAGATTTTCGCCTCTCCATTAATCAAGGAGATGATGGTACACACTGCATCGCTCTGGCGGCGTCCCTTTTTTTTTGTATGACAACGATCTTAGCCTGTTGCAAATCCTGACAGTGTGCCCCCTCCCAGGCATTCCATGAACATGGCCCTCATCCCCTCCGCCGGTCCCTGCTCCACCATTTTCCAAAGTTCTGCACGGAATCCGGTTATTTCGCAGATCAGAGCTGGTTTATTGCTGCTTGGATTCCCTCCCCAGCTTCAGCATATCCCTCTGCTCCTGGTTCACCTGAGTTAGTCCCGTCTACCTTATGTATTGCACTATCCTAGCAGCATTCCCGATTGCTGGGGCAAAATATAATTCATCATAGTATGCTGCAAACGCCTCTGCTATATCTTTGCTCTTGATCAAAACTGCCCGGTCCGCCTGTCTAATCTCACTCGCCCACCTAGTCCCCCCTCCCTTCTCTCCAGCCATGCCAGAAGTCTGCCACACTTGTACCCTGCGTCCGAGATCCTCGCCTGTTTATCCAAATGTGCCGTGTTAGCCTTGTCTCGGACCACCGTTCTTTACTGGTGCTGTGCCCTAGTTAGGGCCCTTTTGGTTGAGTCTGTATTGTTCTGCATGTGCTGTGCCTCAGCTGCTGCTACCTCCCCGTTCCAACTACTCCAACCGCTGCTTACGAGGCCTGAAATGTTGTCTTACTACATGCATTGCCCTTCCCTGTAACACTGCTTTGTAGGCCTCCCAGAGCGCGGAGCAGCTCTCCAACAGCCCAAGTTATTCTGGAAATAGGCCCTGGACTCCTCCATAAGGGTCTCTGCTATCTTCAGATCTTTCAAGTAGTACGCGTGTTAGGAAAGATTTCATATTGTATGTAATTTTCCCTCCATGTGGCAACCCCCAAACTTTTTGCTGCTGTTTTACACCGTGATCTAGACTTTGCCAGAGAAGCGCAGCCTTCCGCCGCACTCCTCTGGGCTTTCGCTCAATTCTTATGGGGAAAATGACATGCCCATAAGACGGTCAGTACCGGGAGACTTCGTTTCCCTTAGTCCTTTCCTCATGTTGCAGCTTTTGTGCAACATGAAACAAGAGTGCACTGTAACTTACTTTACCGCGCTCTTGGGTCTCTAGTCATTCGAAAGGCCCTAGAAACTCTCGCTGGATTTATTATGAACTGTACAAGTGTGTCACGGACAGGACTGGTGGCAGCTATCGTTTCTCTTGTGTTTTGAACCCTTTTTCCCCATGTTATCCGCGCTTACCGTGTTTGGCACAAATAGGTGGCCTGGCTCTCAAAATGGCCAGGCCACAAGGTTCTTTGTCCTGTCTGCTGACCGTCTTGCCCCTTCACCTTCCCCAGGTCGAGCCGACCCGGGTCCGTCCTAATTTGGTCATGCACTTTCCCGCGAAACCCAACGCTTTCGTGGGCTTCTGCATGCCTTGTGTGTGCCTCCAGGATGTGGGCTGGGATGTCTGTTCCCAATACACATCCTGGGTGCCAGAGAGTCTGGAGTGTCCTGAATGCCTGGGACCACCGTGGTCCGTGATAGGTCCACGTATGGTGTGAGTGTTTGTGAGCAGATCTCCCATTGGGTCCTCTCCGTTTTGACGCAAAGGAAACTTTGGATAAGAGGAGGCTGAAAACACCACTACCATGTTGATCTCCTGAGTTCACAGCGAACAAGGGATAAGGAGCCAAGTATCCTGCAACAAGAAGCTGAGTCGAGGAACCGCTGGTGACCCGCTGAAGGTTTGGCACCCTGAACTGCTGGCGTCCTGCGAGACCCCTCTGCATCTGATCGTCCTAGAAGGTCTACGAAGGCACTTCGATCCATTGGAATAATGGGATCAACTCTTCCCGGCACCTTCATCAAACCCTGCAAGTAAGCCTCTTCGGAAATGTTTACGCAGGACGCTTTGCTCTGTCACCGCCGCCGTTTCGGGGAAGCCCTTGATACTTGGTTTACTGCTTGCTCTGCGTTCACGGCACCCTCACACCGTATTTCGTACACTTGGCATTCCCAGGTCTAAAGTGAGACGAGTGCGCCCGGACCAGAGTAAACGCGGTTGCCGTGTTGCCCTGCTGCAGTAACAACCTGTGCACGTCCGCTGCATTTGGGACACCCTCGACCCTGCATCCTGCTACACAGAATCTACACGGTGTCGAGACGTCCTGATCATTGCAGCTGAACCTGCCAGCAATGTGAACTGAACTGGAGAAGCCTGGGTCTGCCTGCGTCGGGGACCGGTGAGTAGTCCATACCCCAACCGGTGGCCCCTCGCGCAGGAGCCCGTTTCTTTTCTACCGCTGTTGCGAAATAGCGACTCTATCCCACACTCTCACCCTGCCTCTGCCCACAAGGGGGGAGGCCTTGCTTGAGTAGTGGGGACTTGTTCTGCATCGCTTCATTCACCTTCCTGAACTGCCTGAGACCCTTGAAGAGACCCTACTTTATCCATTGGCACCAGCGCATGCAGGTACTTTTGAGCATAAGGCTCCTCTCTTCGTAGGGCTCGGACTTCCTCCTAGTTAGGTGTATTTCTGATGTCAAACTGGGTCTAATGATTACTTGCACTGCCTGTTTTCCTCTCCATCTAGGTGGTCTACATATTACGTGCTCATAACTCCTTAGACTCCTCGGTCTTGTATATATATTGTATTGATTGTGATGTGTTGGTTTACTTTAGTATTATTGTGATTCTTTGCTATGGTCGATGTTACAAAGGCCTTGAAATAATTGTGTCTATATTTTTAATATAACACCTGTCTGGAGTAATTTGTAAGTATCCTTGCTTTGTGTGCTCATTGAGGTCTTTCCGTCACCCTCACCCCTCTTGAGACTCAGTTTTGACCGCTGCCAACGCTACCCTGATTGGTCTGGCTTGTCCAGAGGTTACCCTGTTCCAAGAAACTAGGCTGGCCTTCTGAACCTCTGCCCCTCCAGGTCTGAGTTCAGAAATTCATCTTAACAACGCGCATTCAGCCACCAACCCCCTCTCCGCTTGATCTTCACCCCCCGTATTGTGACAAGCAGAGGGGCATGATCTGAGATAACTCTCAGAAGGAATTTGGCATAGTCAACCTGCCTGTCATAGTACTCGGGAGAAATACATAGTCAATCCTTGAAAAGGACAAGTGCACGTTTGAGAAGGAAAAACCCCTTTCCCCGGGGTGCATATCTCTCCAGACGTCCCTGAACCCCGTGACCCGTGGCCTTCATAAAGAAGCTAGGCTTCATTCGGGGGTGGGGGGGTGGGGTGTCGTCCTTCCCATGTTTGGTGTCCTATCTACCGTTGGCAGTGACGTGTCATTAAAGTCCCCCCTACCACTGTGATATCCCCCCATGCATGGCCAACAGGGTTTGTACCCTACATAGCGTTTCTGATTGTAGAGTTGGAGGGGCATAAACATTGATACACAGCGTTTCTTCCCGTAGGGTTTCTCCCAGGAGAATCGTTCTGCCACCCTGATCCCTCTCCACATGTTGCACATTTCTTAAATAAAAATGCCACCCCTTTGCATCCCCCCGGTGAACCCGGCATGCTCCACCACCGAATATCTAGCCCTTCCCAGGAAGTTGCACACCGGCCCCAGCATATGGGTCACTTACAGTAGCACTATGTCCGCCTTGTGGGCCGCCAAGCATTTTTCCACTAGGCTTGCTTAATCTTATCCAGAAGCCCATTGACATTCGATGACATACAGCTGAACGACCTGTTCCGTTAGACTATGTGATGAATCCTTTGGAATCATCACTAATTCCCAGACAAGAACCTGCTCCCATGTGCATGGGAACGGCAGCCGCTACCTGATTCTGACCCTGGGGGCGGGATTATGAGGGGGGATCATATGGGAGGAGACGACTGTCGGGGAATGGTGGTGACCCCATCAGGAGAGACGTAGCATTATTCACCTCATAATGAAGAAGACTTCATCATTCCTGAATTCTTGATGACATGTTATCACTTTGTAAATCCCTCTCATTGTAAAACCTCCAAAACCCTTCCTGCTAAACAGTCTGAAGAGAAAATCACTCATGCCTCATATACACATGTAACATCTCCTGTCTCTGATATGTTTGGTTTAGACAAAGATGTAAAACAATGTAACTTTGTAAGACCTAATAATCCTATGGACTCCAACTCCCATAATGCCCCAAGTACTGAGACGACCGAGAGGAAGGAGGAATTTATGTGGATTAAAGAAAACACTAAGCTAAACGTGCATACTAATTGTTACAATGGAAAACAGCGGCGCGGGACATTTAAAAATGGTGTACAACTTCCATTGAAAAGTGAAGGTGGAGAAGAGAGATGCAGAGTGGGCGAAGTGGGAACTAGAACAGACAGTGGAAGCCGATGTCCCGAAACAGACCATGCTGAGCGAGGCAGGTACTTCCAAGCAACCGCTTATGAGCACAATTTACCGGAGAGGCGTGAGACCGGGAGAAGCACAGCAGACGCGACAAGCCAGCAGCAGCAGCATGGCTGTTTCGAGCGCGGTCTTTAAAGACAGCAGCAGTTCTGCGGATGAAAGAATACTGACCCGGCTGGGAGAACTGAATGAGAGTCTGCAAAGTTGAAGAAGCTTTCCCCGATTGAAAACCCCACTGCAGCAACATGTCACGGGTCCGAAACGCATTCCGACACCAGTGATTCTACTTATATGGGTTGGGGAACCTGGGACGTGCCAACAGGCCAATGAACAATTGAAAAGGTATTTTGAATACCAACCAAGTAAAATAGAAATTCAGAATTTTCACAAATCCTCGTATAAGAGAAGTTAATATGGGGAACATTGTAATAAATGTTATCACAGGCAGATGAAAATTAATGAAGTAGTTGAAAGGCAAAATCTCCACAAGTCTCCATATATGAGGTAACAATTTGGAGAAAATTGGAACAAATATTGCCACAAGCAAAGAAACAATAGTGAAGAGGTTAACAGACAGGGATTGGCAGATTACTGCGCTGGAGATTTGGTGGCAGGAGAATTGGTCGCAAATTGTAACGCATTTTGCTGCATATATATGTAGGGGATGGTTTATAATTGGCAAAATGAACCTGTCAAAAAAAGGACATTCTCCAATGACCAAATAGATTCGATCAAATCAACCTAAACCAACAGGCAGAACTTGAACAAGTCTCCATATATGAGATGTCTATATGGGGAAGTTGGAACAAGTAATACCTAAAGCTAATGAAGTATAAACAGTGAAGAAGTGCAACTGTGTTACACTGAATCGAACATTGTAAGCAGTCCTGGTGAAAGAAGCACATCAGGCAGTGAGCCTTTGGGGAAAAAGATACCTGCAGGAGAGTATACCAGGGGATCGAAAGAAATTGCTGAAGGATTCATGGCAGGGGAGTATACCAGGAGATCACACTAAGAAAGAGTTGTGTGAAAGAAACATTTCTACTACTCTTAAGGAATCATTGTTTGAAAAAGACACTCACATACTTGCCTGAATCCAAGGATTGTTTTGTTGGATTTTTCATATTTTTGTTTTGTATACTTTTTACTGAATCTAAAATAGAGACATTTACCTCACACCTTTGGTTGTTCATTTTTAATGTGAGGGTCAGATACATTTTGGACACAAGTACAGTTGGCATAATTTTGACGAGCCACCGACTGATCTTTAGTTTTAGTATACTAGTCAGGGAAACTCTCTTTAGTATAGGGACAGAAAGGCCTTTATCCAACCCTTTTATTTTAATAAAGATGTCTAATGTTGAAAACATTACAACTTTTTGACCGCGTATCATTTCTGACCCTCACAACTATCCATGTCCGCCATTCCTGTCTTGCATACCGCACCCCTGATACCAGCCAGAGCATGCTCGCTTCCCTTGATGTGTGTGTCTCTGTGTCAGTTTTGGGACCTTCTTTCCGTGTGTTGGTTTCCCTGTTTCAAGTGCCTGAGCAGCCAATCTGCCTGTGCCAAAGGGCTTGGCTCTTTTTTCCTGATGCCTGCGGCCTGTTGTATGCCTATGACTTACTGCCCTGTGCTCCTTGCTTGGAGGGTGTGCCATCTCCTTGCTTGCGGGCCTTGACCACTCAGCTTGTATCAGCAGCAATTATATCATGCTCCCTGCCTTGTGCCCCGTATCCACCTTGCTGTAGCTCCTGGGCTTCTTCTGTCAGGATCTTGGGGGACTGCAAGCGGCTGCCATGGAGCTGCTGGGCAGGAGCCTTTTAAGGTCCATTTGCTGCACACTCCGGAGTTCCAATTGGCCTGTTCAGGGTAGAGCTCACCTCTTCTCTGCTCCCGCGTGGGACTCCTACTTCTGCTAATGCTGCTACTGCTGCTGTGTGGCGGTACCCCAACTGCTTGTGGGGTGGCTCGGTAGTCTCCTTCTTTCCCCCGCGCACTGCGCTGCCCAACCACAGCATCCACCGCCTCAGGGCCGTCCTTCCTCGCACTGTGCCGCCATGTTGTCGCCGGAGTCTTGTATTTGGGAGAAAATTTCTCTTTGCTGCCTTGCTGCACAGATGGCGATGGCTCAGGTTGTTCCCCTGCCGTTCACCAAAACACACTTTCCGTGGGGATGACCTAAATTGCCTTAGTTTGGAGGTTTCTGCATCCTCGCTCGTACACCATCAGAGCAGAGCTAGATGGAGAACAGTCTAGTCTGCCATGCTGCGCAACCGCATCCCCCTGTTGAGTGATTTCTTGACACACATGCGACACACAGGGGAGGTGAGCAAGTGGACAGCTCTTTACAACAATGGGGCAAAGGAAGTGGATTCAAAGATGGTGAATGGGATGGATAAATGCTTGGTCTGGCTCCTAAACATCCAATTAAGCCCAGGTCATGCTATGAGAAGCAGTCAAACCCACATCCTCATCAGTCTCCCAACACAGGTGCAGACCCATACTAAATACCCAGCCCATGTGGAAGGACAAAAGCCCATCAACTCATTCTAAGCGTGTGGGTGTTTGGAGGAAGGAAGGTATAGAGCAACGTTGGAGTTGGATAGAGCATGCTATAGGAGATTGCCAAGTATGGAAAGCAGATAGAAGAGGTTGTAGGAGAGGCTGAAGGTTGAGAGGGGGGGAGAAGATGGCAAAGATCAGGCAGTTGCTAGAGATTAAGTGGAGGACGGTGAACAACAAGACCTGGTAGAGATGATTAGGAGGTTGGTGGAGGTGTAGAAAAATATGAGGGTAGTGGGGAAGAATAGGTCGTCAGTGGAGAATAGGAGGGTGGTAGGGAAGACTAGGAGAATCGTAGAGAACAACATTAGAGTCGTGGAGTTCAGGAGGTTGTGAGTGTTTGGAAGGTTGTTGTAGGGATAGAAGTAAGAAGAGGAGGATAAGAGCTGGGAGAACACTGGAACATCTGGAGTGGTTGGAGAAAGCCTAGGAGGAGATGGACCTATAGCAAAGAAGTGGCATGGGGTGAGTGGGGTTGGCACCAAAGCAGCTGTATCTTAAAGTCTAGCTAGATAGAATGAAAGGCGTCTGGCAGGCATGGGTGAGAGGAGGAACACGCATCCAACAGGGAGTTAAGTGCAGAATCACGGAGTCAAGTGAGGACCCCCCCCTTGCCTGATTGAAATCCAGAGAGGCAAAGAACCCCCCTCATCGTGGCTCTCCCTGACATTGGTTGCTTATCTCCTCCAAGAGCCTGGGACAGGAAAGAAAGAATGAGGGTGTACAAGAACATACATCAAGAAGGAAAAGGATCTGGAGACCCTGCAAAGCACATTAGGAAGGAGGATGCCCACCGGTCCTACTCCCCAGTCCCCTTTTCCGCGTTGACAGGAACGGGACGATTTCTCCAGCGATCTTGGGTTTGGCTTTGGCCATGTAAAACTATGCGCTCTTCCCCGGATACTTTCTTCTATCTTTTTGTCTTCTTTTATCAATCAGGTACTTGTTCCTCAGGTGCCACGCTCCTCCCCGGCACATGTCGACTTCGGCGGGCTTCAGCAGGTGTCCAGTCTGTGAGGGTCTCTTCCCTACATCCGATCCCCACGCTCTTTGCCTCCGCGGCCTTGGCCCCGACCACAGCTGAGAGGGTTGTACTGCGTACAATGCACTTTCATCGCATGCTCTGAATAACAGACTAGCTAGGTGGAGGGAGCTCTTCCAGAAGTCGCCTCCAAAGGACTTGAAGGACTTTGTCAGACATATGTCAAGGCCCAAGGTAGGGCCGCTTTTTTCCAGCGCACCCCGCGAGGGCGAGTCCTTCCCAAGGAAACGCCGAGCGGGAGGAACCTCTCAGGTTCTCGCACCAGCACGGATACCGAGGCTAGTTCAGCTAACGGCCGCTAGGCCGAGGGGTCTATAGATCCTTCCAGAGACAGTGCTGAGGGACTGCAATGTTCTTTTACCGGGTGTACACCCGAGGGGGTACACCTGAGGGGCTACACCCTAGTACCAACAACATGTCTGAGGGGGCGCCTGCACGCAGCGCTGCCGGCGATAGTGCCGAAGGCGACACGCCTACCAGGCCTGGGCCTGAGGTGCAGGGTAGGTCTCGTGCTCCATCGCCGAGAGTCCTGTAGGAGGCCGGGCCCAGTGAACCAAGCACCACGACTTTGGCACGTGGCATGCAGCTCGACAAGATGGCCGCCGCGCCAGACAAAATGACTGCTCGTCCGATACCAGGCCGAGGAGCGGAGCAGGTGGGAGAACGAGTTACAAGGTGAGACTGGTGTCAACAACGTACGTGGCCTACAGCTTATCCATCAGCATTGCAGGGCAGGTTTACCCCACAACTAGCTAGACGGAGTAAGCACCGGTCCCAGCAGCCGCCTCCTACCCCGTCAATATCACCTACCACCCCACTCACCTGCGAAGACAGGTTCTTTGAAAAGTTCCTCACTCTCATGAGATCTCCTCAGATGGGGGCCATCCTTAGGGATGTCACCAGGGACATATGCTCCCTCCGGCCCATCCGGGTGTCATCCCTCCTATGGCTCCAACGCCGCAGGCCCTGGTGCAGCCTCTGCTGCCACCCACTGGCTCCTACCATTCTAGCTCCCCTGCCTTCCACAGTTCAGGCGGTTCTGTACCAGCCTGCTCTGCAGCCTCCGGCTCCAGTCTCCACACGCAGCACTCTTCCACCCACTCTGGAACAGCCAGACGCCATGGTGGACACAGATGAGGAAGAAGACCCCGACCCACCATCGTCTGCCAAGGCCTTCCACTAACGACTTGTAGGTCTGGCAAAGTATTTGGGCCTTCCTCAACCCGAGGTCGAGCAACCGGAGGCGGGGGTTGTCGCCGAGGTCCTCACTCTACGTCCCGCGGCTAGAACGGGGATCCCGATGCAGAAAGACGTTTTTGCCTTGGCCAAGAAGGGGTGGCTCAAACCCCACTGGGCCCAGCCTGTCAATCGGCACCTGGATGCCAAGTATAGGTAAATGGAGGTGGATCCACTCTTGCTATCGGCCCATCCTCAACCACACTCTTCAGTGATTGCTGCAGCGTCACTCTACTCAAAGCCTCAGGTGTCCTCAGCCACCTCGTCCTCGACACTGCTAGCCAAGGAGAAGATCTTGGATGTGTACTGGAAGAAGCTGTATTCCAAAGCTTCACTGCATCTTCGTCAATCCAATGCGGATGCCATGCTGGCTGCCGTTAATCAGAGGCTTTGGCGGGAAATAGCTGACTTCCTTCCTGAGCTTCCGGTACAGAGCCAGTCGCGTTTGAAGGCGGGACTGGCAGAGGCTAAAATGGTGGCGCAAGACATCATGGAGTCCACTATGGCCACATTGACACCTCTGGCCGGGCCATATACACCGGCTGTCATGAACCATGGACATAGCCCCTTCTGGTCTTCCTGGTCCAGACGGAGAGTGTGCTCCTTGATACTTCCAACATGGCCGTGCCCAGTGCCGTGTTCCGTACTAGCCTGTACGTCGGACACGGCACGTTCTATAAATGGGCCACGCCTCCGCGCATCTCAACACTATCTCTAGGTAGTGTCTCGACGTGTGTGTGCTGCTCGCCGTTACCCTTCCAAGTTCCTGGCCAACTCCCTTATTCTTTCTTCCCTTTTCCCCTGTTTCCAGTATCTCTTACCTTTCTTCGATCCTCTTCCTGGACGTCCTGGAACACGCGACTTCCTGGAACTTTGAACGCTCGCGCTGGAGTCAGACTCGACTCGCGCGCACTTATACAAGTCCTTGTCCGGCCGGGAGAAGGAGTCCTCCGCGCAACGCCACAAGAAGAGAACTCAGGTGAGCCGGGGGGAAACCTTTGACAGATTGAGACGCCAAACGATCAACACTGATACCGCTATGGAGAAAGCGGTCCAGGACCTCATGCGCGGCATGCAGGAGCTAACAACCAGGTACAGAACTCAAAGGCAGAGAACGCAGCCTTGAAACAATTAGTGCTGTCACGTGACTCTGCCAATAAGGAAAGCGTGATACTGGGTGTAGTGGTAAACAAATACGATGGCTCGCCAAAATCCTTATGTGGATTTCTGGATTCCTGCTTGGTGCATTTTACATTCAAGCCCTATTATTTTTCAACTTCCAGGGCCTTCATAATCTCCCATCTTACAGGAAATGCGTTATCTTGGGCCACTACCCTAGTGAACTCTGGAGACGTCCTCCTGGACGATTATGATGCATTTATCCAGGCGCTCAAGTCTATGTTTGACTGCCCCGAACAAGTGTTCAGCGCCCAGGAACGCCTACTTGATTTTCGGCAAGGATCCCAGGATATGCTAACGTTCGTTACCAGATTCAAACAGCTGGTAAAGGAGGCTGATTGGGGCCCTGAAGCGAGTTTCACCTTATTTCGCAGGGTTCTAAATGACGATATCAAGGATGAATTAGCCAGAATGGCTCGCCCCAGTTCGTTTCAGGCTTTGGTAGATCTAGCCTTACAAATAGACTTTCGTATCCAGGAAAGAAGGGCTGAAAGGAAAAAGGCTAAGACTGCCTTTCAACGAACCCCTCCGGAGTCGACTATGAAATCCGATCCTGTCTCAACCCCTGATAACGACTCCGAACCAATGCAAATAGGCGCCGTTCGTGGGCCAATTTCTCCACAAGAAAGGATGAGAAGAATTCACACCGGCCTGTGTATGTATTGTGCCTCAGACAAGCATCTCATTAGAGAATGTCCTTTAGCCCCTCCACGGCGTTCGGGAAACGCCAGCTCCCGGCCCTAGATGGAGCGAGGTTTCGGGAGAAAGATGTCTGCTCCGCATCAATCACATCCTTGAACTCTCCTGGACAGAATAACCTGGTGGTGCTACAGGCCTTTCTATCGCCCTCCAAGCACAAGACCTATCCCATACTGGCCCTGGTGGACTGTGGAGCTATGGGAATTTTCATTGATCAAGACTGGGTTATCAGACATAAAATACCATATGAGTCACGGAACATTAAACAGCCGGTAGAAGCAATTGATGGGAGACCTCTCTCTTCAGGACCCATAACCCTACAGACAAAAGAGGTCTGTCTCTCCATAAACCACCACCAAGAGCAGATTACATTCGACATCATCAAATCAGCCCATTACCCAATGGTTCTGGGTATGCCCTGGCTTCAAAGACATAATCCGTACATTAATTGGACAGCAGGGTCATTGTTTCTGGGCTCTGAGTTTTGTATGTCCCACTGTTTATCCCTGGATCTCTCCTTAACACCAGCTATTGAACATTCAGGAGAGCAAAAAACCTCATTCATGGTTTCCAACATTGTACAAGTCCCAGAGGTCTACCAAGGATATACTGATGTCTTTTCGACTGCCATAGTCCAGGCTTTACCCCCTCACGGACCCGAAGATTGTGCCATTGAGACAGATCCCTCGGCAGTAATTCCCTTTGGCAGAATGTTTATCCTTTCAGAACCTGAGAAAAAGGCCCTCCGAGAATACCTGGACATCAATTTAGAAAATGGCACCATAAGGCCCTCAAAATCTCCAGCGGGTGCCTCATTGTTCTTCGTTCCTAAGAAGGATTCCAAGGAACTCGGACCCTGCCTCGACTACCGTGGTCTAAATCAATGCACCCGCAAAGATCGGTAACCTCTGCCTCTGATTTCAGATATCCTGGAAGCTGTCAGAGGCGCCGTAATATTCACGAAGTTGGACCTCCGGGGTGCCTATCACTTAATCCGTATCCGGGAAGGGGACGAATGGAAGACCGCCCTTTGGTCACTTTGAATATCTAGTCATGCCCTTTGGATTAGCTAATGCCCCTGCAGTTTTCCAATGTTTCATGGATAGGGTGTTTTCTGACATGCTTTTTCTCTTTGTCATTGTCTATCTAGACGACATTTTGATTTATTCCAAGGATCCCTTGAAACATCGAAGAACATGTCATGGCGGTACTACAGCGGCTCCGTGAAAACAAGCTCTTGGTCAAACCTGAGAAATGTCTTTTTCACGTGACTTCAGTTCATTACCTTGGATTCATCCTCAGCCCAGAAGGAGTTGGAATGGACCCTTCAAAGGTAAAGGCCATACTGGTCTGGCCTGGCCTGCTCCTACATCGGTGAAACAGGTTCAGTCTTTCTTGGGACTTGCTAACTTTTATCGAAAGTTCATTCCTACCTTTTCTGAGCTCGTCCAACCGATCGTTGCTCTGCTGAAGAAGGATGTTCCCTTCATCTGGTCTTCCTCGCAAGAGAAGGCTTTTCAACGCTTGAAGACAAGATTCACGCAAGCCCCCGTCCTGGCTCTGCCTGACTTAGATCGCCCTTTCATAGTGGAAACGGATGCCTCCAACCATGCCATAGGAGCAGTCTTGAAACAGGTGCTTGAGGACAAGATGGACCACCCAGTGGCTTACCTCTCTAAAACCCTAACAACCAGCGAAACCCATTACTCCGTCCTGGAAAAGGAGCTGTTGGCAATCCGCCAAGCCTTCACAGAATGGCGACATTTACTCCTGGGTGCTAGATATCCAGTCCAGGTCTGTACGGACCATCGAAATCTACACATTCTCCAATCTATGGAGTGCAGGAACAGTCGTCAGGCGTGTTGGGCCTACTTCTTCGCCCAGTACCAATTCCAAATCACTCATGTTCCTGGATCACAAAACGTGATTGTGGACGCCTTGTCCCGACGTCCTGACTATTTAACCACTGAAGATAGGACCTATCCTACAATGTTTCCCAACACAATCTTTATAGCTAAAGCGATCAACCTCTTGGAAGAGATTCGAGCCAAAACCCAGTCCTCTGACCTCTGGAAGGACGTCTCTAGGAAGAATCTCTGGAACTTAAGAATCAAGGAAGGATACTTATTCAAGGACAATGCCTTGGCCATTCCCACACCGAAACTTCAACATAAAATAATAACTCTCTGCCATGATACTTTTCATTCTGGACATCGTGGTGTAACCAACACGCTCCGTCTTATACAAAGACAGTTTTGGTGGCCGGAAATGAAATGCAAGGTACAAGAGTACATCAAGACCTGTACTGTCTGCAGTCAGAATAAGCACAACAATAAGAGACCGGCGGGCCTTCTATTGCAACCTACACTGCCAACAAGACCATGGGAATGTATAGCTACAGACTTCATCGTGGAATTACCACCTTCCCGGGGTTACACGACCATCATGGTAACCATAGACTTGTTTACTCATATGGCACATTTCACGCCTCTCTATAAACTTCCTTCATCTTCAGAGCTTGCAGGAATTTTCCTAGAACACATTTTCCGTCTTCATGGTCTCCCTTCCAAGATCATATCGGACCGAGGACCGCAATATATTTCACAATTCTGGAAACATCTCTGTCGGGTTCTAGGGATTCAACACGCTCTTTCATCTGGATATCACCCACAGACCAACGGGGCCACAGAACGTTTAATCAAACCCTGGAGCAATATCTTCGTTGTTTCGCAATCAAGGTACAGGATGATTGGTCCCTCCTTATACCCTTGGCCGAATTTGCCTATAACAATTCAGATCACTCAGCGATCAACGTTAGCCCCTTCTATTGCAGTCAAGGTTTTCATCCCTCCGTGTTACCTTCAGTTCTACCACATCCAACTCCAGTACCTTCACTTGATTCCTGGATTGAAACACTCCTCAACATTCACAAGGAAGCCAAGGAACAATTGGGAAAGGCCCAGATTCGCACTAAGCGATATGCTGATTCCAAAAGAAGACCAGCACCCTCCTATTCTATTGGTGACCAGGTCTGGTTGTCCTCGAAACTATTACCACGACATCTACGCCCTAACAAGTTAGCCCCCCGATATTATGGTCCATTTTCCATAAAAGAAATCATCAATCCTGTTTCTTATCGGCTCAAGCTACCAGACTCCTGGAAGAGAATACATCCAGTTTTTCACACTTCTCTACTCAAACCCTACATCCACTCCACCCGGAAAACCGGCAGACCCAGTCCTGTGATTGTGGACAATCAGCTGGAATATGAAGTATCCAGAATATGTTACTCCAGGTACAAACAGGGTCGGCTTCAATACCTGGTCGAGTGGAAAGGCTATCCTCCTAGCGAGAGAACATGGGAACCACTATTCAACCTAAACACCCCTCGATTGTTGAGAAGATTCCATCTCATACACCCTGGGAAGCCTGGTGGGACGGGGTTTTGGAGGAGGCATGCTGTCATGAACCATGGACATAGCCCCTTCTGGTCTTCCTGGTCCTGGTCCAGATGGAGAGTGTGCTCCTTGATACTTCCAACATGGCCGTGCCCAGTGCCGTGTTCCGTACTAGCCTGTACGTCGGACACGGCACGTTCTATAAATGGGCCACGCCTCCGCGCGTCTCAACGCTATCTCTAGGTAGTGTCTCGACGTGTGTGTGCTGCTCGGCGTTACCCTTCCAAGTTCCTGGCCAACTCCCTAATTCTTTCTTCACTTTTCCCCTGTTTCCAGTATCTCTTACCTTTCTTCGATCCTCTTCCTGGACGACCTGGAACACGCGACTTCCTGGAACTTTGAACGCTCGCGCTGGAGTCAGACTCGATTCGCACGCACTTATACAAGTCCCGGTCCGGCCGGGAGAAGGAGACCTCCGCGGAACGCCACAAGAAGAGAACTCAGGTGAGCCGGGGGGAAACCTTTGACACCGGCACGGATATGAGAAGGACTGCCAGGCTTCGGGCTACTAAATTTAACCCAGATGTCCGGGAATGCATATTGGACCTTCCATTCGAGGGTGGTGACCTCTTCCACTCCACCAGCGATGAGGAGCTAGATCAAAAGAAAAACAGTTTGCAAACTGCAAAGTCTTTATCTATCCTTACGAAGTCCACGCCCAAAGGGTACACCCAGTCGCATCAACGCTCCGACAAGTGGCGGACGTTTGGCAGGTTCCCGGGCTTCCAAGAATGGAGGTCCAGACAGCCTGACCGTTCTCCGAGTCAGCACTGGCGCAAACAACAGAAGGGGGGAGCAAGGGCTTTTTTCAGTCCCCCTCCTCCGCAACAGCCTCAATGGGAAAGAGAAGGCATGAAGCGCACCTTCAGATCCACGTGTCTCTGGTTGGGGGCAGGCTTGCCCTTCACGCACAGTTTTGGCGGCAGAAGTTCACGGGCCACTGGATCCTCTCTGTAGTATCCACATGGTACCGCCTACCAATCCCTTCCTCTCCTACCTCCTCACCTCCCCTCCCACAGATTGGGATAGCAACTCTGCTGGCAGAAGCTCGGTCTCTCGTCGAGAGCCAAGCAGTGGAAGAAGTCCCAGCCTCCCAGCGAGGATTGGGCTTCTACTCCAGGATTTCTGCCATACAAAAGAAGAACCAGGCTAGCCTCAGAGTTGTGTTGGACCTTTCCACCCTCAACCTCTCCCTCCCTCCCTCTTCAATTCAAGGTGGTTACGCCAGAACTGACTGCGGACACATTGTGCAGGGGAGACTGGATACGCTCCCTGGATCTGAAGGACGCTTATCTACACGTCCCGATGGATCATGGGCTGCCATTTCCAATACAAGGTGCTACCCTTCGGCCTCAATTCAGCCATCAGGGTATTTACCAGGCTCATGAATGTGGTGGCAGCCCTCCTCAGGGCCCAAGCTCGCCACGTCTACACATACCTAGACGACTGGCTCGTCAGGGTGAGGTCCCCGGAGGCGGTGCATCACACTTCCTCTGCCCTTATGATCACAGTCCACGAGATGGGGTTTTCGGTCAACCTCAAGAAATCTCAGCTGCTGTCTACGCAGAACCTGACCTTTCTGGGCCTCATATGGGACACAAGCTCTGAGAGGGTTTTCCCCTCGGAAGACAACGTCATAGCCCTCAAGAGGGCCACTACTCACTTCTTCACCCATGAAGTGACCTCAGCCTGGTGGTACCAACACTTATTAGGGACCATGGCAGCGGTCCTACCGGCCGTACCTTACACGAGACTCAAGATGAGGAGATTGCAGCTGCACTTTGCAGCCTCATGGAGTCAGGAGCAGGGCTCCCAAGCAGAGCTTGTCAGCATTCCTCCTTCTCTCCACCCGGACCTCACATGGTGGTTCCTAGACTGCAACCTGTGGATGGGCAAGCCCTTCTGGCAGCCGGCCCCACAGGTCACCATCACTACAGATTCCTCCCTGGAAGGCTGGTGGGCCACTTTGGACAACCACAACGTCCATGCAGTCTGGACTCAGCAGGAGTCTCATATCAACTGGCTGAAGGTTAAAGCCATCTGGCTAGCTCTCAAAGCTTTCCTTCCACTCAGTGGGGGCAAGGCCGTCCTCCTCCAGATGGACAACTCCACCAACATGTACTATGTCAACAAGCAGGGTGGTACCAGGTCATCTCCACTGTGCAACCTAGCGATCAGCAGGTGGGAATGGGCCCTGGAGAACAACATATAACTTAGGGCCATCCACCTTCCAGGGGAGTATAACCTGGAAGCGGACAGGCTCAACAGACTGGGAGCGGACAATTAAGAGTGGCAATTGAACGATCAGGTGCTGCTGGAGATTTTCAGCAGATGGGGGCTCTGTTTGCCTGCTGGGACAACAAGTGCCAGCAGTTTGCGTCCTGGCAGGGGCAGGGCCACGGCTCTCTGGGCGACGCATTCCAGATTTAGTGGAACGGCATGACAGCCTATGCCTTCCTTCCCACTCCCGTTGTCCACAGGGTGATCTGCAAGATAAAGGAATCATGTCAACTCAACATCATTCTATAGCTTTGTGTTGGCCGGCGAGACCATGGTCTCGGAGCTTCTCAGCCTCTCGGACAGGTCTCCCATTCACCTGCCGATGGGCCCAGCTGATCATCTTGCGCAGCAGGGGGGCAGGGTCATCCATCCTGCTCCACAGAAGTTGCCCTTGCAGCGCGGTTCCTGAGTAGGTAACGCTGAAGCACCTTGGGCTATCACAGGCTAACCTAGAAATCATTCAGAGCGCTAGGAGCCAGTACAAGAGTAAATGGTCTAGGGTCTGACACTGGTCGGACTTTAAGGAGATCAACCCCCCTTAAATGCACGCTCAATGACGTGCTCTCCTTCTCTGCACACCTTGCTCACTCAGGCATGCAGGTGGTTACATGCCGCACCTATTTGGCAGCCATAGGGGCCTACCGAAACTCCATGAGGAGGTCTTTTCCTCTTCCAACCCAGTGGTCAAGCAATTTTTGGCGGGCCTCTCCAGGCTCTTGCCACCCATCAAAAAACCACACCCTGTGTGGGACCTCAATGTAGTGTTGGGCGTCTTGACGCTCAAACTCTTTGAGCCAATGGCGTCTGCAGACAACAGACTGGTCACCATTAAAACAGCTCTGTTGGTGGGCCTCACCTCTGCCTGCAGAGTCGGCAAGATCCAGGCGCTGGTGGCTTCAGAACCCTATACTACCTTCCACAAGGATAAGGTGGTCCTGAGAACACAACCTCCGCTTTCCATCTAAACGAGGAGATAGTCTTACCTACCTCCTCCAAACCAAAGAGGACCAGTATGAGATAAAGCCGTCTGTCTATATCTTCTACCCCCTTTATCCACCCCAGGACCTCTGTCCAATACTCCATCACCTTGTCACAGGACCGCCACATGTGCCAATATGTCGCCCATTCACTGCAATTGCACCAGCAATACACACTTATCAATTGGAACATTTTAGATAACTGTACCGGGTCGTAATGTCACTGGTGTAACAGTTTTATGTAGTTTGTATTGGCAGGCAATTGAAGTCTTATAAGCACCTATAGACATCTTCCTCCATAGATTCTCTTCCACTTCTCAACCCAGAGCCCTATCCCATTTGGCTTTAAGGCACGCAGTGTCTTTGCCATTTGCCAATTCTAACGCAGCATTTACCCTAAATATCAGTCCCTTAGTGTCTGCTTGCCTATCCAGTATCTTCTCAGTCGGTGTAAGGTCCATTTGTATCTCCTTCCTCTACGTCTCTGCTGTCTCCGCTTTAACTGCCAATAGGACAACACCCTGAAAGCATTCCAATATGCAGTGAAGCTTCCAACTCCTGAAGGGAAACATACTTCCCCTTCACCCACAGCTGGCCCACCCTCTCCAATCCAGCCTCAAACAATTCCTGATCGTTCGGATCAATGGTGCCCAGAGATGACTCAGTGGTGAGGGCCAGGTAGTGACTCCCTCCATTATGGGCCGCTCACCCATGAAGCTCCCAGATCAATACCAAGATACTGTGCGACCTGACCCTGTTTGGAACGTTCCTCTTGAGTAACCACAACCACTCTCCCACTGTTACTGGTCTCAAAAGATAGTTCTCCAAGTAAACCCACTGCTTATCCCGTTCCAGCCGCAAGTATGGTACAAATCCCCTTAGTTGCATTGCCCTGTGATATAAGTTCATATCTTGTAGCCCTACCCCTCCCCGATCATTAGGGAGCACCAACTCGTCATAGACAATCCTCGGTTTCCTACTCTGCCAAAGGAATCGAATCATGCGCCCTTTCGCCTCCAACAATAGGGTCTCCGGCACCCTAACCAGCAACATTTGAAAGAGATGAAGGACCCTGGGCAGGAAGTTGATCTTCAGTGCGTTAAGTCGGCCCATCAATGAGATGGTGGACTTATTACATGGAACGTTTGTTCAGGCCAGAAAGTTCATGTGAACACTGCTTTCATCTGACCGCGCAATACATGCCTACTGCTGGGTCCACATGTAACCATAAAAAACAGCTGATAAGGGGTTCAACCCAGAGGGGTTTAAATACAGGCATTTAAAGTTATCCGAATAAGACGTTCCTGCGGCTATTCTATTCATCATAAGTGAATTCCCATCAAGAGTTTAACTGGCAGCTGTTCTGAGATATGGGGAAGCTTCCTTCAGTTCGAGTCAACCTACATTGACTCTCTTTCTGTTCACGTCCCTGGCTTGTCAGGTGATGTTCGCAATGTATTTGACTTGGGACGATTCGTCGGTCCTTTGGTCCTGATGAAAACATTTGACCGATTGTGGTCTTCAGTAACATGTTGAAACTAAAAAAAAACATGAACACTAACCATGGTGCCCCTTGCCGGAGCTCTTGGTTGAAGACAATTACTTTTTGTTGTCTCCTCTATTAGACTGTACCTTATTTCTTGAATTCAGAAGGTTGATTGTATCTCGATGCTTGTGTCCGGATGGTTGACAGACTACACTATCAGGATAGAAGTCCTCATCCTGTATGTGTACAGTATTCAACTGATATATAAGAAGTGTGAGCCTGCTGAGCGAATACTACGCTCCCAGATTGTCTCACATCCTGGTGGATGGCGACCCCTCAACTTGTTTCATGTTTACATGTATATTTTGTTGTTTTCACATCTCTAAGGGTTTTTTTTATCACCCTTAAGTGTTTTTATTGCTTTGAATATATGCACATTTGTATTTCAGCTTTACAAATGTCTCACATGATGTTTCCTTTTATGCTTACTTTTGAGGATTCTGTCTAAGCTTTTAAATGTTAATCTCATATTAAATGCATGGAACCCACACTTGAGGTTCACTTGTGAGCTTGTTTTTATTGTATAGTCCTTTTTATGGCATTAAATTCTGATATATTTTTTTTTGGGCTAATTGACCTGTTACTTACATCAAACCCCTCTTCCATTTCTGGTTTCATAGACTTATTCCAAGAGGCTATTCCCCCATGAAGTCTCTCAAACAGTTGTGGATAATGTACACTGCACAGGTCCCGTAAGGACCTTGACATTTTTACTACCAAGTACCTAATACTATTCCTTTGGATCGCCAATATTAAGGGTTGCAGAGCGGCTAAGTCTCTCTGTGTCGTCATTGAATGGGAACCGTATTGATTTTAAACCCTGAGAGGGCCCCATACTCCCCAATCACCCCAAAGGCCGCCGGCACTGAAATATGCAGATTACGAAGGTGAAGAAGAATATCATCCGCGTACATTTCCAATTTGTATTCCTTCTCCCCACCTGTAGTCCTTGGGGACTGACATATTTTTTGTGCCGAAGGCTCAAATGATAGGGCAAACAGGAGAGGAGATAGGGGACAGACCTGTCTTATCCCCCTTTGCAGTCCAAATTCCTGCAACGCCTTCCCATTCACCACCACCCATGCTCTTGGTTTCTTATAAACTGCCCTGATTCCATTGAGAACCCTTTTTCCGAAGCCAAACTTATGCAGGATTGCATATAAAAACTCCCACCCCACCCTATCAAAAGCTTTCTCTGCGTCAAGGCTAAAGAGTGATGGGTTTCCTGCTTACCCCTGGCTAAGTCCATAAGATTCAAGGTCTTCCTAGAGTGTCTGCCCCCTGTCTACCGGGAATAAACCCAACCTGGTCCGAGTGGATCAGCCGGGGCATAAAGTATTCCGATCTAGTAGCCATCATTCTTTTAAAGATCTTGACGTCAAGGTTGAGAAGAGAAAGGGGCCTATATGACATACATGACCAAGGGTCCTTCCCTCTTTGGGAATAACTAATATTAACGCCTCGCAGAATGTTCGCGAAGGCCCTTCCAGTCTCGAAAAAAGAGTTGAACAACTTCACCAAGTGAGGCACCAAAACAGCGATCGGTTTATGGAAACCACTGTGAAACAGTCATCCCCAGGAGCTTTACCCACTGGCATTCTCCCAATAGCCACCAGAATCGCCTCTGAAGTGAACAAAAGGGCATCCACCCTAAGCGCTTCCCTCCCTGCTCATTGCTGGGAGCCCGATTCCATTGAGATTGTCTCCCACTTCCTCTGCACCTACCACCTTTTCTTCTGTGGAGAGGTTCTCATAGTAAAAGAAGCAAAGCTTTTCACTATCTCCAAAGGTGATACAGTAAGCCCACCATCCGAATCCAATAACTCCTCAACCCACCTCTCAGCCCTCTGAGGACAAAGCTTGGCAGCCAGCAGCGCATTCGCCTTGTCCCCCTTCTCGTAAGATTTCTGCTGTAGATGCAACAATTTCCTGGCTACCTTCCCCATCTGAGCTCTTACTGTTTCTTCCCCATCTGAGCTCTTACTGTTTCTCCTTTACTTTCAGCACAGTCATTTATTTATTTATTTATTTATTTATGCGGGCACGTAGACATTTCTCAAATGGGACAAACATGTAGCTGGTAAGCAATTAGCTGGCAGCTTATTTAAATAGCAGGGTTTTCAACTGTTTCTTGAAAGTTTCCCGTTGTCTCTCCTGCCTTAATTTTACCAGCAATTCATTCCACTCCATAGCTGCTAGAACAGGAAATGATCTTCCATTTCCCCTTTTTCTTTTTACTCTTGGGACCGATGGGCATTGTGTAGTACTTGGGCGTAATTATCTGCCTGTTTTCTGGTGGGATAGCCTTTGCTTAAAGTATCACAGGGATTCCCCGTAAATACATTTGTGGGTTAGTGCGAGAACTTTATAATGTACCCTAGCAGTCACAGGGACCCAATGCAGTTCCTTTCCCGCCTTTGTGATGTGATCTCTTCTTGAGTTGTTACATATAATTCTCACAGCATCATTTTGCACTTATTGTAGTCTCTGTAGATGTTTTTTGCTAGCCCCTACCAACAAGGCATTGCAGTAGTCCAGCCTTGGCATTATCATAGCTCTTACTAGTGTTTTACAGTTTGTATGCGTCATCAATGGCTGAACTTGCCGTAAGACTCTAAGATAAGAATGTGAGTTTTTCATAACACCATCAACACGTGCTGTGGCACCCACTGAAGCGTACATGTGGATCCTTACATTTTTTATTTTATCTGACACACGGATTGAGCTTCCCTCTATATGAAAAACAACGTATTTTGGCCCCAATTTAGCCCTGGCCTATGATGAACCAATTACCATAAGCTCATTTTTGAACTGTTCAGACGCATGCAGTTGTTCTGCATCCAATTCTAAATAGAACCATCTGTTATTCAGCTTTTCCGTGTCTTTTTCATATGATCCACTAAGGTCCAACACCAGTTGCATGTATTCATGAGGCCCATCTGTTAAATCTAATGACATAGTGACTTTATAAAGATGTTAAAAAGCGCGGGTGACAAGAACGCACCCTGCGGTACACCATATTCTCTTTGAATTGGTTCAGAGGTAGCTTCCCCCCCGCCATTCCTTGAAGTTCGGTCACTCAGAAATGATTTCAGCCATTCGATGGCGTTACTGGGACAGTTTTCTGACAATTTTTATAGTAGGCATCTGTGCTCAGGTATATTGAATGCCACAGATAATTCCAAGATGATTAGAATCCCGGCTTTACTTTCCTCGATAGTACATAACATCTGTGTTTGCAGATCCAGGAGTGCAGTTTCCATCCCATGTTTCTGCCTGAACCCCGACTGTTTTGCATGCAGAGATTCTGATACTTCAAGATGGTCCTGCATTTGTGTAGCTGTTATTTTGCCTACAATTTTAAGCAGGAACTGGGTGTTTGTAATCGGTCTCAAATTAGAGGGGACTTTTGGATTCAGTCCTGGATTCTTAACCTCAACATCTTTGATCTCTTTATGTACTAGATTGTAGAGAAATCATGAGTCGACAAATCGCCTAAGGAATGGGGCGAAGATTTTGATGTTCCGTAGGATAATTTTTGATGTTAGGAAATCACTGGGACATGAGATGGGTTGCATGCTTTTTAGCGTCATCTCCGTGTCTAAGATAGATGTTGGCTTAAAATGAAAGAATCACAGCTCCTCATGTTTCCTTAGCCTCCTTAATATGTGGCTCCTGATTGTTTGGGCTCTTTTTAATATTATTTCGTGCTAGCAACATTTTTCCTGGAAGGCTTGTTGCACCCATGTGCAATCCTCGTTATTTGGTAAAAATGACTTCTCCCGCGCCTTGGGTTTTTCTAGCGGTTTGAAAATATCAAAAAGTTTCCTAGTATTGTTATAAGCCTTCTCTATTTGATAGTTATAAACCCTTTTTTTTGTTTGAATACATTTCTGTTTTTTATTCTTTATTCAGTCGCTTCGATGCCTGTTTGTTTTCGCAAGTCTTGTTTTTTGCCAATACTCTTTCAGCTTTTATTTTAGCTTTTTTGAGGGTGGTCAGATCTGACGGGAACAAGTTTTGGTGTTCTGGTTTATCCCAAACAGTTTTAGTTTTAATAGGGGCAACTCTATTCAGAAGTGATTTTATGGGCCTACCACATATTTCCACCAATTTTAAGGGCATGTCTTGATCAGAAGAGTGCTTCATGAGTGTATCTAAACAATCTGCTAAATCTAATGCCAGAACACTTCAGATTTCTGCACTCTACTGTCTTGGGGGGATTATAATGTAAACCAACTTTTCCTCTAGGTAGGATGCTGCACTCTATAAGCGAGTGGTCTGACTAAATACAGGTGGATGTTTTAACTGTCCCTATAACAATATTCCTGGCTCTGACACAGTCCAATGTGTTCCCCTTCACATGGATGGGTTCTTGGTTAAGGACCTGTATGCCTACATCTGTTCTTCCAATATCATTGCTTCTTTCTCCTCCATATTCCCTTTCGACCTGTTCAAATCCCCTAACATAATTGTGGCACAGTTAGGGCTTTTCATAGGGGTTAAAAGCCAGCCTAAATCCTAATTAAAGGAGGACATCTCCATGGGTGGCTGATAAACAAGTATCAGATTTATACAACTATTCCCTGATGATTTTAAATTTGGTATGAATGATTTCACAGCCCTCACATTCGCTGATCTTTTCATACATCCCAATCTCCTTCCTACATAGGATCTCCATCGCTCCTCCCAAGCCATTTATTTGATTTTGGCAGTGATGTAACAAGCTCTATCTTTGGACCACTAGATGCACGTAGCCAGCTTTATGTCACACACATGATGTCAACCTTATTGGCCACAATGTAACCATGTATGTCCACCGCATATTTTACTAATGATCGTGTGTTTAGCAACGTTAATTTAATGGGTTGAGTGACTTGGGATATGTTTACCTTGTCCCTCCAAATCCATCTGAGATTGTGCAGTGGTCTTGTTACCAAGGCCAGCTAACCTATTGTTATTCGTGGAGGTGTCTTTATGAAAGCTGTCGCAATCATAAGCTTTTAGCGTTATTTGCCTCCTAGGGTTTAAGGCTTCAGTAGTGGTATACTGACATATTAGAGATTGCTCCTCTGTGGCACTCTAATTTTCCATAATCTCACTCCCAATCTGAGCTTTTAGGTCATCTGCTAATGATGGACTTAGGTCCCCGTAACCCAGTGGAGTAATTATCTGAGCGGGTGGTTGTCATGTTTGTGTATTCTGCGCTCTTAAGGTAGAAAGGGGCGATGTGTAGTTGTCGCTGCACTCCTCCGTGTAACGTTTTACCAGCACCTACCTTCAAAGCTTTTGGGCTTGTAAAAGCAGCATTAGCTCTGAATGCAATCCCATGCTGAAATGATATATGAAATGATTTACCTAACGGAATAGACGTTCCAGGTAACACAAAGTAATAGAATCCCCGGGACCGGGGAACCTGCGTACCTGCATCAGCACAGATTTTCTAGTCCCTGATGTGCCAGCGCTGAAATGCCTTGCCAGTAAGAAATAGGCGCACCTGGACTACAAGGACCATGGAAAGTGTAGTTCCCACTTGTTCTAGCCCAGAAAGGAGAATCAAATCTGGAGGAAACTAGGAATCTGGTCCCCAATGGGAATACACTGGGAAAGATCGGAGAAGTAGTCATTAGTGACAGCAGAGTTTAAAATCGGTCAAAAGTTGGTTTTCAAACAATCCCTTTCCCCCTAAGTAAATTAGTCACTAACTGCCTAATAAATAAACTAGCTAAAAAACAAAAATAAGCTAAAACCAGTACAATCCCTAAAAGAATAAAACATTCTGAAACAGAGTGACAGTATGCATTGAGAGCTAATCTAGCAAGCACCTAGACAACCCAGACCTTAAATAGGGCGCAAACCGGCCATGCCTGGAAGTGTAATTAAATACGCTGGGAACGATGGGAGATGTAGTCCAGAGTGCCAGCAGAGTGTAAAGTACCCCCTGTCCGAACAGCCTTCCATCCAATAGACATATCTCTCGTCGCAGTTAATTCTCTAAAGGAGTTCTCTCTCTTTTCATATTTGCCCCTTCCCTAATAAGCAGTCCCCCTCCCAGTTGCTTTCACAGCTTCCCACACTGTGCAAACCTCCACCTCTCCTGTGTCAGTGAGTTTAAAATATTCCTCAATCACATTGAACATTTTCTCCAAAAACACTGCATCCATCCGGAGGGTATCACTACATCTCTAGAGGGAATCCTGTGTGTGCAACCCGTCTAGTCCCACGGCCATACAAACCATGTCATGGTCTGACCAGCTAATAGGGACCACTTCACAGTAAGCAACCCTATCTACCATCTCCCTGCTGTGACATAAGTAATCACTCCGGGTATAGGTACCATGAGGTGGCAAAAAGAAAGTGAAACCCCATTTATGTGGATGTAGTCTTTGCCACACATCCGTCAACTCCTGTGAATCTAGGAGGTCCTTAAGACCCTCCAGACTGTGCGTCGAACTCTGTTGGCGCTCGTCTCGTAGGGAGAGTCTGGCCAGCTCTGGGTCTGCCCACATATTGAAATCTCCCTAAGTATAAACAGACTCCTACACTCCCGAAGAATCCGGTCCAAAGCTCCCTGAAAGAAAATCAACTGTCCTTGATTTGGACAATACACTGTCGCCACTGTCAACGTGATCCCACTTATGGTACCCATTACCTACCAAGACCATCCCCTCCATTCCCTTCCACACTTTCGGGTCCCTCCCCTTCAACAGCTTATGCAAAAGAATGCCTACTTCCCCCTTTTTAGAATCCCCCAACACGTTTTAAGCCTGGCAATCTGTGCACAAGGGATACAGCATTCCTCTCCTGCTATAAGCTTAGTTTCCTGCAACAGAAGAATGTCCAGAGCAGATCTTCCTAGCGCCAAGTGATCTCTTAGTCGGGGTGTACAATTTCAATCTCTTAACATTCATAGTGTCCATCTTTAGCTGACTGGTCCGCCCCCCCCCCCCCCTACGTCAGCCATAACGACAACAGCCTATCCCTTTGGACCTCTCCCTTATAACAGCACCCCTCAACAACCTTATATACAAGCACCGACTTCTGCATTCCAGACACCTCCCACCCCACCCCTGCTGCCCCCCCGCCCCAAAACCCCAACTCCCCCGGAAGAAGATCGTTCAAAGTCTCTCCCTTAGTGGCCCATCTGCATATGGGCCACCAGGATGAATGTATGCCCACCACTACCCCTTCATCACCTCTGCTCCCCACCAGTCACCCGTTAACTCATAGGTACTATATCCCCCGATTTCTAAGAATCCCCCCTGATCCCCCAAATAACTATGCTGCCCATAAAACGATAGTCACTTCACTGGAGTAGGCGCATTTAATCTCAAGATTGTTCTGCCACGAGGCACTCTCTTTTTTGGCTGGAGATTTCTGGGCTGTCCATGATCCACCGTCGACTCCCCACTCTCGGCAGGATTCTCTCCATCTGGTGCTTCCTCCAATGGATGCCGTAGGACCTGCGAAGCCTCCATTCCATTGATGATCCTATAGTCTGCTCCCTTGACTTCAAATTTTAGTGCAAATGGGTAGGCCCATCGATATCGAATCCCCTTTTCATTCAGCCGCCCGGTCAGTAGTCGACAGTCTCTGCGGCGAGCCAAGGTAAAGTGCGATAGGTCCTGATAAATTTGCACCATATCCCCCTCATATTGGATATTTCACAGGCTTTTCACTCTCTACATTATTTCCACCTTCTCTCCATATCGATGGAACCAAACCACCACTGACCTGGGGCTGGTCCCTCCACTGCCTCTGTGTGCTCGTTCAGTCTTGACCTCCTTTCCTCCATCATCTGCAAAAAGTGAGTTCACCAGTGCCTAGACCTTTTTTGTGACTTCGAAAGCTGTCTCCCTTCTTTGCTGTTTAAGGCCAAACACCCGCAGGTTGTGTCTCTTTTCCCTGTTCTCCAGATCATTGAGTTTCAGGTGGACTTCCTCATCCTCACTCTCCAAGTCCAGCAATCTAGCTTCATATTTCATCGCTAGGTCTGTCTTGATTTGATTATTTTCAATGCCCTCGAGCGGAAAGTGGAGCTAAGTGGTCTTCGTGGTCGGATATTGCTGTTACTAACTGCTATTCCATAGACTGCCTGGAGGGAGTCCATCTATGGTGTCCACTGCGAGAGGCATGTCCTAATTCCGGACGAGGAGAGCGGAAGACCTTAAAGCTCTCCCATACCACGGAACATGGAGCAAAGTGGTCTTCGTGGTCTGCGGGACGGAGACGCCAGAAGAAAGAGGAGTAACTCCTTGTGATTCTCTGTGACTCTAGTGTCTCCCAAGGGTTATAACCCTGCACTAAATTGTATTGGTGACTGCCCTTGAGACGCTTCGGAGACACTGTATATCGAGTGTCACGTTTTGGATTGCATCAAAGGATTTTCGGGGGGAGGGTCTCTCCCCTCTAAATACCCTCTAATTACCGTCGGACCGTAATAACACCGAATAAACTGACATTCTGCTTATAGAAGAGTCATTTCCACCTTAACCCAAGATTCGATCTTTTTACCCAAGACTGATCTATAGAATTGTGATGGCTGAAGGGGGTGGTTCTGCCATCTTATAACTTAACAAATAAAAGAACAGAGCCTCTAGAGTGAAAGAGGCGAGGACCGAAAGTGACGGCTTTTCAGTCTGTTCTATCTTCCTGAGGAAAGTATGTCTCTGCTACGCATGAGGCGGCAAGTTAAAAACCAGGTTCCGGGTGAGGATTTGGCTCAACTAGAGCCCATCGGAAATGAGGGGTGCTGTTCACCTGTAGTAGGGTCTCCCTCAAACTCTATAAGGACACACATGGCAAAAGTGAAGGAGCTGGAAGCCAAGAAGCACCCTATTCTGGAAAAAGGGGCGTCCTTGAACACATTGACACCGCTGATCGCACAGAGGGAAACTGAGGGGGAAGAGCTGTGGACGGAGATGAGGGCAAGGAGCCATCAGCCGTGCCGGATGCCGGCTGGGGGAGATCGCCCCTCAAGCCACAGTTGAAAAAACCCTCCACTATCGTAATCGAGAGGGAGGCTGAAGCTATAACATTGGCAGGCGGAAGGCCATGTTAGCTTCCACACCAAAGGTGTCCCCCCCCCCCAAACTAGGAGTATGATTGAACGGTGGAAAGAGCTGGAGAATGAGATACCGCTCTCCATGATGGAGTCAGTGTGTACGGAGGACTGTTCTTACCTTGAAGAGGTATTTAAAAGACCGGACGCACCGGACTATGAAGTGTGGAGAGGAGGTGGCTTAGCTATCCCCAGGTCTCCCCAATCCTCCCTACTGATGCTGTCAAACTTAGAACAACAACATTTGGCACTGGCTAATAGATTAGCCAAGGATGCAGAGCAGCTCAATATAACATGATCTCTCCCAAAATGATTGAGCGTATGTAATGACGGTGGAACAACTCTGCCAGGTGGACCGTAGGGCCCAAAGGAGGGGGTACTTTACTGGAGTCCCCGGTAAATAGGGAGGATGGTACATGGTTTACATTTGAGGAGGAAAATGGGGAGGAGGCAATTGAAAAGTCGGATTTACCCCCTGCATTTGCTAACCCCACCAAGGCGGCTACATCGGATCAGGGGATGTCGCCATAATACTCACAAAGGAAAACACTGTCAGATTCCACAGCGTCTACTATCTCCCATCCCAACCATTCCTCATCACCCCATAATCAAGAAGGATATGACTCCGGAACCTCGCGGGACAGTTTGAACATGGTTCAAATGAAAAATTTGGTTATTGCTTCCCTGGCGGTAACTATGAACCCATTTGTGAAATTGTATGAGAACTTGCAAGAGACCATTAAGAATCAGGCACCACTGTTGGCGCTGTCCCACACAAAGTTGATCTTTCTAGAGTCATTTGTAAACACTGTTCAACTAAGGCTCGATAAGGAAGCTGAACTGACTATTCGACCTAGCTAGAGGTTAAAACAATGAGCAGTCAACAATGAGGTCAGCTATACCAGACTTAATTAAATGGCACAGACATCAAAAGGATACTCAGGAAACACAAGTAGAGTCTGATCTATTAATGCCTAGACAAGACCCGGCAATCCAATCCGGGGGGGAAACCAAACCGACCAGCAAAATGCGATGTCTGGGGAAGCGAGGACTCGACTAACTGGTAGCCTGGGCACCCTCCCTGATTGAGCAATGCTGGGGGTCAGATGGGAGCAGAGGAGTCCCTGAAGCAATCTGGTTGAATCGACTCGATGCAGAAATCCACTGGAATGGATAATGGGAAGACCATGGACAACCCCCAAGACAAAGGTGTGGCATCAGGGGTCAAACAGAAAGTCTTTGCTGTATTTGACAATAAAGAGAGCAGCTCGCAGGAGAAAGCAAACCCAGGGGCTACCCAGCAATCAAAAAAGCCCAAAAACCAAGCGACTAAGTGAAGGGGACGACCTTGCGGCTCAAGAGCTTTTCTATGAAATCTTACGCTTCCCAAAGCTGATAAAGAGGGGATGAGTTTTAAGAGGAGGGGACGTACATCGATGCTGGAGGAAAACAGGGAGAAGGGAGAATTGGCTAATCATGAGATCCCATTGGAAGATATTCAACTGTTATTGGACCTCTCCACTTATTCTGAGAACTTATCCACAGGAGAAATGGATTTGACTAACAAGAACTTTGATTTGGAGGCCACGGTCTCTTACCGGATGACTCCCCAGAAGGATCAATGACCAAAGCCAAACACTGAAGAGGATCAACGAATCCCATAGGGACAAGCGTGGCCACTGTCACCTACCTTTCGAAGCATGGAACAAAAGAGTGGTTCAGACATCAATCGTAAGAGTGACTACGGGCAAGGGTTGAAACAGTAGGCCGGGAATCCGGGTCGACGGAAAGAACAACGCTTCACCTCCACTGTAGAAGCTGCAAACATGGGAAAGATGTTCATAACGATTGCGCGACTGATCCCAGAAACGGACGGGTTGATATTGAACAGAGCCAATGTCCTAAAACTCTTACATTGTTCCTCGAAACTGAGGTTCATTACTCAGGAAGACATAAACATAGTAGAATTTGAAGAGGAGGATTGCCTTGATTGGATGATGCTTCTGTTGTCCTCAGTCATGACAAAAAACTGCCTATTGGAGGTCGCAATGGATTTTCTGCTGTTAGGCTTTGAGCTATCGGAGGGGAGATGTCATGATGTCCGCCAGAGGAATACTGTCTATCGGAAGAGGGTGATGAGGATTCCCGGGGGGAAGCAACCTGGGAGAGAGAAGGGGCAAGCTTGCCTAACCCGACAAAGTCCTGTATCTCTGACGGGGTGAGGGGAGAGTAGGCCTGAGGGTCACTTTTGATTTTATTTATTACATTTGTTACACGCCCAGACCCTTGGGTATCACGGCGAGGTTACAGACAGCTTGGTTAAGAACAATAATTAGGAAGGCCAATCGGGCTCAATACAGAATATTTAAAACATTGGTGTTAATACATGAGTACAGAACTGTAGCGTGTCCATGAATTGACAATCAAAAGCATGCATACATGATCAAGTCTATTTACAATGCATCAGTGCTAATCAATAGCAGTCTTATTCCCTGAAGCATAGTATGGGGTGTTAGTCTTGGTTGAATAACCGAGTTTTCATGGATTTCTTGAACCCTGTGAATGATTCCTCGTTTTTGATGACTAAGGGGAGAGTGTTCCAGTGTGTGGAGGCTAGGTATTGGAAGCTACTGCCTCCTGCATTAGTGTTCTTGTAGCGAGGGATAGTTAGGAGTGCTTCGCTGTTGGATCTAAGGGGTCTCTTTGATTCTTTTTTGGTTATAGCGTGGTTAAGGTAAATAGGGGCGCTTGTGTGAAGGCATTTGAACGTGAAACACAGGGTTTTGAAGATGACTCTCGCTTTGATGGGGAGCCAATGGTGGTCTCTTCTGATGTTGGAAGTGTGGTCAGATTTTCTTATTCCAAGGGCCGCGCAAAGGGCTTTATTTTGAATGAGCTGGAGTTCATTTAAATTGGCCTTGGAGGTTCCAAGAAAGAGTAAGTTACAGTAGTTGAGTCTGGATAAAATCAGCGCTCTTGCCAGTGTGATGCAGTTAGTGGGGGTCAAGAATTGGCGACTGAGGGCAATAAGTTTGGCGGTATAGGACGTGGAAGATGAGAGGGCGTTAATGTGCTTGGTCATGGTAAGATTGGCATCTAGGTAAACAGCTAGTGTTTTTACTTGTTTGAGTACCGGTATCATGCTGCCATCAATATTGATGGATGAATAATCAAGATGTAATGCTGCTATTTTAGACTGAGAGCCCACGATAAGCACCTCAGTCTTCTCGTCATTGAGACAGAGGCTGTTTAATGCCATCCAGTTTTGAATTATGGCATAGATTTTGTTGATGGTGTGGGAATCTTGGGTGTAGTCTCCCGATAGGGGGATGAGGATCTGGGTGTCATCTGCAAAATTGGTGTAGATGACACCCATATCGTCTAGGGATGAGAAGAGGAGCTTAGTATACGCATTGTATAGCGTGGGTGAGAGGCAGGAGCCTTGGGGGACGCCAATAGGCACTGGGATAGGGTTGGCAGCTTCTTTACCTATGGAGACCCTGGTTCGATCTGCAAGAAAGGATTTGATCCAGGTGGTGGCTTCGGTGGAGAAATTGAAATCTTTGGCTAATGTGGAACAAAGTTTATTATGGTGTAGTAGGTCGAACGCTGCGGAGAGATCGAGTAGGAGGAGGATACAGAGTTTCCCTGAGTCTCTGATGGCATCCATCTGGATTTTTAGATCCAGTTGCGCCGTTTCTGTACTATGGTTGGGGCGGAAGCCGGATTGCCTACTGCCAATGAGTTAGTTCTGTTCAAGGTGTGCTTAGACTTGGTTGTAGGCTAATTTATCCAATATTTTGAGGAGAAATGGGACAGTTGTTATTGGCCTATAGTTAGTGGGCACCGTGGGGTCCAGGGTAGGTTTTTTCAAAAGGGGAGTGACCCAAGCTGCTTTGATACTGGTTGGGACCATATTGGTATTGAAGGATGCATTTACAAAGTTAGTGATAATTGGCGTGAGAGTGTGGGCAGAAGATTTGACTACTGACGCTGGGACGGAGTCACCTTTGTAGTTGGAGGCTTTGAGTGTGGCAATGGTATCAAATACTACTTTTTGGGAAACTGGTGTGAAATGGAATGGGGAATTGGGGATCACATGAGTTGACAGGGTCGGATTAAGAATGGCAGGTGTGTCTGCTAGTAATTGCTTTTTGGTTGTGATTTTGTTTTGGAGTAGTTCTATCTTGGCTGCTAGAGCATCTTGTATCGTGGTACACCACTCTTTACTAGGGATGGTAGAGTTTATGGCTGGTGCCGGGTTTTCCAATTATTTTAGAATAGAGAATAATTCTTTGGAATCAGAGGTGGCATTGCTAATCCTGGTATTATAAGCATTGGATTTGTGGGTAATAATGGCTGTTTTATAGATTTTGTTTATCTCCTGGTAGGCTTTTTCAGACTCTGAGGTGGGGTGCTTTCTGAAAGCATGTTCCAGCGTGCGTTTGGTTCTTCTGAGAGCGATTAGGTCATCATTGTACCAAAAACAGGAACGTTTGTCTGAGTGTTTGGTTTTGGTAGTGAGTGGGGCTACAGCATTAATAGTTGAAGTAAGGCAGTTATGGTTGTTATCTGCTAAAAGGCAGGGGTTGTCGCTAGTGATTGAGGTGGAATCTAGAGCTTTTGCAAGAAGTGGCATTAAGTTTTCAGGAGTGAGTTTCCGGGAATTTCTGGTTTCGTAGGTATTGGTTGTTTTAGGCTTGTTTACAATGGGTTCGACGGGCTTGAGGGTGAATGTAATGTTGTGGTGGTCAGTCCAAGTAAGAGGCGAGATGGAGTCGATGTTTATAGGTGTGTTTAGAGAGAGGATCCAATCAAGGGTTCTACTTTTGATGTGCGTAGGGGCGTTCACTAGTTGAATGAAGCTCATGTCCTTCAGGGAGGAGTGAAGTGCTTCTGCTTTGGAGTCTTGGCTGTCATTAAAGCCTAAGTTGAGGTCTCCCAAAATGCTGCATTTGGTGTTGGGTTTTATAAATGGAGCTAGTAGTAAGAGAATTTTAGTTTCTGGATGGTTATTAGGGTTAGGAACTCTGTAGATTACTATGAAGTTGATCATGGTTTTTTCATTTATGGGAAATTTTACAAGCAGTGTTTCATATCGTACAATGTTTTCAATGGGACAAGATCTAAGCTGTAGTTTAGTCTTGGCTATGATGGTGACAGCTCCTCCTTGTGCGTGGGTCCTATCTGTTCTAAAAATGGTGTAGTCTGTTGGAATAGCGAGTGTTAGCATAGGGCCTGAAGCTTGATGGAGCCAGGATTCCGTAACTACTAGTAGGTCAAGCTGAGACTCCATAATGAGGGCATGGATTTCTATGGCATGGGCTCCTAGTGAGCGGGCGTTTGAGGGTGCCTTTGAATGAAATCAGTGGCTGAGTAGGGGGGGTCAGGTACTGCGTGCAACATTAACTTGGGGGTAAATTGGGTTTCTGATTGGGTGTGGGGTTTTGATAATAGGAGTGCCCTCTGGACAGAGTTTGTTTGGGAGGTGTGAGTTCATATTTGGCCAGATTAGGGCGGATAATGGTTTGTGACCTTAAGCGAAGGTGTCTTGCTTCACCCATTAAAGGGTGAGAATGTTTATCAGTGGGGTTGCATTGTCTCTCGGCAGATTCCAGAGTACAGGAGATGGTATAGTGGTTCAGGTCAAGGCTGTTGGCATGTGCAGTGGCATTCGGAATAGACTCAGGGGCATAGTTCATTGTGGTTGGGAAGGGTGGTAAGGTAGGTGGGAACGGGGTGGGACATGGAATAGGGTGGTGCCAGGGACAAGCTAGTTTACTCAGGCTGTTTTTATGCATCCAGTATTGATTGCCCAAACAGGGTATTTCGTTTGGAACGGGAACATGATGAGGGAAAACCAAGCTGACATGTTGGAGGGGGTGTCAAAGAGGAACTAGGTTGATTGGATGTTAAGTGATAGGCTGTGGAGTGGTGAGAGCGTAAAAAAAGGAAGCTCGAAGCTCCTACTACACTTTGTTTAGCAGGGTGGGGACGGAGGAAACAAGTTACTTTGTCGCAATCAAGGTTTTAAAGATGCACAAGTCATAGGTGTCTAGTTATTCTATACTTTCTCAGCATTTATGCATGAGACAGTAGAAGTAGCAATTAAGGTTTAAACATGCATAGGTTGAGGTCACAGGTGCAGTAAGACTGGCAGTCAGAGTGTACACATACATAGATCATAGGTGCCTAATCACTCTATACTTTCTGGGCTAGTACCATTTATGCATGAGACACAGTAGAAGTAGCAATTAAGGTTTAGGCATGAATAAATCACAGGTGCAATTAAACCAGCAAACAAAATTGAACAAGAAAAGTCACTGGTGCCTAATTACTCTATACTCCTAAACCTTCTGGACTGGCAGCGTTTATAGGTGGGGTACCGTTGCGTGCTTGCAATGATGCGGTGGATATGCCACTGGTGATAGAGACAAGCTAATTAGTTATTGGAACGTTGTTGCCAACACAAAGATCAATTTAAAAATATGCAAAGCGTCAAGTAGTGGCTGAGTACGGTATACGTGGCTAATCTAGCGAGATATATGTGGCGTGTGAGCCGAGAGGTAAGTAGACTAAGCGTGCAGCAACAAGGTGTCATGCGCGCGCTAGAGAATAGATTAGAATTAGTAATAGTGACAGTTTTACAATAGCGACTATGAAGGGTACAATGCACAATATTGACAGATGTACAGGCGTGGGTGAACTAGGGGCCTCAATAAATCATTTGCTGCATTTCATTCGGAATAGCCAGATGGTGTCCTGGGGACTAGTGGGTGCACGTGGGGCGTGCTGGGCAGTTCAAGGGTCTCACCTTACGGGAGCTGTAGGGAATTCGTTCTGCAGTCCGGCATGTACCTTACTGGATTTCTGGTCCTGGTCGGTGTTTCTGCGAGGGATCTGCCGATGCAACACATACGGCAGGTGGGTCGCTCATCACTCTTAACAGCTTGGTCAGCTCAGTCAGATGCCTTGGTGCAATGCCTTAGTGGAAGGCTGGCTTGCGCCTAACCGTGGCGCTCGGTTGGTTAAGAAGGCAACCAATCCGGGTCCAAGGACGCTTCCCTGTACTGTAGAGGGTGGATTCAGGAGGTGGCGGCTATCTTGGCAAGTGCAAGCCTCGCGGTTTGCAAGGGGCAAATCAGCAAGAAATGCAGTGATAAAGGTAAAATGAAATATGTTGCCTTTGTAGTGTAGAATCGTGGAACCCTAGTAAAATATAGGGCACACAGAGTGGAAACGGATTATTCTTGTGTCGTTGTCAGACAGCTGCAGTAAAAGCTGATCCTCGCCCTGCCATACCTCGATGGTGCTGCGGCGATGAGAAAGTCTTGTGAGCTGCTCCAGCAGCTCACGGGCGATGGAGCTCCTTTTCCTGGGCTACTTGGATGAATGGATGATTGTCGGAGGGAAAAGGATATTATCCCCAAGCAAAAACGAAAAAGTGAAAGAGGCTTTTCTACGGGGGAGGACTGAAATTGGCTTGCCGCTGCCTTAGTACATTAGGGGGGGACCTGCAGATCTCTAATCAAGGAAGCCATCCGTCCTCTATGAATTCCTGGAATACCAGGGGTTTCAGGCACTTGTTTAATGGGGGGGGGTGTAGAGTTGGAACCCTTGGACTTTATTTGCATGCAGGAAACCTGGTTGACCTCCAAGCCGCTTTGTGAGGGCTTTGATGTTTGCTTCTCCCCAGCCCTGACAAAAAGCTGTGGAAGACAATCGGCTGGTTTGATAACGCTGGTGAGAAGGGGAGGGGGATGAGAAATTCTACAATTCAACAGGTTAACATTTTTGTACATCTGGTGGTCTTGTCCATGGCAAGAGAGGGAAATAAGATCCTGCAGACATTACTTTTGTTAAATGTTTACTGCAGTCCTCTGGGAATAGGAGATGAGACCTTGATTGACTCAGTGGTTAACGCATTAGATTCCGCTATGGAAGAACATAACACTACATCAGTGATATGTGGGGACCTGAATATTAAATGCCTGGATGTGAGTGGTTTAAAGATGCATAAGGACAAACTCTCTGCAAAAGCAAGGCTGTGGGTATCCAAATTGAAGGAAAGGAACATCATAATGGTAAATGGGAGGTTGAAGGGGTATATCCTGGGAAGAGCAACATGGTCAAAAGAAGCACTAAGGGCTGAAGGTTATACCGATGTTAAACAGTGATCATGCTATGTTAAAACTAACCTTCAAGGGTGACACAGAGAGAGCGTTATCCCCCTTAGGCGAGCCACTACAGGTCAATCAAGGCTGTAATCGCATAGAAATCCCACAGAAGGAGATAACCAAAATCTCAACCAGATTAAAAGGCATTATGCAGAACAATAGTGGAGAGGTTGAGTACACTGCAGTCATGCTAGCATTCCAGAGGAACACAGTAAGGGGGTCTAACACTGCGGTCCTGCTAGCATTCCAGAGGAACACATTAAGGGGGTCTAAACCGGATGAAAAGATGCTACATACCGCAAATTGGGAAGTCAGGCTGAAGAAAAGAGAGCTGGGAATTGATATCAGGGCTATTGAACAGCAGAACCCTGAAGATAAAGTCTGCCAAAAAAGGAAAAGGAAACAGCGCTATAGAAAATGGTTGCTGGATTCCAGGGCTCAGTGGTTCCAAGCCGATGCGGAAGCTATGATGAAGATACTATCCAATAGAAATACCTGGGATCTTTGGTCCCTTCTTAATAACAACGCCACCTTCCAATTGGCGACTATGATATCTGGGTGCCAGAGAAGGTTTTGTAACGCTCACCTGGTATCCACGGGGACGTCACTAAGCCTGTTCTGACCTCTTACGACCTCGAACCCTTCCCTGGAGGCTATTCGACTGGAGACTGGGCCTGAAACACAGGATTGGTAGAGTTTAACTCCCTATTGTCTCTGTGTGCTTGAACCCCTTCTTCCCCGGGGTCCAACCCTTCACTTTGATCCACAGCTCACCTTGTTTTCTTGGATAGTGTGCTCTCCGTCCTGCTTTCAGCGCAGGGGCACGTTGATTGATGCGGGCTCGTTGCTGCCTAGTTACACTGGCAAGAGTTCGACAGGTCAGTATAATGAGTCTTTTGAACAGTTCTCTAACTTTGTTCCTTTCCTTCCTTAGATGATGGCCGGCGTCCGGGGATGGCGGCATGCTGCTGAGATGAGTAGCGCTGAAGGTGAGTGAGAGCGCGATGCGCGATACACCCCTTTCGTATTTGTATTGAACCGAGTTCTTTTCCTGTGTCTTTTAGGTGCCGCAACGTTTTCAGCGTGGATGCCGGTTATGAAGAACAAATGCGGTGAGTAAGCGCGGTATGCATGCCTCTAGATGTTTCCACGCTAACCTGGCATGTCTTTTCCCTCTTGCAGATGGATGAGAAGTTCCGGAGACAGAGTTCCCCCAGAGCGGCTGGGATTCAGGCAAGCGTTTGAAGCTCGTACAGTATTTAAAAATAAACGAAGATTTGCAGAATGCTTATTAATGCCTTTTTTCTGTTCTTTTCCCTTTTCCTTAGGAAGCGGCGTGCCGGGATGGGAATGACAGCATGCCGGGATGGGAATAACAGCGCCGAAGATGCCTGCAGAACAGAAGGAGCGATGAATGATGGGCAGAAGCGCCGCAAGGTAAGGCTGTTCCTAACGGTGTTCTTGTTCTTGCAGGAGCTGAGCGCAGAAGAAAGATGCAGGCCTAGTGGAGACCAATCCGAACACAGTGAGTGTCACGCTGCAGGTGCAGAAAACACAAAGCATGTTTCTCAGCCTGGGCGTGGCTTAAATAGTCTCTGGGTATCCCAGGTGTCTCTGGGCTGAACCACACCCAAAAAACTAGACTGCACATGCAGTTCGGGGAACCTAAATATGTGGGGGCATCCATCTTGTCCCCATCAATGCACTACAAGTCCAATCCCCAATGTTATCCTATGGGAGTGAGTGAGTCTAGTGCCACAAGCGCCAAGACTGACTCCAAGTGGCTCTTTGGAGGGATGGAGAGGCCCTTGAGGGCCATATAGGTGGTCGTGGCCGGGCTCCAGCCTGACATCTTGGAGGGCTGGGGACATAAGGGGCAGGAATCATGACAGGTTTGGATAAGGTTCTTCAAGGACCTCTTCTCTGCAACAGGTCAGCAGCGATGTCGGCCCAATAAAAAGGGGTGCCTGCCTCCCTGGAAAATTGTATTTGATAAAGTTGACCTACTTAATCGAATAAAACATCTAAATCAAACGAGGGCGGCAGGCCCGGATGCTTAACTAAATAGTATCATCAAACACAATCCGGGGGAATGGTCAGACTTTAGTTTGATCTTGTTTACTCAAGTACTGGCAGCCAGAAAATTCCCAGTTTCGTGGAGGACCGCCATAGTGGTCCCTATTTATGGAAAAAGGGGAAGGGACAGCCCACGGAATTATAGGCCCATTGCCCTCCTTGACTCCCTAGGGAAAATATTTGTGGCGATCCTCCTAAAACATCTAAATCTATGGGTCTGGGAGTCGGGGCATTTTGACATCAGGCAAGCAGGGTTTGTTCCAGGGGTCAGCACTAGTCTGAACCTCTTTATTCTTAACATTTTGAAGATGAGAGCTACTACGGAATCTCAACAAAGTACTTATATGGCATTCATTGATCTGGCACAAGCCTTCGACAGTATCAATAGAGAGATACTATGTGGAAAGATGGTGAACTGGGGCGGTCCGCCGGATCTATTGGATGCCATCAAGAGTTTGTACTCGGGAACATCAATACAAGTGAGGTTGACGGCCAGGGGGATACTTTATGCCTCTATTTCAACTGCAAGGGGATTGAAACAAGGCTGCCCCATGGCTCCCACCATCTTCAACTTATTCCTCTCGGATATGTTCTCAAACCAAGAGGGCGTCAGAGCTTTCCCACTGCAACTATACAGGCAAAGCATCCTTTGGGTAATGTACGTGGATAATTTGGTGGTAATAGATCGTACCCCTACAGGCCTGCAAAGGAGGCTGACACATTTAGACGTGTACTTTAAGGCTAATGAGCTCTGAATACATACGGATAAAACAAAAATCATGATGTTCACTAGAGTAAGAAGAAGGGCTAATTCCAAATTGGCATGGTTAATAGGCACGCAAAAGGTCGAGCGGGTGGAATCATTTACCAATCTTGTCATCAGGATAAATGACAATGTAAAAGAAACAACCTGGACTGAAGAGCTGAGGCGAAAATACACCAGATTTGCGATCCAGACAAAACAAATATTGAGGAAATATGGTAGGCACACACTGGTGCCTACATTGACCTTTTTATAAGCAAAAGGTCACTCCTATATTATTATATGGAGCTGAAACAGCATTGAATATCCCTCTGTCTTTTTGTAACTGCTTGGAAGGGATTTTCTGGAGGAGAGTATTGGATCTCCCTAATAGCCTCTCAGTGTCGCTAATCAGATTTGAACTGGGGTTTCAGTCCCTCAGCTCTTCGGTCAAGTGGAGTTCGATATCCTTGTATAGGAAAATTGTTCCCCGGTCCTAGATATCTTGAAAAATTAGCAAAACAACCAGGGATCAGCTAGGGATAGAACAGTAGACGCTTGGAAATGTAAATGTAGAGCGGTATTGGAAGAGTTGGGCCTAGATGAGGAAATGTTGATGAATAACCGGAACAGGATCAAAATAAAGCTGACGAGACTGGATTGGATCGAGACCATAGATGTGAGATCTGCATATAAGGTCTCTCTCATTATAAAGAGGGAGCAAAGAGCTATTAACCAAATACCAAAGTACTTGATTAAATTCCCCTCAAATAAACATAGGAATGTGTTCATGAGGTTGAATATTCTGCCAACCAAAGACATTTTGGGGTACAGGAAAGATAAGTGGGTGGACTCTTCTATGTGTAGGTATTATAAGATATATTTGGAAACAACTAAACATCTACTCCTGGAGTGTGATGCCCTAGAGTTAAAGGAAGTATGATTGATGGGAGGGCTCTATATTGGGAGAAAAAGAGTAAGTGGTACTAGCAATAACCACATTTTTTATGGAGGTACTTGATCTTAAGTGAGATTGGAGGCTCAGGCTAGCCCTCGGTTGACCGCAATTCATTTGGGTTTATGAGGGATGGAATTAAGTTTAAAGGAGGGATGGGAAAGGATTTTTGGATAATAAGGTGATGGATATTGTTTGGGATTGGAGGGAGGGAATGTTTCATGAAGGGTTTGTATAAACCATAACATTTTTAATAAAGATTTTTTTTTTAGGTTGTCCAGTACATCCACCCTTGCACACAGGTCCGAGATCGAGGCCTGGATATCTCCTCTGAGCACCCAAATCTCCTGTAAAAAGCCATGGATGTCCTCCTTGGTGGCCAGTGTTAGCATCGTGCCACACACTCCCTCCTGTGGTTGGACAGTTCCCCCTGCGCTCTACATTCTCGGGTCCCTCCTGAACTCCTGGTGGGCCTGGATACGCTGTGCAGGCCTCCCCTCCAGTTAGTTTGTGGGGCCACTCTTCTACTAATTCTGCCAACCTCCCCGACACCCTGTGACAGCCGTCCACCTCGGATTACCCCCAGGCCGGCTGGGGTCCACTCCTTTCAATGGCCAATCCACTGCCCTCCACGCAGAGCAAATGTGGAGGCTTGCAAAGGGCCTCTTAAATCAAGGGCTCTGTAAGCCTCTCGTTGGCAATCCAGTCTCCCACTGGCCCTAACATTCCAAGGGCATAGTATCTGCTCACCTACTCAATCCTCTGTCTCTGCGCCACTGCGGGTCTACATATACCAGGCTTGACCTCCCCCGCACAGCAGTTAGCTCCTTCCCGTCCCATATTACAGGCCTGCAGGATCAGGTATTATTGGTATTAGCACCCTGTGTTTTAATCCGTGGTGCTGACAGCAATGTATTTTGTTTGAATTAATGGGACAAAATACTTACCTACGATGGTCACCATGGAGCTAAAAAGTGGGGCCCCAGCTCCATACACAGCCACTCTTCCATTTCCATCGCGGCCCGGGAAAATGGAGACGTGGCCGCGCAAACGCTACGACCGAAAGAAATCAGGGTAGTGGGGTAGCGGTACGCAGAGGGAAGGAACCGGGTACTGGAGAGGAGGGTGGGGGTAAAATGGTGGGCCGGGGGAGCAGCCTTGAGGCTGATCGGAATACGGGCTTGTACCGTGGGATTCAGCACGCTGTCCCAGCAACCTGATTGGTTAGCACCTCTGCTGTGTGTGCTAATATGAAAATAGGTTAAAGGACAACTATTTTTTACTGTTTTTATATATTATATTTTACGTTTTTATATGATCAATTTATCAGTCGTTTCTTTTTTTCTAATTATGATTTTGTAATTTTTTGGTAGAAATGTGATCCCAAAGTAAATTATTTGATTAACACCCTACTGTATCTGCCAGTTACATCCATAGATGATATCCATTTCCTTGAATGCTGTCATCTGGTGATTGAGAATGTAATGGCATCACGTTTCTTTAAGTTGAACATGACAAAAAATGAGTTTCTTTTGTTTTCCCCCCACAACCATCTGATTTCTGTTCTTTGCTGGCTTCAGAAAAGTTGGTTCCTGGTGCTCCTGCATCGTTTTCTTCCTCTGTCAAGTCCCTTGGATTTATTTAGCATCCAGCTGACACCATCATTCCATACATAAACTCTCTGATGAACACTGATAACTTTCACTTTAGGACTTTCAGGGATATTACATTTTTTTATGTATCATTCAGATTTTCCTTCTGTGGCTGAAGGTTTCCTGTTTTTTGGTTTTGATACAGGGAATCTTTTGGTACAGGTCTGCCACTGCAAACTCTGGCTCCCCTTAAGGCAGTGCGCTATTCTCCCGCAAGGCTGAGGTTTGGAAATTCAATTAGTTATCACTGTACTGAAGCAGCTGCACTGGCTCCGCCTGGAAGCCACAATCACATTTGTGGTTGCTTGCATTACATATTAGGTGGTGTATTATGTTTCTGTAAGTTACTTGGTGTCGAAAGTAGAACGGCTGCAGACCAGGATCTGGTGTTTCTCAAGACTTCTGTAGCAGCAAACAATTACTTGAAATATCTAGATTTTAGGTATTGTATGAAACTACCGACTATAAAAGTCTGACCCCACCAAAAGACCTAAAACACACACCACGAAAAGGTCTAACTACCAAAAGTTTGAACTTTTCGTGGAATGTGTTTAGGTGTTTCGGTGGGGTCGGACTTGAGGTTGGGGGGGGAGTCCTCCGCAACACCCCGCTCACTTCAGAGGGCGTGGGTTGGGGGGGAACCCCCCCATTCCCCTGCCAAATTAAAAAAAGAAAACAAAAAAGCCAGGGCTGCAGGGGTGTCCCCTGCAATACCCCGCTCACTATGCTATGCAGTAGTGAGCGGGGTGTTGCAGGGGACACCCGCGCAGTACACCTGAGGAAAAGAATAAAAAACAAGGGCTGCGGGGGTGTCTCCGCAATACCCCACTCACTATGCTATACAGTTGTGAGCGGGGGAAACCCCTGCAGCTGCCCAGAAAAAGAAAAGGACCCTTCAGCGCCGGTTTCTGATCACGGGAGTGAAAGGGAACTGGCACCGCAGGCACTCAGCGTGCCTTCAGACGTAAGTAGAGTGAGGGTATGTTGGGGGTGTGGGTGGTTGTGTGGGTGGGGGTGTGTTGTGGGAGTGGGTGGGGGTGTGGGTTTGTAGGGATTTTTTATGTATGTTCGCATGGGAAATGTACAAAGCTTTTGTACATTTCTCATACAAAGCTTTCCGTTGCAGACTTTTCCGCGATGGAAAAAAAAAACGCAGATCCAGATTTTATCTCGCTTTTAATCCTGGAAAGACCCCTTTCATGGGCCCCTATGAGTTGTTAAGGGGTCCCTTCGCATGGTTCTCCGCTAAATTGGAGAGCTACTGTCAATGTTACACAAATACAAGGGGAGAGAATTCGACACTCTCTCCCGAACACATAAGCCGAATGAAAGTCGACCCTCCACCCGTGGTTGGCACAGGTGCCTGATGGTATAAAACAGGACACCACGTGGCAGCCAATGGGGGGAAGAGGAGTTAGGGAGAGGTTGTGGATGGGTAGGGGAGTATAGGAACACCGGAAAGAGGTTGAGGGAGCACCTAGTTTGGATAGGACGAGAGGAAACAGCAGGGAAGAAACCCTACCTATTTTCTCTACTTTTAACACTCTGTACGTGTAACAGTCATACCAGATCTTACATATACCTCCCTGTGTCTTAACAACTCTTAATACGTGTCGGGGTACTTGTAACAGAATACTTTCTTAATATACATACACCTTAATACATGTGTATCTGGTTCATGGGATGCAAGACTCACATCAAATGGTAAGTAGATTACCTCTACAAAACTGGGTGAACACTCAAAATGAGAGACCAAACACATGGCCATCAGGCACGTGTAAGCAATGAACATAAACATAACATGCAACGTGGACTTGAAAACATAATGAAGGCACCATATGCCTATTGGAATGCAGAGTCTCTCCTACACCCCCAGCAGCATCCTTCAGTATTCAAAAAGGGTTAAACTCCAACCCGCACATATTAATGAACACGTGAAAAGACGTGCATCATATTCATCATGATCACCAGTTGAAGATAAGTAACGAATCCTAACAGACTCTTTGTTCCCACTATCTTAAGTCCGGGAGACCCGCAGGTCGTCCCGGACGCAGCAGTGATCCGCCCGTAACTGGCAGCAATGAACAAATCCGCCCCCCGCCGCCCAATGTTTCCAACACCTTCCCTGTACTTATCTCATGTCCGGGAGGCCTGTGAGCCGTCCCGGATGCAACAGTTTGTGCGTTCACTTTCTACCCGCCGCCGCTGCGGATATTCTGCGCTCCCTCATAGAGCATACTGCAGCCGCCACACCCCGTAGTCCTGCCACGCCTGTCTCCTGCTGCCGACACAAAATAAGCCACACCTGCCGTACACCGTTGACCATTTTATGCTGTTGCTGATTATTCACAGCTGGTCCAACGGGCGCACAATTTACAACTACAACCTTCCCCAAGTGCTGCTGGGCGTTGTAGTGTATTCCCATATTTCATGTTTTTACGTGTTTTTACACACGCCTTTCTTGCTCCAGCCCTTTTTCCTGACAGCTACCTCTGTTTTGGAATGGTCTAAAAACGTCTTGATCTCTGGTCCACAGTCTTTCACTAGAAATTGTATTTTATTTCTGGGTATTGTTTTTTAAAAAATATGTCCTTACTATTATTTCTGGTTTACTGCTGTTGTAGTTTTTGTTTTAGAGGGTTATTTTTATTTAGCAACAATTTCTACCGTTTATTCATTATTATTTTTCAGTGCTCAAACACTGCAGTGTAACCGTTTGTGCTCCATGTTTCTTTTAAATAAAAAAAAATTAAACTTGCAGGGTGACATAAAATGAAAGTTCAATCATATTTGCAAACATTTCATGTATAACAGCAAAACTGCAGACCTCCTAACTTTACCTTACCAGTCAGAAGTGAGGGCAGGTGTTTTGTTTTATTCTCCCTGCGACTGTAGTGAAGTGCCTGGCTGCTTGGTGCTGCCTGACTCATTCCCACATAACTATTCTCGGTCATATGTGGTGCTGGCAACAACTTTATTGCAGAGTTACAGGGAGAAAAGGTGGTTTAAAACCATAGGTATGGTCTTACTCTACTTGGGGGCTCAAACTGCCATTTCAGGTAGGTAGGTTTTATGTAGTTTTTCGCAAATTCATATCAGAAAAGTTGTAGTTTACTTTGTTTTTTGAAAGGGTCGATGAATACCTTAGAAAAATTACATTTGGATATGAACAGTTCAATTTGATATATGTAAAAAACGTTTGGAAATGATAACCATTATTAACCATTATTTCTTGAATGTAGTATTCATAATTCTTTTGTAATTAATTCTTGGTTAAATTTGCAGACCAACATCTTTGGCCTGGGAAGTTAAGAAAATGTCTCCCGGACGCCATGTTATTCCCAGTCCATCATCTGATCGAATCAGCACTACATCAAGTGCTCGAAGGACCCTAAATTTTGGGTATGTATTTTATATTTGTATTTATTGTGATTTTCTATAGCACTGTCGCCAAAGTGCTAAAAAAAATGAAAAACACGGTACAAACAGAATTGAAAAGATGGCAATACAATATCTCAAGTCACATGATTAGGGGTCGGATAGGCGGGACAGAAGCTAGGCTTTGAGGCGGGTCCGAAAAATGTGGTGTGTAGAAGATGAGCGGATAGTATGAGGAAGAGAATTTCAGTGACAGTTGTCAAGTACAGAGAATGATCGACAGAGAGAAGACATGCAAGGAGGTTTGGGGACAATGAGATGAAAAATTAATTGTGAACGGGGAAGACGCATAGGGGAGTGGAAGGAGACTAAAGATGAAAGGTGGGAAGACGCAAGACCATAAAGACATCTGAAGACGATAGAAAGTGAAAAAGGAGTTGTGATTGGAATGGTAGGATAGAAGCAGATAGTAAGGAGGAAGAAGATGACGACTGAGGAGGCAAACCGAAAAGGAGATGAATAGCAGAATTATAAAGCGAAGAGGGGTGAGTCAGGAGGCGGGAAGGCCAATCAAGAGGGCTCAGCAATAGTCAAGCCTAGAGAAAATTAAATCAGAGATTAGGATTTTAGAGGCATGATATGATGGGTTTGGCGGAGATTAAAGAGAATAAAGCAACATTTGCGTGCTGTAAGAGAAATGTAGTCGGAGAATGAGAGAGAGAAGAGTCGAAAAGGACACCGAAAATACAGGCTGAAGGTGAGAAGGAAAGGCGAGTGGGAGGAAAGGAGTGGGGAGAGGGACAGAATGGAGTTAAGAAGAGTAGCTCAGTTTTAGCTGCATTAAGGTGAAGGAAGTTGGGGGGCGGGCACTGGCAACCAAGAGGGCCACTGCTGCCTGAGCTGTGAGTGAGTAAGCCTGGAGAAGGAGATGGCCCAGATTATAATCCTTTTGATGACAGGGTGTGGATTGGCTTGCTTTATAGCAACAGTGGGCAGGTTTGATGGTTGCACGAAGTGCCATTTGAAAGATCTCGCCAGGCGCACTGTGCGGCCCAGAGGTGCCAAGAGGAGATGCAGATCGCCACTGGCCCGCCTGCAAGGGAGTCGGCAGCCAGGAATGAGAGGGGCGGGAGTCCGGCCACTACCTGTCGGCGGGAGACCGCAGGAGTGAGTGTGCCTTTTATTTTATTGTACATCTGTAAGGCGCTTATACATCAAGTAAATTGTGTTTCAAAAGCGCCGACAGGGCAACAGGGAGGGAACATGGGAATGAAAACAAATATAACAATGCAGACCTATTAGGGCTTGTGAGCATTCAGAACGTGCAAGTACAGAGAGAAGGGATGAGGGAGTGGGGGGGCAAGTGCTAGGTGTAGCAAGAGGGAAGTGCTAGGGAGTTGGTAGCTGATTAAGTGACTGGCGGGAGTGGCCATCTGCCAATAAAGTAAGTGCAGGCCTGTGGTGGCATAGGCCAATGGGTGCTGAGGCAATTGCTAGGAGCGGGCGGGCGAGGGCGACTGGGTGTGAGAGGCCAGGACCCAGGAGGACGCATAAGGGCCCTGGTCACCAATCTCAGCATCTATGCTGGTTTTAGAGCAGGAGGGGGGAAAGAAACGAAGAGGTGAAAAGGAAGGACTTGAGGAGCTTCCGGAATTTGAGTAAATCCGGTTCAAGATGAAGAGAAAGGGGGAGACTGTTCCAAAGGAGGGAGCCTGCCGAGGAAAGCGATCATCCACCAGCTTGCTGTTTAGCAAAGCGCTTGACACACAGAGAGTTGGTGTTGAAGGAGCGTAAAGATCTGGAGGGAGAGTATTTAGAGAGAGCCAGTTGTAGATAGTGCGGTCCCCGGCAACAGACCTCCTTATGGATGATGCAGAGGGATTTGAATTTGATCATTGCAGAAACCGGGAGTCAGTGGGCAGATTTTAGGGCTGGAGAGATGCAGTCCCTGGGCTTGAGGCCAAGGATATGATATATGATATGATATGGCATTTTTAACGTGCCTATACACAAGTGTTTCAAGGTGCAACGAGGCAAGGTAGGGGGAACAGAGGGAAGACAAACAACGATCCACTCGGCCAGGTGTCATTCAGATCGTGGAAGTGCATGGGAAGGGGAAGGGGAAGGGGACAGTGCAGTGCATGGGATAATAAAATAGATAACAAAGTAAAAGTACGGCCAGCAGGTGGCAAGTGCAAGGGTAAGTGCAGACAACGGGTGTCAAGTGGTCTTGCAGCCCTATTTTGGATTAGCTGGAGGGTTTGTAAAGAAGAAGAGGGTAGATTAAGGAAGAGGCTATTGCAGTAGTCTAGCCTAGAGAGAAGCAAACATGAGGGTGTCACCCCAAAGATGTTGCGCGGCCCAACCATGAGTTAAATGGGTACACAGATCTGCAGGATCAATGCCGTCTAGAGAGAGCCAGAGTCCAAATTATGCTTGGTAATGAAATCAAAGATACAAATGCTTGATGCAACAGTTTATAGTGCAGAAAGGAACAGGAATGCCGACACGTGTTTCGACCCAAAACACCGGGTCCTTTTCAAGGCAGAGCTGTTCATAATGACATACAAAATTAACACATTTTTACAAGCACATAATGTATGCGAAAATAGAATGGAAAACATCAAAAACACAGAATAATGAAATATTGCATACAGGATAGAACCAGAAAACAGTGAAAAAACACAAAATAAGATGTACAAATAAAGCATATGATGCAAAAGAGTAAGATGCCATTTGGTCAAAAATGAAATAAAAGTAAAATGTTACCACAGATTATAACATATTCACCGCCAGTATCCAACCGTATGGTATCCCGTGTGTAGCACATGAAAGAAAAAGGAAAAGTGTAGAAAAAACAATAAGCTGCTCATGCTGATGTTCAAAAGCGGACAATTGAATTGCGTTGGTTAAATAGCCAAAAAACAATGTCAAAAAGTAATTCTTGTTTCCCAAGTGTCATCTATCACCTTAGGGTGGAAAGGTGAAATAATTGCAGAGGGTTGTTAGGGAGAATTCTCTGTTTAGGCTGAATTTCCCAACCTAGTGAGTCCACCAGCAGCTTTCCTGGATGTTTGGGGTTTATTTTTTTCTCCTGCCAAGAGTGAGATTCTTTTACCCTCACTCTTGGACATGATTTGAGTGTGTTCCTTTGACTCTAGATGTGTTTAAGGGGCTATGGGGTCTTTTACTCCATAGGGCTTCATGTGTTTTTGTGATGTGTGTTACACAGCACCCTCAGTGCAGTAACACAGGGGTGTCATAGTGACCCCCCAGTATAGACTCCATACCCTGGGACTGACTACTGTCTCCCAGGGCATGTAAAGTCACCATTGACTTTACTAGTCTTGAATTCTGAACAGAACCAGTACAAACCATCATATTGTGGATGTACTGGCCGAGGCATTTCGATTGCCCCGGGGTCTGTTAGTCGAGGGGGCACGTCTCCGTCCCCCCTGATCGAGTTTTGGCTGGTGGCAGTGGATACTACTTTTTATATTCAACCGCGAATATTTCTCTATGGGATTTTCCCATTGTTCGAGGCTACAATCTTTATTTATTTAATTCCGATAGCCTCGAACATACCGCCGGTTTATTTATTTATTATTAATTCTCCGGTTGGTATTTTTTGCCAAAACTCGGTTCTAAAATGGCGTTTGTGTTCTCTTCTGTGACTCCAACCCAAGTCGAGCCCTTTGTTCCACTTTTTGGCGGGCTTCTCCACAGAAGCCTTCCAAAGTGGTGCCACTCTGTCTGGGGTACTTAGGAGGGGTGGAGGGGGATTTAGGCACCCTGGACTGAGTTGCCTAGGCAACTCAAGTCGCACTCCATCCTGATTGGCCCAAGTGGTGAGCCGGCCGGCTCACCACTTAGCATGTTTGAGTGACAGCTAGGCTGAGTGAATGGGGGTTTTCTGCATAAAAGCAGGGCTTTGGGGACTGGAACTTCAGAAGTCGCCACAGGACCTAAGAATCCGACGAGGGAGAAGCTGAGCCGACCTGCTACGACGACACCACCGGTGGAGCCCTGCTGAACCGTCTCACCACTTTTCCCAACGACAGAGGAGATCTCCCGCCGGAGAGTCTTCTTCCTTTGACTGGTGGGGATAACCAGTTTCACCGTCTTTTCGCCTTCCCGACGCATCTCGTGGCCGCCTTGCCTGTGCCAAACACCCCGGCAACCGGAATACCACGTTTTACCACGACAGCGAAATAAAGGGTAATACCTTTAACCGGAAAACTCTGCGCCTGGTTTCTTCCCTGGCAGTGCAACGACCTTCATCTTTCCTCCAAGTCGAGATCTTCTCTTCCCCTGGACGACGCCGAGACTTGCACCCGCTGCCAGGAACAACTGCCACCGCTGGAGGATCCTTGCCACTTAAGGTACCGTGTTCCGCCTGGCTTCCTTTGCCACCGACTGTACGGGGTAGATTTAGCCCCTGGCTTTCGAACCTGGGTTAGCCTGGGACACCCTGGCTAAACTTTTCTGAGCCTCTCTAAACTCTTTTCAAACTCTCTGCAAGACTTTCAGAGCCTAGTGTAACTGTGTGATCTTGGGCGCATTTGTTCTCTGCTCTAAGAGTGGGCCCAGCCTATGAACTTTGGCTCACAAGTGACTTTTGCTCTTCTGCCTTGCTAAAAGTTTTACTAAATCTTAGAGTGGTGTATCTTCACATATTCTGCCTTTTTCCCTCCCTTTTTCATGAACTTATTGGAGTGCCATCTATAGTTAAGCGCTCACCTCTGTCTGGAAATAAGTGGTGTTAACTAAGACTTGTCTGATAAGGAATAAGGGTTGTATATATCATAACAGTAACTGCGTTTAGAGTGATTTACAATAAGAGTGCTGGAGTGTTTCAAACAGTGTGTGTTTAAATAAATAATTATATACTTTGATACCAAAGCTCTGGTCAGTGTTTGCTTGTGCTATTGTGTCTGAGTGCCTATTGTGTATACTTTGCATACTGCCTAACTCTTCTTGAGGGAAGTCTGCCTGCTCAGCCACAGCTACCAGGTAAATCTGGGTGGTACAGACTGCTACCAAGTGGGTTTACTGCTAACACCTGTAGTCCTAAATCTTTTGCAGTGTTCCCAAAGGGAACTGCACAGGTTTCTGCCTAACAAGGGTCAGTGCCAAAATAAAAGGAAATTATTCAATATCTGCACTTGTGCCACATCCATTCCCTCATAATCACCTCTCATGCAGTGAGATAACATTAAGCAAAACGTGTATATGGAGGCTCGGTAATTACCGTAACGATGTGGTGAAAAGAATAAAGATGAGCAAAATTCCTCTGGTGCAAGCGATAACACAAATTGATGGAGCACAATTAGGCAGAATGCCTCATTGGCAAAAAGCATTTGGACAACACGACACAGTGGCAATAACACATTCTGTAGGGAGGGAAACCAAATGTGAAACGTGTCAGACATGAAATACATTACACTGATAGTGGAAAGTCTAAAGTGCTATCCATAAATGTCATACCTGTACAAAATAGGAACAGTTGAAATAGCCTGCGTGCGAAGTAATGGGCTCAATCCCATATGTTTTCCCATAGACCAAGACTGCAGACAAAATGCAAGCATGTGCCGATAATGACATATGTTGTAAGCACATTTTAAAATCACAAAGTAAATGGTTGACAAGTAATAATTATCTGTGCTAAAAGTTTACAATAATGAGAGCAACCTGATATACTGGGGTTAGATCCCCGATGGATGCAAAATCGACCGACAGCAAGTTTCGAGCAAGACGCGGCCAGCTACTTCCACGTTTATGAAGAAAAGCAGCCCTCTCCTTTTTACTAATTTGCGCCTTGATACTATATAAATTGAGGTTCTATAGCGTAGAGAGAACCATAGCTCTAGAGACATTGAGCTTCTGGGGGAAAGTGAGGAAAGGAAGAATTCCTTTGAGGAGGTGGAGTTGAAAGTGGGCCTTCTTGGCAAGGTCCTGAATGTGAGGAAGGAAACAGAGGAGTCGAAGATGGCTCCAAGGTTTCTGGCTACAGATGAAGGAGAAGGGAGAGAGCCCATAGAAGATGGCCAGAGTGAGGGGAAGAAAGAGGGCACAGGAGTCCCAATAGGAAGGATCTCAGTCTTACTGGCATTGAGGCAGAGATCATTGGAAGTACACCAGGACTGGATGGCAGATAGGCAGTCGGGAATGATAGAGGAGGTGAGGATAGGATCAGTGGGAAGTTTGAAGAAGAGTTGTGTGTCGTCTGCATAACACTGGCAGTTGGGGGAGAAGGTTAAAATGAGGTGTGCAAGCGGAGCAAGATAGACGTTAAAGAGCCCGGGAGAAAGGTTGAAGCCCTGGCGGACGCCACAGGTGGAGAGAGTGGTGGGGGAGCGGAAGGAGTCCAGAATAACCTGGGATGGATGAACAATGAGGAAGGAAGTCAGCCAATCTATTGCCTGTTCTGAGATACCTAAGGTATTGTGCAGCCGTTTTATGAGGATGGAGTGGTTGACTGTATGAAATGCAGAGGAGAGATCGAGTAGAATGAGAACAGCTGGAGAGTTGGCGTCAAGAGATGCAAGCAGTCCCTCACAGGTGTTCAGAAGAGCAGTTTCCGTGCCTCTGGATGCTATGAATCCCGATTCATGGTTGTGTAGGCAACCAACAAGTTCAGGGTGCTGGGTCAGCTGTGGGAAGACCAACTTCTCCAAGAGTTTCCCAAGGAAGGGGGTGATAGATATTGGGTGGTAGTTGGCTGGGCAAGACGGGTCTGCAGAAGGATTTTTCAGGAGAGGGCGCACCACAGACTATTGCAATTCCCTCTACTTGGGTCAGCCAGGCTATCTTACCAACCGCCTCCAACTGCTTCAAAATGCTGCTGCCCGGGTAGTTATTCATCCACCTTTTCGAGGCCCACATGACCCCGCTCCTAAGACAACTCCATTGGCTGGCTATCGAGAAGCGCATTCTTTTTAAATCCATGTGTACTGTGCACCGCACCGTCTACAAGCAGGGCGCAGAATACATCCAAACCAAATTTCCTTGTTATGCGCGGTCTCGTTCTTTGCGCTCTCAGTCTGCTCTTCTGATTCTCATCCCCCGAGCCAGACTCTCTCGTACTGGTGGCCGCGCCTTCTTTCTTATTGCCGCAAAAACACAAGAACAGTCTCCCAGTGTTGCTTTGTGCCGTTGACAATCATCTGTCCTTCCGCCAAGCCCTAAGACTTATCTGTGTTAGGTTTTTCCTAACTGCTGCTACTTTCCTGCTTCACCTAGCTCCAAGATACCTCCGGGTATATGTTGCACTTTAGAAATATATATAACATAACAAGGGAGTGCTTGAGGGAGGAGGGGAAGGATCCAGTAGCAAGAGAGTGGTTGCAGAAATCAGCAAGTGCAGGGGCAAGAGAGCCAATATTGTCCTTAATGGTTCTGAAAGAACCGGGGAGACCTGTTTGCAGGAGACCTTCATGGCCCGGACAACTCTGGTGACATCAAGCGTGATAGGAGAGAAGAGGGCGTGGCTAAGCAGCCATGACATGAGACGTGTCTAGGACCGCCGATCCTTGCATCATCCTGAGGCATATGGATACCTAAACTGCAGCACAAGATATCGGAATTGCACCTAAGGATGTGAGAACGCATGCATAGCTGAACGATCGCTTCCCAGACGAAATCGGGATTATTACAAGGCAGCTACGGTGGATACTGTAGCAAGGGCGAGAGATGGAGCTCCCCGAAGAAAATGGCGGCCGGACCCGACTGCCGAACAAAGGAGGGGGATGCCCGATGAAGAGGTGAACCCGCCGAGCGCTACGAGGGAAAGCACCCGCTACAACACTGAAATGCGGCGTACACAGAGCAATTGAGGTGCACGCACAGGCCGAGGTGCCCAATGGGGGTGAAATCAGCCCGAAAGGTTCAGCTGACGCCGGATTCAGAGCCCCGGCAGCTGGATGTGCAGAAGAACGGACCGCATCCCATTCTTTGTAGCAGAGCGCCCTAAGGAAGGAGCACGCAAATAGCAGCAACGGGAGCCCACACTCGCCCTACGAGCCCGTTGGAGCGTGCGAGGAACAGAGCGTGAGCTAGCGGACAAGGCGGACCGAGCAGCAGAAGGTGCGTAGACGGAGTTACCTAGCGTGGACGGCCACCGAACACAGGGCAGTACTACTGAAGCCATGTCAACCAGGCCGCGGAAGGAGGCACAATAACTATGGGCCGCATTGGGGACACATGTATCTGGGTTGGGGTACGCTCCTACACCATACACGAGCGAGCACGAAGTCCCAAAAGAAAGGTCGCCGGGAACAAAGGAAGTGGGCGGGACTGCAGCCGCCCAACGCATCGGAGCGTACATTGACGCTGCAGATTGACCGGCGGTGAGCCCCTGTGGCATAGCTGGTGTGGGGCGCCCACGAGAACGCCGGCGGACCGCACTGGTAGCGCAAGAACAAAGCGGGGACAGGGGATCTTGCAACACCTGCGGGGCAGGCGGGTGACTTGCTGGTTGCGGCACCCAGACTTGAATTAAGCGACAACCGGCGCCCAGGTGCTGTACCCCATACATGGCCCTGACAATATGTTAAGAAAAGCGAGCAAGGAGGGTGCAGAACTATAACGCCAGGTGCCCGGTGGACATAATGTGGCAGGGAGCCCATGGCAACATACCAAATGAAAGGGCTAGCTATCTGGCGGTGAGCAAAGTAAGGGAGCAACTTGGGCGCCCCACGGGGGCGCACTGGATAGGTAAACCACAGCGCAGTACACAATCAGGAGGCACACACAACAGCCACCAGGACAATTATAGCAGCGACAGCGAGGTCCAACATGGCCTCGAAGGAGTGGGACAAGGCAAAGGCGTTCGCCCAGAGGGAAACACTGCGGCAGCAAACGAGTACTGCCGTCCCCGACAAAGAGCTGACACAAGAGGATTAAAGCACAAGGGGGGGCCGCGGCAATTAGGCCAAACAAAGGCTGGTACGCCACATGGGCGGTGGCAACAGCAGCCGGTGACTTGGGTGATCTCATTTGAAAGCCGACACAAAGTGCACACGGGGGCCAAACCGCAGCCCCCCCACCCAGAACCACGGCTGACGACAAAACTGCCCTGTAAAACTGATGGTCACATCTGGTACAGCAGCGTGATGGCTAACAGACAGACCAAGCCCAAAGCGAAACAACCCACACTGGAGAAATTTGCTAGGTCCCCGCAGTCGCTGGAAGGGCCTAGGAGTAATGAGAAGACCCCCTCCACAGACTCCACTGCAGCACGGAACGACCAGCAGATCCTGGAAGCGATCGCCGATCTGAAACTTACGTGGGAAACCAAACTTGGAGTCCGCAATGATGGAACTGAAAGCAGCATTGGAGCTCAAAGTCAGAGAAGTCCAGGAGGACGTGAACCTCCTTAGGCAAGATGTAAGAGCGCTAGCGGAACGCACAGGCGATCTGGAAAAAGAAGCGGCCCCAAACACTGCAGCATGTGCGTCCCACACATCAGAGATTCATATCCTGAGGCAACGGGTGAGCAACCTGGAGAACAGAACAGAAGAAGCGGAGGGACGAGCCCGGAGAAATAACATACATCTCGTGGGATTACTGGAAGGGGCAGAGGGATCAAACCCGATGGACTACGTCTAGACGATGCTGCTGCAGGAAATAGAGGGAGGGGCGCTCTCCCAAGGCTTTGCGGTGGAAAGGGCGCACAGAGCCCTAACTAGGAGGCCACCACCAGGTGCTCCCCCAAGACCAATAATAGCCAAAATCCTGAACTATGGAGATAGGGAGAAGATCCTTGAACATTTCCGTAAAGGAGGCATGATACAAAGGGCATCCGCGAACATCACAGCGTACCCGGATTATACACTCCTGGTGCAGAGGCGACGAATGAACTGTGGGTCAGTGAAGAGAAGATTGTGAGAGGCGGGCTACAAATATATACTGATGTACCCGGTGAAACTGAAGGTGAACCACAATAATAGAGCCCTGTTCTTTGACACCCCAGAGCAAACGATAGTGGCTGGATGCCCAGAACTGCCCGTCGGATCCAGATAACCAGAAGGAAGACGGAGCAGATAAGTAGAACTGTGGTGGCAGTCTGCAAGGTGCCTCTTAACCAGACATTCGGACTGGAATATAAGTTAGGGCGAAGCCAGCTGAGATAGATTTGACATGGATAGCATATACACGGGAGCCCAGGTAGGGCGAACTAGCGCAAATTGCAGAAGACCAGAGTAGCTAGTTCTTATATCCCCATTATTAGTTTAGTTGGGCTGCCGTTAGACTGGTAACCCCCTGCTGGGTTCTTAAGATCGGTACCACTGAGTAAAGAACCAAATGCGGGAAAGCCTGAGATCCAGGGATGGAGCTGGGCAACAGTTGGGAAAGGGTGGGGAGGGGCGTGGGGAGGGTGTGGGGATGTGTGCAGTGCATTTAGTTGGGGAGACCGGGGGGTTTATGTTGATAAAGCACAGGGAACAAGCTCACACTCAGGACAAGCTAACGGGAATAGGAGGACAAGTGGGGAGGAAGAGGAGATGGATATCACTAGAGAGAAACAAGAGGTGGTGAAGAAAAAGTGGAGAGGGACCACCATAGGTGCAACATACTCAGCCTACTCCAGAGGGGTGATCACCTTACTGGCACCACACGTGCCCTTCTAACTGCTCCAGACCATGGTAGACCCAGACGGGAGGATGGTAGTGACGCGGTGGCTGCTAGAGAACAGAGACCTGTGCATCATAAATACATACGCCCCAACCAAGATAAAGTGGCCTACTTCAAGACGCTATACCGTAAAATCAGCCCCCACATTGGAGGCGCAGTCATATGGGGAGGGGACTTCAATTGTACACTGCACCCCAGAATGGACAGGTCAGACACTAAATTAGACAAACCCACCCCAGCAGCGACAACATTACAGGCCCTGATTAGAGATTTCGGCCTAGCAGACATATGGAGGCAGCAACACCCGAACGAGAGGCACTACTCACACTATGCCGCCCCACACAACCTGTACAAGAGACTGGATTATATGTTCGCCACCCAGGAACTGGTGGGGGAAATGATGGGCTCAGAATATAAGGCGCGCATACTATCGGATCACTCCCCTCTGGTCCTGGTTTGGCGACACCAGCCTCAAAGAGCTAGAATTCCAACGTGGAGGCTCAGAGCCGAAGCACTGAAGGATACCGCTTTCCGAGAGGACCTAAGAGTAGAAATAATCGTGTATTTCGATAACACGGGGAGTGTGGAGTCAGCAGGAACCTTATGGGAGGCCTTTAAGGTGGTAGTTAGAGGGGCGGCCATATCTAAATCAAAAGGGCTCCAAGGGGGCATAGAGCGGGAGCTACAGGAGACAGAGAGGAAACTAGAAGGAATCATGCAAAGATGGAGCACCACGCAGGAGGACGCCCAGTAGGTGTCCCAATTACAACAGGTGTGTGGGGGGCTCTGGGAGAGGCTTTGTAATCTGAACTATAAAAAAGATATCGAGAGGCAGCATGCGGGAGGAGACAAACTGGGGAGGCTGCTAGCATGGCTATACAAGAATGAGACACCGAGACCAGCAATCAGGGAGATACTGGGAGAAGAGGGTCAGGTTTGGAATACCCAGGAGGGTGTGAACGAGCGATTCTATCTATTTTACAAACACCTTTATGAAGACATAGGAGATACTGTAGCGCAGGAGACTCAGGAAATGCTGGAAGACATTGGTTTACCAATATTGAGCGAGTAAGAAAAGGAGAATCTGGACACCCCCATTATTCTAGAGGAATTAGAGACAGTGGTGGTACACCTGCCCCAGCGAATTTTACTAAACGTATAGACAGGAAGTGCTCCCCCCAATGTTGGCAATGGTAAACAAGGCTTTTGAGAGGGGTGCCTCCCGGAATCCCTAAGGGAGGCGGTGATCATTCCGCTCCTTAAACCTGACAAGCCAGGTATGGATTGTGGGTCATACAGACCCCTATCCTTGCTAAACCAGGACAGCAAAATCCAAACGACAGTGTTGGCGAACCGATTGAAGAAGGTAATAAACAAACTCATGCACCCTGACTAAACGGGTTACGTCCCGGGTAGAAGCATAACGGACAACCACAGAAGGCTACACCATGTCATAGAACAGGTAAAGGATGACCTGGGCGAAATAGCTATAGACGCAGTGAAAGCCTTCGACTCAGTAAGGTGTCCATGGATGCTGGTGGCCCTGAAAGAGTATGGGATGAGACAAGGGTACCTGCGATGGGTGAAAATGGTATACAGCTCCCCTATAGCCAATGTCAAAACGGGGGCGATAATTTCGGACAAATGGCAGCTCGGCAGAGGCACGAGACAGGGATGCCCATGGTCCCCGATGCTGTATATCCTGGCACTAGAACCGTTAGTGATCTGTCTAAGACAGCAGTACGAAGAAATAGGAGTACATACTAAAGGGGGACCGCATCTGATATCATTGTATGCGGATGATATGCTGCTATACTTGTGCTACACAGATGAGAACTTGCAGTACGTCCTTGAGGTGATGGAGCACTATGCTACTCTCTCGGGCATAGCAGTAAACCCTAAAAAGTCATGCATGTTCCCCATGGGGAGGTACACAGGAGCCCCACAGGATAATTTACCTATCATGCGGATACCCTGGCAGACCAGAACATTCAGATATCTGGGGATTAATATATACCACTTGATCGTAGACGAACACAAATATAACACGGAGAGGGCGGTGGAAGGTATCAGAAATAGTATGCAGTTCTGAGCAAAGCGCCCCCCACCGTGGTGGGGAGGGCAGCCTTGCTCAAGATGGTGGTGCTGCCTAGGCTATTACACTTCTTTGCAAACATCCCGTACATGCTGCCAAAACGCTTCTTCACTAAACTTCAGAGCCTATGCAGAGGCTTCCTATGGCACAACTCCAGAAATAGAATAGCCTTATGGAAATTGAAGAATATGTATGACAAAGCGGGCATTAACCTGCCGAACCTCGAGATATACCACTTGGCAGGGCTGCTACAATATGTTGCTGGATGGCTGTCGGAAGACAAGACAACAGAATCCAGACTATTTCGGGGTGAATGCAATCCCTACTTCTTAAAAGAACTGATATGGCTACCCGAATCAGAGCTGCAGGGTCGGTCGGGACTGCTGGCACTAGGCTGGAGGATGTGGCGCAAAGTGTTGCGGGTGGAGGGAAACCCGGCTCCTAGCTCCCCGCAGGTGCCACTCGTGGCGCTATGCGGGGCAGGCGAGCAACCAAGGAAAGGGATCCGGAAATACTGGGAACCGGTAGGCCTGGCGACCCTAGGAGACATATGGCAAGAAGAGAAGGCACTGGACTTCCATACGATAGCGGAGGATACCGGGGTACATAGTGGGCAATACATTACGTACACCAGAATAATCAAACGGGTAATGGAGAGATGGTCCGAGGCAGCACTAGCAACCGGCCATTTAGACAATGTATGATATCTCGGAGGGAGGGCATGAAATATCTCGGAAATACGAACTGGTGATGTCCAGAGTGATTAAGGAGTTGCTCCAATTAAGAAGAGAGTGGGATGAGGAGGCGGGAGAGCCCGTGCAAGATGGTCTGTGGGAAAGAGTCCAGAGATATCACAAAAAGGTGTCCAGGAATGCCAGGCTGCAGCAGTTGCAGTTGTATGTCACCCACAGGGCATACATGACCCCCCCTAAGGATTGCCAGGTTTGGGAACCGAGGCGTACAAAAATGCCCCAAGTGCAGGGAGGTGGATGCTGGGATGATTCATATGTTCTGGGCTTGCCCTGAGGTGGAAAAATGTTGGGGTGAAGTCAAGCTACGACTATTAGAGAAGGGGATTAGGCTGGATGTGGACTCTGTATTGGCATGCATGGTGGGGGGGATTCACCAGAATTTAAAACATGTCAGCAAATTTAAGGACCTGGCTTACATTCTGGCCAAAAGAAGAATAGCTATGGGATGGAAAGCGGCTCACAGACCCAGATTAGAAGTATGGTGGAATGATCTCCTGAAATGGGTAGATGCCGAGACTGTGGCATGGTATGAGGCAGTCAGTAAGAGGGGGAAGGGAGGGTGGAGGGGGGAGGAAGTGGGACCACTTATGGCATGGAGGCAAATGGTGGCTACACTGGCGGGATCCCCCCTTGTCGAATCCAGCAAAAGCAAAACTCCCGAGAACAGTGAAGGGGACTAGCCCCTAATAAGAGTAATTGGTGGAACTGAAGTGGAAGCTCGAGTTAAAGGGGAGGGAGGGGGGAGGACTGTAACTAATATTGTAAAAACGAATGCTCAGAAAGTAACCAGAAATGTTGGGTGTGTTGGTTATGTTTTGTATATTGTGAAAATTAAAAAAAATAATTTAAAAAGTGTGATAGGAGAGAAGGAGAGAAAGGCAGAGGGGGGGTGGGAGGCCAAAGGAGCAAGGGGGATGGGAGGAGGAGGGAAAGGGAGGAAGAGAGAGTGCTCAGGATGTCCAGAGTTTTTGCAGTTAAGTGTGTAGCCAGTGCTTTGCAGAGGGCCTGGGAGGAAAGAGGTGAGGAGGAGACTGCGGGAGGGTTGGCTAGTTCCTTGCAGATTGTAAAGAGTTCAGCCATGTTGGTGAATGCACCAGAGACGCAAGCCTGGATGTGGGCCCGTTTCTTGGAGCGAATGGAGAGTTGGTATTGGCCAGTTTGTCAGAGGGTGAGCCTGGTGTCTGCCACTTCAGTTCAGCAGCTCTGTACTTGTGTTTCTTGGCTGCAAGTACAGAGTCGTACCAGGTGTTACGCTTGGAGGAATGTTTCAGGCGAATCCTCATGACTGGGTCAAGGATGTCAAGGGTATTAGTGATGGCAAGATGGAGGTTACTGAGAGCAGAGTCATAGGTAGAGTCTAGTGGGGAGAGAGTGAGGGATGAAGGTAGATGCGAAGGCAGCAGCTGACACTCGTTTCATCGGACGGATGTTAGTGAACGAGGTTGGCAGGGCTGGGGGGGGTGCTGTCAGGGGGCCGAGAGGACCCATGTGAGAGGAGAGGAGAGAATGGTCTGACCAAGAGAGTGGAGTGATCAGTGGGGGGGAGGGATCAGTGTGGATGAAGGCATCAAGAGTGTTTCCCGCTAAGTGGGTTGGACCAGAATGGAGAGGGAGAGCGAAGTGCAGAGGTCATGGAATGGAGTGGATGCCATGATAAAGGAGTCGAGGTGGATGTTGAAGTCTCCCAAGAGAAGGAGTTTACAAGTGGTTATGAGGAGGGAGGAGGTGAAATCAGCCCATTCATAGAGGAATAGGGTGGTAGAGCCAGGTGGCCTATAGATAGTGGCAATGGTCAGAGAGGAGGTGGGAGAGATGACTCGCTTGCAGGCCAGGCTCTCGAAGGAAGAGTAAGGCTGAGTGGGTATGAGGGAAGAATTAACCCTCTCAGGGAAGATCAGGGCAACCCCACCGCCTGGACGGTTGGGGCGAGGCTTAGACAAGATCTTATAGCCATCAGGGAGTCAAAGCAGTGACTGAGCTGGCATTGAACCACATCTCGGTGAGAGCAAGGATATCAAGGTCAATGTAGAAGGAGGAAGATTTCGGCAGTGGTTGATGGCAGAACCAGCATTAAGCATGGCTAGGTGCAAGAGGTCACCACCTTTGAAGGTTTTCCGAGGCAGAGTACATGGGTGTCGTACACCCGTCGGAGGGTGGGGGACAGGGAGGATGGAAGAAGGAGTAGCAGGTTTGGAAAGGAAGTTGATGCGGGACAGCAGGAGCTGGTCAAAGAAGAGGAGGAGGTTGAGTTGAGGACCCTGAACCAAGACGGTGCCAGTGTGATAGAAATTAATGATACACCTGGATGATGCAAAGCCCGACAAGAGTACTTGGCATCTAGTGCCACCTTTAGTGGGTGAAGATGTGAATGGAGAGAGATTAGAGATAAGACGAGGAGTCCATAGATCTGGAGAGGGGACAGAAAAGAGGATATCAGTAAAGATCTGTCTAGAAGTCGCGCTGACATAGGTGTGCGCAATAGGTAGGCCAGGGTTAGTGGTCAGGCTGTCTTTTTTTAAGCTTTTTTCTTCCAAACGTTGTGAGAGAGGGAGGATAGGTGATATTATAGCAGATAGAAAAGATAGGGGAGAGGGCCATAGAGGCAGCGGGGATAGGAGGAAGAAAGAGGAGGGGCTGCACAGCACGGTACGAGCACACACTCACCAGGTGACCTAGTAGCCAAGGGAACCAAGAAAACAGATGCATTGGAAGTACTTTAGTACCACAGATGGGTGCAAGATTTTAAAAAATACAGGAATTCGAATTCTCAAAGCAAAGTGGTTTGCAAGATGTGAAAAAACACACCAGAATTGGAATTCCTAATGCAAAATGGGGTGCAATATGTTAAAAAACACAGCAGGATTCAAATTCCCAAAGAGGCACAGCAAACAATGCAGAATGGGGTGAGAAATACACAGAATGGAAAAAGGACAGAGAATTAGGTTAGGAATGAGGAAGAATTATGAAGGCACACTCAGGTTCAGGCAGCAGTGTTGAGTTAGTTGAAAGGCATAGCAGTGTCAAGGAAAGACTCCCCGATGTTCGAGTTCGGAGCACAAAGTACCGGAGCACCAGTTTGTAGGAGAGTAGGCTGCATGTTAGACGGATGTTCCAGTGGGGTGGATACCCGGTCAGTAAACAAGATATTGCGGGAAACAGGCAGGGAGTCCCACCAGACCCAAACAGGCCCAGACAGGCCTTTGGGTGTGGGCCTTTGGTGGGGGCTGACGTTTGCCTGCCGGGTCTCCCGATCATTGGGCCTTTAAAAAGGACTGTGGCCCAATCAGTGTGCCGGTAGCTGGTAGGCCAGGCACTCCTGTGCAATGTCCTCGGAGGTGGCCATCTTTAGCAGGAAAGGCAGCATGGTGTAAGTAGCCCAACTGGGCTAATTAATGGATCTGAAGCACATCGGGCCAAAAAAGCTGCGTGCAAACAGTGTTGCTGATTTTTCGTTTCTTACAGATTTTTCGCTTTTAAAGTTAAATAATAATTAGTTCACAACGGTAAAAAGAGCAAATCACATCGCTTGCCCACAAGGCTCGACGGCCCTTAACTGTGCTCGAAAGAGGAGGCGTGTTCAAGCAGCCTCATGCAGCGTGGTGCGGAGACCAGGAAGTACTGGCTCATGGATTGCAGTCAAGAAGAATGCTGGTAGAAGGTGTGGGGCCCCCTGCATCAGTGACTTGGTGTTGTGCGGCTGTGTAGCCTGGGGGGAAGGGAGCGGGCTGCTGGCACACAGCCACTTCGGAGTTCGCGACAGGCGGGAAGGATCTAAGCCGGCCGCTGATGCCCGGGTGCTCCATTTGCTTCCCATGCAACTAGAAACATCCCACTCTGCTATAAAGTAGGCTACTTATCGGAGCCACACAGTGTGGTTTGGGGTGAGCAGTGCCACCAGCTGCAGGTTTACAAAGTCTGCCGGCAAATGCGAGCCTATAGGTTCGGAGCTTGGATGAAGTGCAGTGCATTTGGACACGCGCTGCTGGGCTGGATGTGCGAACCATCAGGATTTATGCAGCACCTTCATATTCATAGTGTGTTGTGGCTGCTTTGTTTCTGCGCTGAAGAAAGTCACTCAACACCAGTTGTAGAGATAACTGTGGCTTATTGAAGGGCATGTTGGATTGCTGCTGTTAATGGCCTTGCTGCTGGGTGGATGCTGGACACTGGTGGAGTAGTCCATGGTGGTAGCATTGGGGTTTCTGTGTTTTGAGGCCTTCCTCCTTTCACCAGTACCCCGTGTTGCTTTTTTCCTGCTGAACTCTGGGCTTCACCATTTGGCTGATCTGCGTATGCATGAGGAGGGGGGTGGCATCTGGGCAAGGCGAGTCCGCCGCTTGATCATGGTGGCCCGAGTACCCCTGCAGACCGCTTTGCGGATAGGGGGCTCCGCTGGGGTGGCAGCCACCATTTGGGGGTGTCAATGAGCGGTTATTGGATGGCCAAAGGGAATAAGAAGGTTCGCCTGCAGTTTACTCAGAAGGCGGGCTTGGCTCTTTGTAGGGGCACCCTGACAGCATCTTGCTCTCTGGGGCAGGAGGAGGTGGTGATGGCTGGGTCTGCTCCGACCACACCTGGGGTGTCCACGTGCAAGGCCTCAGAGCTTAGCCTTATATTAATTGAGATGTAGAGTGGCTTTGTGTCTGTGAATACCAAACTTGATGGTATGGAGTATAAAGTGGACCGCATGCAGGAGAGGATTGAGGAGGAGAGCGGATGTCTTCACGAGGCTGAGCACAGGATGTTAGAAGATACGAGCAGCGAAGTGACCCAGACTATTTGAGTGTTGCAGCGGGAGGTGAATGAAATCCAGGATAAGAATGAAGACCTAGAAGCCAAGTCTCAGCGTACTAACATGAGAGGTTGAGATCCCGGAATCCATGCCTGCACAGAATATGGAACTGTTTATGGAATTCTTTATTAGGGAAGTCCTCGGTGTTCCCCCCGCTTTCTTCCCAATTCCTGATTGAAAGAGCCCATTGCGTGCCGGTGCAGAAGCCGAGACTGGGGCTGAATCCACGCCCGGTCATTGCGAGACTGCTGAACTACCAGGACTGTAATGCTATTTTTCACAGAGCATGTGAACTTGGTGACCTACATTGTAAGGAGTCCAGAGTGCCAGTCTACCAGGATTTTACTCCATCAGTGCAACGGGCCAGGCTCTCCTTTTTGGCTGCGAAACGTATGGTGAGAGAGCGGGGACTATAATATGCTATGCTGCACCCCTCTGAACTACCTGTTATTCATGATAACAAGGCTCATTTTTTTGCAGTCCTTGCCTAAAGGTCGGGGGGGGGTGGCAGCTAGGGGGTGGGCTGCATCATGGTGGTATAATGTCCTTACAATATTTTGTTACCAATCTACTTTGGAAAGTGCAATTAGATGATGGGGCGAAAGGGTGTGAGACCTTGGTCCGATGGTTGTCATTGAGCACCCTTGTTGTTGTTTTCTCTCTTGGTTATGTAACAAAGTGCATCAGTTGCTGATTATCCTGTTGTAAGATGAGCCTCCTCCTCTAGTAGGCTGCTTGCAGTGGTTGGGCTGAGTTCGGTGTTCCCAGGTAGGTACCCAGGTGGGAGGTACAGGGGTGGCTGGGGATGGAGTGAGAGGGGATGTCACTGCTGGTTGGGGATGGGCAGTGGGGGTGGGTGGGATGCGTTAAATTGAGGGGGATGGGGCATGGGTGGGGTGTTTTCAAAATGGTTCACATTGTTCTGCGCCCCACTGGGGTAGTTGGCTGTGGTTCACCAGTCACAATCGAAGGCAAACGGTCCTATGGGTGTGTGTGATGCTGAAAATACCCTTTGGAGGGTCAGGGCTGCCTCGTCCTTGTCCTACCACTTCTGTGTGCGTGTTTTCTGCTTCTGAGGTCCACCCATGGGATGCCCTTATCTCACCCATGGGTGGGTGTACACTTTTGTACCCCTTATGTGTGTTTTTGGGAACCTGTGGCAGCTACATGCTCACTTGGCAGTGTCTCCGAGTGTCCTCCATTTTTGGGACACACAAGCCTTGCCATAGGAATCAATGGGTTTCTGAAACAAGGCGAGATGGCCACTGTAGCCTTTTGGTTTGTATTGCCTTTACACTTTGTTTCCCAAAGTCCTGGGATGCCCTAATCTGCCCCTTTCTTCCTGGATGGCTGTTGGGTGGAAAGACCAAATATGGCTCTGGGGCTGAGCCTTTCCAGGGGCTATGTGTTGTGGGTACCCTGGGATCAGACTTGTATGAATGGAGTCTGAAGTCAACTCACATTCTGTGTTGGTGGTGGCTGGTTTTGGCATGTGTGTGACACAATTCCTGGGCCAGCCCTGACTGAAACTGGAGTGAATACAGTGTAGTGTGCTGAACGGCTGGGTGCTTACCCATTCCACATTCTGTGTTAAGAGTGCCTTGGTTGAGTGGATGGCTTGAATGCCTGTGATCCTTATTGGCTGCCTGGCTCAGTCTGAGTGAATGGGGAACAAATGTGTAGAACTATGGACCTCTCACTCAGCAATTTGTTCAGAAGTCGAAGCTGAAGCAAGAAGAAGCTGTTCCCAAGAGTCCAGCTGGAGGAAGAAGTTTACTGCTGCATTTTCTTCACGTAATCGGAAAGCTGCTGTGTTCTTCCAGGTACTGATCTAAGAGAGGACGTGATTAGGAGACCTCTTCCCGAGCTACAAGGGACTTTTGTGCACCTGCTACTCTTGATCAGAAATACCCTGAAAGCCAGTCCTGCTGTCTGGGGAAGGGGTCTTTGTGAGTCCAGAAGAGAAGCGCTTGGACATCTTGAGTCAAACAAGTCCAGCTCTGTCGCCCAGGGTCCGGAGGAGTGTTTGTGACTGCTGGAAGCCAGATTGCAGCTTACCACCCAGAAGAGGGGATACCCTGGCATAGTGCTGTTTGACTTCCAGAGCTGAAAAAGTTACCCCTAAACAAATAATCTTTCAAGTGACACCCCTGATACAACATCTGACCACTTTTTCTCACCGAAGAAGATCCCAGTTCGCTGTGTGCAGTGGAAGATCCGCCGATGGGTTTTCCACCACCAAAATCAGAAGATGTCTCGAGAGTACAGCCGTGGTGAGGGTCTGTAGTCCAGTCCAATGGTGGAACCCAGGTGCCAGAAGCCATCCAGAGGTAGGTGCTGTGGCTACAGCACTGAAGAACCAAAAGTCAGTGAACTGCGAAATCCTGAAACACGACACCGACTTCTGCCAATGCACCCGTTGCCACCGAAAGGCATTCAAGGTACCAAGGGGTCTTATCTTCTTCAGCCAGGCCTTTTCGGAGTCCACCGTATGTTTCACTTTCATGGGGCATCCACAGCCGGAGTAACGACCTGTCAACGGAGAACACTGCGAAGAAAGAAAGGGCTGCCTTTCCAACACTGTCTGGTTCCTCCTTTTCCCTTGGCCTCGACAGCACAGTGACTCCTTCTTGCAAAGGGGGTCCATCTTTCAGGGGTACCATCGAGTAAAGCCAAGATACTCTACTTCTTTGCCTGCTAAGGCACCAAAGGTACTGTAACGAGGAAGAAAGTCTTCCAGCCTGATGAATAATCCAGGTGTCCCAAATTCATTGTGGATTCTGTTCTCCTGTGGCATCGCAGGTACTTTGGTGGAACTTATAAAAAGAAAGAGGAGCATTATTGAACTTATTTGGACTGGGCTGTAATAGACAAGATAAAGTACACCTTGACTTTTCTTTTACAGGATGCCGAGGTGGGGTGAATCCTCAAATAGTATCACTGCTTAAGTGTAAAGAAAGTATACTGTTCTAAAACTAACCTTCCTTTCTTCATTAATCTATCCAGTCACCCCATTGCTAGTTATTCAAATGCTTTTTAAAGACTGTCAGCAGTTGGGTGAATTATTTATGAATCTAGGTATTGTGTGGTACCACATAGTTTTTAAAATACATTTTCTTGATTTTTACAACAAACAAAACATAACCAAAACACCCGACATTTCCGGTTACAAGCTTCTTAGCATACATTTACATATTATTTATTACTGTCTTCCCCCCTCCCTTCCCTTTTAACTCGAGCTTCCACCTCAGTTCCTCGGATTTCCCTTCTCTTGGGGTTAATCCCCTTCACCGCTCTCGGACGTGTCATGTTCACTGGATTCGGCATGGGAGGATCCCGACAATGTGGCTGAATGTGGCTACCATTTGTCTCCATGCTATTAGAGGTCCCACTTCATCATCCCCCATCATACCATGCTACTGTCTCTGCATCTGCCCATTTCAGGAGATCGTTCCACCATACATCTAATCTGGGTCTGTGAGCTGCTTTCCAGCCAATGGCTATTCTCCTTTTGGCCAAAATGTAGTCCACGTCCTTGAATTTGCAAGCATGTTTCGGGTTGTGTGGTCTGGTAAATCCCCCCCCATCATGCATGCCCATACAGATTCCACATCTAGCTTAATTCCCTTTTCAGATAGTCAGAGCTTGACTTCCTCCCAGAATTTTCCCACCTCCGGGCATGCCCAGAATATATGGATCATCCCGGCATCCACCTCCCTGCACTTGGGGCGTTTTTGTACTTTTGTGCTCCCAAACCTGGCGATCTTTTGGGGGTCATGTATGCCCTATGGATGACATATAACTGAGTCTGCTGCAGCCTCGCATTCCTAGACACCTTTTTATGATATCTCTGGGCTCTTTCCCACTGCCCGTCTTGCATAGGTTCTCCCGCTTCCACCTCCCAGTCTCGTCTCAGTTGGAGCAACTCCTTACCCACTCTGGACATCACCAATTCATAGATCCGGGACATTTCGTGCCCTCTCTCCGAGATATCATAAATCGTTTCTAGGGCAGTGTAAGGTTGTTCTGCTAGTGCTACCTCGGACCATGTTTCCTTCACCCATTTGATTATTCTAGTATGTGTGATATATTGCCCTGTATGTACCCCAGTTTCATCCACTATCATTTGGAAGTCCAGTGCCTTCCCATCTTGTCATATAACTCCTACGGTTGCAAGGCCTACCGGCTCCCAGTGTTTGCGGATCCCTTTCCTCAGTTGCTCGTCCACCCCGCATAGCGCCACACGTGGCACCTGCAGGGAGCATGGGGTTGGGTTTCCCACAATTCGGCACGCTTTGCGCCATGTCTTCCAGCCCAGTTCCAGCAATCTCGATCGCCCATGTAGCTCTGTTTTGGGTGGCCATATCAGTTCTTTTAGGAAGTAAGGGTTGCATTCACCCCTCAGCCGTCTAGATTCTGCTGTCTCGTCTTCCAACAGCCACCTAGCGACATATTGTAGCTGCCCTGCCAAGTGGTATATCTCAAAGTTCGGCAGGTTTATGCCCCCTCTGTCATACATATTCTGCAATTACCATAGGGCTACTCTGTTTCTAGAGTTGTGCCATAGGAAACCTCTACCTAAGCTCTGGAGTCTAATAAAAAAACATTTCGGCAACATGTGTGGGATATTTGCAAAGAAGTGTAATAGCCTAGGCAGGACCACCATCTTGAGCAAGGCCGCCCTTCCCACCATGGCTAGGGGAGCTTTGCCCAGAACTCTATGCTGTTCTTGATACCTTCCACTGCCCTCTCTGTGATTTGCTATCCTGGTTTAACATGGATAGGGGTCTGTACGACCCACATTCCGTGCTTGGCTTGTCCGGTTAGAGGAGCGGGATAATTACCGCCTCCCTCAGAGATTCCGGCAGTCTCCCTTTCTCAAAGGCCTCGTTTAGCATTGCCAATAGTGGGGGGAGCACTTCTTGTCTATACGTTTTATAGAATTCACTGGGGAGCCCGTCTGTCCCCGGGGCTTTGCTCGTGGGCAGATGTAATACCACTGTCTCTTAATTCCTCTGTTGTGATTGTGGCATCCAGGTTCTCCCTGTCTTCCTCATTCAATTTGGGTAATCCCATGTCTTCTAGCGTCTCCTGCTCTGCAGTCTCCCCTGCATCTTCATAGAGGCGTTTATAGAATCTAAGGAATCCCTTGTTCAGTCTCTCCTGGGTGTTCCAGACTTGGCCTTCTTCTCCCGTTATCTCCCTAATTGCTAATCTTGGTGTCTCGTTCTTGTATAGCCATGCAAGCAGCCTCCCCGGTTTGTCCCACCCTGCATGTTGCCTTTCGATGTATTTTTTGTAATTCAGATTACATAGCCTCTGCCAGAGCCCACCACAAGCCTGTTGTAATTGGCACACCTGTTCGGCGTCCTCCTGTGAGGTGCCCCCTCTTTTCGTAATTTCTTCTAGTTTTTTTCTTTCTCCTGTAACTCTTGCTCTATGCCCCCTTGGAACCCTCTAGTTTTAGATATGGCCGCCCCTCTCACTACCACCTTAAAGGCCTCCCATAGGGTTCTATCTGACTCCACACTCCCTGTGTTATTGTCAAAATACCTGATTATCTCCTCCCTTAGGTCCCCTCGGAATGCAGTATCCTTCAGTGCCTCAGCCCTAAGCCTCCATGTTGGGATTCTGGCTCTGGGGGGCTGATGTCGCCAAGCCAGGATCAGAAGGGATTGTTCCGATAATATTCTCGCCTTATATTCTGAACCCATCATTTCCCCAGCAAGTTCCGGAGTGCTAAACATGTAGTCCAGTCTCGTGTACAGGTTGTGTGGGGCGGCATAGTGTTAGTAGTGCCTATCATTCGGGTGTTGCTGCCTCCTATGTCTTCTAGCCCGAAATCTCTCAGCAGGGCTTGTAGCGTTTTCGCTGTGGGGTGGGTTTATCTAATTTTGTATCTGACCTGTCCATTTTGGTGTTCAGCATGCAATTGAAGTCCCCACCCCATATAGCCGCGCCTCCTATGTGGGGACTGATTTTGCTATATAGTGTCTTAAAGTAGGCCACTGTGTCTTGGTTAGGGGCATATGTGTTTATGATGCACAGTTCTCTGTTCTCTAACAGCCCCTGCATCACTACCATCCTCCCGTCCGGCTCCACCGTGGCCTGAAGCATCTGGAAGGGCACATGTGGCGCCACCCAAATGATTACCCCTCTGGCATATGCGGAGTACGTTGCTCTTATGGTGATCCCTCTCCACTTTTTCTTAACCACCTCTTGTTTCTCTTTGGTGAGGTGGGTTTAGGCTATATCCACGTTTTGCCTTCTCAGGTACATCATTACCTTATTTCTCTTCAGGTAGCTGTTGAGGCCTCTGACATTCCAGGTTACTATTCTAAGATCTCCCATTGTCATCCCTATCTTATCCCTTCTCCCTCCTCCTTGTCCTTCTCTCAGACTTTGCTTGACGTGGATGTGAGCTCTTTCCCTGTCCAATTTCAACATAAACCTGCCAACTGGGCCCCCGACCCCAAGTCTCCCCAACTAGATTCACTGCACACATCCCAATTCCCTCCCCTACCCCCTCCCTTCCCGTTCCCAACTGTTGCCCAGCTCCATCCCTGGATCTCAGGCTATCCTGCATTTGGTCCTTTCTCTGTGATACCGATATCAGGAACCCAGCAGGGAGTTACCGATCTATCCGTAACCTAACTAAGCTGTCTATGGGGGTGTGAGAGTGAGTCCCTCAAGTCTCCTGCAATTTTGCACTATTGCGCCATGCCTGGTCACATCTATTTATGCAACCCATCTCTTATCCATCCCAGTTGGCTTCGCCCTGTCTTATATTCCAGTCCTAGTATCTGATTTTACAGCACCTCGAACACTGCAGTTGCTGTTTTTCTTATCTGATCCGTCTTCTTTCTGGTTGTCTGTTTCCGACGGGCAGTTCTGGGCATACAACCACTCTGTCGTGTCCTTGGGAGTGTCGAAGAACAGGGCTCTGTTGTTGTGGTACACCTTCAGTTTCGCCCGGTACATCAACATGTATTTGTAGCCCGCCTCTCGCAGTCTTTTCTTCACTGACCCATAGTTCATTCGTCATCCCTGCACCAAGAGTGTGTAGTCCGAGTATGCTGTAATATTCGCTGATGCCCTTGTATCGTGCCACCTTTCCGGAAATGTTCTAGAATCTTCTCCCTATCTCGATAGTTCAGGATTTTGGCAATTATTGGTCTTGGGGCGGGCGGGGGGGGGGGCTCCTGGCGATGGCCTTCTTGTTAAGGCTGTTAATCGCTTCCAAGATCTGCTGATCTTTGCATGCCGTGGTAGTGTCTTTGGAAGGGGTCTTCTCCTTGCTCCTTGCCCCTTCTGTCGGTTGCAGTGTTCTTGCGTATTCCTCCAGCATGGGTGGTTTCTCTTTTGTCTTGGTCTGTTTGCTCGCCATCTCAATATTGTATACCTCAATTTGGGTTATCGACAGTGTGATTTCCAGCTCTTCGAGACTGTTTTGTAGTTAACTGTGGTTCATAAGCGAGGCTGTGGTTTAAGTCTACGTGTGCTATTTGTATTGTCCCTTGAGTGGGTTGTGCTCTCCCACGTCTCCTGGCTGCTGCTACTTCTATTGCCTTTGTATACCGGCCCTCCACTCTTGAGGGTTCATGGTCCTGTGCCGGCCCTGTTTCAGACCCAACGGTTCTTGTTTGTGATCGCAATGTTCCACTCTGGGTGCCTTGGCCTTGTCCCACTTCTTGAAAACCCTGTGGGACCCCTCCTTCGCTACTATATTCTTCCAGTTGAAAACTGTGTTTTTCTCTTGGTTGTGCGCTGTACCGTAGTTCGCCACTCAGGTGCGCCCATGCGTGGCACTCATAGTGCGCCTTTGCCTTGCACAAGCCAATTGTATTTGGATTTCCGTGGGCAGTCTCACTTTGCCTGGCTCTTGATCTGGTTGCCAACACTTTTGTTTCTATCAGCAAGTTCTGCGCCCGTTACTGGTGTTTATGCGTATTATGCACTTGTGCTGCACATATGTTGGGCACAATGGGCATACAGATTACCCCCTGTCCGTGCCTTGTTGCCTAATGCATGTCTCTAGTTGCCTCTGTTCTCTTCTGGGCCCACTCGAGTTTAGCTGTAGGGCGTTGCAACTTCCTGGTGCCGGAAAACATCACCTGAGGCTCTACACTTCCACCCTTCGGTCTGAGTCTTGCAGGTCCCCACTCCGCAGGTTATAGTCCCGGGCGGTGCCTTTGTTCCGCTGACAGGAGTCCTGTTCCCAACTACACACTGCCTCCTTCTGTTGCCCCTTGTGAAGCTCCTTGGCTCACTGCCCTGGCCCACTCAGCTTTGTACGTAGGGGCTCCCCACTGTGGCGGCCGGGGCACCAGCTGACTCCCAGTGGCAGCCCACCAAACCTTGGTTGTTGCTTTGGTCCACTCCGGTGCCGGCACTGTGAGATTTGTGCATGTGCACGTCTGAGCACACAGCAAGCACCCTCCCAGATGTCTTAGGGGAAGCACAGTGCACTGTTTTTCCTTGTGCCTTCAGGCCAACCACCGAATTATCTATAGCCGTGGCGGAGTTGCTTGCCGTTTATGCCACTGTCAAGGCAGTATGTCTAGTGTGCCTGCCCAATCGTGTGCCGGTCTTCCGTGCCCACTGTGATCTTGTGGGCGCCCTTGTTACTGTTTATTTGGCATCTCCATGGGCTGGCATTGCGCACTTAGCCATGACTCCTGCGGGCGCGTCCTTCATTACTCGTGTCTTGCCCACACGAGCGTCTCCGCTCACTGTTCCATCCGACCTGCGACTGTTGCCATTTATTCATTTTCTGCGACCGGCATGTTGGACTGCCTGTACAGTTGAATCCACGTGTGATATTATGTTGCCATGAGTCCCTCCAACGCACTGTTTCGAAGGGATTGTGTCCTCCGACGTATTCCTTATCTTAGATATCTCCTTCCAGCTCTGCTGGCCTCGGAAAATGTTTCTCTAGAGGGCGCTGCGCGTCGACGTCCTCCGAGTCGATGTCCCTCGACAGCCGCCGTATCGACGTCATCCTGCCTATAAAGGCCGCGCGCAGCGTCCGTTGCTCAGTTCCGTTTTTCCGCGCTTACTCAGTGCCTCGGAATACCGTTGCTCAGTTTTTGTCAGGTTAATCCTATTTACCTCGAGTTATTCGATCCGTACGCGATGGCTTCTTCTTCTCTGAACCGACAACTCCTCGGTCCGGCTTCAAAAAATGCTGAGATTGTGGGAAAAAGATGTCGCTGACTGACCCTCACAGAGTTTGTCTGTGGTGTTTGGGAGCTGAACACCATTGTTCGGAGTGCAAGGACTGTATGTCCATGACAGCTAAGGCCCTGAAGGAGCGTAGGAGGAAGCTGGAGAAAGGTAAGACTTTTAAAGCTTCTTCTTCCTCGACGAAGTCGAGACATTCGTCTCCTTGTCACCATTCGCTCTCCAGGTCTCGGAGTGGGTCCCATCACTCCTCGAGATCGAAGCACTCGAAGAGGAGACGTCGAAGATCCCCTTCTCCGTCTTCCTCTTCCTCTGTTTCTCCAAAGAGAATCCCTTGCCCCACGAAACATAGTTCCCGGGCTGAATGGGAGGAATTCCGCAAAAATATGATGTGCGTCTTTGAGAAAGCGGCCTCGACCCCCTCGAAGACTGCCGAGAGCGATGCTCTGGTCGAAAGACCCAAAGGTCAAAAACGTCGCGAGTCGCAGTACCCGGCGAAGGAAACTTCTCGAGCGCGTCTCGAACCCTCGAGTAAGACTATGACCTCAAAACCTTCTTCGAAGGTTCCGTCGACGCCGAGGTCGGTGTCTTCGACGCCGTTGTCGAAGGGACCTTCGACACACGGGTCTGTCGACTCGACGCCATCTTCGACACCGGCGTCGACGCCAAGGAAAGTCATGGTTGCAGCGCACCCAGTGGCTATCCCCGGGTCTTTGATGAAGATGGCGTCGAGATTGTCTACATCCTCAAGCAGAATCCCAATTCTGTCGAGGTCATCGAGGCCTCCGCCTTTGTTTTCGACGCCACGCCCGAAGCCTTCGACTTCGGCGTCGACGACATCGACGTTTTCGAGGCCGATTATGACAAGTTTGGCACCCTCTGCCTTGGAGATGGGGTTTACACCCTTTATGAGTTCAGAACAATTGAGAATTATGTCCTCATTTATGGAAGAGGGTGAATTGTCTGAACAGGAAGACACATTTGAGTTGCAGGGACCTGCAACCCCAGTTAGAGAGGAGTTATCCTCTGAAGAACGCAGGTTAAAGGATCTTCATGATTCTTTACATGAGGCAAGTGGGTTAGACACTTCCCCTGAGGTGGAGTTTGCTAGGCCAGACCCGGGGGAGCATGCTGAAACCCCCTATAGAGCCTTAATGGCCAGGATCACAGAGTTTATGGGGTGGTCTGCACCTTCACAGTCTTTCCAACAAGATGACCTCACGGATATTCTTGACAAAGGCCCACAGGAGGATCCTGTAGTGCCCTTTCATAAAGCTCTTCAGAGGAAGATTATGACGAACTGGGAAACCCCAGATGTCGTCCCGGCAGTAAATAAAAAACTGTCTACAAAATACAGGGTATCTTCTGCAGACCCGGAGTTTTTGTCAAAACACCCATCTCCAGAAAGTCTGGTGGTACAGGCAGCATCTTCTACTGATGTCAAGACTGCTTACCCTACTGTCCCACAGGACAGGGACGATAAAAAATATGATGCTATGGCAAAGAAAGTTTTTTCGGCATGTAGCATGGCGTTAAAATCTGTTAATGCTACTTGCACCCTTGCTAGATTCAGCCATACACTTTGGGAGTGTGCTTCTACAGCGGCTGACTGCATCCCGGAGGGAGAAGAAAGGGAGGCGTTCCTGAATATCATACAGGACGGTAAAGACGCTATGTGCGAATCCCTCCAGACGGGCATTGATTCGGCTGACAGTATCAGCAGAGCAATGGCGGCAAGTACAACAACCAGGAGATTCGCTTGGTTGAGAAAGTCTGGTTTTGCCCCAGATGTGCAAGCCAGGCTCTTGAACATGCCATTCGATGGCTCTTCTTTGTTCGAGAAAAAGGCGGATGACAGTTTAGAGAAACTGCATACTTCAAAAGCAGCAGCAAAATCCCTAGGCGCTGCAATCCGTCAGACACCTTTTCGTCCCACAGGAACCTCTGCGAGGGGCAAGTCCTTTCGCTTCTACTCCGCATTCGGAAGAGGTAGAGGACGACCGGCTCAAAGGGGACAAAGAAGAACTACCCGAGGTGGACGGGGTAGATATTCAAAAGCCGCAGCAACAGCAGGTGCTTCTTTACCATCGGCATCTGCATCAGCCGCCCCAAAACCACTCTGAGGACTTCCCTCACAGGACACCTGTAGGAGGCAGGTTGACTCAACATCTGGTGGAATGGCAGGCTATCACGTCAGATGCTTGGGCATTGGAAACAGTTGCCCAAGGTTACTGCCTGCCTTACCTACGCATACCTCAGAGTCATCCACCGGGGATCAGCTCTCAGAAAGCTCCAGATCTGCTCCTCTTGCAGGACATTTTGGACCTGCTAGAGAAAGGTGCCATAGAACCGGTACCTGTAGCGGAGAGGAACAAGGGCTGGTACTCCCCTTACTTTCTCATTCCAAAGAAAGACGGAGGACTGAGACCCATCTTGGACTTGCGAGAATTGAACAAATTCCTCAGGAAAGACAAATTCAAGATGGTCACTCTTTCTCAGATCCTTCAGGCCCTTCAGTTCCAGGACTGGTTGGTATCTCTGGACCTTCAGGACGCTTATTTCCATGTGCCTATCCATCTCAAACACAGGAAATACCTGAGGTTCGCAATTGGCAACTCTCATTATCAATTTCGAGTGCTGCCATTTGGGCTGACCTCCGCCCCGAGGGTCTTCACCAAGTTAATGTCGGTAGTGGCGGCAAGTCTAAGGAGGGAAGGGATTCACGTCTACCCCTACCTGGACGATTGGTTGATCAGGGCTGTATCTTCGGAACAAGCTCAGATCCAGCTAAATCACGTTTGCCACTCCCTTCACAGACTGGGCTTCTCCCTCAATTTAAAGAAGTCACAAATGATACCATCGCAGAGACTCCAGTTCATAGGAGCGATCCTGGACACTTCCCTGGGAAAAGCCTTGCCACCAGAGGTGAGGGCTCAAGATATTCTACAGATGGTTACCAAGTTCCAAGATGCCCAACGTCTCCCAGCCTTCAACTTTTTGAGGTTGCTAGGCCTCATGGCATCCTGCATTTTCCTAGTGCCAGAGGCTTGCCTGAGAATGAGATCCCTCCAGTGGACACTGAGGACTCAGTGGTCACAATTCTCAGGGAGAATGACAGATCTTCTTCAGGTTCCCGACAAGGTGGCTCGAGACCTTCAGTGGTGGGCCTGTCAGGAGAACATTCTGAAAGGAGAACAGTTTTGGCAACCCTGGCCGGAGATAACAGTAGTCACGGATGACTCATTCACGGGGTGTGGAGCCCACGCCAACGACTTGACCATCAGCAGTCGTTGGTCTCCATCGGAGTCCAGACTACATATCAACCTGTTAGAGCTGAGAGCCATCAGACTTGCGCTGAAGGCGTTCCTGCCAGCTGTACAAGGGAAAAATGTCCTGATAATGACGGACAACACGGTGGCCATGCATTATCTCAACAAAAGAGGAGGCGTAGGATCACTACCCCTGTGCAGAGAGGCGATGCAGCTCTGGTTCTGGGCAATCCAAGAAGGAATCTCTCTAACGGCAGTTCACCTAGCCGGAGAGAAGAACTTGACAGCGGACCCTCTGAGCAGGCAGAGTACAGTCTCCCACGAGTGGGAACTAGCTCAGGAAGTCCTTCAAGAGATCTTCTCCCTTTGGGGAACCCCTCAGGTGGATCTGTTCACCACCAGCGTCAACAGGAAATCCGATCTGTTCTGCTCAAGGGAATTTCCCCCGAGAGGAGCTCTGGGAGACGCGTTCATAGTGGACTGGGAGTTTCCGCTTCTGTACGCGTTCCCACCGGTCCCTGTCATTCCTCAAATGATCAGGAGGTTGAGAAGATTCCGGAGAACCATGATCCTAATTGCCCCGGATTGGGCCAGGAGAACGTGGTACCCGGACCTTCTAGACTTGTCCATCTGCCCTCCAATTCGACTTCCACTCAGAGAGAATCTACTCTCACAGAAGGGAGGTCAGGTTCTCCATCCAGACATCAAAACCCTCAACCTTCACGCTTGGCTTCTGAAAGGCTGAGGTACAAGGATTGGGACCTCCCTGATGATGATATGGAGGTGTTGCTTTTGGCAAGGAGGCCACCAACAAAGTCTTTATACCGCTGCCGTTGGAACAGATTTTGCAGCTGGTGTAGAGAACAGAATATCGACCCCTTTTCATGTGGTACACCAATGGTTTTGTCCTTCCTACTTTATTTGGCGAATTCAGGCCTTCAAGTTGGCACCATTAAGGGCTATCTCGCAGCGCTATCCATCTTTAAGCGCACTGCGGAAGAACCATCCCATTTCAAGTTACCCTTGGTAATACAGTTTCTAAAGGGGCTAACCAATGTTTATCCCCCAAGACCATTCCAAGTTCCCCTATGGGATTTAAACTTAGTCCTAACTTTCCTGATGGGCACACCTTTCGAACCACTCCATTCTTGTTAGTTAAGATTCCTTACCATTAAAACTGTTTTATTAATAGCACTTACATCTGCTAGAAGGGTGAGCGAATTACAAGCTCTTTCTTGTAAACCCCCTCATACAATCTTTCACAAAGACAAAGTTGTCCTGCAAGTGAAGCCTAATTTCCTCCCAAAGGTGGTTTCTGAATCCATATCACTCAGAAGATTACCCTACCATCTTTCTATCCTCCTCCTCATCCGGGGAAAGGGGAAGAGAGGTTACACAGGCTGGACCCTAGAAGGGCTTTAAGTTTTTACATCAGTAGACTAGCCAGGATAAGACAGGCAGACCAGCTGTTTGTAGGTTACACAAGTCACAAGCTGGGGTTACCAATAACTAAGCAGACCATTTCCAGATGGATCATTCTAGCCATTTTGGAATGTTATAAACTGGCAGGGAAAGAGCCCCCTCAAAACCGTAGGGCTCATTCGACCAGAGGTATTGCAGCTTCATCGGCCCTCAAAAGAGGTGTTCCGGTTAAAGACATCTGTGCGGCCGCTACATGGTCGTCTGTCCATACCTTTACACGATTTTACAACTTGGATTCCTCCTCCAGTCAAGAGACTAGGTGGGGCATGCGGCAGGGTAGTGGAGATAGAGCGGATTATTGCATAGAGTTGCACATTATTCCTCTGCCATGGCACACCAGTCCGATACGAGGGGCTCGAAGGTTTTCACCCACAGTTCCCCCTCCTCTATTCATCCACACTGCATCCACACTGCGACCATCCAACTTCAATTCAGATGCTTACCCAATCGCTTACTATGGACACAGCACAGCTTAATACAGAGCGTAAACTTGTACAAGCAAATGGGCTCCAGAGATAGAGAGATGGACCCCCAGCATTGATACACTATTTTACTTACTGGCAAAGCTTAAAGAGATCCTCTTATTGTTAATGCACATGCTCCACAAGCTGTGCTGGCTCAACTTACTGGCTGCTGCAAGACTACGGCACTGTGAGGCTGCAATACTGCGTAGGGGTATAGCAGACAAACTACAACAGCACGTACCACCCCCTAATACTGATAGCGGGGCTGCAGCTCCAAATTATGTCAAAACGCTGTTGTTCTCCTCCCAGAACAGCGCCATCATTTACTCTCCCTCCCACAACCCTCCTCCATCGCAGCCCCTCCGAGCCTCAGAGGCACTTTCTCTTCCGTTAGCTTCCTATTTCTCTGTCCGGGGAAAGGGGAAGAGAGGTTACACAGGCTGGACCCTAGAAGGGCTTTAAGTTTTTACATCAGTAGACTAGCCAAGATAAGACAGGCAGACCAGCTGTTTGTAGGGTACACAGGTCACAAGCTGGGGTTACCAATAACTAAGCAGACCATTTCCAGATGGATCATTCTAGCCATTTTGGAATGTTATAAACTGGCAGGGAAAGAGCCCCCTCAAAACCGTAGGGCTCATTCGACCAGAGGTATTGCAGCTTCATCGGCCCTCAAAAGAGGTGTTCCGGTTAAAGACATCTGTGCGGCCGCTACATGGTCGTCTGTCCATACCTTTACACGATTTTACAACTTGGATTCCTCCTCCAGTCAAGAGACTAGGTTTGGAAGGGCTGTACTGCACTCTATTCATCAATAGAAGACAGCGTGAAGTCAGTACTCCCTCCGCCAATAATAGAATACTGCTATGGGAGCCTATCTAAGATAAGGAATACGTCGGAGGACACAATCCCTTCGAAGAACAAGTTACTTCTTACCTTGTAACGTTCTTTCGACGGGATGTTCCTCCGACATATTCCTTATCGACCCTCCCATCCATCCCCGCAGTTCTACTTCCCTTGTTGTTGCAGCTTACGCTCCTTCAGGGTGATTAGTCTAGTCCAGACAGAAATACTGTGGGCTACAAAACGGAACTGAGCAACGGACGCTGCGCGCTGCCTTTATAGGCAGGATGACGTCGATACGGCGGCTGTCGAGGGACATCGACTCGGAGGACGTCGACGTGCAGCGCCCTCTAGAGAAAGATTTTCCGAGGCCAGCAGAGCTGGAAGGAGATATCTAAGATAAGGAATACGTCGGAGGAACATCCCGTCGAAAGAACGTTACAAGGTAAGAAGTAACTTGTTCATCTCCTGGGTGCCTGGTGCTCCGATTCTCCGCCCTTCCTGCATCCGCTCGCCTCTGTATAGTTAATCAGAGCCGTGTTAGGGGCTCTGCGCTTGGGCAATGTCTCATGTGCTGACGGACATCTTATACGGAAGCTGGGTTCAGCAGCCAGTGGACAGACCGCTTGCCCCGCAGTTGTTGTCGGGTTCGCCGTCCCCGCTGTTGCTCTCCCCCAGCTCACAGTGCTGACCGCCCGCGCCCTCACAGGCACCGCACACCGATCCTGCTTCAGAGCCTCTCCGCCAGTCATGTCCGTCCGCGGCGCCTATATGCGCTCCAGCTTCACCGACCATTTACAGCCTCGCTCCATGCCTCGATCTTCCAGGGCTCAGTACTTCGGAGTTGCGGTGTCCAGCGAAGCAAAAACATGCTCCGGACCAGCCTCGCGGTTTCACAAATATGCACCAGTATTTTCATGTGTTGCCTGTAGTTCCTTGTGCACTCTTATTCCGGATCATTGGAGGATCGGCAGGAGCTCCTCTGGGAACACGTCCGTTTACATGGCCCTGTAGCCACGCCGCCCCTGGTACCACATAGAGTTTATATCATATTGCCATCATATGAAAAGAACTGCCTGAGTACAAAGTGTTATTATTTATATGTATATATTTTACTGAATCTTATTTTATATAAAGAAGCTGTGTTATCATCTAACATAGTGTGTGGACATTTCCTTTGGGGGAGCTTGGGAAATCACTGTGCTTAAGAACCAGCCTGCATCACCTCCTGAGAGCTTAAGCCTTGGTTGCTCGTCCATTGCTCCCATATAGAGAACCTTGGCTGGGTTGCTCTTTGCCTCTGCCACAACCATATAGAAGGCAGAAGTACAGATGCCCCCCTCTAGTGAGGCTGATATGGTGACTAGGGGGGGCGAAGCGTGAGTTATGTACCCTCCTAAGCTGGAATGTGAGGGGCCTTAACAATCATGCTAAAATGCAAAAGGTATTGGTGTATGGGGAGCTGCATGGAGCCACAATTCGCATGCTTTAAGAAACACACTTGGTGGGGGGATGAATGAGGTGTTTGGTAAATTGTGGGGGGATGCTCGTGCTTATGCTTCATACTCCTCATACTCACGTGGGGTTATAATAGTTATTCATATGTCATTGGGGTTTAGGTCTCTTAGTTCGGAAAGTGGTCCGGAGGGGCGGTGGGTGATTGTTTCTGTGGTCCTGGGGCGGCACATGGTCACAATTGTCAATGTATAGGGTCCAACATTGATGACCCAGGGTTTTACAAATCTCTCTGGCTTAAGTGCTTGGGGTATTTGGATACAGAGGAGAGTTTCGGAGCCCGCTGCTCCCCGTTCTTGTTCCTGTGCAGTGTGGCTTTACGATGTGGTTTCTCACGTGAGGAGGTGCTCCTCTCTAACCTTCCTCTACCCTGATTCGGGTCTGTTTGGAGGCTGTCTGGAGTTTGGAGCCGTGAACTGGGAGTCTGAGTCCTGACCTCGGCTTGAAGTACAGTCCAGTTCTCTGACATCAGAAGAAAATAGAGACATCAGAAACAGAGAAATAGGAAGCTAACGGAAGAGAAAGTGCCTCTGAGGCTCGGAGGGGCTGCGATGGAGGAGGGTTGTGGGAGGGAGAGTAAATGATGGCGCTGTTCTGGGAGGAGAACGACAGCGTTTTGACATAATTTGGAGCTGCAGCCCCGCTATCAGTATTAGGGGGTGGTACGTGCTGTTGAAGTGTGCCTGCTATACCCCTACGCAGTATTGCAGCCTCACAGTGTCGTAGTCTTGCAGCAGCCAGTAAGTTGAGCCAGCACAGCTTGTGGAGCATGTGCATTAACAATAAGAGGATCTCTTTAAGCTTTGCCAGTAAGTAAAATAGTGTATCAATGCTGGGGGTCCATCTCTCTATCTCTGGAGCCCATTTGCTTGTACAAGTTTACGCTCTGTATTAAGCTGTGCTGTGTCCATAGTAAGCGATTGGGTAAGCATCTGAATTGAAGTTGGATGGTCGCAGTGTGGATGCAGTGTGGCTGAATAGAGGAGGGGGAACTGTGGGTGAAAACCTTCGAGCCCCTCGTATCGGACTGGTGTGCCATGGCAGAGGAATAATGTGCAACTCTGTGCAATAATCCGCTCTATCTCCACTACCCTGCCGCATGCCCCACCTAGTCTCTTGACTGGAGGAGGAATCCAAGTTGTAAAATCGTGTAAATTTATGGACAGACGACCATGTAGCGGCCGCACAGATGTCTTTAACCGGAACACCTCTTTTGAGGGCCGATGAAGCTGCAATACCTCTGGTCGAATGAGCCCTACGGTTTTGAGGGGGCTCTTTCCCTGCCAGTTTATAACATTCCAAAATGGCTAGAATGATCCATCTGGAAATGGTCTGCTTAGTTATTGGTAACCCCAGCTTGTGACCTGTGTAACCTACAAACAGCTGGTCTGCCTGTCTTATCCTGGCTAGTCTACTGATGTAAAAACTTAAAGCCCTTCTAGGGTCCAGCCTGTGTAACCTCTCTTCCCCTTTCCTCGGATGAGGAGGAGGATAGAAAGATGGTAGGGTAATCTTCTGAGTGATATGGAATTCAGAAACCACCTTTGGGAGGAAATTAGGCTTCACTTGCAGGACAACTTTGTCTTTGTGAAAGATTGTATGAGGGGGTTTACAAGAAAGAGCTTGTAATTCGCTCACCCTTCTAGCAGATGTAAGTGCTATTAATAAAACAGTTTTAAGGGTAAGGAATCTTAACGAACAAGAATGGAGTGGTTCGAAAGGTGTGCCCATCAGGAAAGTTAGGACTAAGTTTAAATCCCATAGGGGAACTTGGAATGGTCTTGGGGGATAAACATTGGTTAACCCCTTTAGAAACTGTATTACCAAGGGTAACTTGAAATAGGATGGTTCTTCGCAGTGCGCTTAAAGATGGATAGCGCTGCGAGATAGCCCTTAATGGTGCCAACTTGAAGGCCTGAATTCGCCAAATAGAGTAGGAAGGACAAAACCATTGGTGTACCACATGAAAAGGGATCGATATTCTGTTCTCTACACCAGCTGCAAAATCTGTTCCAACGGCAGCGGTATAAAGACTTTGTTGCTGGCCTCCTTGCCGAAAGCAACACCTCCATAACATCATCAGGGAGGTCCCAATCCTTGTACCTCAGCCTTTCAGAAGCCAGCCAGGCAAGCAGTGGGACAGCAGTGTGAGATGTACTATACACACACTTGTCCGCTGCCGAAGCTTCCCAAGGGAAAAAACAAAGGAAAAACTTGTCGAGAAAGTTGAAAGGGATTGCCAACGTGCCCTGCTATTCGATGGCTCAAGTGGAGTCCAATCCTTCTAGCTTGGCCCCTTTCCCTTTGGTGTCCCCTCTTACAGCAACAGAGGCCGGGATTGGTGCCCCAAGTATGGGGGTGCTAAGCACTCCACCAACCCCACCAATGCCGTCAGTACAACACTGCAGGGGCAAAGACATTACTATTTTGGCAAATCAACATCCCAAACACCCTGAGTTGGTAAAGGGAATTGGTAATAAAGACAAAGTACCTAACAATCTGGGCGGTAGGAAGCACATACGCCACATGAAGGAACTACTGCAATGGGGGCTAACACCAATCTAGCAACTCTTTCTGTAGCGCCTGCATTACTGTTGGATGATGGGGCAAAGACCCATCCAACTATGTTGACTGCAGACTCTTTAAAGAACACAAAACGTGACAGAAGTAAAGGCTCAAGTGCATGAGGATCCAGATTCTCAACGGCCCTTTCTGTTCTGTGCTCAGACAGTGGGCAACGCAGCCAGGAGCAAATCACAGAAAAAGATGAAAGGCTTTTCTTCTCAAGCTGGGAGCCAGATCCACAACGGATAAGAACTCGGGAAGACAAGATAATCTATAACCTGCTCTGGGGCTTCAGATAGAAGTATTCTTGAAGCACTACCTTTTATGGAAAGAGACATTGACATTTGTGAATCTCGGAACTCCATAACTACCGATCTATGAGAAATCAAGCCCCCGGGAGAGTAAGGAATTGACTTAGTGGGGGACCCTGCCTCAATATTAACAGAACATCTAACTTGATTCACTGGACAGACAGGCAAATGTTAATGGTCGAGAACTACATGAGACACTGAGAGATATGGACGAAAGAATAAAACTTCCAGCTCCAATGATATCAGCACTAAATGTGGTGCTGAGTTCTTTCGTCAGCCTCTATGAAAATATTAAGGATACTCTTGTGGGTGAGGTAAACCTGAAGATTAATGTATTGGTGGACATGTTAGGAAACCACTGCAATAAAAATGACTTGCATCAAATAAAAATAACCTCCTTCCTCGAGGTATTGAATCAAAAATTAGAAAGACTCTCAAATATGATGGAACTGTACCACCGTCTAATAACGAACAATCTTACAGTCAACATAATTAGAAACGACCCGGCGGATGAAGTAGGGGAAAAATCCCCCAGGGTAACCCAAGAAAACTTACTTTAAAAATCTAAAGACAGGGACGCGAGTAGAGAAGAAGAGATTAGGACGGTTGAATCCACGCCAGCAAAAAAAAAGGAAATGGGTGCTTCCGTAGCCGCTATAATAAGAGAAGAATTTGAACGGATTGAAGTGGTTTCAGTTCTGGCTGCAGTGAACAGGGTAAATTAGGAGGTTTGCCTAAGCGGAAAGGGGGAAAAAGAAGAACAAAAAGAAAGCTAAGAAATCTGATAGAACCTTTAAGGGCTAGAGAAAATAAATGAGAAATGTGGATGTTGCAGAGGAAATAAGACTAGAGGAGGAACTGATTCAAAATGGAAAAGGGGGAGGATCTAAAGGGGCAACACAGAAAATAACAACTGCAATCCATCTAAGGAATGGTGGGAGAAATCTGACCTCTGGGTGGGAGGACAGATGATTGTATTTCCCCGCAAACTGCATTAAATGAGAGTGAGGAGGTGACAAACCCTCAAAGGAATCCTAGATGTAACCATACTATTGGTAATAAGGATCAGAACATCGATCAACAACAGGAAACGACGATCCGAGCCAGTGCACAGATGCAGGTAAACTGGAGGAAATTGGAATTACAGCAAGTTCCAGAAAAAAGTAGTGCTATGAACAAACCCACTTTGCCTGTTGAACGTTGAGCCCTGATTTTCCTAATGGGGAAAAATAAAAAGAAGAGGAGTCTAGATAGAAAAACTCACTCATAGCCCCAAACCAACGGATGTACAGATTTTAGTCCAAGTAAACCCGACACAAATTACAAGGGTCCAGGAGGCGACATCCGCAGACATAAATCCCCTTAAAGGGGTCTGGTCAACCACTTGTGAAAGGGAGGAGCAAAACATGGGTGAAGAGGTAGTTAGTAAAGAGGACTTTTCAATTTCCTTCTATGAGCGTCCTCATGTGTGAATGGAGCATTTGTCAGACACAGAAGAGCAAGTTATTCTAAACAGACAGTACATCTTGAAGCTGGCCAAGAAAGTACCTGAGCGGTACTTCTTCTCTACCTATGACATAGAGTATATTCATTTTCTGTATGACAATATCATCTAGTGGAAATTGAGCTCCAATCACGTCTAGGGGTGAATGCCTTATTGTCAGTAGGAGGCGAATTCTTACAAAGGGGGTTCCAAATTTCCACCAACAAACCAAAGATAAGGACACAGAGGGCTCCTGTGGCTCTGTAGCCAGAATCTGGCTGAAGGGGGTAATAGAAATCAAGAGAGAGTGCTGCTGCAGACAACAGCAAATGAGGAGGCAGGGAAAAGTAAAAGCAATGTGTGGTCTCTGCTGTCGGAGATTCTGACCAAGGTGTTTTAGAAATGAGAAGAAAGTAATGTGTTTCTTTACTGAAAGAAGCCCTTAATGTTCTGTGTTGGAACACAAGGGGCTATAAAGGTTTTATCGATCGGAGTGCAAAGGATGATATTTTTGAATCTTTTGACTTAATTTTGCTACAAGAAACATGGCTGCTTGCGGAACCTAGGCTGGGTGGCTTTACTGCAATCAGTCAACTTGCAACTAGGTCTCATGGCGGTGGATTAATTGTTGTCTTTCGGAATTCCAAAATAACAAAAGTAGTTATTATTACAAATTCTTATTACGGAAACATGGCCAGTAGACTGGAGCTTAATCTAGGGCATTGTAAAATGTCTGTAATAGTGTTTAATCTTTATTACAACCCTGCGTGCTCTACGCTGAACGATTTACTGGAAAAAGTGTCTGAATTCTTGTCAAATTCTCTGGGCTTGGAAGAGGGACAGAGTATCTTAATAGCGGGAGACCTTAATTCATGCTGCCTTGATTCAGGTCAGCGAGTGAAGGGGGCTGGAATGGGAGAGGAAAGAGGGAATGGGAGGGAAAATAGGTAAAAAGTGGCAAAGGTTCTTTGATGAATGGGATCTCATGGTGTGCAATGTATAATGTGACAGGGGACTTGTGCCCGGCCTATACATGGGTGGGAAACGAGGCAAGATCAGTCATTGATTACATAATCCTGTACAGAGATCTATTTGACAGTTGCTCTGGGATGTGGATAAGACCCACCCAGAGAAGCAGTCATTATATGCTGACTCTTAGGATGCTGCAGGGTGACCGTGCTGACACAAGGCGTAAACAGGTAGACCTTGTGGTGAACGAAGGAGGACATCCTTGGTTAAAGTTTCCTCGAAATGGGCACAGGCTAAACAAAAATCTGAAAAATTCAACTGCCAAATCAATGGAGCAACTAAGAGCAGTGAGCCAGCCAGATAGATTGAGACATTTATTTTGGGAATTAGACAAACCACAAATGGGAGGGACCACAACAGTGCCAAAGCATAAATATCAGTTTGATTGGACTGTCTGTATTAAGAAAAGAGAATTGAGGAAAGAATTGAGAGACTTGAGAAAGGAAACTAGTGAAATGCACACATTTTAAGGGAAAAGAAAGCTCTGACTACAGGATATCGTAACTGCAACAGGGCTAGTCGTTATGTAAAATTCCAATGCCAGGGGGAACTTATGCTAGAATCCTTCATCACAAAGAACACGCAAAATGATTGGGCCTTAGTGAATGTGGGCAAGATCTCACAGGCTTTCTCAAAGGCGAATTGTGTGTCAGAAGACTTATGGTGTTCTCACTTTAGTTCTCTGTTTGGCAAAATGTCTCGAGAAGTAGAGACTAGTCATCTAGATGTCCCTTGGTCTGAGTGGGTTTCACTTGATGTGGTGTGAAATGTAATTTTAAAATCGTATAGTTCGAGAGCGTCAGGCCCAAATGGGTTTACCAATTCAATCCTGAAGTCAAACCTGGACTCTTGATCTTTGACACTGCATCTCTAGTTTAAGAACTCAATAGAGGGGAGACGGTGTCCGGAGAGTTGTAAGAATGCAGTTATAGTGCCAATTCACAAGAGGGGGGGGGGGGGGATCGAGCGGATCCGGACAACTACCGCCCGATCGCCCTTCTTAATGTTGATAGCAACATTTTTTGCAGGTGCTGTGCTGCTGGAATTGGAGAATTGGGCAGAGAGTAGGGATATTCCAGATAGAATGCAAATAGGCTTCAGACAAGGTATGTCAACAGGCCTTAATGGGCTAGTAGTGAACATGCTGAGGGATGGGGCATGGCAGGCAGGCAGTCCACCAATATATGTGGCTTTAATAGACCTCAGTAAGGCCTTCGACACTGTTCATTGGACCCGGCTGTCGGGAAAACTGAAGGCCTGGGGAATCCTCTTGGGATTACTGGCAATCTTAATTTATCTACATCAAAACATCACGAGAGGGGTTAGATTGGACTCCTAGGGGCATTTAACTAGATCAATACCCACAGAGAGGGCAGTGAGGCAGGCTTGCATTTTTGCTCCCTGGCTCTTTATTCTGTACCTGAAGAACATTTTGGATAAACAAGCCTTTGCAAGTCCAAAAATTGCTGGGAGGAAGATCAGCTGGATAGCGTACGCATATGATATTTTGATAATTGATTTAGCTCCAAGAGAAATACATCAATTGATGGGGGCTATGAGCAAATATGCCTCTGCGAACAATCTAGTGATCAACCCTGAAAAGACTTACATAATGAGACTCTAATGAGACAAGGAAACACACAGCCTATAGGTGGTCCTTGGAGTCTAAGCCCATCGAGCCAGTGGTAGAACCAACATATGAATGTAGACCTGGTGGAGGATAGGCTTAGAGGCCAAATAGACCAACTAGTAGCTCAAATGAAGAACCTCAAGGTTAATTACTGTCAATTCTAACTGGTTCCCTTGATAAGGCAATTCCGACCCTGTTATACGGTATGAATATCGAATCTAAGCACGGAACCTGGATTGGGACCTTTTGGAGGGAAGGATATGGAAGAACACCCTGGGTATGCCGTTGTCCCTTTCCATGGCTTCGCTCCGCTATGAGTCAGGACTATTGTCTCTGTGGGCTGGTATGGGGTAGAGGCTCTTGCAATTGTTTAGGCTTATTAAACTACCCAGCGAAGCTTTAACTAGAAGTGTGAATACTAGTCTGATAAATATTTCAAGATCAGTGGGGGATTTAGTTCTGAATCCGACTAAAGTAAAGAAAAAGCTATACATAAGCAAGAAAGGATCAGACAAATTGATACAACGCGACAGCTCAAGCTCCATGGCACCTTCTCTTTTGTAGACGAACCAATGGGGGTTTTACCCAGTTATCTGAGCAGGTTTCCGCATGGGAGAGGGGGAGATCTTATGTTAAGATTCCGGTTAAATCTGCTGCCGTCCGGGGAGGTCGTGTCAAGCAGGTTAAAGGATAGACCACATAATGATGTTTGCTTATGCCTTGGGAAAAGACAACTGTCAGTCCGGTCTATTGGCAGGTTTCTAAGCGATTTGAGATGGATGCAGACTATGGACTTTTGGCATTGACTGTCCTCAGGGAATGAATCGTTTCTGACAATTGAACTCATAAAAAACATTAAAGGAGCTTGGTCTGAGTAAGGACTATCCTTGAGGACTGGTGGGAAGCAGTGATTTTCCTTTTTCTTTTGTTTGATAGGGACATTTTAATGAGTAATTTGCTGAGTTGTGATATTGTACAGCTGGTATAACCATGCACTGTGAATTTGTTTTTATTTGTATTATTTCAAAAGTCTAATGATTGACTATAACACATTAACAATAAAACAATTTGGATACACAGCTGATCATAGCACAGTGGTCTTCAAACTTTCTTGGCCTGGGCCCCTCCTGAGCAAAGTTTGGGCATGCCAGGTCCCCCCAAAAGTGCCAGATGGATAGTATGTAGAAATCGCTATGAACTTTTGCGTGCCGTCACCATACCCTACTCCCAGTAAAGACCCTGGGCTCTCCCCACGCTACTCCCACCACTATCCCAGTGCTGCTGCCCAACCTGCTCCCACCACAGTCCCATAACACAAGCATACACACATCCATACACATTTAAATAAAAAATAAATCACCATAAACGTACCTTCTGCAGGGGCCTGCCCGTGGTTGCTAAAATGCCCCGCTCCAGGTTGCTCTGCCCGTATGTGCGAGGAGGCGCAGGAGCACCCCCTCGCACATACATACATGCAGTGCACCAGCCAGCATTTCCAATGAGCTATGCGAGGCTGGCGAAGCAAAACGCCCCCAGCCTTGCATGGTTCAGTGATCATGTGCGGCTGGGGAACTGAACTGTCAAAGGCAAACAGTGTTTCCCTTTGACAGTTCAGCCAGCCCAGGAGCACTCCGTCAGCTGGAAAAAGCAGCTGAGCAAGTGCTCAGTGTTTCACTGGGCTGGCTCCTCGGCTCCTCTATAATGGGTGAGGTGGCTAGTGGGTGGACGCCCCTGACCCATTATGGATGAGCCGGCAGGCTCGGACTGGCCTATAGGGCAATAGGGCAATGACTGTACCAAATATGCAAAATGCTAGCGTAGGCCAGTCAAAATGGGCCACTTTTTTGGCCAATGTGGGCCAGTTTGACGAGTTACTTCACTATGCAGCTAGTAGTTTTGACCATTGTTGCTGAATAAATATTCTTTAAATATCACAATTTGTTTACATTTGAACAAAAAACCACCCCTTGGGTACTATTCAAACAGTCTGTGACTAAAGGACTGAATCTCCATTTGCAACTGCTGGCCATTCTTTCATTGATGTCTAAGACCATTTTATGGTCCAGGCTGACCATGTGAGCTGCCCCTTCCCATTTCCTCCAATTGAAAACATGTTATTTTTTTATTTTACATTTCATGCTGGGCTCTGGCGCCCCCCCCCCCCCCCCCCCCCCGGGATGCGGCCGCGCCCCACAGTTTGAAGACCTCTCTCATAGAAGGTGATTTTAACAAAATATTTAATTCATAGTTGGACGGACAGGTCATTGCCTGGGGCATGGACGTGATGACACGGTCGCGTTTGATTGACACAATCGCATCATCACGTTACCATAAATAGCAGCCATCTTTGACCGATGGTGGCCAACATGCCGCAAGGACAATTTCTTTAGGGAAACCTTGATCATGCACAAAATACGGAAAGAAAATAAAGTGTCTACCTGTGCCCAAAACAAAGGGAACTTACGTGCATTTATAACAGTAACACAAACTCGAACATTATAAAATGCATCAAGTTAAGGTACTGAACTCGAGAATACTTCTCTACATGTACCATCCTTAAACGGGAAAAAGGCGAATATAGAAACAAACGCCCTCTCATAAAGAACACATTCATTTTTTAATTTGGACGCCACTAAGATATCACACACCAAACAATTTAAGTGAGTATATATGATTAAATCTGGCGTTGCGTAGCTGTGTGTTGAAAACCGTACATCCAAATATTGTAAGCAATCCGTATATATAGTTGAGACTGAACTAAAGTCGTTCTTGTTTGTTTACTGTTTAGATCAAGTCATTCTTTACCTCCTGATGAACCACCAAACTAAGGTGGGGAAACACGTGTAGAGGGATGTAAAACATTTCTTGAGGGATCAACTTTGCATATACAAGACAATAAGAAAGAAGTCTTTTTCAATTGAAGTACAAATAAATAATAGTGTTTTTGTCGCAAAAATACAGATTCAAAACTTTCTTTTTTATGGGACATGGAAAAGGCTTTCAACTCAGTATTATGGGAGTACTTGTCTGTGGTATTGGGGAGGATGGGCATCCGCCTCGCTACATTGGATGTGTTAAGGTCTTATTTTTGGAAGTAACGGCACAGATTGAGCTCTTTGGTATGTGTTCAGCATCGTTTCCATTGCGGCGTGGTACAGGGCAGGGGTTCCCATTCTCCCTGCTGCTGTTTGCGAGTGCTATGGAGCCGTTGGCGGTTTGGTTGTGGTAGTTTCATAGGCATAGAGGTCTGGCTTAGGGTCGGGTCAGGGAGCTGATTTCATTGTATTCTAATCTTATGATCCTGTATGTAAAGGATGCTGAGCGAAATATGAAACCAGCTTTCAGTGACATATCTGGTCTGCGGGTTAATTGGTTCAAATCTATATTGTTTCCGTTAAATGAGGCAACCAGGTGCCTGATTGGATTAGGGGGCATGCCGCTGGGAACAGCTACATGTTAAATATTTAGGAGTTGAGATTAGCAGGACTCAGCCATAACTCTGAAGGGATAATAACTGGCGTACCTGGAGCTATTGCGGAGGACGATTGGGTGGTGGGCTGCGCTGCCCATCTCTCTTGTGGGCAAGGTGGCTATTATTAAAATTGTGTTCATCCCTAAACTGTTGTATTTATTTCTTAACGTCCCGGTCTGGCCTGGGGCTCAATTCTTTAAGGACTTGCGGACATTGCAAATAAAGTTAGTGTGGAGCCCCAGGTCCCCTAGGATTCATTGTGAGGTACTAGCCAGCTCTTGGGACCAGGGGGGCTTGAATGTACCTGACATGGAACTTTATTAGAGCTCTATTACTTGGAGGCCCAGGTCTCATTTGTGTCGTATTGGATGCCAGGTTCGCAGCCATGTGGGTGTGGAAAGGCAATCGGTAAAGCCTTATTCCTTGCAGGGCACGTAGTGTCTATGAAGGTCTCAAATAGATGCTTGTTTGACCCGGTTTCGTGAACTATCCACATGTGGCGTGGTCTGTGTTTGAAACTACGAGCGGAGTGCCTGTATACTCCAGAGTTAGCAGCGTGGGATATCCAATGTATTGCCCCGACATGTGATGGGGTCATTAGAAGGGAGTGGTTGGGCCTGGTTATCAACAATGTTTTATTTGTATGTGGATGGGACTTCTGTGACCAAATTGAGGGGGCTGTTTGGACTCACGTTTCAATACTTCAGGCAGCGTGAAGCTTTTAGATCATGGTCCCTGGGATTCCCGACAGAGCCGCAGACCTGCGCTCTGTTGAAGTACCTAGTTAACTCAGAAAATGCTAGCAGAGCGGTTTCTACTGTGTATCGCATGGCACTGAGCTTGGCTCCTAGAGAGGCATTGACATGCAGATAGCAATGGGCAGGTGATATGGGGTTGGATCTGGAGGATACTTGATGGTGCTATATGTGTAAGTGTATGTGCACCAAGAAAGTGGCAATCATTTAAGTTGATACAGTTTCAAAATCTTCATTGGGCCTATCTGTCTCCAGTGGTACAAAAGAAATGTAATAATGTGGCAGATGGCAACTGCCGTCACTATAAGAGGGATTATGCTGGATTCATCCATGTTCCATGGGATTGCTCAGTACTGGTGCCTTTTTGGAGGCAGGCAGCGGAGCAAACAGGCGGAATGGTATTCCAGTGCCACCGGAAATCGCTTGCTGTCTGTTCGGATGGCTTCCTGGACTTCCCAAGGGTGGGAGGAGACTGTTATCTATTTGTATGATTCTGGTTGCTAGATGTATTCTGAGGCTATGGTCTAGCCCTGTGGCACTGATGGTAGATAGTGGCTGCAGGACCTGGCATGGTGTTGCAATGTGGAGCATGATTATTGTAACTTGGTGCCAGGGACCTCTCAACCAGGATATATATGAGGCCCCGTTCACGTTTTTTGTCCACCAGAGAGGTTTCCAATACTGAATCGGAGGGGGTATGGCAGGATGGACCCGGTATAACGCAGAGAGAGTGATCATGGTGAGATGGAGGACTTGCACTGATCCAGTTATAGGGAAAGACTGTACTATTTTAAGTGCTCAGTGAGCAGAGTGTCATTATGCAGTGTTCAGATTTGTTGAGTGGACTGAAACCCTGACTGGAATGGTGGAAGAAGGGAGTGTAGATGCAAGTAGTAAGATATCTGTGAGACAACACACTCCAGAAGCTCAGATAAGAAGGAAAGAAGAGAGATATGGTGGAACTTTGAGGGAAGAGAGGAGTCAAGAGATTTTTTTTAGAATGGGAATAATACTAGCATGCTTGAACGTGAAGAAAAATGTAGTTGATCGAGCGGTTGATAAGCCTGGTGAGGTAAGGGAGAATCTGGGGCTGTACAGAAGAAATTAGTGTAAAGTGTAATGGATCTGTAGGAGAGGCAGTGGGATTGGCACAGGATAGGAAGCGGGCAGTATCAAAGTCAGTAAGATGGGAGAAGGCAGAAAGTGAACGGGGAAAGATTGGAGGAGCTGTGGGTTGTGGAGGCGGTGGGGTGGAAGTGAAGAAAAGTCATCTTGGAAGTAACATATACTGCAAGGTCAGAAGCAGATAAAGAGGAGAGAGAGTTATCAGGAGGATGTGGAGAGAGGATATTGTTGAATTTGAAAAGCCGGCTGGGATGATGAGATAGGGGCAGAGTAAGAGTTGTGAGACGGGCATGGTTTCAAGGGAGATTACACAGACAAGAGAGATATATTTAAACAACGCTTTGTTATAATTATAATTGTTTTTTAATAATGCAATTAATACCAAAGAGGTTTCTAAATGCGGGCCCGGGATTCAAACCTATGTTGATCTGTGTCACCTTTCTTCCAAGATGAGCGTGTTGCCACTCAGCTATACTATCCGTCAATTAGTAATCAGGAGGGTGTAACGTCTAACTAACCCTTAACTATGGCGGGATTTCCCTACCTAAAGATATCTAAGGAAAGTCTGTGTCTATAAGTCAAAACCAAAAGTCTCTGTGTCAAAAACCTATGCTTGTTCTCACAACTACAACAAAACTAGTGGGGAAATGCTCTCAACCAAATATAAGTGTTCCAAAGTAAATGTTCAATGATTGGCAATTTAAGTTCTTCTGAAGTTCTCTGTCTCAAGATCAGTACAGTTTCAATGTAGTGGCATTAAGGACTGATCAAGTTCTGAGGTTACCTTCTGTATATTCACAAATATCACAATTTGTTAAGACTTGCTGGCCTTGGGTTTCCCTTCCCCAATTTCCAAAGGTAACAAAGTTCACACAACACTGTGGTGTTGGGATTCCCTTCCCCAAGAGGAATATTCTCCAGGTTTTGTTCTCAGGGTTTCCTTCCCCAGGATTGACTTTCAGCAGTTTACTTGTTTCTTCGGCTTACCCAGTTCGCATAAGAGCATGGGATCTACTTGATCCGTCCTTTGGTTAACTTCACCAATGATTCACCTATTTACTGCTTTCCAACCTTTAGTGGTTTTTGGTCTAGGCGCAGTGTCAGACCACACGGTCCACCCATCACAAGTCATGCAACCAGCAACCACATGTGCTTTCAGTCTTGATGTTGGAAATGTTTGTACTAGGAAACTTTCTGGTCTAGGCGCAATTGTCAGACCGCACGATTCACCAATCACAGATTACGCAACCATAATACGTTTCCCAAAGGTGATGCTTCATAATTCACAAGACAATGCTTTTATTTCATTGTAGGACTTTCATATGCCTTCCAAAGTGTTTTCTAACCATGGACCACTTGATTTTCAGAGACTGGTTTTATGGTTGTTAACACATTGTAGTCTTGTTCAAGTAGCAACTTTCTTGCCATTTAGTATATCTATATATTGTAGCATTCACCTGGTTTCACTCTAACCATGCTTTCCTGTTATTTAATATTCAAGATGTATAGCTTTATGTTGTGTGACCACGAATAATGTCTTTCGAACAATTTAGTATTCAATAGAAGTAAGTTTTACTTGTACATACTTCAGCAGCTCCTTTCATCTAGTTCGACATTCAATATGAGGTGAGGCTCTCCCAGCCTACATAACTGTTCCTATTTGACCAATTTGCTGTCTGATGTTAGCCCCCTGTAACATGAGATGAGGCTATCCCAGCCTGCATAACTGTCCCTATGTGACGCTCACCTGATTCCCACGGAGGCGCTGACCCAAACTGGACTGCTACAGTTGCTTCTATGACTAAGATGAGGCGTAGAACTCGGAAGACGCTCTGGGCAGGACCTCCGAATATTGACTGTCTGGCTTGTAAGGTGAGTTTTCTGCAGGTGGAAGAAAAAGGGGTAATTACAAGCTGGTTGGATAAGTTCTCCCACCAATCTTCTGCTTTTCCCACTTCTTGGTTCTCGACTGGTCTCCACGAACTCTCACCTTTGGTTTAGTAAAGCCGAGCTCTCCATCCTGCTTCTGGTGCAGGGGCGCGTGGAATCCAGTTACGTCACTGGATGATTTCAGTGTTTAGGCTCAGTGTCCTTTTGTGGCTTGTAATAGTCCTTCAGGTGCCGAAGAGCTGTTGGCGACACCACCACTGCTGTGTAAGAAGAGGCTCGTGAGTATAGAAGATCTGAGGCCGCTTCTGAAGGAGCACCCTTTTATAATGTCCTTTTCTGTCTTTCAGGTGCTGAGATGCTGTGGGCGATGCCGCCGCAGTTGCACGTGCGGTGGCACGTAAGTATAACTGAATTGTGGCCGTTTCCAAATGGGCGCCTCTGATAATGTCTTTTTCCTTCCTTTCAGGTGCCGAAATGCTGAGGGCGATGGTGCCGCTGCTACGCGTGAAGAAGCGCGTAAGTATTACTGAATTGTGGCCACTTCAAAATGGGCACCTCTAATAATGTCTTTTCCTTTCTTTCAGATGCCGAAATGCTGAGGGCGATGCTGCCGCTGCTGCGCGTGAAGAAGCGCGTAAGTATGACTAAGTTGTGAACCCTTCGGCTCGGACACCACTAACAATGTCTTTTGTCTTCCAGGTGCTGGGATGCTGCCGAAGCGAAGGCCACGGTGAACTCCGGTGTGATCACGGATGGATAAGGTAAGCGAGCGCAGCTGCGAGCGTGTTGCCCGTTTTCTAACCTTATGTCTTTATTTGCAGGTTGTCGGAGACTGGACTCTTGTGGCTGAATTCTGGTGAGTAGATGTTCCTGTGCCTTGTCTTCATCCACAGGTTGCTGCTCGAGAAGCTGAGGGTGTGTCTGGACCTGGAATGCAGGAGCCGACTCGGTGAGCGTCCTGCTGCTGTTGCAGAATAACGCGAAGCACGTGAATTCTATCCTACGTGGTTTAAATAGTGGAGAAGTGCTTTGGTTTGTATTCTTCCTCCAGCCTCACCCAGGTAAGAAAAGAGTTCCAGTGTCAGAGGATTAGCATCAGCCCCACCCAGGTAAGAAAAGAGTTCCTGTAACAGAGGATTGGTCCCTCCCAGCCAGTGGCTGGGACTTCACCCAGCTTGGATTGTTCTAGGTGAGTATGCAGCATGGTCTGCCACAGGTAAGTCCACCCAATCACTACTGCACACTTTAAGAATATGAGCCCGGCGCCCATGGCGCCGGGACTGTGGTTCCTTATGAGCCTGGCGCCAGAGGCGCCAGGACATGGTCCAAAGGGCCCCTGTAGGGGTCTGCTGGAACCGGGAGTGTGGATGATGAGCCTGCTTCCGGGGACGCTGGGCCAGTCTTGGCTCCTCGTGAGTAGCGCTCATGACAGCACCCCCCCTCAAGGCCCCTCCCAAACTTGTCCTCCCCCGGGGTTTTGGTTTATCGGGAAAGGTTCGGTGGAATTTCCTGACTAGACGAGGAGCATGGACGTAGTCATAGGGTTCACAGGATCTTTCCTGGGGTCCGTAGCCTTTCCAGTCGATTAGGTAGAATAATTTTGATTTGATGATCTTGGAGTCCAAAATGTTTTTCACTTCAAATGCGGACTCTCCATTCACCTGAATGGGTTCTGGAGGTCTGGTCAGTCTGGTTCCAGGTTGCATGGGTTTCAAAAGAGATACGTGAAACACAGGATGTATTCTCATATGGGTTGGCAAATCTAATTTAATGGCCACTGGATTAATTATGGCCGTAATTGAATATGGTCCCAGGTATTTGGGGTTGAAGGTGCGAGGTCCTTTTAGCGATAAATGTTTGGTGGACAACCAGACTTGATCCCCAACCTGGTATTGAGGGGCATTGCTTCGGTGTTGGTCTGCTCCTTTTTTGTACCTTTCTTTAGCTTGTTGTAGATGTGCAGTTGCTTCCTTGAAAGCTTGGGTAATAACAGAGTGCAACTGATCTACGGCGGGTGTTCCAAGATCTTGAGGTGGGTTGAGGTTGGAGGTTCGAGGATGAATTCCATACAAGATGTAGAAGGGACTCTTCCCGGTTCCCGAATGAACTGAATTGTTGTATGCATATTCAGCTATCCAAAGGATGTCCTTCCAGTTGCTTTCAGACTGTTGTAGCATGCATCGTAAATATTGTTCGAGAGTCTGGTTTGTTCTCTCGGTTTGCCAGTCGGTCTGGGGGTGATGGCTGGTTGAAAGTCTTACATCGATTTGAGCTGACCGACAACAACTACGCCAAAAGTGAGAAATAAACTGGCTTCCTCTATCAGAGATTAGTACCGACGGGAAGCCGTGTAGCCGGACAATGTTTTCAAGGAATTCTCTGGCTAGTACTGAAGCTGAAGGTAAGCCTTTTAGCGGAATGAAGTGGGCCATTTTAGAAAACAAATCCACAATAACGGGAATAGTGTTGTACCCGGAACAAGAGGGTAAGTCTGTGATGAAGTCCATGGAAAGGGTATGCCAGGGACACGGTGGAATGTCTAATGGTTGCAGAAGACCAGCCGGCCTTTTCTTTTGACCCTTGTTTTGAGCGCACACACCACAGGACATCACAAAATCTTTTATGTCTTTTCTCCATGAAGGCCACCAGAAGTGTCTCTTCACTTTTTCTGTGGTTTTGGCGATGCCAGGGTGACCCTCCATTAATGAATCATGATAACAGGAGATTACCTGTTTTTGTAAATCGGCGTGTGGTAGGAATAATCGTCCTTGGAAATAAGGCAAGTCATTGTTTACGGTGAAGTTCTCTCCTCTTTGTAACCAGCTCTGTAAGTCTGATGGGGTCACAAGTTGTTTAGTTTTTGCCTCAATATCCTCGATGGATTGCGAAGAAATCAGACCCAAGATCCTTTGTTCAGGAATTATTGGTACGGGTTCGGGATTGACAACGTTATCTCCCATTCCAATTCGGGAAAGAGCATCCGCTTTGCCGTTCTTGTTGCCCGGGCGGTAAGTGATCACAAAGTCAAATTCAGCAAAGAATAGAGCCCAGCGAAGCTGTCTGGAGGATTGAGCTTTGGCGGTTTTCAGATACTGTAGATTTCGATGATCGGTGATCACCGTAACGGTGTGTTTGGCCCCGAGGAGATAATGCCGCCAGGCCTTAAAGGCGGATTTAATAGCTAAAAGCTCTTTGTCCGTGATGGTGTAATTAATCTCAGGCGCTGAGAACTTTCGAGACCAAAACGCCACAGGATGCAGTTGGTTAGTCTCTGGATCCCTTTGTGATAGAACTGCTCCCATTGCTAAGCTGGAGGCGTCGGTTTCAACGATGTAAGGGAGATCCGGGCGTGGGTGTTTCAGTATTGGCGCCGAGGTGAACTTGGCCTTTAGCTCTTGGAAGGCTTGTTCAGCTTCTGCAGACCATTGAAAGCGCTTATTTTTTCTTAAGGGGGATGTGATGGGTTGTACCACTCGTGAAAACTCTGGAATAAATCTGCGGTAAAAATTGGCAAAGCCTAGCATGCTTTGAACGCCTTTCACGGAAGTAGGAGATGGCCATTTGAGGATTGCCTCAACTTTTCTCGAGTCTATGTGGACTCCTTTGGGTGTCAGAATAAATCCCAGAAATTCGACCACGGTGACATGAAAGGCACATTTCTCGAGCTTGGCAAAGAGTTTATGTTGGCGAAGTTTTTCAAGGACCGCCCTAACATGATTTCGATGATCAGCTTCCGAAGATGAGTACACAAGAATGTCGTCTATGTAGACGACAACACAGACATCAATGAGCTCTCTGAGGACGTCATTCATGAAATATTGGAAGGCGGCCGGCGCATTGCATAGTCCGAAGGGCATCACTTGGTATTCAAATAGCCCATGCCTAGTGCAAAATGCCGTCTTCCATTCATCACCTTCCTTGATCCGTACCAAATGATAAGCTCCCCGGAGATCAAGCTTGGTATAAATACAGGCGTTTTTCATCTGGTCGAAGAGTTCTGGGATCAGAGGTAAGGGGTATCTGTTTTTTACTGTTATCTGATTCAGAGCATGGTAATCAATACAGGTTCTGAGGTCACCTTCTTTTTTTGGTACGAAGAACAGAGCCGAGGATGCAGGAGACTTTGACGGACGGATAAAGCCATTGGCCAGATACTGGTCTAAATACTGTCGCAGATGAAGGTTCTCAGGCTCGGTGAGGGCGTAAATCCTACTGCAAGGGGGAGTTGCACCGGGTAGCAGATCTATCTGACAATCGTATGATCTGTGAGGTGGCAAGGTGTTAGCCTGTTCCTTTTGAAAAACATCTTGGAACTCTCGATACTCTTGAGGTAATTGTGGACCGTCAGTTGTTGCTGACGCTAGGCCAATGCTGGGTCGTGGATAGCAGGTTGGTGCACACTCAGGGAACATTATCGTCTTTGCTCGCCAATCAATCTGAGGGTTGTGTTTCTCCAACCAAGGAATTCCTAGGATTACTTGGAATTGAGGAGCCTTGATCACGTCGAACACAATTACCTCCCGATGCCCGTCTTGGCCTAGTAACGTCACTTCAGCAGTGGTATGGGTTACCGGTCCGGAGGCGATTTCGGTCCCATCCACCGTGGTAATGACGTCTTTAACCGCCTTTGGACAAAGAGGTAGGTTCATCCTGGAAGCCAATTCGCGGTCCACGTAATTTCCTATTGCTCCACTATCAATGTATGCCTTAATAGCAAGCAAACGTTCTGGTTGCTTTGGGTTTACGAGGACCATAGGCATTATGAAGTGCAAGGTCAAAGAACTGGTTTTTAAGCTCGGCAAGCGGACCTCTACACTTGTCGGGCGAGGTCGTTTCCCGGCTCAGGCTTTTCGGAGTTCTTGTCAGAAGCTCCTACTGTCTTCTTAGGTGGTTTTACCGGGCAATCTCGAAGAAAATGTCCAGAGTTTCCACAATAGAGGCACAATTGCATTTGTCGTCTTCTGTCACGCTCTTTCTGGGTTAAGGGACCCTTTACGGCCCCAATCTGCATAGGTTGAACGGTGTCGACCCCTTTGGCGTTGCTTTGTGTTTTCGTGAATACTCGGGTTTCAAACCTGGATCGGTCCGCCTTTCTGTTTTGGAGCCTATAATCCAATTGGACCACCAAATCGATATATTCCGAACAGTCCTGAGGAGGATTCACGACCTGGGCAAGGACGTCTTTAAGTTCACCACGCAGACCTCTGTGAAATAGCGTGATCCTTTTATCCTCGGGCCATCTAGTTTCCACGATTAACCTATTAAAAGATGTAATCTAGGCTAAGAGTTCCTGGTTGCCCTGTCGCAGGGAGAGGAGTTCGTTGTCCAGGGCCTGCCCTTGGGAATGTCTTGCAAAAAGCCTGTGTAACCAGAGGGATCGACCAATCAGCGGCGCTGCCGCTAAGATACGAAAGTACAAAGGCTACCTTGGTCTGGTCAGTTGGAAAGGCTGCGGGTCTACAAAGAAAGTGCAGTCGGCATTGATTTATAAACACTGCAAATCTTTTAGGGTCACCAGAAAAGCGTTCAGGTGGTGCCAATGGCACATTTCCAGGTAGGTTGATTTGAACGGGATTGGTTGAAGTAACTGGGGTATAATTCCCCCCTGAGTTAGGTAGAGGAGTTTGCCCCGCTTGACTCTGTAATAACTGTCTGGCGAGATCGTCAGTTCGTTCTTTTGAAATTATCAATTCCCTCTTAAGGGCGTTCGTTTCCTGGCGAGCAGCATGGACTTCAGCTCTTAATTCCCCCAACAACTGGGCCAATTGGTCTGTGTCGGAAGTTTCCATAGCGCCTGGGTAGGAGATTATGGGTAGGCTTCGCGTTCTGTGACGCTCACCTGATTCCCACAGAGGCGCTGACCCAAACTGGACTGCTACAGTTGCTTCTATGACTAAGATGAGGCGTAGAACTCGGAAGACGCTCTGGGCAGGACCTCCGAATATTGACTGTCTGGCTTGTAAGGTGAGTTTTCTGCAGGTGGAAGAAAAAGGGGTAATTACAAGCTGGTTGGATAAATTCTCCCACCAATCTTCTGCTTTTCCCACTTCTTGGTTCTCGACTGGTCTCCACGAACTCTCACCTTTGGTTTAGTAAAGCCGAGCTCTCCATCCTGCTTCTGATGCAGGGGCGCGTGGAATCCAGTTACGTCACTGGATGAGCCTAAACATTTCAGTGTTTAGGCTCAGTGTCCTTTTGTGGCTTGTAATAGTCCTTCAGGTGCCGAGGAGCTGTTGGCAACACCACCACTGCTGTGCAAGAAGAGGCTCGTGAGTATAGAAGATCTGAGGCCGCTTCTGAAGGAGCACCCTTTTATAATGTCCTTTTCTGTCTTTCAGGTGCCGAGATGCTGTGGGCGATGCCGCCGCTGTTGCACGTGCGGTGGCACGTAAGTATAACTGAATTGTGGCCGTTTCCAAATGGGCGCCTCTGATAATGTCTTTTTCCTTCCTTTCAGGTGCCGAAATGCTGAGGGCGATGCTGCCGCTGCTGCGCGTGAAGAAGCGTGTAAGTATTACTGAATTGTGGCCACTTCAAAATGGGCACCTCTAATAATGTCTTTTCCTTTCTTTCAGGTGCCGAAATGCTGAGGGCGATGCTGCCGCTGCTGCGCGTGAAGAAGCGTGTAAGTATTACTGAATTGTGGCCACTTCAAAATGGGCACCTCTAATAATGTCTTTTCCTTTCTTTCAGGTGCCAAAATGCTGAGGGCGATGCTGCCGCTGCTGCGCGTGAAGAAGTACGTAAGTATAACTGAGTTGCGAACCCTTCGGCTCGGACACCACTAACAATGTCTTTTGTCTTCCAGGTGCTGGGATGCTGCCGAAGCAAAGGCCGCGGTGAACTCTGGTGTGATCACGGATGGATAAGGTAAGCGAGCGCAGCTGCGAGCGTGTTGCCCGTTTTCTAACCTTATGTCTTTATTTGCAGGTTGTCGGAGACTGGACTCTTGTGGCTGAATTCTGGTGAGTAGATGTTCCTGTGCCTTTTCTTCATCCACAGGTTGCTGCTCGAGAAGCTGAGGGTGTGTCTGGACCTGGAATGCAGGAGCCGACTCGGTGAGCGTCCTGCTGCTGTTGCAGAATAACGCGAAGCACGTGAATTCTATCGGGCGTGGTTTAAATAGTGGAGAAGTGCTTTGGTTCGTATTCTTCCTCCAGCCTCACCCAGGTAAGAAAAGAGTTCCTGTAACAGAGGATTGGTCCCTCCCAGCCAGTGGCTGGGACTTCACCCAGCTTGGATTGTTCTAGGTGAGTATGCAGCATGGTCTGCCACAGGTAAGTCCACCCAATCACTACTGCACACTTTAAGAATATGAGCCCGGTGCCCATGGCGCTGGAACTGTGGTTCCTTATGAGCCTGGCGCCAGAGGCGCCAGGACATGGTCCAAAGGGCCCCTGTAGGGGTCTGCTGGAACCGGGGGTGTGGATGATGAGCCTGCTTCCGGGGACGCTGGGCCAGTCTTGGCTCCTCGGGAGTAGCGCTCATGACACCCTATTTGACGCATGTGCTGCCCTAGTAGCCCCCCTTAACAGGAGGGGAGGCTCTTCGAGCCTGCATAAGGGTGCCTATTTGACCCATGTGCTATCTTATGTAGCCTCCCGCAACATGAGGAGAGGCTCGGCCAGTCCATGCAACTATTCCGATTCAACTCTTGTGCTCTCTAATGTAGCCCCTGTAACATGAGGTGAGGCTTTCCCAGCCTGCATAACCATTCCTATTTGACTCCTATGCCATCTGTCATAACCCTGTGCAACGTGAGGGGTGGTTTGCCTGTCTATGTACACACACCAATGCTTCTGAAACCATATGCTTTTGCTTGCACTACACCAATGCACCAGGCACTTTCTGTAACTAGTGCCTAGATGCCTGAGCATTTTGTGCGCTGAAATAAATACAATAAATAAATAAAATATTCATACGTTTTAGTTATGCTGGCGCAGCAGCCCCTTTCATCAAGTTTGGCATTCAATATACTTTTGGTTCAATTACACAGGCTCAACAGACCCTTGGAGCTCCCTGGAGTTCCCATTCTCTTTGAGAGCCTTACCAGGTTGCTGCTGCACTTGGCGGCTCCCCCCCCCCACACAGGCGAAGCACCTTCCCGGTTCGCTGGCTGCTTCCTGCCTGGTACTACAGGCTTTGTGCTGGGATTCGCCTATGTGCCTCAGCGGCTTCTGTTCTCTGCCTTCCTCACAATAGTTCCCAGTCCTGCTCGGCAGGACTCCCGGGATCTTCAGCGGGCGCCACTAAGCACAGCAAAAACTTGGTTCTGTTCTTGTTCTGCTCCTGCACCTCTCGCATCTCCCACACCTCTCTCTAGGCATCCCTGACTTACTCATTTTATACTCTATTTCATTAATAATCGGCTGCAGGTGAAACAAGGTATTCCCAATTGGCTGTTTAAGCCCATTATTGTGATATGCCTGACCTCTCTTCTTTGTCACAGTAACCAGTGATGTTGGTAATAGGAAATCTGCACTGCTCTGTTGCCTCTTCTTCTTCTCAGTACTTAAAGGGAAATTACAGGGGATGATGGAATGAGGTTGACAATAGCCTATAAAGGCTAAGGGAGGGGAGGATAGGTCAGTATTAGGAAAATGGGATACCATGTCTCGACTTCAGGTACCCTCTTTCCAATCCCCAATGACCCTCTACTAAGGTGATCCTCCTCGCTTGTCCACCCCCAGTAACGGGATCCAAAAGTGGTGGGCCTTCCCTGGCCACCTGAACAGAAGATCCCTGGGGAGTAGAGGTGGTGAGAGCACCTTTAGATTTCTTACAGAGTAAGCTAAGAAAATTATTGCTTTTTGGCGGCAAGGAGAAAGGAGTCATATGAGGACCGAAGAGAGGAGAACAAGTCCAGATCGGAGGGTGATTGAGTCTTTTTCCAGTGGCTTTCCGGAGGGAGGACCAAAAGGATAAGAGAGATGGGGAAAGCCAAGGCTGAGGGGGGTTTGCAGGAGTGGGTTAAAGGTTGAGCAGGATAAAGTGAGTCAAGAGTAGAAGTGAGTGGAAAGAGAGGCAATAATGGTAGTATTAGTAGAGGAGATCCAAGTTTCTGTGAGACAGAGAAATTAAAGATTGAGTCACTGAAAGAGGCCCAAAATATAGTGTGTTTTTGTACTGATGGATCTTGCATTTCATACCGCAATAGAGATTGGGGGATGGAGGACAAAAAGAGACAGTACGAGAGATAAGGTTGGAGGAGAGATGTGAGCAGTATGAATACAGAAAAAGTGAGCTGTTGCAGCTGCTGTATAACATTTCTTTTGTTGATTACTAAAGCTCTTACTATTGATTGAAACGTTGTAGGCATGTGTTTTCTGTTAGTGTGCATTGGGCAAACAGGGAGATTGAAAGATCTCTAATTTTTATGCTTTAAAGAAAACATTGACCAAGACACATTCATATTTTAAATCCCTTCTCAACAAAGAACATGTCGATTTCCTTGTCATGTGAGTGGGTATGTGTTATTACTAATCGTAGTGAGATATTTCAAATGCATAATCACATTAAATGAAGACTGGACAAGATGGACTGAAGCACTGATTGGAACGATGCCCAGGGAGGATTTGACTGCCTTACTAATCTCAACCTATGATTGCAAATGTTGTTTGGACTGGAGAAAACAGATTTCTCTATGGATTTTAAATTGCCTTATTTTTTTAAATTAAACATATGGATTATTACAAACCTTTGTCATTACAAACAAGTGAAAACAAAATCAGGAAATCACCTTATTGAATTCGACTATGCCTGGATCCAATGCCAACATTTTCAAACAGAAGTTAAAATTATAATTCAGAATGTCACATTTTCACATTTTCTTATATAGATTGTAAAACTAATACAAATATTTTGAGAAACATTTTGTGCATATGATGAACACAAATGTGATCAAATATTGTCCAACCCCACAGTAAAATTCAATTTGCCAAGTTTAAATCATGTTGTCTTCGCTTTCAGGCCTTAATTAAATAATTGCCTTATGCTTTGCATTATCTCGTAACTGTTGCACCCTGATACCTTTGGGTCTGGCGCGCATTATAAATAATAAACAAACAAACAAACATGGGTTTTTAGTACGTGGTTGGGACTTGTATTTGTTATCAGTAGGCAAACCTTAAAATGCATTGATGGCAGGAGAGGTAAATTGTCACTGTTTAGGATTTTAGAATTTGAGGCTATATAGACCACAGAATTGTGTCCTTCTATAAACTAGACTTTAATTGTGTTAAGAGTTTACGATAGCCGAAAAAGTCCTCATGAACAATAGGGAAGAATTACCCATCTGCAATTACGAGACCCAAGCCTTTGCTTAGATTCTACTTGGCCTCTTGTCTTTCTTCAATTTTGTGAGAAACAATATTCTTTTCAGCTGTGTTGGTATGTCTGGAGGATTGTCAGGAAGCTCTTCACTGTTTACACTTCTTCCAATCAAACCTCACCCATTACGTCAGGCTAGTTCCTTTCTTTTTGAACCCCACTAAATGATCACTCATGGTGCCCAAAGGATCCTCTGGATCTCTCAGCATTATTATTACCTACTTGCCATCACTTGAAAAAGTCCAGAAAATTCGCAATGTTGGCTGTCACATTTACGTTGATGATACTCATCCTCACATAAGAATATAAAACATACACAGAAATTGCTGGCAAGTCTTGCACAGCCATCCATGAACATTATCAATGTGGGTTAAAGTGACTCTGGCTCAAAGCATATAAAATAGGGGTCCTGCTGTTCAGTTTTGACAACCCCAGTAGACTTTAGTTCAACTGGCACTCATCAATCGACCTAGCCCATACCATTGCACTACATCTGAAACCTGAGGTGCACCTTTGATGCACATTAACTACTCTTGAAATATTTATTGAGATCTTTTTATACAGCTCAGCTTTAAAGAGCGCACAATTATGCCACTGACCTCATCTTTGGACCAAAGGTAGCTGCTAACACCCGCTTTGAGTGAGCATAACTATATAGAGGTCAAGCTGCTGGTTAAATTCAGATCTCTGTCTTGTGCACCAAGTAAATTGCTGCAGCCATATCAGATGCTAAATCTTTACTTCAGAAAAAATACTGTTGCCTTCCAGCAAAGTACAGAAACACAAGGATCAACCTTCAAGAGCTGCCTCAATTTATACCCACGTCTTGTGGCAAACTTCGGGATGTCCAAGCCCTGTGGCATACTTGGGGCTATACTGCAAAGGAGCTAAAACTTATCCTTTTTTAACTTTTATGTGTGGTTTAGACTTTGCCTAAATTCTGTCTTCTTTAAGTGCTACTCTACCATCTCAGTGTAACCACCTGCTTTCTAAAATTTTGTGATGCGGTTAATGGCCAATGTGTGCATGATATAAAAAGTATTAAATACGTCTCCTAAAGGACTGTTGGTATGATCTTGCATTCAGTTGTACATTTTCCAATATCTTGTTTGTTTCTTCCAGAATAGATGGTAGCACCTTCAAATGTGGGATGAATGTGTCAGGCCTGATTTAAAGTCAAAGTTATGCCCGATTTTCTTGGCAATCAGTAAAGCCAATGTTGTGTTTGGATGCAAGAAAATATGATGGATATAGAGAAAGGTACTGGTCTTGGCATAGCGTTATAATAAAAAGTTGCAAAGCAAAATAAAGATTTAAAAAAACAAATTAGGAGGCCACCGGGGGCACTCATGACTTCAGCCTGAAGGTGTAGCTCCCGCGGTAGCGGGCCGTTAGGGGTAAAGAGCCCCACTTAGACCCTTGCAACAGGGGTGTGAAGCCTTGAGGCGAGTCACCCCAAAGTTGTAAAGAGTTTGAGCGCTTCTGGCCGGAGTTGTGACGGACTGGAGCCAGCTGCGGGAAAGTGAAAGCAACTTTCTCTGAGGTGGCATTCCAGCCCGCTGGAGCAGCGAGTCTGCATCAACAACGTGGGGCCAGCGTGCAGTGGCCACGGAGAGGTGGCATTCACCGGTGGCGGTGTGGACCTGGGCCCAGAGGAGCTGCTGCCATATACCCAGCTAGCCCCAGAGGTGAGGGACCTGTGACGGCAGTGCACCTGCAGCAGGACAGTGTGGTGCAACTGAGGAGGTGGGGTCTGCCTAGAGATACCAGGCAGGGGAAGGAGGCCAACAGCAAGAACTGGCCCTTGGAGAGGTGAGACTGCAGTGGTGTGGGGCAACGGCTGGACCGGAAAGGAGTTGCCCCCCGGAGAGTCAGAGGTAGAGCCTGAGACAGGGTGGACCTGGTAGCTGATGGGAACCCGGCAGAACCGGAAGGCATAGAGGCACGAGGGTGGACCAGAATGCTTGGGGAAGGCAGGTGACCGGCGACCCCATGTGGCGAGGCACCCCCACAGAGGAGTGGAGACTGGTGAGGATTCCTACTGGAGGGGCAAACATGATCCTTCCGACCCCTGACCGTGCAGTGTGACTGGACTTTCCCATGGACTGGAAATCGAAGTTGGGGCATGTATACCCATGCCTCCACGACTGGTTCGTCTGAGTGGAATCCCTGGTGGAAGTCTGGAATACTGCCTCCATCCAGGCTTATGGATATTCTTTTCGGTGGGGTTCTCCATCAACCACAAAATGTCTCTGCTACAGCCTACCCAACCCTTGATCCTCCTGGATCTGTTGTGGGATACCAGGGAGCAGAGGATCTTCCGCACCATGGAAACGGTGACCACTATGAAGACAGCCATTGGACACTTTCTCAGCAGATCGGTAACCTCGGACTGGTGGTACCAATGTCTGTTGGGTATTATGGCAACATGCCTGCTGGTGGTTCTGTATACAATGCTTAAAATGAGGAGTGTGCAGTTGCACCTATCAGCCTCCTGCAACCAGGAGGCGGGGTCCCAAGCGGCATCAGTCTCCTTCCCAGCAGAGCTCCACCAGGACTTGATTTGGTGGAGACAGGACGACAATCATATGGTGGGCAGGCCCTTCAGGGAGCCCCTGTCCGATGGTACTATCACAACAGACTCCTCCCTGAAAGGGTGGGGAGCCACGCTGGGCGACCACAGTGTACATGGCCTGTGGATGAGGAAGGACCAGAACAACCACATCAACTTCCTCGGACTGAAGGCCATACAACTGGCCCTCAAGGCCTTCCTGCTGAACAAATCAAATCAATCTGTGTGCAGCCGGACAGCTCCACCTGCATGCACTACATCAGCAAACAAGGGGGGTACTAGATCGCCTCGCCTGTGCAGGCTCACCATCAAGATATGGGAATGGGGGCGATATCCCACAACATATAGCTGTCTGCAATCCACCTTCCAGAAGAGTCCAATTCGGAGGCGGACTGGCTCAGCAGACTGGGAGTCGACAACTATGAATGGCAGTTGAACAAACAAGTCCTGCTGGAGATTTTCAGGATGTGGGACTAGCCCCAGCTCGCCACACATCAGAACCGGCGATATCAACAGTTTGCCTCGTGGCTGGGATAGGGCGCGGGATCGCTGGGGATGCCTTGCATCTTCAATGAAGCGGGATGTGGGCATATGCATTTCCAACAAACATAGGACACACCCTCCTGCAAATATATGCGCCACACTTGATGTTCAGTGATTCCAGAACTGTAGTTTATTATCACATTCAGTTCTGGATTTATCTTAAACAAAAAATGCCCTTTCTGGTAACACGTGTTTTGGCAAGTCTAAAATGCCTTTTTGAAACCAGGGCTATAGATAGCATACATGGATTGAACATAAATTAATATCCCAGAATTATCAGCAAAAAGTGTCAAAACCAATCAATCATAATGTGCAACATAATCAACATTAAAACAACCATAATTGTGAAGAATAATAGTGTGAGAGAGAAAAATAAGGAGGGGTGACGGGGAAGGAAAACAAGGTAATGAGACATAATGAGATAAAATGAATAAACACTCATTAGTTATATTCACTCATGATTGCATAGTAACTACATTGTTAAATAGTCATTTTTTAAGGCGCCGTAGTTGGACTGATAGCTACATTGAGCATTTAAACAAGACGTTACTGTGACTTCACTTCCTTTGACAAAGCTTAAATGCACTTCTGATATGTTGTCTATTTTAGGTTACTAAAGGATACCAGTGTACGTCTCCTTTTCCCTTTGCCAAGATTCTATTACCACTGAGACACATTAAAAGAGAAAAATATTAGTTTACCTGTATTCTTGGACACCCGTAATCTAATTGATGCTGTCTGTTGTAATAATAATAACCGGGTTGAGTCCCTGGATGAAAAATTAACTTCAATTAACTGAGAAAAATGCGTGTTATGTGGCTTAACGCCCTGCTCGCTGTGTGCTTATATATTTATATATGGACGGTACAATGCCGCAACAAGTCCACTTGCTCTAAATTGTATGTTAAGTTAAAGATTAAAGATACGCGTACAGTATGCGGTCATGTCTGGGGCAGAAAAAATTAAATGAAATATATGTATGACAATTGTTGCCTTGTGGATATAGTGCAAATCCGATAATACCTTCGAGTCGTGTAGCTACATTATATATGCGTGACCATATTTTGGGATCCCTTGCATCTAAATGACAATTAGCAATGCTCCTGTGTTGCAGGAGCTTGCACGTACGGTGGTGTCCTGAAGTGCATATCACCTAACTAAAATGTCAAGCTCTTAACGTTGTTACAGCAGCTCCTCAGTCCCGTCTGCTAAGCTGCATCACGTGCCGATTGAAGCCTTTTAGTAAATGTGCAGCTAGTGTTGTTGAATGGTGCCATGGTAACTAGTTGGTCCTTCCTGTGTTACCATGTCCCTGTTGGCCATGTTTTGCGACAAATCTCATGTTAATGATGCAAATAACGGTCCTGTGCCCTGACCGCATATATTATGTACGATGAGCTATTTGCCACAGCAAATAATTGCAGCCATGAACTAATTGCAATATCATGATGCCTATCACGGCAGTTTCTGGGCAAAATTGAATATAATTAATGGGAAAAGCGAGCGTAACAATGAAAATCTTTTTACATTGGCGCTACAATGAATTAGGTCAACTCGTAAAATGTGAACTCTAAGAATGTAAATACTGAACACCAATTATGTTACAAACTGATACCAGCGAGCACACATTATCAGTTATTAGCTAGACTTCGTGTCATGATGCCTACCTCCCGGGACCCAGCCCCCAAGCCCAGCAACCCCGGAAGCAGGCATCAAGTCATCCCAAGCAAGCCCAACAACCGCTTCTAGGGGCTATTTGGGTGCAGTCCTGGGGCCATAGGCGCCAGGCTCATAGATTAAAACTTACCTGATGCAGACCATGCTGCAAACTTACCTTATGCAGACCATGCAAGAGCTCCAAGCCAAAAGAGGCTTTGAAGGGACTACTTTACTTAGGGACTATTTTTTACTCGGGCGGGGCTGGGGAGGAATACTTAACTGGGACTACTTTGGAGGCTATTTAAACCACGTCCGAAGAGCAGCACACGGTTCGCGTTATTCTGCATCCAGCAGCGTAACGCTCACCGTGCCTGCAAGTCTGCATCCAGTCTTCTGCCACGCCGCCTCGAGTTTGGAGCTCCTAGAAAAAGGGAGAAGAAGGAGAAAAGGTTAGAACAAGAGCAATACCTTTGATGCTTACCTGAATTCCCGATCCATCGCATCTTCGAGCTGGAAGAAAGAAGTTATTTTATGCGCGTCGCCTCGCCTGCTGCAGCGCCGCGCTGAACTTACCGGCCTTCGCAGCATCTTCACATTCCACTGCATCCTCCTGCATGTTTCACCGCACTCCGGCACCTAAGGAGAAGACGAGAACAGCAAGGTGAGCCAAGGGAACACACAGAGGAATATTAGTTACCCCCCCATAGACTTACCTGATTTTACCACCGGGGGTACTATTCTTCTTCACGGGTCGGCGCAGCTTCCACTGCATCTTCGCCGGAACCCCAGCCCCTAAGGGGAAACAAAAGGACAGCAAGGTGAAACAAAGGGACTAACAAGGGGAACCCTCTTCACCACAATAGATTTGCCTGCTTTTACCGCCGGAGGCATTATTCCCCGAGACTTCATACTTTCTCTCAGCGCCTGAATAAGGGAGAAAGCAACAGGTTACATATTGACATTATTTTATCGAACTGTGTTGGATAATACAAATCCTTACCACAATATTACCGGTTGCCACGAGGAACTCTTCACTAGGGTCAAGCTGCAACCTGCAAGGAATCGGACAAGAGTGAAAGTCAGGCATTTGAACTCTTACGAACTACATACTTACGGCGTCTTGCCGGGAATCTCAGAGTCAATATTGTTCTGGAACTCACCAATTCCTTCGAGCCAGTGAAGCAACTGGTTAATCTACGCGCCCCTGCGCTCAATGCAGGATGGAGAGCTCATCTTTTCAAACCATCAGGTGAGACTATAAGAGGGGACATCAAAGGTGATCAGTGGGGAGAACAACAGGGGTGGGGGGATTTACGCTCAACTCCACGGGTGGTTAATTTCCTTTCTCCGTTTGCAGAAGAATATTCCTACGGGCCAAGCAAACGAAGTTAGGTGGGCCAGTCCCGTCCGTCATCTCGGCCCTACGTGTCACGTTGGTGGAGACCGCAGGTGTCCAGTTCAGATCGACGCCTCTGTGGGAGCCAGGTGAGCGTAACACTTCGCCTCCCTGTCTTACGTGAGTCATACTGCACTTAGATTTAAATCAGATAATATAACAGTTTTATATATGCGCATTTTGTAAAAACACATACACGTGAGTAAGACATTTGGTATTTTCAGTGGCTCCATACCATATATTAAATTTGAAAATGCAGTTTTATACATTTTGTACACAAAATCGTATAGTCCCAATGTCTAATGATGTCAATGGTAAATTAACATACTTATAAGAAACAGTACATTTCACTGTCCGTGTTGAGCCCCCACTTAAGGGTTCTAAAATGGCAGATTAACCGCGCTTCTTATTGACGTATTAGAACTTCAAGATTACCCCCTCTTCGGCCTAGACTCTCATGCTTCAATCCAATGAATCTGATGTCCTTTTTATCTCCAAATTGGTGCTCTTGCTGCCAATTTGTGGCTAAAGGCAAAGTCAAATTTGGGCTCCCAAACCCGGACAAGTGTTCACGGATACGTGTCCGGAGCTGGCGAATAGTACTTCCAATATACATTTTCAGACAAATACAAGTTATAGCATATAGCACATACTTAGTTCTGCAATTGATATTTTGCCTAATAATCGTTTGATTTCCATGATTATCTTGAAACTTGGTTGATTTCTCACATGCATACTGGCACATGGAGCAGGTGCCACATCATTTCCTGAATCCAAAGTTGCCTGATGTTAGCCAGTTGGTAGGTTGCTTCTCGATCACTTGTGGGAGAAGCGAAGGACTTAGATGTTTCCTTAATGTTTGTGCCCTTGTAAAGACCATTTGCTGTCTTTGCTGTGTACATTTTGTTAAATGTGGATCAAGTTCTAATAAATGGCAATTTCGTTTCAAAATTCTTCTGATCTTGTAGTGATCATTGGAATATGTCGTGATAAATCTCACATTTTCTGATTGACGCTCAACTTTAGGTAATTTTTGAACCAAGGTATCTGATTGCATCATGGCTGTTGCCTTGTCTACTGCCTTTCGGATATATTTGGTTTGGTAACCTCTCTGTTTGAATCTAGACGAGAGTAGCTGACACTCCATTGTATATTGTGATTGGTCTTTACAGTTGCGTCTTGCGCGTATAAATTCTCCTAGCGGAATATTGTTCTCGACTCTTTGTAAATGGCAACTGGTAGCAAACAATGTTGAGTTCACCTCAGTAGGTTTGCGGAAGGTTTTAGTGTACAGGGTATTATTTTCCACATAAATAGTAAGGTCCAAGAAGTCAATTGTTGATATGCTCATTTGAGATGTAAATTGGATTCCAAACTGATTATGATTCAGACGGGATGTGAATTGTTCAAGTAGATCCATGTCACCTTTCCAGATAAGAAGGATATCATCTTTATAGCGGGCCCACAGAATAACGTGCTCACTATATTGACTGTCTGTGTAGACTGTCATCCTCCAACATCCCCATGAATAGATTGGCAAGTGCTGGGGCATATTTCGTACCCATTGCTACTCCTTGGCGTTGATGATAGTAGTTGCCATTGAACATGAAGAGGTTATAGTCAAGCGTTGCCTTTAACATTTCTTTTAACCTATGTATTTGATGAAAAGTGTGATGCGCTGGTATCTTTGAACACATAGTCAATAGTTTGGATAGCTTGTTGATGTTTGATTGATGTGTACAATACTTGCATATCGAGAGATGCAAGGACATATTGTGGTTGCCATGGATTCCATTAAGAATCTGTATGGCATGTGTAGTATCTTTTACATAAGCTTTGAGTTTAGGTACCTCTGGTCTCAGAAGATTATCGATGTACTCTGCTATGGTCTTAGTCGCCCCTCCATTGCCGCTAACAGTAGGTCTTCCCTCTGGGATGTGTTCATAGACCTTATATACCTTAGGCAAAAAATATATTGTTGGCATGCGGGGATGTTGAATATGAAAATACTTTTTCTCTTCTTCTGTTATGATGCCTTGTCTGGGCCAAGTCATAATCATTTGTTGAAGTTCGGACACAATTGTTGTTAGAGGATTGGAAGGAAGCTTCTCATAGCAATCTGGGGTGGAAATGTGTTGATATTCCATAGTTAAATAATCTTGTCGGTTCATAATTATAATGTTGCCCCCTTTATCGGCCTCTTTTATTACAACGTTAGTGTTTTTCTTCAAATTATCCAATGCGATTGACTATTTAACAATATAGTTACTATGCAATCATGAGTGAATATAACTAATGAGTTATTCATTTTTATCTGATTATGTTACCTTGTTTTCCTTCCCCGTCTCCCCTCCTTATTTTTCTCGGTCTCACACCATTATTCTTCACAGTTATGGTTGTTTTAATGTTAATTATGTTGCACATTATGATTGATTGGTTTTGACACTTTTTGCTGATAATTCTGTAGGATTGGTGAAGTCCAGGCGCTCCTAGCCTCGAAACCCTATACTACATCCCATTGCGAAGGTGGTATCTTTGTTCCATCTCAACGAGAAGAAAGTCCTACCAACTTTCTTTCCTAACCCAAAGGACCAGGCAGAAAAGGAATTACACTGGATCACAGGAGAGCCCTCAAATTCTACCTCGATAGGAAAAGGGGCTTCCGCAAGTCTGAGACGCTGTTCATCACCCTCAGTGGCTCAAGGCCAGGCATCAAAGGTCTAGATAGCCAGGTGGATGGTCGCGGCCATTCAGGTGGTCAATAAACGGCTCAGCAAAAGGAGGTGCTAGCAAATCTTCACACTCATGCTGTCAGGACCAAAGCAACGGCAGTCGCCTTGGCAAACCATCAGCAGGGCGGCTACCTGCCGCAGCGTTCTGCAAGCACTTTTGTGTAGATGGCAGTGCACTATCAGACGCGGCCTTCGTGCAAGTGGTCCTGAGAAACCTGTTCCCTTAAGGATCTTCAACGTCTCACCTCCCTGAGGCTTCATTCAGTGGTAATCGCCAGTACAGTTGGAGGAAAGGGGACGGGGCGTAGGAGTAATTATAATTTACTCACTGTAGTGACTAATGTACTACTAGTCCATAGTCCCCTTTCCTCCATACATCCCACCATCCTTCCCCCTTAATAAGCAACGTTTTTTAGGCAGTTTATTCTAGCCGACACGTCAAGGGGGACTGAGGTGTGGCGGCGGAGTCAGGGGAGTACATGTTCCTGGGGCAACGCTCCTGAGCTCTGTGAGGTGTTGGGTCTTTTCTTACAGCTGATCAGCTTACCCAACACTGCCTGAGTCCTGCTGACACTCGCTGTGCACCTGAAACTGGCTGCAGTATGGAGATCTGGGTTTTGCTCTCAGGTGTGGTGGTGTTCCTGACATCTGAGTGAAGCAGCCGATGGTGGTCTCCTGGTGCAGCCTACTCGCTGGGTGACAGTGGGAAGAAGCGGGCAATGGGTCACCAGCAACTCATGGTGGGCTGCATGGCCACTCCACTGAGTGGAGGCCTTGCAGGGCTGTGGTGGGGAGCCCTTGTGCACCTGCGGGGAGAGAACAAAGAACTTGTGTTGGCCTCCCCCAGCTGCAGTGGGAGCCTTGGGGCAAGGCCGCGCTGCGCCCCGCAGCGAGAAAAGAAGCTGTGTGCTGCAGCGTTACCTCGGTGCAGGTCGGCTGGCCCAGAGACCGTTAGGGTGCCTGACAACATGGCTCCCACTGTGGTGGGGACGCTCAGCTGGGCCCCTCGATGTGATGTGGCCACATCTGCTCCTGGCTCTCTAAGTTTGATGCAGTGTTACTTGCCCTGTTATCTTTGTTATACTTACTGTGTAGGGAGGGTGCTGTTGGGGCTCTAACTCCCCGTGCAGGGATCAGCTTGCTGGAGATCTGAGGCTGCTGACCCAGGCATTGTTGTAGCTTTGTCCACAAGGCTGCTGCGCCATTTTGTTTCTTCATGCGTCCTGTCCTGCAGCCTTGATTGGTGACCTATATTTGGGCCCCAGACTTAGAATATAATATTGGTGCACCTTAGCAGCTTTGTCTTGACCCTTCTGTTAAGGATCTGTGTAGATGGTGCAAACAGTCCTTGGTGGAGACCCCTGGAATATATGCACACTGTGGTTGAACCCGAGACACTCTACCTGGAGGGGGGTCTGTTGTTGTAGGAGTGGACATACTCTGCCCAAACCCGTCTATGTGCTCCATGGTGGTTATCCTTGCAGCATTGGGGAACCATCCCCTTCATTGTGTGCCCCGGGATGACAAAGGGTATTGGTAGCAAGAAAGGAGGGAGCATGGATCGGTTGACCAAATCCACCACAGACCATCTGGTAACACCATGCCCTTTGTGCACTCATGTGTTGATTCCCTGGCCGCTATGTCCACTGCCCCACTCGATATGCATCAAATCTTGGAGGCGGTGCAGAGCAGCTTTGTGTCAGTGAATGAAAAACTTGATGATATCAACACCAATATCAGTACCCTTTGAACCCAGCTAAAGAGAGAAACGACATGAATTATGGCAGCAGAGGGCCAGATCAGCCGACTGAAGATGAGTTTGCGGTTTTGCAATCTACTGTTGCCATCTCTCGAAAGACATGAAGCTGCTAAAGGCAAAGTGCGAGGACCTGGAGTCAAGGTCTTGCAGGAACAATATTCATATCATAGGAGTCCCTGAGGACATACTGTGTGGGAACATGGAGGTGGTGGTCGAGGAGCTGCTCCGAAACGTGTTGGATAATCCACCTTTATCCCCGCACTTCACGGTGGAGTGTCCTCATAGAGCTCTTGTAGTGAAGACCAAGCCTGGCGACTACCCAAGGTCTATCATTACACAGATTATGAACTATCACGACCAGGATTTCATATTCCGCTGAGACAGGGAGAAGGAGTTATGTCTGGACTCTCAATCGCTTCACATTTATCTGGATTTTACTGTGGCTGTTCAGCAGGAACGCCACACGTTCCTAGGCATCAAGAAAATGCTCTGGGAACAGAATATCCCCTATGCAATGCTTTTTCCGGCACGACTCAAGCGTTAATTTAACACCAAATCATGCTTTTTTACAGTACCGGTGGAAGCGGTCTCCTTTATTGAATCCAAGATTCCGAATAGCAGTGCTGGGGGTGGGGAAGCTTCTGGGCTGTACTGACACTTGGATGGAAGTTGCTTGGCACTTATCTGCGCTGTATGCTTATCATTGCATGAGTTTATTGTAACTTGTTGAATGTCAGGTTTGTGTCTATAACCGCATCCATGTCTATGTATCTGTTGGCGGAAAGGGTCCTGCATTGTGCTGCAAGCGATGTCCCCCTGTACGAGTGCAACTGGTTATATGTGATGTTTTGTGGGGTCGGAGGGTGCACTGCCATTGTGCATGCGTGGTAAGGGTGGGATGGGAAACGGGGGTTTGGGGCAGTTAAACACACTTGGTGTATGTCGGCGAAGGGCAAATGCACAAAGTAATGGCTTCAGGGTGTCAGGATTATTTTCTTTGGATTTTATGGCAGTGACCCACAGGATGACCCAATCTATAACCCTTCTTTGTTGGAATGTCAAAGGACTGGGTAACCCAATGAAGGCCTGCAAAATTGTATGCTATGTCAATCAGAAGGATGCAAAACCTTTATTTCTGCAAGAGACACATGCGTTAGGGAGACAGGCCATGTCCTTTGTGCCTGGTTGGGGTCCCCAGCGCTACTACACGACCTACTCTTCACATGCCACGGGGGTAATGACTCTTATATTTCGATCTCTCCAGTTTACGCACTTAGACACCAAGATTGATGACGTGGGCGCTGTATAGTGGTACATGGCATTCTACAGCAACAGGCGATATTGTTGGCAAATGTATATAGCTCTAATGTGGACAAACCTGATTTCTATGACACATTATATCAGCTATGCGCTGCGTATCCAATGTCTGACATACTGTTTGGGGGCGATGAAACTGAGTGCTTTATTAATGGAATACTGACCACACTACTATCTGCTACGGCGAGAGAGACTCTTGATTTACCGATGACGGTTGAGGATATTAGGGCAGCTATAGTGGGCCTGCCGAATAGCAAAGCTCCAGGATCCGATGGATTCTTTGAATTCTATAAAGAATTCAAAGATAGTCTTGCCCCCTATCTTTTGCAGGTGTGGAAGGAGGCATAACTGAGGGTAGTTTTGCCTGACACTATCCGCAAAGCATTAATCATTCTATTGTTGAAACCCGACAAGGTGGCAGAGGACTGTGGGTCGTATAGACTGCTTTCCCTTATAAATACTGATGTTAAGATTTTTGCTGCGGTTCTTGCAACTAGACTGTCCCCACTGATGCCATATATGGCCCAGTTGGGTTTTATTCCCGATTGCTCGACAACCTTGGATCTGAGAAGACTCTACTGGTCCCTCCTGAAGCACATGCAGTGCCGGTATCGCTGGATATGAAGAAAGCTCTTGATGCAGTGTCCTGGCCTTTTCTTTATGAGGTGATATCCAGGTTTTGGATCCCAGTTCATCTCTTGGCACTGGCTGCTTTACATGTCTCCAAATGCACGGGTGCGCACAAATTATATGTTATCGCCCATAGTGAAGTTAGAGGGTGGCACCAGGCAGGGTTTCCCCCTCTCGCCCTTGCTCTTTGCCTTGGTTGTTGAACCGCTGGCTGATAGGATAAGAGATAAGCATGCTAGGGCGGGCATATGGCTTGGTGAGAAGTCAGAAATGATATCACTTATGCTGATGATATCCTCTTACATATTCAAAATCCAGATATCAATGTGGCTAACTTGATTGAAGTTGATAGGGACTTTGGCAGGCACTCGGGATTACATCTAAGTGCTGACAAGTCCGAAATATTCAGTACTCAAACATTGGTAGTATCAGACACCTGTGGTCTTCTATGGTCTGACTGTATCTTTCACTATTTGGGGATATTGAGAGCCAGATCGGCGGAGCTGACCTTGGCCCTTAATTACATGTTGTATATGACTAACGTGGCCTCCAAATTGAAAAAATTGGGTCATATTCCAATGTCATTGGCTGGGGAGCTAACCCTGATCAAGATGATTATTTTGCCTAGGTTGTTATATTTATTTCAGAACATTCTGCTGTGGCCTGGGTGGCCATTTTTTACAAAGTTGATCAGGGCCTGTTACTTAGTTTTTGTGGGCCAATGGGCAGGTTCGTATGAAGTGGGCACATCTTTCCAGGCCCTATTCTGCTGTGGGCCTGACGGCATCAGACTGGGAATCATAGTACTTGATAGCAAAGTGCACTTTGCAACCTTCTAGGCAGGCTTCCCATCGGACTCCCCTCATGTTCGATTGAAAAGGCTGCAGATGAGCACCGCCCCCTTGGTGTCTTTGTTGGTTTGGGATTCGTATTGGCCCTCCCATCCCTGCGATCCTGTGAGGGCCTCGTGGATGGCTTGGCAGAGGCTTAATACTAGACTGGGCATCTCAACACCCTATGATAAGCAGATACCTTTATCGAGTTTATCGGTTGCGTCACCAACTACTGACAGAAACGTTGAAAGTAGATGGCGCATTGCACATATTCTTACCTTTGGTGACTTGTATGTCCATGAATGGTTTGTTGACTGAGATACTATTAAGGTTCACATAGGCAATGCTCCTCTACAGTAGTTTTACTACTTTCACATGAGAGCTGCTTTCATGGCGCTTTGGCTGGCGTTCCCTGAGGAGCCACTTTTACACGCCTAACCCAGGCATCAAGAAGGATGTCTCTACACTTCATGCGCTGGTGCAGCCCATGGATACAATGGCAGGGCCAAAGGCTAAGGTAAAGTCGTGTGCAGATCAGCAGGTTGAATCGAGTGGCATGCATTGGCAGAACATTTGCAGACTCACTGAAGAGGTTTCACTCAATTCGAAAATTTAATTCAGTTTAAAACGGAATTGTACGATCGGACCGAAAACAAAAGGTCCAACCGTACAAAAAGACCAAAAAATGCTACCACCAAAGGTTCGAACACCAAAAGTTCAAACCTTTGGTGGTAGCATTGTATGTAAGTATATTTAAAAAAAAAAAGACTGCAGGGGTGTCCCCCGCAACACCCTGCTCACTATACTGTGTGGTAGAGTGAGCGGGGTGTTGCGGGGGACACCCTTGCAGCACACCTGAGAAAAACAGAGGCTGCGGGGGTGTCCCCCGCAACACCCCGCTCACTGTATTGTGTGGTATAGTGAGCGGGGTGTTGCAGGGGACACCCCCCGCAGCACCCATAGAAAGAAAAAGACCCTCCGATCACAGAAGTGAAAGGGACCTGGCGCCGCAGGGAGACAGCGTGAAGAGAAGGTACATAGAGTTTGTTTATGTTGGGGGGTGTGGGTGGGGGCTGTGTTGTGGGTGGGGGGTGTGGCATGGGTGTGTTGTGGGTGGGGGTGTGGGTATGTAGGGGTTTTGTATGCGTATTCGCATGGGAAATGTACGAACCTTTTGTGGTTCGTACATTTCACATGCAAACTTTTCGGCCGCGGTAAAATCAGCCGCGGTCGGATCGCGTAGATCCTTTAAAGCACTTAATAGGCTGTATTATCCGCCCTCTAGGATTAACTGCTTTGGCTTGAGCGCTAAGGACTGTCCCAGGTGTCATGAGTTGAATGCTACACTGTTCCACATGCTCCGGGAGTGCCCCAAACTGGGTGGATACTGGGCATCAGTGTGCCAAACTTTGTTGGACATACTGAGTCTGCCACTCAATCTTTGGGCTCAGGACTGTCTGCTGGAGTTCACGGGTAAGATGGCAACATCGAAGTAGCAATTTTTTTAACCTGGGACTGCTACTTTCCAAGAGAGCTATCTTTCTATCTTTTTTTAAAAACTTTAAATTACTGCATTACATTGTTTGCATTGGCATTTCTTGACGTTACAGTTGTTCAGTCATGTACATAATTGGAGTACCACACAATCACATTCACAAATCTTCCTGGTCATCCTCTGTTCTATTTTTGTCAGCTAGGTATTGCCTGAACCCGCCCCAGATGTCTTTCGTTTGGCAGGTCGATGGTAATAGGCTTGGATATACTTCCTCATTATTATTCGCCCAGGTCATGTTTTTCACCCATTCTTGTCGGAGCCAGGGGATTTCTTTTATCTCGTTTAATGTTAGGGAGGTGTCTAGAGCGTCTCTGGTTTCACTAGATAGCAGTGTGGTGGGGATCTTTGCTAGCTAACTATCTATCTCATTCTCAGTAGCCGTGCTTTGGGAAGAATATAGTTGGGCGTAGAACTCGTAGAAGACATCGCTAATCTCTTTCTGACTAGTAACCACCACTCCGTCCTTTCTTGTAATACATGGGATATTCGTGTGCCCTCTTTCCCCTCGCACCATCTGTGCCAGCAGTTTCCCCGGCCTTTCCTGTTCGCCATACCTCCTTGCGGCTGCTTGCCTGTCAAAGTAGCGCAGTTCACGGTCTGCAGCTGCTCTGTATTCATCTAACTGTACCTTGATATCAAGTGCTGTCTGCGGTAGTGGGGTGGTCGCATATTGCTCCTTGAGCTCGAATAGTGCTTCTTCCTTTCTCTCTAGTTCCTTCCGTATATCTTTAAGTACTCCCAGTTCTGTGGACATGGCAATGCCTCTGATATAGACTTTAAAAGGCCTGCCATAAATTTGCTTGACTGGCGACCGATCCGTCATTCTCAAAATATTCGATGACATGCTGCTCTAGACCGGTTTTATATACTGGGTCGGCCAATGCGGCCGCCTTGAAGCGACATGGGGATGTCTGTGATGTGGTCTCTGGAATAGCTATTGCCAACAGTATCGGTGAGTGGTCATATTGTGTCCTAGGGAGTATCTTAGCCTCCGTTGACCAGTCTAGAGCCCTCTGTGACACCAGCCACAAATCGATAATCGAGTGCATGTCGTGGACCGATGAATAATAAGTGTATGCCTTCCGCTGCCCTGACCGACAGGCGTCCTTCAATCCCAGATCAACCATATGGGTTTGTATCACGTGCTCTTCTCCAGTCAGGGGTTTAGGGGTTTTTGTCGTCCGGTCCAGATCCACGTCTAGTATGATGTTGAAGTCCCCACCACAAATGATCTGAGCAGTTGGGTATTTAGCGCATTTCTGAAAAACTTCAGTATAGTACTCTGGATCATCTATGTTGGGGCCATATATATTAATCAGGAGGACTTCGGCAGTGCCTAATTTGCCGTGCACCATTACATATTTACCATTCTGGTCGATTTCCGTCGCAAGGTGAATAAATTGCAATGTTCTGTGTATCAGTATCATGACTCCCCATGCTTTGGTGGAATAGGACGTGTAAAATCAGTGGTTTCCCATCCTAGTGCAATTTTATCCGCCTGGTGCCCCAGTAAGTGTGCTTCTTGAAGGTATAGTAACCGCACTCCTAGTATATTGATATATGCCATTACCTACTCCGCTTTAACAGGCACTCTGAGACCCCTGACATTCCAGCTCAATAGTTTTATCTCTGTAGGGTTCTTGTCAGCCATTCAATCTTCCTCTTACTCTCCATGCATTCATTCTCCAATTTCAAATCTTCTGCTATGGTAACGAATTGCTATCAGTCTGTGTGTTTTTTTAACATTAACTCCCCAGCTTCACTCCCCTCCCCCCTTCCCCACCCTCATAGTTCCCCGAACTTCAACTATGTGACCCTCCATTCCCACCCTCATGTCCTTCCCCCTCACCTCCTCTACAAACTCATGCACTCGCATGTGGGGGACCGCTTCAGCGGCGGACAGGGTCCGGTGCATACACAAGCATCTTATCTTTAACGGTTTCAGTTATTAACGGTACTAGATCACATAATGAATACATCGACGAGAACAGTATTTTCGAATTGTCTTCTTAGCGCATGTTCACAACCGCAGTGATTGATGTACCCCCAGTGGTCGCAAGTGTGGATCATGACATCAGTTCAGGCATCAGCGCTCATTCAGGTCATTCGTCGGGAGGAGTTCTTCGCTACGATCATCATTTCTGGGCAATTGCTTACTGGGCATGGGGATGTTGGTCTCAACGAAGGTGAATGCTTTTTTGGGGAATGTAAAAAAGTAGGTCTTCTTCTTGTGTTGAAAGCATAATCTGGCCGGATACAACATGGCGTAGGGTACCTTATGCTCTTGTAGCATCTTTTTTACCCCTGTAAAGGTCCGTCTTTCTTGCTGAACCACCACTGAATAATACGGGAATATGTGAATCACGCTGGATCCCATCTTCAGTTCCTGTTTGTCCCTGGCAGCCCGAAGCACCAGAACTCTATCCCTGTAGTTCATAAGTTTGGCTATTATTAGCCTTGGGTGGGCTCCAGGTTTCGGACGTGCGGTGAGTGATCTGTGCGCGCGTTCAACTACAAACATCATCGACCATCCCGGGTCCCCCAGCAATTCTTTTAGCATCTCCTCGACAGCTAGTTCCATCGGAACCTTAAGTGCATCTTGCGGGACTCCTACAATGCGAATGTTGTTGAGGTGGGATCTCGCTTCTAGGTCCTCGCATTTCAGTTTAACTGTGCCCAGGTCTTTGGCCATATTGGTTATAGTATTTTGTAGAGCTCCGAGTGTGTATTTCGCTGTACTAATACTTATTTCGAAGGGATTGTGTCCTCCGACGTATTCCTTATCTATGATATTTGTATCTCTAGCTTGCTGGCCTCGGATTTTTTTTTTCCAGTAGAGGGCGCTGTGCGTCGACGTCCGTCGGGTAGGTGCTCCTCGATGGCCACCGTATCGACGCCGACGTCATCATGCCTATAATTGGCCACGCGCAGGGTCCGTTGCTCAGTTCTGTTTTTCCGCGCTTCGTCTGCCTCGGAATACCGTTGCTCAGTTCGTCAGTCGATATATATTCACATTTCCTCGAGAAAACCGACTCGTACTCGATGGCTTCCTCCTCCGACCCAACGACTCCTCGGTCTCGGTTTCAAAAAATGCCGAGACTGTGGGAAGAAAATGTCGTTGACGGATCCTCACAGGATCTGTTTGTGGTGTCTGGGAATCGAACACCAGTGTTCGGAGTGTGAGGAATGCCCATCCATGACGGCGAAAGCCTTGAAGGAGCGTAAGGGGAAGCTCGAGAGCGGTAAGTCAATTTTAACTTCCTCGAAAGTTTCAGCGGTAGAGTCGAGACATTTGTCTCCTCACCGTCGAAAGCATTCTCGGTCTAGGTCTCGAAGTGGCTCCCACCACTCGTCGAGGTCTAGACACTCGAAAAAAAGACAAAGAAGATCCCCTTCATCGTCGTCTTCTAGTTCCCCAGAAAGAGTAAATTGCCCCACAAAACACAGCTCTCAAGCTGAGTGGGAGGAATTCAGAAAAAAGATGCTAAGCGTCTTCGAGAAAGCGGCCTCGTCCCCCTCGAAGTCAGCTGAGGGTGATATCCCGGGTGAAAAGCCCAAAAAATCTAAACGCCGCGAGTCGAAGCACCCGGCGAAAGAGTCGACCCGAAAGCGCCATGAGCCATCGGGAAGTAAAGCATCTTCGATGCCATCGTCGAAAGCCCCTTCGAAGCATAGATCGGCGCCATCGACGCCGTTATCGAAGGGTTCTTCGACGCATCCGTCGATCGAGCCGACATCGACGCCGATAAAAGAAAAACCCACGGCTACTCCACAGCCAGCGGTTACACCGAGAGCCTCCGACACGACGTCGAGAACGTCGTCGACATCCTCGAGCAGGATTCCGATCCTCTCGAGTTCTTCGAGGCCTCTTCCAGTTTTCTCGACGCCTTTGTCGGCGCCTTCGAGGATTTTTACATCGGCGTCGACAACATCGACCTTTTCAAGGCCACTGATGATAGCTCCCTCTGCCTTAGAGATGGGTTTTATACCATTTCACAGACCAGAGCATCCCCCTTAACTTCAATTTTTGAAGAAAGGGAAGATTCTGACCAAGAAAGGCCTTTTGGGCTGCAGAGGACCACATTACCTGAACCAGAGACTTTTGCCTCTGAGGAAAGAAGGTTGAAAGACCTTCAGGATGCATTACAGGAAGCAAGTGGCCTAGACACTTCCCCAGAAGTGGAATTTGTCAAACCAGACCCAGGGGAACATGCTGATACCCCTTATAGAACCATAATGTCAAGAATTATGGAGTTCATGGGTTGGTCTGCGTCTTCACCTGTTTTTCAACAGGATGATCTCACAGATATTCTGGATAAAGGTCCACAGGAGGATCCTTTGGTTCCCTTTCATTCTGCTTTACAAAGAAAGATTTTAACTAACTGGGAAACTCCTGAAGTTGTCCCTGCGGTTAACAAGAAGTTATCAGCGAAATATAGGGTATCTGCTGCTGACCCTGAATACCTATCTAAGCACCCTACTCCAGAGAGTCTTGTGGTCCAGGCTGCAACTTAATCAGGCAGTACTTCTGCTTACCCCACTGTTCCTCAGGATAGGGATGATAAAAAATATGATGCCATGGCTAAGAAAGTCTTCTCAGCCTGTAGCATGGCTTTAAAATCTATTAATGCAACTTGTACGCTCGCTAGGTTCAGCCACACTCTTTGGGAGTGTGCTTCATCGGCGGCTGACTGCATACCGGAGGAGAAGAAAGGGACGCATTTTTAAATATCATCAGAGATGGTAAAGATGCAATGTGTGAGTCCCTTCAAACTGGCATTGATTCTGCTTACAGTATCAGCAGGGCCATGGTGGCAAGTACCACAATCCGCAGGCATGCGTGGTTGAGAAAGTCAGGCTTTGCTTCTGACGTACAGGCCAGACTTTTAAATATGCCCTTTGACGGCTCTTCCCTATTTGGTAAAAAGGCGGATGACAGTTTGGAAAAACTACAAACATCTAAAGCAGCAGCCAAGTCACTAGGAGCTGCAATCCGACAAACTGATTTTCGTCCCTCAGGATACTCTTTGAGAGGAATTCCTTTCGCTATTATTCCTCATTTGGAAGAGGCAGAGGACGGCCGGCTCAAAGAGGCCAAGGAAAATTTACCTGTGGTGGACGGGGTAAAGGAAAGAAAGCCGCATCAGCAGGAGCCGCTTTACCTTCGGCAACTGCATCAGCCGCTCCCAAACCACTCTGAGGTCTCCCATCACAAGACACCTGTAGGGGGCAGGTTAACTCACCATCTGACGGAATGGCAGGCTATTACGTCAGATTCTTGGGCATTGGAGACAGTTGCCCAAGGTTACTGCCTGCCTTTTCTACGCATCCCTCAGAGACATCCACCGGGGAACAGCTCTCTGAAAGTACCGGATCCGCTCCTCTTGCAGGAAGTTGTAGACCTGCTAGAGAAAGGTGCCATAGAACCGGTACCTGTAGCGGACAGGAACAAGGGCTGGTACTCCCCCTACTTTCTCATACCAAAGAAAGACGGAGGACTGAGACCCATCCTGGACTTACGAGAATTGAACAAGTTCCTCAGGAAGGACAAGTTCAAGATGGTAACTCTCTCTCTCAGATACTTCAGGCCCTCCAGCTTCAGGACTGGTTGGTATCTCTGGACCTTCAGGATACTTATTTCCATGTGCCAATCCATCCCAAGCACAGGAAGTACCTGAGGTTCGCAATTGGCAACTCTCATTATCAATTTTGAGTTCTGGCATTTGGGCTGACCTCCGCCCCGAGGGTCTTCACCAAGCTAATGTCGGTTGTGGCTGCAAGTCTAAAGAGGGAAGGGATTCACGTCTACCCCTACCTGGACGATTGGTTGATCAGAGCAGTTTCTTCGGAACAAGCTCGGATCCAACTAGATTATGTCTGCCACTCCCTTCACAGGCTGGGCTTCTCCCTCAATTTAAAGAAGTCACAGATGATACCATCACAGAGACTCCAGTTCATTGGACCAGTCCTGGACACGTCCCTGGGAAAAGCCTCGCCACCAGAGGTGAGGGCTCAAGATATTCTGCAGATGGTCACCAGGTTTCAAAATGCCCAACGTCTCCCAGCCTACGACTTTTTGAGGTTGCTAGGCCTCATGGCATCCTGCATATCCCTTGTGCCAGAGGCTCGCCTGAGAATGAGATCCCTTCAGTGGGCGCTGAGGACTCAGTGGTCACAATTCTCAGGGAGGATGACAGATCTCCTCCGGATTCCGGACAAGGTAGCCCACGACCTTCTATGGTGGGCCTCTCCAGAGAACATCTTGAAAGGAGAACTGTTTTGGCAACCATGGGCGGAGATAACAGTAGTCACAGACGCCTCACTCACGGGGTGGGGAGCCCATGCCAACAACTTGACCATCAGCGGTCGTTGGTCTCCATCGGAGTCCAGGCTACACATCAACCTGTTGGAGCTGAGAGCCATCAGACTGGCACTGAAGGCTTTTCTGCCGTCTGTACGGGGGAGAAACGTCCTGATAATGACGGACAATACAGTGGCCATGCACTACCTCAACAAAAGAGGAGGCGTAGGGTCACTGCCACTGTGCAGAGAGGCAATGCAGCTCTGGTTTTGGGCAATTCAGGAAGGAATCTCTCTATCGGCAATTCACCTAGCCGGAGAGAAGAACTTGACAGCGGACGCTCTGAGCAGGCAGAGCACAGTCTGCCACGAATGGGAGATAGCTCAGGAAGTCCTTCAAGAGATCTTCACCCTTTGGGGAACCCCTCAAGTGGATCTGTTCGCACCAGTATCAACAGGAAGTGCGACAGATTTTGCTCAAGGGAATTTCCCCCGAGAGGAGCTCTAGGAGACGCGTTCGTAGTGGACTGGGAGTTCCCACTTCTGTACGCGTTTCCTCCGGTCCCTGTCATTCCTCAAATGATCAGGAGGTTGAGAAGGTTTTGGAAGACCATGATCCTAATTGCCCCGGATTGGGCCAGGAGAACGTGGTACCCGGACCTTCTGGACATGTCCATCTGTCCTCCAATTCGTCTACCGTACAGAGAGGATCTTCTCTCGCAGAAGGGAGGTCAGGTTCTCCATCCAGCCATCAAGACACTCAACCTTCACGCTTGGTATCTGAAAGGTTGAGGTACAAGGATTGGGACCTTCCAGATGACGTCATGGAGGTGTTGCTTTCGGCCAGAAGACCAGCAACTAAGACTCTATACCGCTGCCGTTGGAATACATTTTGCAGCTGGTGTAGAGAAAAGAATATCGAACCCTTTTCATGTGGTACTCCTGCGGTGTTATCCTTCTTACTTTATTTGGCAAATTCGGGCCTTCAAATTGGCACTATTAAGAGCTATCTCGCAGCGCTATCGATCTTTAAGCGCACTGTGGAGGAGCCATCATATTTCAAAATTCCATTGGTAATACAATACCTGAAAGGTCTAACTAATGTTTACCCTCCAAGACCATTCCAAGTTCCCTTATGGGACTTAAATCTAGTTTTAAACTTCCGAAAGGGTGCTCTCTTTGAACCACTCCACTCTTGTTCATTGAAGTTTCTCACCCTCAAAACTGTTTTATTGGTAGCATTAGCATCTGCTAGAAGGGTTAGCGAGATACAAGCCCTGTCTTGTAAAGCTCCTCATACAACTTTTCACAAGGACAAAGTAGTTCTACAGGTGAAGCCTAACTTCCTCCCAAAGGTAGTTTCGGAATTTCACATTACTCGGAAGATTACTTTACCTTCTTTCTAGCCTCATCCCCATCCGGGGAAAGAGGAAGAGAGACTACACAGGCTGGACCCTAAGCGAGCCTTGAGTTTTTATATTAGTAGACTTGCTAAGATTAGACAAGCAGACCAACTCTTTGTAGGTTACGCAGGACATAAGTTAGGATTACCAATAACCAAACAAACCATCTCCAGATGGATTATTTTAGCCATTCTGGAATGCTACAAACTGGCAGGGAAAGAGCCCCCTCAAAATCTAAGGGCTCATTCGACCAGGGGTATCGCAGCATCTTCAGCTCTTCAAAGAGCGGTACCAATTAGAGACATATGTGCGGGTGCCAAATGGTCGTCCGCACATACCTTTACCAAATTTTATAGCCTGGATTCCTCCTCTAGTCAAGAGACTAGATTTGGCAAAGCTGTGTTACACTCTGTTCATTCTTAAAGGGTAATATGGCATCTCTTACTCCCGCCTCCAATCACATACCACTGCTATGGGAGTCTATCATAGATAAGGAATACGTCGGAGGACTCATTCCCTTCGAAAGAACGTTACAAGGTAAGAAGTAACTTGTTCTTCTGCATCTGTGATACGGCTGGTAGCCTTCTCCAGTTGATTCCGGATTAACGTGAAATTAGTGGTGATGCCGTTGAGTGCTGTGAAGCCTTGTTGCATTGAAGCGTATACCAACTGTGAATCCATGGGAGGTGATGTTGTCGGCGGCTAGGGAGGAACGGTGAGGCATGGGCCACTACTGTTTGTAACGCTCTCTTTTGTGGTAGGTTTTGTGACCCTGTCTATGGTTCCACGCTTCTTAGCTGTAGCCCCTTTGGGCATTGTAGTCTGTCTAGCGTGCGTTACCCCTTTCCGGGTACTGTGTAGCTGCATCACAGGATTCTCATTCGTTACTTCAGTTAGAGGGGACCTTGTGGGCAAGCAGGGAACTTATGTGTCTGCAGCGTGGTTGGGTCAGTCCAGCAGCGTGCTGTGAGCTAGGATGAGTGTCTGTTGCACTAGTTCTACTTCTGAGGAACTGGCCATTTGTGACTTTTGGTTCTTAGCTCAGCCTGGTCGCCTCCATGTAGTGGGCGCTTCTTGCTGTGGTGGGTCTAGTGCCCTGCCCTTAAGATGTAACTAATGTGCCTCAGCGAGAGCAAAAGACGCTTTTAATTGGGGGCCCTTTTCCGTTGTATGTCCATTTAATGTGTGGCTACAGGCCAATTTTTCCGCCGATCCCCCAGTGCTCCTCCAATAATGGAGAGTTTGTTAATTACCCCAGTGAGGGTCAGAAATACGCCTGTTAGGTATTCTGCACTTCCTTCTCTGACTCCTTGTCCCAGCTTTAAATGTTGCTGTCCAGTTGCAGGCTGTTGTCTTCACTGGGGTTTGGTGGAGGGTGACCTATAAGCTGGGCCCAGGTTGTGGTGGATTTGTGGGTGCGCTTGTTTCAGTGAGAGGGACCTTGCAATAGTCTGGGCTTCTCATGCCGGCATACTAGGATACGAGTGGCCGTCCAGTGCTTTGCGCAGCCTCTCACGCCCTGTGGGCCTTTGTCTTGTTCGGGCGTAAAATTTAGTTCAAGGCCATAAGGCGGACCACCGCCAGGATCACTGAGTGAGAGGCCGCACTGATCTCAGTGTTCACGCGTGCTGTGCTTCAATGTAGTGCTCTGCAGAAACTCGCCTGTTGCTCCCTAGGGATGCCCTCTCAGCCACCCCGCCAGGCGCTGCGTTAGGGAGTCCTTATTTACTTGCAACAGTTCCTGTGCTCACCCTCGTGGTACTAGGCCGTATTGGACCACCCCACACGGGCAGCAGAGCGTGACTGGCGTGCCCAGGGAGTATCGCAAGTGTAGTTCACCTGCTTTAGTCCACGTGTGCCGTTCCTTCCTCCACACAGCCCAGTTTACTGTTGCCTTAGAGGTTGCGTTCCCCGGCTACACTGCGCTGGCGGTACCAGTCAGCTAGATGCGACATGCCGTTTCGGATGGCCCGATCAGCAGGCACGATGGCAGCGGGCAGCCGAGACAATCTTTATTTGTACAGTGTATCGCAGGTGAGAGCGTCACCGTGCCCTGCGCCTCTCGTTTGCACAGCTGTCGTTGGGGTGATGTCACAGCCAGGGGGTCTCTGCTTTCTCCGATCAGTCCGTAAGGAGCGGGCTTGCACCCTTCACGGCAGGCAGCCTGTTGACGGATGCTGGGTTCAGGTGTCAGCCTTGAGTCCTTTCGCGCCCGCTTAGTGTCTTCAGAGGCGGGGCTTGCAGAAACGTTATGATCCCCCAATGAAGGCCGCTCAGGACTGCCTCAGTAGCTCGGTGTAACTTCGGAACCACACCTTCAATCCTTCCGATTTATTGTGTTCACCTTGCCTGTAGCCTCATATTTCTTCCTGTGGATTTCTGTCCGGAAACGGGTAACTTTCAGCATGTACTGCGCTCCGGACCCGGGTAAGCCGCCAGAGCTCACGCACAGAGGTGCATTCGGCTGAGTGCGCAACAGGGCCCCCTCCCAAGAGAGCTATCTTGTTGAGATGGTCCTGGAACGGCCACCCACTCATGAGAACTGCTTGCACGATGTCATGTCGGCCAAGGATACGGAGAAACTGTATGTGACACTGTTGCCATTAAGATGCCGGCCTTAGAATGGATGGCAAGACGTGTGTCACTACTTGATAAGAAGGGCAACACCCTTGAATTGAGGCCACAAATACTGTTGGGTATGACATATATAGTAATATGTGTTATCTCTGTGGTGACCATTGATGCATTTCTCCTTGCTGTGTTAATGTGTTATTTGTGTTTCTTTTGATGCTAACTGCCCGGCTGCTGGGTCACCAAATGTTTAATAAATCAAAGTAAAAAAGAAAAAACAGTGGAGTCTGATTTAAGTCTCTGTATAGAAGTTACAATGTCACCTGGAGTAAACAATGTGAAGGAAGACCACGAATACCTGCAGTAAGCGGCCAGCTAAGCTGAAGAGAATGTTCCTGTTTTCAGACCAGAGACAGATATTTTATTGCAAATTTCATCAATCTTTTGAGCAAAAAAAAATTGAAAGAGAATCGCATAATGCCTGAGATGGTACAACAGCTGCTGAGGGGGCAAAATTAGATGATAATGAGCGCACCAGAGGAAAACAGTTCCTTAGGTTGATTAATGGGCGGTTCCGCTTTGTTAGTGTAAAAAATATGCTTAGCCTCATGGATAGGTTTATGGGAGATCGTAGTAATTAAAAGTAGCACAGTTCTGTCATTCTGGCTGTCAGAGGAAACCATTTGCAGTCAGCTTGCCTCTGTTTCAAACCACGAGATTTAAGGTCCTTGTTGAACTATGGCTTCGAGGGATGGCCACAGAGCTTGGAAAGTCAAAGCGGGGCATGACTATCGGCTGCAGAGGTAAGCGCCTGCGTTAAAAGGGACAAATTGTCAGTGAACCCATTGCTACGTTTATCCTGGATCGTTGAGATACCATTAGCCTTAGCAACTGTAAACCAGTTGCGTTTCAGTGCATTGTGCAGCGTGGACATTTCCACAGGGTCCGGGAGTTTAATTGAGACTGGAACAACCAGATGATCGGTCCAGGTCACTTGAAGGACCGGAAAGATATTAGCCAAAGTCTCAGCAGAAAAGATGAGATCAAGGGTGTTACCCAGTTGATGTGTGTGCTCCGATACATGTTGTTTAAGGCCAAAGTCAGTCATACCATCAAAGTAATGTGAGGAAGGTTGATCAGTAGGAGCATTAAATCTGAAATTTAAATCACCCACTATTAGCAGATTGGGGATTTTGACTTGAAGGTTAGCTGCTAATTCTAAGGAGTCACAAAATAGTTCTCTGAAGGTGAAGGGCGATAAACGATTAAAATATGTATTGTGGTGGAAGTCGAAGCAGTCAAACAGATAAGAGAGCCTCCATCTTAATGTCATGAGCGAAAGGTAATGAGGCAGCCGAAGGTTATAAATCACGGCAATCCCACCTCCAAGGTGTATAGAGGCCTGATCAAGACAAATAATGTTAAATTTGTCAGGGAGTGCCTGAAAAATCAATGGGCCAGAGGTGTCCCTGAGCCAGGTTTTGGTTATGCATATCAAATCAGGCTCAGAGTAAGACAATAGGTCATTACAAGATGCTGAATGGGTGACCAAAGAGCATGCATTAAAAAGGAAACACTTTTTTAAAAATCTGCTTTTATAGAGCCTGCAAAAGGACTTACCAAGGTGCCAGATGGAAAGGCTGTATCCAGCGGAGCCAGCCGAAATAAATAGTCTTGCGACATTAGAAAAGATCTGTTGAAAGAGGTAGAACAAATAGAAGGCCTTGTCCATGGCCTGTCTCTGCGCACAGACAAACACAGGTGGGCTTGACTTAAGCACGACTTTGGCATGCAAGGCCCGTTCCCGCTGCGCTTCCTGGTGTGTGGTCTGACTTGTATACGCATGCATCACCACAGCCGTTCCCAGCCCACTGCCTGAATAGGCAGTAACAAAATACTGCACAGCGTGTCTGCGGGAAAGAAAGAAAAAACCTTTTGTCACCAAGCACGAGACCCCGGAATGCGTTACAGAAGCCAGTGTGATGAATTATATGGATCCCTCACTGTACCCCTGCCTACAATCTCCTCTCATGTGGCCAAGGAAAGGCGGACACTACTGATCCTGACCTTGAGTGTGGTGTACCACACGAGGATCACCTGGGAGGTGACCGGGCCCAAGAAGGTGAAGGGATCCCATGGGATGAGACACGGTGTCCTCCTTTGAAAGGGAATCGCCTTTCATATATACCAAAACATAATGGCTTATTGTCATTACAATGTCACTGATCCCATGTTAAGTTGTTAAGTGGTGAATGGGATGGATGTAACATCTTTAAATATCCCATTTAAGGAGGAACCTGTTACACCTAAAATGATTGACCATCCCCCTTACTCCCAAAGGCATGGAGAAAGGAAATCTGTAAATGGTGGCTTGAGTGAACTGCCCTTCTCTACTGTGATTAAACATGATGAAGTACCTTTAGAAATTCGTAATCAAAACAGTTCTAAAGTTAGGAATAGTGAATTTCTACTTAGAATTAATTTTGTTGCTTTGGATTCCAAGTCCCACAATCCCAGGAGTACTGGGATGAAGAAGAGGGTTGAAGAGCAGTACATGCCTGAAGGTCAGGCAGTTGGGCTTAACAGCCACACCTGAGGGAAGCTTGGAGGCTTAAAAAGCTCCCTCAGGTGCAGGCCACTAGGAGCAGTCGTGGTGGAAGAAGTAGTAGTACTTGTAGCAGCAGATGTACTTACTGGGCCAGAAAGAGGTGGCAGAAGAAGACACGTTGCTGGCGAAATCCACAGAAGTGGGAGAAAAGAAGGGATGCTGAGATTTACTATTCACTTCTTCCAGTTTCCAATCCTGAGTTGGTCCTATTCCCCCAAAGTTGGTCCTTTCCCCCAAAGTCTGAATTGCAGAGGTTGTGCAGTGAAAAGCATGACGTCTGAAAGCTTTCCTGCAGGTGAAGCTAATTGCAGAGTTCTTGCAGCGAGAAGTGTGCAGAAGACCGTGCCTGGAGGCTGGCGTGCTCCAGGGGGTCGTGGTGAGCCGAACTCTGTGCCTGTGGGGTGGAACCGAAGGAAGCCTGAAGAGAGAAACGTGCCCAGTCAAAAAAGCACCCATAGTAGAAGCCCTTCAGACTGGGATGGAGGCTGGGAGCCAGCGAGTGTTGCCGCACATTCTCATGCCTTCATGAAGTGCAGACGGGCAACTGTAACCAGTTGCTTTTCACTCGCAAAGGATTGAAACTAAATAAAGCTGCCCGAAGCGTGTCAGTAAGCGGAGTGTAACAAGTGTAGCACTTGTGTATGGACGGATGCGCAGTAGAAGACATTTTAAACCTAATACGTTTTCAAACAGCTTTAACAATGTTAAGAATGGTCGCATGCATATAAAAGTGACTGTAAATCAAATTCCAAGCCTCTGTTAACACCTGACAACATTGTATCTTGTTATCTAAACATTAAACTGCTATAAACTGAGCAAGAAAGACCAAACACGGATTACCTTAAGCCAAGAGGTGAACAAGTTTTGCCCTCAGCCAAAAGAGACTGAATTAACTGTTACTTTGGGAATAACCATTATTACCAGAGGAAAGGGGGCTGATGTCACGTTGTTAAAGGTAAAGCTTGTACATGAATGACTATGGTGTGGGAGACACAGCTATTGGTCAAGAACTTACATGGTCAAAGGTAATAGAGGTGGAATTGGAAGATACTTGGTTGGTGGTTGAACATAAGACAAGACTCTTTAAAAGTAGCCCCAAAAGGAAGGGTGGTGTTTAAAAGGAGGCAAAGACATCACTTGTCCAGCAGAGCTGAAAGGGCATTGGTGAAATTCTTGTGTTCATTATAACATTGTAGAGAAAGGTTAAGAGCTGTTTAAAGTGAAAGAGGTTGTTGAGTTTAAAAACAGAAGAGTGTATGTCACACTTGAAGTAGTTAGGTCTGACAGGAGAGTGGACTAGACAGAAGTGGAGGTAGAAGAATGGGAGTTAATCAGCCCACTAGAAGTTGAAACTGTTATTTCATGTTGCTAGGAGAAAAGCACTATCAAGAAAGAGTCACCTGTTTCACAGTGCCAAGAGAAGAGCACTGAAAGAGGAGAAGTTGAAGTTGTGGTATTTCATGGTGCCAGGAGAAGAGCACTGTGCTTAAAAAAATGTTTCATGCCGTCAAGAGAAAACACTGTGAGCAAAGAACTTTGTTTCATGGTGCCAAGAGAAAAGTGCTGTGAAACAAAACCTTGTTTTTCATGGTGCCCAGGAGAAAGCACTGTGATCATTTTCTGAGGAAGCTGAATTGTTTCATGGTGCCAAGGAAGAAGGACTGTGATAATTTTCTGAGGAAGCTGGAGTATTTCATGGTGCCAAGGAGGGAACACTGTGACATTTTCGTAAGGAAGTTGGAGTGCTTCATGGTGCCCAGGAACAGGCACTGTGATACTTTCTGAGTCAAGAAGTTATGCGTTTACATGGCATTGCAAGAGAAACCGTATAGTTTTGTTTAAAGAACTTCTTGAACTCTATCACCTAGCAGAGATGGATCTTCTCTGGGTTAAACTGCGAAGTGCTAGACGTCGCATTTGATCCAAATAACCTTTGCCAGGAACTGAGTTAGAACTGTATTTCAACCTTGGATTTCCTTAGTACTTTGTGTTAAACCTGACTTTGATTTAATACTCTGGGGAAGGGGAATTCACCTAGGTTAAGAACATTACATTCTAGGGTGTTGCACATACAAGTGTTTTACTTACAAGTTGCCATATACCTTTGTTTGTTTATGTTATTGTATAAGTGTGAGTGCCATAAGTGTTCTTTCTTAGTTGGTTTAGGCAGGGAAACCATGTTAGAGTAGGGCAAGATAGGGGTTGGATTTCTGACTAAAATGGCCTTGTTTGAAAAAACCTCTAAAATGTGTATTCCTCACATTTCTGCCCCCTCAAACCAGGCACCTTTCTGCCAAACAATTTGGCTTACAAGGAACCAAGACAAGTAAAAAATAAAATAATTAGAATAAGATGCAAAAATAACATCGAAGCCTGTCTGCACAAAGTGAAAAGGATGGCATCCAGTTACCTGCCTAACTCAACAAGCGAGTCTTAAAGGAAATAAGTTAAAATCAAAATAGCCAATAACTTAAAGTAAGCAAAATCAAAAGAAATAATCCCGGCAGCAAGAGCAGCCAAACCTGCAGGGTAATGTTCTAGCTAAGGTGTGTTTCTGGGTCATCTCTGGCTGCGGCATTTGGAGGTTGGACGAGAAGCTAAAACCTTCAGCAAGAGAGGGGAGTCTTATTACACGTACCTTTTTAGCTACATTAACCCCATGACCTGCTGCAGTGTGGCCAGCACTGCAGCCTGTTAGAGTGAGGGGGGTTTGGACACACTTTGATCAGAAGGATGTTGTTTATGTTAGAAGCTACGTGCAAAAGAAGTCTTGCAACATACTGTGATGAATCCAAGGAGATTGTCGCATCTCCCCAAGCATAATACCCATAACCCCCTGCTACGGGATAGGGTAAGTGGGATCCCTTTGGAGGGTACTCCCCCTTAGGGGACAGAAACCCCAATATGGATATAGGTCACCATCTCCCCCCTATCACTAACAACTTGGTTAGATATTTAGGGACTGGTGTAGGATGTGGGAGAAGGGATGGTAGAACCGAAGGGTGGAATCCTTGGCTGCAGAAGAAGGGGCTGGTCTTGACAGCCGAGTGATCCGAATTGTTGTAGGCGAATTCAGCCACAGGTATTAAGAGACCAATCGTCCTGGACCTTGGTAGTGAAACAACGAAGATACTGCTCCAGGGTTTGGTTCACACATTCTGTAGCTCCATTGGTCTGTGAATGATAACCTGAGGAGAGGGCACGTTGGATTCCTAGAATACGGCACAAGGGTTTCCAGAATTGAGATATGTATTGAGGACCTCTATCTGATATGATCTTGGAAGGGAGTCCATGAAGTCGGAATATGTGTTCCAGGAAGATTCCGGCAAGTTCTGAGGAAGATGGTCATTTATACAAGGGTGTAAAATGAGCCATGTGAGTGAATAAATCAATGGTAACCATGATCATTTTGTATCCTCTGGAAGGTGGTAGTTCCACAATAGTCTGTAGCAATAAATTCCCAGGGCCTTGTTGGTAGCGTTGGTTGGAGTAGGAGACCCGCCGGCCTCTTGTTATCATGCTTGTTTTGATTGCAAACTGCACAGGCTTGGATGTACTGCTGGACGTCATGTTTCATTTTTGGCCACCAAAACTGTCTTTGTATTAAACGGAGAGTGTTGGTAATGCCACGATGTCCTGAATGAAGGGTACCATGACAGAGGCTTGTAATCCTTTGTCGCAGTCTCTGTGTGGGAATGACCAGGCCATTGTCCTTGAACAAATACCCGTCCTTGGTTTTAAGATTCCATCGATTCTTCCCAGTAAATTCCTTTCAGCTCTCTGAGGACTGGGTTTGAATCTGAATGTCTTCCAGGAGAGTGATTGCTTGGGCTATGAAAATTGTATGGGGAAACATCTTTGGGAAGGATCGATCTTCAAATGTTTCGCAGTCGGGACGTCGGGATAAGGCGTCAGCAATTACGTTGTGTGTTCCGGGTACATGATGGATTTGGAACTCGTACTGGGCAAAGAAGAAGGCCCAACGGGCTTGACGACTATTCCTACATTTCATGGATTGTAGGACTTGGAGATTCCGATGATCCGTAGGGACCTGGGAGCTAAACAGGATGTTTAGCTCCCAGGAGTAGATGACGCCACTCTGTAAAGGCTTGACGGATGGCCAGCACTTCCTTTTCCAGAACAGAATAAGCAGTCTCGCTAGGAGTTAGGGTTCGCGAGAGATAAGCGATGGGGTTTTCTAACTTGTCCTCGAATTCCTGCTTTAAGACTGCTCCGATGGTGTAGTTAGAGGCATCCCTCTCCACTAGGAAAGGTCGATCAATGTCAGGTTGAGCCAAGATGGGGGCTTGTGTAAACTCCGACTTTAAACGTTGGAACGCTTCATCTTGGGCTGCGGTCCAGAGGAAGGGAGTATCCTTCTTCAACAATGTAATGATCGGTTGAACTATCTCCGAAAAGGAAGGTATGAATTTCCGGTAGATGTTGGCAAGCCCCCAGGAAGGATTGAATCTGATTCACAGTAGTTGGAATAGGCCAGGATAGTATGGAATTTACTTTTGAGTGGTCCATTCCAATTCCTTCTGGACTAAGGACAAATCAGAGTCAGTGAACAGTAGAGACATGAAAAAGGCATTTCTCGGGTTTAACCAGGAGTTTACGTTCACGTAGCCGTTGTACGACTGCCTTGATATGTTCTTCATGCTTAAGATGGTCCTTGGAGTATATCAGTATGTCGTCCAGGTAAACTATGACGAAGAGGAACAGCATATCGGAGAACACCCGGTCCATAAAACGTTGGAAGACCGCTGGGGCATTGGCGAGTCCGAAGGGCATGACCTGGTATTCAAAGTGACCAAAGGGTGTTCTAAAGGCTGTTTTCCATTCATCACCTTCCTTTATACGGATCAGATGGTAGGCACCTCTGAGATCCAATTTTGTGAAGATTACGGCTCCTCTCACCGCTTCCAGGATATCCGAGATTAAGGGCAATGGGTAGCGGTCCTTGAGGGTGCATTGATTAAGACCACAATAATCAAGACAAGGCCTAAGCTCCTTATTATCCTTCTTGGGAACCAAAAACAACGAAGCTCCCGCTGGGGATTTAGATGGTAGTATGGTGCCATTTTCTAGGTTGGTATCCAAGTATTATCGGAGGACTCTTTTCTCTGGTTCTGATAGGATGAACATCCTTCCAAAGGGAATCACTGCTGAGGGTTCAGTATCGATAGCGCAGTCTTTAGGTCTGTGAGGGGGTAGGGCTTGAACTATGGCAGTTGAAAACACATCAGTGTAGTCCCGATAGGCTCTGGGGACCTGGATAATATTTGAGACCGTGAGTGGGCCTTGCTGGTCTGTCAGCGTACCTTCAGAGGATCTTGACGAGGAATCCAGGGATAGGCAGTGAGACATGCAATGTTCGGAGCCAATAAACAAGGATCCTCCTGCCCAGTTGATGTATGGGTTGTGCTTCTGTAACCAGGGCATGCTCAGTACCATTGGATAATGGGCAGACTTTATGATGTCAAACTTGATCATCTCTTGATGATGGTTTATCGAGAGCTGGATCTCTTTGGTTTGTCTCGATTTTCATATGGAATGTGATGGGTTTGACCCAATCCGGATCTATAAAAATCCCCATGGCTCCACAATCCACTAATGCCAGAATGGGGTAAAAAAAAATTCTTGGACGGCGATAGAAAGGCCTGCAAGTTTTGTCCAGGAGAGTTCAAGGATGGAATAGATGTGGAGCAAACATCTCTCTCCCGAAGCTGTGCTCAATCTAGGATCGGGAGCTGGCGTTTCCCGAATGCTGTGGAGGGGCCAAAGGACTTTCTCTCACAAGATGTTTATCTGAGGTACAGTACATACACAGCCCGATGTGGATCTGTCGCAATCTTTCTTGCGGGGAAATGGGTCTGCGGAAGGCCCCCAGTTGCATGGGTTCAGGGTCTGTGGTCGGGGCAGGAGTGGGCTCGGGTTTAGAGGGAGATTCTATAGAGGTCTTTTGGTAAGGCATCTTTGTTTTCTTTTTTCGGCCTTCCTTTCCTGGATTCGAAAGTCTATTTGTAAAGAGAGGTCCATAAGGGCCTGGAAGGAACCTGGGTGAGCTACCCTGGCTAGCTCGTCTTTTATTTCTTCGTTTAGTCCGCTCCGGAATAGAGTAAAACAGGCCTCCGGGGACCAATCTGCTTCCTTGGTCAGTTGCTTAAAGCGTGTTACTTAGGTAAGCATGTCCTGGGACCCTTGTTGAAAATCCAATAGACGTTCTTGGGCACTGTAAACCTGTTCTGGGTGGTCAAACATGGAATTTAGAGCCTGTACGAACCCATCATAATCATCCAGGAGGGCATCTCCAGAATTAACTAAGGGCGTAGCCCAGGTTATCGCATTCCTGGAGAGATGCAAAATCATAAAGCCTACCTTTGCCCTGGGGGTGGAAAAGTAGTAGGGCTTAAAGTTAAAGTGCACTAAACATGAATCTAGGAAGCCACGAAGGTTCTTTGAGGAGCCATCATATTTATCCACTACTCCGCCCAGCAATACACTTTCCTTGGTTGCGGAATCACGTAACAGAACTAGTTGTTTTAATGCGGCATTCTCAGCTTTGAGATTCTGAACTTCTGTGGTTAACTCTTGCATGCCGCGCATGAGGTCTTGAACTGCAGCCTCCATGTCCGTATCTGTATCAGATTGTTGGCGTCTCAATCTGTCACAGGTTTCCCCCCTTCTCACCTGTCTTTGTTGTTTGTTGGAGTTCTTCGATGGAGTCTTCTTTCGTAGAGTTCGGGTCTTGTATAACCCAATGTGCAGGTCCTCGAGTTCTAGCGTGCGTTCAGAGTTCCGAGGCCTGGGAACGTTCAGATGTCCGGGAAGTCTGAGGAAATCCATGGAACAGCGAAGAGTGCACGCGGAAAACGAGTGCACGGAGATCCGGGATGCAAGAAGGACAAAAAGGACGGGGAATGAAGGAGGAGGAATTTAGGGGTACCGGGAACCAAGAATCAAAGGAAAAACACAAGCGAACTACAGCAGCACACTTCTAGCCACAGCAAGCGGTAGCGTTGAGACGCGCAGGGCCACGGGGGCGTGTCCGCTTTATAGAACGTAATGCTTATGGCGCGGAAACTGGTAAACTTTTTCCGTGTTCGGCGGCCATGTTGGGAGTACTGCGGAGTGCAAGCCCCTATGGGTCAGGGACCAGGAAGTCCAGAAAGGACGCATCCGATGGTTCATAACAGGGACTGGTGTTAACCATGAAAACCAGCTAAGGTGATCAAGGGAGGTGTGGCCGGAGAGAAAGCGATAAAATGCCAGTGTTGGGATGACACACCAGGACACGCTCTCGGAGAGCGCCAGAGGACGCATCATCTACCGGCTGTCCAAAGCAGCCCTGAGAGGTTGCAAGAGAGAGGGAGCAGACTGTCGACTGGTTGGCACATAGCCCAGCTGAGAAGTTGTGGAAGAGAAAACCGAGCTGCGAGAATCAGGAAACGGAGCATTGATGGTCTGCCACAAAGCCAAGTTGAAGAGTCTCACGTAAGTGACTCTGCGACAAGACGAGTGCCAGCCCGCCCCCATGAGCCCTCCGAGCAGCACCGCTCAAGACCGCTAGGTATGCGGTAGCTCAACGGTAAAGGTAGGCAGGTGAAAGAGAGAGCAAGAAAGAGAAAAGCCCCAGAGTGGAGAGAAGCGTAGAGAACCCCAGAGTGTGGAATGAGAAGAACTGGTCTGGAGTGGGAGAGAAAGAGAAATCCCCCAGCATGGGGAGAGACTGCGACATCCTGCACTGTTGTGACTTTCTTTTGCATAATAGTGCATGAGTTTAGGGAAAGACTATTTTTTTGTGTGCTTACAGGTAAATAAAGAACCATGAGACCTGTCTGGTACTCCGAGTCCTGTTTCTGACCTGTCACAATAAGTATCCATCTTCTTGTACTTACATTATTGGCCAACTCAAACCCCAAAGATATAATTCCATGATTCTGGATTTACACTCTATAGATGTTGTCACTGCTTTGATCTTATTGACAATAGCCAGTTGATACTCATCCACGCCCCGGCTACTAGTGTGGTGATTGCCGAAGGAACATCGATTCCAGGGTGCCAGATAGAAGCAGTACATGTTACCATTTTGCAGCACTTGGGAGGGAGATTCTGTTAACAAAAGCAGGAGAATTTAATTTTCCTATTGCAACACAATGGGGTTAGAATAATTTTAAGAGCGAGAAAGTTTAAAATGGCAACATTTTTTTGTGGAAAAATAGGAAGTCTTCCACCTAAATCGGAAGTGTTGGCATGTATGTTAGTTCGTTGGAGCTTGGATTGAACCCGTGGAGTAACCGATGGCCTTGTGGCTATGATCTGAGAGAACATTCAATTTCTCCCACTAGTAGCCGGATGTCTCTTGTTAGTAACACTGGACACACAGCCTTGCAGACAGCTTGGGGAGATATAACATTTAAGCGGCCATCAACCCTAAACAAAACATACCTTTTTTTAATGCCTACCATAATCATACGTTAAAGTGCCATCTCTGCAGGTGCTAAAATCGTCACCCATCTTTGATGAGTCTCCCGAGTGATGGACTTTAATAAATATTGCCCTGATAAAACTGTACATTTTGTTCCAGGCAGTTTAACTTCATTTAACATCTTTTCTTTAGTGGACCGTCTATGACGATCCCTGCTGTTCGACATCCTGCTACTGGTGTAAGCTGGGCGGATAAAGTGAAAGCCAACCACGGATGCCCCTCTGTCAGCATAGAAATTGTGAATGATCAGACTAACATGCCTACAGCTACACACAAGACATCAAGGAAGGAAGGCAAGTGACTGTCTCTGCTCTTGAATATTTCAATACTATTCCTTTTTTTGTGTCCATAGTTTAACTAATTGTTCCATGCCATACATTACTGTTTGATGGATGTTTTTTTGTAAATGCTAATATGATGTTTTTCCCATTTATTTTGGTACTACACCAGAAATGGCCTCGGGGTACTTTGTACATTTAAGAAACGATACAGCCATAAGAACTTCCTGTGGGGATAACCGAGTATCGACACATTTACACATGACAAACCTTGCATTAGGACTAAGCATGAGCTTTTCTTTCAGGACCCTGCTCATTTCTGTTTCCATTCTCATTATTTCTGAATATGTCCTTATTAAAACTGGGTCTGCAGGCAGTGCTTAATTTGTAAATAAATAAGTGCCAGGACACACATATTTTGTAACATGCCTGTAAAATGTTGGGGTGGCACCTCATTGCCCACTACGGCACCCAACCCAATGCTACTACCACAGTGTCAACATATTTGGGGTTGCAGTGCTACTCACACCAGCTCATTGTTGATGATGTGTGCACAACCCATTGCAGATGTGCGATTTACAAGTTCCAATCAAAATATTGTAACATAAACCAGTGGTTTCTTGAAATGAGACTCCAAATGTTTAACTGCTTCTTTCAAACACATTCTCCTCATCGTTGTCCTTTGATTCTTCAGTTGGCAAAGGAACATTTCAACTGTCTACCCATGGAAAATATAGCAGAAGTACTTCTGTCGCCTATTAAATTGAAAGGCAAATACACACAAATCCATCACTAAACTCATTAACTTGCCTATCAAACACTTAAGCAATATCATTTTCACTAAGTTGCCACTGAGCATAGCATTTATCCTTGGCAGTGGTCTTTTCCCTGTCCTCTAGTGGTGCTGGTGGCAAACCTGTTATTGGCCTCTCTGTGCCAAGTCCCCTTTGCCCTGATGACTGTGCGGCACTGATCGTAGTTATGTGCTAGTGTGTGTGTGTAGGATTCTGTGAGTTGGTTTCCTGGCTTGCACCTTCATATTGGTGCACCCTATTTTAGCTGCATACCAGAAGAAAAACTGGAAGTGTCTATTTTAAACAGGTCCTACTTGTACCCACTGAATGCCCCACCTGCAAATGCACAGAAAAGCCATCATCATACTGGCATTGTCAAATATTTATGAAAGTGCATGCCTTCCCACTGAACTAGTGAGTTGCACCTAGTACCAAGGCTGGCTGACTGACTGCTGCCGCACAACACACATGAGCTCTGAACCCTGCTGCAGCAGTACTGACAATTATTAAATTAGTGCCAATACCTTGTAGACTGACTAAAGCAGTCTGCACTAAAGCACATAGTGCCCAGCACTGTCGCCTTCTGGCTCAGTTGTATTCATGAAAGACCACATAATTGAACTGGGTGTGAGACAAAAAGGGCCAGTGCCCAGAAATAAGTACTGGTGCTCAGTCCTGACAAACACCCCCATTCCCGCCCCATCCAAATTAAGCACTGTCTGCTGGTAGATACACATAATTAAATTGCTTTTGCCATCCACCAATAATTATACTATTCTACACTGGCATGTAGTCACCCTTTTCTACGTACCAGCGCCTCCACCAGATTGTCGCTGCTGCTTTGTGTTTCACCTTTCTTCACTTGTCCCTTTTTTCCTCGAAATATCTGGTCTTTAAATCCCCCAGCATGAAAGCCGATCACAGAGTGCAAGAGTACCATGCGGTCGGATTGTCCTCTTCATGCCTGCCACTGCTCTTCGATTATGACTGTGACCTGCAAGCCAAATAAAGATTTGGAAAGACCTGTGTGCGTGGGACAGTATAAATCAGATATAGGTGTGAGTTTTAACAACACGCTTGTAGCATTCATTTTGATAAAGGAGCAAACAGGTTTAAAATTGAAATATTTTTACAATTTTACCTTAAGACGATCATAAAGGGAGTATAACTAGGTGAGATCAACTCAATTTAAACATGATTAGTACCCGGCGATAGTCAAGCAGAATGCAACACGCATTCTGATTGGCTCTCGCCGGGTCGTTACCCGGCCGAAAATCCCTCGATTCTCGGCCGGGATTCCAGCCGCCTTGTCCAATACGAACTGAGACAATAGAAAATGCGGGTCTCCATTGCCATCCTATGGTGGAATGGCACAGAGAAAAGGGGGCCGTATTTAACATTTCTTTTGCCATTCTTGCCTTGAAACACCCTTATGAGTTGGAATACTACAGCCAGATTGGATAGGGTAAGTTAGCCAATGATAGGGAGAGGGGAAGTATATAGAAAGGGGCAGGAAACAGGTGTGGGTTACTTGGGTGAGGTCAGCAGTGGGGTGGTACTGGACCAAGAGACCACCAGCAGGAGCAAGAAAGGAGCATCTGAGTGTGAAGGTGTTTATTGGGGAAGGTGATGTATTTGCTTGGTGAGTGCAAGGGTACTGCAATGTGAGTGTACATGTTTGTGTGACAAGTGGGTTAGTAGGGTTAGTGTAGGGTTAGTGTAAGGAGAGTTTGTGAAGTTGATGGTACTGCATGAAAAGAGGGTGTTTGAGTACTGGTTTGGAAGGGAGAGTAGGGCAGTAGTAAGAAAGGAGTAGTAGTGGAAGGATAGTAGTGAAAAGGGGGGAGTAGTGAAATGGAGTGGGAGGAGAAGTGACATCAGTGGATGAAGGCGAGAGTTGGGAGGAGTGAAACATTAGAGGGATAAAAGAGTGGTGGGAGGTGCAAGAGGAGGGTTGTAGACGTGAGAGTAGAGCGGGCAAGGTAAGTGTGGGCGTGATTGAACCAACCTGACTCCGACAGATTAAGTGCAAGGTACATTCCCAAAAATCCATTAGAATACTAACAACTGGATAGAGTGGGGACAGCTAGTATGTCCCTGAGGTAGTTTCTATAGCTAGCGTTTAGGGATACATCTCTAGCATAAGACTAGTGCTTAGACAGTAGGGTCAACCATTTGGTAGCACGAACTGTGAGCCACAGACTCCTGGGTTAGGTAGAGGAATACCAAAGGAGACAAGAGCGAGAGAGAGGGCCTAGAGCAAATAAACAGTAAAATAAAAACCCTTGAATCAACCTTAAGCCTTGAAGTGATACTTGGGTTATCTGTGACAAATGGTGCAAGAAATGGGATAGGTCATATTTCGGTACACTGGTCACCCATGACACTGAGAGTCGGAAGACTGACGAGCACGACTCGCCTGCCCACCAGCGACACCCCAGAGCCCGCCACGTGTGATCTGTATGCTGACTAAGAAGGGCCAAGCATTGCTGTGAACAGGTTTGAAAGTGAAAATACTGGAAGGAACTTAAGGGAGCTTGGCCCTCAGTCAGTCGCTGGAGGTAGGAGCAGGAGTATTAGATGGAGATTACAGGGTAGAGGTAAAGGTACTCCTAGTGTATCTGGCCACTACCCACTTAAGTCTAGAACATGGACAGCCCATGACCTAGCTGGTGTGTGAATGTGTGCTCATGCCGACTAAAGAGGTGGTGGAAACACTCAAAACCAGAGACTGGGTCGAAGCCAGAGTTGGAGAAATTAATGAGGCTCAAGGAACAGATATACCTGTCGAAAGTTCCCCAAGGTCCATGGTTTGTTGAATTTTCGGAAGCGCAGAGTGTCGACCCAATTTTGGATCAAGCAAGCAAGACAAAGAGCCGAACCTAGAAAATAGCGCATTTTGTCGAGAAGGGAAACTCCTCTATTGGGTCATTGTAAACCCCAGAGGAGACGGCATCACCTACCATTAACTGCTGGTCAGGAAACCCTTCTTAAAAGCTGTGCTAGAGTTAATTCATTCCAACCTTACTGCTGGTCTTTTGAAACTAGAAAATACCCTGCTAAGCCAATTTTACTAGCCAGGTGTTTATGCAGATATCATACCGTTTTGTGCCTGCTGCGCCATCTGTCAAAACACCTCACCATATGATGTGCCCAGGGTTCCATTACTTATTTTTTATGTACGTAGATGCTGAAGAAACAAACGCTATTTTGATCACAAAAGGGCATGTACAGGTAGTATCTCTTTTAAACGGAAAGCAGTGAGCTTCTTACAATGGGGAGAGTTTGAGTTACATCATGACCGGGCTAGAATAGGGGTAAGTAGGACAGATATCATTGATGATGGTGTACAGACTTAGGATAAGTATTTTTATTGTATTGGTTATTTCTAAAATGCCTAATATTCAGATGATTCTAAGCGCGGACCCGGGGATCGAACCTGTGTTGCTCTGCTTCGTCTTGCTTCCCAGGGGACCGAATTTCAGCGGGAAGGGAGTTCCATGTAAGTGGAGCTTGAAGAGAGAAGGAGCGAAAGGTAGAGGAAGCACAAGGTGTAACAGTTCTTTGAAATTCAATGAGCAGGCTGAACACAGGTTGTGGGAGGGTTGGTAGGGGTTGATAGAAGAGTATAGATAGCGTGGTGCCTTAACGTGGATGGATTTATGAACAAGTAGGTGACATTTGAATTTGTACCTGTTTTTCTTAGATAGCCAGACGGCCTGCTGGCGATAGGAGGAAGTAGGGGTGAAGCCAGGAGAAAGTAGGGGTGAAGCCAGAAAGTTCAAAGAGTCCTAGTTGCAAAATTAATTACCTTGTCAAGGGGACATAATGGATAGATAGGAAGACGAAATAGGTTGCTTAAACAATAGTTCTGTTTTGAGAAGTCAAGAGTGGTTTAGAGATATTTGGCTGCTTTGAAGAGAAGGAGGTGCCTGATTTTCTGATGTTTAGTAGGTTGAGGCGAGCCACCAGTGGAATTTTACAGATAAAGTTGGAGAAGGAATGTGAATTGTGGTACATTGTACCATGTTTTCTAGCTTTCAAGGAGTAGGGGAGAGTGTCAGGTGGGCACTGGACAGGCAAGGGAGGAGAGAAGAGCGAAGATTTGCCAGGAAAAAAAATAACCTCTGTTTTGGTGGAGTGCAACATTGGGGAGTGTAAGGCCATCCAGTATTTAATAGCAGAGAGGCAGTTGGAGATTTCGATAGATAGTTCAGTGGAGAGTTTAAAAGTTTAAGAAAAGAGAATAAGATTTGGGTGTCATCAGCCAAGATTTGTTATGAGAACAAAAGAAGAAGAGTGCTCCAAGAGCAGTAGTGTAAAATGTGAACAGGAGTGGACCGAGGATAGAGCCATGAGGAACACCAACAGTAAGAGTGGTGAGTTGGGGGTGTTTTTGTTCCATTAAACGGCGAAATGGTGATGAGCTTGGTAGGACTTTATCCAAGCTAGGGCTTGATAACTAATCCGTAGTAGAAAAGAGGGTATTGAGAAGATCGGATTCCCCGACTGTATAGGTTAGATAGGTTAAGGCGGATGAGAATGGAGGATAGATTGGAATGCAATGAAGGTGGAGACATTTAGGAGAGCAGTTTCAGTAGAATGGGAGGAGCGGAAACCAGCTTGGAGAGGGTCACAAAGGTTATGTGTGTCGAGAAAGTTAGTAAAGTGGTTGAATACAACTCTTTCTAACACCTTAGACTAGGGTGGAAGAAGTGAAGAAGTAACACTAGTTTAAAGTTGGTCGGCTTGTCCTTTGTTGCTTTTTCAGAAGTGAGATGATCACGTTTGTTTTGAAAGTAGACGGAAAGCAGGCAAGTCAACGGACAGGTTGAAGAGATTAGCGAGATGGGGCTACTAGATGGGTAATATGTTTGTAACGTTGAGGATCTGCTGGGGCGCAGGATGGATTAGCCTTCGTTAGAAGAGAAAGAACTTTCCTATTGTCTGTATGGCTGAAGTGTGAGCTAGAGCTAGGGGAAGATGGTAGAGTAGATGGAGTAAAGAAGGTAGAAGGGAGCAAGGGGAAGGTAGAGAGAGAAGTCTTAATTGCAGAGATTTTGGATGCAAAGTATTCAGCAAGTTCATTGGCTGAAAGAGTTGAGTGAATTTTTTTTTAAATGTTATTTGTATTTGGTTTACCAACCTTTTACAATAGAGTTTAGAAAAAGTAGTAGCAAAGTAATAATGATGTAGTAACAAATTAACAGAGAGGGAAGTGCCACAATATACATAATCCACTTTTCCAGTGATTCAAAAAAATGAAACACAATGGGGAAACAAATTATATACCTCTATCAATAAAAGAACATAAAATTTAGCAGAATTAAAATTATTCAGAAATGTTAAAATGTTTCCCATTCAAACTAAAACAGTTCTTGCTATACCTCTTTCCTTTACATTTCCAATTTCACTATTTAATAAATCAGGTTAGGTTAGATGTGCATGCCCACTCTTTTCCCCTAGTTACAGATCATTTTAGGCTCCTGACGTCTTAGAAAATAATATTGCAGCTTTCCAACATACGAATTACTGCTATTGTCAGACCAGGTGAATGTCCAGAGATCATCCAGTCTCAGAACATTTCTGATATGTAGTGGGGGGAATCAACCCCTAATTTACCAAACCAAATACGCCTTGCAGGCCAGGTTCCTTCACAATCCAATAGTAAATCTTTAATAGTTTGTTCTTCTGTGTTTATACAGATCTTACATAATTGGATTGCCCGGTCCCCGTTCCCTCTTTTTGCAAGGGTTTCCCCGGTATATGCTACATTCAGTCTCAGTATTCGGAATTTTTTTCTGATCCTCCAGTCCGGGAACTTTATCAGATATTTATTGAGATGTCCTAGTTCTGTGTCCTTTTTTTGGAGTTGATTTGGATTTTTTACAGATCGTATTTCGTCAATAGTATTTATCCCATCCATCTTGTCCCATTGTTTTTTTGCTTTTACAGGGTTCTCAATTATTGTTTCAATATCAATGTCCATCTTTTCCAACCATTCTTTTACTTGAGATTCGAGGTTCTTTAGTATTTTCGATTTATTTTTCTGAAGATGGGTTCAAATACCTGGGTATAATGATCCTTCTTGGGCCGATAAAATCAGCCGAAAAAGGGAGACCAATTTCCATACGACCTGGGCTTTCATAGATTTTAAGCCCAATTTGAATCTGATGTTTGCCACGGGGAGGCACATTGGCAGCCCTAAGACATCCTTCCACAACACACCCTCCCATCTTTGCCAATTCCCTTCCCAAATCTGCGGTTTTGTTTCTATACCATAGAGCAGAATTGGGATAACTTTGGCTTGCTACAATTTTATAAGAGGACACAAAGAGAACCCACAATATTTCACCAAGATTTTTTTCATACGGGCTGCAAGTTATTTCGTTTTCGTGAGAATATCATATTCGACCTTATGGACAGCCGGAGATGCATATATTTTATAACCAAGATAAGTTATTTCTTCAACCCTTGGGATTTGTTGACCTCCCATCTTCCATTGCTGGAATTTGACTTTTTTATTTCCTTGTTGGAATACCATTATTTTTTATTTTTATGGGGTTTATGGCTAAACCATTTTCTTCCATGTAACAATGTAGTTTACTCAAAAGGTGTTGAAGCCCAATAGCTGTCTTATCGAGTAAAACTATATCATCCGCGTAAGCAAGCCAGAGGATTTTAACAGCCAGTGCAGATGACTCAAGGTATTCTCCCATATCAGAGAGATAGAAATTAAAGAAGAGAGGCGCTCCTAGACAACCCTGCCTAACTCCCCATTTGACCTCCACTGGGTCTGATAGGTGCCCCTCCTCATCCAACCGGACTCTAACTGTAGTATTCCTGTGAAGTTCTATGAGCATATCCAGGATTCTCTCTGGTATGTCCTTTTTTCTTAATTTGTGCCACTGTCTGCCTCTATCCTCTAGGTCAAAGGCTTTTGAGAAGTCCACCCAAGCCCCATAGAGTTCTTGCTCCCCTTTCTTTCCTGTGTTCTCGGACATATGATTTATTACCACTCCATTTAACATTGTAGACAGACCCCTCCTAAAGCCCGTCTGGCACTTTGAAAGGACTCTCACTCTTCTTTCCCAGGCTTCCAGCTCGCCTGTCAGGATCCTCATAAATATTTTGCTTTCTATGTCAAGGAGGGTAATCGGTCGGTAATTGGTCGCAGCAGTCCGATCGCCCCCTTTGAACAGTGGAATGACAATAGCAGATTTCCAAGACACTGGAAATTCCTGCCTTGCCATGATCTCCTTAAACAGCTAGTTCAAAAGCCTAGCCCATAAAGAAGGATCATTTTTATTAACTGATAGGTCAAACCATTTGGGCCCGCTGCCCTAGAAGAAGGACTACTCCCAATTAAATTGATGATATATTGCTCATCAAAGGTAAGACTCCAGACCACATCCCTTTTTTTCTGAATAAAGGTTTTTTGCGGTTTCCCAAAAACCTCCTTCAGGTGCACCATCCAATCTCCCTCAGGTACTAGGTTGCACTGCCTGTATTCCATGTTCCCTTCCAGTTGATTAATCACAGCCCAAAAATCTCCTGAATCTCTCTTTCCCAATTGATTCTACATATGTTCACTATCTTGTTGAATTCTCCAGATTTTCCTCGACACTGACCAAGATTTGTAATTCTGCACTAGGGATCTGGATTCATTTCTCTTCTTCTCATCACTCATGGAAGATTTTTTTATTCCTCAGAGTGTTTTATTCATAATTTATTTTTTTACCATAGTTTCTTCATCAAATGAGTGATGGTGTATCTGTTTTCACCCTCCGCCCTTTTCCGCTGGAGGACAGGTAGACCACAGAAACTTGGTGAAGCTCCCCGGTTTGCAACTTTCATGTTGTTTTTCTTGTGAGATCCCCATCATACAGTCATTTAGCTCGTTCCCCTCGCTCCCGTATTTTTTTTGACTGACTCTACCTTTCCTGACTGTGAGTGAGTCCTGATACTTCTCCTGGGGGTCCATTTGGAAACCTGGGAAGAATCGCTCTAGGCGATGGTGATCACTCCCTCATCCTTGTACTATGTTAAGGGATGCCTTTTGTTCGAATAATGGCAGTGACATGAAAATATAATCTAGTGTGGAGTTTGTTGTACGCTGGTATCTGGTGGAATTAGCCGGGGTGTCCCCTGGCAGTTTCCCATTTGCCATTATCAGTCCCCATTCTGTGAGGAACTCCACCCAGATTCTGCCCTTTTCAGTTATCCTACGTATGATGGATTGTGATTTCCTTTTTATGAGGGGGATACATTGAGAGTTAAAATCACTGCCCAGAATGATTTCCGCCCCCCCGTACTTCATTCAGATTTTTTCCAGCAACACTGCTAGATCATCCAAAAAATGTTGTAAAGATGAACACGCGGGGTTCCAATATATATTGACAAATATCACCTCCAAGGATCTTCCCTTGAGTCGAAAAAATGCTTTACTTGCTTGTATACCTGTATTTGTACTAACAATTGGGATGGTGTCCCTAAATATAGAATTTTCTATTGCTAGGAGCATTCCACCACTTGGTCTGCCCTTAACTTTTTGTAATGCTGATTTAACAGCAATTGAATAACCTTCTACCATGATTGGATTGACCAGCCAAGTTTCTTGAAACATAAGGGCATCCCCTTTTTTAAACAATTGTTCTTTCATATTCTTGGAGGTAAAAGTATTTGGGCCCCGCGTGTTCTAACAAATGACATTTAGGCCCGAACAGTTAAAGAGGTTTCTGGCCTACTCCCAGTCTCTGAAAGAGAGTTGAGTTAATGGTTGTAGGTTTAGGGGCTGAATGAAATGAGTTTAGGGTGTTTTGGAGTCTGTGAGGATGGTTGGACTGAGTGTAAGTATGAGAAAAGTACAAATCTCTTTTAGCACTATTGAGAGACGACTTGAGAGTGTCATGCGCTGGGAGGTAATGTTGGAGGTCCTCGTCAGAGTGTGAGTGTCTCCATTAGTGCAGGAGTCTTTGCTTGGGGATCGTGTGTGCTTGATGTGATCCAGGGTTGAGGACGCTGGGATTTAGGGGTAAAGTATGCATTGGAACGTAAGAGGAGAAGGAGTTGTGGAGTTAGGACTGGAAATTAGCAAAAGCAGTGCTAGTGGAGACGAGGGCTGGAGAGAAGAAAGAGAGTGAGTGCTGGAGGTCAGAGAGGAAGGAGGAAATCATTGAGGGCATACATTTCCTATTAGAAATGGGAGGACGTGGTGGGGAGGAGGGTAATAGTGGTGGAAACAATGGAGTGGTCCAAAAGAGTTGGCGTGACAGTGGTGTTGGTTGCAGAGAGAGAGTTGGAGATCAACAGGATGTCAACAGAGCTAACCACAGAGTGGATGGGAATGTTATGAATAAATTGGATGTCATGGTCACTGAGAAGGTATTGAAGGTCAGATTTATTCAGGGTGTTAGGAGAAGAATGATTGAAGTCACCTAGGAAGATTGAGGTGATGTGCAGGGGAGAGAGAATCAAAGAGTTTGACAAGTTCCTCAAAGAATGAACTAGTGGGACCGGGAGAGCAGGAGATGTAAATGGGGTGAGTAGAGGTAGGAGGAGACACAGTTGAGAGTGCAAATTTAAAGGAGGTAGGAGGAGATGAGATATTTGGAATATGAGAGATGTTAAGGTGGGAAGAAAAAAGCTGCCCAAAACCACCACCTTTGCACATTAGGCGAGGAGAGTGAGAAATGTTTTGTGCCATGAAGGTCAGCAGTGTCACAGGGCGAGATCCAGGTTTCAGCTATCGCAAGAAAATCAAGGGGGAGGAGAGCTAAAGTAAAATTAGTCATAGATGAAGAAAGTCTTGTTACATACAAATTCAGCATTCCAGAGTGCGATGTTCGTCTGTTGTGGTATGGAGGAGTAGAGGAGTGTGGTGTCTGTGTGGGAGAGGTGCGCTAGATAGGACATGTGAGTGGAGGGGTTTGTTAGGTGCATTGTTTGTGAGAAGGGGAGGTGGAATGGGAATGATTTAGTGAGAGTGAAAGGGTGTGAGATTAATGAGCCATGATTACAACCGCAACCAATCAAAGAGTCGACGGTCCACCGGATTGTCATGGATGTAGTTGAACCACTAGAAGCCTCGAAATCTGACAACAAATACACCATGGTGTTGGTTGACTATGCAACCTGATAACTGAAGGCCTTCCCCATTAAAAGCAACACAATGAATGCCATTTGCAAAGTACTGATACTGTTTTTTACCAGAGTGTGTTTCCCTCCCGAGATGTTCAATGATCAGAGGATCAGTTTTGTGTTGCAGCTAATGGGGGAAATAAAAGAACTCATAAAAATCTGGATTCTTCTAACATTTGTCATCCACAAATCGATGGCCTGGTAGAAATGTTCAACAAAACTCTTAAGCAGATTCTCAGGAAGCTGGTGGCAGAAGATGGTCGGAATTGGAACAACCTAATTACTTGGGCTCTTTTTGCTATAAAAAAGACTGCTTAAGCCTCCCCAGGGGTTTCACATTTTGAACTGGTGTATGGGCAAAAACCTAAGGATGTGCTCGACATCCTGAGAGACGAATGGGAAGGCCCATTCTTAAAGAATGATGTAAAGAAGATGACATCATATATCCTGGATACCACACAAATAATAAAAGAAGTAGAAGGCTTAGACTTCCATCAAAAAAGAACTACTGATTGGTCTGGATGTAGTTGCCTTATACATGAGTATCCCACAAGGGGCTACCCTCAACATATTAGGAGAACAATTATTTCTGGAACAGAGTGATAAAGTAACTGCACCTTCTTTCATTATGTGGTGTTCAAAGGTAGCACTGACAGAACATTATTTCCAATTCAATGAGGACTTTTACCATCAGACACAGGGTAAGGTGATGGGGCCTATGCTAGCCCCCAGCGTAGCAAACATATATATAGAATATTTTGAAATCAATAAAATCCATGCTGATACTAATCCATTTAAGAGCCAGCTACACCTGTGGCGTAGATATATAGATGATGTGCTAATACGGTGGAGAGGAAGCGAAGATGACGCAACATCCTTCTTTGAATGGATTAATAAACAAGGCAGGCATTTGAAATTCACGTATAATCTAAGTAACACTGAGATTAATTTTCTTGGCTTAACCATTAAAGTGGATGAAGAACACACGTTTTTCAAACCTTTTCACAAAACCACAGACCTCAGTGTGCTACTGCACTTTCATCCCGACATGTGCGAGATAATATGCCCTTGGGCCAATTCCTACGATTGAAAAGGAACAGTACCTTCCCTAATGACTATACAAGAGAAGCACAACTCCTTGGAGGAAGATTACACAAAAGAAGCTACACAGAACATCTCACAGCAAAAGTCACGTAACAGGCAAGTAATAACAATCGAGATTCCCTACTAGAATATAATACAAAGACTGTAAACACAGAAGAAGCAAAACTATTATTTGTGAGTACATATAGTTATCTGTTGAATCAGATTAAAAAGATAATAACCAGAAACTGGACAATAATTGAAAAAGGATGTCCCTTAGTGAAACCATTATTTTCTTTCAAGAGGAGTAAAAACTTGAAGGACCAAATAACACGAAACAACATCAGCCTGAGAACATCTAAATGCCCCACTCTTACAGAAAGTTGGGGTATGGCACTGGTTAAAGGACATGCACCATGCGGGACTTGCACCTGCTGTGCACAGACAAGACGGAGCACAGATGTGGACATAGGACTCAAAAGACCTTGGGTACAACATCATTTTACTAACGGTAACTCCAAAATGGTAATCTATGTGATCTGGTGCTCATGTCAAAAACTGTACATTGGAAAAACTGAGGGAAAAATAAAAACAAGGATAATGGATCATAAAAGCTGCATAAGAAATAGAACACATGCAGCACCCTTAGTGTCCCCTTTCATAGAATACATTCATCAAGCAGAAGAGTTGCAATGGAGTGCATTATATCAGATTAAACCAGGAAATGACAACACAGACAAGAAAAAACTAGTACAAAAAGAGAAATAACTGAATGAACAGATGGATTGGTGACACAATAAATGTGCAACCACTCTAAGACTTGTAAATGAGTGGCAGAGACCTGGAGAGGTATCGAGATGTAACACTGGAGTTTAGAAGGGAGCACTTTGGAAACGTCTGCATTGCGTGTGGTTACTATAGAAACTGCAGGAATCCTGTTGGTGACCGCAGGGGAGAAACCAAGATAAACAAGCAGGAGCCGTGATGCTAGACAAATGTATACATTTAGGTAAGCAGAATGAAAACATACTTCACGTAATAATGCTAACTGTAATGCAGAAACTGCAGGCTCGTAGGGTTACCCATACCCTATGTACAGGACATTATATAGTTAACATTCAAGCAGTAGAATACTGAAAGGTTTCTCCATCTTAACTTGAACGCTAGGTTGAAGATGCAATTAAGCATTTAGTCTGCACCAAACACAGCGCCATTGACAACAGACACGGGAGTGATTAACTGGGAGAGTGATGCTTTCAAAGACAACAGCCAGTGTATAACTAGCACCGCTGTTGAAGCTGGTAAAGTAAGGACCTAATAATTATTTACTTAACACTGTTTAACTAAAATAAATGGAAACACAGAATCTTTTCTGATGCCTGTCGGGGTGGTTCTGTTTCTTTTCTCAAACAGCTGCACTTTTACACAGTTTGGTGCGGCCGACTCAACTAAGCATTAGAGGAACAGTAGATAAAGAGACTAATTCCCTCTGTTGCATCGAGCGGATGACAAGGGAACTGCATTAACCTTATAGAACTAGTATTTTTGTTTTTGACGTCCTGTCTTTCTGCTAGACATATAGATTAAAATAGCAGACATTTTGTGCTTCATATCTTCTTCAGCCGAATTTAGGTTCACCCTGCATTGAAGCAACTAGATAACCTCCACAATGTTATTCTTCTTCAAACACCAGATAGAGCACCTATGACTAGTAGAACATGGTACATACACAACAGGACATGTAAGTATAAACACACGTAGAAAACCTGTTGAATTGGGAAGCTGTTTCCTTGAGATATGATAATAATATCCACAAACATGTTAACAAATAAACATGGGTTGTCGTTGCAGGAAGAGCAAAAGTACCATACATATCTGAACAAGTGAAGTGGTAAGGAACTGCTACAAGTATTCCAACAGAAAAAAGAAAAAACTAAGAAAAGAAGAGAAAAAATTATATTTATTGCAGGATTGAGAGAAATCAAGAAGTAGTAGAACACTGAATATTTAGATTGGATTACTGCTAGAGCTTCAGTATGGAAGTCAGTCTTCCCCTCAAGAAATTCCACAACAATTTGTTTTTAGTGTAATGTGTAGGAATGAAACATGTAGAGATAAGTATAAATGAGTGTGAATGAGAATGTAAGAACTATGAGAGGATGTGAAGAGTTCATTTGATGATGAATTTTAGGAGAGCATTAATGCAAATGCTCTTTCATAAAGAGTAGAAGGACTGACAACTGTGATACACAATTTAATTTTGTGCACTACAAGAAGCATTTTTCCATAGATAGTAAATGATGATTTGGTAATGTGAGAAACCTGAAGGTGTCTCCCCAACTAGTCTCAGAGGATCGGTCATCCAGGTGGCCAGGACATGGCCAAAGCTATTGGATCCAGTTCCTGGGGGTGGACCAGTGCAGGAGCATCACTTGGATGAGGGGTCCTTGGGGAGTGGAAGTGGGACACCGAAGGGTGAGATGTGGTACCCACTTTCTTATGACACCTTTTGCCCATCCTACCTCGTAGGCTATTCAGAAGCTCTACCTCCCCACCCCCCACATCCCTTTTTCTGACACAAACACTTTCTTGCACCACGAAAGACAACTGACTAATACCAGAGCCGTTTACCTGACATGTCCCAACACAAGGGTCAGGCAATTGATAATAACCACACACACCTGACAGCCCTTTCCCTTCCTCACAGGGATGAAAGGTAGAGCATGAGAGCACACTGCGAGCAAGGCAGATCGCATGATGAGACAGCTATTCCAGGAGGACAGTTAAAAAGGAGACGAAAGACTGCGAGAGCCGAAAGGACGGCAAGGAGAGAGGAGCCCTTGCCCTTTTCAACCCAGACCCACGAAGCCTCCGTAAAAGGAAAAATAAGGCTGCAAACCATAGCCAGAGTATGCTGTAGCAGATGTCAACGGTGCACCAAGCGGCTCATCACAGCCGGTGAGTCGGAGGGAGAACCGATAAAGAAATCAAACTGTGTTGATCAAAGGCTGCTATTTGTAACATAGGGTGAATCAAAGAACTGTTGAAAGCGCAGGGGAAAGAGGTCCGGCACCACATGGGTGCTCACTCAAAAGACCTTGGCTGGTCCCCCTTTTATGTTTTGCTGAAACTACTTATACCAGAAGGCGCTAGGAGAGCCTCACGGTGATGGTCAAAGTGGTCATACAAGGATCGTGGAAAACCCCTTGTACAGTCGAAAGGCTTTGACCTGTGAACGAAAGGAAATCCTGTATCGTAATAAAGTAGTGGGAATTGTATAAACTTGCAATTGTGAACCTGACTGAGGGATGCCTGCGGAACGGGGTGAAGCATGATAACCCCACTACCAGCGTGTTGACAAAAGTGAACCCGACTGAGGGATGTCCACAGTGAAATGTTTAAAAATATATTGAGACTTGTGAATGCAACAGGTGAAATCTTTTCCGATGAAGGGAGGCTAACATTCGAGAAGGGTCTGAGCCTGGAATAGGATGATTCAGGGGTGAAAAGTCATCACCCAAAGTATATGCTGAAAGGAACTTTGTGCTTTGAGATTTTGAACTCACCAGGTCCTCGGAGGCAAGAGACTTTTGGTATAAAAGAGACTTTACCACCAAAGGTCCCGATACCAGTGAAAAGAACTGTAGTCTGGTGCTGAGGATGCCCGAAAGTGTGCTGTGCTCAGGAGTCCCACCTTGTCCAGTGCAAAAAATGTGGCAAGGAAGACCCCCGGCTACCACATCCTGACTTATATTATTTGTGAACACTTCTCTCTTTTCTTAGGAATACATTCCACACTCTTTTTTTAGTATAGGCCCTTTTATTTGACAAAACGCCATTAGCACTGCTTCCTTATTATTTGATGGTCTAGCTTGCCCCCATCTTAGATTTAGATTAGGTGTTTTATTCCAACCCCTTTATACAGTTTAATAAACACCCCTGAACTGGGATCATTTGTGTCTGTCTTTTTACTGTTCCCACCATGTACAGTAACCATTATAAATATGCGAGTTATATGTCAACTCAAGTGAAAAATAATATTAATAAATAATATATTTGTAATAAACAGGGAGAAAACGACTTGGTTGCCATAAATGTACAAGAAGTGAATGAGTAAAGTTCAGTTATGAATAGGTAATATTGCCCCATCCCAACAACGTGGAACAGATAGCACCGTAGAGTTTAAGTATGTTTAAATGCAAGAGGGGTTGCTATTGTGGTCGTTAAAACCCCCCAGTCTCTAATTTTGTTTTCACATACCCCAAGGGTTACCATCAGAGAACATCAATAATAAGCCCAATTGGTCAGCGGGTATGTAGACATGTTCTCCATGAAGCTAGTGCAAATCCAGGGAACAGTTCACCAAATGATCAACCCACTGGGAAAAGTAATCCACCTAAAACCCTACCCACAGCACAGAAGCAGATTATCCAGGAAGAAAGAAAAGTCCCACAGTGAAAGGTTGTTGCCACTTGTATTGGTTCCAAAACTGGAGCAGAGCTGGAGGTTTTGAATCGACGTCTGAATAAGATTTCCCAATTCGCTGCTTAACTCATACCTCAAATTGATGAGCTGGTTGAGAAGCTGGGTCAGGCAAAGTACATATCTACCATGGACCTTACCAAAGGAATTGGCAAGTGCCCCCTAGAGGAAGAAGACAAACTAATAAACGTCTTTTACACTTCAGAAGACCTATACCAATTCACAGTACTACATGGGGCCCCAGCCCCGTTCCAAATATTGATGGCTCAAGTCCTACCCCCCTGCCGGCTGCCTATTTAGACAACATCTTAGTCTGTAGTGCTAGCTGAACTGAACATCTATAGCACGTCTCGGCTGTCTGCAATCAGCCCATCTGATCGCGAACCTCATGAAGTGTCATCTTGAGCAGTCCGCCGTGAAATATTTGGGCTCCCAGGTCAGAAAGGGAAACTGTTCCACCTAAGTGTTAAAGTGGAAGGCATCAGTTTTGTGCAGAGACCAATCACGAAAAGGACGTTTACGACTTTCTAGGACTGGTGAGTTACTATGGCCGATTCATACTCTGGTTCTCAGAAATAGTCAGTTCCTTAACAGACCTGTTAAAAAAGGAACATCTGAATGTGATCAAATGGGGCACTTTGAGAAGTCTTATGCAGATGCCCTGTCCACATTATACCAGATTTCACGAAGGAGTTAATCCCCCAAATCGACGCCTAAACTTTCAGGTTAAGGGCAGTGTTATCGCAAGTAGAAACTGGAGAAGAAACTCTCATCATTTACATCAGTAGGAATTCCCCCCGAGTGACATGAACTATCCGATAGTGGAACTGCAGGCTCCGGCAATCAAAAGGTCCATATACAGTATATGCTATAACTTAACGGGTGGAAATTTAAACTGACGGACCACTCCCCTCTTGTCTGCATGGCTTGGATCAAGGACACTAATCCCAGATTTTTGAGATGGTTCTTGGCCCTGCAACTGTTTTCATTTTCAGTTTAACATTGTGCAGGGACAAAACACGTGAATGTTGATTATTTATCACGATATCCTAAGACAGTACGCAGGGAGAGAAGCAAAAAGAAGAGCAAGACTTGGGTGAAATATAGGTGATGTGTGAAAAAGCCAGCAACCTGAAGAGGGGATTTCGACCCAGTCCTGGCCCTGAAATGAATGGTAGTAGCTCAGTGGGACGCAACTCCTGCCCTCCCACCCACTGATGCCAGCATGCACTTGTGTGCAGACCTTTATCTCCAGCCTTACCTCTTAAATAGATCTTACCAAAGTTGTTCTACTTTATTTAAGAATCTACAACCAGCAGACTGATCCCAATAGCCAGTACACATGCATTGGATAAGCATAATTGACGTTTTATAGCAATTCAGATGAGATATCGGAGGCTGGATGGTGGGTTTAATGGAGGCTGAACTACTTCCATTGGGTCTGAGGTAAGACCGATTCGGTTAGCCTTCTTCTTTGAGGCCACAGACTAGCTAATAAATAATGGAATGAAGAGCTGGCCAAGGGAGGTATTGGCTAAAAATACTGACTCGAGAATTTCCATTCAACGTTTTTGTTTTTGCTTCTCTGAATGATTAATGAGGAAATCTTTTTACACTACTAAAGCAAAATAACTTTAGTGCACTTGGAAATTGATCCTGACCAAAAGTTTATTTCACATGTACAACAGATCAATCACTCTGTTTTCTGTCTATATTTCAGACCAAACTTAAGTTTCATCACTGTACTGTTGATGAAAGTCTATTGTGTCAAATCGCTGGACCACCTATGTCCCCAAACAAATCTAATATTTTAGTGAATTAAATGTCATATGTTTACTTAGGTTAGAATGAAAGCCTGGTGGTTACAGTTGAATGTCACATCGCTTTTCAATTTATCTTTTTTCTAGGCCCTCATATAAATGTTCAATGTGGTCACCTCAGTGTATGGGAAAATAATCAAGATGGTGTCTGTAGCCCACTTAAAGATATGACGAGATGGAAGGAGACATTTTGCTAAGAGCATTAATAGTGTTCAGTGGAAGGTATTAGGTTTTGTTTTTTAATAGTTCATTTCATTGATATATGAATATACATATATAATAAATACATACACAGTGTTTTAAGTGATTTAGAGATGAAATTGGAAGTAAGATTTCTATGCTTCAGTGTTGTTGAGCATGCTTTTTGACTAAATCGATAGCCATGTACCCTAGACTAAGGCAGCTTCACTGGAAGTGCCTGGTTTGACCCTTTATAGTCCCAGTCAGAAAATACAAATGAGACAAAGCAATGAATTGTGCATGCTGAAAGACACTACGTGCTGACTTTCTCATGTGATTTTGCAGCGCACACCACTTGTATGTCCTTGGCAGGGCATTACCAATCCTTACAACAGACCTATTTAGTGGAAAACAAGCCATAACAAGAGTCCCAAAAACAAAACAAACAACAAATAGTACCCAAGCTATCTGTCTAAGGACCTGCCATGTAAAAGGAGTTTGGCTAAAAGTGCAATTGAAAATGTGCCTGGATAGATACCGTGGTTTCTAATTCATGGAACCCTAGAGTTCACAATGTCTCTATTCCAGGAGGTACTACTGTGCCCCTTCTGGAAAGTGAAACTGGGGCATTAAGAACAGTCTTCCACAAAAAAGAAGAGTCTCTAGTTCTCCCATTATGTAGGACTTGCATTCCAGTATTTTTCACAAGCTCTGAGGTAATCACTGGTCTCCAAAGGCCGCCTGACCTTTTCTCCATCGTCCCTTGACCTTGCTGGTCGACTGGGATGAGGGTCGACTGTAATTTCTATTGAAATGGCCTTTGATGTAGTCTACCCCTGGAAAGTCCACACTCTCTCATCCCACGGGAAACAGGGTCCTGAGTGTCAATCATGGCACTTCTCGGAGTCCAGGATGTGGCTCATGGAAGATTGGTAGGGTGAGGAGCTGGCCACTGTTTTTCCTATTCCCCCAATCCCCCTTGGCTTCACCTGCCTTTGTCCCCCTCTTCAAGATGCCAATATCTGGCTAATACCATCCAGCAGTGGTGAGAATTCAGTGCTTTGGAGAAAGCCTGATTTACTAGATCCCACATGGCCTCCCCTTCCCAGGTGTAGGTGATGTGCCCCTTCAAGGCACACTGTTCGTAGTTGTCACCATGCCTCAGTTGGTCTCTTCCCTAAGACAGAGGAGGATCCCTGCTATACCGCTGCTGAGCCCATCAGCTGCTACCTTGGAGAGACATTTGGTCCTGTTGTTCACCCCTCAGCAGGTCTTAGAGTAGGCCTGTGGACTTTGTCACAGACTGCACCCTTAAGCTTGTTTTGTATACATACTTAAAAAGATGATGCAAGCCCAATAATGATGATTAGAACACCTTTTAGTTAAAGAATTAAATCTAGTTTATTAGGTCAAATAAATTCAATTGCACTAATGAATATATTCTACACTGCGTATACAATGGTGCACGTCTGGGGAGAATGCCCGACTCAGCTGTGCCTCAGGAAGCTGACCGATACCCAGGGACCAAATCACTCAGGGAGACCCTGGAGATCTGACTGGCGCTCTGGGAAAAGAAAGTAAATGTTTCAACTTATTGTACATTGCCTAATTTGTGCAAACCTTTTTGTGGCAATTCAGGCCGAATCATGTCCTGGAAAATAACGTGTGCAAATAAGTGATGAAAATGTACAGCATCATCAATGATTGTTACAGAGGTTTTTCCACAGCGGTCTTGTGACGGTGTGAAGTGGCCTATCATAAATGGCAAAGAGGGTGTCCACCAAGTTAGACCAAAACACTCAATTAATAAAATAGCAAATCAGTCAAGCCTTGCTTTTAGGAGTAGATGGGCTTGTACCAAAGTACAATTAATTCCTTACGCAATAAAATGCACCTCACATTATGTACATTACAAATCTATATATATGTGTATTTACTATTGTATCATAATTAAAATCACTGACAAATAGAACTTTACTGATAATACATTCACAGGCGTTAGCTGATGTCAGCCTCCAATCACACCATGCAAGAGCACACAAAGGTTTTGGAGACCAGCCAATGTAGCTGGCCGTAAAAAATGCTAGGCACTCCGACACACCCGTACAGGATGTACATTGGGAAGTAGTCTGGAGGTCCTCACGCCAGTTTAAACTAAAACCTAGAGTGGCTTTGTGTGACTTGGATGAGCCCATGTCAGGAAAACCTGCATCTTGGCTCTGTCTCATGGTCCACACAGACAAAGGAATGGCCCAAAGGAAAAGAGCTGGGAGCAGGGCTTAAAAAATGCATTCATTCACCACTGGCTACACACACACGGAAGCATACACATGCATAGAATATTTGATTTGTGCCAAGTCACACCTGCCACAACGCCATTTATTAACCATCACTGGAAGTTCATTTATACCCTATGTATAAAATACCACTGCCCTGTAAGACAAAATCTATTTTCTGGAGCAGAAGGCATGCATTTGATCTAATATGTATACCCCCAATCTCTTGCTGATGTGGCACTGAGCTTCCAGCAATGGTTACTATGTGGCGTTGTGGAATGTGTGACTTGGATAAAATTAAATATAATACTTGCACATTTCAGGTGAAAGGTTTTTTTTCAAGCCTTTTTAAATGTGCCATAACTTTGCTTGTGTTATATGTGTATATGTTGTAACAAGGCCTGCTTGCAGGCCGTGCCAGGGAAGGAGAGGGAGTCCACCCCAAACAATCCCTGGTGCTCCATTGAGTGTGTACAGTCCCACTCCTCTCCTCTCCCCACCTTACCGATGATGATGATGATGGCGAACACTGATGGGGGAAAGCCGCAGCAGGAAGCAGCCGAGGGAAGCCACCACGCAAGCAACAATTCATACTTTGTCGCAGCATACAGCCAGCAGCCTAGCACCGACCATGCGAGGGATGGGTGCAGCAAAGTCTCCAGGGATCTACACACCATTCAGAAAAGGAGGCCTTATTAACAAGGCTACCACCAGCTTATCAGAGACGTTAAGATTGAAAGGCCCTTCAGAAAGCCTTATAACACAGGGACTCCAGTTTCTCAGAAACTCTTTCACTTTCCTTGCCAGAGATGCTTCCAGAAAGGGGACGAGGCTTATAAGCCCTTTTTGAAGCCTCCCTAAGCATCCCCCCTGCCAGACCCCCTTGAGCCTGGGAAGTGATTGGATAGGGTGAGTAGCAGATTCTGGGAGAGGTTGGGTTATTTAAGGTGATGTGTGTGAGTGTGCAAGTGTGGGTTAGTTGGGTGAGGACAGGCGGCACAGGACGACGTCCAAGAGACCAGAAGAGGTGAAAGCTGTGCAGTAACTATTGGTGAGGGGATGTGTGGAGTGTTCGTTTGAGAGAGAGAAGAGTGGGAGCAGGAGAGTAAGCGTAGGATTAGTGAAGTGGAGCAGAGGTAGTGGTGGAGTTGGTAGTAGTAGTTGGGTGTAAAGATAGAAGGTGGCTGGAGTAGGAAGAGATGGACAGAACTGGTAAAGTGGTAATGGGTAATAGAGGGGTAAGCAGGGCACCATATCCCTTAAGGACGACAGTGGTAGTAGAGAGGTGGTGGTAGTTGCAGAGTAAGGAGAGTAAGAGAGGGAAAGCGGGACGGGAGTTATAACAGGAGGCGGTAGAGTATAGGTAGAAGGTGAGACCGAGGTATACAACAGTTGCGGATACAAGTGGTAATAGGAATAGGAGTGAGAAAGGAAGTAAAATCGAATGGTGGAGGTAGGAAGGCAGAGTGAGAGTTTGGGGGGACAGTGGTGGGAGGAGAACAGCGTAAAGGAGTATAGTGAAGGGTCAGGAGCGAGAGGGTCTGAAAGAAGTGAGAGTGACGCTGGCCGAGGAAAGGCACCACTCCCCATTTCCTGAGACTACTAAGTGGGGCTAGGAGAGGGAAAGCTAGAAGTTCCCTAGTGAGTCAGATAGCCAACATTTTAGGGTAAACATCTGAGGTGTAGATAAGTGAAAGACAGATACGCGTTACCAATTGTTGAGTTACTAACACCCCAGTCGGGAAGTCTGGGGTTGGGAGGCGGAACCCAGGCACAGGGAAGACAAGAGAGGAAAGGGCCAGCCCTAGCGCCAACCCCAAAGGACCCAGAAAGCCAATGAACTGGAGATCACCAGCCATTCTGACCCTTTTTTTTGTAATTGGACTTGTTGTTAAGACTCAGCGTGATTCTTTGGGAATGGACACCCCCTATCACAGTCTGTGTGTGTGTCTATACATTTATATTAGGCTACTAGTGTTTTAGTGCTTTAATGTGGCTGTAACTCTTTCACAACACACTGTGTGTGATAGAATCACCCTAGGACCAGATTGAGGTGCTTAAAAACACACAGCCCTGTTAGCCATGTGGGCTACTAATGACAGCACACCAGAAAGTGTTGCAGCTGTAAGGGGATTTTAGTAGCGGTTCCTCTGGCTACAAAAAGAAAAGTCAAAAACAAAGTAAGCCAGAAGGATAAGGAGCCCAACCCCATACATGAAATTCAGCCCTAGCAATGACTTTCCTAATCTCGAAAGGCAGAGAACATGTTTTGCAAGGTTTTCAACAATGGCATTGTAGCTTATCTAACTGCTTCAAATTCACACCACATAGGAGATATGTTTTTGCATGTTCTAATTAAGCGCATCCCATTCCCTATAAATATACAGATATGAAAATGCTTCTGTTGACATCAAGTCACTGTCCTCCAGAATTAAAAAGAGACCTGCTTTGCCATGCTTGCATTTCTTTTAAGTGGTCAGGATTTTGACTCATATGGAAATTATTAGGAATCAACCAAATATAACGAAGGTTAACAATAGAGATTATAGCATCATTGTAGCCAGGCAAGGAAGGGCAAGAGTTACAGTTAACAAGAGAGAACAGTGTCCGCGCAATGGATCCGTAAAAAAGAGTTGGTGCCATCCCTTTTGATTTTAAATTAACCTGGTTTTTCGACATACCACAACCCATCGAAAGACAAACTACAACAGGCCGCCAAAACAGTTAATCCATCACATTGAACACAGTGACCAACTAACTAACAAGGAATAAAAGGACACCTTTGTCTTCCGGTTCCAGTGCGGTGCGGCCATGCTCTTGAGTAGCTCCCGAGAGTTCCTGGAAAAGTTATACGCCATTGAGCTAACTCGGAGCGGATCGAGGACAGAACGGTGAAGGGGAGGGACCCCGCGGCTGTCTGGGACCTCACGAGCCCGCATCATCGGCGCATCCTGTGCTGTCTGTGAAATCCTTCAGACACAAAAAAAAGAAACTGACAAAAAGAAGGTTCAGTCACTTGTGCAAATATGCAAGTTGGCCCATTACATTCACTTGGTACAGTCCGCCGGCGATATAATCAGACAGAATAAACTAAGCCACCCTGCTTGCATTGGATCTAAAGACGATCTGCCATTAGTCATGGAATAGCAGCCTACTGACATGATCTTGACCCATGGAGAGGAAACTGATACATGTGGAAGGCGTCAGAAATGAAGCATTACCCAGCACATGATTATGCTACTTGTTCTTTATATTTTCTTTCTTCCATACTGTGTTTCTAAAACTTAATTTGCTGAGGGTAATTTCATGCTGTTGATTTGAATCAGGCTTGGCTTGTCCCCGAAATAAACAGCCTGTTCTTCATATTTATTAAAATGTACCGAAAACTGTGCAGTCCTTCATTGACATACACTCGTCTCACTCATAATGACATATTGAGTGCAAATCCTCGTAGGACTGGACACAATTTTCATTGCACAAACATATTCGATATTGGTCAAATAATGACAACTGCCAAACGGGAAGCAACGCAGGAAACGGTGTTCATTCATGATGAGATAACCACACCTCTCCATATCAGCATCCACATAAAATTGCAGTGAGCCCACGCACACAAGTCAGAAAGAATTTGACAGCAGGACAAACCTTTTAATATTAGCTGGTTCAAAAGGGAGAAATACTCTGGGACGAGGAGTAGCACAGTCCAAATCTCAACTGGAAAACACCCGAACAAATGAATGTGTTTATAGAACGAAAGAAGAAAATATAACCAATGTCCAGTGCCATGTGTGGAAAAAAAGGTACCGCTCCTGCCTCAGCGGGGAGGCAAGCTCAAGGCCAAGTGCAGACAGCGGGCGAAGAAATGAATGAAGCTCTGCGGCCAGACTCGAGTGCTGTGTGCAGTCCAAACGCAAGGAGCCAGCACAGGCACTGTGACACTGCGCAGGCAGTGGTGAGAACAGACAGCACTGCAGAAAAACACTGCCTCTCTGACCTTGCTCAGCTTCTGACGGCTGCCCCTGCCCCCACATTGCAGACCGGTGAAAGCAGCAGGTACGCTGCAGCCTGTCATATGAAGCAATGGAGTCTGGTGTAGCATGGCGGCACACGCACACAGTTTCACCAGACAAGGCAGAAGTCACCTCTATTTTCAACGGCTTTCTTTTAGGCGTTTATAGGTGTGTTTTGGTTATTTGCCCATCCAGTGGCTGCACATGGCCATGCTAATCCATTTGGCCATTCCCATCCCTTTCCTGCCACTCCCCTCCCAAAACACCTCCGCTTGCTTTGAGCTCGCTTTAATCAAGCCTCAAGTGCCTGCCAGTTTTTCAAGGCAGTTTGACTCGGAGCTGTAAACCTGGTACTGGTGTAAAAAATGTCTTAACCGGGTCTGCCTTCAGCCACTCTATAAGCACTATGTGTGTCCTTCACTGTTAAAAACAAACATTGGCAAAGGCAACAGTTTTGGCTTATGTGTAAATAGTAGACATTTGTCAGGCACTGCTGTTAAATGCCCATGCACTCGCACCGTTTTGTACCTGCTACCATCAATGGCAGTTAATACCACTTCGGAAGGGCCTAGCAAGTGCTTTTCCCATGCCTACACAAAAGCCTGAACCTTTGACATTGCCAATGCTTATTTCTTTTATTTCCAATAAACTATTCTCTGTAGTTTTCAATCACTATTGGGTTGAGCAAGCAGTATGACCATGAAACACTGTGCTGTGTTTTGAGCTTCATTTGCTGCCTGACACGGCATCGGCTGTCAACCAGCCCTGTTCCGCCACACTTTCCACAGTCAAGGTCGGATGTCTTGCATCAGGGGTGCTTTAGGCTAGACTATTTCACCCAATAACATGTACCCCAGGTTTCTTCGAACTTGTTGAACAATTCAGCATGCAATGCTGTCGCCTTCTCATTTAACGCTATGTGGGTCAGCAAACATATGAGAGTTTGTTCTTCCCCTAAGGGCCCAGTTTTATTTTTAACGACTGATTGCAGTCTGTAAGCTTGCAGTCCTCACAGCACGCACGGGTGCTAGCGAAAACACATTCTATTGATATGGATTCTATTCTATTCTTAAATGTAACTAATTGACCTCTTCTGGCATTGTATAGGCGATGATCTTCGAATAGCAAGAATGTCGTTTCTGTATCTCCTAGGACACGGGCACGTGCTTACGATCAGGATCTCACAGCAGGAGATGTTGTTTTTGCACTTGGTGCCAGATTGTACCACCGCAACAGCAGGTCTGCGCTACGCCTTTCAGCAGTGCCTTTTCCCCACTGGAATGTACAGTAAGCACTGCTGCTGAAAGATACACATTAAATGGCTAGTAGCAGCATGGATAAGAGCTCCAGTGTGATAGAAAGCAGTGGTGACAGCGCAGAAATGTGAAACATATATGTACCCAGAAACACACATACGTTTGTGAAAATCATTCGTTACGTTCTGTGCACAATACAGTTAGAAGCGTAAGGTTTTCCGATATCGCTGATAGATCTGGGGAGAAAGTAACGGGATTTCAGCATTAGCAGTGAGCCATTGGCTCCGCGTGTGAAGTTTATGTAAGGCAATCTGAACAAGTATCACTTTAACTGGTGTCACAGGGCGCGTGCTTGCTTTATTATAAAGCACTCTTACGATGATAATGACAGCAGAGTTTGGTGAAATTTTTGATAGAAGGCGCGACTATTTCCCACAAATCTGCACAAGCGACCACGCGCAGGGAGGGAGCCTGAACCAACCAGTTTGAGGTTCAGGGTGGTTCCACAACAGTGCCCCATCCCCCGAGAAAACCTTTTGAATAATGAGTTCAAATGGTGCATTATACGGCACACTTTCTGTGAAAAATTGGGTTAAAAGCCAGATAGCTCCGTTTTGTAGGGCAACTCATGGGAAACATCCAGTATGTGTAAGTCACCAATAGGGCACAGGAGCATTTCCCAACCCATTTTCATGATTCTTTCCCCACAACATGAGCGTATAAAAAAACATTTTCATGCTGGCTGTGCCCATGCTGTCTGCACCAATGCATGCCAGTATTCCCATATAACAACATACTCATGTTTGCTTTGCACGTAATGCTAGTATCCCCTCGTAAGAACATATTCCTGCTGGCTTTGCCATTAAAAAATGCCATGTCAAAATAAAAAAAGTCAAAAGTGGATGCACCAATGTAGGCCAGGCTAGAAATAACACTTACCATGCTTGCTTTACCATTGATGACCAGTAAAAAATGCCTTGTCACAATAAGAAATCATAGCTAGACTGACAGCACCAACATATATTCCAGTCTAACCACATAATAACAGTTATCAAGCTTACTTTATAATAGCTTTTTCCAGAAAAGAATGCCAAAGTAAGAAAATGTTCTTGCTGACTGAGTGCAATTCTTGCAGAAAGCAATAACATGTTTTCTTACATTGGTATTGCCATGCACCAATGCCCCCTCCAAGCCCTAGCTCTCACACAAACACACACACACTCCCACAAGCAGTCACGCACATTTACAGCTTATCTTAATCATTCACACAGCACCCTCCAGAACACTTCACTCACACAGATACACATATTCATATACACGCAAGCAGTCGCACACCTATACAGCTTCTCTCAATCATTCACATGGCCCCCACAGAACACTTAATCATGCAGATATACTTTGTCACTCACGCACACACATACACACACCCTTTAAAAATAAAATCTCTCATACACACAAATGCACACCCACAAATGCAGGCATACACAACATTTATTTTTTTCATTTTATAAAACGTACCTGGACCTCAGCACTGATCTTCTCTCTTCGGCAGAGCCATCCCTCTTACTTCAGGTGTCATGTTGGTGGAAGAGGGTTAGGGGTCAGGGCACGCCCTTCACCTCTCCTCCTACCTATTCTTGGATTAGGCAGAGGGCATGGTTAGTTTTCTGCCCCCAGCCTGAGACAGACCGGTAGAGGGAGGGGAGAAGAGGCCTTCAGTATGCTTCATGCGCCAGATTTTCCGGTACCTCTGAAGCATCCTGAATGGAGTGACGTCACCCATGGTATCTCTAATGCCTTTCCCTGAGCTGTACTTGATTGAAATTATGGGTATTTTATTTGCTGGCCTTCACCCAAGTAAAGTGCTGTGAAGGGCACAACAGACACAACCAATCGTTGAATTTGCAAATATTTTAAATGTTTAGATGCCCAGAAGCAGTTAAAATCCATCAGAAGGCACGTAGCGCGTGCAGTGACAAGTGGTTGTAAAGTCATTTGGCATGGTCGGGTGAGAGTTCGGTGGAACTGTGAGATGGAAATCACTAACATTTGCGGTAAGTCTTCTCATTAGTGACCCTTGTCTCCAAACCAGCTTGACACTTGCTACCCTTGCTTATTAACCCTGGTAATATGTGACCTCTCCGTCTTCGACGGTAAACGCGGGGTCAGGCGCGATCATGCCCGGAAAGGCTCCAGCTAAATAAATAACATACAATCTGCACGAAGCCAAGCCGTATGGCATAACTAACAGTTGTAAAAGAGTATCAGTAAGGGTGTCGGAAGCAAGCGGAACACCGTGAGACGGTCAGAGCGAGGGAGAAGCCAATGTCTGTGCTGCTACAGGGAGAAGCCCGAAAATCACTAATTATTTCCACCTGGAAGGACAAAGAGGGAAGCCACAAACAAATATTCTGCTGACAATGACACAGACAGAGGTGCCGAATTGTAATGACTGGCCACGTCTAGCATGCACAACATATAAAAAAAATAGCATCAACCTGGAACAGATGCAGCAATTCGGGCGATATGAATGTCCACCTGGTCATCCTCCCCCTACCAGTGAAACCTGACTGGAGGAGCAGGGCTTCCAAGGAAACCCTCTATGGGAAGAAAACCCTTTCTGGAATCTGGATGCAGGAATGATCTGTTCAGGGGCTCCCTTCCAGGGGGCACTTCTACTGGTGATGAAAGGCACCCCTGTAACAAGAAGGGCACAGTTAGTACGAGCCTGATTGGAGAGGGGTAAGCCTGAGCGAAGGTCTGATTACCCTTTTACGCTGTACTGATTAGCTGCTTGGCATGTGTTTGGAGAATCCGAGCCACAGGGTGTTTGCTGTGATTCTACTATGTCCAGGAGTGCTCTGAGGGGGGAAAGCGGAAAGGATCAGAAAAGAGAAAACCCCCAACAGTGTAAGAGGTGAATGAGAACCGTCCCTACCGCTGCTATGATTCCAGGAGGCGGGGCGAGTGAGCTCCTATGCCGGGAGAATGGAATACTGCTGTGGCGGTCTTCCAGCATGTACCGGAAACTCTGGGCCGATGAATATGTGATTACTAATACCAGAGACACGAACAATGGAAAATTTGTAGGTGAGTGAGAGAATTACTCAGAACCGAGGGTGATAGGGCAAAAGAAAAAATAACTTTGTGTACCGGTCTGCAAACAACTTCCGGGTACACAGAGAGAAATGCTGTGCAGCAACCTTGCAAGGAGAGGCCGGGGGGAAGCTTCAGACTATAGCAAAAGAAAAAAGAGAAAAAAAGGCAGATTAACTCTTGAACTCTGGGGAATAAGGACCAAATCTAGGTATGTGCGTACTTATGATACGTGGCTACCATAAGAGTAGCAACGCAATGTGGTGTTGGCTGTGCTGTCTTAAGCACCATCTTCGCTTGCGGGACCGGAGCCTGAACAAGGGGATTGAGTGGAAAGACTGAAATGACGCCATTTTAGGTGGGGCTGTATGAACCATGTCCAAACACCGCCAGCGGCGCCACAACGACCAGCCAGGGATACGGGATGTGACATGAATACCTCAGAGGCTGCGAGGCAGGACAATAAAAGCATTTCCCTTGGTGGCATTGACAACAACTCGCTCTTAAAGCTATCTTACTCTATTCATGATGCCTGGTGCCCACAAGAAAGCTCACGTGAGAAAGTGGGAGTCGCGCTAGCGGCGGGGGGTTCAGACGAAGTAGAGAATGTGACAACTTGTTCCTACCCCATTATCCATCTTTAATACGGCCTCTCCACTTCCACCAACTTGGGCTTCAAAACTATGCCTCAGCCCGTTGATGATTCTGCTCCCCTTGAAGGAGCAGTTGGGAACAGAATTTTTCCATGCGATAGGCCAAATCGAATTTTCCGGACAACAACGATGTCTTGAACTTTGCTGTGAAGATCTTGCTGAAGTTATGTGGTCGAATATATGAAGACTTAGTCAAACAAGGGGTGTTCGTAGAGGCATTAAGTACTTCATCATTGCCAAAAAGTATGGAGTCAGAATTGGCTTGCCAAGTGCAGTCAAATGAAAATGAGTGATGCTCAGAAAAGGAGAGAGATAACGGGCTCACCTAATGAGAACGTATCCTTAGCCGATCCGGAAATTATAGAAGTGTTGCCTCCCTCACCACTGTCTAACCCGACCAGAAAGGAAAGACGCAGGATGAAACACGTGCAATGTACCCAAGTAGCGGCACCTATTGACCTTCCTCCTGTTCCCCAAGTACAGCCTAGCCCTCTCCTGAATTCAACCATAGTCTCTGTGATTCTGCTGCAGCGTGTGAGGAAGAAGAACTTCAGGAGGAAAAAACTACACAAGCAGTCCATGGGAAAGCTTCCAAGTTGGTTACTTAAAGATAAAAGCAGTAGGGATTTGACAGTCACTGAAGTTCTTGAAGACATATCCCGGGCAAGGATCCATGAACTGAATATGTCTGAATCACAAAACTAGGTATCTGATCTAATGAAGGCTGCTGATACAATAAAGGAAGTATCGGCCTCATAAGTGCTCAACAAGCATGCAGAGTCAGATAATGTTCCCTTGGATCCACGTATACTAACCATAGTTGCTAAAACAAAGGACACCAAAGCTCCTAATCTGAACCGCTCGGTTCTCTTACGAAGATACTGTCTTCACATATTTTAAATTCATCTGACTGATTTTGTACAACCTCTGGGATCCAAAAATGCCTTTGACTCTTTTACATTGCATGCTCCCACAAAGTGCCACAATGATTAGGGCGCAGAGGGCATCCATTGCCTACCTGGGCTTTGAACTTGAAAAGCAAATTTGTGAGCCGGTACCGAGGGCGCTGTGCACCTGCAAGGGCCAAGCTCTAAACCTAGTGGTGAAGCAGATACCCTTGCTGGAGCATGGTAAACCCGAGGGGTTCTACAATGAGGCTGGTCTTAGATGGCTCAGAAGTGTCTTCCAAATCGTGGGTTCAGGCGTTGTATAAAGCTGGAAAGTGGGCTGTTGGAATACCAGGTGTAATTTGCATTTTTTGACCAAATGACTTGTCTACTAAATTGTTAACACGTTTTAAAGTGTTTATGTTGCAGGAAACCTGGTTGTGTGCCCCATGTTATTTAGATGGTTATAATATCTTCCAAACTCTAGCATCAGGGGGCATCCCATGGGTGGCTTGATGATTGGGGTTTGTGCAGAATGGCAGGCAAGCCAGGTTTTCCCGTCTGATGAGTAAGACAATGTGCTGGCAGTGGAAGTTAGCATCCCAAGGGGGGGGGCACCCAGCGAATGTTAGTGTTGAATATATATGACCCTCCAGGCAGTAGCAGAACAGAGGACGTTTTTGAATACATTGATAAGATCATTGATATCTGTGGAGCCTAATCCATGAATGAGATAATTCGGCTTGGAGTAGATCTGAACACACGTTGTGGCGAGTCCCCTCCAGCTCCCGCCTACCAGTGTGTGTCCTCAAGTAATGTCATGCAGGACAGAAAAAACATGAAGGGACGACAGTGGCTTGAATTTATTGCAGAATGGGAATTCATATTTCTGAATGGAAGAACGGTGGGTGACTTTCCGGGGAAACCAACCTGGCAAATGGGCACAAAATCAGCCACCCTTGATTATATGGGGGTGAACAATGCCCTGTTGGAGGCCACAGTCGATTTCACAGTAATACATAGCCTTTGGCGTGATCACACCCTGTTGTGCTTGGAGCTGGGGGGAGCTTAGGAAGATACACAAACACACACACACACACACAGGGCTTGGCAGAGATGGAAGTTAACTCCGTCTGCAACCGCATTAGTTGGTCCCATTCAAACAGCCAAAAAGCCTGCTCTGCCCTGCAAGGGGTAGTAAGTGTAGCCTTGTGTATATTTTATAAGGCTTCCGCAAATGATAGAAGAATGGATATACAGGATGACGTGTGCGGTGGGAGTTTTTAAAGGACAACTGTAATAGAGGGCTGTAATGACAATTTGAAACCCCATAGATTTGACCCTGAAATTAGAAGGGCCAAAGCCAATCTAAGAAAACAACTGTGTCAAATTGAAACAGATGACCCTGTAGTAGTAACCTTGAAAAAATAAAAAAAGGCTAAAAACTACTATAGAAATTGGCTTAAGCACTCTAAATTCAAAGGGCTAAACAGGGATTGGCAAAATATGATGGTTGCCGTCTGCAGTAAAAACGTGCGAACAATGTGGCAAGTATTGAAGCTGTCGAGAAGTGTAAATAATATAAAAAGATCTCCAGGGTAATATTTCATATACCCTGTAGCAGTTTCAGAGTAGTGTTCAGTCTACCTTGCAGTAGTTCACATTATTGTTTGAATAGTTTTTTGTTCTTCTGTTCTTTTCAAGTTTTTTTCAAATGTTTGTGTTACTTTGATTATATGTATTTTCCTAGAACATTAGTTGTAGGTTTTTTATGTGTTGAAAGAAGAAATGTACCACTCACTAATCTTTGTACTCTAAGACACTCTCTGTGACCTCTGTGCACACAATAACTTGCTAAAGAACACGCATAAGTGGTGACAACACATTGCGTTGTCAGTAGCGTGGATTCTCCTTTCTTTGTTTAATAGAGAAGTGTAAAGGAGCAGCCCTGGATAAATTCAATAGCGGAACACGATTGGCTGTGCAGAATGAAAGGGAAAATGTTTTGCCCAGAGGCCCAGTCTAGAGATAATAAAAACTTGGAAGAGGGAGCTAGTAAGTAGCCATTGACTCTTAGCATTGTAGACCTGCAAGAATGGATAAAAAGTTGAAAAACTCGGAGAGCCACAGTTCTGAAGAGAGATCGCAGAGAGTGGGCAATGCTGCTGTTCCAGTTATTCGATAGAGTCTGCAGACAAAAATGAATCCCAGTGTCATGGACAAAGGCCTTCCTACTCCAAGTGTATGAAGCAGAATAAAGACAGAGACCAGAGAATTATAGATTACTATCCATGTTGGATGTCACCAGGAAACTGTTTGCCTCCTGTCTGCTGTCTGGACTACAATCCTGGCCAGAAAGGGATGACATTTTGGACCCCTTCCAGACAAGCTTTTGCCCTGGCTCTAGTACATTGCATAATATTAGACTTTTAGATGCACTGGTACTGAAACAGAGGACCCCTCTATATGTTGCGTTTGTGGACTTCCGTGCAGCATTTGACCAAGTAGATAGTGCTCGGGTTTGGGATAAACTAAGGGAAAATAATTGCCCTGAATGGCTAGTGGAAATTCTTATTGCCTTCCACAGAAACACCACAGTGTGTGTCTGCATGGGGAATAACGGTAGTTTGTCTAGGCCAGTGAGCATTAACAGTGCATGCTGGCTCCCCTGGTGTCAATCTATATCTGGTGGGTTTACCAACTTGCCTAGCGAGTCGAACTAGATGTCCACCTAAAATTAGAACCAAGCCAGTTTCCGCTATGCTTTATGCAGACGATTTGGTCATAATTGACTCGGCTTTCTCTGGACTGAAAGCCATGCTAAATGAACTTGGGAGATATGCTAATGCCAATTGGCTGGCTTTGAATTTAAGTAAGACGAAGATTGTTATTCTCCCCAAGGAAAATTAATCTCCCTGTTATGGCTACAACTCTGGGAGAGATTCAGTATACTGATTCTTACAAATACCTTGGCCTTACTAACTCAAACCGGGCAAACTATTCTAACATCATCGAACTGAAAACCAGAAAAGCCAAAAAATTAAGCGCCCTCTCTCACATATTTGTCCGGCAGCATGCAGGCTACTCCCTTGTCGGGATAGTCACGTTATACAAGCAGTGATTTTGCCCTTCTGTCCTATATGGACTGGAGGGCTCCAGCAATGCGTGATCTATGTTGGCTAAACAGACTGCAGAGGCATTTTTGGCATAGTGTGTTGGGGATGCCAAGATCAACACCAATGGAATACATACGCCTAGAATTAGGTGTGGCGCTAAGAAGAAGAGGAGTACTGCACATACAATCTTGGTTATCTCTGAAGTGTCCATTGCTATCAGTGTTAGGTAGTAGTTTGCATAAAAAGCCACTACTGCGAGGTACAAAATGTATGAAGCTAAATAATGAGCACTTTGAAACTTATGCAGTGGTATCCCTACATAAATCGCTATAAAGACTTCGAAACAGTAAAAGGGGTGTTTTGCAGGAAATCTAACAGATGGGATTGATGCTGTTATTGCACTACATGACGAAACTAAAAGGTTACCTGGCTGTGAATAGTGTGACTCATACTTTTGGAAAGCCCCGGGTGTATTGTGTGCAGTGTCCCCACCCAGGAGTGCTTTCTGAGGCGCTGTAATCTACTACCATTTCGGGCCATACAGGGATCCAGATGGGGCCTTGCTGAAGAAGAGAGGTACTGCTGGATCTGCCTGTGCCCCACTAATATGGAGACTGCAAGACATGTCTTTACTGGTTGTCCCCAACTGGGCCTGTATATGACCTCTCTTGGGAAACTTGGTTCATGATTATGATAGCATAAAAACTAAGGACCTCTGTAATTACTGCTTAAACACAGATTCAACACCTACACATGTGGCACTTAATCAGGTATGGCCGAAAATAGAAGAATTGTTTGGGATATTTTATGCATTTTATGACTATGTAAGGTAAGTGACGGCCATTATGAAGTGTTTTATGTACTGCGTGAATAATCGTATGCCAAGATATACTGGGAAACAGAAGGAGTGGAAGCACGACAGCCATCCTGCATCAACAAAGTGAATTCCTGAAGAGGGACGTCAACCCGGAGACACAAACTCAGGAAGGTAACCGGAATAGCAGGAGACCCCGGGAGAGGGGCGGCTATAGAGACTGGCTTAGCCCTAATTGGCACGATAAGAATAAGAAGAGTGAGAATAACTACAGGACTCTTCCTACTTGTCCCAGTAGTACTGAGAATCATAAGAAGAGTGAACGTTTCTACAGGACTCTTATTACTCATCCCAGTCTTATTGAAAACCTTGTATATCCGACCCCTGGGTACAATACAAAGATATCAGGGAGAAAACAAGGAAGCAAAGGGACTTAAGAAAGTATCTCATAAAGGGAGGGAGAGAGGGAGAGAGGGAGAGAGGGAGAGAGAGAGAGAGAGAGAGAGAGAATATATATATATATATTGATCAGGAGAAGATAGGGGTCAAATTTGTTAGTGCGGGGAGAACACACCGCCACGGACCCAGCTGTAAAGAAAAGACAAGAGATTAATATTCAAACCTGGCTTTCCCCAAGACTATTACCCTTAAATAGAGTACCTGAGTGAGTTCCCCTTAAGCCATAAAAAAGGAGCTGGAGCAACCTATAAAGCAGAAGAGGCTTTAGATACTAGCTAAATGTGAAACTGCCCAACATTGGTAATCAAGGAAATATACTTTACCACTGGTGGAAGTAAGAGTAGTGTAAAGAATCCTGGGCAACAACGAAAGTATAAAATAAAAAAAGGAAGGTTAGTAGGGTAGCTATCCCCGGACGGAACGAGGGTCGCACTGGTTTCGGGATGGTGCACCACAGCAAAGCGTTCCAAAATGCACTTTAGAAATGAAGCAATGTAATCCAAAAATGAGGTAACAGTTCGATGAAGACAGGATTCCAAATGAAGAATTGTTCTTACCAGTGTTATTCCCCAGGAGAAAGGAAGCACTTTAATGAAGGATTTCAAGAGTCTGTGGTCAAATGTTATGGTATTCAAACAGGAAGTAAATCACAATCCAGGAGTCCAGGAGCAGGCAAAAGGTCTGGTACACGGGCGGTCAGCAAACACGACAAAATCACAATCCAGGAGTCCAGGCAGCAGGCAAGAGATCTGGTGCACAGACGGTCAGCAAACAAAACCAAAGTAGAATCAAGAAGTAGGAGTCCGTGTGCAGGCAAGGTCGGTACACGGAAAAAACAGGAGACTTCCGGAATTAAGGTACAGAAGGAGCACTTCAGAAAATGCCGGTTGTAACTATAAACAGAAGCAGCATTCTGAAAACCGCTGTGGTTTAAATACAACAAGGAGGCGTGACATATTCGAAAATGAGGCTCCCGTATTAATGCCGGGAACTACAATCCTTGACAGGTTTTCTGGGAAATGTAGTTTGTTGCAGCTATTCTCCATGGCAGCTGCCAGCGTGAGAAAAAAGGTGCATGACAGCGCCGTAGCCCCTTATGAAGAACAACCACTTTCTTGTCCCTCTTTCTGGCCTTACATGGAGCTCCCCAACTGTCCTTATTAACACGGGAGACTGAAGAGGCACGGGGCAGACCCCAGGGAGTGTGATGCGGCGAAGGTCGAGGTGTAACAGGAAGTCAAGAAAACAAGGAGTGATAAAGAGCAGTACGTGGAGAAGTCCTTTAAGAGAACTCAACAAACTCGTGAAGGAAATAGCCAAGTGCTATTTAATGATTCAATATTGAAAAGGAAAATTTTCATTGGAAAGCTATCTTTCCGTCCCATGAGAAGGGGTCATTCGCTTAGTGTTTAATTGTTTAGTATTAGTGATAGGGTGAGTATAGGTTAGTTTTGGGACCAAGGACAGACACTTGTTTTGGACTTTAACACTGACGACAAGCACCTTCATTTTAGTTGTTGGGTAGGGCGAATAACCCCTGTACTAACCGCTAAGAAAACAGGACAAACCCTTCTGAAGAAGGGGAAAAAACCTGCAAGTCCACAGTTGTTCAGTAATCAAAATCAAAGCTGCTTTGGTAGCAAGGAAAGGAATTGCACAATTCGGGAAAAGGATTACAGTACAAATAACTAAAGCTGCAAGGCAGAAATAATGGCAGAATGCTAGGACGAGGACTAAAGCGGGAAGGCTGAATAATAGCAAAATTCTGAACAGAGAAACAAGGAGCACTGAACTAGCTAACCCACAACCTAGTATTGAGACGCCATAAGGTGTTGCCATATGCGACATACAAACCGGAAGTGGTCATAGGCCAAAATGGCCGATCCGAAAGCCTAGACCGTGCAATGAATGACACAATCATGGGTAAGGCTGCAGTATGTAAGAGCCGTGGTGACAAACGCCAACATGACCACAAGGACCATAGGCGGCGATTCATGACAGTGTATTGACGAAACTTCTTTATTACACACCCTTCTTCAGGAGCATAACTGTGAACATAATGATATAAACAAACTTAGACTGCTCATTTGTACATTTCACCCTTATTGTTTCATAAACAAAGAATTAACCCCTTAAGTGCCAAGGACAAGCTATCTCGTCCTTGACATTACCTGAGTGTTGCCAAGGACGAGATAGCTCGTCCTTTTTGACACTTAATTTTGTGCAATCCCTGCAAAGCAGGGATCGCACATAAATTAGATCAAGCTCCTAGGCTATATGAGGAGGAGGTTCCTCCTCATGGCCCGGGGGTTGGATTTCCTTCAGTTTCACGTCAGCACGCGTAATGCATGCTGATGTGAAACTGAAAGTAAATTTCACTGCGGCAGCCATTTTCGGCTGCTGCAGTGAAATTAGAAGGTGAGTCTCCACCTTTTTCCCCCTCGATCTGCGGCACTATTGTGCCGTTCAGATCAAGGGAGGTGTTGTTGGAAAGGGGACACTCTCCCCTTTCCAACAACACCTTTTTTGAAGCATTGCTGGGCGCGGATCGGGCGCAAAGCACTCGATCTGCGCCCAGCAATGCCACTAGACCACCAGTGATCTGTTTGTAAAGTGGGGGGAGACGGGACTGCTTATATGTAATCGGCCCTCTCCCCCCGTCCCCCAAAGCATGGGGCCACACGTATTGGTCCCCCTGATGGCAGATGGGTGCCCATCTTCTCCTAGGAAATGGGCCCCAAAAAAAACAATGAAAGGGGGGTGGTCCTCCCCCCCCCCACCCTTAGTGGTGGGTGGGGCACCTCATGTAGCCCTCCCTGGGGGCACATTTCTGCCCCTAGGAAGGGGTACATGAGATGCCCCCCATCCATTTGGGGTGGGGGGAGAGGGCCACCAGAAATCTTGCCTCAGGCCCCCCAAGCCTGGGGCAGTACATGTTCCCCACACTGGGGGCAGCTGGACACACTAATGTGCCCACCTGCCACTAGGAAAGAGGCAAAACTAAAACAAACTTGTTTTGGGTGGGGGCGGTGGGCCAATAAACCACCATGGATGTTTTTAGTGGAAAGGGGGTGGCCCTCTTGTCCCCACCCCAAATGGATGAGGGCATCTCGTGTAGCCCTCTCTGGGGGCAGATTTCTAGTGCAATCTGCCCCTAGGAAGGAGTACATGAGATGCCCCCCATTCATTTGGGCTGGGGGGGAGAGGGCCACCAGAAAATATTGGAATGTCCCCCAATGCATGGGCAGTACGTAATGTGCCCATCTGCCCTGACGGAAGGGGCAAAACAGAAAACAAATTATAAAAATATACATGAGTTAGTTAAGGGTCTGGGGGGGACACTAAACCACCATGGATGTTTGTAATGGAAAGGGGGGTGGTCCTCTCCCCCACCCAAAATGGAGGGGGGTCTCATGTAGCCCTCCCTGGGGGCAGATTGCTAGTGCAATCTGGCAATCTTCCCCTAACCATCCTGCTGGCTGGGCTGTGTTACCGAATTTCCCTTGGGGGAGGGAAAGGGACCTTGCCTGGCTTCCCTGGAGCTGCGGCTGTGCTTGGGGGCAGTACACCCACATGGAAAATGGATGTCCACGGCGGGGAAATACCTCCAACCGTCCTGGAGTTCTTATTGGCCTGTGTTACAGCTTTTCCCCACCAGGGAGTCCCGGCAGTGTGCCAATACCTCTCAGAAGGGAAAAGCTGTCACGCAGCACAGCCAGAACTCCAGGACGGGTGGAGGGGTTGTCCCCGGCCTTGGACATCCGTTTACCATGTGGGTGTACCGTCCCCAAGCACAGCGGCAGCTCCAGGGAGCCCCGGCAGGGTCCCCTTCCCTGCCTCGAGGGAAATTCTGTAAAGCAGCCCAGCCAGCGCTGCAGGAAGGTCGGGGGTGATGTCCCTGGCCTTGGGCCCAGGTTGGACTTGGGGATGGTCGACCCACATGCGTGATGGGTGCCCAGGGCCTGGGACATCGCCCCGACCATCCTTGAGCTCTAGCTGGGTTGCGTTACACCTTCTCCATCTGGGAAAGGACGACGAGCCTGCTGAGGGTCCCTGAAACTGCCGCTGGACTTGTGGACGGTCAACCCATATGAGGGACAACCACCCAAGGCCAGGGACATCACCCCCAACCATCCTGGAGTTCTGGCTAGGCAGCATTACAGAATTTCCCTCTGGGAACGGACGTGGACCTTCCCGGGGCTCCTTGGGACTGCCGTTGGGCTTGTGGAAGGTTGACACTTTCTTTTCCGCCCAGGTAGGTGCACCCTCACATGTGAGGTACTGTTTTCATCCGGACACCTGTGGCACTCGGCACTTTTTGTCAGCATTTTTGTACGTACTATCTTTGCACTGTTTTAGCATTTTATGATACCTTGCACTTTGGCCATTAATATCTATGCATTTGAGGCTATATTGTATTCATAATTAGAGAGAAATAGAGCCATAAACTTTACGAAAAATAGATACAATATGGAAAGTTGGTCAACTATGAACAGGAATATTTAGTATCAATTTTTTTAGTTTAGGGTCCTTTACTCAAGACTAATTCTCCTCTTCAAAGATTATACATCGTCATCTCAAGCAGTATCAAATTGGATTGCTTTTAGAATTTTTGGTATGTTTGTATACATTTTATGATTAGTACTGTGTTTTTTTGTATGAAATTGTGTTTACTATACTAATAAAATATGACTATTTAATGATCTTTACTGACTGAGCTTACCCTCTCTTCTACCAACCGATTGTATTTACAGTTGAATTGTCTATTGTTCCGTGTGACCACTCATCTTGGTTTTTTGAATGTGGGAAGGTAGGACATGTGTTGCTGGCGGCGTGTTTCAGTAGTTTCCAGGTGGGAAATGTCTGACAATTGTGTTTTTTTCATCAAATTTCGGACTTTGCCCGGGATAGTGCGGAATACATTCTGGGGTGATTCGTGCAAGTCAGACCTCTGGGGATTCCCACTTGTGTCTTCTTTTCGGAAATGCATGGGGTTCCCTATATTCCTTGGTGGCTGCGACACCCCAGGCCCAAATTTGTAGGTTGGCTCCCCAGACCCTTTGGGGGATAGCAGTGGTTTAGCCTTTTCCCTTTGCACCCAGGTAGGTGCACCCACACATGTGAGGTACACTTTTTCGTCGGGACACCTCTGGTATCTCAGGAAGGTAGGACATGTGTTGTTGGCAGCCTGTTTCGGTGAGTGGGCAGAGGGAAATGTTTGAAAATTGTGTTTTCTTTGCCAAATTTCGGACTTTGCCAGGGATTGTGGGTAATACATTCTGGGGCAATTCGTGCAAGTCAGACCTCTGGGTTTCCCACGGCTGTATACTTTTCAGAAATGTACAGGGTTCCCTGTTTTCCTTGGTGGCTTCAACACCCTCAGCCCAAATCTGTAGGTTGTCCACAATGGCAAAATCCCACAAAATCTGCTTTGGCGAAAGACTTGGGGTTACCAGTAGTTTAGCCTTTTCCCTTTAGTAGTTTAGCCTTTTCCCTTTACACCCAGGTAGGTGCATCCACACATGTGAGGTACTGTTTTCGTCGGGACACCTGTGGGAACGCGGGAAGGTAGGACATGTGTTGTTGGCTGCGTGTTTCGGTGGGTGGGAGGAGGGAAATGTCTGAAAATTGTTTTTTTCGCCAAATTTAGGACTTTGCCAGGGATTGTGGGTAATACATTCTGGGGCGATTTGCGCAAGTCGGACCTCTGGGGATTCCCACGGGTGTCTTCTTTTCGGAAATGCATGGGGTTCCCTATTTTCCTTGGTGGCTTCGACCCCATGCCTCAATCTGTAGGTTGTCCACATGAGCAAAATCCCTCAAAATCTGCCCTTCCGAAAGACTTGGGGTTAGCAGGGGTTTAGCCTTTTCCCTTTGTGAGGTACCGTTTTCTTCGGGACACCTGTGGGAACGTAGGAAGTTAGGACATGGTGTTATTGGTGGCGTGTTTTGGTGGGTTGGCAGAGGGAAATATCTGAAAATTTTGTTTTTTTCCACCAAATTTCGGACTTTGCCAGGGATTGTGGGTAATACATTCTGGGGGGGATTCCCTCAAGTCAGACCTCTGTGGATTCCCACAAGTGTCTTCTTTTAGGAAATGCTTGGGGTTCCCTGTTTTCCTAGGTGGCTGCGACACACCAGGCCCAAATCTGTAGGTTGTCCACAAGAGCAAATTCTCGCAAAATCTGGTCTGCTGAAAGACTTGGGGTTACCGGTGGTTTAGCCCTTTCCCTTTGTGCCCAGGTAGGTGCACCCACACATGTGAGGTACTTTTTCCGTCGAGACACCTGTGGGAACGCAGGAAGGTAGGACATTTGTTGTGTTTGCGTGGTTTTCATAACATTTTCAAACATTTGCTGCTGCAGTTTGTCACACAACCCTTTCATTTCCCAAATGTGACCTACATTTAGTCGCTGCTTTAGGCACTATACACTTTTGTAACCTGCACAAGTCACCTACCCTTCAAAAGGGCTGCCTGTGCTCTTTCAAAAAATATATGCGTGTCCTTCCTCCCCACATTTGTTTTCCTTACTTAAACATGCAAGTAAGTCTGTTTAGGCCGTAAGCATAAAAAACCTGTGAACCATGGCTCAGTTTTTGGTCTTGTGGTATTGCTTGTTTTGTGAAACATTATGAAAAATGTGTGATTTCCTAACTGGAAGAGTCGGGGAATGTAGCGGGGCATTGCTTTTCTCAAAATTCACAGAAGCCATTGCCTTACCGGGCCAACCATGTCCACCACATAGATTTTTTTTTCTGTCATTTTTCCATTTTTTCCTGAAACTATGGAATATTTCCCTACATAGCTGTTGCCTGACCTGCGCAAATCGCCCCTTCCTAAACTTGGAATTTTATCTACTTTACAGAAATGTATGCCTTTCTTTCTTGCCATTCAGCTTTCCTAGCCTCCTCTTCCATTCCAACCACGCATGTCCTATTGGAAAAAAAGGCCAAAATCGCCTACCTCTCACAAAACAGCTGGCAAACATATAAAAAATGTTTATTTTGGTTTTCACTCATCCTGTTCCTGAAAGCCTGGAAAATGGTGAATCCAGCACAGCAAACCATTTGTTCCTAGCTCTTACAAGGAAAAAACCACAGGCTTCTTTGTACATCATTTTATTGGCATTTTCTGAAGAAAAAGAAACATTTTCTCCCTTTTTGGTTATTTTCTCTTCCTTCCCTACAGCAAACTAGGATTCTTTGGTTATGACCGCCTACATGTGGGAAGAAAAGGGCCAAAGTTACAAGGGATTGAATGGCGACATACCGAAATCACCAAAAAAGGCTTTGGCACTGGGGGGTGGGGGGGCCCTGGGTGGGGGGGCCCTTGGCAGTTAAGGGGTTACAGATGCAACGCTGGCCATTGATATACATGTAAGCCAAAACAAATAATAAAGTAATTGGTGTCCGAATTTGAGAAAGAAGTACAAGGCAGTAGCCAACCAGAGAGTGTAACTATAAACTTAAGGCTATACAAGCCCCAAATAATATACATGGACAGCGTTCCAAAGTGTAAACAAAAAGCCAGGACCCATATCACATAGCCAATTTTATTATGTCTTCGATTTTGGTTAGAGAGGGCGGTGTTGCTCAGAACTTTGCTGCATATAAATATATTTGAAATCTAGTTACATATCCCATACACAGCTAAATTGAATTTGACAGCAACCACTGCGCTGAGAGTGATCATTTGGGAAAGCATTCTGTACGACTTATCTCGAATCCGTGAGGTATTCCTCTTGGCATGAAGACCATTTTGGAGGTTTTAACTTTTGATTACCACATTCACTGTGGTGGTTATTTGCTTTTGTCTTTATATGAAATTGTGAGGATTTGTACTCATTCTTTTTTAAGTTAATTGGCCTGATATCTGGCACGTGGGCTATGTAGGTCTTGTTTGCAAAATAGTTGTTTTAATATTTGGTACTTTGGTGATACTTCGTATTCATGTTTTTTAGCACTGATGTCACATATTACATTTGTAACGGTGTTTTCTTTTTGTTTACGCTTAGGAACTCTTTCACACTGTATCATTTGGGGCTTGTATATCCTTAGGTTTATAGTTACACTGTCTAGTTGGTGGTTGGCTTTTTACTTCTTTTTCTGAAATTGAGACATAATCATTCCAGTGGCTTCATCACGGATTCCTTGGCTGTAACCTCCTGCCATGCGGGCAGGGGATAGCAGCCGCTACCTGATCCTCACCCTGGGGGTGGCTATATGAGGTAGGATCACATGGGAGGAGATGATCACCTTAGAGATGTCATGGCTTCATTGGATAAGGCATAGTATCCCCCACTTTTCTATATGATATGATATGATAGATTATTATAACTTAATACGCAGAGGTTTATTTAATTTTTTATTTTTTTATTTATGCATTTGTAAAGCATGCCTAACCCTGTGGCATCTTCTATGTGGAATCTTTTGAAAAGACCCTCCAAGTTTTATATATCAGAAACCATCAATGTACTTCAATTCCCACAACCACCTAATTACTGAGATGGGGAGGATGAAGGAATTGATACGGAGCAGTAAACATAATGAGCGTGTTAGTTGTTGAATGAAAGCATCTGTGCGCAGGACCTATAAAAATGTGAACCGAATCATTACTGACCTCAAGAGAAGACGTGACATCTCCAGGGAAGGCAGACAGAGGTTGGAGGCACGGGTTGGAGTGTGAAAGCTGGAGGCGCGAGCTGGTGTGGCAAAGCGAAAGAGCTTGCTAGCATAGAAGGAAAGAAACATGGTATGAGAAAGGCGTGCTGTGTAGATGCCAGGAACCAAAAGAGGGTCCCTGGGAGTGCGGCAGCCAGGAGAAGCAGCGTTGTCTTTACCTGGAACTGAAGAGAAGCCGGCATGCAGGAGCTGAGCCGCGAAAGAAGCTGTAGAGATGTCACAGCCGCCTAGAGTGGAAAATAAGCAGCAAAGGAACACACCGTAAGCGCCAGCAAGCCCGAAAATGCTGCAGAGAGCCGATGAGTCTGCCAGAAGAGAGTGGGGACCACGGGGCGCTTCACCGAGTGCACCAAAGAGGTTTTGAACTTTGTAAAATGACAAAGTGAAATAATAAGATTGTTTCAAAGGGCAGAGTGCCAACCTGTTAGGTGACTTACCCGACTGGCCCTGCACGTCTCCCTTCTGTGGCAGATCTGATGGCGAGTACACGATTACCCTTGTGGGCATACGCAGATCACATCCTCCTCTCTCCTGCGGGCCGCCATGACAGTTCCTGCGTGCATATGCCAGGGACCAGCGGCCTCATTCCGCACATACGCGGTTGGGATGTCTTGGTCCGTTGCCATGGAAACATGGCAAAAAATGTACAGGACTCGATGCCTCACACTTTATAAACAAAGCGAACACAGGTCCCAGTGTGTCACAACCTTTTCTTGTCTTGGGGAAACACAGCTGAGCTCGACTCAGGGGGTGGATTCCCACATCACTACAGGACTGGACAGACACCACTTCCCAACCCGATCCTGGGCTGCCATCAGCGCGTGAAACACAGGTATACCGGAATCACGGGGGCTCACCTTGACAGATTGCAATGACTCACTGATTCTGGTGAACCTGAGATGGATGCCATGGAGGAGGTGAAAGATGAACTGCAGGTCTGGCTTTCTGAGGTAGCTACTCTACGTTCCGAGAATGCTACATTGCGAGGGACCTTAGCCTCAACTACTTCCACGTCCTATACTCAGAATATTGTTGGCCAAACTAGTGCCATGAAATACGATGGAGACCCCAGAAATTAACTGAATTCTGCAATCACTGTACAATTCAATTCATGCTTCGTCCCACCCATTTTGCTACGGATAAGGCCATGGAAGGGGTATATACTTGTACGTCCCTTCCCCTTTCCTCCAACCTGTTGGGCGCCCCCCAAAATGGGGACAGTACCAGAATCTTTGGCAGCGAAAATTGAGCTTCCCCTTTAAATTTTAGTTTAGTGTGCAGGGGGGCAGAGGGTGGCTTCAGGCGTAGGAACGCCCTGCCGATGCCTCTCCCTCTGGCAGCTCACCGAGTACCCTGTTAGGCAGAAACCTGTGCATTTCCCTCTGGGACCACTGCAAAAGATTTAAGACTACAGGTGTTTGGCAGTAAACCCACTTGGTAGCAGTCTGTACCACACAGATTCACTTGGTAGCTGTGGCTGAGCAGTCAGACTTCCCTCAAGAAGTGTTGGGCAGCATACAGAGTATTCACAATAGGTCAAAAGAACACAGTAGAACAAGCAAACACTGACCAGAGCATGGTGTAAAAGAGATATAATTATTTCTTTTTAAAACCACATCTAATAAAACACACTGGCACTAATATTAAGCAGTTCAAAAACATGGTCACTAAAAGATATACACTCCCTTAAAAGAATATTAGACAAGTCTTACGTAAAGCCCCACTTATTTTCAGACAGCGGTGAGCGCTTAACGCAGATGGCACTCTAATAATTCGGTTTAAAAGGGATAGAAAGGCAGAGCATAAATTGAAACAGATCCCAACACTTTCAAAAGAACACAGCAAGAGAGGAAGGCAAAATCAGACCGTGAAGTTAGAGTTCAGTAGGCCAGATCCACTTTAAGGGGATCAGAACGAAATGTGTCCAAGGTCACACAGTTGGAAAAGTGCACAAAAGTCTTGAAAAGGTTCAGAAAGAAGTTGGACCAAAAGAAAGGGACCAGTTAGAGGGTCAAGGCGGCCAGCCCAGTCCAGAAGGTAAGGGATTATTATTACCTTGTAGCAATTTTTAGAAAGGGAGGCATGGCGGACACGGTACCTTAAAGTGGTGAGAATACTCCGGTGGGGGCAGTTGTTCCTGGCAGCGGGTGCAAGTCGGTGCTTCGTCCGGAGGAAGAGAGGATCTCGTCGGGGAGGAAAGCAGGCGTTTGTTGCACTGCCAGGGAAGAAACCAGCCGTGGAGTTCTCAGTTAAAAGGAGCAGTCCTTTTGTTTGCGGTCCAGTGGTAAGTGGCTATCCGGTTGCCGGGGTGCTTGGCACGGGCAATTCGACCACAAGACGTCCTGGGATGCGAGAAAAAGAAGGTAAACTGGTTGTGCCCACTAGTCAGGGGAAGAAGACTCTCCAGCCGGGAGATCTTCTCTGTCGTCGGGAAGTGGTGAGTCGGTTCCGCAGTGCTCCACTGGTGGTGTCGTCGTAGCAGGTCGGCTCAGCTTCTCCCTCGTCGGATTCTCAGGTCCTGTGGTGACTTCTAAAGTTCCAGTCCCAAAAGCCCTGCTTTTATGCAGCACACCCCCATTCACTCAGCCTAGCTGTCAATCAAACATGCTAAGTGGTGAGCCGGCCGGCTCACCACTTGGGCCAATCACACAAGAGTGCGACTTGAGTTACCAAGGTAACTCAGTCCAGGGTGCCTAAACCCCCTCCGACACCCCCTGTGGTACCCAGACAGAGTGGCACCACTTTTGGAGGCTTCTGTGGATAAGCCCCCCAAAAAGTGGAACAAAGGGCTCGACTTGGGTTGGAGTCACAAAAGAGGACACAAACTCCATTTTAGAATCGAGTTCTGGCAAAAAATACCAACCGGCGAATTAATATTAAATAAATAAACCGGCGGTATGTTCGAGGCTATGAGAATTAAATAATTAAAGTTGGTAGCCTCAAACAATGGGAAAATCCCATAGAGATATATTCGCGGTCGAATATAAAAAGTAGTATCCACTGCCACCAGCCAAAACTGGATCAGGGGGGATGGAGACGTGCCCCCCCGACTAACAGACCCCGGGGCAATCGAATTGCCCCGACCAGTACGTCTACAATATGATGGTTTGTACTGGTTTCTGTTCATAATTTGGGACTAGTAAAGCCAATGGTGACTTTACATGCCCTGGGAGACAGTAGTCAGTCCCAGGGTATGGAGTCTATGGTGGGGTGTCACTATGACACCCCTGTGTCACTGCACTGAGGGTGCTGTGTAACACACATAGTAAAAACACATGAGACCCTATGGAGTAAAAGACCCCATAGCCCATAAAACACATTAAACAGTCAAAGAACCCCTCAAATCATGTCCAAGAGTGTGAGGAAAAGAGACTCACTCTTGGCAGGAGAAAAAAACAAACTCCAGAAATCTAGCAAAGCTGCTGGGGGACTCACTAGGTTAGGAAATTCAGACTAAACAGAGAATTCTCCCTAACATACCCTTTTTCTGCACGGACGGTATCGGACCTGGCAGCCAGCGCAGAGACTTGTTTAGCTTTCTGCTCGCTCCCCGTTTGTTTTTTCAATTCTTATTTCACTTCCCTTCGGTGCCTTGCCTTCCCTGACCCATGTCATCTGCAGGAGGCTTCACAAGATGTGCCTCATGCGACTGCTTGTTCCCGGCCTCGGACCTCCATGCACTCTGTCTTCAGTGTTTGGGGCCCGACCACCGTTGGGACTCGGCCTGCAGCTCTCTCGGTCACAGGGCATTGAAGAATTTTGTCGCAGTGGACCGTGATCTTCCACACTTCTCCGCTTCCCCACCTTAAGGACTTCGTCTCCATGATCTCTCGTCGAGACAAGGTAGGCCCTCTGTTCAGCACGGCTCCACAGCGCAGCAACTCCTTCTCCAGGGTTCCTACGGATTGTGGGTTCCTCGGATTCAGGTCCTGGCAGGCCCGAGGCCTCTTAGGATATCGGCTCTCCAGTCGAGGGTCCCGGAGGCACTTCCGGGCTGTCCAGGGACAGACATGAGGCCTTCCAGGCTACCGGCTACCAAGTTGATGGGCTCAGGGGCCCTACCAGACTGTCCTCGAAAGGACAATCAGACTCGTCCTCTTCTTCTACCCCAGGGGTTAAGGGATTGTTGAGTGTCACCTCCAAGATTCTGTGGACGGTTTGATCCAGCACGGCTACTGGCAGAGGTGTCGAGGGCTCCCAGCCTACGGGAGCTCGCTCGGAGGCTGTGGACCAGAGCATAAGGACTACCGTCCGTCTGGCCTAGGGCTCAGCGTCTACCAGAGGGATCTCTGAGGTTGATGCCTCTGCTTCGGGTGCAAGACCCAAGCTGTATCCTCTCGTGATTGAGGCCTCTCTTGGCTCTGGGCCTTCACGCCCTCCCAGCCACGGCGTAGTGGAAGGCTTCAAAATGGCAGAGCAGCACAGGGCGGAGCTTGCCAGGGAGGCGGCTATCTTGGATCCGGCTCATGTCCTGCCAATACTCGAGTGGGCAGAATGATACCAGCCCCCTTCCCTCTGGAAGCGGCAGCGATACTACGGTGCAGGGTTTTGGTCCCCTCAGGGGTACATCTACCCGTCAAAGCCGTACAGCTACACGCACTAAGCGCCTCAGCGCTTTGACCAGGAGCAGAGGCCCAGTGCCTCGGAGGGCGGGGCCCCTAGGGACCAAGAGGCTAGTGAGGACCGATTCTTCGAGCGATTCCACCTCCTCATGCGTTCCCCTCAGAAGAGGGGACTCCTGAAGGACATTGTGAAGGAGGTCACCCCCCAGACCCACTCCACTAGGTACTCTTCCAGGGTTCCCAGTGCCGGTCCCTCCACCTGTTCAGGCCCTACTTGTGGTACTGACCCCTCCAACTCCTCCTGTACCCACCAATGCCTCCGCCTCAACCTGTCTGCAGCTCCGGTCCTGGGGGCACCTCTCCGACACCTGTGTCCCAGGGCCTGGATTCCCCTCGGCCTGTTAAAAGGGGGGGTGGTGATGACGAGGGTGGAAATGACGCCCAGGACGATGAGCCCTCGGCATCCGTTAAGGCCTTTCATGACCGCCTTCAGGTCCCAGTGGAGTTCTTGGGGGTCCCTTTTCCTAAGGAAATCCCTTAGGAGTAGGGTGTGCTAGCAGAGGTCTTGAGGAAATGAACCAAAATCCAGTCTGGCATCTCCCTCCAGAAGGATGTCCTGCAGGTGGTGCGAAGGGTCTGGGAGAAGCCTAGGGCCAACCTCCAGATGAACAAGAAGTTTTACAGCAGGTTTAGGCTGACAGACGGGGAGCCAATCCTCTTTTCCTCCCATCCGCAGTCCCATTCCTCTGTGGTGGCCGTGGCCTCGTATTCTAAAATATCATCTTCATCGTCTTCCTCCACGGGAGCCACCTACAGTTGCCTCTCCTTGGAGGACAAAGTCCTTCAGTGCTTGTGAAAGCGCTGTTACTCCATCTCAGGATGGATGCATCTGCGGCAGGCCAAGCGGAAGCCCTCTTGGGTGTGGCTAACCAGAAGCTGTGGCAGGAGCTCTGGGAATTTCTGCCCAACCTCCCTTCGGACAAGCAAGCCTCCTTGAAGGCCGGTCTTGCAGATGACCAGGCCATTGCGCAGGACCTCATTGAGTCTTCGGTCTACCACATCGATACAGCCAGCGGAGGGCTGTGCCCTTTGGTCAAGATGAGAAGGACGGCATGGATGCACGCCACAAAGTTTTCATCTGATGAGCAGGAGCGGATCCTGTGGACATGGACCTTTTTCATTTGTCAACCGATGACGAAGAAGAAAATCTCCACTCAAACCGCCAAGTCCTTGGCCAACCTGACAGAACCAGGTCAGAAATCCTTCCCTCAATCCCAGGGTAGGAGTTAAAAACCTGCACTTTCTTCGGGGTTCTGAAACCGCAGTACAAGGAGGCCTGACAGGTCGCCCAGTGACAACAGGCGGAAGCAGCAGAGGGCATTGCACAGGTTTTTCTGCTCCCCGTCCTCTGCCCCTGCCTCCGACGCCAAGAAGCAGTGACATCAAGGTCGGGGAACACAGCTCGCCTCTGGGGGGCCGTTTGGCTCTGTTCCAGGACACCTGGAAGGGTCTTTTCAGCAACCCATAGATCCTCTCTGTAGTCTCCACTGGTTTCAGTCTAACTCTTCCTATGCCTCTTCCATCCTCTTATCCTCTTCGTCAGATCTGGTCCCCAGCTCTTTTACGGGAGGTCCATTGACTCTTCGAGATGCAAGCAATAGAATCGGTTCTTCTTGTAGACAGGGGCTTCAGTTACCAAGTTTTTTGTGGTACCCTAGAAAGACCAGGCTGGCCCGAGGGTAGTTCTGTACCTGTCATTTCTAAATATGTTTACCTCTGGAATGCATCAAGATGATTACTTCTGCGCACATAGCCAAGTCTCTGTGTGCAGGGCACTGAATGTGTTCCCTGGACTTCAAGGATGCGTACATGCATGTAGCCATTTATCAACCGCATCAGATGTTTCTGCGGTTCACGATTATGTCTTACTACTTGAAGAACAAGATGCTCCCCTTCGGCCTCGGCCCCCAAGGTCTTCAAGAAGTTTATGAACACAGCAGCCGGCTTTCTCCGACTTGGAGGGTCATCATCCATACCCTTACTTGGATGACTGGCTGGTGAGGGCGGGGTCACCCGATGGGGTGGTGCACTCCTGCCAGAGACTGGCAGATATCCTTTATGTGCTGGGGTTTTCCCTCAACTGGAGGTAGTCACAGTTGTGCGCCGCTCAGGAACTGGTCTTCCTATGGATGTGCTGGAACACTACCGTTCAATGGGTGTTTCCTACGCCCAAGAGGCTTCTAACCCTCCGCAAGGCAGTGGGACACTTTCTGGCCAACACAAATACCTTCACATGGTGGTTCCAGCACTTTCTGGGCCTGATGGCCTCCTGCGTGCTCACTGTGCAGCACGCCTGCCTCAAGATACAACGCCTTCAGCTCCATCTGGTGGCCAATTGGGATCAGGAGGCGTGGTCTCAGTGGGACAGATCCCGAATTCCACCGCTCCTGCTAACCGATCTTTGCTGGTGGTTGATAGATAGCAATGTTTCAGTGGGAGCCACCTTCACCCGACCAGAGCCTGCCTTGGTGGTGACGACGGACTCCTCTCTTTTTCGGGCTGGGGGTCTACTCTGGAGGGATGCGTGATTCATGGTGCATGGTCCAGTACGCAAGTCCTCCTGCATATCAATCTGCTCGAGCTCAGAGCGGTGGACCTGGTCCTCGAGGTGTTTTTGCCCCTCATTAGGGACAGGTCTGTTATGGTCAGGATGGACAATTCTACTACAATGTTTTACATGACCAAGCAGGATGGCACCTGTCCCCTCCTCCTCTGCATGGAGGCGGTATCGATTTGGGAATGGGCCGTAACGGAGGGGATTGGGATTTCTGCAGTCCACCTCCCGGGTGACAGCAATGCAGAAGCGGACCAGTTGAGCCGCTTGAAGTTCAACACCTACAAGTTGGAGTTACACAACGACTCCTTGTTGCCCCTGTTCCAGCATTGTTTTTGTTTGCGGACCTGGATTTGTTAGTATTCCCTCAGAATGCCAACTACCCCCAGTTTGCTTCATGGGTAGATCAGGGTCGGGGGGTCATTGGGAGATGCTTAACAGATCTGTTGGCACAGCCGCAGGTTTTTTGCGTTACCACCCACCCCCCCTGCTCCAACAGACTCTCTGCAAGTTCCGGGACTCTGTGTGTTGCAGCCACACCCTGGTTGCCCTCCATCCCCCTACTGGCTATTGAGACCCTGCTTTTTGGATCTGCTGCAGTTTTGCTCCCAAGGTCCTGTCTTATCTTCCGATCCCCAGCAGGGGCTTCCTGATGCAGCAGGCTGGGGCAGTGTAATGACCAGATCTGGCGAAACTGCCACTGGCGGCCTGGTTCCTGATCCGTCGTCACCACCAGGGCAGGCTCTGGTCGGGTGCAGATGGCTCCCACTGGTTCCTGATCAGCTGAGGCTTCAGCACTCTCAATTTTCCCATGACAACTGGGACATCATTTAGGAGGCCCTCGAGGTAGCAAATGGACTAGGTTCTGCCATTGGGTTTGCGACAAGGGGCTGGACCTTGTCTTCTGTACTCTGGATGATGTTCTGGCTTTTCCGACACACCTGGCTCAGGTGAATACTTGCTGCATGTATTTGGCGGCTGTCAGGGCTTACAAGAATTCCCCTTAGCATGTTTTTTCAGCAGTCAACCCGGTGGTTTAGGCCCACCTTAAGGGGTTGTCTAGGCTTTTTCCTCCGGTGCATACACTTCAATGTGGTTCTGGCGGCTTTGCAACGCATGACTTTCGAGCCAATGGCTTCTGTGGACATCCGCTTGGTGACCCTAAAGACTGTTTTATTGCTGGCTCTCACCTCTGCGCGCAGGTTTAGTGAGCTGCAGGCGTTGTCTTTGTGCGTGCCCTTCACCACGTTTCTCATCGACAAGGTCATCTTGCGCACTCTGCCAAATTTCTTGCCCGAAGTGGTCTCTCTAGTTTATCTAAATCAAGAGTTATGTCTGCCGGTGTTCTTCCCGAACCCGCAGTCAGAGGCAGAGGAGGGCCCTGCATTTCTTGGACCTCAAGAGGGTCCTCAGGTTTTATCTCTCTCGGACGAAATCCTTCAGGAAGTTTGATGCTTTGATGCTTTGATGCTCAGTCTTCTAAGGCTTCCATCGCCCATTGGATGGTTCAGGCCATTTTGGAGCCGTATACGGCGATGGGCACCATGTTCCTGAGGTGATTCATGCGAATGCGGTCAGAGCCAAGGCCACGGCCATCGCGTTTCAGAGACACGCGTCACAGAACGTCATCAGCAAGGCGGCTACTTGGGCCACTCCGTTGGCCTTCTGTAAGCACTACTCACTGCAACACCAGCTCCAGGCACGATGCAGAGTTTGGTCACCCGGTTCTGAAGAACCTTTTTGCTTTGTCTCCTAGATATGCAGCAGGTTATCACAGCTCCACCCTGTTTCTTGTTCAGTGGAATCACCCACAAGGATGGAGGAAAGGAGACGGGACGCATGAGTAATTAAAGTTACTCAACGTAGTGACTAGAGTACTCATAGTCCATAGCCCCCTGACCTCTATAAGTTCCACCCACCTTCCCCCGCTCGTATGCCAAGGGTTAATATGTATAAGTGTAGCCAGGTATCTAAACGTCCAATATGTTCAAATGGGGCTGAGATGAGGCGCCGGAGGGCGGGGTATCAACGGGGCGTTCCCACACCTGAGGCCGCACCCCCGCGCGCTATCCAAAATGTAAAGTGGAAGCTTAATTTTTTGCTGCCAAAGTTTTCGATACAGTCCCCATGTTGGGGGATGCTCGCAAGGATGGAAGAAAGGGGACTGTGCACTAGGAGAACTCTAGTCACTACAGTGAGTAACCTTAATTTATCAGCCACCTCGTCAGAGGCACCCCAGCCTGCACTGCACCGTATGTCTCTTCCCAAAGTCCATTGCTGGAGGATTTTGCGGGATTTAAGAAGGCCTTCTTTGACGTGTTTAAATCTCCCAGTCAAGAGGCTACTGCTCATAACCAGCTTTTGGAACTCCGACAAGGAACTCAGGATATCATTTCCTACATTGGTAGATTCAAACAGTTAGCCATTAAGTCTTTGTGGCCAGATATTACTCAACTTACTCTATTCTGGAGAAGTTTTTGTGAACAATACAAGGATGAGCTGGTATATATATACCTGAAGCCACCTCTTTGCATGGATTTATTGATTTAGTAATCCCGATTGATCACCGTCTGACTGAAAGATTAACTGAACGCCCGAGGTCTGATCAGTTGTATACCCACACTTGGGCAAGCGTGCCATCCGATGTCGTCCCCACGCCTCAAGGAGAGAGAGCTGGGGAGCTCATGCAGATAAGTGCTCTATGTGGCCCTTTAACAGAAGCTGAGAGACGTTGCCTGAGTCAACTGTCTTTGTGTGTATTGCAGGAAGTCTGGGCATTTCCTTGATACAGGCCTGGTACGTCCTACTAGGAGTTCGGAAAACTAAAAGGCCTGCTCCAGGATGCCAAGCAAAGGGTGGGCTTTCCTGAACCTGAGAAGTCTTCCTGTGGTAACTGGATCTTTGATACCACCTAAACCCTTGTTTATACTTGTAGTGCATCTGACTTGGGGCATGACAATCAACAAATCTGTTTTAGCACTGGTGCTCCTGGACTGTGGCGCAACCGGCAGCTGCCTGGATAGTGCTTTCGTACTGTCGCCTTATATTCCTCAGGAACAAACTATGGAAGTACAACTCATTGACGGAACTCCACTGTCTTTTGTCTTTTGGACCTATTGCGTATCAGTCAATGGCATTTTTGCTGCAGGTCAATAAACATCAAGAATGTTTGGCCTTTGCCATCATCAAACCTCCAGTGTATCCAGTGATATTAGGCATACCATGACTTATGACTCATGATTCATGCATCAATTGGTCTACGCGCATCTTAATATTTGCCTCAGATTATTGTAACACTCATCGTTGTTCTTCTGACTACAACTCGTGTATTCAGGAAACTGTTCCATCTGCCTCTGGCGTCACTTGGGGCCAACAGATCTTGTGTCTTTCTCTACATGTTGCTTACCAACGATTCGATGACGTTTTGCGTGAGGCTGGTACAATTCCTTTACCTCCTCACACGGACTTGGATTGTGAGATAAATCTGGAAAACAACCATGTGTTACCCAATGGATGACTCGATTCCGTGACTGAAAACGAAAAAATCGAATTGAAGAGTTACCTGGATTAATGTCTTACACTTGGGTGTATATGACCCTCTAAAACTCTGCTTGGCTCTCCTATGCTTTTTTTACCTAAAAAGGAAGGAACACTTTGGCCGTCTATTGACTGCTGCTTGCTCAATGAAATCACCATCATGGACCGCTACTCGTTGCCACGGATCACAGTGATTCTGGAATCCCAACGTAATGCCACTATAGTCACTAAACTGGATCTTCAAAGGCCACTTAGTCAGAAATAAATCAGGCATTGAATGGAAGACCGCGTTTAAAACTCCCTTCGGACACTTTCAATACGATGTCATGCCTTTTGGTCTCAGTAACACATCCGTTTTTTCACATGTCCTGCTGAAACCACACCGTTCTGATACATTTCGGTGCCATTGTTTATGGCATAGTTCTCTTCTGGTGGCTGGTGTCGCTGAATTTGAAGTTGCTGATATCTGTGATGCCCAGCTCTGCGTGGTCGGCTCTACCATTTGGTATCCTGAAAGGGATACACTGCTTATGACAATTCCTGGGGACCAGCTTCGTGGTCTCCCGAACCAGACTATCATGTTAGTGGCAGGGTGTGGTTTTCGACCAAAAACTTGCCTTTACGGAAAGGCCCTTGTAAGCTGGTCCATTCCAGATTGACCGACTTATTTCCTCAGTGGCTTTTCAACTTCGGCTGCCTGGCAGATCCATCTGGTTTTTCACATGTCCTGCTGAAACCACATTGTTCTGATACATTTCGGTGCCATTGTCTTTGGCATAGTTCTCTTCTGGTGGCTGGTTTCGCTGAATTTGAAGTTGCTGATATCTGTGATGCCCAGCTCTGCGTGTCGGCTCTACTATTTGGTATCCTGAAAGGGATATGCTGCTTATGACAACTCCTGGGAACCAGCTTGGTGTGTCCACGCCCCTCGTTTGATTTGCCGATTCTTCCTGCGTTGTCCTTGGAAGCCTGTTGCTCCTTCCGATCCTTTGGGTGGGCAGCAGGTTATGGAATTTTCCTGACTCAGTTCCTTTTCTGTCTTTCTTGGTTCCTGCTGCTCTCTTGGAATCCAGCCCTTGTTTCCTTCCTTGCTAGCTGGTCAGTCTGGTACCAGAGTATTCTCTTTCCTGCAGCTTTCATTTTGGGTGTTGACTGCTGCATTTATTTTCTGACTTCTACTATACTCCTGCTTCATTTCCTTGCAACTCTGACTTCCCATGTTCAGTGCTTCGCACTGCTTGGTACCACGCACATTGTGGGGAGTCTCTTATTCGTGGTGCTGCGGAACTGCTTCCCGTCCCTCACTAGTCTTAACCTTCTGATTTGAGGTCAGGGGGTGGATTCCAAGAGAGCGGCAGGGAGTGGATTCCCACATCACTCTATCTACAGGACCGGCCGGATGCCACTTCCAAACCCGATCCTGGACCACTATCAACGCCCATACACAGGCATACAGGATTCACAGGGGCTCACCTTGACATAACTCAAACCCCAATAAGGAATGAATGCAAATGTGAGGAAAGCTTAAAAGAGCAGTGAAACAAGTTGATATACAAAGCCAAGAAAGGTATATGCTTCTTGGATGTAAAGAGGAACTTTAAGTCCTGGCAGGGAGAACACCAGGCAGTTGTGAATGTAAGAGAAGTCCTGGCAGGCGAGTATACCAGGCCTTTTGAAGAGCATGAAGATTCCTGGCTGGGGAGTATACCAGGCACATTGCAAACCTACAAGGAGTGTCAAGCAGAAATAGTGTTTGTTAAACAAAGAAGGAATTTGTGTGAAAAGGGACATTTTGTTAAAGAAGAACTTACAAGGTTTATTTATTGGTTTTTTGTATTGTGCACTATATTGAACAGTTTACATGCAACAGGATTGTTGTTGGCCTAGGAAGGCATAAAGAACGGTTAGACCCATGGATATTTGTGATACAAGTGAAGAATCATGGGGAAGGAATGACCCTTTGGAATTAAGGTCTTTTCCATTTTTTGAGAAAATGTACATTGGAGCTATTCTTATTTGAGAACACTTTAGCAAATACCAGGTTAAAGACATTTTCCTTGACACTGTGATAAATCATGCAGAGTCATCACTAAACCCCAGCCTAAGATCTCCTCCCATGTGGCCAAGGGAAGGCAGCCGCTGCCTGATCCTAACCCTGGGGGCGGTAACAAGAGGGAGGATCACATGTGAGGAGATGGCTGTCAGGGAGAAGTGGTGACTCCTTTGGGAGAGACGCAGTATTCATCTTCTTATGAGGATGAAATCCCCAAATGTTTGATGGCATGCTGTTATTGTACAGGTCCCTCCTATGAAAATATCCAAGACACTGTGAACTTTATTGATTTGCTACAAGAGCCCTGCATTGAGGCTCCCTTTTTTTTAATTGAACTATCTTGCACTGGCAGAACTACACCTATTGGTAAGACTACCTGAAACCAACCGTGGTTTACCTTTTCTTTTCTTGAACCATTATTTTTCTTTCAGAAGACTTCCTAACACATTTTCTTAAAGTTTGAGGACAAGCATAGGTTTAGACACAGTTAGATTTTTACTTTGGACTTTCAGACTTTGACAGCCCTTAGAAACATCAGTTAAGGGAACCATCCCTTTAGTGTTAGGGCCAGTTAGGCATTACACCAACCCAGGAACCTTAGTGAATAAAGGTTTTGAAACTAACATCTGTGAGTCTGTGTCTCTCTTCATCCATGCCTGTCTCACAGAATCCAACCCTGATCACAAGGAGTACTTTTCCAAGCTTATTAGTTTGAACCTTTTGAATTGAAGACACCCAAGTATTCCTCGTGTTATTTTGTTGTGTGCATTAGTGTGTGGGTCAGAGACCTTGGGACACTTCGCCATCTTTCTTTGGTTAGTTTGCTAGGTAGGGACTTCCTTGTTAGGATAGGGAAAGCTAGGTGTTCATCCCACACTTTTTATTCATTAAAATGGCAAACCTTGAGAAAACGTTAACTTTGTGTCTATCTCGCATTTCTGACCCCTCACATTACTTTATTATTTTGTTTGTAGTGTGAGGGTCGGGGTAGAACGTTTGGACACAAGGACAGCTTTTGGTTTATGACATCCTGACAAAGACAGATTTTTAGTTTTTGGTTTTAGGTAGGTTTAACTCCTCTTAGAGCAGGGTCATAGAGGCATTTCCCCAACACATATAAGTTAATAAAAGCCTTTAACCAAAAATATGACAACTTTGTGTCTCTTTCATTTCTGACCCCTCATATATGGTGTTAGTAGTGGGATCGTGCTCAGTTGACCTAAACTGGGGAACCCTTAGATTTGAAAAACTCTGTAACCATGCTTCCAATCCGTCAAACACTCTATCAGATATGACCTGTGTAGTAGCAGGGGAGAATTGATCCAACCTGCGGACGAGTTTTAATACTCCCAGACTTAGTCTTCATTCTCCCACCCGTAATTTACATTAGCCTTGCCTCTAAGTTAGGCCTAGACTGGTGACAGGGCCTCGACGTCCTAGCAGGCATTATAGACCCTGAAAGAAAGGTCAAATAGAAATCCTGATGTAAAATAACAGAAAGAGGCATATAAAGTGAAGGTTGATGAGGGAAATAGCCCAAGGGATTTTAGAAAAGGTGCTATTTCCCAAACCCAACGAAGTTAAAAGCTCTAATAAGACTGAAAGAGGAACCAAGGATTTTGGGGAGGCGAGCATAAGAGTCTCACATTACACCAAGGGCAGCCCCGCCTTAGATATCAAAAGAAGAGGCTGAAGTTATACCTAATTTAGCATTTGCCCAGACAAATGATCCCTTACTTGCTGAGCATTTTCTTCATGTCTGACGAAGAGGATAGGAAAAAGGAGGACCATTTTTCTTTCTAAAAACTGGAATGTTATACAGCGGAGATCGTGGCCGGATTGTACCCCAGATCGCAAATCACGGTGCCCAAAATTCACAATAAAATAGTCTTGAAAATCGCCCATTCCAACCTGACGAGCAGCCATCTCGGGACAACCAAAACACAATTACAGATTCTGAACCAATTCTATTGGCCCGAGATCTATGCAGATGTGAAGAATTTTGTACTCACTTGCTCCCTATGTCAGAAGACCAGTTTCCAAATTCCCCCTCTGGCTGCATTACAGCTTTTACCAATCATTGATATACCTTTTTCATGCATCGGCATGGATATAGTTGGACCCATGGAGCCATCAAAATTGGGAAACCGATACATACTGGTGATATTGGATTATGCAAGCCATTATCATGAAGCCTTTCCTTTACGAAATAACATAACACAACAAATTTGCATTTACTTCTTATTCCAAGTTGGGTTTCCAAAGGAGATCTTGACACAGACCAAGGATATCTTGACAGACCAAGGATCTACATTTAAGGATAAACTCATGTCAGAAGTAAAGAAAATTCTTCAGATTAAAACACTGCATACTTCTATATATCACCCTCAAACTGATGGCTTAGTGGAACAGTTCAACGAGACTTTAAACCACATTTCAGAGAAACTGGTTGAAGCCCATGGCAATAACTGGGATATTATGACACCTTGGGCCCTTTTTGCCATTAGAATGACCCCACAATCCTCAACAGGATTTTCCCCATTTGGGAGAGAACCACGAGATGCTCTCCAAATGAGTGTGAGACCTGGGAGGGAAGGCAAAGGGCCATTTAGCCTCTTTCTCAAACAACCCAGAGACTAAAAGAACATATGGCTGCAGTTAGAACTATAGTACAGGCCAACATGACAAAGACCCAAGAACTCCAGATAGGCTATCATGATAGAAAAGCTACGTTAAGATCCTTTTCTATTGGGCATAAGGTTTTGGGTCTCCTTTCTTCATCTGAGAAAATGTTCTCTAAGTAGCATGGCCCTTAGGAGATAATAGAGAAGACAGGGCCTTTATGATTACTGGGTCTCGCAACCAGACAGGAATATCGAGACTCATATCTATGTTGTGAATCTTCTTAAGGAGTGGAGAGAGAATCACATCAAAGACACTACAGTGTTATGAACCAGTTTATCCAATTAATCAAATAAGAATACTTTGATTCCGGCCAACATAGCCCAGACACAAAAGGAGGATTTAATGGACCTCCTAGAATAGTTTCCTGATGTCTTAAGAACTGAACCATGTCAGATAAAAGGAATCTACCATCACATCCGTACACCACCAGGGAAGGTAGTCCATTTAAAACCGTATCGGATAAATGAATCTAGAAAAGACTTCATAGTAGAGGAGATAGAGAATTTGTTAAAGGCTGATATCATCAAACCCTCTCAGAGCCCCTGGTTTTGCCCAATAGTGTTAGTTGACAATTCAGATCAATTGTGGAGGTTCTGTATTGATTTCAGGAAGGTTAATGCGGTCTCACAGTATAATAGCTACCCCATGCCCAGAATTGATTATCTAATTGATTGATTGGGGTCTGCCGCTTTCCTCTCCACGATTGATCTGTTAAAAGGGTACTAGCAAGTCTCTGTTAATCCAGCAGACATGGAGAAGACGGCATTCTCTACTGCAATTGGGCTTTTCAATTTAAGGTGTTAGCTTTTGGCTTGCATGGGGCACTGGCTATCTTACAAGGGCTAATGGACAAAATCCTCTGACCATATGCATCTTTCTGTGGACCATACATTGATGCTATCATCATTTACAGCAGGTCTTCGAAAGAGCATTTACATCATCTCTACCTAGTTACCAGAGCATTTAGAAAAGACGTCCGGGGGCGTGGCTTAAAGCTGGAGTGCGACATATGGCTCCTCACTAGCTCCCGAACCAGACCCGACGACTGAAGAAATGAATGTAGCAGTGAGCGTGTGGTTTTGCCTGAAATCAATCGGCAGGCTGGGGGAAAGTGCTGCACCCGGTGAGCCGGAGCGGTTTAGCTCACACATGCCTGATCCCAGAGGAATCAACCTCAGAAGTAAGTTGCGGTGCGGCACGACACAATTCCAAGATGGCGACCGGGGCTTGCCTAAGGAGAGCCGCGGACGACTAAGCTCGCAGGGGGGCATGTGTAACATTTGGCACCTCTCCACAGTGGTCGGATGCAGCGTCCCCCACCGGATCGGTACCACACATACTGCGGTAGCCCCTCGCTCCGTGAAATGGGAGGATACGGCCACTTTCGAGGACCGTAGAGCCGTTGCAGAGTAGTTCCTCTGATATAGACCGCATGAACACCATATTGTGTAAAGGGCGAATCAGCCATATGGAGGAAAATAACTAATGTGACAAGTATACATCTGCTGGTCCCAAAGCAAAGCAGCCCACTGAATGAAACGCTGCCTTTCCCTGCAAAGCCTCCTCAACGCCGTTGCCCAGCAGGTTGAAAAATAACACCTGCCATCTGCACAAGAACACATGAAGAGGCTGGGCCCTGGCTCCCGCGCCACAACAAGGCAAATCCTCCCACCACCATGGCCTCAGGTGGCCTGCCCACCCCCCCACAATTACTGTATAGGAGAGGGGCCACAAGGGGGAGCACCCACTGAGGCTCTGGGGGACTGGGGCACCAGCTAATACCCGCCCTGAAGGAATAGAGACTAGCATCATGCCAAAACATACCCCCTGCCTCAACAGATCCTTATCGAAGTGGCCGACACATGCAGGAAAATCTATTAAAAGAAGCAGAAGCTACTGTGAATTCCACAAGACCTACCTCATCACAAAGTACTCAAGGCCCTGGCGGGCAGATTGCACCTAACAGCACGGAGACAAGTGCACGAAGGACCCCCTCTCCTGGTGCCAAGGAGAGAAATGGCGAAGGCCCCCAAAATTACAAAATAAAATTGACATCTCCACACTGATGTCTGCACTGACCTGATACAAAGGGGAGCAAGCCAAATCAATGCTACAAGAAAGAGACTGTGAGCCCCCCCTCACCACTGATTCAAGTGGTCACCAAAACAGATCTGCAAGACCTCCTAGCACCCTTGACTAAGGAATACCAAAGAGGTACTGAAGAGCTCATGAAAAGAATATCGAGCCTAGACAATCGCATGGACGAGGTGGAAAACAGAACAGCAGAGATAGTCAACGATCTGTGAACAATCCTACGTAATCGGTGAGGGAGTAGACTGAATGACCGCACTGGATGCCAGATGCGAAGCCCTTGAAACCAAGCAAGATGATGCCGAAAACTGCTCCCACCATAAAAACATCCAACTACGTGGAATCCCAACCTCCATCACAGATGCAGAGCTGGGTAATTTCACTCTGGACCTCTTCAGATTCATACTTATGCTCCTGGATAGTGCCCGCTGGAACTGGACAGAGTGCACTGAACAAGGGCTAGACAAGCGTCAACCGCACCAACTACCCCACCAGATGGTACTGGTAAGGGTCCACTTCTACAGGGTTAAGGAAGAGATTATGCAGGAAGCCAGGAGCACCACTCGCATACAATTCAGAGACGCCTCAATATACCTATATCAAGATCTCGCAGCCGCCACGTTACTAAAAAGGAAAGCTTTAAAACCACTAACAGAATGGCTAGGAGACAGAAAGGTGCCCTACCCCTAGAGCTTCCCTACCGCTCTCCTATTCAACCTGGTAGGCAAACAATGGTATATCCGCACACTGAAGGAGGCCGATAAGCTACTACATCCGGAAGGGAAAGTGTCAATGATGGAGAGGATTCGGCACTCAAAGAGGACCCATCAAATGGGACCATGCAGCCCTGGACACGGCTAGACAGAAGAAAGCACCTCAAGGCCCATTGCAAAGAAGCAAGAAAAGTGCTAAGCCCTGAATGGGAATATTCCAGGGACAAAGAGAACGGACCAATCTGGCCCCCTGCAAGCACCCCTAACTGCCCTTAACTGAACTAGGGCAACATGCACCCCGGAAACAGGCAGATGGACATCTAAAAAGAGGATCTGTAGCATCCAAGGAGGGGACAGCACCAACGGGGGTCGAGAAAGTGCAGGACGCTCTAAACCAGAGGTCGTAACTGCAAACAACACTACTGAAGCCACTGCTACGCTCTCATACGATACCCAATGGGCACTGGATGCCCACAAAAGGTTGGTCATCTGGCTCTGAGTCCGTTGCCCAGAGAGTTGTGGTCTGGTCTCAGAGACTCAACACTTGTTCCAGGGGTTCGGGGGGTGCGGGGGAAGGGTTTCCAGGGATTTGTTACTAAGGGGGAAAACGGGTCAGGAAGTGGGTCAAACCAGAGACATAACAAAGCAACAACTCGGGAGGAAACATAGCAAGGGGGCCCAGACCTTCCGTACATGGGACAGAGGTCGGATGCTAGAACCCGGGAGGGTACACTATAAACATGGCGGTGGACATGACTAGGGAACTTTGCATGATCTCCTGGAATGTGCTAGGCCTACATATTCCAAAGAAACGTAAATCGGTGGAGCGCAAATTATCCAAACTCTCTGCTGACGTAGTCTGCTTGCAGGAAACACACCTGCTAGCAGAAGATGAGAAGCGCATCCACTTTAGATGATTCAACAAATGCTATTTTGCAACAGCGGGGGAGAAAAAGAGGGGAGTGCCACTACTCCTTAACCGGGAAATACCCCTGACACAGGTGACGGTGAAACGAGACCCAGTGGGGAGATTCTTATTGGTCAAGGGTTACCTACTAGAGCAAGCCCTAACATTTGCCTCAATCTATTGGCCGACCGGTTTCTTCACTTCATCCTAGCTGACATATTCGCATTCACGGATGGCCATCTTATAATAGGAGGGGACCTAACCTGGTCCACAACCCCAATTGTGATAAGACCCTGCCACCATTGAGGGAGGACTTTGCGCAAGCAATTGGGTTTGCTGAATTCCTGAGGGAAACGGGAACAATAGATGCTTGGTGACTCTCCAATGAGGGGGGCATGCGACTATACATTCTATTCCCATGTCCATAAAGGCCTCTCCAGTATAGACCTGATCCTAATGTCTATTGAATTATTTCCATACCTAGAGGAAATCCAGATTCACCTAAGGATGATATCGGACCACGCACCATTACAGGCCCGGAACAGGGTATGCAGGCTCCCGAGCCCTCCGCAACGGCAGTGAAAGATACAGGACTCACTGTTGCAAGATGCAGTACTCAAGGAGGAAATATCCAAGGCCCTCACTGACTATTTTAAGGAAAACTCATCAGTGGGATGCTCAGAAGTGGTGGTCTGGGATTCCATGATGCCAGTGATCAGGGGAGTGGTAATAAGATGTGCAGCAGCACAAAAGCGGATGCGACAACTGCAGCAGCATAGCCTGGAGGAGAAGGCAGTGGCCATGTAAGGGGCGCACAAAAAGAATCAATAAGGGAAATCAAGCAGAGAGCTCAAAAAAGCCAAAGCTGCCCTAGAAATGCACATGGCAGATCGGTCCGCCAGAGCACTGGCATACACCAAACAGTTCTACTACATAAACAGTAGTAAAGCGAATAGGCTGTTAGTATATAAACTGAAAAAGGTACATACCCAAAATAACATCTCCACACTGAGAAGTAAAACTGGGTCCCTACTATCCTCTGAGGACGAAGAAAGTAACGAAATGATGACCCACCATAACAAGATAATGACAGGAAGCCCAATTGGCAAGCAACTGCAAGCTAACTACCTGGCCAACTCCCCAGAGAGGTCAGAGACAGAACCCCTTGAGCTCCTCATAACCCCAGAGGAAGTGAAAGAAGCCATAAAACCCTGGAAAACACAGCCCCAGGCCCGAGGGATTCACCGCAAAGTTTACAGAATGTACGCTCACATTTTAGGCCCACAACTCACCACACTTTTTAACTCTTTCCTGACAACAGGGAGCATCACACCATCTATGGGGGATTCCCTCAATATACTCATCCACAAACCGAACAAAGACCCAGAGAACTGTGCCTCCTACCGGCCCATCACACTAATGAATAACGATGCAAAGATATTCTCCAATATCCTTGCAACCAGACTCGCAAGGGCCCTCCCAGACATAATCCACCCAGATCAGACAGGATTCATCCCAGGGCGTAACACACATGACAACATTAGGCGCACCCTAAACCTGATTGAAAGTGCCTCTAGACTAAAAATAAAATGGCCATAATCTCTCTCAACGCCCATAAGGCATTTGATCGACCAGAAGACACTAACCCGTTTCGGGTTCGGCCCGGAATTTAGCAGGTGGGTCATGGCCAACTATCAAAACTCCTCCACCTAATTAAGAATCTAAGGCACCCTAAACTCCACATCTCTCGAGACATTCGACAGGGCTGCCCCCTATCGCCCCTAATATTAGCTCTCTCAAAGGAGCCGTTTGCAACCAGAATACGAAACAACGCACACATACAGGGGCTGCAGCTGGGGGGAAGCCAGTACAATATCTTCATGTATGCCGATGATGTCCCCTTCTCCCTACCACAGATTGAGCGCTCTCTTGAGGCACTCTGGCAGGAGATTTCAGCATTTGGAGAGGCATTAGGCTTCAGTGTCAATTACGGAAATCAAGGGCCTTGGAGAATAAACATTGCCTGGGAGCACAGAGAAACACAAATATTAGCCCCATCCCATGGACCAAATCACGGATAGCCTACCTAGGGGTCAACATACCAAACAGAACGTAGAGGGTATACCGAGCTAACATCCCCCAGCAATTCCGAACCCTATTAAAGACCATGGAATACTGGCATAAACAGGAGGTCTCATTGCTGGGAATCGCAGCACTAACAATTAACATGGTCCCAAGTATCCTATATCAATGCCTGGCACTACCAGTCATTATTCATCCAGGAGAGCTACAAGGAGGGGTCTTGAACTATGTTTATGGCAATAAAAAAACAAGAATCGCAAAAAGAGTTGTGCTCAGAGGGGGCAGCGATGGGAGCCTGGGTTCCAGACGTTCTTAGATATAGCCTGGCGGCCCAACTATCACAAGCATTTGCATGGCAGTCAGACACCAATATACCCTGATGTAAACAAATAGAAGAACATTGGTGCTCATCATCCCTATCCACCCTACCACAGCTCACAACACCGCACAGGGCCCCGGACACCGGCCTGCTAACGGCCACTAGAAACACAGTCCAATGCTGGAAAAAGGCAGCTACCCAATGGGCACACCGGATCATTGGGGCCACTCACGCCAGTCTGGAATGACCCATATCTCACCCCCGGACTCGACCAAGAGACATTTAGCAAATGGCACGAGGGGGGCTTAACGCAAATCAAGGACTTCTACACGAAAGGAGCACCACTCTCCTTTGAAGAATACACAGCTAAATTTCACATCCCAGAAACCGAAAGATTCTGCTATGCGCAACTCCGGCACTGGATGTCATAACACAACACTAGAACGCATGGGAGCAGAGAACTGAACCCGCTGGAACTCACACTAACATCAACTGCCGGAGAGGCAAAACATCAACCTTATATACGCTGTTAGAGAAGGATGACCCCAATAAGAAAGAGAACTATATGCTCAGATGGGAGAAGGATCTAGGAAAAGAATTAGAAATGGAAGAATGAGGGCGTATCTGGACCCGCACGCACAAAACCTCAAAATGCGATGAAAGTATGCTACAGATGGTACATCACCCCAGAAATACTGAATAAATGCAACCCAGGGTACTCCTTCCATGCTTTGCTGGAGAAGATGCGCAGAAACCGGTACACTAGTCCATCTGCTATAGTAATGCCCAAAATCAAGGTTATTTTGGGACGAGGTCTTGAACCAGACTAAATAAATCACAGGCCTGACAATTCCATGGGATGCAGGGATTGTGTTAAAGGGCAACATGGGCGGGCGGGGGACGTTCACACTCAAGGGTTGAATGGCAGACTTGATTACCCACCGCCTCACCACAGCCAAAATCACTATCGCCAGGCTATGGAAGCACCCCAAAGGTCCGGCAATCACATGTGGGTAAAATGCTGGGATGCAGCAGTGGCAGAGAAAATAAAAGCAGCTCAACTGGGAATCATGGGGAAATATAAGAGCACCTGCTTCCCCTTCGTGGACTACACAGAACAATTCCCGGGGATAGTGCGTCAACCACCAGCATCCCGATGGTGTATGAAACAGTGAACATTTAATCTCTTCCCTATCATCCGACCCATGTCAATGAAACTCCCCAACATTTGAAAATCAGCGAACGCATGGCCCCATGCTATTATGACTGCCTCACAGTACTAAAATGTATTTACACATGTACCTCGAGTTGACCCGATTGTATGTTGTAAAAAAACAATATAATACATTGTTGAAAAAATAAAAACAGAAAAAAAGCAGGCCTCACAGCAAATCCAAAGAAATGTCACTTGGCACGATCAGAAGTCAAGTATCTTTTTGTAGGTAACGGGTTGGCCCAACCTGAAACTGAAATGGTCAAGGCAGTCAAAGAAACCCCAAGGCCTAAGACAAAAAAATTGTTATTTCCGGAAGTCTGAGGCGTTTTTCATCACCTTTCGGGGGCTCAGCTCCTAGCACCAAGATTCCAAAGCTTCTATTGCTCGTTGGTTGGTCCAGGCCATTTCTGAGGCTTACACGCCCAGGGTAAGGATGTTCCCGTGGGGATTCGTGTCCCCGTGGTCAGGGCCAAGTCTACAGCTGTCACCTTTCAGAGACACGCTTCCTGGGAAGTCATCAGCAGGGCGACTACATGGGCGACTCCGTCAGCGCTCTGTAAGCACTATTCCCTGGATACCAGCTCCAGGCGGGAGGCAGAGTTCGGTCAGGTAGTTATGAAGAACCTTTTTGCTTCTTCTTAAGCATGAGGCAGGTTGTCGCGTCCCCACGCAATTGTCTTGTTCAGTTGAATCACCCACAAGGATGGAGGAAAGGGGACAGAATGTATGAGTAATTAAAGTTACTCACTGTAGTGACTAGAATACTCATAGTCCTTAGTCCCCTTTCCTCCACAAGTCCCACCCAGCTTCTCTCGCTTGTATGCCAGGGCCTAAAATGATCAGCATAGTGTGAGAAACCAAAGGGTGTCTCACCTACTAGTCCCCAGGGTTCTCTCTCTCAGGTGGCCAGGGCACAGCCATCGCCGTTTCTATCCAGACCCTTGGGGTGGACCAGTGTGGGATGATCAGCTGGGCGAGGGGTCTTCGGGGATAGGGGGTGAGGCGACCGATGGTGAGACGGAGTATTCTCCCCTTTCCCTTATGCATGACCCTCTTATTTCGTAGGAGGGTGATTAAGAGTAACAAGGCTAACCCTTACACATCTCATTGGACATGTCCCGCTAATCGGGTCAGGCAAAGTCAGGCAGTTGGCTTTAAACACATACATCTGATACCCTTTAGCTCTCCCCACACGGATAAAAGGCGGAACATAGAGACACACTCTGAGCAAGGTGGAACAAGAGAAGCAGCAGAACTTCCGGTACGAAGGCGAACCTACTAGAGCAGAGCAACGGATCAAGGGACGAGAACCAAGGGTAAAGGAACCCAGGAGTTCCCTGCAGGAGGTTGTTGCCTCCAAAGAGCCATAAGAGATAGATGGAGAAGGCCAAATCCCAGACAAGAAGGCTGTATTGTGTTTTAAAGGCACCTGCAACCCTCCCGGGTGAAAGGCAGAGTTGGGGAGGCCAGGCCAGGCCTGTGGTATTAACCTTGACTCATGAATTAAAACAACAAACACAAGAAAGGAATGCACACAGCCGGTGAGTTGGCGAGCGAGATGAAAGACAGGTGTGGGTTAAGGAAAGATTCAAGTGACAACAATATTTCTTACAATTCAAGGCTGCAGACGTGTGGATGAGACGTGAAGAAAGGCAGAGCTGTGGTGAGCTTCGAAATTACCGATACCTGTGAAGCCCGTGATACAGAGTAGCGCAGTGGTCTGGTGAAAGGAAGTAGCCCACTTGAAAGTCTCTGCAAAAGGTGAGATGTTCTCGTCATAAAGCCACAAAGTGAATGTACTTTTAAAAGCCTGATGATCAAGATTGATCCCAGCAAAAGGGGAAGTGGAAAGTGAATATTGAACTTGTGCTTATGATATGATATGATAGTTTATTTATATAGCGCCTATACACAATGTGTTTCAAAGCGCTTAACGGCAAGGGAGGGAACAAGGGAAAAATACGATGACATTCTTACAGGCCATGAACAACAAGAATGTGAAACTAACTATCGTAATCGGCCTGACGACATTTCAGATAGAGCAAGTGCAAAGACAGAGATAGGAAGGAATGGGAAACAGGCAGGCGACTACCGTAGTAGGCCTGACGACATTTCTCGCAGAGCTGCAATTTTACAAGAGGAGAGGGAGAAGGGATGTTTAGGAGGGAAAGGAACAAAACAAGCGACTATTGTACTAGGCCTGACGACATTTCAGATAGTGCAGGAAGGGGGCAGGAAGAACAAGTATGGGAGAGGGGTAGGAGACAAACGTTGTTGCTATCATACTAGGTCAAGGGACAATTATGATAGAATTAGTGCGTTGTTGCTATCATACTAGGTCAAGGGACAATTATGATAGAATAAGTGCATAGAAAAGAAAGGGAGGGAGGGAGGAACGAGGGAGAAGGCAGAGGGGGAGAGAACCGAGAATAAACAGTGAAAAAGAGCAGAGAAGCAGAGGGGAGAGTGATTACAGTTGCAGAGGTCAGTAAAATACATAATGTTGCAGGGAACAGAGAATGTAGGCAAGGAATCAAGAACGGCACAGCACGATTCAGGACCACCCTGAATGCAAGATCCCGGGAGGTCCAGCATGAGTGTTGAGAAGGTGAAACACCAAGTCATTGTGTCCATAAAGTGAAATCCAAGCATAGACAACAGGTCGGTGATGGTGAGACAAGAGTGAATCAAACTACATAGACCAAGAGACACTGGGGCAAGTAACACAAGAGCATGAATGAAGGGAAAGTCAAAGTGGTCCTGCGGTGGTGTATAGTAAAAGCCTCACACATTCAAAACTATTCGACATCAGGAAAAGGTCTGAGCCCGACTGACGGAGACAGGAAGTATGATAAGTTAGGGGAAGGGAACCCCTAACAAATGTGAATAAAGCTTAGGGAAGGGAACCCCTACAAGTGCTTTGTGTGAGAGGTCTGAGACCGATCGAGGGAGGCCTGAGTGAACTTTTGTTTGAACTGTGAATCCTTTCGTTGAACTGTGAAGGAACTTTTGGAATGCTGGAAAGTGACTTTAACGTGGAAGGCCAGCCCGGCCTCAATCCACGTTTTGAACTGCTTTGTTTTGAGAACCTGAGCCAGAGTGTGTCCTTATTCTGTGCTGTCCAACATGGGGAGGAGAGCTGACTCAGTCACTTTGATTGTTTATATTCTTACACTGATTTTACTTTGCATACATATTCCCCATTACACGCTTTTTATATAAGAGATAGGGCAGGCATTAGGTTTTGTTAGTATAGGCCATTTTGATTTGACAGAGGTTGACTAGGACCGTGTTTTCTTTATTATTTGATTGTATAAACTACTCCCATCTTAGCTATTGGGCAACGTAGGAGCTTTTCCAAACCCTGAGAACTGAATAAAGGTTTTACAAATTGTAACTTTTGTGTCAGTGTCATACTTGTGATACCATGCCTCCATTACAATAGCCAGGTATTATGTAAAAACGGGAATGAGGTTGAGGCGCCCTGGTGTTCTTGGGGGCGTTCTCACGCACTATGCTAAATTTAAAGGGGTAGCTCATTTTTCGCTGCCAAAAGTTCTGGTACCGTCCCCATTTTGGGAACGCCCTCAAGGATGGAGCCAAGGGGACTAAGGACCATAAGTACTCTAGTCACCATAGTGAGTAACTTTAATTTTTCTTTCATTAACACATCTGTTAGTTTTAATAGCCAGTCCGACTTATTAGGCAGACCTGGGCACTTCCACTTCTGGGCCAATGAAAATCTCTTCGCTCTGAACATGGCTTCTCACATTCTGGGATACCTGTATATTTCATTAACCTTTGCAGGGACACCCAGCAGCATGCGGAGGCTCACATCTATAACATCCTCCATTCATCCCAAAAGATCCTTCCAGTAACGTTGCACCTGTGGGCAGTGCCACCAAATGTGTGATCAGGATCCAACCTGGCTACAACCCCTTGGGGAGAACGTGGGATGAACTGGGAAACATTTTAGAGATATCTAATGGGACACTATGCTGCACTTTAAAGTTATGCTCCATTGCTGCTGTGAATAGGTTACCATGAAACATCATTTTAAATATTTTCTCCCACATTTCGTCCGATATCGCTTCTCCCCCAACTCGTTCCATATGATTTAAAAAATTGTCTCCTTGTCGTATCAACCATATTCAGCACCCTAAAGATGCTGGAAAGTAATTCCTTCCTAGTCTCCGAAGATGTGATTACAGTCCCAATAGGTGTAAGAGGACGTTTCAAATTATTTCCCCATTTCTGGTCAGAAAATATCCTTTTAACCATAGATAGTAAAAAATATTGAACTTTTCAGTGCCTAGCACCTCTGTAATCTTATCATGATCTAAAAACTTCTCGTCACTAAACAATTTCCCACTCTCGCCAGACCTCTATCCGACCATGTTTGTGTGTGGCAGAATCCCTGGTACACCATGTCTATGTGGGTTCCTCCTATCGAGGTCCTGGGTGATGGCCATGAAAACAGGTTGTCAGTACATTTGCTCTTCCTCCGTATCGACCACAGTACCCCCAAACATAAGTGATTTCTCAATCTAGCTGGTATATCCGTGGGCAAGGCCCACAGTAAGTCTCTATTTTTTACCGGTTGTGCTTCCATGTCCTCCAAATGCATCCAGTACTTTCCTAGGTCGACCCTCATGAGTTCAAGGAGGACTCTTTATTGGGCAGCTTTACAATATAGGGAGAAGTCCGGTAATACAAACCCTCCAACCTCCCCTGGAAAAGGGTATGTGTGGTTTTTTTGATCCTTGGACATTTGTTTTGCCATACAAATCTGTGCACACTTACGTGAAGGTCTTTAAAGAAACTCACCAGAAGCAGAGCAGGTAAGGCTGTGAAAAGATAGGAGGTGTGGAAGGATGCTTGTTTTAAAGTCTGTCATGCATCCGTACCAGGACAGTATGAGCGGGCCCCATCTATACAGATACGATTTAATGGCCTCTAAAAGGGGGTCAAAGTTGATCGCTGAAAGCCTTAATAGATCTCTCGGTAGAAGAACCCCAAGATGCCGGATCAAGTTCTTCTCCACCTTTAAATCTAGCACTTGTCTCCTTTGACTTAGGCGAGAATCTAGACCCTGCATCAGCATAATTGAGGATTTAGCTTTAATTTGCAGCCCGAGAAGACACCAAAGGATTCTATGCAATGAAAAAGCTTAGGCAGCGTGGTTTGGACATTAACCAGGTAGTCCAAGATATAATAGGCAAATAGGGAGAGATTAAATTCCACTTTGCCCCGTTTAATCTCCTGTATTCCGTGGTGTTCTCAGATCACTATCACCAGGGGGTCTATTGTGACCGCATACAGCAAGGGGGATAGAGGATACCACTGCCTCATACTTCTTGACAATAGGAATGGCTCTGAGAGACCACCATTTACGAGTACATGTGTGTAAGGTGCTCTATGTAGAGCTGCTACCCATTTGCGGAAGTTCTCCCCCACTCCCATCTTTTCGGAGAGCATAGCCATATACTGCCACTCCACCCTATCAAAAGCCTTTTCAGAATCTACGGAGAGTAAACCAGCTTTGGGGTCAGATTCCTGGGAAAAGTGCATTAAATCAATTGTTTTACGAATGCTGTACGACCTTTGTCTGCCTCTTATAAAGCCCACTTGTTCTCCGTGCACAAGGGATGGCATTACTCCCTCTAGTCGATTCCCCAACAGCTTTGCCAAGATCTTAATGTCTGTATTAAGAAGCGAAATTGGGCGGTACGAAGAACATCTGGTCAGATCCTTGCCCTCCTTAGGTATTACCACTATAATAGTGACCATCATAGACTCTGGAAGAAGCCCACCCTCTAGGACATTATTGAAGACCTTAGCCAAGTATGAAGCTAGGGTAGATGGGTACAATTTAACAGTGAACCCATTCTCTCCCAGCGTCATGCCCCTGTTCATTGATTTAATTGTCTGAATGATTTCTTCCTTCATTATCTGGGCATCCATTGCGGAGGCGATGTTGCCAGAAATTCCCGGGATAGGCAACACATCTAAAAATCCAGCTATACGAGATTCATCCCCATCGTGTTCCGACTTAAATAGAAGCTCATAATAAGTCTTGAAATGTGCTCTGATGCTTTCAGTATCGTAATGGGTACTGTCAGGTTTTATGGTGCCCACCATCTTACTTTTCTGACATTCTCTAAGCCTCCATACTAAGATTTTATCAGCCTCATCACCTTTCTCATAGTACTTTTGTTTGAGGTACAACAGCTTTTTTTCAGTATCATGCAGTTGGGCCCTATAAGCAGCCTTTTCAGGTCAGGGGACAAGTGTTAGTTTGGGGTGTTAGTTTGGGTACCACCCTAGCTGTAACAACCCTGAGGTCCTCCTCGTGCCTCAAACTCTCTTTTCTTTTGAGAGCCTATCCAAATTAATACCCCATGGATTGTGGCCTTAAATCCATCCCATACGGTGTGAAAACCCACCTCACTGTTGTCATTAAACACAAAATATCCTTTTTATGATTTAGCAGGGCACAGGCAGTCTCTTTATCCTTTTAGATAGAATCATTGCATTTCCACGTGCCTCTCTGTGTCATGCCCTACCACTCTCTGTTCGTAATTCGTACTAAATCATGGTCAGGCTATGGCACTGAGTCTACCCGGGATTCAGAGACCTGCCCTATCCAGATCTTCTCCACTAAAATGTAATCAATCCTCGAAAAGGAATTGTACACCTGGGAATAACAGATCAAAGGGGATCACCAGCAAGAGGGTGGGACAGGGAATCCATTATACACAGTTCCTGGTTAATCCTGTGAAAGTTCTTTCGAAATCCCCTCTTGCTGCTGGGTCACCCTCGGAGTCCCCATCCTCCTCCTATTTCGGGACACCAACACCATGTTAAAATCACCCTCACTTTAAGTGGGCCCTCCACAAAACGCTGAAGCTTCTCCTTCAAACTTTCCCATAAGACGATCTGACGATCATTTGGGAAGTACACAGTCACCATCGTCAAAGGGTTCTCCGTACCTTTAAGAAACAAAAAGCGACCCTTTGAGTCCCTGAGAACCGTATCCACTCTGAAACCTAATCTGTTGGATACCACAATTGCCACCCCCCTTTTTTGCAGTAAACGATGCATGATGAACCTAATCAATGCGTTTAGCTGTGATTGTCTGGTCTTTCCTCCTTAGCCAGTGAGTTTCCTGGAGGAAAAGCAAATCCAGCTTTGAGCTTCTGCATTCTTGTATGACTAGGGATCTTTTATGAGTGAGTTAACCCATTAGCGTGGAGGGAGCCATCGCCTGTAATGGACTTGCCATTGGAGCCAGAGATCGTCCTACCTAATTTTATTTACATCGCTCCTTACATGAGACCACCAACTTGCCACATTAGAAAAATTGCCTTCACCCTGAAAACTATACGAAATCACTTGAACAAACCAAAACCTTACCCAAAGTCCAACACACTACACACCTCTCCCTCCTCACAATACCCCCCCCACCCCCGTAACCCTCCTGCATCCAGCCAGGAAGTGCTGCCATGTTCGGCTCCTGACTGAACCACCAGCAAAACTTAATCCACTGGTCTATCTATCCACAATAAACAGCTTCCTGAGCCCCCCTAATTCACCTCATCATCTCCATCCCCCCCAACCCCACTCTGCTACATGGCTTAGCACTTTAAGGCCAGCCTACCACCTCCAACAGACCCCTGAGGAGACTGTTTCCCCATGTTTCACCCCCTCCCGTTTCCTCATTTCAAACAAACGTACGAAACCCCAGAGAGCGTCCCCATCAACTTCCTGACTGAGTAAAATCCAGATCTTGCCGTGAAAGGGTTATTAAGTTTCTTGCATTTCATAGAACCCAGGATACATCTCTGATCTCTCCATTTTCCCTTCTTCTGTATTTCTATCAGATTTGTGAACACTCTGCCCAAGTCCCTTAATTCCTCCTGCGACCCCCGGATGTCGTCCTCCGTCACAAGTCTATATTTTAGTCCTTCATATTTAAAAGCCATAGAGAAGGGGAAATCCCACCGGTATTGCACCCTTTTTCCCTGAGCGACTGCGTAAGAGCTGCACACAGTCTACGTCTTGCCAGGGTAAATGTGGAGAGGTTCTGGGAATTGTGATCCTAGCACCATTATAAGTAAGGGAGTCCGCGTGTCTGGCCTTCTTCACAATTCTTGTATTTTACTGCATAGCTATGGAAGCTGTAAGGAATCCATGGTGGCAACAGTAAAGACAGGCACACGTGATCATATTTCAAGGGTGTTTATTAAACTGAATAGGAAGGTTGGAAAAACGCCTAATCTAAATCTAAGATGGGAGCAAGCTACGACCACCAAATAATAATAAGGCAGTCTTATTGACGTCTTGTCAAATAAAAGGGCCTATATTAAGAAAAACCTATTGCCAATCCTTACGCTCAATACAAAAAGAGTGTGGGATAATGTTCACAAGAAAGAAAGAAGTGTAAATAAATATTAAGTCAGGATGTGGTAGTGTTTCCCTTCCTCCCGTTTTGAGCACGGGACAAGGTGGGATTCCGGAGCACAGCACATGCTCGAGCTTTCCCAGCACGAGACAACGGTTCCGCTCGCAGCTATCAGGGCCTTCGGTGGTTAAGTCTATTTTCTACAAAAAGTCTCTTGCCTTCGAGGACCTGATGTGTCCAAAATAATAAACAAAAAGTTCCTTTCCACATATACATGGGGAGATGGCTTTTCACCCCTGGGTCTCCCTCTTCCGGTCTCGGACCCTTCTCAAATATCAGCCTCTCTCCGTCGGGTTCACTACGGCTTCTCAATTCAACTTCTTGGCATTCAAAAATCTTAATGTCTTTTTAAACAGTGCACCGTGGACATCCCTCTGTCGGGTTCAGTTTTGTCAGCACACTGTTCATTGGGACTTTATGCCTCACCCCTTTCCATCTGCATCCCTTTGTCGTGTTCACTCTTGCCAATTCTTTACCAATCATACAGTCCTTTCTCTTAAACTCACTACGCAGGATTTATCTCCCTTAGCTTTCCAATTACGTGCAGGTCAAAGACTTTTGACCTTACAGGAGATTTTGCTGGACCCCTGTATGACCACTTTGATCTTTTCAAAGCGGCTCTCCCAGGGCCTTCTGGATTTGGTAGTTTAAACTAACACAGGATCAACCAGAGTGTCTCGAGTGAGCACCCACGTAGTGCCGGACCCCTCTGCAGCTGGTTTTCCCTCAATGTTCACAGTTCTTTGAACCTTTCTTAATTTGCGACTTTGCGACTTTCATTCAATACAGTTTGGTTTCTTTATCGGTTCTCCTCTCGACTCACCAGCTATGATGAACCACTTGGCTTTCCTCGTATCCGGAGTCAAGGGTGGTACCATAGTAGCAGACGTCTCTCTCTCTGTCCTGCTCATCAGTGTAGGCATGCTTTGTGTTACGTAGCCATCTGATGCAACACACGCTGGCTATTTTTGCAGTCTTATGATTCCTTCCACAGAGGTTTCAATGGCCTTGGTAGGGAAGGGCAAGTTTGCTTCTCTCCTTGTCGCCCCTTCGGTCCTCGCAGCCTTTCTCCTCCTCTTGAACTGCCGGGCTTGGATAGCTCTCTCGTCGTACATTCTGCCATGCTCGTATTGTGCTCTCGTGCTCCACCTTTTATCCCTGTGGGGAAGGGAAAGTGCCATCAGGTGTCCTTGATTATGGTCAATTGCCTGACTTTGCCTGACCCTTGTGCTGGGACATGTCAGGTAAACGACTCTGGTGTTTGTCCGTCGTCTTTTGTGGTAGGCAAAAGTGTTTGTGTCGGAAAGGGGAGGTGTAGAGTGTTTGAGTATCCTGCGTGGTAGGATGGGGAAAAGGTGTTATAAGAAGAGGGATGCCGTGTCTCAGCTGTTGGTGTCCCATTTCCATTCCCCTAGGACCCCCCATCCAGGTGCTCGTCCCTCCCTGGTTCACCCCCAGGAACTGGATTCAATAGCGATATCCGTGTCCTGGCCACCTGGATGACGGGTCCCCGGGGACTAGTCAGGGAGACACCTTCAGGTTTCTCACAAAGCGCAAAAAGATGAACGCAGGAGCCTAGCTATGCCTCCTGCTCTATGCCCTCTATCAATGGTTGGTTTGTTGGTTGCGTCATCCCCAAATAAAAGCTTGACCACGTCATGGACGGTCCAAATAATGTCTTTTTCTATCTCCCCTTCTCTCGCAGGGAACCCAAAGATCTGACGGTTGTTACACCTCTCCCAGTTCTTTAAATCATCCATCTTGAAGGCTGTCATCAATTCTTTCTTCCCACCTCTACGAGCCTCTTATCTAGACAAGACAAGATTTCCAATGTGTCAAAGGACGACTGGTTGGTTTCAAGACCTTGTAGCCTATCCGCCATCATATCAGCTCTTCGCTCCAGCTTGTCCAATCTGTGACCTATGTCCGTTCTGATTCCTCTAATTTCTTCCATCAATGCTGTGCTATCTCCCTTTGTGGACATTGTGTCTGCTGCTGTCTCTGCCATTGAGGTTGAAACCACGACGCCCGCCCTTGTGTGATGTCCTTCATATCTGTAGTTCTGTGCAGTCAACTTCCAACTCATCTATAGGGTCCCCAGGAGACACGCTTCACTTTGCCACAGAGACTTTGTGCCATATGCCTTGGGGGGACCGTATAATGATGAGACGGCAGCGCCATAATGTGGTCCCTTCTGTAAACAGGTGATGATATGTGGGTTACCTGGGGTGTACGTTAGTTGGATGAGAGAGGCCAGGCAGACTTACAACGCCCCAGAAGAGCCCAATGCCCCCAGAAAGCACTGCATCATATACCTTCCCACTGGCTAGATCTTAAGAAGAGAGGTAGATGATCTGCGATGAGTGTTGCTGCATGGTCATCTTCAATTTACAATGCCCTTTCAGTCCTGGGGATGCCGACACTCGGAGGGGTTCGTACATCTGGCGGAGTCGCAAAGGCTTGGCCTGCGCGCCATCCTCGATTTAGCGTTACCCGGCCTTCTCCTAGTTATGACGTGGTGCCACCAAGCGAGTCGGAGACCTTCTGACCTGCACTTAAGTTACTCAGACGTAACTTCAGCTTCCCTCGACAAAAACAAACCAAATTCGGCAGTGTGCAGCAGGGGCCGGCGAACAAGATGGTCCTTTTTATATCACCAGATTGTAGACAATCAGGGGGGCTCAGGACCCTTCAAAGGCGGGTGAAGTAAGAGCGACGCAGTTGTGTACTACATCCGTACACACAATGTTGGCCTTCTACTCTTCTGTTGTATATTCTGTGGTGTCTCCTTAAACCCATTTGCCCTCTCCTTGGTCTTTCTTACAACAAGAGGGATTCTTTATTACCCTCTTCCCTTTCAGGGGTGTTCTATTTTCATTCCCTCCTGATTTTTTAGTTACTTGCAGCTTTTCTTCCTCCCTTCTGGAGGGTCTCACCCACGCCCCCTTTTCTTATGAGTCTCCTCTTCATGGAGTCTTATCTGCGTCCTCTGTCTCTCTGCTCTCTTGCTCTTTGTCTTCTGGTATTCTTTTACTCTTCACTCCAGCTCCTCTTAGCTTGCTTTACTTCTTCCAACACTCCACCTTGCTCAAGGGTTCCTGGCTCCCTGGCCTTCTATACGCTCGCACCTGGTCTTCTTTCTTTTATGGCCCTTTATTTCTCCACCTCCTCTCCTCATTTCTATGCCTCTACTCTCAATTCCCTTTCCTCCTTATTTGTTGCTATTCACTTTTCTCCTCTCTTTACTTACTCTCTGCCTTTGCTTATTGTGTCCTTCCTGTACCTTCGTTCTGCTTGTCTCTCCTGCTCCCTTTCCCCCTCACCACTCAGACATGCAGCACCAGACTCTTCCTTCCTCTATCCTCCCCCTTTCCTCCTCAGTGCTCTGCAACACACTATCGCTCTACTGCACTCTCCAACTCCAAACCCCACATTTGACAATTGAATGATGCAAGATGTGATGATATTTTATGATTCTAAATTGTTATTAAGATTTGTAATTGGATTAAGCATGATTTGTATTTTATATTTTTCATGTATATGTTTTTTAATTGTGATGTTTTTCTTATTAATTGTAATAACATGGTATGCTATAGTGTTCATAGGTTATATTTAACCAGTAACACTTTATAAAAATTGCGAAATACTACTGGTTTTGGTCCTTTTAATATGGCAGCATTCCCCCCTTGGTTTTCTTCAAATTTGTCCAATGCCAACACTGAGGCCTGTCGGGCAGCAGATTTTTCAGATTCTCTTTGCCCTGTTTTAATTCCGCTTTTGCCAGGTGTGCTGTTATTTGCTTTCCGAAGTGATGCAAGCCCATGGGCCAAGCCTTTAATAAGGCTGGTCAACCCCTTTATTTTCACTGCTTCTGCAGAAAAGGGTTGTCCATCCTGTTGAGCTGAATTCTCTCCATTTAAGAGCTACTCGATAGACTCTTGTGTCTCAGCCCGCAAACTGGAGTGGCAGGCAACAGTGCATGCAAACCACATCTCTGTTCAAATTAGTTTCTAATATTCTAAGACTCTCCCTAATGGATGCTAGTGACTACTGCGGCTCATGTTCTTGCTCCAGTCTGGAAGTGTGTTCATCATCTCTATCTTCCAGTATTTTTTGAAGGGAGTTGTCGCTTTGTCCTTGTATAGTAGTCAGCCCTTCTCGTTGCTCTAGGGGTTTTACATTACAGTTAGGCACCTCTCCTCTTCCAAATACCAAGACCCCAAACATGCTTGAACTCGATGGGTAGGCCTTTCAATAGGGGAGCTGTTGCTTGTTGTCCTAGGGTTTTTGATGGGATTATAATGGGCTTGGTAGCTTTATCTTAGCTGGTCATTGAAGACAAACCGTGTGTGACGTTCAGTTTTGCCTTTTTCACTTCCAGGAATCCTGGGATTTTTCACGATGTGCTTAGGGTTTTGGGGTATTGTGTTGCCTTTTCTCTGCTTCCCTCCCTTATCTCCAGCTGTCCAGCTGCAGAAATGAACATAGCTTATTAGAATTAGAGGTTCTGAGCCTTGGACAGTAGGCTGATAATGGACTTGGGAACCTGGGGACCTGCCTTACTTCAACCACTGCTAGGTCCTACATTGTGGAGTGAGTGATGGCACCTAGCCCCCAGCTCTACCACAGTCTCATCACCCAGCCTGAGTTATGGGACTGCTTATCACCTGTAATGTTCACTAAACTCATGACAATAGTAATGAGATTCCTATTGCTTGAGGGTATGAACATTTTTCAACAACTGATAAGTGTCTTGTTTCCTCAAGAGGTAGCATCCTTCATGTCTTCTGTCCAATCGTCACCTGTGTCAGTGAACCTTGATCCACTTAAAGAGCCTCTCTTTCATTGATGCTCCGTTAGATTTGGTAGTGGAACATTCCCCCCTGCCCTCAAAGAAGGAATCTATGCCTTACAACTTGCCAATTTTTAATATAGATCTTGTGGATGCACACCAACGCATTGTAGTTTCGGAGAGTTCTTCATTTCATGGCTTCCAGTTTTAAGGCGCTGTCACATTCTTGCTACAGATTAGGCTGAACCCAACTTAATTTAATTAGTCATTGGTTTAAAGACAAATACCTTCATTTGACTCCTGACCCTCTTACCTTGGTAGTGAAATAGGATGTGGAATGGTTGTCCTGCACTATCGACCTACTGGTAAGAACTCCCTTCCACACTTTGTACCCAAAGATTTTTATTGTGGACAGTTTGTTGGATTATCTCTGAGAAGCTACTCTGGAGCCTTTTGCAGATCCACAAAAAAGTGTTGATTTATATAGAACACAGCAAATGGATGTTTTGTGTCAACAGGCAGCATGGTAACCCATCTCCCCTTAACTTTGTTCCCTCGCTATGGAAATGTGGTTTTCGGCCCTGGATCGAAATATGCATCTTTCTATCAAACTTAACACTTTTCAGGTGTACCAAGCTAGCAAGTTGACTTGTGTCCTTCGTGAACGATATTGGGGCACTTTGTGGAGTGTGTGCAGAATTTCCTCTTTCTAGGTGATGCATTTTTTTTACAGACTGGGGTAAAGTTTCAGTGCTTCTTTCTTCCCATCCGTCCGATTCTGATGTCGATTTCTAAGTAGAGGGAAGAGTAAATGAAGGGGTTAGATTTAAGGTAAGAGGAACCTGCAATTAATACTTCTGATTCTTCCTCTGTACTGTATCTCCCGCATGTGCAAATGGATCATAAAGTCTTACTGTAGTTCTTTTCAGACTATGGACCTCATTTTAGGTTTGCCGGTATCCTGGCCTAAAATCTGCCAGGATAACGGCAAACGTACCTACCGTTTCTGCCGTCTGGCATTCCGGTTTTACTGCGATAATACAGGAAAGGGTGGTAAATCCTCATTCCCTGGAGTCCCATAGGAATCTATTGAGGGATTTGCTGAAAATACTGGCTGTTACTCTGCTGGTCTGGTAAAGTGCCGGGATACGTGAATGCCAGCTCTTTATTTCTGGACCGGCAGGGTTATAATGAGGCAAATTGTTTGGAGGAAGAGCCTTTCACTCCTCTCCCTCCCCTGTTAAGAAGAGCTAGCCTGGGCTTGCGGAACCCTTACTTTTCAGGTCCTTCACTGAGATTAACTCAAACCTATTTAGAGTGCAACAGTTTTATCTCTCTATCCTTCAATTAAATGAGGGTGGAAATGTCCTCTTTTACTTCCTCATAGAGAGAGAGAAAGAGAGAAGTAGAATGGAAATGAGAATGAGAGTGAATGTATCTATAACGAGAATTGTGATCTGGCACTTCCATTCCCCAGAATACTCTTATCGACTTGTACCTGTTATTGTCAGTAATAGCACTGCTCTTGGTTAATAAAATGTTGGGAAACAATATTTGGATGCCAGATGATGAACATTCCAGATGGCAGAGTGCCGGCAAACAGAGACGGAAAGTCGGAAATGTTAATTTATCTGTTTTGTTTTCTGTATGAATCTGTAACCTGGAAAAGCAACATTTGGTTAGTGCTACAATTATATCCCATTGGTTAGAGTTTCATCAGTATATTTCTATTTTTTTTAAAAACGTTTCTTTATTAGCACGAGGTAAGCGCCGGCAAACAAGAACAGTGTACATAACAAAGGACATTACAAATAATTGAATGGCATTTGCATACAGGGGGGAGCAAAAAACGGCAGACAGAATCTTTAACAGTCTCATGCAGTTCGAAGCCTCTCAAAGAAAAGCAGGGGTTTCGTGTCCGACAGGGGAGAGGAGAGCAGTTCAATGTTATCTTTACTGGTCAGATAGCAACAAAAGTCGGCCCATCCATTCTTGGGATGAGAGGTCGTGGGGAGAGTATTAATATAGTCTTCTTCGCACCTCTGAGTCCAGGTGAGGGCCTTCAGCCACATTTCAAAAGAGGGAGGGGAGTGGCGCTTCCAACACTGCAGTATACATTTTTTGGCGATCATAGTCCCAATGTTCAGGAATCTGGACACCTTGCTCAACTCAGGCCCGTCCCATAGCCTAACAGAGCGGCCAGTGGGTCCGGTGCAATGTGGATCCCAGTTATTTCGGCCAGGGCCTCCAAGATGGCTTTCCAATAGGGGCCCAGCGCATCACAAGACCAGAACATGTGGATATGGTCTGCTTCCATGGACCTACATCTCGGGCAAGTATGGGCCTGGCCGTTCACAAATCTCCCCACTCTATACGGAGTGTAATATGGGCGATTCAAAAGCTTTTATTGTATACAGCTAAATCTTGCATTTAGGGAGACCTTACATGTATGCACGCACATTCTGCCCCACATGGCATCAGTAATAGTTAGGTTCAGCTCACTGCTCCATGCTTCCCTGGTCAAAGGAAAGGTGTTACCCAATTTCCCAAGCAGCATTTTGAATAGTGAAGATGTTGCGCCTTTCACCCCAGGCAAAGTAGTTATAAAATGGATTTCGGGTGAATCTGGGGGTTCATTGGGGAAAGATGGCCACATGGCACGAATAGACGCCCTCAATCTGAAATATTGTAACAGCGCCGAGCCGGAGTGACCAGGACGCTCTGTCTGCGGTTTGATAAATTTCCCGTCAGGAAATAGGTCAGATAGCGTGCGATAGCCGAGGCCCTGCCAGTTTCTCATAAGGAGTTTGTCTTGAGTGGGGCCGACACCTGAGAATTGCCATATGGGCACCATTTGTGGTACGGACGGGAATCAGAGTAGGATGACAATAGCCGTCTCCACGCCATGATTGTGGCAGCCAGAAGGTCCGCCGATCCCATCAGGAAATAGGTCAGATAGCGTGCGATAGCCGGGGCCCTGCCAGTTTCTCATAAGGAGTTTGTCGTGAGTGGGCTGACACCTGAGAATTGCCGTATGGGCACCATTTGTGGTACGGGCGGGAATCAGAGTAGGATGACAATAGCCGTCTCCACTCCATGATTGTGGCAGCCAGAGGGTCCGCCGGAGCATCGGCCCGATATGTATGATGAAGGATAAGGGGCAGAATGTTAACCCCTTCGCTTGCAAGTTTCTCGAGTTTCACATGTGGGGGGGTCTGAGAATACATACCAATGTGTAGCATGTTGTGCTTGAGCAGCTATCCACTAAAGAGCAAGGTCAGGGGCCGTGAAACCCCCCTTATCATATGGGAGAACCATGTGTTGCCACTTTTTTACGAACTGCAACTGAGTGCCATAGGAATTGGGCGCATAAGGTATGTAGATTCTGAAAGTATTGCTTCCCGGGCCAAATCGGGACATTTGTGAAGGTGTATAGGAGGTTGGGAACCAGTATCATTTTGATTAGAGATAGCCTGCCCAAAAGGGAAAGGGGGAGGTGGCGCCATCTCAGCATCCGGTCTTCCGCCTGCTGCTCCATGGCAGTGTAGTTGTAGGCAAGCAGTGAGGATCTAGAGAGGGATATGTTAACCCCAAGATATCTAATTCCGTCTGGCGACCACCGGAGGGGGAATTCACATGTTGGTTGGGGGCTAGCCACGGTGAGCGGGAATATTTCAGACTTCGTGTAGTTTATGGTAAACCCTGAGAATGTGCCTATTTTGGTAACATCTCGAATTACTGAGTCCAAATGGGTGGACGGGTCCCTTACATAAAGGAGCACATCATCTGCATACAACAAGATTATCTCTGGAGAATCCCGCAGACGTATACCCTTTCGGCTGTGCTAATCTCTGATATAATCGGCCATGGGCTTAATTATCAGCGCAAACAAAATCGAGGAGAAGGGGCAGCCCTGGAGTGTGCCCCTATGGAGTGCGATGAGAGGCGAGGTCTGGGAGTTAACCAGGACTTTGGCCATAGGGTTCGTGTACAGCAGCTTGATGTACGACATCATGCAGGGACCAATACCCATTTTGTGAAGCACAGCCCACATGTATTGCCAGGACACCATATCAAATGCCTTCTGGGCATCAAAAGTAACTGCTACTGCATTCGCGTCCGGATCTATTCTGGCCATGACATTAAACAGCCAGTGAATGTTGAGGGATGATGACCGGCCGGGGACGAAGCCACTCTGATCGGGATGGACCAAGTATGTCATAATGGGAAGAAATCGATTTGCAATGATCTTGGCAAAGACTTTTTTGTCCGTGTTGATTAGAGACAGGGGTCTACAGGACCCACATTCATCTGGTGGTTTACCCGGCTTGGGAAGGACGGTTATGAGGGCTTCGCGCATGGACTGGGGCAAGGTGGCCAGCTTAGAGACTCATTCCAGACTTCAAGGAGCCTGGGTGCTAGGATGGCAACATGCTCAAGATAGAATTCCGAGGTGAGCCCATCCGGCCCGGAGCTTTACCCCTTGGGAGAGCCGAAATGGCAGCTGTAATTTCATCAAGTGTGATCGGGGCATCCAGTTGCTCCCGAGTGGCACTGGAAAGGAGGGACATGGGGATTTGATCTAGAAGGAGGTCCGTATCCCACATGCTGTGTTCCCGCTGGGGGGCATACAGAGTTGTATAAAATTCAGTGAATATCTCGAGGATGCGCTGGTCAGACCAGTGCTGGGTAACCCCAGAGTCCGTGATACAGTCTATGCAGGTTCGACCCCCCCCTCTACTCGGACCAGCCTGGACAGGGTTCTCCCGGGCCTCTCACCCTTGCTGTATTTCCACGCCACCAAGGGGTGGGCATAATATTGAACCTCCCGGTGGGCGTGAGCCTCAAATGATTCCAATTCCGACCTTATCTGTGCCAGTGTGGACGGGGAGGGGGCATTAATGTAGTCACTTTCAAGTTTTTTAAGCGTTCTTTCAGAGCGCTGCAGGCTATTTTTCTATGTCCTTAAGGACCCCAGCCTCCCTAGAAATGCACATCCCCCTAATAGAAGACCTTAAACGCCTCCGAAGGAACCCCATCAGATGTGCCATGTCTAATGTTGCAGTCAAAGAAGGTATTTATGTCGGCCAGGATATCAGCTTTGAAAACAACATCCCTCAGTGCCTCAGATTTGAAGCACCAGGAGGAGCAGGGAGACCGACCCTGCCCCAATCTGAGCCACAGTGTTACTGGAGAGTAATCTGAAAATGTGCGTGGTAGCAACTGTGCATCTATTGTCCTACCCACCAGCACATTAGATATAAGGGAGAGGTCGATTCTTGATAGGCTTTCATGCACCTATGAGTAGAAGGAGTACTCTCTGAGGAGCAGGTGGAGGGCCCTCCACAAATCTATGAGGCCTAATGTGGTAGCGTGTGCAAGGAGATGGCTGGCTGCCTGCGAAGTGGCTCTGCGAGAGGTGCTGGATCTGTCAAGCTCACCACTCAAAATTAATTTCATATCCCTTCCCCATAGGATTGGGACTCCGATATATTTCAAGAGTATGGTGACGACCTCGTCAAAAAAACCAGGGGAATCAATATTTGGGGCATATGTGTTCACAGGGAGGCATTCCATGTTTTCCAGGGAGCAATGGAGAATCACGTATCTACTCTCCGGATCCAGGTGACTGGTGCGCAATGAAAATTGGCCAGATTTGTGGACCAGAGTAAGCACACCCCTAGACTGGGTTGAATATTTTGTATAGTACCTATTCGAGCCCCAGGTCGGAGCCAGGCATGTTGCAAGGCGCCCCATGTCATGCGTTTCTTGAAGAAGGAGTATTTTGATTCCATGCCGCTGAGCATACGCCGTGATCCTGCGGGTTTTAGTGAAATTACTCAGCCCGCGGACATTCCATGTCATGAGACTAAGGGACATAGTGACATGTCCAGGGACATCCCTGCAAACATACTCTGCTCCGCCATGGCCTGCACACAGCCTCATGAAAGCCACACCATCTTACCACCAGCGTCCTCACTCTCGTGCTTTTTCCAATTAAACGACCCACAACATTTCCACCCCCCTCCCTCACTGCCCAACCCTTATCAGCAGTGTAATACACCCCACCCATAACAAGGGCGCCAGAATACCATAACCAACCCAGCAGCCCAAACTCATGTGCCCAACAGGGGCAAAACAGAGAACAAACCAAAAAGCCTGGTATTGCAATTTCAGCGGGGGACACCACTGCCGTGTACCCAATTAAGCAGGCAGTGCAGCGCAAAGCGCTTCTCGGGCGGTGACAGGATTTCAGCGCATAAACATTCCAATGAAAAGATAATGACAGATGGCGCCAGACAAGGGGAAACAGAGTTTCACTTAGTATGTTAGAAGTGTAGGACATCTCAGTCATTGTCTATCGAGTCCTGTGGAGACGCCTCCAGTGGGATTTGTGATTCGATGAATTTCACTGCTTCGTACGGAACCGTGAAAAAGTATAACTTGTTGTGGTAGGTGAATTTCAGCAGTGCCGGAAACAACATTGCATATTCAACCTTCCTTTCACAAAGCATTTTCTTCACCCCGTTAAACTGTCTGCGCTCCTCCTGGACCGCCGCGGAAAAGTCAGAGAAGATTCTAATGATTTGCGAGTCCATCCTCAACTCGCCCTTCTCCCAAGCCAGGCGCAATATATGGTCCCTGTCTCTATAACTGAGGACCTTTGCTATTATTGGCCTGGGAAAGTCACCTGGCTTGGGGTGGTGACCCAAAGAGCGATGCGCCCGTTCAATTATGAAAAATGGTGAGAGCGGGGGGTCGGTAAGAAGATCTTTGAGGAGGGTCTCCACCGCCAGTTCCATGCGACCCTTAAGTGCGGAATCAGGAACTCCCACGATGCGGATGTTTCTACGCGATCACGATTCTAGATTGTCACACTTGACCTTAACACTCTTCATATCGCGCACAAGCCCTGCCACAGTATTTTGGAGAGTAAGGACACCATCCTCATTTGCCCCAATTCTGGCCTCTGCCTTAGTGATTTTGGTGCCATGCTGATCCAGCTTCGACCTGAGTGCGGCCATATTTGCGTTAATGTCGTCCAGCTTTTCGTGGAAGGAGGCGAAGTTCTTTGCCATGGACTCCATCATCGCGGCCAGGTCAGGCTGAGGGGGGGTCCAATGATGCTTCCATGTCCGCCATATTTGAGGGGGTGGCACCCCGCTCCGCTCTTGGTGTCAGTTTTGTAAACTTATCTATGGCCGCGGTTTTGGCTGTCCCACGAGATCTGCCGTGCATCTTTTAGGCAGAAACCTGTGCAGTTCCCTTTGGGAACACTGCAAAAGATTTAGGACTACAGGTGTTAGCAGTAAACCCACTTGGTAGCAGTCTGTACCACCCAGATTTACCTGGTAGCTGTGGCTGAGCAGTCAGACTTCCCTCAAGAAGAGTTAGGCAGTATGCAAAGTATACACAATAGGCACTCGGATACAATAATACAAGCAAACACTGACCAGAGCTTTGGTATCAAAGTATATAATTATTTATTTAAAAACACAATGTTTGAAACACTCCAGCACTCTTATTGTAAAACACTCTAAACACAGTTACTATTATAATATATACAACCCTTATTCCTTATCAGACAAGTCTTAGTTAACACCACTTATTTCCAGACAGAGGTGAGCGCTTAACTATAGATGGCACTCCAATAGGTTAATGAAGAAGGGAGGGAAAAAGACAGAATATGGAAAGATACACCACTCTAAGATTTAGGAACATTATTAGCAAGGCAGAAGAGCAAAAGTCACTTGTGAGCCAAAGTCCATAGGCTGGGCCCACTCTTAGAGAGAGCAGAGCACAAATGCGCCCAAGATCACACAGTTACACTAGGCTTAGAAAGTCTTGCAGAGAGTTCGAAAAGTGTTTAGAGAGGTTCAGAAAAGTTTAGCCAGGGTGTCCCAGGCTAACCCAGGTTCGAAAGCCGGGGGCTAAATCTACCCGTACAGTCGGTGGCAAGGGAAGCCAGGCGGAACACGGTACCTTAAGTGGGAAGGATCCTCCAGCGGTGGCAGTTGTTCCTGGCAGCGGTTGCAAGTCTCGGCGTCGTCCAGGGGAAGAGAAGATCTCGACTTGGAGGAAAGCTGAAGGTCGTTGCACTGCCAGGGAAGAAACCAGCCGCAGAGTTTTCCGGTTAAAGGTATAACCCTTTATTTCGCGGTCGTGGTAAAATGTGGTATTCCGGTTGCCGGGGTGCTTGGCACAGGCAAGGCGGCCACGAGATGCGTCGGGAAGGCGAAAAGACGGTGAAACTGGTTATCCCCACCAGTCAAAGGAAGAAGACTCTCCGGCGGGAGATCTCCTCTGTCGTTGGGAAAAGTGGTGAGACGGTCCAGCAGGGCTCCACCGGTGGTGTCGTCGTGGTAGGTCGGCTCAGCTTCTTCCTCGTCGGACTCTTAGGTCCTGTGGAGACTTCTGAAGTTCTAGTCCCCAAAGCCCTGCTTTTATACAGAAAACCCCCATTCACTCAGCCTAGCTGTCACTGAAAATGCTAAGTGGTGAGCCGGCCGGCTCACCAGTTGGGCCAATCAGGACGGAGTGTGACTTGAGTTGCCTAGGCAACTCAGTCCAGGGTGCCTAAATCCCCCTCCACCCCTCCTAAGTACCCCAGACAGAGTGGCACCACTTTGGAGGGCTTCTGAGGAGAAGCCCGCCAAAAAGTGGAACAAAGGGCTCGACTTGGGTTAGAGACACAGAAGAGAACACAAACGCCATTTTGGAACCGAGTTTTACGCAAAAAATACCAACCGGAGAATTAATAATAATTAAATAAACCGGCGGTATGTTCGAGGCTATCGTAATTAAATAAATAAAGATAGTAGCCTCGAACAATGGGAAAATCCCATAAAGAAATATTCGCGGTTGAATATAAAAAGTAGTATCCACTGCCACCAGCCAAAACTCGATATGGGGGGATGGAGACGTGCCCCCTCGACTAACAGACCCCGGGGCAATTGAATTGCCCCAGCCAGTACGTCCACAATATGATGGTTTGTACTGGTTCTGTTCAGAATTCTAGACTAGTAAAGTCAATGGTGACTTTACATGCCCTGGGAGACAGTAGTCAGTGCCAGGGTATGGAGTCTATACTGGAGAGTCACTATGACACCCCTGTGTTACTGCACTGAGGGTGCTGTGTAACACACATCACAAAAACACATGAAGCCCTATGGAGTAAAAGACCCCATAGCCCATTAAACACATCTAGAGTCAAAGGAACACACTCAAATCTTTTCTTTTTTTTTATTTTGGTTGGCTGAAGAAGTTCAACCTTTCAAAATATTATTCATTACAACATACATGATTAAATACTTTTTACATAATTTATATCAATTAATAATCTTTTTCATTAAAAATATACATATGGATAGACATAACAAGTTTAACCAATATTAAAATTAAATTGTTCTCGATTTTCACAAAAAATGATTTAACAAATATTAGCGAAGCATAGATTAAAGAAAAAGAACAACCTATATCTTAAGAAAATTCATAAAATTGTAAAATTGTAAAACACACTCAAATCATGTCCAAGAGTGAGGGTAAAAGAGTCTCACTCTTGGCAGGAGAAAAAAATAAACCCCAAAAAATCCAGTAAAGCTGCTGGGGCACTCACTAGGTTAGGAAATTCAGCCTAAACAGAGAATTCTCCCTACCAGCATCCCGAGGGCAGAAGGTGTTGCGTGTAGATATGCGCAGGCGCTGCTTACGTAGTCCAGGAAATAGTTCAGATAGACCCCAGGGGCAACCACGCAAGGTAGTGCGAAGTGCGGGGACAGTCTATGCGGGCAAGAGCGCCGGCACCCCCCCTGGGTGAAGCCGCATTTAGAGTGGTCCAGCGAAGGCCCCAAAGGGGAATCCACAGAGTCAGGGACGGGGCACTGCGCCAGGCACCAGAGCTCAGACAGTAATCACAGGCCACCCAGCATCCAAACGTAGCATCAGGAGGGCACCAAAACAGGATGTGTTGAAGAGAAGAGCAGAGTGGGGCTCAGATGCAGATACAGGCAAAAAAAAATAATAAAAAAAATAAAATAAAGGGGGCACACAGGGCAAGGTGCCAGAAGACAGTCCAGTTTGTCCTACAGAGCAAGTGTGATGTTCCTCAGTGTCCAGGGAGGCCTGAACTCCCATAGATCAACTCTGCCACAATATAGGTATGGATAGGTGCCCCCACACTGTAAGGAGCAGCGCCAGGGGGGATGCCTTCCCACGACGTTCTGGCTGTTGGCCAACTGAAGGTATAAGGGGTGTGGGCCTCAGCGCATACTATGTGGCCCCACAAGGGCAGTGGGGCCCAATATGCGCAAAGAATGCAGGGCTGCAATGCAGGCAGACCATCAGGCACAGGAGCAGGGGCCGGGGGGCCGTGCAGTCAATTTATATAAAGCATGCAGATCTAGTCCGGCGGTCCCCCCGGCTCCTCACCTGCAGTCTCAGCAGCCCAGGAACCTCGCAGAGTGGCCCCACAGCAGACGGAGTGGGCCCAGAGCCCAAGCAGCACAGCAGTGCGGCGCGGCCGCGGCAGTCAACCGCCGGCCACCCGCGATGAGGGGGCCGATGTCCCAGCCACGTAGGGAGCCTGGGGAGCCGAAGCCGAGCGAGGCCCCCCCCGATAGCCTATATTTAATTTGGGTGGATTTGGCATAATTTTTAACTGTCAAAATGCACACTAATCGTGCATAATGAGTTCCACAAATAAAGGTGATATGCTTTATGGTGCTTATATATGATTTCATATAGGGTCATTTGACGGGTACAGAATGCAGCAAATTAACCAACAACAGGATTTGGTGTGCGCATACAACTGATAGAGATCAGCTAGTTATACATATTAAATTAGTTATTTGTTCTGGACATTGCACCCATATCCTTGGAATTGATCTATCAAGGACATATCTTTTATTTCAAGGACAGATCTTTCTGGACATATCCGTATCCATGAAAGGAACCCCCTTTCAGCCTGGGATGGGAGTCCTACCAGGGAGAAATCCAGAGCTTGTCCTACCCTAGATGAGGACGGTGGCAGTTGAGAGGGAACCAAATCCTGCCCTGCCCCCCTTTTGCCAGCCTGTATATGTGCAGTAACTCGGTCTCAAACCATGACCACTAAGCAAGATGTTTACCAGGTTTTATCTTTCCTAGAGCCAACGTACCATAGCTGTGAAATAGCAAAAACCTGCAGAGAGTGAACAGCACTCCAGCACCACTTGCTGTCCAAGATATGACCTCAGAGAGCTGGGCTTGTCCATTTTAGAGCCTACACCACCTCTCCACCCTCGCCTTCAGAGTATGCAAGTATTTTACATGATTGTCTGCTAATAGTGTTTGGGCTTTTCTACTGACTCGTACCCTCAGATATGTGATAACTGTTTGCTCCCATCTGTACCTTTCAGTGTTTGGGGGCCTAGTCGTTGGCTCATTCAATGGGAATAAAGTAGATTTAGTTTTGTTTATCCTAAGACCTGAGGCCTCTCCAAACCGTGTCACTTCGTGTGATAATGGACCCAGATTGGTTGCAGTGTGTTTAAAGTATAGGATCTCGTCCGCATATAACGACACCAGTTCCCTAGTACCGCCCAATGCTAGGCTTCTAGCCCCATGAAACTTTCGCAGCCGAGCTGCCATCACCTCTGTCGCTGTGACAAATAGCAAGGGTGAGAGCGGGCAGCCTTGCCTGGTCCCCTGTCCCAATTCAAAGGCCCTAGACTTTTTTCGTCAATTCCAATTTGGGCACTCATACAGCAACCGTACCGCCTAAAGGAAGTACTCCGGGGCCCCCAGCTGCCGTAATACCTCGAAAAGGTAATTCCATTAATGGAGTCGAATGCCTTCTCCATGTCTACCAGGGCCGCTGAATCCTGCGCTTCGGGGTCCATCTATCAAAAACAATCTACACAAATTTGCAGAGGTTGACCTCCCTGGAATAAATCTCCAGGTTTAAATCTCCAGAAAGGGCGAAACCGTCCCTCCCACTCCAGACTCAAAGACCAGAGGACCGGACCGGCGAGTGGTCAGAGAGCATTCTGGGCAAGAGAACGCAATCGGCTGTTCAATGTACCGCGGGGGGACTTGCCAGAACTTAGTCCAGACGCAAAGATGCCCCATGTACCGTCGAGTGGAACGAGTATTCCCTCCCTTCCGGACGAAGCAGCCTCCACACATCACCCAGCTCTAGCTCCCGCATGCCACTCAGTACCACTTCAGCTGCTCTGGAGCACTGACGCCCCCCCTGCCCATCTATCTCTCCGCGGGTCTAGTGCAATGTTGAGATCCCCAGCCTACACTAGGCAGCTGTGAAGAAACCTGTGGCATCTACTTACTACTGATTCAGAAAAAAGCAGGGTTGTCCACATTGGGCCTGTATATGTTGACTAATGTGACCAATGTGTTGCCCCAGCACCCCAAGATGATCACCTTTCTCCCATCGGGTCTATTACAGTCTCGATCGGGCAGAAGCCTAGGGACTTATGAACAATTGTCATCACCCCTGCTGAGTATGACGAATAGGAAGTGTAGTGCTTACAGTCTCCCCAGGGTCTGACAACCCCCTCATCCCCTCTGCCCACTAAATGTGTTTCTTGTAGCATGACGACCTTGGCGCCGTGGCTTTCGCAGTACTGGATCACTTTTCGGGCCGTGCACATGTTGTTGAGACCCCGCATGTTCCAGCTAATTACGTTACACCCCATATTAGGCCCTTAGACTGTATAAATATCCCTGAACTGTTTGCATGCTCGCATGATACATGCACCAGCTGCTGACCAGTCCCATGAGACGTGAATCTTTTTGAACTAACAACGTCCAACTTTTCCAGCAACTCCCCCCCTACCCCTTTCCAGTCTCCCCTCTCCTCAACATACCCAAGATCATCCCACCCCCTCCCACACTGCCCTCCCCAACTTACAGTGGCTCGCGGCCTCCCACCCAACAACCCTCTACAACAGCATTACCATGAGTCACAGCCCGGGGGCACTGGACACCGCTGCCCAAGTGGCCTCACGCCCAGACCTTCAGGTGAGACCTTCCAAACATAACTTTAGTGTGCAGCAGGACTGATTTGTTACATTTTCAGGCAATCATGTTGGATACCCATCGGGAAGAACTCATATATCAAGCACATTTAACCGGGGGCTGACCCGATCCAGCCAATGTTTAATCTAATAACTCTTCTGCCACCCACACTCAACCAACTGCCCTTGCTAATGAGGCCAAGCCAGTTATTTCCGTAGCGTCTGGAGGAATTCTTGCACCGCTCCTAGATCTTCAAAAAAGTGTGTCCAGTCTCTTTGCTGGACACGTAGCTTGGATGGGTAAAGCATGGCATACTGCACTGCAGCCCCCGCTCCCAGTGGGCTCTTTTCCGCAAGGAAGGAGAGGCAGGCTTTCTGAATGGACAGGGTGAATTCATGGTAAAAGGATAGTCTTGTGTTCTTGTAGGTGAGGTTCCCAAATTCTCTTGCTCTGCGGCGTATAATGTCACAATCTCTGTAGTTCAACAGGCGCACAATTATATTATATGATATGATAGGTTATTTATAACATGCTTAATACCCAGAGGTTTCTGAGCGCGGATCCGGGGATCAAACCTGTGTTGCCCAGTCTCATCTTGCTTGCAAGGCGAGCATGTTGTCCCTGTGCTATTCTCCCGAGATTGGGCTAGGGCTCTGGCCCGGTCTGAGAGAAGTCTGTGACACCTGGTGTGATTCCTCGACCAGGAACAGTGGGGGCCCTTGCAGTACCTCCTTGACAAAGTTTTCCACAAAAACCTCAATGTTCGGGATCGATTCCAGGACCCCCACCACCTCTCCGTGATCTCGCCTCTAGGTCTTCATTTTTCTCCCTAACTGTCTTCCCTTCCTTCTGTAAGTCTCGGATCGCTCGTGTCACTTCACTGCCGGTGTCTTACAATGACCACACCGGCTGTTCAACTTCGGATATTATCCCGTTCTCGTTCTCGATGTGCCCCTACATTCTGTCCACTTTTTATGCCATCTCATCCAATTTCGTATTGATGGATGCAAAGCATGTCCTCATTTCCGCCAGCACCAGGCCAAGCTCCGACGACGGGGCGCTCCCAGTTGACTCTGCTGTAGAATCATCCCAGCTCAGACGGGGTGACTTGTCAGAGGTGTCCCGAGGAGCCAGTATCGTCTTGCTCCCTTTGCTCAGCCCTTCCTTCTGGGAGAAAGTCAAGCAGCACTGGCGCTTGTTTCCTTTGGCAATATACCTCTCTTTACTTCGCACGACGGTGTTGTTCCAATATAGGTGAAATGTCCTATGTGGGCAAGCCTGTGGCAGTGTCTTCCTGAGATGGGCTCATATCCACTAGCCGCTAGGTAGGTCAGAGGGTTCCCCTCTATTACCTTTCGCTTTGAGACAGGGTCACAACCCCCCTATGCTCAGCTGGGCTGTGGTCCCAACCGTCCGTATCACCCCAATTAAGGCGATATCTCGAGGGAGCGGTCTTGGCACTCTCATTGGGGACACATAGAGCCTGTTACTGCAGTGGTTAACCTGGGTCTCTTCTCCGCCCCTGACTACTATGCGGGCTGTTGGTTTCGTATTGGGCTTACTATTTTTGAGGCTGCTCAGGTCCACCAATGTTTACCATCAGTCCTTACCAGCTCAGGCCGGGGGGCAGTCACCAACCGTCCTATGTAGAATTTAAACGTGCCGGCAGGAGGAGCAAGCACTCTGTTGACCCAGTATCCAAATACCCCTCTGCCCCCTGCCAAGGAGTCCCTTCTTTCTTAGCTGGTCCACCACTGTCATGATCACATCCCAGATTCATAGTCCTGAGTCAAGAATCCAGGTCAGGAGGGATTCATTACAGAGATCAGTAGGTCTGAGGTGGGTGTTAGCTTTGCACACCTGGCATGCACACAATACACAGCAATGAATAATCATAGACCCCCATAGGAATGCTTTAGTTTCCCAATACCCAAAAGATGGCTGCCCGGGTGGTCAGAGACAAAGCAGCACCAGTAATCTAGACATTGAACATTGTGGACTATATAAGCCCCGCCTCCGCTGTAATGCGCGCTTCGCGTTTGATTCGCTGACAGCGGTGTAACGCTACCGGCACCTCAGCTCACAGAACCTGTGAAAACCAAAGAAAAGAAATATCAATAGTTTGAAGAATCTACAGAATATCTATCAACTGCAGACAAGAGTTACCTGACCGCAGTTTTCCTTCGTCGCAGCTTTCCAGTTAAAGAAATTCCTTTCGCCACATTTCCTCTTCAGTCAGCAACCTTCGCTCGTAACCACGTCATCTTCTGAGGGTTATCTCTGTATTCCAAAGTCGTGCAAACAAAGGTACATAATTAAAAGCATGAACATTACCAGTTAAGAGAAAAGATAATTTTGAGGGGATTGGGTCCTCCGACGTATTCCATATCTATGACAGTAATCACCACAGCTGTGCTGCTTCGGAAGATCTTTCGGCGTCTGCGTCCTATGTCGATTACGTCGATACGCCGTCCTCGAGGGCCTCCGTCGAGCCGACATCACCGGATGTTATAAGTAGGACGCACGACACCCGTAGCCTCAGTTCCGTTTTTTCCACCAACGTTTTCGCTTCGGGGATCTCGGCGCGCCTCGATTCTGCTGAATCCTGTTCTTTCGGTTCTTCAAACCTGTTTCTTCATTGCTATTGAATATGTCTTCGGCTTTTTCCACCCCGCGGTGCGGGTTTAAAAAGTGTCGGGTATGCAGGTCCAAGATGTCCCTGACGGATACGCACGACGCTTGCTTCTGGTGCCTCGGGGAGGACCATGATACGGACGACTGTGTCGACTGCCAATCGCTCACTTCGAAGGCCTTGCGGGAGCGTAAGAAGAAGTTGTCGGTCGGTAAGGTGGCCAAGCCCCGGAAGTCGCATTCTACTGGTCTTTCGACGGACGATTCGAGGGGCGACTCTCCGCATCGTCGTCGTGAGTCCGGGGGTTCTCGGTCTGGGAGTCGGTCCCGCCATTCCTCTGCCTCTTCGAGGCACTCCAGGAAGCGCCGTCACAGGTCGCCTTCCCTGTCCTCTTCCGAGGACTCCGCCCGTAGGCTGGTAGCTTGTCCCAACAAGCATTCCACTCCGGAGGAATGGGATTCGTTCCGAAAGGAGATGTTGGCGATTTTTCAATCGCAGGGCTCTGGTCCGGCCGTGCCATCTGAGGACACCGGTCGAGGCCGCGCTAATGACACCGCTCGTCCGCCTTCGGGCTCAAGCAGTCGTCGCGACCACCGGGCGCCTACTAGGTCCCGGTCGGAGAAGGATGGTCGCTCTAGGCATGCCCGTTCCAGGTCCCGGTCCTCGACGCCATCGTGACTGCGAGAGTCTGTGAAGTCTTCGAAGAAGACATCGATGCCGGCGGCGCCTAGGACGTCGATGCCCCGCCTCCGAGGAAGTTTTCGACGCCATCGACGCCTGGGCTATCGAGAGACACGCTCGGGGCTCCGCCCTCGAGGCCTGTGTTGACGCCGTCGAAGCTGTCGGCGCCTCGCTCGACGTCAACGCCCATTCCGTCGACGCCTTTCGAGGCAGCCTTGTCAGAGGTACCCCGTGGCACCCCCAAGAAAGGCAATGGCTAAGGCTAACCATGTCTTTGTGCCTTTTTCTGTACCCTCTTTCCAGCCTCTAGATTATATTTCTGAGGTGGATGAGGGGTCTGAGGAAGGTGAGGTTCCTGCATTGTTTCCTGATGACATTTTTTCTGGTCACAGTCATCTTGAGGACCTGCGTCAGTTGCTGCACGACGCCAGTGGTCTAGACACCTCTCCGGGGGTGGAGTTTGGTAGGCCGGAGCCTGGCACGCATGCCGAATCTTCATATCAGCGCCTCATGTCGAGGGTCACTGAATACCTGGGTTGGTCTGCCCCCCCCTGGGGATTTTCAGCAGGATGACCTGACTGATATCCTGGACCAAGGTCCTCCAACTGACCCGGTGCTGCCATTCCATATGGCCTTGCACAGAAGGGAGGCTGCGGCTTAGCTGCTCCGGAGAGTCTCCCGGCAGTGAGCAAGTCCTTGCAGAGGAAATATCGGCCAGCCATTGGCGAACCCTGCTACCTGACCACACACCCTACTCCGGAGAGTTTGGTGGTGCAGGCGGCTACGGTCCTCACAAAGCAGGCGTCGAACCCTACCATCCCTCCTGATAGGGACGACAAACATTTTGACGGCTGGGCGAAGAAGGTATTTTCTTCTGGGGGTATGGCGCTTCAGGCTGCCAACTCCATTTGGGCCTTGTCTCGTTTCATGCACACTCTGTGGAACTGTATTTCCCTAGCGGCTGATCATATTCCCGAAGGGGAGGAACGGGATGGTTTCCTTGCTATCGTGCAGGATGGCAAGGATGCCATGTGTGAGTCCGTTCAGTCGGGTGTGGACATGGTTGATTGCGTCAGCCGGTCCAAGGTGGCGAGCACCTTAATGCGCAGGTTTGCGTGGTTGCGGAAGTCGGGGTTTGCTTCGGATGTGCAAGCCCGGCTCCTCAACATGCCCTTTGATGGTGACCATCTTTTTGGCAGCAAGGCTGACGAGAGTCTTAAGAGGTTGCAGACCTCCAAAGCTGCAGCGAAATCGTTGGGCGCTGCAGTTCGCCAACCTCTGCCTTTTCGTCCTAGGGGACAGCAATGGAGGGGAGGTTCCTTTCGATATTACTCGTCCTTTAGTAAATCAAGAGGAGCTGCAAGTCAAAGGGGCAACCGTAGGAGTGCCGGAGGTGGAAAACAAGGTACTCCAGGTGCCAAGGCCGCTCGGGCAGTTGCCTCTTTGCCCTCAGGCACTGCCGCAGCCGCTTTAGCTCAGTCATGAGGCCCATGCTTCTCCGGTTGAGGGAAGGCTGGCGCACCATCTCGTAGAATGGTGTGCCATTACTTCCGATGTGTGGGTTCTGGAGATCATAGCCCACAGCTACTGTCTTCTTTCCGGCAGAGGCCTCACAACAATCCACCAGGGAACCTCTCTTTGAAGAGTCTGGATCCGCTCCTTGCGCAGGAAATTCAATCCCTGCTGGAGAAAGGCGCCATAGAACTGGTGCCTGTAGCGGAGAGGAACAAGAGATGGTATTCCCCTTATTTTTTGATTTCGAAGAAAGACGGGGGATTGAGACCCATCATGGACTTGCGCGGTTTGAACAAACTCCTCAGGAATGACAAGTTCAAGATGGTTACTCTTTCTCAAGTCCTCCAGGCCCTTCAACTTCAGGACTGGTTGGTGTCTCTCGACCTCAAGGACGCTTATTTTCATGTGCCGATCCACCCAAAGCACAAGAAGTACCTGAGGTTCGCGGTTGGTGACTCGCACTTTCAGTTTCGGGTCCTGCCGTTCGGATTGACCTCCGCCCGAGGGTCTTCACCAAGCTCATGGTGGTGGTGGCAGCTCCTCTCAGGAAAGGGAGGATTCACGTCTACCCCCACCTGGACGATTGGTTGATCAGGGCGCACTCTCACGAGCAAGTCCTGGATCATCTGTCTGTCACCTGCCACTCCCTTCACAAGCTGGGCTTCTCCCGCAACTTAAAGAAGTTTCACTTGACGCCCAGAGTCTCCCGGCGTTCGAGTTCTTGAGGCTGCTCGCCTCATGGCATCCTGCATTCTTCTGGTGCCAGAGGCCCGACTGTGGATGAGATCTTTGCAGTCGGCTCTCAAGATGCAGTGGTCACAGTCCTCCGGCAGGATGTCGGACCCCGTTCAGGTGCCGCCCTCGGTCGCTCAGGACCTTCATTGGTGGGCTGATGAGGGGGGCTCCATTTTAGCTGCCCTGGCCGGAGGTGACGATCGTGACGGACGCAGTCCTCACGGGATGGGGAGCCCATGCCAACGAGCTGACAGTCAGCGGTCGTTGGTCTCCATCGGAGTCCAGATTCCATATCAATCTGTTGGAGCTGAGGGCCGTCAGGCTTGCCCTGAAGGCTTTTCTGCCGACTGTGCGAGGAAAGAATGTCCTGATCCTGACGGACAACACAGTGGCCATGCACTACCTCAACAAAAGGGGGGGGCAGGGTCACTTCCTCTGTGCAGGGAGGCGATGCAGCTCTGGTTCTGGGCCATCCAGCAGGAACTTTCGATCTCAGCAGTTCATCTGGCCGGAGACAAAAACGAGACGGCGGACGCTCTGAGCAGGCAGAGCGCGATCTCTCACGAGTGGGAGTTGGCTCAGGAGATTCTCCTGGACATCTTCGCCCTTTTGGGGACCCCTCAAGTGGATCTCTTCGCCTCCAGTGTCAACCGGAAATGCAAAAGGTTTTGCTCGCGGGAATTTCCTCCAAGAGGAGCCTTAGGTGACGTGTTCGTGGTGGAGTGGTCCTTGCCACCGCTGTACGCGTTTCCTCCAGTCCCCGTCATCCCGCAGGTACTGGGAGGTTACGGAGGTTCGGTTCCCGGATGATCCTCATTGCTCCGGCTTGGGCCAGGAGGGCGTGGTACCCGGACCTTCTCGACTTGTCCATCTGCCCTCCACGTCGTCTTCCCTACCGAGACGATCTGCTCTCACGGGAAGGGGGTCAGGTTCTCCATCCAGAGGTCAGATCCCTCAACCTTCACGCTTGGCTTCTGAAAGGTTGAGGTATAAGGATTGGGACCTTCCTGAAGACGTGATGGAGGTGTTGCTTTCGGCCAGAAGGCCGGCACCAAAGTCCCTGTACCTTTGCCGTTGGAGAATGTTCTGCGAATGGTGCAGGTTAAGAATGTGGATCCTTTTTCATGTGACATTCCTGTAGTTCTGTTTTTTTTGCTTTCTTTAGCCCACACGGGCTTGCAAGTAGGTACCATTAAAGGTTACCTGGCGGCACTGTCCATATTTAAGCGCTCATCTGAGGAGTGTTCTTATTTTAAAATTCCTTTAATTTCTCAGTTTCTGAAAGGGCTCACTAATGTGTTCCCTCCGTCACCTTTCCAAGTGCCCAGTTGGGATTTTAACCTTGTTCTCAAGTTTCTAATGGGTGCTCCATTTGAGACTTTGCATTCTTGTCCTTTGAGACTGTTCATCCTTAAAACTGTATTTTTAGTTGCAGTCACTTCCGCTCGCAGAGTAAGTGAGTTACAGGTACTTTCAGTTAAGCCACCCTTCACTGTGTTCCATAAGGACAGGGTTGTCCTTCAGTTCTTCCTTCCTTTCTTCTGAAGGTGGTGTCGGAATTTCATTTGAGCCAGAAGGTTGTTCTTCCGGCATTTTATCCTCCGCATCCTGGTAAGGACGAGGAGAGGCTCCATGGGTTAGATCCTAGGAGAGCTTTAAGTTTCTACATTTCACGCATGTCCCGGGTCAGAGTGGACGATCAGCTCTTTATTGGTTACGCTGGAAGGCGTTTGGGACAAGCTGTGACGAAGCAGATTTTGTCTAGATGGATTATCTTGGCAATTTCTGAATGTTACCACCTGGCGGATAAGGATCCTCCTGTAGGCTTACGGGCCCATTCGACTAGGGTTATGGCTGCCTCTACTGCCCTGCAGAGGGGTGTTCCTATTCGTAACATCTGTGATGCAGCCACTTGGGCTTCAGTCCATACTTTTGTACGTCACTACTCCCTTGATTCTATCCATGGGCAGGATCTGGCCTTTGGCAAGGCGGTCCTTTACTCTGCAATTTGATTGGGCATTCTAAATTTGTATATTCTGAATTCTTTTCCCACCTCCTTACATTGGTACTGCTTTGGGAGTCTGTCATAGATATGGAATACGTTGGAGGACCCAATCCCCTCGAAGAACAAGTTATTCTCTTACCTGGTAATGTTCTTTCGATGGGATGGTCCGACGACATATTCCATATCGCTCCCTCCATGCATTCCCCGCTATAGAATTTCCGCAAGGCTTTCTGTGGTCATATTGGCAGTAGATTGGTGCCACACGTTCTGGGAAAAAACTACAACTGAAGCTACGGGCGTCGTGCGTCCTACTTATAACATCCGGTGACGTCGGCTCGACAGAGGCCCTCGAGGACGGCGTATCGACGTTGCCGACGCAGGACACAGACGCCGAAAGATTTTCTGAAGCAACACATCTGTGGTGATTACCGTCATAGACATGGAATATGTCGTCGGACCATCCCATCGAAAGAACGTTACCAGGTAAGAGAGTAACTTGTTCTTCTAAAACGTATGTACCTGAAGCTCCACAGAGTTGATTTTTCCTCAGTTTTTAACCGCACTTTGAAGTAGAAGGTTGTAGCGGTTTTCACTGTCAAGACAAATTTAAGCTAGTTAGTGCTCTCTCTTCATGAATACACGCACAACCATTCTTCAGGCAAAGTTCTCTGCTACAGTAACCTCTTCATTTACTGTGCGCTTCATTCAGGAAGTAAGCGCTCCAACTCTCATTGTAAAAAGGTGTTAAAATTATTTTCCTTATACTACACACTCTTCAGTTGAAGTTTTCTTTCTTCAAGAATCTCCCTAAGAAAGAAGACATATTTAGTTAGCACGAGAGATCTCTCCAACATAGAAAGAACGTTAATTTTTTCACAGAAAGAACAAGATAACAGTTTGCTTGATGATTCGTTTCAAGAGACTCATGAACTTTTAAAGAGCATTTACCTCAGAGTCTTCCTGCGTCAACGCCATCCAGAGCCATTTACATCTACACACCCCTGTATGTTAGCAGGATGGAGAGCTATCAAAAAATAAAACACAGGTGAGGATATTTTGGGTCTCAATTTTAAGGAGAAGATAGACATAGAATCTTTACAGTCATAATGTCCACTCATTTTATAGCAGCTCTTGGCTGCAGGCTCTCTAGCGCCACCCCCCCTCCTGAATATCCTTAAAGACATTTCTGTTAGTCTGAAGGGTAACAGAGGAAGGTATGAGATGTTGGGTGGACTCTGCATAGCGCCAAGAATGCCTTTGGGTGTTGGGTGCAATCAATACATTTACCTAACATAACAGGGTAACAAGTATTGCTAGGAGACAAAGTGTAGGGAGTGTATTGTTTTTGTGAGTGAAAGGAGGGTGTTTGAGTAGAAGGTGGGGTTGAGTGATAGTAGTAGGGTGAAGTATGATTATGATTGGTTATTTATAATGCACTTAATACCTGAAGATTTCTAAGCGTGGACCCGGGTATCGATGCTGTGTTGCTCCGCCTCGCCTTGCTTCCAAAGCAAGTGCGTTGCCCCTGAGCTATCTTCCCGGGACAAGTTGTGGTAGTAGTTGTGTGGAGAAAGGAGTAGAGGAAGTAGTAGTAGTGTGGATGGAGCAGCAGCCTGGTGGAGGGAGAAAGGGAGTAGTGAAGGAAGTAGTAATATCATACGTTGGATGCAAGATTTCGAAAGGAGCGAGAGACATCGGAGTGACAGAGGGAACAGAGTCGAAAGAGTAGAGGTGGGCTGAGCTGGAGGAGGAGAGTAGTGAGAAGAGAATAACAGGCATTGATAGGGAAAGAAATATGTGGGCGTAATAGAAAGGCGACTGAGCCACGCATTGTGTCTTTAAGGCACAATCCTATACCCTTTAGGACACTAACCACCAGATAGAATAGGGACAGTTTAGGAAGTCTCTGAGGGTTTCTAGATCGTAAAGGCATGCTGCCTTTAAAGGTCTTCTATTCCAGCTCAAGTAAAGTTTTAGAGAATCAGAGTAGACCATCAGTAGCTCCTAAACTTTGGGTAAGGATGCATGTTTTAGGCAGGTGGTGCGTTTTAAGACGAGCGAGAGTGAGGGGTGGCTATAGGACCCATTGAAATCTTAATAAAAACACATGAACCATCTCGGAGCATTCTTTGAGCCATCTGTAACACGTGGTGTCATAGTAGGATCCTATAGACCTCGATACAGAGGTCCCCCATTGCCAACCAGAATGCTAAGAATTGTGAGACTGACGTATATGGCCTGAATCTCCATTAGTCATGCCGAGAGCAGTAGGGTGTGATTTTTATGCGGACGAAGAAGTAACCATCCCTTCCATAGGTCAAGCCATGTGTCAGACCAGTTTACGGATGGAGATACAGGAGGACACCTTTGGAAGAGTGGCTCTGAAATCAGGGTTATCCCAGAGATATTCCCTGGTAGCAGGAGCTGAAGTTATTGACCAAGGTTACCGAGGCGAGGTAAAGGTAATAATGTTGAACTTCGGGAATACCCCCTTCAAATTGAAACATAGCTTACCCATAGCACAGTTTATATGTGAGAAAATCCTGCACCGAGATGTGGAGGAAGTTGAGAGGCTGGAACCCACTGAAAGAGCCGAGGCAGGGTGCGATGAAAGGACAGAAGCCCGCAAAGATGAAATCCAGTCCAGAGAACGGATCTAGAACTTGCTCGAAAAAACTGTTCTTGGAAGCCGAACCCTGAAGACCCCACATTTCATAGAAAAGGGAGGTCTCTTGCATCGAGTCAACTTTAATACAGAAGTAAAGGCCATCAACTATTATCATTTATTGGTGCAGTTCCGGAAGTCTGTATTGGAACTAACCCACTGCAGTCTGACAGCAGGGCATCTTGGGCTACAAAAACCCAGAAGACTTTGCTCAGCCGGTTTTACTGGCCAGGGGTATATGCAGAGACTAAACTGTTCTGTGTGTGCTGCCCAGCCTGTCAGAAGAGCTCTGCTGATGATGTACCCTGAGCACCACTCCAGCCTTTACCAATTATATAGGTCCCCTTTCACTGCATCAACATGGATGTAGTCTGCCCCCTAGAACCATCAAAATCTGCAAATCAATACATCTTGGTGATTGTCGACTACATAACGTTTTAGCCGGAAGCCTTACCCATGTTAAGTAACCGCACCAAAGCTATCTTGAAGGTTGTCATACCCTTCTTTACGAGAGTGGTTTTACCAGCAGAAATTCTCATGGACCAGGGAAGCAGCGTCATGTCGACACTGATGAGTTAGATTAAGGTATTGATGAATATCGAGACCCAACAGACGTCCATTTATCACTCTCAGAACAATGGACTGGTGGAGCATTTTATTCATACACTGAATTGTATTGTGAGGAATTCCACAATGTCGTCAATGCTTCTGAAGGCAGAGCCCTTTCCCATGAGGCCGTGCAGACGGGTGCCGAGTAGGACACCAAGAGGTAGGAGAGAGAGTCTGGGGCCAGTCTAGGACACGAGGTGCGCACAGCCCGTAGGCAGACGAAGACTCCGGGTGCTCCAAATGCCAGGAAGTGTGGATATCTGAGACCACACTGTCCCAGAAGGAAGCAGGACCGCTGTGCTGCCGCAGAGCAAAGGAAGCTCCAGGAAGGTGCCAGAGCCCAGTGAACGAGCCCAGCTACCTCAATGGAGCCGGCAATTGCGCAGACCATACCACAAGTTATGTGAGTAGTCAGGGAGGAGGTGAAGGCTCGAGGAGGTTGTGGCATGATTCGGAAGGCTAGGAAAGGAGGGTCTCTAGACCCTAATACAGTTGGAGAAAAGCAGAGAAGTACTCAGGGTGGTATTGGGGCTTAGCAGGAGAGTAAATCAAGCCCAAAGAAGGGAAAACTGAGGTTGGAATTGGGAGCCTGGGACTCGCACCCAAATAAAGAGAACTGGAACTTGATGGATAGTTCATACAGTGCTTGGCAGGTTAGTGAACCTAGCCTGTGTCACCCACTACACCCTGAGGAGTGCATTCAGGTAATTCTTCATTGCAGTGCCTGGTGAGAGGGAACCAGATGGGACCCACTACAGCTTGGAAACACCCAGGCTGTTCTTCTTCAGCACAGTATATGGCGAGAGGAACCCAAAGCTGCCAACCAGGGTCTGGGATCCCCAGAAGTACTTTTCAAGCCTGAGAAGGTGATAGCAAGACCTTTCCCCAACAGCCAAGGATTGGCTGAAACCATATTTGGAAAATCCTACTAAGACCAGAACTGCCTTTTGTCCAGGGGACGGGCAGTCGACCCTCTGGATCAAGAAGTAATTCCTTTTGATTTAGTTAGTTTAGTACATAAGAGACAGATTTAGGATTTTGTCACTGAACATTGTGACTTTTGCATTGGTGATTCTGACACTAGTTATTTCATTTGAGGTAGTGAAACCCCTCTTCGAGTTAGGGTGAGATAGGGCGTTTCTTTTCCTTTTTACCCTTGAATAAAAGTTTATAGCAACCACTGTGACCCCTCCATGTCAGAGTCTTACTTCTGCACCCTTACAGTATCCTAAAGTAGCTGGTTTCTGCGGACGAGCAGAATTGGGAAGATCTAATCCCATGGACTCTTTTTGCAGTTAGAAAAACGCCACACTCATCCACAGGGTTCTCACTAGTCGAGCTGGTATATGGCAGCAACCCCTGAGATTCACTGGACTTTCTGATAGAAGAATTGGTAGGACCTGTCAGCTGACACACCAGTGACCATACCATGATAAGTCACTCTAGGACACAGAAACAAGCCTGGCTACAAACGTTTCTAGTGGGAGATCAGGTAATGGCCCTGCTTACCACCACACAGAACAAACTGCTTGCAAGGTGGCACCATCCCTATATCATTACAGAAGTCTTTCCTCCCCTAACATACAAAGGACAGTAAGCTGACCGATGGACGCTATATGCGCTAGATCATATAAACAAGCTGAAGAGCAGGAAAGAATATAGCAACCGCAACTGCTCCTGTTAAATGCTAATAACACAAGGTAGTCACCTTTGCTCATTAATGTACAGGAAATAACCATTATAGTTGAGCTAGCCACAACAGAACATCAAGAGTTAGTCAAGTGGCTTTAAGTTTACGCCATCGTATTCTATACCCAAAACGCAGATGTGTGACGTGAATCCGACAGTGTGGGAGCAACCCACCAGCATCCCACACCATTCGGGCTCTGACGCCCAGGCAGAGAGCCAGCACGTGGACAGAGAAACAGCAGTGAAGACACTGCTACACCTATGCATCTGTGAGTCAAATCATGCAACGCTCCTCAGCATCGTGCCTAAATGCCCTCAGGCAACAGGAGGCTCCGTAGACCACCAAGGACAACACTAAGGGGCACAGAATTCCACAGACAGCACTCACCTTGGGGGGGACCCAGACCAAGGTACACTAACACGAACTTGGACATTGTGCTATCTGGGCTGCCTTCACTATTCCACAGGTGGCCTCTGTTAAGAAAAGGGGAGGGAATTAGCCCGCTATTTCACATCTTGGCTGCTTGTAACACCTTTCATGTGGAGAAGACAGAGCCAGATTAGTCATGGCAAGGGATCCAATTTCAGGAGATGGGGACCAATAAGAGGGTGGGTTGTTTGCGTGAGGTCAGAAGAGGAGGTGGCAGACCAAGAGACCCAGAGAAGGAGGGAGAAACCCAGGTGAGGTATTGGTTAGTTAGTTCAAAGGTAATGCATTGTGTGTGAGGGTAACGAGTGTGGCTATGAGAAAATGTGTAGCAAGAATATGTGAAGTGTTTGTGTAAGAATTAAAGGAGGTTATTTGATAGTAGGGTTGAAGGAGTGGTAGTAGTAGTATGAAGGAGTAGTAGTGTGGAGGAGAGAGTAGTGTGAAGGAGGGAGTTTTAGAGTAGATGACTGAATAGTAGTGTGGATGGAAGTGCAGTAGTCTAGAGGAGGGAGTAAGAAACTAGTAACTTTAAAGTATGGAGGGAAGACCTCGGAGGGACACAGGGAAGAGTAGAAAGAGTAGAGGTGGATGGAGTTGGAGGAGGAGAACAGTGAGAGGGAAAAGAATATGTGGGAGTAATAGAAAGGAGACGGAATCGGGCAGAGTGTCTGTTTGGTGCAATCCTATACCCTTTAGAACACTTATCTCTGGATGGAATAGGAACAGTTTAGGATGTACCTAAGGGAGTCTGGATAGAAATGACATACTGCTTTTTAGTTCCTCAATTCCAGTTCAAGTAAGATCTTAGACAGTAGGGGGAAACGGTCAGTATCCACTAACCTGGGGCTAGGGACGCCTGGGTTAGGGAGGATATGCGTTTTAAGACGAGATAGAGGGACGGCCATTGGAACCATTGAAATCGTAATTAAAATACTTGAACCCTCTAAGAGCGCTCAAGCATTGTTTGAGCTATCTGTAATACTAAGCAGAATATGTCTGCAAAGGGTAGCAATGCCTGCTAGAATGGTTGATAATTGAATCTTGGCAAGAAAGAAATGGTGTGCTGTGTGCATCTGAGGGTGAGAGTCACTTTTTGCGGGTTAGTAGTTTATAACTTGAAAATGTTACTTCTATGTCACTATTAAATCTCTCCCACGTTTGTGAGAATAATGCACAAGGGATTTCACAGTTGGATGAAAAACAAGCACTTCTACACACCCTTTATGATTTATTTAACTAGACATTCTTCTTAAGTCGTCATTACCTGGGAGAATCACCATTACGTGGCTGCCCAAGGATTGAGCAGGCTATGACCAAATCCCTTCTTCATTATACACTTAATTTGTATTTGTTGTGCACAACTAGCATTCATATCACCCACAAAGATTATTCAAACGGAAGCCAAATTCCTTCAGCCCTTCTGGAAGCCAATCTGGATGTAAACCAAAGCCAATAAGGGCCTCGTTTTTCCACCTTATGGGATGCGCCTAGATTAATAAAGATATACCCAAGTTTAGTAAAAAAGGGTTTTGAACCTATTAATAGGGCCCTGATCAAAACGTTTCAAAAAACCTTCTCATTCCCCCTTTCCCCTAAGGGCCAAGATTCATGTGAGCCCACCATTTCACCGGAAACCCAGAAATCCCCCAACACATTAGAGAAAACAGTGGCTGGGACATGGAGATCTGCAAATTGAGCTCTATATGTTGTAGGTACCCCAATACAGTGCATTATTGCTTAGTCTCATTACTAGGCCCTTCAGTAGTCATTCACTTGATACCCTGGATATATTTTTATTTTTTATTTTTACATTTGTATAGCGCGCAAACAGCCCTTGGGCATTGAGGCGCTGTTACCTGTGAACAACTTAGAAACATGAGTCATAGAAATACAAGTTTGACATATACATTATACATTGTAGGCAAGCAGCACAATATATTTCATGCAGGAGGTGGTAGCAGTATTGCATGGATGCAGTAGATGGTGATGATTAGGTGAAGAGTAGCATTTTTACTGCTTTGCGGAAGGCCATGTGTGAGTTTTCAGCTCGTAGGAGTGGTGGCAGGGTGTTCCATTGCAGGGCTGCTAGGTAGGGGAAGCTGGCTCCTCCTGCTCTGACTCGCTTGATTTTGGGCTCTGTGAGCATGTTCGAGTAGGGCGTTCTGGTCGGTCTTGTGGATGCCTACAAGTGTATTCTTTGGGACAGGTAAGGGGGGGGCAGTTTGGTGGACACATTTTTGGGTCAGGGTAAGTGCTTTGAAGAGGATGCACTCTTTGATCGGAAGCCAGTGCGCCTGTTTCCTGGCGGCGGTTATGTGTTCTTTTCTGGGAATGCCAATGGCTGCACAAAGGGCGCTGTTTTGGATGACCTGCAACTTCTCCATGTTTTTTGCTGATGTGCCCAGGAAGAGGGTATTACAGAAGTCGAGCCTTGACCCTTTTATAGCTCTTGCTATGGTAATGCAGTTGTCCTTGGATAGGAAGGGTCTGGCTGCATTTAAGAGCTTGGCGTGATATGCCGCGGCAGAGGCGATGGCATTGACTTGCCTAGTCATGGATAAGCTATAGTCAAGGTATACTCCATGGGATTTCACTGATTCTGAGACTGGGATTTTGTTGGAGTCAATGTTGAAGTGGCTGAATTGAGAATTGAGATATTTAAGAGTTTCAGTGGATCCTATCAGGAGAAGCTGTCTTGTCAAAGTTCAGGCACAGTCTGTTCACAGCCATCCAGGCCTGTATGGTGGTATAGATGGCATTGAGGGCTTTGGAATAAGTATCGTAGTCACCTGTTAGTGGAAGGAGGAGTTGAGTATTGTCCGCGTAGTTAGTGTAGGGATACCTAATGAGTCCAAAATGTGGAAGAGGGGTTGTGTAAAAATATTGTAGAGGGTGGGTGAGATGCAGGACCCTTGTGGCACGCCGCATAGGATGATGGTGGGTGAGGCGGAGGCTAGGTCGGAGAAGACTTGCATGGTCCTTCCTTGTAAGAAGGAAGTGATCCAGGCGTTGGCATTAGGTGAGAACTTGGCCGTTGAGGTCAGGTGGTGGCAGAGGACATTATGATTAACAAGATCAAATGCTGCAGAGGTGTCAAGGAGTAGGAGTAGAGCAGGTTTACCTGAGTCTCTTGCATCATCCATCTGACTTTTAAGGTTGAGTAGGGCTGTTTCAGTACCGTGCCCCGGACGAAATCCAGATTGACGCAGCCCAAGGAGTTTGTTCTCCTCGATGAATTGTTGGACTTGTAGGTAAGCTGCTTTGTCCAGTATTTTCAGCAGAAATGGGACAGTGGCTATGGGCCTGTAGTTGTTGGGTGACATGAGGTCAAAAGTGTTTATTTTTATTTTTAGAAGAGGGCGGACCCAGGCTTCCTTGAAGCAGGAGGGAACCTTCCCAGTGGCAAAGGATGTGTTAACAAAGGTTGTAAGAAATGGGGCGAGGGTGCTGGCACAGTCCTTGATAATCGCTGTGGGGCAGATTTCCCCATTGCAATGGATTTCATGATATTGATTATATCGTGTTCCTCAATTTCTTGGAAGGAGAACATGGTGTTTGTTCCTGTGGTTTGTGGGGTTTTGGGGGTGGGAGTTAGTCAGGGATTGTCAGGTCGTTTTGATTTTGGTTTGGAGGGTGTTCAGTATGTCGCGTAGGGCTCGTTGGATTCCGTCGCACCAGGTCTTATCTTTGTTGATGTTCTGGGAATGGGGAGGCGGAAGGGGTCTCTAGGTCCCTGAATATAGAGAAGATCTCTTTAGTGTCTGACTTTGCTTCAGAGATCCTAGTTTCGAATGAGTTGCCTTTGGCTCGGATGATGGCTTTTTTGTATTCTTTAGAACGGTTTTGGAATTCCAATTTAGCAGCGTCAGAGTGGGTAGTTTGGCATAGCGATAAGGCTGCACGTTTCTTTGACCGAAGTTTAAGGAGGTCAGTGGTGAACCAGGCATTGGTGTGACTGGTGGGTTTTGCTTTCCGGCACTAGAGGGGGGCAAAAGCGTCCACTGCTAGTTTGATAGCATTGTTGTAGGATTGTGCGAGAATATCAGGCTCGGTAGAGAAAGGGGGACTGAAGGCCGGTACTAGTAGGTGGGGTAGTATCCTTTCCGTAGTGAGCTGGCGAGAGCTTTTGGAGATTGCTTGAGGATGTGGTTATTCCTTGCGGTAGAGATGCCGAACTGGATGAAGTGGTGGTCAGACCATGGGGTGGGTGCGTTTCCAGTAATAGTGAGAGGGCAATTGTGTTGGGCTAGCCAGTCCAATGTGCAGCCTTGAGTGTGAGTGGGGTCAGTGATGGGGTTTCTGAACCCTAGGGTCTCGAGCTCAGTGTTTAGTGACTTGGCTGCGGGATCTCTTGCATCATTGAGGCCCAGGTTGAGGTCTCCTAGGAGAATAGCTTTGGTTGATTTTTTTCAGGTTGTCTGAGAGGAGGTGAGTAAAGACTGTCTGAAAGTCACCCATTGGTGGGAGGTGTGAGGTTTGACAAGGAGGTAGTCACTGTTGTTCATGTCTTTGTTGGTCTTCCTGATGGAAAGGGAGTCTTTTGCTATCAGTGCTACGCCCCCTCCTTTGGCTGGGCGGTCCTGTCTAGTAATGGAGTATCCTGTTAGTAGAGCAAGGGATAGGGCTGGCCGGAGGCTTCATGCAGCCATGTTTCAGTTATCATAAGGAGGTCTAGGTTGTGGGTGGTGATAAGGTTGTGAATGTCTAAGGCGTGGGCGTTGATGGAGCGGGCATTTATAAGGGCGCAACTCAGGGGAGCATTCTGAGCAGGACTGGTCTGGCTAGTAGAGGTTGCTGTGGGTTGTGGCATATGATATGATATGGCATTTGTAACGCACCTATACACAAGTGTTTCAAGGAGCGACGAGGCAAGGGAAGGGGGAAACGGAGGAAGGACAGACAACGATCCTACTAGGAAGGTGTCATTCAGATTGCGCAAGTGCGAGGGACGGGGGAAGGGACAGTCCAGTACATGGGAATAGATAATAACAATAAGTAAAAGTAACGGCCAGAAAGTGGCAAGTGCAAGGTAAGTGCAGAAATCAAGTGCTGGTAGGGGGACTGCAGGGATACAGAAACAGTCCCCAAGTGCGGGGGTTGGCAGGCAGGCAGTGCTGGTGTGTGAGCTGGCGGGGGAGTGACCTGGGCCCAAGATCAGAGGGTGTCCAGGTAATCCAGTGCAGATCCAGTTACAGCCAGGAGGTCAGCAGGAGAGAGGAGTGGAGAAAACAGAAGCAAAGAGAAAAGTTTTTAGGTGTTTCCGGAACCGGAGATGGTTCTCCAGAAGTTTAAGCGAGGCAGGGAAGCTGTTCCAGAGGGAGGCATGGAGGGAATAATTTTAGGCCTGTTCCTCTCTTTGGGTAAAGGTATGAGCCATCGTAGGTGGGCTGGGGTATAAATTAGCCTTTAAGGTTCCAGGTCTACCCGCCAGCCAAAGGACCATACCTGCGGCTTTTGTTTTACAGTCCCTTTTTCCACTATAGATCTGATTCTGAAGCAGGGCCATTCAGCTACATTGTTTCAGGTAATTTCTCCTAAACAGCAAATGTTCCTGAATCATGTGCTTCCGCAATGCTAATGTTTCAGCAAATGCAAGGGCTGCTTTTACATTAATTTCCACCTCAAATTCTCTACCCCAACTGCTTTTGGGAGCCTGCAATAGCACAACCTTTGAGGATGGCTCTATCTCAGGGCTGCTCTAGTAGTCCATGCTTCCAAGCACCCTAGCTTGGAGGATAGGAAATGGAAAAACAAGCAGTTGAAGCGGAAGTGTATATCTTTCCCGCTGTATATGAGCATGTTGGGTAGGTTGGTGCACAGCTATGAATCCATTATTGGAGAGTCCTTTTGGGATTATTGTCTTAATTCAGAAACTATTGGAACCCAGTTGGCACTATTCAGGGTATGGTCTCATGGTAGAAACGTATTACCGAAGTAGTCACCTTTTTAGAGCCGAGCTTTGCTCGGACTAGGGGTGGTTAGCTCAGTGTTTTGGGACTTGCATTGGGGGCCTGGGTTGGCCCTTTTGGCATCATGAACTTAGAGGAAGGGCATAGGTGATTTCCATCTGTCCCTTGTTTATATTGCATGTGGATGGCTGGGATATTATGTATCTTTTATGGCCTTTTTACTTTTCTACTGAGTAACTAGAGAATTTGTATTACTGATATAGATGGCATATGTAAAGGAGTCTGGAGGGATTAAGACTACTGTACCTTGCCATTGTCTTGATATATATATATAGCGCATTTGTAGTATTTCAAGTATTATCTGTATTTATCTGTATGATTTACTTCTTTTAGGTAATGTGTTAATTTTATTAATGCTGTGAATGTTTGTATTAAATTGGTTTACTGATAGATATGATTTAACTGTGTAAAGTTCAGATTATGGACTAATTCACAATACAATTATTATTATTATTTTATCTATGCCACGATGCACGATAGCCATGTTCTCAGGGGAACTAAATTATTGGGTGCTGTAATGTTAACAATATTTTTGGTAATGCTCCATGGTTGTGCATTGTTTAACAGACTTAATACTCTGTAATTCGGTTGAATAATTTTCATCAAACTTAATTCAACCTTATTTTTGTTATGGGGTTTCCCCATGCTCTCATTCCCTACCCTCCAACCTTCCTACTCCCCTACCTCATATACATACATATATCTATGTATTAGCCCCATCTGCAATCAAAATGTCCCAGGTGAAAGGTTCCCAGAGACTTGTCCGGGCCCCTGTCTCTAGTCAAATCCCACTCTTTCCTCGTGATTGTGATGTTACACAATACCAATATGGTGTTTGATACAAAGTTATCACACCAGGCACACCAACATCACTGGTTATGTATTCCCTGTTTCACCCTTCTAGAAGCACACGCCTGATATGTTGATCATTGTGCTAGCCCTGATCTTGCAAAGAAACTGGCCTGACAGAGTTTCAACTGGATTGCACCTACAATGACATACAATAACCCATCCCCTCCTGTCTTTTGTCTTTTACTTACTTCTCTTAATTTCCACTGACCCCTGTCCAACTTAACACAGTGCACCATTTAGACCTTGAAAATTGCAATGTGTGGGTAGTTCAACATCTAAGAAATGCCTCTCTCGGCAAACCTACATATCAGGTACACAGACCAGCACAGATGTTGGGTATTTCCAGGAGGGGCTTTATAAGCTGTAAAGTTTTTCAAAGGCTTCATTTCATCCCTGCCTAAGGAAGTGAAGAAATTCCATGCAAGCACGCAAATAAGCAAAATAAACAGCATTGTTAGCCTAATTAAAGTATTGACTTGTTTTCTTTTGGATCAACATTATATATATATTTCTGAGGCTTGTGGAATCTGCTTAGATCACATGCTGTGCATAGGCCGACATCTAGTGGAAGCTGCGGAGTATTACAGTTTGTTTTTTCGAAACTCAAAAATGGGCGTCGACACAGGGCGTGCCAGTAATACTATCCCTAGTGTGACGTCCACTGTACCCAAGATCCCTCACGCGTGTAGGATCCTCGGATTGTTTTTTTCCGCCATACTGGTCGGAAGCATCTTGCGGAGTCCCCTGGCCTTAGCCATACTTTTGCTAAAATTTAAAATTATTAATCTATTGACATCCTTCCCCACTCCAACGTCGAACTTCGACACTCGACGCCGGCTGGAGAAGAAATCGACCATCGGCTTCTGCACAACGGATTTGGGCCTCGGCCCGGGCCTGGTAGGCCGCTGGCCTCGGCCCTGCAAGTAGGGAGAGTGGGGGGTGGTACATACTCTACATTCTTGGTATATAGGTACACCCTATACATTTCCTACACTTAACAGCCCGCTGCCTCAAGGTGCGTATGGAGGGTACCCCTTTTCAATTATGCCCCAAGTGCAACCGCAAATACCCTTGGGTCGACAGGCACGCCACGTGCAATCTCTGCTTGCCGAGGGGCCACCCCGAAGCGAACTGCAGAGCGTGTAGTAGGTTTAAACCTAAGACACTTAAGGACCGTTCGACGAAGTGTTGGGCCCACCACGCCAGGCAGGCGGCCATGGCAGCGGAGGGCGCCTTCAGCGATGGTAGTGACGCCGTACTTTCGGACGGCGAGGGCATTACAGCGTTGAAAGACAGCCGAGCGCAGGTCCCCGACCTCGGAAGGTCGTCCGGCAGGGCGGCTATGGGGAAGACCTCCGGCGACGCAAGCGCTTCACATACTACACACACTAAATACACTAAGTCCAACCGAGACTCGACGACGTCCAGTTCTCGGAAAGAGGCACAGACAGAACGGTCCGATTCGGTGTCCTCTGGGCGCTCTCGATCAAGATCGCCGCATGACTCCAGGCAATCATCCACTCTTGCCAAGAGTGCCTCGCTCCCTAGGCTAACAGAAGTTCGATCGTCGGAAGACGAAGACGACTTCCACCCCCAGGCTGCGCTCCAGCAGATGGAGCCCGCAACTAAAGCCAGCGAGGCCCCACGCTCGAAGGACAGGGACACCTCTCCCGATCCTCGACGCCAGGCGTCGAAAAACTCCGGAGCCACTAAGGGACAGGGAAAACATTTTTCTACGCACGGGGAGGGGGGAAAACAGCAGAAGAAACTATCTGTACATTCTTCCACACCTGTGAAACACTCCACCCACCTAAACAGACAGACAAGCCCAGGTCTACTGATAGGTCCACAACCAGCAAGGCTACTCAAGACAAATCCCATAGACTTGCTGAGAGAGTCATTCCCAGTTCCTAAAAAATGGTCCAGTGAAGACATAGATAGGGTCATGTCAAGAATGTCTTCTTTGGCTGATTTTTATGATAAAAATCCAGAACATTTCCTCTCGTATGATCCACAAGGGGCCACACCCTCAGGCTCTACTGATCCTATCCCCCCGAGTAAGAAGGCCCGGTTTGAAACCCCGATGAGGTCTGAACCCTTCGAGGTACAACCTTACGCAACACCGTACTCACGGTATCAAGAAGAGGCTTCCTTTTGTGGAAACTAAGAATTTGGTATGATAGAAGAGCAAACCGGGACGGGCTACTATGGGGATGATGAGGAACAGGAAGAAGAAGAGGATAACCCGGAAACATACAGAGTAGATTCCCCGGTAGAGAACGAAGCCCCGGTTACCGACTCCCCGGCCGATAATCAGCCCCTCCTAAATGAGGTTCTCGCTCGCGCAGCAGAACATTTCCACATTGACACCCACGGTGTACAGGAGGAAAGGGACTTTGCAGAAGAGTTAGTGGGAGAAAGGAGGCCGGTTGCCCAGACCATCCCTATCCTTAAATCCATTCAGCGGAGAATAGATCCGTCCCTGGTGAACCCAAACCTCACCAGAGCAGTCAATCCCAGGGTTGAAAAACTTTTCAGGGCAGCTCAGTCTGACCCTCTCTATATAAGAGGGCATCTAAAGCCAGACTCCCTAGTTGTTACCAACACTCGTAAGAGGGCTGGAACACCCTTGTCTTCGTCAGAAGCTCCTCCCGACAAGGAGAGCAAAAAACTATACGGTTTCGGCAGGAAAGTAGCCTCAACGTCCGCCTATCAAGCAAGGATTGCTACCTCCACCACCCTGTTGCCCAGCTACAACTGCCATCAGTGGGAAGAAGTCGCGGCCTCTGCTCCTGAACCGTTAAAGGGCCAATTAGCTCGGATTTCCGCAGAGGGTAGAGCCGTGTCTGGTTGCATTTTGAAAGCAACCTTCGACGCCGCGGATAACGCAGACAGATTGATAGCAGAAGGTACTGTTATCAAGAGACATGCGTGGTTACGGCAGTCTGGGTTTAAGGCAGAAACTCAGGCATCATTGTTAGACAAACCGATGGAAGCCGATCTGTTGTTTGGTAAGGCGGTCGAGGACGCACTGAAAAATGCCAAGGAAGAGTACGAGACACTCAAATCCCTTGGCCAGTTAACCAATAAATCCCCTAACGAGAGAGGGAATAGTAATTTTCGTCGCCCACGCGGCCAAAATTCACAGAGAGGATCTAACTATTCCCAGGGGCAGGGTACACAATGGAACAACAACCAACAGTCTACCCAGGGTTACGGCAGAGGTAATAGGAGAGGTCGTGGTAAAGGCAGAGGCAGCCCCAGCAAAGGAGGCGGCACGCCTCCACCAAAGCAGTGACGCTCAGTTCAGGGTCCCTTCTCACGCAACCCCAGTAGGGGGACCCATTTCAAACTTCACCCAGGCTTGGGAAGGGATCACATCAGACAGATGGGTGCTGTCAACAGTATCAACGGGATATTGTATAGAGCTACTGCAGCGTCCCCGGAACCATCCTCCACGACAAAGAGTACACTCCTTAGAACATCAGAAGATTCTCCTCGAGGAGATCGCCATTCTTCTACAAAAGGACGCAATAGAACTCGTCCCGGGACACCAGGTAAACAAGGGTATTTATACAACTTACTTCCTTGTGCCAAAGAAAGACTTGACAATGTGCCCAGTATTGGACTTACGGCCTGCCAACAAGTATGTCAAGCCCCAAAAATTTCGTATGACCACGCTACAAGAGGTAATCCCCCTCCTAAAAAAGGGGGATTACATGGCAACCTTGGATATGAAAGATGCTTATTTTCATATTTCCATGTTCCCAGCGCACAGAAAGTACTTGCGCTTCAAGGTAGACAGTCGCCACTACCAATTCAAGGTACTGCCCTTCGGGATAGCTTCAGCACCAAGGGTATTCACCAAGGTACTGGCGGTGGCGGCTGCACACCTACGCAGGGAGGCAATCCCAGTGTACCCTTATCTGGACGACTGGCTCATAACGGGGGAAACCCCAGGAATTTGCAGGACAAACATTCAAAGGACTATCGACCTCCTCCACGAATTAGGCTTCTCAATCAACGAGAAGAAGTCAAGCCTGGTGCCAAGCACCTCAAAACAATTCCTAGGAGCAATCCTGGATACCCAGGAGGGGTTGACCTTTCCTTCAGAAGATAGAATTCGGAATATACTTCTGCAAATTCCGCATTATCAGTCCGGTCAACAAATAACGGTACGCAAAGCAATGCGTTTACTGGGCATGATGGCGTCATGCATTTACCTGGTCCCCCACGAGCGCCTGCGCATGCGTCCCATGCAGGAATGGTTGGCGAAACAGTGGTCTCAGGCAAGTGGTCAGTGGGACGATCTAGTGGTCGTTTCGCCAACACTGGTACAAAGCCTTCACTGGTGGACAAGAGAGAATCTCGCAAAGGGGAAACCCTTTTACGATCCCGAAGTACAGGCAGTAGTCACTACAGATGCATGTCTGGCGGGGTGGGGAGCTCACCATCTCCACCACACAGCTCAGGGTCTCTGGTCTCACTCAGTGGCCAAGAACCACATCAACCTGCTAGAGCTTCTGGCAGTATTCAGAGCGCTTCAGGCGTTCGAGCCCCATCTACTAAACCTGTCAGTGCAAATCCGGACGGACAGCACTACAGCCATGTTCTACCTGAACAAGCAAGGAGGGACTCGCTCGCCAAATCTGTCCAAGCTTGCCCAGAAAATCTGGATATGGGCACTCAGACGGAACATCTTCCTGTCATCACAACATGTTCCAGGGGAGCTCAATTCCCTAGCGGATGCTCTGAGCAGAGACTCCCTCCCAGAGGAACACGAATGGGTTCTTCACAGAGAGGTCGTAGAAGATCTCTTCTCTCAGTGGGGTTTCCCCACTATAGACTTATTCGCCACAAGCGAAAACAAACAATGCCCAGGATTTGCATCCAGGTTCCCCCAACCAGACTCCCAGGGGAACGCCCTCTGGATGAACTGGTCAGGGATGTTTGCGTACGCTTTTCCACCAACTCCTCTCATCAGGAAAGTGGTGAACAAGATGAACAGGGAATTGATGACGCTCGTCCTAGTTGCTCCCATGTGGGCAAGACAACCGTGGTTCCCACACCTACGCAGGATGGCGGTGTGCAAGCCCATCAAACTTCCAGCCTGGTACAACCTACTGTCCCAGCACCAAGGTCAAACAGTGCACCAGCAACCCAATTCAATGAACCTGGCAGCATGGCTCCTGAGGTCATAGAGTTTGGACACCTCAAATTGCCACAGAGGTGTATGGACATCCTAAAGGAATCTAGGAAGCCAAAAACAAGGCACTGTTACTTTGACAAGTGGAAGAGGTTCGTTATCTGGTGCCAGAGTAGACAAATCAACCCAGTTGATTGCGCTCCTTCCACTATTGTTACATACATGCTCCACCTGCTAGATGCAGGATTGGTTTTTAACTCACTGAAAGTACACCTGGCAGCTCTCGGCTTACACCACTTCCAATAGCAAGGTCTCGTGGTGGAAAGTACCAGTAGTTAAAGCCTTCATGGAAGGAGTAAAGAGACTTCACTCTCCTATTTCAAACCCACCACCAGGGTGGGACCTTAATGTGGTGCTAGCCAAGCTCATGGGCCCCCCTTTCGAACCCATGCATAAAAGCAGTCTCAAACACCTGACTTATAAAACGGCCTTCTTAGTAGCTATTACTTCTATAAGAAGGGTCAGTGAAATTCAGGCTCTGTCAGTGCAGGATCCCTTCTTTACTATCCATAAAGACAAACTGGTTTTACGCACACACCCTAGGTTCTCACCTAAATTTATATCAAAATTCCATGTAAACCAGTCCATCGAGCTTCCGGCTTTCTTCCAGAACCCGCAAAGCTCGGCTGAGGTGAAACTACACACCCTAGATGTGCGTAGGGCGGTCTCTACTATGTAAATAAAACAAGACCGCTAAGGAAAACAGATCAACTCTTTGTCCCCGTAGCTACAGGCAGAGAGGGGGATCGCGTCACTAAAGGAGCCGTCTCGAAGTGGATTATTAACTGTATCCAGCTGTGTTACTCACTCTCTGAAAATACTCTGCCTTTTACGCCAAGGGCCCACTCTACTAGAGGCATTGGGGCCACTCTGGCTTTCATTGCAAATGTTCCCCTCGACACCATTTGCAAAGCAGCTACTTGGAGCTCTATTCACACTTTTACTCAGCATTACTGCATTGACACCCATTCCAAGACAGATACACAAGTGGGACAAGCGGTTCTAAGACATTTAATTTATTTGCTCATGACCCTTCTCACATCCCACCTCCTTCTTCTGGTACTGCTCGCTAATCTATGCACAGCATGTGATCTAAGCAGATTCCACAAGCCTCAGAAGGGATACATTACTCACCGTAATCGTATTTCTGATGCTTGTATCTGCTTGGATTCACATGCGACCCACCCTTCCTCCCCTCCGAGAGAAGGCGCATGATTGCTTGTAGTCTTACCTTTCTGTCTATCTGCTTGGATTATCTGTACTCACGCTACTCCTCATGCTACCTCATGTCAGAAAAAATACAATCTGAGGATCCTACACGCGTGAGGGATCTTGGGTACAGTGGACGTCACACTAGGGATAGTATTACTGGCACGCCCTGTGTCGACGCCCATTTTCGAGTTTCGAAAAAACAAACTGTAATACTCCGCAGCTTCCACTAGATGTCGGCCTATGCAGAGCATGTGAATCTAAGCAGATACAAGCATCAGAAATACGATTACGGTGAGTAATGTATCCCATATATATATATATATATATATATATATATATATATATATATATATATATATATATATATATATATATATATATATATATATATATTACACAGCCACTCTAGTGGCTGTGTAGGTATGGTTAGATTGCTGTTTCCATAGGAAGAGAACTTTTTGGGCGGCCTATAACTCCACTCCCCCTGGACGAATCGTCACCAAACTTTGCAAAACAAAGTATATGGGCCACTCTGAATTCTTTTGCAAAGTTTGGAGATGTTTGGTTCAGGGGGGCAAAAGTTATAGGGGCGGTTCCAAAACGTCTTTTTTTCCCATAGACTGAATGGGGGAAAAACTTTGCGCACGGCTACAAGTCAAACCGCTGGACGGGTTTTCACGAAATTTGCGGCAGGTACAGGGGCTTGGTCCAGAAAGAGTACTTGTGTAAATTTGGTGACCTTCCGTGCAGTACTTTTTATTAAAATGACCACAAAGTAGGTCTGAAAAAATTAGTGATATCTATGTCCGCTTTGCGGTCACACTTCCCTGTTCGATCCACGGCCCGACATCTTGGATCCGCCGATAGCGGAGCGACAAACAGCGTACACATGCTATATTTATAAAACTCTTTTACTGTGAAACAGAGCGTTGGGACAGGTTCAGACAGTAAGACATGGGTGATCAATGCATTTGTTCTGGTGGTCGATCTTCAAGATGTATTTTCTATGGCCACCTTGTATGCACAGGAAGTGAGGGGTGTAATAACGGTAACTTGTAACTGTTGTAAGGACACGCATAGTGGTAGCGAACATTGAAATTGATAACATGCCATAATTGCATTACTTTTTCCTATGGTTATTATTATATTCATTAGTACGCCGTCATGGGTGTCACATGCTACAGTGGTAGTGGCCAAGGCCTAGAGTCTTGGATGCATGGGCGTCGGCCGAAGGCCTTACTTCCATGACTGTTGGCCCTGGCCACAACCACCGCAGCATGTCACACCCATGGATACACCTGTAGTATTGCGTATCGATTGCCAAGTTGTGGGGAGTGTGTGCAGTCTTGGGTGCATGGCCGAAGAACAAAGTTATAAGTACTGGACGTGCAAGCCACTGCACACCCAGCCAATGTAATATCTATGGACATACAGCTAGGAGTGAAGCCTCTGGCCAGAGGCAGTGAAGGATACCACACCTATAGAAAACCCCCCACTACCACACATCAGTGAGGCGGTTGTGGGGAGACCTTGCACTCTTGGGTGCATGACCGAAGGCCATGCACCCAATAACAAAGTTATAACCTCTTCATGATGTATTTTCTATGGCCACCTTGTACGCAGGGAAAATGAGGGGTCCAATAAGGGCAGTATTTTTGTCCGTGCAGTACACAGGGAACTTGTAACTGTTGTAAGGACACGCGTGGTGTTAGGGAACATTGAAATTGCCAACATGCCTTAATTGCATTAATTCTTCCTATGGGTATTGTATTCATTAGTACGCCGCCATGGGTGTCACATGCTACGGTGGTTGTGGCCAGGGGCTAGAGTCTTGGATGCATGGCTGTCGGCCGAAGGCCAAAGGCCTTCCTTCCAAAACTCTAGGCCCTGGCCACAAACACTGCAGCACGTCACACCCATGGATACACCCATAGTAATGTGTATCGATTGCCTGGTTGTGGGGAGTGTGTGCAATCTTGGGTGCATGGCTGAAGGCCATGCACCCAACAACAAAGTTATAACCTCTTCACTTACAAGCCCACATGGGTTTTATCTAGTGCGGTGGTTTTGGCCAAGATGTGTACACCCAAGCATGCACCCAAAAGGAAACTTGTAAGCACTGGAGTTATAAGCCACTTCACAACCATTTATTGAAATGTATGGACATACACCTAAGGTTTTAGGCCCTGCCCACAAACAGTGCAGCATTTCAGCGCTACAGAGACACCCCTAGTATTCAACATCAGTCCAGTGGCTGTGGGGAGGGTCTGGAGTCATGAGTGCCGCAGGCCATGCACCAAACAGAACAGTTGTATGTAGTGTACTTACAAGCACAATGGGTGTGATATGGTGTGGTAGTGCATCACTCAGGCGGCTGTGGGGAGGGGCTGCAATCATGGGTGTATGGCCGAAGGCAACGCCCCCAAAAGCACATTTGTATTTAGTGTACTTATATGCTGCAATGTATGTCATATGGTGTGGTAGTAGTGGCCAGGATGTAGAGTATTTGAACAAAGTAATAAGCACTGCAGTTGTAAGCAACTGTGCATTTGATATACTGTACACCCATACATTGATAATTCTATGGCCTCAAACTTACGTCTGTACCCTGTGGCTACAAACTGCAACATATCACAGCTATTTGTACACTTGTACTATGCAACATCATTAAGATGGTTGAGGGGAGGGTGTAGCATTTTGGGAGCATGGCCCATGGCCCAAGGCCATGCTCCCAAAACCAACTTTATATATAGTGAAATGAGAAGGCACAATGGTTCTGATATGCTGTAGTGTTTCTGGCCAGGACCCAGAGTCTTGACTGCATGCCCAAAGGCCACGCACCCAAGACTGAAGTCATAAGCAGTGGAGTTATAAGTGAATATGGGTGTGGTTTAATGCGCTAGTTGTGTGCACGCCCTAATGTCTTGGCTGCATGGCTGCAGACGATGATCCCAACAGTAAATTTATAGGTAGCTAATTTACAAGGACCTTGGTTTCGATATGCAGCAATGGTTGTGGCTAGGAACTATACTCTTTGTACTTTGGTCGTAAGGCGTAGGTTGTAGGTTACACACTGAAGATGCAAGGGCCAGCCTACAGCTACTGCAGCAAATTACTACAATAGATTAGACATGTAGATTCGCATGTGTAGAAAATGACTGCCAATATACTTACTCCTTACTTTGTTCAGAATCCACATATATATTTTAAATGCCTTTCGTACTTGGCGGAAGTATCCCTTTTTCATTTCTGTGATAAAAGAAAAAGGTATGTTAGTCTTTGCATTTTATGAAAACTTACTACATTGCATAATAGACAGTTTACCTTTTTTTTTACTCTCATATTTAGTTTACAAACCAGTGTACTGTGTATTGTGCTCAGTTTCTGTGTTTGCTTTTCTAATCCTTGGGTCTGGGGAAAATAAATCCTTGTCGGATTAAAAAAAAAACTTCATTTGCTATGGTACTAACTACTTCCTTGTTTCCTTTGAGTGTTTCCTTCATCTTTCTGATTAATGTTATGTTTGTTGCCTTGCAGTCGATTTTTAACAACAGTTACATACCTGTAGGCGTATTCTAAATGTGCATTTGTTCCTACAGATCTGTGATATTCATTTATTTGTGTCATTGTTATATCCTCTTGGGCAGTTAGATACCTATTGGCGTATTCTAACTGTTTGTAGTCTTTCACATAATTTTGTCAATCTTGAAGTACACATTATTTATTACATTTTGGCTTTAAGAAGATTAAATACACATTTGTAAGATTAGCTGGCAATCTCTGCTTTAGAGTAATGGTGCTATCATTACATTTGAACCATCCACATTTCTTTTTAATGTATGCGGTGTAGTGACCTGCATTGGTTGTAGTTCCTGCATGGTAGAGTATACCTATTGTTGTAAAGGTTTTCTTTCCAAGTGAAACTTGACCGTGTGTGAATCCAGTCAGTTTGCAGTTGTTTTTGGTACCATCTGCATTATAACGTAGAAGCATAAGTATTATGTAGGCACTGTGTGATTGTATCAGTAAGGTGGAACGATTGTCTGAATTGAAATAGTACATAATCTGCCATGGTTTGCTTTCTGTACAAGTTGCTGAAATGGAATGCTTTCACAATTTGGTATGGAAACATATACAAATCGCTCATTTGGGATTTCATCCTGTGTAACATTGCTACAGAGAGTGCATGTATGTTTCCACATGTACGAAATCTGGAAGATTTCATTTACAGGTATGCTTTTGTTTTCCAATACTAATAGGAAGTACATTAGAAATTCTTGTGGATCTTCTTGTGAGTTCACAGTGAATCTCACCATTCCAGCACCATCGTCCAATTCTTGCCGTATTCCATGAACACTGTATGTGTTGTCAGGATTGCTTGTTGCATTTCTATGAAGCACTAACATTTGCAAACACAATTGGTCTGTACTGTGCAAGTAAATTTTGTTAACAATTGGTGGCAATTGAAATAGAATATTCATTGCTACATTTGCATAGCAATTTACCCCACTTTCATTTGCGAATGTGAATGGACCAGCTAGTTCTGTATCTGAGTGCATTTTTCAGACTTTATGTTCCTTCTTTGCCGATGTCCCTGGTTTACATTCCCTAATAGGTTCTTCTTTGTTTGTGGTAATTGCTGAAACTTTAGCTTCTTTTCTTTTCTTTGAGGAATTTGCTGTTGGATTCTGTTGCATTTCTGTTTCATTTAGTTTTCTTTTACCACATTTTACTTTATCTGGAACAAGATATTGTTTCAGATGAGGGGTGTACAGTGAACACAGTCTATTGTATTCTAGAATGCAAGGAATATCAGCATTGACTTTACTTGCATCAAAGTTCATTAGCAATAGAACGGCAATTGTACGTAAGCGTGATAATGATACGTAGCTCATGCCTTCCTTAAAGACTGTGTTTCCTATATCTATCAATGCTTTGTCTAGGGTAAGCCCTTGGGATTTATGTTATGTCACTTTGAATTTATATAGCGCCTTATGTACCATTGGTATAGTCTCAAGGCGCTGGTAGGTTGAACGCCCTCGGTAACCGAAGTTCAAGTCAGTAGAGAGAGTATAGAGAGTCAAAGGTGCGTGTGAGCACTCTATGTGTGTGCAGCTGGTGTGGCATTCGTATTCGTGTAATAGCTGCTTCTTAGCAGGTGTGGTGGTTGGGAGATCAGGAGTATGTTTTCATTCTGACAGGTTTATCCAGATCGATTCTGGCTGCGTTAGGCCTGAGGAGAACGCCTAGCTGGAGGGTGTGTAACCAGCAGTGTTTAGAATATGAGGCGGATGTTGGTATGAGAACAGCTATACCGAATGTTGTCATAGTATCTCTGTGTTCTAGTTGAGTGGTGGTGTAAAGAAAAGAGTAAGCGTGGTGATGTGATATTATTGTTTACATGCTCTTTCAAACGTTCCATGCACTCTAAACCATTCCATGTAAGTCGAGTACTTCTATGCACTCCAATCCGTTCCACGGTCTCCAATCCGTTCCACGCACTCCAACCCGTTCCAAGCTCTCAAATTCGTTCCATGCACTCCAATCTGTTCCATGCACTCTGATCTGGTTGGTGTATTGCAAGTTGATGTATGCACTCCATCCACCTAATTCACCCGTACCCTTCACATATTATACCAGTACCTTCCACATACTTCATCCGTTCCATCCACATACTTCACCCGTTCCATGCACATATTTCATCCGTTCTATCATCATACATCACCCATTCCATCCACATACTTCCATGTTCCATCATTCACGCATTTGTCCGCTCTAGGCACTCGTCCGCTCTAGGTACTCACCCGCTCTACGCACCCATCCACTCTACGCACCCATCCGCTCTATGCAGCCATCCGCTCTGGGCACACATCCGCTCATGAAGATGCCACCACAACCACCAGACAAGAAGCACACTAGTACTTTTTTTGAAGTGGTGTTTTATTATGTAAAAAGCCACACTGTGTACATTATATGCAGCCGGATCCATATATGCTGGTGAATTTACTGCTCCTCACACCAGCATGGTGTAAACAGCCGCCTCATTTTGCGCTGTCACAGCGAACAGAACGTTGAGTCTCGGTTTCCCCAACCACACATGGATAACTTGTTTTTGCATTGCAGCCACATGGAATAGCAATTTCACTACATGAATGTGTAGTACTCCCAATGTCTTTGAGCGTTCATTATCGTCCGATTGCTGAAGCCCAACAAGCCTGACAACGATTGGGGATCTTACAGATCCCCATTGTTGCTTAATCAGGACGGGAAGATACTCACGGCCCCAATGGCCAATAGGGTCAAACCAGAAATATCTAAACTGGTACATCCAGACCAGTCAGGATACACTCCAAACAGAAATATTGCGTGTAACCTCAGGAGGTTGCACCATATCATCGACCACACTCATGCCAGTACATAGCAATAGGTGGTCGCCTCGCTTGATGTGATCAAGGCATTTGATTCGGGCAGGGGGCCAGGGCTGCTGGCGGCACTAAAGGGCTTTTGCATGGGACCAGCATAAATAAAGTGGGTACAATTACTGTATAACAGTTCAATTGCTAGGTTTAAGACAGGCAACTGCATCTCAGACCAATCAATGGTGGTTGAGCAAAAGCACTTGACGGGGCTGCCCATGGTCTCCCATGTTATTTATACTGGCCTTAAAGCCGTCAGCAGTGTTTCTCCGTAAGGAATATCAGGATGCGGGCATAGTTATACGGGGCAGTAGTCATGTACCCCTGACACTCCACTGCTTTTGATGCTGGGTAGAGCGACATGGCTTAGAGCTTGTCGCTTTTGCCCTACTCTTCCCCCCCCCCCACCAGGTCCCACTAGTGACACTGAAAGGAGCCAATGGGAGTAGCGATTGTCGGTGATCTGTTACGGGAAGGAACCAATGGACATTGATACACTCACCTCAGAAACAGGGATACACGCAGGACAACACATACATGTTGCGTAGATGGCCTGGCACTGATGGGACACTAATGAGATCATAGAAACACGGTATGATATGTCAGGGGGGTGGGGGCACGCAGTGTCAAGGATTTATGAGTTATTGATGTCACATCCGGGGGATATGATTGTGCAGACCAGGCGCCGCTGGGAAACGGACTTACAGGAACAGCTGACAGATGCTGCCTGGGGTAGAGCATTGGCATATCATAAAAAGTTTTCAGAAATGCAAGGCTTCAGCTGATCCAATTGTATATCACCCATAGGGCGTATCCGACCCTGAAGAAAATCACCAAATTTAGCCAAAATTTCTGGAAAGGCCTGCCCAAAATTCGGAATGATAAATGCAGACTTAGTGCACATTTTCTTAGCTTGCGCGAAGATCAGGCAATATTGGTAGGAGATAGCTCAGGCCTTTGCCAAGATGGATATCAATATTAGACACTGGCTCCCCTGCAGCCTGCATGCTCGACATTTTTGCGCGTCCGAAACAGACTAGGCATGTTAGCAAGCTAAAAGACCAAGCATACATACTTGCGAAACGTAGGATAGCAATGGCCTGGAAAGCGCACAAGGGCCCGCAGCTGCGCCTATTGTGGAACGATCTCCAAAAATGGATGCTAGCTGAAACCTCTAGCAAGAGGCGGCCCGTTGAGGCCAGGATGAACAAAATGTCTTTGATTCATGGAAGCATAGGATACAAGATTTGCAGGCTTCAGCGCAGCCCAAGGGGTCACGGATTCCCTGCAAAAGGGGGCAGACTAATATCAATGTTCAGGTCTGTGGCAGTCCGATGTAATGCAGTATAATAATGCATGTGGTATAGACTGGGGGGAGTTGGGTTAGACAGACACGATTGGCTGTATATGATGATATAATATACTTAACACTAAGTTATATTGTTGTCAATAAACCGATAAAAATGCTTTAATTTTCTTTTTTTTTTAAAGTACTGCTTTGGAAATCATGTGCCTGTACAACATAGCCCAAAGCTACTCCTGCAAAAACAATGTCACACCAGATGAGACAAAGGCAAAATATTCAATCTCAACTTGTGAAGGAAGTATAGTAACGCGTACCAAACTCAGCTTAACTAATCATACAACGTTATCATTTAAATCTCTGCAACATACTGAGCTATATTACATGGCACTACTCAAACGTTTTAAACCTTGGAGAAAAGATGAATTACTAGGTGATGATGACTCATTTGAAGCTGCATTCAAAGCAAATTAAAGCAGTATAAGTCAATTTCAAACAATACGAAGAAATGTTGGACAATGAACACCAACAAGAGGAAGAAATTGAAGCTCAACTAGATAAAACCACTCCTAAGGGCAGTCAACCTTCCCTTGCAGGAAGCTAAGAACTGTTAGGCAAAGTTTGCATGCAGTACCCTCTGGGACCACTACACAACTATGACTACAGGTATAAGCAAAACCAACCTTTGGTATAAGTCTGTACCACACAGTTTCTGGTAGCAAGCTGAGCAGACAGGCTTATCTCAAGAGGGAATGTGAGCTGTGATGTTACACAGATGTCCATAATCACAAGTATTCAAATAGACTCTTATACTCAAGGTTTCTTGGTAAAACACTTATTACACAGTTAGAAAACATTCACTAAAAGGAGGCAATCAGTATCACACAAAAATATGCTACAGTACTTCACTGGTTCTGAGGCATTTAAACTACTTTGAAGGAGGAGCAAAATGGCATTCAGAGCATTTGAAGTAGGAGCAAAAAGGCATAAGTTAATAAAACGAATAGTAGAGTTACTTTAAAACAGTGCAAATAGGTTGAGTTCATCAGAGGAGTTGTTCCAATGCAATAGGTAGGCTTAAGTCAATGGGCTAGAGTCTTGTATAAGTAAAAACGGTACTGGTAGTTAAATGGAAAAGTATTTGCCACAGTTTTCAGAAGTAGTTCACAGAAGAAAGCTTTATATGTCGGGTCACAAGCTGACTAGGCCTGCAAGTTGCCAAAGTTTCACACACTTTCGCAGTGAGAGGCAAGTTCTCTCGGTCAGGTGAGGACTTTCGTTCCTAGCAGTTGCTGCAGATCTCGCTGTTCCTGAGCCTGTTGTGGGGACAAGAAGGAGGATGTTGGGGGACTCCTGCACTGCACAGGGACTGGTCACAAAGCTGGAAAATGGAAAATCTTCGATTGGGGTAGCTGTAGTCTAGCACACAAACTGTGTGCTTCTCCCTGGCCATTTGGTTTCCTGCAGCACTCTGACGAAAATACAACCAGCTCAGAGAATGATATCCAGGTGGCTTACGAGTTGATTGGTCGCACCAACTCAAAAGGGAGAAGTTGTCCTTGAAGGGCTCCTCTGTCGAGATGAACTTGGCGATTCACCGGGCAAACCAACGGGCCAGGAGTTGCAGCAGCCGTCCTCTTCCAGCTCGTCTTAGGTTCTTTCGTTCCAATGGTCGATTCTGCCTTTCAAGCAAGGAGACTCGCCTTTTATCCAGTTTCCTCCCATTCATTCCAGCCTAGCTGCCACTCACCAAGCAGGATGGCTGTCCTTGCCGGACAGTCAGCCAGCCAATCACGCCAGATTGCATTTGGGTCTCCTAGGAGACTAAGCACAGGGAGTGTCAGGCACCTCCCTCACTTCCTGCTCACCCCAGACACTCGGGCACCAGAGGCGGTCTTAAGTCCTGAAGCCGCCAAAGGAGTAGAAACAAAGGGACCAAACCTAGTTTGGCGCGCAGAGTCAAACACTAGAAGGACCTTTCAAAAAATAAATGGCGAAAAAAGAAGATCAGGACCTGTTTCAACAAAGGGGGCTCAGACACCATCACGAAAAACATGGCTCCCGCGATTTAACTCTAACGGTGTTCACAGTCGGGAAAATTATGGTAGATTGTTGTAAAACCACTGTCACCAGCCATTTCGAGAGGAAAGGGTAGCATTAGACTGCTATGTGAGTTTCTAGACATAGGGGATACTAGGTCTAGAGGGATACCTCCAGCACTCTATTGTAACATAGTGTGTGCTGGGTCTAGGAATTTAAAAAGACTAGAAAATTCAATTTAACTTTACTTTCTCTGGGAAACAGTAGTTTATCCCAGAGAAGGTATTTAAACCTTGGGACAGCCTAAAAGGCTTCCCTGTGTCACTGCACGGAGGGTGCTGTGTGACACACATGAAAAGATGATGCCTAGGGAGTTGTCTAAAACTCCATAATTAAAGGAAACAAACATAGAAAACAAACAGAATTAAAAGTACAAAGCCAAAGCAAAAGAGCTGTTGGGCTCTAAGGTAGAGAGGAATTAGCACATTTATGAGAATTCTTCCCAGCAAGAACCACCAATTTTAAATGAAGCAGAAACTGCCATGCTGGAGGTATAAAATACCATGTAGCATTCTAAACAATCTGAAGATGACTTGTCAGTGCTCAAATCACAGCTAAATGATAACTCATGTATCTAGAAGTCACTGAAGAAATTGAACATGGTTTTAAACATTAAACTAAAACGTGTAGCTGTAGAAATTGTGAACCCTTGCTCCTGTATGCAAGTGGTGAAGCTAGTTCTGGTAAAACATTCTTAATTAAAATAATCAACACATTTCTACAAAACTTCAATTGCAACAGCCCCCGTCCATCCCCACAGGTTTAGCTGCCTACAACATAGGAAGTGTAACTTTACAATGATTACTGCTCCTTCCAGTAGAACAACAAAACACATTAGAATACTATTAATTATCCGCAGAAGCTGCTACATAAGTACGCAGAATTCTGAAACAAATGAAAGTGCTCCTAATAGATGAAGCAAGCATGGTTTCCAACCTCATGTTGGCTTTAATTCACCTCAGAATACAAGTCGTCCTAAAAACAGACTATGAAGAACTGTTGAGAAAACCCGTTATTGTTTTCGGAGACCCCCTAAAGGTAAACCTAGTTTCAAAACATTGGGATACAAACACTGCAACGCACTTGGCAGCACTGGAAATGCAAATATCTGGCAACATTTTCACTACAGAGAACCAACGCAAAACATGCGTCAGTCTGCAGACCTCACTGACGCTAACATTTTAAAAAGCATTACAACTGGTCTGCTTACTAAAGATGCAAAATCCATCTTAAATAGACTGATCCAAGAGCTATATGGGCGAAACATATTTGCTCCTGATTTCATGGAACAAACAAAATATAAAATGCATGTCCTTAATACCAACCTCTGCAAGCTCAGTTCAACGTGACAATGTTAAAAAAGTAACAATGTTAAAAAAAAAGAAATGCAACCCATACTGCAGATCAGCTCCACAGACCCACTGGAAGTGCACGGTATGACACTTCCTATGTGACAACAAGCAACAGCACAACTAAATAGCTTCAAAAAATATGCATCTCCAACACAGCTGGATTGGAGAAAACATTAACTTTGTATCTGAACTGCAGAGTAATTCAAAAACGCAACCTTGACTTAGAACAAGGTTTAGCCATTGGAGTAATTGGCTTCCAAACATATCCACATGACAACATTCAGTTTGTCAACATCCACTTTGACAAACTTGTATAAGTTAAAATAATTGGCTGCACATTTATGAATGGTAACTGCATATGCAAGAGTTAGAGAAAATTGCTCTCTACGTACATACATGTCTTTGAAGAGAAGGAATCGAGCAATTGAGCGCCCTATCCTTTTCACTTCTGAAACTTTATCAAAGCGAATATTGACAAACTGAATGTTGCTGTCACATGGGTATGATTGAAAGGCAACAACTGTACCTAGTGCTCCATTAACTAGCCCTTGCTCGACGTCAAAGTTATGTTTAAGCATTACTCTACTATTTAAGGATAATTTTAATATTTTTTCCAACCCAGCTGTGTTGGAGATTGAATTTTCTAAACTATTTAGTCTTGTTGTGGCTTGCTCACACATGGGTACTGTCATACAATGTACGTCTAGTTTGTCTGTGGCGCTAATTTCCATTATTGGTTGCATTTCTTTATTTAACATTGTTTCATTGAATTTGAAACAGCTTGCAAGAGTTGGCATTAAGGCCATACAATTGACATTTTTGTGTGCTATTTGTTCCATAACATCAGTTGCACATGCATTATCACCATAAAGTGCATGAATGTGCTGGTTTTTCAATACAACTTGTGCTTCTTGCGATAGTACACCAACTCTAATACTTTTTAAGATGTTGGCATAAGTGAGATCTGCAGATTGCCGCATGTTCTCAGTTAATTCTCTGTATTGGAAATGTTGCCAAAGGTTGACATTACCTATGCTACCAACAGTTTTCCGGCAGAGTTTGTGGCCTAAGGTTTTAAAAATAGGTTCACCTTTCACTGGTGTCAATTGTAGAAGATCTCCAAAAACGATAATGTGTTTTCCTGCAAAGAGTTCTTCGTTGTTACTTTTAAGTACTTCTTTCAATCTGAGGTGAATCAAAGCCAACATTAGGTTGGAGACCAAGCTCACTTCATCTATTAGTAGCATTTTCATTTGTTTTAATACTCTGCGTAATTCCATTGCAGCTTCTGCAGAAAGTTTGTAATAGTCTAATTTATTTTGATGCTCTACTGGAAGCAGTAGTAATCGGTGTAAAGTGACACCCCCTATGTTGTAGGCAGCTAAACCTGTGGGGGCCGTTACAACAGCTGACAGTTTGTTGTTTGTCAATTGTTGATGGAACTTGCTGATGATTTTGATTAAGAATGTTTTCCCTGACCCAGCTTCACCACTCACGTACAGCAGTATAGGTTTGTAATTTTGGCAGGTACATTCTTTATTTTTGTGTTGTACACCATGTACAATTTGTTTTGTTTCATCTTCAAAAATGGTGCGCTGATCTTTGTTAAGTTTTGCTTGTTGTACATTTAAGTCTTCTGTATCTTCTTGATTCTGATACATGGTGTTTTCTACTTCTGCCATACCTACTTCTGCCTCATTTGCTATTAGTGGTTGTCCTAGTGGTTCTTGGCTTCCTGTTACAGAAGGTTGACTACTGTCAGAAGAGTCCTTATCTAGTTGGGCCTGAAGTTCTTCCTGTTGCTGCTCATTGTGTAACATTGTTTTGTACTGCGTAAAGTTCACATCGGTGATAGTGCTTTCATTTGCTTTGAAAGCATCTTCATAGCAGTCATAGTTGTGTACTATGTCTTCCTCTTTTCTCCGTGGTTTGAAAAGTTGTAACAGAGACATGTTATATAGTTCTTTCTGTTGAGGAGTTTTTAATGACAATTTTACATGATTGATTAAGCTTCGTTTGGTAAGTTTCACTAAGCTTCCTTCACCATCGGTCACTCTATATCTGCGTTTGCTTTCATCAGGTTTTACATTATTTTTGTATGCAAGGTTTTGAGCTATGTGGCATAGACGCATGCTTTCCAAAGTGCTACTCCTTTTCAGATAGTAAATGTCCAGTAAATTGTTTTTTTAGAATGTCTTGGCTGTTGGGATAATTTCTGGCAATTGTTTCTATGTCCTCATATGATTTCAGCACTCTTTTTCTAGATTGTGCAGGACCAAGTCTTAGCCATACTATGTTGTCTGATTTTCCATACAAAGCAGAACCGGTTAAACGATCTGCTACTTCATAGGCGCCAAATTCTCTATGAGAGAGCATTTTCATGCCTAGGCTGTAGAATTTCTGTGATAATGTTTTGTCGGATGTTAGGTCATCTGAGAGGTCTTGAAGCTCTGTTTTTTCTGCTTTTGTTAAGTAGGCTGTAACATATCGTGCAACAGCAGTTGAATTGTCTGCAATGTACTGCACATCTATGTAAGCATTCCATAAGAGGGCAATGTTTGCATTGTAATCATTGATATATTTTGATTCTTCCCTTCTTTTTATGTAATACGTGTTCTTAGGTGATTCACCTTTAACACTATGTCGAACTGAAGACATGAAGTTGTTTACTTCACCCGTTTCTGTAACTGGTCTAGGGTAACCAAAGCGGCCTTTGTTTTTGTATTTGCAGCGACAATATTTGCCACATTTGTGTCTTTGAAATTGTAAAATCTGCCCATGCAGCTCACTATGTGTCTGTTGTGAAGGGATTTCACAAGTTTCCTATTTTTGGATAAACTGCAAAAAAGTGCTATCACCGTCGTGACCAAATTTCAGTGCACCTTTGATCCATAACAGCATGTGAATATGTGGTGCTCCTCTCGCTTGATATTCTTTTCTGTGTCTAAGGGGAGGAACAGTTTTACAGCAAATAAAGTGTAGCATGCCAATGAAACAATGATGGAAATATCTTGACACATTAACTGGATCTAGAGAGCAAAGTTCTCCAGGTGTTAATATATCTATGTTATTTTTGTTGCTGTTTGCTATGCGTAGGAACTCATGTAAATCTTCCCATGAATATTCTGCACAATTTAGCGTAACAAACCAAGTCGGTGATCCAAGGTTTCTGATCATACAACGCACGTCTCTGTGCCGTCGGAACCAGTATTCCTTTGTACCACGCATGTTTGCAAACAAATTTGTTATACTTGATTGTAAAACCTCATTTTTTCCTGTACTTTTTGTATTAACTGCATAGCTGACATATTTTGAAAGTGGGTTCCAGATTTCAAAATGTGTGCAACTCCGTAACATAGTGTTGCTAATTCACTTTCATAGAGTAGGTGGAATATGTATTCCACATTTTGTCTAAATCTGGGATCTTGCAAATGCATTCGTAATGAGCGGTATTCTGATGCCTCAATCTGAGTGGGTCTATTATCGTATCTTCCACCTTTGACAGTAGGAAATAGTAGTGGAAATGTACGTGCTTCTATACTTTTTTCCCATATACTCATTGGTGACCCTTTGGTTTGTCGCATTTGGTAAGTTTCTAGTGCATCATCTATGCTTTCATTGGAATGCAATGGATGAATTGTGTAATTGTCCAAAAGAGTGGATACTGTAGCAGGATCCAGAAGTTTGAATTGTCCAGTTTCTCATGGATCTTGAATTATTTCAGTTGTTTCCCTTAAGCTTTCATCAATATTTATTTCCTTGTAGTACTCGTTATTGTCTTTTAGATATTGCAATGCTTGTCTAACTTTATGTAAGTCACCAGTTGTTGCCAAATTCTTTTGTCCTTTGTTGGTACACCATTTACCAAGACTATTAAAGAATGCCCTATTGAACGTTGCACTCCTAGAGTGTGTACATTTTCCGTTAGATTTAATGGCAAATAAACTACTTTGCCACAAATGCCTTTCACCAATTCAGAGGAAGGTAATTTTGCTGTTTTTGGATGATGGCGTATAATTGCTTGAAATGGGTGAACTGTTAGAATTATTATGCTCTCATACAAATTGAGTTCTTGCAGGATTTTTGGTAATGCGAACAATTCCAAATTATTTGTAATACCACTTGAAGGAGTGTGGTTGTCTAATTTTGTAGTACAGTAACTGCAACATAGTAGGCATTCAGTTAGTTCATATTTGTTTTCTGCTAAAAGGTAGAGAACTAGTCCAAACCATTTAGAGTCTTCATTGTCTTCTATTTTGTATGCTATGTCTACATTTTTTGTGCTCCTTTTGTAAAACGTTCTGCGGGAACACACACACACATGGTTTGGTACTTCAGCCAATGACCTTTTAAATGTTACTATTTCTTTTCTGTATGTGTGTAATAGAAGGTTGCTATGTGCAGAATTGTTGCTACTATGTTCTAAAACTAATGCATTTTGTAAGTGGCTTTCACTTCCAAAATACTTTCTCTTGATACGGTCAATTTCTTCTTGTAAGTATTTGGGCGTACCATGCAGAAGAGTGTTATTTAAATTGCCTAGTTCTGAAGCTGGACTTTTTCCATAGTATATTTTATACACTAGATTTCTTACATTTGAATGATGTATTGTTATCCTTTTGATATCATAGAAGGTGCTGTTGCAAATAGGCCCAGAAATGCAGGCTAATGAATGTCCTTACAGTCCTGTGTATTTGCGCACTGGACAAATATCCATATTTTGCAGCACTTTCATTTGACTTTTGTCTTTACCTTTTACATACTGATTGAGGAACTGACGTAAAGATTTGAAAGCTTTGTTTGGAATGGCACACATTGATGTGCACGGCCATTTGTATACTGGACGGTGTAGTTCTGCTGAATCAAGAGGTAATTCTGAGTTTTCAGAGGATACTTTTGTAAGCAGTGTTTCTTGTTACATGATGGTCGTATTGATTTTCTCATACCCTCGTCCACTGCTATGGATGGCAATTGTGTTTGTTTGATTTTGTTTGTATGCTTCTTCATTAAAATATGGTTCTGTGGTTGTTGTGTGACTCCATTCACCATCACAAACATTTTAAAAAAAATGTGTTCACATTCCGTTTATTGCTGAGTTTCTTTTGTAGTTTGGTACTTAGTTTTGTTAGTGCTTTCATCCTATTTAACACTAATATAAACAACTTCCTTTTGAGAAGGATTGCACTGTCCATGAGAGCTTGCAGGATTATCTTTCTACGGTAGGTTTTAAGGGGTGAGGATGATTTCGGTCCTCTTCTTAGTAGACTCTGAAGGACTCTGTGACGAAAAAATGTTGATAAAATATTTTTTTTACTATGGGTTCTTGTTACACTATCAGGATTAGTAGCAACATTGTTAGCTGTACTGGTAGCTGATTTTTTGGCAACATTTTTGTGTTTTGTGACACATTTTGATGGAGGAGGTAAAGTTTTGGTAGTTGAAGCTTCTTTTGTTTTGCTAACCGACTGCATTAGCTGGTTTGTTCCAACATTCTCTACAAACTCTACAAAAGATGGATGCTTAGATTGGGCACTTTTATTTTTATTTGCTCTACTTTTGCGTTCCTTTCTACTGAGTTGCTTTTTGGTAGGCATTCTTTGTTGTCTGTTGAAAAAAAGAAGGCATACTTTGGTCTGTTGTACAATGTATGTGTGCTGTGTGCATGCGTTCATGAGTCTGATGGGGAAGCTCTTTGTCATGGTGTGTGAATGTGCATTGGACTCTTGAAATGATTTGGTAAGGCTATTTTACTGTTTGTATACTACTACAATGCTTCAGATGAGAGTACAAAGTGGGCTAGTGGTGATGAGAAGCATTATTAATAAACGAAATGCCATAAACTTGCAACAGCAACTTCTTTTCTAAATCTAACCTTCTAAGGATTACGTATGTTATTTGAGTTCCAAACACACAGGGGTTTGTGAGCCATTCTGCCTGTTATTCTTTGTTCAATAAATGGATATTTGTAGTTAGAATGGTTCAGAAATCACTGTTTGCTTTGGTGCCCAAATTAAACAAATAACCCATGCAGCCTCTTAGAGGAGTAGTTGCAATATAAAGGTAGTACTGTACTTATTTTTCTTTGCAAAATGACCAGGTTTCTTCGGATATGTCGTCTGCAGTGTAGATGCTGTTGATTCTCAGGAGAGTAGTCTTCACTGCGATTCAAAAAAACAAAATGAATTACTTTGTTTACAACAGTGCTGATACTGCACACATTAATTGTGTATCGTTTGTCAGAGCATTCTCCTTTCATATTTGAACCCACTGCATGTGCGAATTTCACTTCACTCTGTGCAGGCTTTGCATGGTATTTGCAATATGTTACTTACAAGTCCTTCAAAACTGCTAACATTTTTAAGGTTATGAAAATGCCTTGTTTGTACTATCTATAGGAGAGAGGTTTGTAAGCGATAGGGCATAGTAGTAGATGGGAAAAAAAAATTCTACTTGCCATTTAAAAGCACAATGCCGAAAAATCAGGAGACCTCAGAAGGAGATGTCACCACAGCAATCGGGAGCGCTTACTTTTGTCATACGATGACATTGCAAGTAGCATTACTGTAGGCCGTACACAACTCCGACATTTTCTAATATAAAATCAAGTTTTGCCTTAAATAGGCATGCTTGCAACGTATGTATAGGTTATGCGGAAGACAGTAAGAAGTCGTGCGGTTTGTCAGTGATAAATCGGACATCTTGCACTTAAAAGGGGGGGCGTAGGTATGTATTGCCTATGCACATTTAGCAGCATTAATTTGTTTTAAATTAAATCATAAAGGTTGCACATGTTCTCTAATTAAAATATACATACCTGTACCTATACTTATGCATGTGCGCATGCATGGAGCTGTACGTAGAAATTTGCAAACACTTGCACAGTGGCTTCTGGAGTAGGTGCTTTGCAATGATATGCGACTTCCATTCAGAGTTACATTTAGCGATTTTCAATGTGATTGGTGCATGGTTGTGTGACTGCTTAGTTGTGTCCAATGAGGGGCTCGATTTGTTACCGCTGTGGAAAGGGTGAAAGGACTGGTTAAGGGTTGCGTGCCGCACGTAGGCAACGCTTGTCCGCGGGTAGGGCGTGTCACATACGGGTTTCTACAGCAAATCCTGCATGGAAAGGGGACTGTAGGCATCAGCCAATCAGATCTTCACATTACTCTTTTGTGTTGAAAGACGGTGCGCACACTGAAGATGGCAGAGGTGGAGAGGGTTAGGGTTTTGGTGCTTGGAGACATTTTTGTCCATCGTTTACAACATTATGCAGAGAGTAGCCATGTGGCACACCATTTCGATGTGAGAGAAGTGGAGGTGGTGTGGAATGCTGAGACTGATGCCAATGTTGCAGCAATTCTTCAAGTTTGCAGAGATATACGTACGATGACCTCTCCTCGTGTGGTAGTTTTGCACTACGGTGCTTGCCATTTGGGCTACGTGACTGCACATACTTTGTTGGCAGATTTGGGACAGTTGGTTCAAGCACTCATGAACATCTTTCCAACTGAGAAAGTATTTTTTTCTGGTTTACTCCCTAGAGTAAATTGGGACAACAATTATTTTTTCTGTCGAGATCAAAGTATTGGGAGATGTATCATTAATCGCAGCATGCATGCGTTTGTTACGCGCTGCTGTTTTTCTGCAGCCACAAAAACATTGTTCCAAGTAATGCAGATTATTTTGAAGCAGATGGTGTTGCGCTATCTTCTTTGGGAAATGCGATGTTCTTTTGGAACGTAAGGCTTGCTTTAGAGAATGTTCTGTAATGGTTGTAGGAGTAAAATAAGGACAAAAAATACAAACAAACAAACAAAATAACAGATGGCTGTAAGGTATCTGCCCAAAAAAAAAAACAGCTATTTTCAGAGCCCACCTTAAAGGGGAAAAAGGGGAATAATACTTTAATGTACCGTTGTCACGCTCTGATCCTATACATGTCCGCGGACATGGCAGTAGTTTGCAGCCAGCGCATATCACCAACGGGGATTCTGGGGTGGAGACGCATGCAAATGAAAATGAGCGTAGCTAGGGATTGGTCAATAAAGTTCAGTGGGTGTGTTCTGAACGGCGAGATTTATAAAGACTGTCTTCCCCCTGACAGGAGACCACACAGCCATGGCTTTGCGTGCTCCCAAACAGATTATCTGGATTTTGGGAGACTCATGGATACATTGGTTGAAGGTGCATGTAAAAAACTGCAGTTTATCTGCAGATCTCGGATTTCCTCATGTGGAAGTGCACTGGCATGGCATGGGTGTCATGAGGTGGCTGGACTTGATACCTCTCTGTGTTACTTTACTGACAGAGTGTCCTCCAGATATACTTATCATTCATTCCGGAGGAAACAGTTTCGGCCATTGTCATGATGCCTGCCCCTGGGCATCCAGACCAAGTCCATCAACCCAGGAAGCAGGCATCATGTCATCTGGACCAAGCCCAGCAACCCCTGTTGGGGGCCATCCGGGTACAGTCCTGGCGCCTGTGGCACCAGGCTCATATGGGACATCAGTCCTGGCGCCATAGGCGCCAAGCTCATATGTTTATACTTACCTGATGCAGACCATGCTGCAAGGAATCCAAGCCCTTGTGAGGCTTGGAAGGGACTACTTTACCTAGGGAACTATTTTGTTACTTGGCCGTGGTTGTGGAGGAATACGTGGTTGTCGAGGAATACTACCTGGGACTACTTTGGAGGCTATTTAAACCACACCCGAAGAGCAGCACATGCTTCACGTTGTTCTGCATCCTGCAGCGTGACGCTCACCGTGGCTGCAGTCAGCATCCAGCATCCTGCCACGCCCGCTTCGAGTCCAGAGCGCCTAGAAAGGAGGAGAAAGAAGAAGAAAGGTTAGAACAAGAACATTACTGGATTTCTTACCTGATTTCGGATTCAACTCATCTTTGAACCAGAAAAAGACTTCATTTTAAACGCGTCGCTTCGCCAGCAGCAGCGCCGCTCCATACTTACCGTTCCTCGCAGCACCACCCCGGTCTGGCGCTGTCTCCATCACTTGGTTACCGCATTCCAGCACCTAAGGGGGAACAAGGAAAAAACGACAAGGTGAGCCAAGGGAACAAACAAGGACAGTCTCTTTCCATCATATATTTTCCTGATTTTACCGCCGGAGGTATTAATCACCAGAACGCCAAATCCTCTTTCGCCGCACCTGCATGAAAAGAGAAAGCAGCAAGTTTAACCTTGGCAACTTTTACCGGACAGTGTTGGATAACACGGACTCTTACCTGATCGCTTTCAGCTGCCACAAGACGATCTTCTTTTGGATCTAAACTGCAACAGAAAACAAAGGAATTGGACAGAGTGATTACTCAGACATTGTGAACTCTTTAGAACTCTTCCAATATCTTCAAGCCAGTGAGGTAACTGGCCATCAACGCGCCCCTGCATTCCTCGCAGGATGGAGAGCTCATCATTCAAAACTATAAGGTGAGCTTTGTGAAAGGGAATATTGGGGTGGTAAGTGGGAACGCAGTGAGGTGCTAATACTCGAATCCACGGGTGGCTAATTCCCTTTCCCCGTCTTTAGGAGACTAATTCCACGGGTCAAGCAGACGAAACTAGGTGGGCCAGTCCAGTCAGTCATCTCTGCACTACGCATCACACTGGTGGAGACCGTGGGAGTCCAGTTCCGTCCGGCACCCCTGTGGGAGCCAGGTGAGCGTAACAGCCATGTCTCTGGAATTTCTTTGCAATTTGCAATGAAGGAAGGACTTGCAAATGGACATAGAATTGTCAAATACTTTTTTCCCGTATTGCACAAAGACAAATATGGCTGCGTTCTTCTGCTTTTGGTCCACAAATGGAGAAAGCAAGACGCAATGTGAATAAGGCTGTTTGTGCCTTTTTAAGAGATGTTGGCATGTCCTCATTCCACAATGAAAACATTTTGTTTCGCAGCTCTTTCATTTTCCGCAGAGATGGAGTCCATCTCGCATATGCTGGCAATCAGATTTTTCTTCGCAATGTACAAAATGCATTGCGACCGCTTTTGCATTCACAATAACCTATGTGACAATCCGTTTTCTCCAATCCACAGTTTTTGACCCACACAACACACCACCGAAAGGCTCTTTTCAGACCCACCACTTACTCCCAGGGTACACTTCATTGTGTTTGCTCCGCTTGCACCCTCCTTTTTTTTCCCTACGACTGTCCGCGAACTTTTCCACAACTTCTCGGGGGTCTACAACGGTCACTTCATAGTTCTATTGTTAAACTGAGAAAGGGGGCTCTGAAAAGAGCCTTTTCTGTAATTTTTGTTGTTTTTACGTTTATTGCTTTTCAGCACACGACACACTAGGAGAGGAGGCCAAAGGAGGGTAAGGAAGGGACACCAGCCACGGGGATAAGAAAGGGCATGTGGACAGTGAAAGATATAGGGTGAGCTTCACTTAGGTAAGGAGCAGATCTTCTGGTGCTCCGTGACCGTAGCCTCAAAAGCACTTCAAAAACTCTCCCCCCTGCAGAGTACTACGTCACAATACATACACACTATTGTCACCTTTGAAAGGTAAGGGTCAACAGCATTGCGAATGGCTTGTTAGGCCGCTGGAGGGAGGCGCCCCCCCAGAGGAGTCAGTGGGAGGATCGGACTCGGAGGATGCTGTGGAGGAACTCAATTGACTACGCGCTTCACATGGCACCACCTTGCGAATGTCCGCAGTGTGGAACGAAATGAGGTGTTGCTTCATGGTTGTCGTACCAAAGCTGTACGCACCAAATCTCCCGCGACTCAGCACCACCTCGCACTGGTTACACCTCAGCAGGTTCGCACATGCTTTTGGTACGTTCCCATAAATGGAAAACAACCGCCACACCCACGACTCCCGGCGAGTGCTCCTAGTGCGGAGTTCCTCCACTTCATTCTCTTCCTCCTCTTCTTCCTCGCTGTCTACATCCTCACCCGTATATCTCTCTGCCATTGTGGAGGTGGAGGTGGTGGCGGGTTTGGGGGTGGTGCAGAGGCTAATGAACCAACAGCAGCCATGGAAGCCATTCTTGAAAGGGGTCCCTAGGGGTCCCTTACGTCTATGGAAACAAGGCAAGTCACCACACACGATAGATACGCCGACACAAGGTTGTATTCCCAAAGCTAGGGTTTATTGCAAAGCAAATAGTCTAAGTTGGCCAACTCGGTCTCACGCCCCGCGACGTGTATCTCTAGACCTCGAGGGACGCAAGAGAGTGAATTACGTACATCAGTTACATATATACAAAATGCATATCATACAATCAGCTATGACATGTTTAACACCCCCCTTTATTGGGTTTCTTTGAACTCGGTGTGATGATGGACACTTTCGACAATTGACACCTTCAAATATCTATTCTAGTAACAATATGCAATTTTGCAAGTGCGGAGGCATCTTTTAGTTGTTGAACACAACACAGTGCTTCTGTTCTTAGAAGCGAGCTACATACGGGGGAAGAGTCACATTCCAGACCTTGCTATCTATGAGGTGCTATTCGTGTCCTGGGAGCCGACACGCTCTACAGGGCTCGGTAAAGGGGGCCCGTAAGAAGAGCATAATTCAAGCCTTTAGCTGCTTTATTCTAACATATTCTACCATATAACGAGACTGGCTGGCAGCTGTGAAATTATTAAATGCCCTGCGGCTCTGCTTCAAGGCTACATTCGGGAGGGAGCCGGGCATTCCTTCCCGACGCTGCCTACGTTGTGTTTCAACAAACTCTTATTAGATTCGCGGCCCTGCGGCCTTGTCCTTTCACGTTCAGACAACAATATTAACAGTCGAGCAGTGTAAGCAGAAAATGTGCTGCGAAGAAATAAGAACAGAAAGCAATGAACAATTGTTAGAAAACAAAATGGCGATCCTTGTTATATCAAAATGGCCGTTCATTGGTAAACTCGGAAACCTGTTTTTCTATTGTATCGTGCATGAGACTGTTGGCCCACGGCCACAAAAATACGTTTTGCCATCAATCATGAGAGGTATCCATTTTTCTAGCCTGACAAACCCTCCTTTGGCCGTATGGCAAACGTCTCATTCATTTGTTGTATCTTCCTCTGATGACGATAAGTCTAAAGCACTTATGTCTGAGTTTTGCATGCTACTATAAGCATCATCATCTCCATTAATATCTATAGCCATTAATCCTTTCACTGTTTTCATTTCATTTATGTCTCTGTCATCCCGACCATAAGTTTGTTTTCTTTTTGTTATTATATGCATACATCCCTTCGTACATCCCTCAGTTACCTCAGTGCAAACTAACGGTAGGCAGTGTATGCAACAACAGCACGTTATGAATATTCCAAACACTACTACTAATATTGAGATCAACTTCCACCCCCAAGAACGCAATATTCCCCAAAACCAGGACTCTATTCCCAGCCCTTTTCTCCAGTAGGGAGTTCGGAGCTTAGGACATGCATTTTCTTTATTGCTTCAAAAATCGTAGGGGAATAGTCATCTACAAATACACAGCACGCTGATCCCACAATCTTGCAAATTCCCCCACGATCAACCAGGATCACATCGAGAGCCATTCTATTTTGCAGTGTCATTAACGTAATTCCTTTTTCTTCCAACGTCATGTTAAATAGTATATCTGTCGTTGTGTTTATGGTATCTTTTAGTATTCTGGACATCTGCTTTATGTTATAAGAGTTCACTATCTGGGACAAGAATGGAATGAATGAGTTTGCTACGTCAGTCGCTATCAAAACACCTTTGCTACTCCTTTTGGTTCTAGATCTGGATAGTCTGGCCATGTCTGCTGTTTCTAAGAGGAACACTCCTGGGAACAGTAGACCTAGGTAACATGTACCCCCCCCAGTTTCTGGGCAACCAAGGATATGCCTTCTCTCCACATATAAAATAAACTGGATCTCCCACATATACTGGTTCTATTTCCCATTTTAATACCACTGTATTCATGCATCCAGTAAATGTTCCGACTGAATAGGAGCCCTTCTTTTTTAGACACAAAGGGACAGTTCTTGGGTTATAATTCACCGTGTAAGCAGGGGGAACTGCATCTCTGTTCCCGTCTGTTCTTACATGAAACATCATCACAGATGTTTTAACTGGTGGGGACAATCTATCTTGTCGTGTTATTTTTCACGTACTTTTCCTTGTAGGTTCTGGGGTCATCACTTGTGCTTTATGGAATATGTAACAACCTACAGGCCTCATAATTATTTCCTCAAACTCATTCATGTTTGTTCTGTCTAATTGACCCGTACCACTCTTATTCCATTTCCCATAGAACATTGCACCTAAAGATGCACTACATGCAGAACTTAATGGTAATGGTTGTACATACCAACCTATTCCTTTCCCAGCATGCTGCAGTAAATGGGCACATACCCAGCAATTTGTTTTCTTTAGAAATGCCTGTGTCATATTCATAATCAATAACAGCGTATTGTTCCCATACCCTTCCCTGTGTCTTTCTTCCATCAGGGACAGGGTATAAGTAATCACCTGAACCGGGCTTTCAGTAGTGGATATATTAACTATTGGAAAAAACATTCCCAGTGGGTGTATCGATTCCACATACCATAGTACTAAGGCTGTCGTTATTGGTGCTATCACACTCATGAAGCACATGATTGTCAGTGCCAGCATACAATTCTTTTTACCATGCGTTTTCCTTAAGCTTACAGTTTTTACAATCAACTTATTCTCAGCAGCAGTGCAGGAGGAGGCTGAAACCGGTCACGACATGTTTCTCATCGTCCTTCTTCTTCCTTATTTGAGTTCGTCGTGGATATCTCTCTTCGTTGCACTTGTTCTGGTGTCAATAAGTTCAACGGAATTGTCACAGTACAGTTCTGCCAGTCCTTTATAGCCTGGATTTACTTATTTGTTTTTAGGCAAGATCACTTGTCCTTTCTCATACTGCTCAGAGGACTTTTGATCTGTTCTCTATTGCCTTAGTACCATGTGCGCCCAGCTTGTCCGCTCTGGTTCAGGACACATGTACTTTTTATGATCGCACTGAGGAGCCGCGAGTCTTGAATTGTCCGACCTGCTCAATTCTCACGCTTCTCTCCTCTACACCTCTAGTTCCTTCTCCGTCCATGAGCAGAACCAGAGGTTAACATAGGCACCAAAGAACTGTGGATCCCTTTGTCTTTCGAGGCCGTAAATCATATCGCCTCACTCCTGGTATTGTGTGATCCGTGAACAGTGCCGGTGCACTTCCAGATTCAGGCTCAAAGTCAGCCTGTGGTGCTACTGCAGGAGCTGGTGTGCGCCGCGCCAGTGATGCAGATTTGGTCTTTGGCGTGCTGGCAAGTGCTGGTGGGCGCCAAAGGGGTACACGTTTAGTGTCTTCCGGTATTTGCAATGCAGATTTTGTGTCAGCCAAGAGTGATGTAGATTCTGTTGGGCAACGTTGGGACACTCTTTGCCCTTCCCCCTTTTTAGCAATCATTTCAGGCTTTGTTTCGAGTTTCACTTCTCGTTCGGACAGATTTGGTGGCAGCTTACTGGCACCAGTTTCTTTCGTTTCTGGGACCGCTGTCTCTTTCCGGTCGTCTGGGTCAGGCAAGTCTTTTAGCGAAGTTGGGATCTTTTTGCATGGGTGGCATGGATCCACGACTTCCGTCCATCCACCCGTGTCGCCGTCTGCGTTGCCAACAGTACTTGAAAGGGGCCGCGCCACCTCGGTGCTAACAATGATTTTCTTTCAAAATCTTTTGGCAGCACCCAGTCGCCTGGCTCCAGCGCGTGCCCCGGATCGCTGTATCTCACTGGTAGAGCCTCCTGCACCTGCTGATGAGTTACCAGTTCTCATCCATTGTAATGACATGACTGTCAGGATACCTGTAAGTGTGCAAAATAATGTACCTGGGAGGGTCCTGCTGGGTAATGACCTTAAAACTCTTGGAGTTGTGTCTAGTACCCCCAGGCCCTCTAGCAGAAGGAAGCAGGAGCTCACAAGGTCTGCAAGGGAGAGAACCTTGAGAGGCTCTCCAGGGGATATGACAGAGGAAACCATCACCCCAAGTCCACAGGACTCATTTACCGCAATTTCTGCATTAAAAGGCCACAATAAGTACTAAGCACAGGATGTTCTACCTCGCTAAGTCGTTTTGGCTGAGGTGCGCACCAAACATTTGCCTGCCTCCCCATTACGATTACGCACGGGGAGAGCCCAGTTCTAGCCTGTACAGACGTACACATGCATAATAGCGCTATGGGTAATGCATCCACCCAACTCAACTTGCTTCCTGCACATATCTTGCTTATTTTTGACTTGAGGATCCCGTTGTGCCTCTCCACAAGACCAGCGAACTCGGATGCCTTGAACTATGAAATCTCTTATCAATCTGAAGACCCGCACATATCTGTAACACCACTGCGCCCACAAAATGTGGACCATTATCTGAACATAGGACACGGGGCAAGCCAAAATGGGAAAAATATTCTTTAAGCATTACTTTTGCCGTGCTTATTACTGTGCAATCTTTCAAGTGATATGCCTCCACCCACTTGCTGAATGCACAGATCACCACTAAGACATATTTCAAGTTTTGGCATCTCTCCATCTCTATGAAATCAAAACGGATTACCTCAAAGGCATAGAGGGCGGGCCAAAACTGCCTATTGGAGTCACTGTTCCCTTACCTACATTGTGTTGTAAACACGTGATACAGTTCCGCACCAACCTCTCTGCATTCTTCTTTATGTTTACATTCTGCCATACTGTAGATAGGTGCTGTATTATCTTTTTCGCACAGATGTGAGTAGGGCTGTGGGCCATTGTGACCATTGCAGTCACATAAGAATTTGGCAACATCCAGTTTCTAGTTCCCTTTTCCACCCAACAACCCTCCAGATCTAACTCAGCAGAGCCCTTTGCCCACCCTTGTATTTCATCGTTCCTGGCTTCGGCCTGCATTTCTTTGACAGTGGCAATTCCATTTTCTATCATACAGGGTACTTCCTCGGTATGGACTGTCATCATCTTAGTATTTAAATCAGTGGCAGTTTGTTTCGCAATTCTGTCTGCAAAACGCGTTTTCCTCTCCTACTTTGCATGTTACCTTTTTTTTTGATCAAAGATTTTATTGATTTTCAGCTTACAACAACATTACATTCATCTCTCGACGATCCAGGTAGGGGATGTGGGAGGGGTGTTGAAGGCGGGTGGGCGGGGGGGAGGGAGGGAGAAGGGATAGTAGGGGGGGAGCGAGGTAGACAAGAAAAAACAATAACATTAACAACTCAGCTTCAGGGACCATGGTACGACAGTCCATCGGCATCGGGTGTCCTCGTGACCCAGGGTGTGCGTAACAGTCAATATTTCCCCCTTCGGTGGGCCTCCAAGTTCTCAGTGGTTACAGTGCTTGCCCATGGTCCTCAGTCATCCTCCTCCCACCTTTTCCATATTTTCTCAGCATTTTGCGGGCAGCCCCTTGCTTTGTACACACGGTGCTCCATTACTGCACATATGTCCACATCCGTGACCCATTGGTCGTAACTGGGTGTGCGCTCCGATCCCCACAACTGAGCAATGTTCCGCCTGAGAACCGCCATCGCAGTGGACCATAGCAGTTTCTCATAGCAGGAAAGGTCAGATTCCGCGGAGATCCCCAAAAGCAGTTGCTTCGGGCACCTCTGTATCGGTTTACCCAGCACTCTGGACAGTTTATCGCAGCATTTCTGCCATAGCTGCTGGATATTACCACAATCCCACAGTATATGAAAAAAGGTACCTTCCTCACGCTTGCAGCGCAGACATCTTGCATCCGAGGCCCTACACCAGAGAAAGAGGGCCACTCTCAGGTAGTAGGTGCGATGTAGTATCTTCAGCTGGACCAGTCGAAGCCTTGAGGAGATCGTTGTTTCTCGCGGGTACATCAGGGCCTCCACCCAGTCCTCTGGCAGAAGCTGGCCTACGGCGTGTTCCCATTTTCCTTTAAGACTGGATAGCTCCGGTGTCGCAAATGAGGTTATTACGTTGTACATTGTGGAGGTAACCTTCCGCTCCACCCGGTCTTGGACTATATTACGCTCCAGTGGGGAGCTTTCCGGTAGTTCCTGCATGGGCTGTCGATGGGCCGTCCAAGCATGCACCAGTTGCATATGGTGGAATCTTTTTGTGTCCGGCAGGGAGAATTTCCCCTGCAGCATCTCGAATGTCGTCAGATTATCCTCATGTACGACGTCTCCGACACTGGAGATTCCGCGTTGGGTCCACTCGGGCCATCTTGGCAGCTTTCGTATTTCGGGCAGGTTGCATTTGTTCCATAGCGGCTGGGCCAAAGTTGTTTTCCCTCCCCAGCCTAAGTAGATGCCATGTCTGGTCTCGGAGGTCGGTTCAGGTCACTGTAAAGGAGCTCGACTGGTTTCGCCGTGGCGTTACAGTGGAGACCCTTGATGTGTGGCAGGTTCCTGTCACCGTGGAGCATGTCATTCACCACCTCCATCTGAGCAGCCCAATAGTATGATTGCAGTCTGGGCAACCCGATCCCCCCCTCCCAGATGGACCTCTGAAGAGTGGCAAGCGCAATTCTTGGGTGTCCCCCTTTCCAAAGCAATTTACGAAGAATGCATTCAATTTTGTGGAAGACCTGCTGGTGGATGTACAAAGGCGCGTTTTGCAGAATGTATAGAAATTTGGGAAGGGCGATCGTTTTGAACAGAGCTGCCCTGCCCAGCAGCGTCAGTGGCAAGGCGATCCAGTGTCGGTGTCTTCTGCAAATCTTGTAATCAGGGGGGAGAAGTTTGGTGTTGTATATTCCGTAAATTGCGCTGTGACATGTATTCCCAGATATTTAAACCGCTCCTTCTGGATCTGGTAGGGGCCCGATGCTAGGTCTGCCACCGAGGTACCTCCTATAGGGAAAAGGATAGATTTGGACCAGTTCACACGTAGCCCGCAGAATACCTCATATTGCCTCAGTAGTTGCACAAGCGTTTGGGTCCTTTAGGTAGATGAGTAAATCATCCGCATACAGAGATATTCTATCTTCCCAGGTCTCAGACCACCGGAAGCCCTCCCAGGTTTGGGTGTTTCGCAGTAAGATCGCCAGAGGTTCGCTGGCAATGGCGAAGATCATGGCTGATAGTGGGCAGCCCTGCCTCGTACCTCTTCCCAGCTTGAACAGCTCAGATCTCCAGTCATTGACCCTAGTCGTAGCAACCGGGGATTCATACTGCAGACGCACCCAGCTCATGAAGGTATCACCAAAGCCCATGCGGCGCATTATGGTCAAGACAGCTTCCCATCTCACTGAATCGAAGGCCTTTTCAAAGTCGATTGCTAACAGGGCTAGTGGTCCCTGTATGCTCTCGGCCCTTTCCAACGCTGAAAACAGTCTGCGGAGGTTCATGCGAGTTGATCTTTGTGGCATAAAGCCGCATTGGTCTGGGTGTATCAGGGCAGGAATTACCTTCTGTAGCCGGTCCGCCAGCAGTTTTGCAAGTATTTTAGTCTCAGAGTTAATGAGTGAGATGGGCCTGTATGAGCTTCATCTTTCTGGGGGCTTGTCTGGCTTGGGTATCACTACTATCGTTGCTTCTCGTAGATCTGGAGGGAGTGTGCCCTTTTCTTGTGCATTGAGGTACATTTTCAGCAACTGGGGGGCTATCACGTTGGTGCCTACCCTACGCTATATCTCCACCGGGAACCCATTTGGGCCAGGAGTCTTACCCGACTGGAGACCAGAGATGGCACTTAAGATCTCATCCTCCGTGATCTCCTGCTCCAATTGCTGCCGTTGTGCCTCGTTTAGGGCAGAAATTTCAATGTGGTCCATGATCGTAGCGTCCATCAGAGCTGTGGGTTCACCGTACAACTCAGCATAGTATTCCGCGAAGCTTTGTGTTATTTCCTGATCTGTTACTCCTGCATTTGCTCCTCTTACTTCAAGTCTTTGGACATGGCTGCGTCCCTGCTCCTTTCTTTCCAGCCATGCCAGCATCTTGCCGGCCTTATTGCCTGTTTCGTAGATCCTTGCTCTCACTGCAGTATGTGCCTGCCTAGCGTGACCCATTGCAATGCTTTGCAGTCTTTTTTGGGCTAGTAGCAACGCCCGATTAGAGGCTGGCGTACTTTTGTTTATGTGCTCCTCCTCTGCCTGTTTGACCTGTGTCTCTGCTTCAAGGATCTTGCTCATATGCTGCCTCTTTTTGGCCTTCGTCCACAATATTACCTCGCCTCTTAGGACCGTTTTATAAGCTTCCCACAGCGTTTCAGGGTTCGTTCCCGCCTGTGTTTAGCTCGAAGTAGGTATTAGTAGTTTCCTGAAGTCTGTCAACCAGCTCAGGGTCTCCCAGGTGATAGCTGTTCAGACGCCAGCACGGCAGTGGGATTTTCCGAGATGTTGTAAGTAGCATTTCAATCGGGGAATGGTCAGAGATGCCTCTAGGCAATATATTTATTTCTTGCGCCCTGTATAGGTCGGTTGCGGGAGTGAAAAAATAATCCAACCTGGAGAGCGAGGCATGTGCCCCCAAGTGGAAGGAGTACGCTGTAGTGTCTGGGTGGAGTTCTCTCCACACAACGCAAAGGCTGAGTGCATTGGTGAATGTGGCCAGCCTCGTGGGGACGTTAGGGTTCCTGTTGCGTATATGTGATCTGTCCAGGGTTACATTCATAACTTCATTAAAGTCACCACCTAATATCATGTAGTTGGAGGTGTCGTTGGCGATTAGCGGGGTGATGTCGGTGAGTAGTGGTTCTAGAAGGGTTGGTGGTGCGTAAATTGCTATTAGTGCCACGGATTGTCCCCACAACTCGCCCGTCACATATATGTATCGACCGCCTGTATCATGGGTCACCGAGTGGAGGTGGAAAGGGAGATTTTTTTGTATCAGGATCATGACGCCTCTTGCGCCCATCGTGAAGCCGGAGTGGAATGTTAATTTATAGTTAGTTCGTCTGAATAGGGTACATTCTGTGCCTGCGAGATGTGTCTTGGATAGGAACACTATATCAGCCCCTCGTCTATTCAGGAATTGACGCACCAAACGACGCTTGATGGTATTGCCCAGGCCATTTACGTTCTAAGACATGAGCCTTAGTGTTCTGAGGGCGTCCGCCTTACTGTTATCCTCTGCCATGTGAGCATTTATTGGTATTGACCCTCATTGTCTCCGGCGGCGGTATACGCCCATTGGAGCCCTGCCCGTGGGGTCCCGACATCCATTTTAGCCACATACCCTTATGAGTTTAATTGGTCTCTACTGAAGATGTCCTTAACAAACCCCTAACCCCCCACCCCATACTCCTCCCAACTAGAAGCATCGGTCGCCCGAACAACAATTCTATGGTGTCAACCGGACACTTAACATGCACTAAACTTGATTTCAGGTGAGAATGACTTTCCCCTGGATTAAACCCAAGGGGGGAGGGTGCTATTCCTCTAGGACTGGTCCCCGTGGGAAACTACCCGTGCGCTACACGCGGGATTGACTTGCTCCCTGGGGGGTTGGGGGGTATTTTCCCCTTTTACTGTAGGGCTCGGGGCTTACCGCGACCACTACGGGTGGGTATATGTTGCCTGTCGTTGCATATGTGTGTGTGCTGTAAAACTGTAATAAAAGGGGGGTCTATTGCTTGCTTTGGTTGTTGCAGCATGGCCATAGGGTGTTACTAGGCACTTTGCGGAGGAGGGGGGGCGTCAGAAGGGGGTTCAACCCCCCACATCTTCCGGCGGGTCCTGCGCTGGTGGTCGTCGGGTTCTCGCGGTTGTTCTGGCGGGGGTCTTCGATTTCTCCCCCTATTTTCGCGAGGTGCCGACCAGTCTCCTTCTATGTTCTGCTCAGCCCAGCCTCCCTGGGGTCATTAAAATGGACTGTTGTACCTTTGTGGTAGATCTTGAGTTGTGCAGGGAAGAGCAGCCCATATTTGACTCCCATCGTGTGCAATTGCCTTTTCAGAGGGTCGAAGAGCTGCCTTGTCGTTTGCACTTCCCATGTGTAGTCTGGGGAAAAAGGCGATTTTGGAGCCATTGAATGTGACAGTTCCCTTGGCACGCGCATGTTGCAGTAGGGCATCGCGATCCCTGTAATTTAGGAATCTCGCTATTACAGTTCGTGGGGGGGCTCCAGGTGGTGGTCTGGTCGCGGGTACTCTGTGCGCCCTCTCTATGGAGAAGAACTTAGAGAAGGCGTCGGGCTCATATAGATCAGAAAGCCATTGCTCTAAAAAAAGTTCCATGCAGGCGCCCTCCGCCTTTTCGGGTATACCAAGGATGCGCACATTATTGCGTCCGGACCTACCCTCTCCCTCCTCCATTCTGTCCTCCAATACCTTCAGTTTGGATGTCGCGTTGTGGAGTTGCTGTTGCATATTGTTCATCCTGTCCTCCGTGGTGGATATGCGCTGTTCAGCTTCTCCAGTGCGTGCCATTAGTTTTTGGAGGTCATGCCGAAGGAGGGAAACATCCATACTTATGCCATCCATTTTTTGCTCCATGGATGCGCGAGAGTCCGCTATGGCAGCCATGATATCCTTCAGCAAGATACCCTGTTCTGATCCCATCTCCTCCGCGGGTAGCAGGTGGTGGTCAGTGGGCTGGGGTGGGCGAAGGTATACTGGTCCATTCTGCTCTGTGTGGGAATCTTCCTCGGTTTATCCTTCCCCATGATGCCACGTTGGGTGCTTAGTGTTTCGTTGCGTTGGCCCCTCTGTAGTGGATGTTTCACAATGTGCTTTCCACGCGGGGGGGTTTGCGGCGGAGACCACGACGTAGCATCCACCGGGTCCAATCTACCCACCAAAGGCAGGCCAGGATATCCTGATGTCGGGGGGGGGGTGCCTGCTGATGCGTTTAGTGTCCAGTCTCGCTGATGCCGCCCCTAACACCGCTCCGCTTCGGGACAGCTAGCTGACCAAGGCTGTTGCACGTTACCCCGCTCCAAATGTCACTTGCGCAGTGTGGGCCGTTGTATTTGCCTTGGCGCAATGCCTCCCCGTGTGTCTCCTGTCCCCCATACCTCTCCGACGTGCCAGGCCGCTTGTGGTCTTCTGTTCTAGGGCTCCGTGACAAGATCTCACCTCCCGTTCATATTGCAACACTCCACACTTTCAGGAGGCCTTCTACCGCACCCTGCAGCCGCCCGCTGCAGGGCCGCAGTACGTCTCTGGGTCGGGGTGTCTCCTCCGCTCGTATGCAGGCACCCGCGCCGGCCCATGGGTCTGCTCGTGTGTCACTGGACCAGCAGCGCCCGCGGGACCGGACAGGCAGAGAGCCGCGACGTTGCTGCGGCTCCCCCACGGCCCCAGCTCCTCTCCGGGTCACTTCGCCCATCACCAAAATCAGGGAGCAGGACCCGTACGGGGAGTGCAGCCCTCCTCGCCCCGGCCGGCCCAGCTGGCCTCCCGGCCGGCGACGTTCCGGACCGCTGCTCCCTCCGGGCTTCAGAAGGTAGGTGCAGGGGGACCCGGTCTCCGCCTCCTGGTGGATTCCCTCTCCGCTCTCCCGCTCGTGTCGGCAGGCGAAATGCACGCCTGCCAATCGGGACTCTGCTGGGACCCAGCCGTGTCCGCGCCCACTCTCCGCTACAATCAGCTGGGCTGCCGTGGGCCGGATACCGTCCCAGCACAACTGCGGTGCACTGGCTCAAAGCATCCGATCAAGTCCGCCCGCAGCCATCTTGAAGGCAGGCCGGGCTCCGCTCGCCACCAAACTTCGCTCGGACGTCTCCAGCGGCTCCGGCCGCGGTTTTTCTCGATCTTCGGATCAAGTGTGCCCAAGGATGTTTGCCTGCACACGAAGGAGTTTCAGCTTCCGAAACGTTAGAAAATCAGGCTTTTTTTCCAGGATGTCCAGTGCGGCCACGGGAGCCGAGCAGACACACGTCTACCTCATCTCACTGCTAGCCACGCCCCCTCCTGCATGTTACCTTTTTATGTGCCTCGCATTTCACTATTGCTAGGCGTTTTGGAAACGTGAGTGCAGATAGTAATTGTACAATCAAAGGGCCATGTTGAATTCTGGCACCATGTGATGTCAAGAAACCTCTCTCAGCCCAGAGTCGACCAAAGTTATGAACCACCCCAAAAGCATACTGACAATCAGTATATATATTCACATTTACATTTTCAGAAATCTCGCAGGCTCTGGTCAATGCTATTATCTCTGCGGCTTGTGCCGAATTGTAGGGGATTCTTTTGCTCTCTACAACGCTCTCTAGGGTAGTGATAGCATAGGCGGCAGTTGTCGTGCCATCAGGTAATTTAAAACAAGAGCCGTCACAAAATAACTCCATCTGGCTCCTTCTGTGGGGTGTCACTTAAATCATCTCTCCCCTTCGTTTTTTCCTCAGTGACCATTAAGCAATCATGGGGGGGTGATTCGTTGTCACCAATTTCTTTTATGGGCAGTGGCATTAATTCTGCAGGATTCAAAGCGTTACACCTCAGAATTTGGATATGGGGCGCGAACAAGATAATCTCATATCTTGTCAATCTAGCAGGGGTGAGGTGTTGCGTCTGTGTCCTATTTAATAGAACGTCTATGGCATGTGGCACCATCAGAATTAAAGTATGCCCCAATACCATCCCTTCCGTTTGTTTCACCGACGCAGCAGCTGCTGCGACAGATCGCAAACATCGTGGTAGTGTGCGCGCTACAGGGTCCAGCGTGGAAGAGAAATAGCTGCACGGCCTATTTCTTCCACCTTGTTCCTGTGTCAAAACCGCCAATGCACATCCTTCACTTTCACGCACAAACAGTCTGAAAACCTTTTCATAATTCGGTGTGCCCAAAACTGGAGCGGAACATAATGCAGTTTTCAATTCATCAAACGCTCTCTGACATTCCTCATCCCACTGCAAAGGCATAACCGCATCCTTTCTAGTCAAATTCACCATCGGTTTCACAATTAACGCAAAATTACCAATCCATTGTCGGCAATACGAAGCCATGCCTATTATGGCTCTGACTCCTTTCTGTGTCTTTGGAATAAGCATACAAGAAATACTTTCTATGCGTTCTGGCGTTAGCCTTCTCCCCTCTTTCGAAAGTAGGTAGCCCAAATAAGCTACCTCCTTTCGATTATATTGAAACTTCTTCAAACTAGCTTTATAGCCATGTGCCGCTAGGTGTGACAGTAGTAATACAGTGCTTTCTTTACAAATCTCCTCTGTGTCAGCAGCTAACAACAGATCATCTATGAATTGCAAGAATACGCAACCCACTGGTAATTCTAGCATGTCTAGCTGCTCTTTCAATGCTCTACTGTAAATACTCGGACTTTCCGTGTATCCTTGCGGAATACGCGTAAATGTAAATGATCGTCCTCCTAATGTGAACGCAAACAAATATCTGCTGTCCTTGTCCACCGGAATGCTAAAGAACGCATTTTTTAGATCAACAACACTAAAGTATTCTGCTGAGACAGGTATCATTGTCAATATTGTAGTGACATCTGGGACTAAAGAAAATTGTGGATCTACTACTTTGTTTAGCGCGCGCAAATCAATTATGAAATGAGATGGTACTTCATTGCCTCCTTTTTTATAAACTGGAAGAATCGGGCTGTTGCATGTACTCCCTGTAATTTCTTCAATCACCCCTAATTTCACCAAATCTGTAACAATACTCTTCAATCCCTTCTCACCTTCAGCTGAAATTCTGTATTGGGGAATTTGTGGTAGTGTAACACCCTTTTTCAAATGGATCTTTACTGGCTCTATTTTTAAGCATCCTACATCGTTGTCATGCATTGCCCATATGCAGGTTGGCACTTTACTTAGCTCTCCTGATAAAGTTTCAGACATGAATTCTGACACAGGGACATCCTGTGGCCAAATCGTCAGGAACACCCCGTCTGCCGTGCAATGTATAGCTGCACCTAACTTTTTCAACAAATTTAATCCCAACAGGTTCTCCCCACAATTTTCTGTTAAAAGGAAAGGACAATGTTCAGTGAATGGTCCTATGGTAACTGCGACTGGTTGGGACACTGGGTTTATGACTGGTGTACCTGCGAACCGTACGGAAACATTCTTTTGTCCTGACAGTGGTATATCCGGAACCAAGTGATGGTCTATTGAACACTTTTGCGCTCCTGTATCTACAAGGAAGCGGTGCTCCTCATTCCCGACTCTCATTTCTACGTAGGGTCCTCTCTGATTCACGGGAATGGACACTGGTTCCGACCCCTGCCCTGGGCTGTTCTATTGGGGAAATAACACATCATCCGATGTGTAATCATTACTACTACTGTAATACGTATTTGGCTGTGTATCGAAAACGTTCCCACTCTTCCCTCTATTTCCCCCACTCTGATTTCCATTGTACTGTTGGTTTTGTTGACCCTGACTCTAGTTAGGAGCACTTGGGTTTTGGGTTTGGTTTTGATTACCTCCATTATTGTGGTGCTGCTGCATACTATTCATATTTGGTCCATTCGCTCCTTGGTGCCCTCTGTGCTGCCTTCTCTGACCAGACCCATTTCTATTCTGCAGATGTGGACATTGCGCTCGCCAGAGTCCTTCCTCCTTAGAGTACGCACACTCATTTGGTCCCAATGGCCCCCCATGCATATTCGAATTACTCCTTCCTTGTGCATTCCCTCTCCCTCTATTATGTCCTTGTACTTGCTGCAGTAGCACCCGTGTCTTCAGATTTACCCTATCCTTCTCCTCTTTTTCTTTCTCCGCAGTCACTCTGTTCTCATAATATTGGGCCATGTGTAATACTTTGCCCAGCGTTTTTGCTTGCCATGCACTCTCTGATGTCATTATTAGGTTCTGGATTGGAAGTTTTAACCCCCTCACATATTTGTCAACAAATAACCTCTTTCCCGCTTCCGAGCTCACATCCTGCCCACTGAAGTCTGCAAATACTTATTCAAACCTATTAAAATAATCTGTAGCTAACTCATCCTTGCCTTGTACACATGCAGTCAATTTGTCCCATTGAATTCTTTTCTCTGGGACAATTTCTTTTAATTTCTGTACTATGCGTGCTGGTAATGCTACCAGGTTCGCTCCCGGTGTTCCTCCAACCGCTTTATTCCTGTCTTGTATTATCAAATCCGCCCATGTAGCTCCAAAGGTCGTTACGTCATCCACCTTTCTTATTTGCTTCCATATGTCTGTTGGCAGGATCACTGGGAATATTAGGTCTATGTCACCCATGGTAAGCACGGATGATTGTAGACAGAACTCTACTTCCTTGTAAAACCCTGCAGGATTCTTTCTTATATCGGGAATCGTCTGCTTTATGTTGTTCAACTCCTGTCTGGAAAAGGGGACATGCACATATTGGGCGGTATAATCGGCTGGTGTTACCTGCGCCGCTACGTTGCCCGTTGCGGGAACCTCTACTTTGGGCACAAAGGTAGGTGGGACCTCCCTCATAGGAAATGCCCTACTTACTGTCCCTCCCCCTTCTCTCATGTGTAATAATATTCCCAGATCAAGCGATAGGGCTGTCTCTCCTGTCCCTCGCTCTAGTGCTCTCTTATATACTGCCATTATTTCGGGTGGGCAGGCCTTGTCGTTTTTTATATCTTTGTCTAGTAAATGTTCAGCCATCGACTGCAGTGCCTTTCTTTTCCTGGGCATGGAATATTCATCAAATATCTCATGTATCTCTATTGTGGGGATACTGGGATCCGACATCCATCTAAACGCTTCTCGTATACATACTTTCAATTTGTCGCCCCTCTGTACTGACGACATTGAATGTCGTCGTTGTATATACGGCTCTTCCGCTTCCTTCCTATGCCTCCCGATATCCTTACCCCTGTACCCAGGTGCAGTAAACATTTCAGCCTAATCATTATCTAATTCATTTTTAAGTTCAAAAAGTCCATATACATGTTCTCTGACTTCTTCATTCCTTTCTCTACAGTGTGCTAATGTATTCAAATCTAACAATCTCTGCGGTGGTAATTTCCCAATTAACTGTTTCCATCGCTCCACCAAATATTCACCCATACATTCCAACACTACCTGTCTTTCGTTGCTTCTTCGGAAGTCATATATCGAAGCCAATGTTGTCGTTCCATCATTCCCATCTATATACATTTCTGCCTGTTGCTGTAATTCCACCTTCCTTTCTTTGCTGATCGCACTGCGAGTTACCTTCGTGCATCTACTTTGTTCTGTCCCGCCTCTCGCCCCCGTGGTTTCTATTTCACCCCTGGGAGGGACGGACGGTACCGAGTCTGTATCTAAGGTGGGAGGTGCGGATGGAACAACAGAAGCGGGGAGTGTCTGCTCTGGGCCTGGTTGGGTAATAGGAAGTGTTACGTGCGCGGTCTGTGTATGTGGGAGGGCTTGAGCTACGGGAGGGAGAGTTTGGGCTTCGGGAGGGGTTTGGGCAATAGTTACTGACATGCTTGGCCTCGCTTCTGATCTTGGACCTTGTTTTGTATGGATCAATATGTTTTCTATCAATTCATCTGCTATGTGCAATTCTCGTTGTGGATATATTTTTTTCTATATTCAACTGGTCACGTCTACCTGACCTCCTTAGACTCTCAGTCCACTCCTCCTCCTCTTTTTCCTCCGCTACTTCACTTTTTGATTTATGCCTGCGCGCATGCTTCGCTCTACTTCTAAGTCGGAGCATTGCTTCCCTTCTCCAGTCCTTAACAATATCAAATGCTGAGGGGGCGCTGTTGCGCACACTGGGAAATGGCCGCCTAGTCCCAGAGCTCCGGTCCACATCAATCCTGCTGGTGAATATCCTGTGTCGGGGCTGCCTCCAAAACGAAAGCGTCGCACCGGCGAGCCCTCCAGGACTTGAGGCGTGCGCTGTGAAAATCCGGCGCCTCTGCTGCTGACTGTTCGGGAGCTACATCGTCCCGTAGATCCAGCGGGCCTTGGTGGTGGCGCGGGCCGCCCACGAGTTCCGTGGATTTCCCCTAAGGTGCCGCTGGGGGAGGGGCGGCAAAACTCTACTGTGACTGTTCGCGCCTTACTGGAGAGGCGGAGACGGACCCGCGCGTCCCTCCACTGACAGAGAGAGGGAGCCCGGTGGATGGTGGCGCTGGTTGGTGGTCTGCGGTACCGCGGGCTGAGATCCCCCTGCGCAGCGGACGTGCCGGCGACGGCCGGCAGTGTAGTGCGCCACGGAACTCCGTGGTACATCCGAATAGAGGGGGCCTAGTGGAGCGGTGAGCAATCCCGTAGCGGCCTGGGAGGGGAACGAACCTCCTCCGCATGTGAAATCTGACATACCACCCCAGCCGGTGTACGGGGAACGAAGAGCGAGGGCTCTCGCCGCCATTACAGGCTACGAGGACACCATCACGCCTACGTGGCGTATCGGGCGTGCGACATAGCCCAGGCCTGCCGGATACAATCGGCAGGGGCCAGTTTTGCCGGACACGTGGATCTGTTACCCGGAGGAAATACTACGGCGACGGAACTCTCCCATTGCAGCGTCGGAGCCCTGTACATAACCCTGATCTGTGGGGCTACCCCCCCCGAGAGGTGCACCTGGCTGAACATTTAGTGGTGCTCCATGTGAAGACAGATATACGGGGTGTGTTCAATGTTCCTGGTGTTGGAGACCCCCCTTGCTGGGGGCCTTGTTTTTGGCCTGCACCACGTGGCTGTCACCGCTGGCATTGGCTATGGGATTGAGGTGATGACATGATTCTTGCTAGGTGACTGTGCGGAGCGGTCTCGGAGAGAGTGTCGATAGGTCTGGTAACCCCTACAGCTGTGGCTCCCCCCGCGAACTTACACCTGGTCACCTCCCCGAGCTACCCTTCTTTGCCCGATGACACACTGCTACCTTGCCTTGATCTTTGGGAGTGGCCACAGGCACGGTACATGAACACTGCAGCTCTTTTCATAATATAACGAGCAATTCATTGGGAGGCGTGGCGATACGTGGGAGAACACAAGCCACTCGATTCATCATATGGGCCGCCACGAGCAGAAAGGAGCGCGCTCCAGAAAAACGGGCCCGATGGACTCCTTTACCAGTTCCCAGCCGGGCAGATCTGCCGCTCCACCACTGGGGCAGACAGACGGCCAGGTGGAACCCTCGCCCGATGAAAGAGAGGACCGACTAATGGTGATGGTCCAGAATGGCTTCCTAGCGGTGAACAGCAAGCTAGACGACATTGGGGGACGATCAGCTCCTTGAAGGCGAGGGAGGATAAGGAGAGCTCCCGTGTCACCGAAGCCGAGAATAGGATAAGTACCAATGAAGATTCCATTATACAGCACAGCCGAGACATCGCCCAACTGAAGGGAGACCTCCAGAAGACCCTTAATAAATGTGAAGATTTGGAATCCCGCTCCAGAAGGAATAATATTCGCCTGGTGGGGGTGGCCGAGACCTTTGGCAAGGGATCAATGGAGCGCCAGGTGGAATCCTTATTGAAAGACCTTCTGGGCCCCGACGCCTTTTCTGACCACTTCCTTGTGGAGCGTGCCCACCGTACCTCAGCACCCCCTCCCCGACCCGGGGCGCCGCCGCACACTATAATTGCCCGTCTCCTCAATTATAGAGATAGAGACGCCATCCTGCGGAAATCCAGGGAGAAAGGCACACTTTTTTACGAGAGCAGTAGGATACACATTTACCCGGACTTTTCAACAAATGTGCAATCGCTGAGACGGTCATACGAGCCAGTCAAGAGGCAACTGAGACTACGCCAAGTTCCCTATTCACTAGTCTATCCAGCTAAAATGAGAATTCAGCATGGTGGATGGGCGCATTTTTTTGAAAATCCTACATATGCCATGCTATATGTTGAGTCTTCTATCCCCCTGCCGACTCGTGACCAGAATCGGAATTCGCCACCACGTCCCGTTGAAATACTTGAGGAGGCCGCCGGTTGAGGTACTTTAGATACAATTTGAGGCCTGGCGTGGCACGGCAGCCCTGACTAATAACACTTGTTTGCAGCTGGGCCGTGAGGTCCCCCTGGGATTTCGGCCATGTGAGTACGGCTTCCCCCCAGGAGTGTTCTCAGGTTATGGTTGGAGGGTTACATCATCTTGTTGGGGTGGATGATGAGGGTGGGGGTGGGACGGGGAGACGAAAAAGGGTTATCCCTGGTGTCAGACCGGGACAGTTTAGGGAGTTCTTGTTGAAAGGAGTTATAATGTTTAAATCAGAGAGCGGTTACACAGCAGTACGCCCGTATCGCTTGCAACAGGGGCAAGTCTACGGGCAGTCGATTCCTTTTGAAAGCTGGTATGACGCAGGCTAATGGGGGCTTAAGTGTCAACTTACTTTCCTGGAACATACGTGGGCTTAATAACCCGGTTAAAGCAAGGAAGGTTGCAGCATACATAGCACGTCACGATCCTTGCATTCTTTTCATACAGGAGACACACACACTCAGAAGCGTTAATACTAAATTTCTGCCACGATGGGGCCCCCAAAGATATTATACGGAATATTCAACACAGTCAAGGGGAGTGATGACTCTCCTACACCCCAAATTGAGTTTTAAATACCATTCTAGTAAAATAGATCAGCAAGGCAGATATGTGCTAGTTTGGGGGGAGCTGGCAGGGTGCCCGATAATCCTGGTAAACACATACGGCCCAAATGTAGACGACCCACAATTCTACTGTACTATATTAGATATGCTGACTGGGTCAGGGGAGGCGTTAATAATTTGGGGCGGTGACTTCAATACTATTCTGGACCAATCCCTTGATCGATCTTCCACCACCCCTAGGGCCCCTACTAGGGCTGCGTTGGTTTTGAAACAGCTGATGGAACAGATGGGCTTGATAGATGTTTGGCGTACATTACACCCCACAGAAAAGAAATTCACCTTCTATTCGACCGTCCACGACTCCCATTCGCGTATAGACTACTGGTTTGTTAGCTCACACCTGGCGGCCACTGTCACTGGTTGCGATATACACCCTCGCACCCTTTCTGACCACTCACCTGTAACACTTAGCATTAAGCATTAAGTTGGGAGATGCCCCTCCCCCAGTTAGAAGATGGAGAATTCCCCCCGCCATTATTAGGGACTCTAACATTTGCAAAGCCCTGCATGATGAGATTACCAAATTCATCAGAATAAATGAGGGATCGGTAACTACCTATGCTACTTTATGGGAGGCTTTCAAGGTCTGGGTCCGGGGCACTATCCTTGGTAAGTCCACCGGCATGTTGAAGGCTGTACGGAGGGAACTGAGTACAGTTGAAGCAAAAATAGATCTGTTACAAATTGAATATGGGGTCACACAAGAAAAGGAAAAGTTAGCGCAAATGCATGTCGCTTTAAAGGAGTTCAGTGAGTTGGCCAACAGAGAAGTTCTATATATGGCAGCCCCTGCCAAAGCCCGCAGATACGGGGAGAGTAACAAGGCCGGGAAGTTCTTAGCTACTATGCTTAAGGCTGATAGGCACCGTAGTCCGATTCCTGGCATTCTGACACCTACTGGGGAAATGGTTAACAGGGAGTGGGACATTAATTCCACCTTTGCGGAGTTCTATTCCTCCCTTTATTCTAATCATGACACAAAGTGTTCAGAGGAGACGTTCCGGTACTTGGACAGCCTAGACCTCCCTACATTAACTGCTGAAACCCGTAACATACTAGACCGGCCCATCACAATTGCAGAAATTGAAGAGGCCATTAAATCTTTGTCAGGAGGCCGCGCCCCCGGCTCGGATGGCCTGAGCGCGGAACTATACAAAGAATTCAGGAGTGAATTAGCCCCTTTACTGCTAAAAATGTGGGAGGAATCGATGGACCGGGGGGACCTTCCAGAATCGATGCGTGAAGCTATTATTACAGTCCTCCTGAAACCCCGTAGACCGGCACATGAGATGGGATCCTACAGACCCCTCTCATTGATTAACACTGACCAAAAATCTTCGCCAAAGTGTTAGCTACCAGACTCCTCCCATATATGTCAATCCTGGTCCAGCCGGACCAGGCACGCTTTATACCATCCAGATCCACTGCACTCAACCTGCGACGCCTGTTTAATGTAATGGCACAGATTGATCCCGAGGCGAAGGCGGCAGTGGTAGCCCTTGATGCCGAAAAGGCTTTCGATTCCGTGTCCTGGACATACCTCTTCCTGGTGCTTGAACGGTTTGGCCTTGGTCGATACTTTATTAAATGCGTAAAGCTACTATACACCCACCCTACCGCTAAAGTCCTCACTAATACCACGCTATCCCCTACATTTTGGCTCCATAGGGTCACCAGGCAGGGTTGTCCCTTCTCACCTATACTATTTGCACTTACCATTGAGCCAATGGCGGAGTATATACGACAGCACCATTCACATAGAGGACTCAGGATGACCGGCCCCCCTCAGATCATTTCACTATACGCAGATGACACTTTGTTATATGTCCGTGATCCAGAGGAGAATGTACAACACATCATGTCAGACATACACGAATTCTCAGAGTATTCAGGGTATAGAAACAATGTTCCTAAGTCCGAGATATTTCCCTTAACTGATTGCACGGGTGATCTCTCTGCAATAGTGGGACTCAGGCCCGCTCTGATTCAGGTTCGCTACTTGGGTGTTGTGATCGCTAGGAATAAACAATTGCTGTACGCACATAACCATGGGGAACTGCTATCAAGTTTGGCGACCAAATTCCAGACATGGACCAGTCTCCCACTGTCCCTTTATGGTAGGATGGCGATACTCAAAGTGGTAGTTCTACCCAAACTTCTATATTATTTTAATAACATCCCGATATGGCCCGGCAAGGCTTTTTTTGCAAAACTCAGGTCGCTCGACTCTACTTTTATCTGGATTGGGAAGACGGCCAGGCTGGGATGGGATAAGATGGTGGAACCATTCTCACAGGGAGGTATCGCTGCACCTGACTTTGAACTCTACTACCTGTCTGCACAGGCTCAATTCGCTAAACATTGGTTCGACCCCGAGGATACAAATCCCCATGTTTTCATAGAAAAATATGCTGTCTGCCCCAATGATATCCGATAAGTCCTCCTTAACCATGTTTACGGAGACATCTGCCCATTTGATCCGGTATACACAACTACACAAGCCTGGGCTAAGATATATAAAAGAATTGGCCTGGAGACCCCCTACGACCCGGAGGTCCCCCTGTGAAACTTCTCAAGTATATCCCCTACATTTGACAAAGCCCTTCAACAATCCTGGGATCCAAGAAAGCTGTTTACGCTACGTGACATGTTCCCAGATGGCGTATTCTGCAAACTCACAGATTTTGTTGGGGCGGTGGGAGGAGGCCAACTTAAACGGTTCCAATACCATCGTATGAAAACTGCTTTTGCTGCTAGATGGCCAACTTTTCCGATGGAACCCCAGGTGCATGAATGCATTAGGGCAATAGTGGCTACAAATGGTCCCAACAAGGGGGTGTCGCTGGTATACTCTTTGGTGCAGGCCCATTCCCGGTCCCGTAATGCGATAAGGGAGACCTGGGAACGAGATACGGGTACCCAAATTGATGAAATCCGGTGGTCACGCTTCTGTCAACTCACCAGATCCGGGTCTATGAATGCTGGCCTCCGGCTGATTCAATTCAAAATCCTGAATCAGTTACATTATGCCCCCGCCAGGTTAGCTAAATTTGTTGAGAATTGCACAGGAGCGTGCCCTAAGTGTAATGCACCAAACGCTGGGCCATATCACATGTACTGGTCATGCCCTTTGATTATGGAATTCTGGCAAGAGGTGGCAGAATTACTTGAGGACATAACATCGATCCCGGCGACCCTGTCCCCACTAAAGTACCTGCTTGGTGACATTGGTAAAGTGAGGGAAACCACTAGGCGTCTATTTAACATTTCATGTGTTGTTGCAAAGCGATGTATTCTTAGATCGTGGAAATCCGTCACTGCTCCATCCAGAGCTAACTTTTTAAAAGACTTGTGCACGGTGAACGACAACGAGGAACTTTTTGTCCTATCGGTTCCGATACCTTGTCGTCCCAAAGATATTTGGACACTGTTACGTGCGTACCTATGGGATCTGGCACCAGATGATGCAACACCTGCTCCCTCACCATGATGTGTAATGTTCTGTTGTATGACATGTATGTGCGAATACCTCCAAACTATGCTTTGATATTTATCTACTGTTGTTCTTGCTGCTGACCTGCTCTCTCAATAAAATAAATGTTTAAAAAAAAAACAATATCAAATGCTGCAGGACGTGCTTTCTTTCTTATCAACACCCTTTCCAGGTTATCTATTCTCGCTATCTCGAAGCTACCATTAATCGGCCACTGATGGTCTTGTTGCTTTCTGGTTTGCCTATGCCAAGTCTCACAGAATATTATTGCACCCACTCCATACTTCACATACATCTCATATGCCGGCGTTCCCCCAGGTGGTGTAATTTGGCCATCTTCCAAAGATTGTCTACCACAGCGGAAAAACCCTGCTAGGGTGGATAATACCCCAGGCATTTTTCAACCTTTCCACTGGTTAATCAACCTTACCTAGGGCGTTTGATTTTGCCAAGTGAACTCTCAACCAATATCAGGATTACTTTGAATCGGGGAATGACTCACCTGATAAATCAGTTTGTCCTTCAGGACACAAGTCGTCTGTATACTGACGCAACCAATGACGTCGAGTCTGCGTTTCTTGGCTTCCGCCTCGTTTCGGGACCCTCGCCTCCTTGTTCTCTAGCCGAGTACGTCGATCAGGGATCAGATGTGTGCAGATCTGCAAAGGAATCTCTCATCTCTTCTACAGGGCGCCCCGAACACCTCTTGATCCCGGCTCGATCGTCCCGTCCTCATCGTTCTCCGCTTTTACTCAATTACAACGTATACGATGGAACAAGTGGGGGAGGGTCCCTATTCGGGCGTCATCTTGAAAGGGGCCCCTAGGGGTCCCTTACGTCTATGGAAACAAGGCAAGTCACCACACACGATAGATACGCCAGACACGAGGTTGTATTCCCAAAGCTAGGGTATATTGCAAAGCAAATAGTCTCAGTTGGCCAACTCGGTCTCACGCCCCGCAACGTATCTCTAGACCTCGAGGGACGCAAGAGTGTGAATTACGTACATCAGTTACATATATACAAAATGCATATCATACAATCAGCTATGACATGTTTAACACCCCCCTTTATTGGGTTTCTTTGAACCGGTGTGATGATGGACACTTTCGACAAGTATGACACCTTCAAATATTTATTCTAGTAACAATATGCAATTTTGTAAGTGCGGAGGCATCTTTTAGTTGTTGAACAGAACACAGTGCTTCTGTTCTTGGAAGCGAGCTACATACGGGGGAAGTCACATTCCAGACCTTGCTATCTATGAGGTGGTATTCGTGTCCTGGGAGCCGACACGCTCTACAGGGCTCGGTAAAGGGGTGCCGTAAGAAGAGCATAATTCAAGCCTTTAGCTGCTTTATTCTAACATATTCTACCATATAACGAGACTGGCTGGCAGCTGTGAAATGATTAAATGCTCTGCGGCTCTGCTTCAAGGCTACATTCGGGAGGCAGCCGGGCATTCCTTCCCGGCGCTGCCTACGTTGTATTTCAACAAACTCTTATTAGCCTCGCGGCCCTGTGGCCTTGTCCTTTCACGTTCAGACAACAATATTAACAGTCGAGCAGTGTAAGCAGAAAATGTGCTGCGAAGCAATAAGAACAGAAAGCAATGAGCAATTGTTAGAAAACAAAATGGCGATCCTTGTTACATCAAAATGGCCGTTCATTGGTAAACTCGGAAACCTGTTTTTCTATTGTATCGTGCATGAGACAGTTGGCCCACGGCCACCAAAATACGTTTTGCCATCAATCATGAGAGGTATCCATTTTTCTAGACTGACATACCGGTTGCTTTCCTTTTGGTCACTACAGCAGTAAAGGCAATACACCTCCAATCTGCTATAGCTAGAAGGACAATGAAGATGCGCTAAGGGGTGTGGCCATTTATAGGGGTGAAGGGGTGTGCCTCGTGACAGTCTTCATCCCTGTAAAGCGGTACGAAAATTTTACACAACAAGTCCTCAGGTAAACTATTGTCTGGGATATGTGAAATGATATTTTTACACTCTACAATATTTTGCTTTGTGTCTACAAGTTCTTTTGTACTGCTGCGGAAGCACGCAAACTGCGCAAATTAGTCCACACCCTCAGCGTGGGTGCGGTCACATGATGACGTCCTGAACACATCCGCGACAGAAATGGGAGTCCGCTGGACAGCAAATGCAGAGTAACAAACTTGCGCATATGTGCAAGTGTCCTACGGACAGTGTTCGGGTTCTCAAACTAATTCAAAGTGCGACACAAGTGAGACGGACAGTTCGGGACAGGCGCGATGTTCGCTATCCTTACGGTTGTACTGCGCATGTGCATACATGATATGCTCACTGTACAGACAGGTCCAGTGTCCTTAGGACAACTCCATTTTGTTTGACTACGAACTTGCCGGCCACTGCTCCTGTTCTAGCTGGTCAAGTGGCACAGCGAGTAGAGCGCTCGCTTTGACATCCGTGCAGAGCCTGCTAGCGCAGGTTCGAATCCCGGCAGGGCCAAACTCAGCCTTTCATCCTTCCGAGGTCGATAAATGAGCACCACACACCGTTGGTAATAATAAGCAGCGCTCAGATACCTGAGGGTTCGTAGCGCTATATAAATGCCAAATTATTATTATTACGGACGCCACCATTTTGGCTGCGGAAGTTGCTGACAAGTATACTGTCCTTAACACACTCCCATTTTGCTAATTTACAACCATCCCGGACACCTAGTGTATTCTACGAAAATGTTTCATCTCGTTTGTAAGCGGCACGGCGAGGTATAATGTCCTTAGGACGCCCCTTTCTGTTTTTGTACGCACAACTTGAACAGATGTTGCGGTCAAACATCAACTCCATCTTACTTGACATTAGTAAGGGTAGGTACAGGTGGGACAATGGTAATGTACTTTTCCTCTCACACAGTCCTCCACAAACTCCCTTAAACTTTTAAAATTGTCATTCAGTACATCCATTTTCTGCTCGATCCTTTTCATCCTGTCTTCTGTCTCGTTTGTTGGCCGTTCTTCTTTTCTTTCCTGGTCTGTACAAAATAAAATACATATGTTAAATGCCTATCAAATACTGATAAGTATTTTGCCTACGCAGAGCGGTGTGTACCATTATTGTCGCTGTCTTCAGACAGTTCCCCATGCGGAAAATTCTCCTCCAGCCACTCCAAAGTAATAGCCATTTCTGTGTCAAAACAACAGAAAAAAATTATTATCTCTGCACCACATACTAAAAAAAGTACACACATACAAAAAAATGATCTTCACTCACTATTTTGATGTAATTTCCCTTCGTCCTACTGCGTCCGTCCACTGTCGGTCAAGGCTGCAGAGTTTCTGTGAAGTGCTTACGATGAAGGCATCCTTTCTTTTATGGTACCATCCATTTCATTCTACATGGTTATTAAATGTGTCGTTTTCATTTCACACCTTTAGGTTTCCATATTTACTTATTACTACTTACAATGTCTTTATGTCCTTCTTCTACTTTGCAGATTTTTTTGTGTAAAACAATAGTACATTTTTAGATACCCCCTGCATCTTTGGGTAATGTTGATCCCGTCCGCCCCCTGTCCGCAAACAGGCGCTCAGTCCGTCCCTTTCTAATATCAATAGGGAGGGGTTCTGTATGTTCTATGTTAAATGTATATCAAGTACGTACATTATACTACATATCTTCCACAATCACATGATGACAGTTTATATTCAGCACAACAACTTCATTGACACAATGTTATGATGAAGTTCCCCTTCCAAAAACCTGTAAAATTCACTACAAAAAAAACTTTGTTGAGGGGACGTTATGGTTAAGTTGCCCTACCAAAAACCTGTGTACTTCACTAAAAAAAGAAATTTCTACCTCCCCATTATGGTTCAAATTAAAACCGAAAAACCCCTGAAGTTCGCCAATTATGGTAAACTAAGCCCCCATACCTGCCATCACCACTGTGCAGTGCTAACACTAACAACCAGTACATGAAAGATGGCATCACAAATGTCATTGATGACATCACTGACGACATCACATGTTTAGCCCCTTTGTTTTCGTTCCCTGCCACATATATATATATATATATGTACATTCAGTAAAAAAACGTTGTTAAACGATGTTATACTTCACAGTGAAACCAAAAAATACTGCACATTCCCCAATTATGGTAAGCTAAGCAACCATAACTCGCACCATCTATGTGCATTGCTGCGACTAACACCCAGGACATCAAAGATGACATCACAAATGTCATTGATGACATCCAACAATGGTTTTTAAGACTGCTTTATTACCACAATAGTTACTTATTTAATAACCCAGTGCTGAGGTGAACAGGGCTCATTCAACTATTTGACATCTAACACTTGAAGAAGAAAGGACACCTTCACAAAAGAACCCCATCACTAGCAGCAGGGTAATCTGTTTAAATTACTAGATGAAGCGCAGTGATCTACTCATTCCACTGCCCTGCAATTACTTGATAATCATGTACTCTGATTTGTTTATTGGGGCATGCAGCATGGCCGAAGCCCTAGGTTTGAATGGGAAAACATATTTTGCTTGCATCTACATCCTGAAGTGATGTACTGAATAACAACAAACCTGCGCAAGCAGCATCAGTAAGGACCTGAAAGCAGCTGTTTTGTGTTTTGTTTTTCCAAAGTGTCGAAACGTAATAGAAATATAACTTTTCTGCTGTGGGCAGTGGCACAAAAAATAGTGATATATGTTTGGTGCATGTGCAATGGGCCCGGCTCTCAGCAAGGACAAATGCCTACTATGATTTACTTATTGCTACATGCGGCATGGTTGAATCTCTAGGTTTAAATCGGAAAACAAATTCTGCTTGAAGCTGCTGCCCAGAATGCTGGACGGGATTGTGGAAAACCTGTGCAAGGAGAATTAGCGAGGACCTGAAAAATGCTTTGGCAAATCTATCGTATGTTTTACTTTTTGAAAGTGTCGAAACGGAAGTACAAAAATAGTGATATAACTTTTCTGCTGTGGACCTGGCCCTCGGCAAGGAGAAATGTCTACTCTGATTTGCCTATTGGGGTATGCGGCATGGCTGAAGCCCATGCCGCATGCATTGTGGAGACTGGCCATGCATGTCATGAGCACTGGCCATTATATAAGGGTATATTAGACACTGAATTAGGATGCTGGGTAGACGCAGTGGATAATGAGAGTGGTTTGTTGGGGCTGGGATCATGGTCGAGCCTCATGCCCTAGGCAATTGAACAATGTTAAAATAATGACTTACATCCCCTGTATGCGCTGCTGATAACGAGACACAAGTATGCGTTTCACAAAACTTTTGTTAAAGGAGGTTTATATTTGTTTAATATATGTTAAAAGAGGAATAATTAATAACTTATATAGTGATGTAACATTATGAAACATTTTCAATTATAGAGACCAATTCAATTGACAGAAAAAGATTTGTTAAAGGGACTGTTACGATTAAGATGTACCCCACCTTTGGACTCCTGTGCCCCAGCAGTTAGCTAGTGGCCTCCCACATTTGCATCCCTTGGCACTTTCATCCTGGGCTCCCGTGAGCACTTGTCCATCTGTACTGCCCCTTTTATTTATGGAGTTCTCTCACTGCACAAGACATATGTGCCTTTATGTTAAGTGGCAGATTGTGCGTGGAAGTTTAATATGTTGATAGGCTTCATGTAGATTTTTTTTGAGTGATTGGTGGATATATATATGTGAATGGTTTAAAGTGGGCAATGAGGCAGTGTTACAAACATAACAGTAAACAGAGTAGAAGGGTTGTCTTGTGTGATGATGTGCAATCTGGGTTACCAAATAAGGCATGGAATAGACAGGGGAATGAAGAGACTGTGGATAGTCATAAAGGGCAACAGATTATGGTGTTTATTGTATAGTAGAGAGAAGAATCTCGGACAGAAAATTGTTTGTGATTTGTTCTGTAGTATGCAGTTGTCCATTATTTCCATTAGCATAGTAGAAAATGCTAATGGGAATGTTGGAGAATCTTATTGAATCTAGATACTGCACTGAAAATGTAAAGTTGATGGAGTCTATAAGCTTATTTATTTTTATTTCTATTTTTTTTAACGCTGAAAGGTGGCTCCTAAATGAACCTTTTTAAAATGTTTTCTTTTGTTGTTTTTTTGCAGTAGAGGCCGGAAAGAAAGGTGGGGAGGGGAATGAGGGAAGGGCCACAACCACAAATATGAAGGGGCAGGTGGACAAAGGAAGATGTTGCAAGTGTGTTACATGTAAGGTACATGTAAGGTAGTGGACAGTGTTTCTCATGCTCCTTGATTACAGCTTCAAAAGCACTTTGAAAATGTTCCCCCTGCAGAGGGGTGTGTTGCAGTATATACAGAGTACTGTTGTCTTTGAAAGATATGGCTCAACAGCCTCTTTTACCGCTTGCAAGTTAGTTGGTGGGGTTTTGTGTCCCACAGAAGTAGGCTGTGTGGTTACAGTATTGGTTGAGGAAGATGAGTTACAGGAAGACAGCATATTACTTCCTAAGGAAGGAACCTCCTTTCTGAAAGCATTGAGGTGGATGGATTTGGTGTGGCGGCGCATGGAGGTGGTCCCATAGGAGTACTGCCCAGGTAGTCCGCGACTGAGTACAACGTTGCACTCAGTACATTTCACTTTGGTAGCTTTAGCCTTTGGTATATTCCCAACAGTGGTAAAGAAATGCCACACCCATGATTCTCTCTGAGTGCTATAGGTAGACACTTTCTCTACCTCATCTTCCTGGTCCTCTTCATTGTCTCGTGGTCAGGGTGGTCTCTCTTGGGGAGGAGTGATGGCAATAGCTGATGACATTTTTAAGATAAATAGCAGTTTGGCTTATATTCTTCCAAGTATGTGCTGTTTGTTAGATTGTTAATGGATAATGAGTAAGAAACGGTGTAGGAGCTGTGTAAGGGTACATTTTGAGCTTCAAAGTCGCTAGATGAGCTGAAACATGCCGTTCCCAACTGTTGGCGAAGCACGTACCCGTTCGGGAAGTGCGGACGCGTTCACGGAACCGTCGTCATGTCGCGCGCACGGGTGCGTGGTCCCCATGACACAGTTCGGAAAGTCTGTGATTATGTCAGACGTTTGCGAACGTAGACGAACACAAAAACAGTGGAAAAAGTTGCAAAAAGTGTAGAAAAGTGTTAAAATGTATGCTAGAAGGTGGGCAATGGCAGAGTTTTTATGGTGAAACTTTCTAAATTGGACATAAATGTTGCTATATTGGAAGAAGTATGATATTAGTAAGTTGTAGGAAATTAGGGTGCATTGGTAAAATGCCCATGAAATTCACTGAACATACTTTTTTAAAGGAACATTATGGTTAAGTTGCACTAATAAAAACCTATGACATTCAATGAAAAAATGTTGTTAATTGGACATTATGGTTGTAAGTAATAACCCCAGAAATGTACAAGTTATGGATAGCTGTGGGAAGTCTTGACCAACTTAACTTGGTGCGTTCCTATTGATGTCCCCCATAATGCCATTTTATATGTCGTCGTGAATCCCCTCTCCTATAATATGTATGTGCTCATGGAGTTTGCAAGGGGAAGGCGCTGAGTTAAGCTGGTTATGACTTCCCACATTCACTGAATGTCAAGGTTTTTGTTCCGTTAAATCTATGCAACTTAACTAAGGTTTTTCAAGTGAAATATATATATTTTTTATTTTTTTATTTTATTGATACGGCTGATACATTCAACCTTTCAATTTTTACATAAAAGAAATAACAAAAATATACATTTCTTCAAACAAAAAAATAAAAGTAAGAATCAAACCATTACACTACAATTTACAACTTACTACATTCAAAATTGATTGATTTAACATATAAAATTCTCAACTATTTATATAAAAGGAGAAGGAGAAAAGTAAAAAAAAGAGAATTGATTAATAAGCAATAAAATACATAATGATAAGCCTTTTACAATCATGGCCTTAAACTTCAACTTTCCATTCAATTCTATAGTAGTTGGTCTCCCTAACGCATCCCAAGTTACCACATTATTCATTTCCAAATCCAGCGCTTCTAAAAATGTTACAATCGCATAACCAATACTTTTTGTCTGAATATGAAAGAGATAGAAACACAACATTCCCTCATCCATAACTCTATAACTTTCTAAGTGTTTCCTAAAGTACATGGTTGTGGGTACTATAAGATTCGAACATTCAGCCACTAAATTTTGTAAAGTTTTGACGGCTTGCTTACAGTAACTACATATAGTAGTTTGTTCCTTTAACGGATAACATTGTATCAGTATTTCTCTTGTTCGCCACAAATTCAGTCTAAAACGCAAGAGATCTGCACGGTGATTACGATTTGGAGATTTTATAAGATATGGAGCAATAGTCCCATATCGTTTCAACACAAATGGGTTTTTCACGAAATCGTGGTGAGTTAGACATTATGTCCGATTTGCAATCCAATCTGTTTCCCATAGCTTAATTTTCGCTGTGGTGGATTCTTCAGAAGCAATTCAATTGAAATGTCAGCACCGAGCAAATATTCTTGCACTCTAGCTTTCCAAATGCTAATAAAGGTATTTGATGATGATTTAACATAATCCGCTAACATTTTTAATAAACCGTTAGTATTATTCACTTTTAGGCATTTCCGATATAGTGAGCATACCATACTTTCCATTTATAATGTGCATATAATGAAATTAGACCTAATTCATGCCTAACCATTGATAATGGAACTGAAACGGGAAGGTTTAGTAAAATGTTCCAAAATTTGCCCTCATACCTATCCCAATGCAGCTTGGTCTTCCAGCATTTAGTTTCTGATCCATAAAGGATTATGGGTAACATTTTTTGTTTAGAGTAGGTTACTATCGGAATGATCGAGAATTTGCAGTATTTATTATTAATAAAAACAAGCTTGAAACACTGCTGTTGTAAGTTTCCTTTGCAGGCTCGTGTCATACGGTAGATCCACATGATGATTGCTTATGTTCACGCCTAAGTAAACATAGTGTTAAACTACGTTTAGTTTCATATTATACAACTTCCAATAGTTTTTTGCTACTTGTTGTTTAGCATTCACAAACTGAACTATCTGCGTTTTCTTGGTGTTTATCACGATCATGTTTTTATGAGCATAATTTTCCAAAAGAGTCAGCATGTTGTGTAGACCTTTCAAAGTTTTTGATATTAAAACGAGGTCATCCGCATCAGATAAGAAAAAATTGATTAGGGCTGAAGCAAGCATACAACCCTGCTTCAGCCCTCTCGAGGTGCATATTGGTCGGGACAGTGTACAATCTTGACTTAACCTTATCTGTATCGATGTATCTGTATGGAATTCCATTAGCCATTTTAAAATGTTCACTGGACAACCTCGATTCATTAGCTTACTGAACAATAATTCCCTTGGAACCGAATCAAACGCGGTTTTAAAGTCTACGAAGGCTACAAAGAATGGTTCTTTTTTTTGTTGATTATCTGAAATGATGGAGGTTAAGGTGAGTAAGTTAATTCCTGTACCAAGACCTTGAATGAATCCAGTTTGATACAGATCCAGCAGATTAGCCCTTATTGTCCATTAATTAAACTGCTGTAATACTATATGGGCAAACATTTTGCCAGAACAATCTAAAAGGGCTATTGGTCTGTAAGATCCTGGATCCATCCTGTCTCCCTTCTTGAATAATGGGACTATTACAGATTTTTTCCAAGATTCTGGTAGAATACCTCTCAACATTATTTCATTGAATATTTTATTTAGAATTGAGGCCCATATTAGCGGATTTCTTTTGACTACACTCGTATCTAAGCCATCAGGCCCAGTGGCCCTAGATATGTGACTGAATGGATGTAGTATGTGCAGTGCTATCATATAGTTAAAAGTGAATGATAGTTCTTAATAGTGTATGGAATTGTAAGGGTACTATAATCAGTAAATGCTTTACATAGATTTATGCGTATTGTGGGCTATGGGTAGCTGTATAATTAGAGTGTACAACTCCTCATAGTTTTTAAGCCCTAAACGCTCAGATGTATAAAGAATATAGGATTCAGCCTTTTTAGTCTTTAGTCTGTCTTTTAGCTTCTGGTTTTATAGTACCACTACACTTGTGCATTACGATACTCTTGTGAATTGTGATAAGAATTGGTTTTGTATGCATTGCTTTCGATGTGATGTATAAATGTATAAATTAGTTTGTGTAAAGTTCTTCATTGAACTAATTACAATAAAGATTATTATTATTATGTGTATTATTAATCTAGATATACAGTACAGAATATCATCTGATCAAAGGAGATGCGATGGTTCCAATCAGGTCTTGATATATTCAAAAAGCATTGTGAGAATGGAGAGATATAAATTTCACTGAAATATTTAAACCAAACATTTTGTCCGATATTGGGTTAATTTAAATAGCTGCTATCGTCTTGAATGTTACCTCATTCAGCAATACCCATAAATCGGCAGTTGATTTGGATGCCATACGGGACACGGGACAGCATATATTTGCTGTCATGTTAGTATTGTAATATTTTTCTCCCTCGCTTCCAGTTCTTATATATCAATTTCAGGTGTTTTATTATACTCATTCTTAAGAGTGGAAGATGTACAGGATTTTGAATTGATTGCTTTAGATCTGCTTTCCTATTGTATACTACGCAATCAAATACATGTGTGTGTTTAAAATTATATTTTTGAAAGTTTGTATAGGCATAAACCTTAACTTTGCTTTTGTATAGCAAATTCCGTTTTGAACTGTCAGAATATCATTGAGTTCATAAAGTGTGGATTCAGTCCATATAATGCGATTTCTGGCATTATTTGCTATAACACAACCTCTATACTTGTCCTTTCGATTCTCAATGTTATACAGATTCCACCTCCATTTTAAACACAATTGATTATGATCACTTAAATTTGACTGTTTGATTGTCAAAGAGTCTATTATGTCCAATAGACTCCTATTGGTATATATATATATATATATATATATATATATATATATATATATATATATATATATAGTCTAGTATTGCCTTGGAGGAATCTCTGTGCCACATGTAATTAGCTGGGATGTCACCACTGGTAGCTTCGTTGAGCAGTGTAAACTGACGATCTTGCATTAATTGGGTCCATGTCGTTTTATCTTCTTTATACGACATACTCCCTACCGGAAGAAGACGAAGATTTAAATCTCCAGCATTATCACAAAATCTATGGTCTTACCCGACATTAAAGTGTCAAGAATAAATGAAACATGCTAAAAGAAGGTATCTGGATGTAAATGTACCCTACCCCAGTAAATATTCAGCACAACCAGTACATAGCTGTTTACTTCAATTATGACTATTTGGATAAAAGGAGTTGGAGAGGTACACATCTGATTTTAAAGCCTTTAGAGACTTTAGTAGCAACAAGTAAGCCAGCCATAGGGCAGCCTCTGAGTTGCGTCATGGCAGGAGTAAGCACCACATTGTAACCATCCCAGATGGGCGCAACTGTTAACCAAGTCTCCTGCAACACAACTATATCATATTGAACTAGATCTAATCATTTGAGTTGGTAAAATGTTTGAATCCACATGTGTTCCAGGAGATTAGGCGAACAGATTCCTTTGTTATGTATTGTTATGCCTGACATTGTTCAAATGGAAGATTCCGTGCAGCCTGAACACTCTGCCCTGAGATTGTGTTTGGGACTATAGGTTTTTCCAACCTGTAGATTTTCAGGGATCTTTTTTGCGAAATTTGATTCTCAAGGTTGTTCACAGCCTGCTGTTCTTGCAGTACCAGAAAACGCAGTTTGTACAAGGATGATCTTTCTTCCCAAATAATATTGGCCACTGCTCCAGAATGAATATATAGACGTACATTAGAGAAATCATGTTCATCTAAGAATTCTACTGCATCTATATCGCTAGACCTTATACCAGCTAGTTTAGGGGAATCTCTACATATATTTATTATACTCGACCGATTAAGATCAAACTTGGGATATGGCTGGTCTCAGCATTTGACTATTAACTGATGACAGTCCTTGTGGTACTGCTATTTATTGGGTTGTATTTTATTGTGATTTACTGTGTTCCAAGGAGCAGATTTAGCATTTTCCTGGATGGTGCCTCTTTCAACAATTATGTTCTGCATATAAGGAGCTTGGTTCAAATCTGAAATCCCCTTTGGGCCTAGTAAAATTGGTTTATAAAACGAAACAGACATTCTAGTTGCATCAAAACTCTTAGGATCGTGTAATTCAGTCTGACCTTTCAATATGTATGCAGCCACAGACTTTATTTCCTCCCGAATTTCATTGTTAATTACTTTTGTACATCCTAGCAAACTCTGACTTGCTGATTCATTCAGAGCAGTTGGATCTCTATGAACGGTGGACATACCTAATTGCTCACTGTTTCTTGTGTCATCTAGTTGCATGGACGCAGCAACCAAGTCATCAAGAGATTTATACTTTAATGTATTAAGTGTTATAACTGGAGAAACATTTGTCTGTTCAGAAGAAGGATGTTTAGATTTAGAATTCTGATGCAACAAATGTACTGATCCTTTTTTCCTTGGCGTTGGTAGTACTTTAATAAAGCGTCTCGTTTTGTCTCATAATTTGGTTCTTCTCTGCAATCCAATCACACTATTTGTGCGGTTGATTGGAACACGCAAGTCTGTTTCCTTTTTACTCAAGTTGTAGTTTTCTCAATTAATGTACTTTTATTTGAGAAAACATCAAAAGACGTGAGTGATAATGACTTAGCATGCTCATTCACAGGAATCGCAATTGATGGACAAGGTTTTTCAATATTTGCCACTACATTGATATTTGGCAGTATTTCTTGATCACTAATATTATTTCGAGATGCAAAACCTATACCTGTGGAAGAATCTATAAGATTTGTTGACATTTTGGCTTGCGCTGCCATTTGGTGTCGATTTTACCTCAGTGGTTTGAGTTCCAACATTAGAAACCGCTGTACATTACATGTTTGCGCTCCCATGTTGGTTAGTTCACAGTGTCTGAACATTTCATACATGTCAGGTGGATTGTTCTTTTGATTCAAATCATTACGCATGGATTTTGCTTCAGACAATAAATTAAGAACAACCGTCTGATGATTTATTTTTTGGTCCATAGTCTCATATAGCCTAGCTAAAGTGAAGTGTTCATAGCTGTTAATGTATGGTTTACTCCATGGATGTTATTCGGAATTACATGCTCCAAATCTGAGTCCTCTTTTTTATGATTTGGTTCTGCATTTGTTATCTTGTGTGAGTGATTCGAGGGGATTGGGTCCTCCGACGTATTCCTTATCTATGACAGTAATCACCACAGCTGTGCTGCTTCAGAAAATCTTTCAGCGTTTGCGTCCTGCAACGATGACGTCGATACGCCGTCCTCGAGGACCTTCGCCGACGGCCGACGTCACAGGATGTTATAAGTAGGACGCACAACGCACGTAGCCTCAGTTCCGTTTTTTCCGCAAATGTGTTCGCTTCGGAGATCTCGGCGCGCCTCGACTCTTTGGAGTTTGTTCTTTCGGTTCTTCGAACCTGTTTGTTTGGGAAAGTTTATCGGGATGTCTTCCTCTTCTTCCACCCCTCGTCCGGGCTTCAAGAAGTGTGGGGACTGCGGGTCCAAGATGTCGGTGACGGACTCGCACAACGCCTGCCTCTGGTGCCTCGGGGAGCCCCACGACACAGATGATTGTGTCGACTGCCAGTTGCTTACGTCCAAGGCCTTGTGGGAGCGTAAGAAGAAGCTGTCGGTCGGTAAGGTGTCCAAGCCCCGGAAGTCGTGGTCCACTGGGCTTTCGACAGACGATTCGAGGGCCGACTCTCCGCATCGTCGTCGTAAGTCTAGGGGGTCTCGGTCCCGGAGTGGGGCCCGCCACTCTTCTGCCTCTTCGAGGCATTCCCGGAAGCAACATCATCGGTCGCCTTCCCCGTCCTCATCCGAGGACTCTGCCCGTTGGCGGGTCGCTTGTCCCACCAAGCGTTCGTCTCCAGAGGAATGGGCTTCCTTCGGTAAGAAAATGTTGGCGATTCTTGAGTCGCAGGGCTCCGGTCCATCCGCGCCTCCGACAAGGGTCGGCCATGACCGTACTAGAGACATCGCTCGTACGCCTTCGGGCTCGGGTGGTCGGCATGATTCGCGGGAGAGGTCCCGCTCGGACAAGGGGAATCGTTCTCGTCATGCCCGTTCCAGGTCCCGGTCCTCGACGCCCTCGAGACCACGTAAACCTGTGAAGTCTTTGAAGAAGACATCGACGCCTGTGGCGCCAAGGTCGTCGACGGTCTCTCTCGAGGTCCCGCCGCCGTGGAAGTTGTCGACGTCATCGACGCCTAGGCTGTCGAGAGACACGCTCGGGGCTCCGGCCTCGAGGCCTGTGTCAAAGCCGTCGATGCTGTTAGCGCTGCGCTCGATGTCGACACCGATTCCGTTGATTCCCTCAACGCCTTTCGAGGCACGGTGGAACCCCCTAGAAAGGCTCTGGCCAATGTCTTTGTCCGTTATTATGTGCCCACATTCCAGCCTCTGGATTACATTTCGGAGGTGGATGAGGGTTCTGAAGATGGGTTGGTTCCTGCCACGGTACCAGACGACATCATCTCTGGTCATAGCCAGATTGAAGCCCTGCATGACGCCAGCGGTCTGGACACCTCTCCGGAGGTGGACTTCTGTAGGCCTGAGCCTGGCACCCATGCCGAGTCCTCGTACCGGCGCCTTATGTCGAGGGTCACAGATTATTTGGGGTAGTCTGCGCCACCAGTTGATTTTGTGCAGGATGACCTGACAGATATCCTCGACCAAGGTCCACCAACTGACCCGGTACTGCCATTCCATATGGCTCTGCAAAGAAGGGTGGCAGCGGCTTGGACTCCTCCGGAGAGTCTCCCGGCAGTGGGCAAGTCTTTTCCCCGGAAATACCACCCAGCCAGTAGTGACCCCTGCTACTTGACCATGCATCCCACTCCGGAGAGTTTGATGGTGCAGGCGGCTACGGCCCCAGCAAAGCAGGTGTTGTATCCTACCATCCCTCCTGATAGCGTTTTGATGGTTGGGCGAAGAAAGTGTTTTCTTCAGGGGGTATGGCTCTTCAGGCGTCCAACTCCGTATGTGCCTTGTCACGATTCATGCATACTCTGTGGAACTGTATTTCCTCAGCGGCTGAACATATTCCCGAAGGGGACGAACGGGATGGTTTTCTTGCTATTATTCAGGATGGCAAGGATGCCATGTGTGAGTCCGTTCAGTCGGGTTTGGACATGGCAGACTGTGTCAGCCAGTCCATGGCGGCGAGCACTGTAATAGGCAGGTTTGCGTGGTTGAGGAAGTCTGGGTTTGCTCCTGATGTGCAAGCCAGGCTCCTCAACATGCCCTTTGATGGTGAACATCTTTTTGGCAGCAAGGCTGACGAGAGCCTTGAGAGGTTCCAGACCTCCAAAGCTGCAGCGAAGTCGTTGGGCGCTGCAGTCCACCAAACCTCTGCCTTTTTGTCCTAGGGAACAGCAATGGAGGGGAGGTTCCTTTCGTTATTACTCATACTTTAGTAAAGTGAGAGGAGCTGCAAGTCAAAGGGGCAACCGTAGGAGTACCAGAGGTGGAAAACAAGGTACTCGAGGGGCCAAGGCCACGCGAGCAGTTGCCTCTTTGCCCTCAGGCAACGCCGCAGCCGCTTCTGCTCAGTCGCCGGTTGGGGGAAGGCTGGCGCAGCAACTTGTAGAATGGCGTGCCATTACTTCAGATGTGTGGGTTCTGGAGATCATAGCCCACGGCTACTGTCTTCCCTTTCGGCAGAGTCCTCATGACAATCCACTAGGGAATCTCTCTTTGAAGAGTCCGGATCCGCTCTTTGCGCAGGAAATACAAGCCCTGCTGGAGAAAGGTGCCATAGAACTGGTGCCTGTAGCGCAGAGGAAGAAGGGATGGTATTCCCCTTATTTTTTGATTTCGAAGAAAGACGGGGGATTGAGACCCATCATGGACTTGCGCGGTTTGAACAAACTCCTCAGGATGGACAAGTTCAAGATGGTTACTCTCTCTCAAGTCCTCCAGGCCCTTCAACTTCAGGACTGGTTGGTGTCTCTCGACCTCAAGGACGCTTATTTTCATGTGCCGATCCATCCCAAGCACAAGTACCTGAGGTTCGCTGTTTGCGACTCGCACTTTCAGTTTTGGGTCCTGCCATTCGGATTAACCTCCGCCCCGAGGGTTTTCACCAAGCTCATGGTGGTGGTGGCAGCGTATCTCAGGAAAGGGGGGATTCACGCCTATCCCTACCTGGATGATTGGTTGATAGGGCACGCTCTACCGAGCAAGTCCTGGACCATCTGTCTGTCCCTTCACAGGCTGGGCTTCTCCCTCAACTTAAAGAAGTCCCATTTGACACCAACTCAGCGGCTCCAGTACATCGGAGCAGTGCTCGACACGTCCCTGGAGCAGTGTTTTCCTTCGCAGGTGAGGGCTCACCACATTCAGCAGATGGTGCACAAGTTTCAACATGCCCAGAGTCTCCCAGCGTTCGAGTTTTTGAGGTTGCTCGGCCTCATGGCATCCTGCATTCTTCTGGTGCCAGAGGCCAGGTTGCGGATGAGATCTCTGTAATGGGCTCTCAAGCTCCAGTGGTCACAGACCTCCGGCAGGATTTCAGACCCCGTTCAGGTTCTGCCCTCGGTCGCCCAGGACCTTCTGTGGAAGGCAATCTGATGAGGGGGGGCTCCGTTTTGGCTACCCTGGCCGGAGGTGATGATCGTGACGGACGCATCCCTCACGGGATGGGGAGCTCATGCCAACGAGCTGACAGCGGTCGTTGGTCTCCGTCGGAGTCCAGACTCATATCAATCTGTTGGAGCTGAGGGCCATCAGTCTTGCCTTGAAGGCTTTTCTGCAGACTGTGCGAGGAAATACTGTCCTGATTCTGATGGACACACAGTGGCAATGCACTACCTCAACAAAAAGGGGTGGCAGGGTCACGTCCTCTGTGCAGGGATGTGATGCAGCTCTGGTTCTGGGCCATCCAGCAGGAAATTTCGATCTCGGCAGTTCATCTGGCCGGAGACGAAAGCGAGACAGCGGGCGCTCTGAGCAGGCAGAGCACAATCTCTCACGAGTGGAGCTGGCTCAGGAGATTCTCCTGGAGATCTTCGCCCTTTGGGAGACCCCTCAAGTGGATCTCTTCGCCTCCAGTGTCAACCGGAAGTGCGAAAGGTTCTGCTCGCGGGAATTTCCTCCAAGAGGAGCCTTAGGGGACGCGTTTATGGTGGAGTGGTCCTTCTCACTGCTGTACGTGTTTCCTCCAGTCCCGGTCATTCTGCAAAGTGCTGCGGAGGTTACGAAGGTTTGGTTCCCGGATGATCCTCATTGCTCCGGCATGGGCCCGGAGGACGTGGTACCCGGACCTTCTAGACTTGCCCATCTTCCCTCCACCTCGTCTTCCCTACCGAGACGATCTGCTCTCACGGGAGGGAGGGTCAGGTTCTCCATCCAGAGGTCAGATCCCTCAACCTTCACGTTTGGCTTCTGAAAGGTTGAGGTATAAGGATTGGGACCTCCCTGAAGACGTGATGGAGGTGTTGCTTTCGGCCAGACGGCCGGCAACAAAGTCCCTGTACCGTTGCCATTGGAGAAAGTTCTGCGACTGGTGCAGGGTTCAGAATGTGGATCCTTTTTCATGTGACATTCCTGTCGTTCTGTCTTTTTTGCTTTCTTTGGCCCACAAGGGCCTGCAAGTGGGTACCATTAAAGGTTACCTGGCGGCGCTGTCTTTATTTAAGCGCTCGTCTGAGGAGTGTTCTTATTTTAAAATCCCTTTAATTTCTAGTTTATGAAAGAGCTCACTAATGTGTTCCCTCTGTCACCTTTCCAGGTGCCCGGTTGGGATCTGAAACTTGTTCTCAAGTTTCTCATGGTTGCTCCCTTTGAACCTTTGCATTCTTGTCCTTTGAGACTGTTAACCCTTAAAACTGTATATTTAGTTGCGGTCACTTCCGCTCGCAGAGTGAGCGAGTTACAGGCACTTTCAGTTAAGCCACCCTTCACTGTGGTGGACAATGTTGTCCTTAGAGTTCGTCCTTTCTTTCTTCCGAAGGTGGTGTCGGAATTTCATTTAAGCCAGAGGGTTATTCTTCCTGCATTTTATCCTCCTCCACATCCTCGTAATGAAGAGGAGAGGCTCCATAGGCTGGATCCTAGGAAAGCTTTAAGCTTCTACATTTCACGCATGTCCCGGGTCAGAGTGGACGATCAACTCTTTATTGGTTATGCTGGAAGGTGTTTGGGACAAGCTGTTACTAAGCAGACTTTGTCTCGATGGATTATCTTGGCAATTTCTGAATGTTACCGCTTGGCGGGTAAGAACCCTCCAGTAGGCTTACGGGCCCATTCTACCAAGGGTATGGCTGCCTCTACTGCCCTGCAGAGGGGTGTTCCTGTTCGTAACATCTGTGATGCAGCCACATGGGCTTCGGTCCATACTTTTGTACGTCACTACTCCCTCGATTCTATCCGTGGGCAGGATCTGGCCTTTGGCAAGGCGGTCCTTTACTCTGCAATTTGATTGGGCATTCTAAATTGGTATATTCTAAATTCTTTTCCCACCTCCTTACGTTGTTACTGCTTTGTGAGTCTGTCATAGATATGGAATACGTCAGAGGACCCAATTCCCTCGAAGAACAAGTTACTCTCTTACCTGGTAACGTTCTTTCGATGGGATGGTCCGACGACATATTCCATATCGCTCCCTCCCTTCCTACCCCGCTACAGAATTTCTTATGCGATTGCAGTTTACGTTTCCGCAAGGCTTTCTGTAGTCATACTGGCAGAAGATTGGTGCCACACGTTCTAGGAAAAAACTACAACTGAGGTTACGGGGGTCATGCGTCCTACTTATAACATCCAGTGACGTCGGCCGTCGGAGGAGGTCCTCGAGGATGGCGTATCAACGTCATCGACGCAGAACGCAGACGCCGAAAGATTTTCCGAAGCAGCACAGCTGTGGTGATTACTGTCATAGATATGGAATACGTCGTCGGACTATCCCATCGAAAGAACGTTACCAGCTAAGAGAGTAACTTGTTCTTCTGAATACTCCGGGCAGGGTTGATGTTTCGTGAAGTCGGTAGTATGAAAGAGGACCAATGAGACTCTGCTGGAGATACATGAGAGAACGATGTACTGAAAGAATAACGTGACTGAGTCCTAAACTGGGGCCATATCTGGAGAACCTGCCCGAAAGTCGTCCCCTTCTGGAACGAAATCAAGGCTCAAGTGGGGAAAATGGTTCAAGGATCGGACCGGCTGGGGGACGATGTGTGGTTGGGTGGCATATGGAACCCCACACAGAAAGTGTACTCCAAGCGCCAGCAGAAGGTGATCATGAAGCAGAACCCCCCGACACAACTTCAATGGCTGCGAAAGGTATGACATTTTGTAATTATGGAATGGATGACATGTAAGCTCCAGGGGATCACCGAGAACTTTCATTTGGACTGGGGGCCAGTTCTCCATTACCTCCAAAGTGACTATATGCTCCAATGGTGCCCCCATAAAATCTGCATTCTTAAATGTTTTAATGTTATATACTGTGTTCTTCGCATATGAGTGATCGCAATGACGAATCGTTGTGAACCTAAGGGAACCAGAGGGTGGGAGGTGGGGGGAGGGAGTTAAGGAGGGAAGTTATTGAAGTTGTCATATGTTATATTTTGAAATTCAATAAAAAGATTTTAAAAAAACAAAACTAAAAAACACAAAATTGCACTTGTCAAATTTATCAAATAATCTCTGGGGAGGTGAGGGGTGATGAGGATGGGATGGAATATGGCTGCAAGAAGCAAAACAACGGGCGGTTTTTGCCGCAAAAGTCTGCAAACTGTTCGGATGTTCGCGAACAGTCCTGAGAAGTTCAGGGACACTTTGGATGTTTGGGGGCAGTTTTTGGATGGCATATAACTTTGGCACCACTCAATGAAACTGCATGAGATTTTGGAATTATATTCCCAATCTTCTTCCGAATGTGTTTGCAAAGTTTGGTGGGATTCTGTCATGAGGGGGCAAAATTAAAGGGTGGGTCCCTAAAAAATGTAAAGGCTTATAAATTAGGTGCCATTTGACGAATCTACACTTAATTTGGGAAACTGATGATAGATCTAGATAACAATGTTTCTGTGAAATTTGGTGGGATTCTGTCATGAGGGGGCAAAATTAAAGGGTGGGTCCCTAAAAAATGTAAAGGCTTATAAATTAGGTGCCATTTGACGAATCTACACTTAATTTGGGAAACTGATGATAGATCTAGATATAAATGTTTCTGTGAAGTTTGGTGGGATTCTGTCAAGAGGGGGCAAAATTAGAAGGGGGGTCCCAAAATATTGTAAAGGCTTATAAATGTGGTGCCATTTGACAAATCTACACAAAGGTTTGCAAAAAGATTATTGATCTAGATATAAATGTTTTCGTAAAGTCTGAATGGATTTTGTTTTTTGACAAGTGTCATAATGTAGGTACAAAAAATAGTGATTTCCCTTTGGTGAATGAGGTGTAGCCTGTGGCCATGGGCAGTGGCCAGATTGTCCGGGTCATGGTATGATCTGGCCAATCAGGCTACTAGCCATGACCACGAGGGACAACACATGGGGTTAAAGTGGCCATGTCCACCTGGGACTGGCTTTGTGGTACAGTTATTCGAAATTGGGATACATTAGAAATGGAAGAAAAATGTGCTTGTGGTAATATGGTCATAGGGTTCTCTTTTCGCCTTCTGCAGGCTGCCATGGAAAGCGACGAGGGACCCTGTATGGAACCCCGCCTTCCCTTTCCATGGTGGCCATCTTGGAAAAGGAATTTTCCTTCTTACACCGGGATGCCACAGGCGTCCCGATGTAGGAAGAAAAATACTTTTTTTTAGCACCCCGGGCTCCCACTTTGGGAACCTAGGGTGCTAATGGCCTTCATCCCCCATTACAGGGGCTGGAATGGGGGGGATAATGGTCCGGAGACCTCGCTTTGCTTGGGCTGATATCTTGGACTGCCAGGCCGGTATCCCCCATTCCATCCCTGGAACGGGGTGTAAACGCCACAATATCGCCATTAGCATAACGCAAAATGCAAATGGAAATGTTGAAAAATCTCATTGAGTCTATGTACTTTACTGAAAAATATAAAGTAGATGGAGTCTAAGTTTTTTTTTAGTTCTATTTTTTAACTGTTGAAGGTGGTTCCTAAAGGAACATTTCTTTTATTGTTTTTGGAAGCATTTATTTTTTTGGTAGGAGAGCTTAGAACGAAAGGTGGGGAGGGAATTGAGGGAAGAGGCACCAAACACTAATATGGAGGGGCAGGTGGACAGGGGAAAATATTGCGCGTGCGTTATTTCTAAGGTAGGGGGCAGTGTTTCTCATGCTCCTTGATTACAGCAGTGGTGGTGTCTCTTGTGGAGGAGGGATGGCATTAGCTGATTCCAGTTTAAGATAAATAGCGGTTTTGTTAAAAGTATGTACTGTGTACTAAATTGTTAATGTATCAGTAGGAATAGGTGTTGGAGCTGTGCAAGGGAAATTTTGAAGTTGAAAGTTCCTAGATCAGTAGAAAATGCAGTTCCGAACTGTACGCGAAGCACGTATCTTATTGTGAAGTGCAGACGGGTTCTCGGACACGTCATCATTCCGCGTGCCAGCATATGGTCATGTGGCACTATCCGGAAGGTCCGCAATGAAGTCAGATGTTCGTAGACGTTCTGGTTAAGTTGCACTAATAAAAACACTTTAAGGGGATGTTATGGTTAAGTTGCACTAATAAAAACCTATGTAATTCAATGAAAAAGCCTTAAAAATTCAATGAAAAAACTTTGTTAAGGGGACGTTATGGTTAAGTTGCACTAATAAAAACCTATGAAATTCAATGAAAAGACTTTAAGGGGACGTCATGGTTAAATTGCACTAATAAAAACCTATGAAATTCAGTGAAAAAACTTTGTTAAAGGGACGTTATGGTTACAAGTTAAACCGAAACCCCCTTGAAATTCGCTAGTTATGGTAAATTAAGCAACCATAACTCATGCCACCACTGTGCACTGCTAAGAATAACACCCATGACATCAAAGATGACATCACAAATATGATTGATGACATCACTGATGAAATCACATGTCTAGCCCCTTATTTTTTTGTTCACTGACATATCTAGGCCAGGTGAGTTTATTAACTGACAGTCAAAAACTTAAAATTCAAAAGGTATTACATTTGTAGACGTTGGTATTCTCACATGTTCTTACAGTACTTTCCTTAGAATTCAATCGCAACTTATGACGCACATACATAGGGGAAGAAGCAGGCCTGAAACACAGCAATCATTTCTATACGGCAAGATAATCATGTTGGTTATACACAGTGGCTCATGATACTGCCTCTTGTTTACTTACTTTACTCTCCCTGTATAAGCCCCATATTTGTATACATTGTGGTCTCTTAATATTTTGTGTGTAGTAGTACAAGTATGTAGTAAGTGATGCATTATATGTTTCACAGTATACAAAAGTGTGATACAGAAGCATTCACCGTTTTACTATCCACCATGGGAAAATTAGAAATATTACATCTCTATGGTGTATGCTGCAGCCAATGCCTATGTTTCTGTATGAGTAGGTTCCTGTTCTAGAAACAACACTGCAATGGAATGTTCTTTGGAGCAATACATTGCATAATCAAGTATGTAGTTCATCACACATATCCAGATGACCCCTGACACTTTTTTGCCAACATTACATTCACAACCCCTTGTAGGGACTTCCTATGAAAATTAAATGCACATGTGACATCATCAGTGATGTCATCAATCATATTTGTGATGCCATCTTTGATGTCATGGGTGTTATTCTTAGCAGTGCACGGTGGTGGCGTGAGTTATGGTTGCTTAACTTACCATAACTGGCCAATTTCAGGGGTTTTCGATTTTACTTGTAACCATAATGTCCCTTTAACAAAGTTTTTTCACTGAATTTGCTAGGTTTTTAGTAGCGCAACTTAACCATAACGTCCCTTTAACAAGGTTTTTCATTGAATATATATAAATATATAGTCACTGAAAAATCTTGTTGCACTAATAAAAACCTATGAAATTCAGTGAAAATTTTTTTTTAAAGGGATGTTATGGTTACAAGTAAAACCGAAAAAACCCCAGGAATTCGGCAGTTATGGTATGCTAAGCAACCATAACTCATGCCACCACCAAAGGTTTTGTTGCGTTAAATCTGTGCAACTTAACTGCCCCTTAACTAAGTTTTTGTTCAGTGAATTTCAAGGGTTTTGTTATACCATTGTTTTTACCGGCTACTAGCCATGGTCTTTGGCCGTGCCCACTGTATATTTTAAAACACTAACGGCCTTTGTGCTCACTGGCCAGGGTCATAATGCACCCCTTGACATGTTGCCCCAATAGGTTACCCCAGACCTCACTATAGCTGTAAAATTGCACTTTTCTTGTATTAATCTCAAATAACCCTGGATATTTCGAAAATATTTGCATTTATTATACATGTGACACAAGTTTATTCCAAGTCCAGTTTTATACCATAACCCTCAATATGCACAGAAAAAACTGAATATGAAAAATAACACAGAATATGCAAAAATTACCCAAAACATGCAAAAAAAATTTAGCTCTGAACTTGGTCCCCAGCCAACCCCTTTCCCTATTTCACATGTTCTCTATCCACCTCCCCACCTCTAGCCTGATGCCATTTTCTCCTTTTTCCTCCTTCAAAAGGTATTTTTTTAACTTTGTTTTTTTCTTTAACATCGAGAAAAAGAAAATAGCAGCTTTTTCATTTCTGAAAATCCACTCTGCTGCAAAGCACCATGGGAGATATAGCTGTAATTTTGGGAGAAGGAGCATATTTTTTAAGAACTGCTGGACAGAATAGCCCTAGAGCACTCACTCTCTGAAATCAATTCAATGCTTCGTGCCCAAGTTGTTTCATAACTGGTCCAAATCCGTCCAATGGTTATGGCTGTGTGCTGGAGCAAAATGTGGACATTTCTCAGAGGTAAATTAGTTTTTAAACTTTCTTAATAACTTTTCTATTTTTTAACGGATCTTTCCCACAATTCCCAGTCTGCGGGGGTGCGGGAGGTGGGGGGGAGGCATATCTTTTTGTTTGCAAAATTTCAGCCGAATCCATCATTAGACTCAAAGATAATCAGTCATTCATTTTTTGGGCTTCCTGTGTATCTCCATAGTCAACTGAACTATGGTGTGATGACTATATATATATATATATATATATATATATATATATATATATATATATATATATATTTAGTGTGGTTTTTATAGAAGTAAAGTTTTGCATAATTTGAATGGCCAAACAGCATTGACTGGTCTGGAAAAATGAGCATTGACAAATTATGCATATCCCATGTCCTTTGAAAATCATTAGTCACTCTCAAGAGAAAAGTCTCTGCAAGCTGTTTTGAAGACAGGATATGTCTACGGTCACCTTCCACAGTGACCTCAGCCGCAGATGAGGTCACTGACTAGATGAATAGTGATTATTCAATTTCTGTTCTCAAGCCCTGTTACCAGAAAAAAGGGCCATGCCTATGGCATCCTCGGGTCTGTCAGGGAAGAGCAACGCTCTGTGCCACTCCTCGCTAGAACAGTGTATCAGTAATTAATTAGTGATGATGGACATTATCCATACATATCAAAGGAATTCTGTTTTTATCACTAGTCGGTATGCTCGACCGGAAATCCGAGCAGAGTGTGGGCTTCAGATGGCGTCGAGGATAAGGCAGTCTCATCAATGTTACAAATCTGTCTCTGCCCATACCAGGGCAGCAGTGAACCAAGGCCGTGAGGGTCGTCAAGTAGCAGATGGCTTGTTGCTTCCATGTAATACAAGATTTGGTGGAGAGATGACGGCTCGGCTGAAACCAGAGAGGGATAAGGGCGGTCGATGTGTTATTCATGAGCAGAGCTGGGCACGTAGCTAAATCTGGCCCTTCTGATCTGGGGTAACGTTTGTGGCTCACACAGCAGATGAGACTGCACCAAAAAAGTGTCTAATTAAATCTTGAGGCAATCCTGCCCTAATATTTTGCTAATTCGCTTATATATTTCCCAAGCCTGTCTAAATTATGCCCTGTATTTATGTCCCTTCATGTCTTGCTGTTAAACATGTTGGAACTTTGTAGTGTTTCAAGAATTTCTGTAGAACATCTTTCAACGCCAGATACCTGTAAAAGATATATGCGACACCTTTTGTTAAGTTTGTCATTTCAGGTCAAAAAGTGATTTTTCAAATGTCTAAAGATTTCGGGGTGGTCATCAGGATTGATCACAGCACAGAGTTATTTATCTGACTGTACGGTACAGCAAGTGTTACCGTTTTTATTGCAACCAGTAAAGAATCGTATTTTGGAAGTATTTACATTTGTTTTGTATGTAATTACTTAAAATGTAAAGTTTCAGCGTGTGTGCGCAACTTTGTAATTTTTTGTCATACTTGCCATTACCCTTTTTGAAAATGCTCTGATGTTTTTAAAGAGTGCTTGCAAAGACTCGGTAAACATTCTTGATACCATTTGTAAAGCATGAGTACACTGCAGAGATTTTTCCAAAAAGTATAGATGAGCTGAAATATATATATATTTCTGAGGCTTGTGGAATCTGCTTAGATCACATGCTGTGCATAGGCCGACATCTAGTGGAAGCTGCGGAGTATTACAGTTTGTTTTTCGAAAGTCGAAAATGGGCGTCGACACAGGCGTGCCAGTAATACTATCCCTAGTGTGACGTCCACTGTACCCAAGATCCCTCACGCGTGTAGGATCCTCAGATTGTTTTTTTCCGCCATACTGGTCGGAAGCATCTTGCGGAGTTCCCTGGCCTTAGCCATACTTTTGCTGTTATTATAATTTTAATTCTTATTCATTCCCTTCCCCACCCCAACGTCGACCCTCAACCTCGACGACGGCTGGAGAAGTCATCGACCGTCGACTGCTGCACGACGGATCTGGGCCTCGGTAGGCCGCTGGCCTCGGCCCGGGCCTAGTAGGCCGCTGGCCTCGGCCCTTACAAGTAGGGAGAGTGGGGGGTGGTACATACTCTTCACTCTTGATATATAGTTACATTTATATATATTCCTACACTTAGCAGCCCGCTGCCTTAAGGTGCGTATGGAGGGTACCCCTTTTCAATTCTGCCCCAAGTGCAATCGCAAATACCCTTGGGTCGACAGGCACGCCACGTGCAATCTCTGCTTGCCGAGGGATCACCCCGAAGCGAACTGCAGAGCGTGTAGTAGGTTTAAACCTAAGACACTTAAGGACCGTTCGACAAAGCGTTGGGCCCACCACGCCAGGCAGGAGGCCATGGCAGCGGAGGGCGCCTTCAGCGATGGCAGCGACGCCGTACTTTCGGACGGCGAGGGCATTACGGCGTCGAAAGACAGCCGACGAGCGCAGGTCCCCGACCTCGGAAGGTCGTCCGGCAAGGCGGCTATGGGGAAGACCCCCGGCGACGCAAGCGCTACACACCTAACACACACTAAACACACTAAGACCAACCGGACCTCGACGACGTCGACTTCCCGGAAAGAGGCACAAAAAGAACGGTCCGACTCGGTGTCCTCTGGGCGCTCTCGATCGAGATCGCCTCACGACGCAAGGCAATCATCCACTCTTGCCAAGAGTGCCTCGCTACACACACTAACGGAAGTTCGATCGTCGGGAGACGAAGACGACTTCCACCCCCAGGCCGCGCTCCAAGATACCGAGACCGCGGTTAACACCAGTGAGGCCCCACGCCCAAAGCACACAGATACCTTTCCAGACCCTCGACGCCAGGCGTCGAAAGTCTCTGGGGCCCCCAAGGGACAGGGAAAACATTTTTCCACGCACGGAGAAGGGGGGAAACAGCGGAAAGCACAGCCTTCCACCCCTGTAAAGCCTAAGCAGACAAGCAAACACAAGTCTACCCTTGAAAATAAATCACCTGCTAAAGTAATACCCTGTTCCAGGGAATGGTCCAGTGAAGACATAGACAGGGTTATGTCTAGGATGTCTTCCTTGGCTAATTTTTATGATAAGAACCCAGAACACTTTCTTTCATATAACCCTCAAGGGGCCACACCCTCAGGCTCCTCCGATCCTATCCCGCTAAGTAAAAAGCCCCGGGTCGAAAGACCTGAACCCTTCGAGGTTCAGCCTTACTCCACTCCATATTCTACTCCACTCCCCAGTTATCAGGGACAAGTTTTCCCTGAAGAGGACCAGGAGTTTGCAATTATGGAAGAACAAACCGGGACAGATTACTATGCAGAGGATGAGGACCTGGAGGAGGGAGAAGATGAGCAGGAAATTTACAGAGTAGATTCCCCAGTACAAAGCGAAGCCCCAGTTACTGACTCTCCAGTGGATAACCAGCCCCTCCTTAACGAGGTTCTCGCTCGAGCAGCGGAACACTTCCACATCGACACCCACGGTGTACAGGGGGAAAGGGACTTCGCGGAGGAGTTTGTAGGAGAGAGAAGACCGGTCGCTCAGACCATCCCTATCCTCAAATCCATCCAACGAAGAATAGATCCTTCCCTGGTGAATCCTAACCTCACCAGAGCTGTCAACCCCAGAATTGAAAAGATTTTCCGGGCAGCCCAGTCTGACCCTCTGTATATAAAGGGACATCTTAAACCAGATTCCCTAGTGGTGACCAACACTAGAAAGAGGGCTGGCACGCCCTTATCTTCATCAGAAGCTCCTCCCGACAAGGAGAGCAAAAAACTTTACGGGTTTGGCAGAAAGGTAGCCTCAACGTCCGCCTACCAAGCAAGGATTGCGAATTCCACCACCCTGTTGGCTAGTTACAATTGCCATCAATGGGAAGAAGTCGCGGCGCTCATTGCCTCTGCTCCAGAACCGTTTAAGGGCCAGCTGGCTCGGATCTCGGCAGAGGGGAGAGCCGTGTCTGGTTGCATTTTAAAAGCAACTTTCGACGCCGCTGACAACGCAGGGAGATTGATAGCAGAAGGTACTGTTATCAAGAGACATGCGTGGTTACGGCAGTCGGGATTCAAGACAGAAACCCAGGCTTCTTTAATAGACAAGCCAGTGGAACCCGACCTATTGTTTGGGAAAGCGGTCGAAGACGCACTTAAAAATGCCAAAGATGAATATGAGACTCTCAAATCCCTTGGCCAGCTTACCAACAAACCCCCTAACCAGAGGGGGAACAATAATTTTCGTCGCCCACGCGGCCAAAATTCACAAAGAGGCAACTATGCCCAGGGACAAGGTACACAATGGAATAACAACCAGCAGTCTACCCAGAGTTACGGCTGGGGTAACAAGAGAGGTCGTGGAAGAGGCAGAGGCAGCCCCAACAAGGGCGGTGGCACGCCTCCACCAAAACAGTGACGCTCAGTTCAGGGTCCCTTGCCACGCAACCCCAGTAGGGGGACGCATTTCCACCTTCACCCAGGCTTGGGAAGGGATCACCTCAGACAGATGGGTGCTGTCAACAGTATCCGCAGGATATTGTATAGAACTACTGCAGCGTCCCCGGAATCATCCTCCACGACAAAGAGTGCACTCCCTAGAGCATCAAAGGATCTTTCTCGAGGAGATCGCCATTCTGCTAGAAAAGGACGCGATAGAACTCGTCCCAGGACACCAGGTAAACAAGGGTATCTATTCAACTTACTTCCTTGTGCCAAAGAAAGATTTGACAATGCGCCCAGTATTGGACTTACGGCCTGCCAACAAATATGTCAAGCCCCAAAAATTCCGTATGACCACGCTACAAGAGGTAATCCCCCTCCTAAAAAAGGGGGATTACATGGCAACCTTGGATATGAAAGATGCTTATTTTCATATTTCCATGCTCCCAGCGCACAAAAAGTACTTGCGCTTCAAGGTGGACAGTCGCCACTACCAATTCAAGGTACTGCCCTTCGGGATAGCTTCAGCACCAAGGGTATTCACCAAGGTACTGGCGGTGGCGGCTGCACACCTACGCAGGGAAGCAATCCCGGTGTACCCTTATCTGGACGACTGGCTCATAACGGGGGAAACCCCAGGAATTTGCAGGTCAAACATTCAGAGGACTATCGACCTCCTCCACGAATTAGGCTTCTCCATCAACGAGAAAAAGTCAAGTCTGGTGCCAAGCACCTCAAAACAGTTTCTAGGAGCTATCCTAGATACTCAGAAAGGATTGACCTTCCCTTCGGAAGAGAGAATTCGGAATATACTTCTGCAAATTCCGCATTATCAGTCAGGTCAACAGATAACAGTACGCAAAGCTATGCGGTTACTGGGCATGATGGCGTCATGCATTTACCTGGTCCCCCACGCGCGTCTGCGCATGCGTCCCATGCAGGAATGGTTGGCGAAACAGTGGTCTCAGGCAAGTGGTCATTGGGACGATCTAGTGGTCGTTTCGCCAACACTCGTACAGAGCCTACACTGGTGGACAAGAGAAAATCTCGCAAAGGGGAAACCCTTTTACGATCCCGAAGTACAAGCCGTGGTGACTACAGATGCATGCCTGACTGGGTGGGGAGCTCACCATCTCCACCACACAGCTCAGGGTCTCTGGTCTCACTCAGTAGCCAAGAACCACATCAATCTGCTAGAGCTTCTGGCAGTATTCCGAGCGCTAAGGGCGTTCGAGCCCCATCTACTGAACTTGTCGGTGCAGATCAGGACGGACAGCACGACAGCCATGTTCTATCTAAACAAGCAAGGGGGGACTCGTTCGCCAAATCTGTCCAAGCTTGCCCAGAAAATATGGATATGGGCACTCAGACGGAACATCTTCCTGTCATCGCAACATGTTCCAGGGGAGCTCAATTCCCTAGCGGATGCTCTAAGCAGAAACTCCCTCCCAGAAGAACACGAATGGGTCCTTCACAGAGACGTAGTAGAAGATCTCTTCTCTCAGTGGGGTTTCCCCACTATAGACCTATTCGCCACAAGCGAAAACAAACAATGCCCAGGATTTGCATCCAGGTTCCCCCAGCCGGACTCCCAAGGGAATGCCCTGTGGATGAACTGGTCAGGGATGTTTGCGTACGCTTTTCCACCAACTCCTCTCATCAGGAAGGTGGTGTACAAGATGAACAAGGAATCTATGACGCTCATCCTAGTTGCTCCCATGTGGGCGAGACAACCATGGTTTCCACACCTACGCAGGATGGCGGTGTGCGAACCCATCAGACTCCCAGCCTGGTACAACCTACTGTCCCAGCAACAGGGTCAAACAGTGCATCAGGAACCCAACTCTATGAACCTAGCAGCATGGCTCCTGAAGTCATAGAGTTTGGACATCTCAAATTACCACAGAGGTGTATGGACATTCTAAAGGAGTCCAGGAAACCAAATACAAGGCACTGTTACTTTGATAAGTGGAAAAGATTCGTTATCTGGTGCCAGAATAAACAAATCAACCCGGTTGATTGCACTCCTTCCAACGTTGTGACATACATGCTCCACCTGCTGGATGCAGGGTTAGTTTTTAACTCGCTGAAAGTACACCTGGCAGCCCTCTCGGCTTACACCACATCCCATAACAAGGTCTCGTGGTGGAAAGTACCAGTGGTTAAAGCCTTCATGGAAGGAGTAAAGAGACTTCACCCTCCTATTTCGAACCCACCGCCAGGATGGGACCTCAACGTGGTGCTAGCTAAGCTCATGGGACCCCCATTCGAACCCATGCATAAAAGTAGTCTCAAACACCTGACTTATAAAACGGCCTTCTTAGTAGCCATTACCTCCATAAGAAGGGTCAGTGAAATTCAGGCTCTGTCAGTGCAGGATCCTTTCTTTACTATCCACAAGGACAAACTGGTTTTACGCACACACCCTAGGTTCTCACCTAAATTCATATCCAAGTTCCATGTAAACCAGTCCATCGAGCTTCCGGCTTTCTTCCAGAACCCGCAAAGCTCGGCTGAGGTGAAACTACACACCCTAGATGTGCGTAGGGCGGTCCTATACTATGTAAATAAAACCAGACCGCTAAGGAAAACAGATCAACTGTTTGTCTCCGTAGCTACAGGCAGAGAGGGGGATCGCGTCTCTAAGGGCGCTATCTCGAAGTGGATTATCAACTGTATACAGCTGTGTTACTCTCTTTCTGACAAGACTCTGCCTTTTACGCCAAGGGCCCACTCTACTAGAGGCATTGGTGCCACTCTGGCTTTCATTGCAAATGTTCCCCTCGACACCATTTGCAAAGCGGCTACTTGGAGCTCTATTCACACTTTTACTCAGCATTACTGCATTGACACTCATTCCAAGACAGATACACAAGTGGGACAAGCGGTTCTAAGACACCTGTTTGCTCATGACCCTTCTCACATCCCACCTCCTTCTTCTGGTACTGCTCGCTAATCTATGCACAGCATGTGATCTAAGCAGATTCCACAAGCCTCAGAAGGGATACATTACTCACCGTAATCGTATTTCTGATGCTTGTATCTGCTTAGATTCACATGCGACCCACCCTTCCTCCCCTCCGAGAGAAGGCGCATGATTGCTTGTAGTCTTACCTTTTCTGTCTATCTGCTTGGATTATCTGTACTCACGCTACTCCTCATGCTTCCTCATGTCAGAAAAAATACAATCTGAGGATCCTACACGCGTGAGGGATCTTGGGTACAGTGGACGTCACACTAGGGATAGTATTACTGGCACGCCTGTGTCGACGCCCATTTTCGACTTTCGAAAAACAAACTGTAATACTCCGCAGCTTCCACTAGATGTCGGCCTATGCACAGCATGTGATCTAAGCAGATACAAGCATCAGAAATACGATTACGGTGAGTAATGTATCCCATATATATCTTTTTCTGTGAAGGCACCAGTTTAAGATTAGTAAGGGTTCTTTTTCAAAATTTAATCTGGGACCCTCCTTGTCTACAGCTGGGGCAACAGCTCCACTTATATACATCAAAAATAAGCATGCAGTGATGTGGTGGAATTCAATATTTTCAAATAACAATAATCTGTTTTTGCTAAAACACTACATGGAACATTTTACATGCACTGTGGTAAGTCCGTATCAGGAGACGGACAAGGTGGCATTTTGGATAATGTGTTTCTTTATTTGAACACCAAAACAAACTATCTGTCCCTAAGTTCCTTGGCCCTATCCTTAAGAAAAGAAAGAAGTCTAAAAGAGTGCTTGTCAGGATGTCCTTCAAAATAACCTCAGTCCGCCATGTTTCCCTTTCAAAAAGTGTCCCTGGCCCTGTTGCACAGTTCAAGTAAACAAGCACTAAAATGTCTCTTTTTCCTTTCCCTCCTTGGGTTGTGAGTGAGTCTTTGGGTCAGTGTCTTTCCTCTCTTTCTCTCTTTCTTGTTCATTAGGCTTTTTGTATTAATCTGGGGTATGTCTGCCACCTTTGGGAATTCTTTGGTTTGTACGTCCACTCCAGGTACTCTGCTGGACTTGTCCTCCACTGAGAGTCTCGCAGTATTTTCTCCACTCTGTTCCCTCCTGTGGGGTACCCCTCTGTGGGGTCTCGGGTCTCACACCCCACCTTGGGTTTTAGTTCTCTTCAGTTCACCTTGGGGCTTGGTTACTCTCACCCCGCCGTGGGGTTGGTTTGTTTGCCTCCCGCCATGGGGTTGTTTCGTTCTCTCCCCGCCTTGGGCGTTGGTTCATTCTCGCCCCACCTTGGAGGTCAGTGTTGGTCTCACACCACCTTGGCGGTTGGTGTTGGTCTCATCCCGCCTTGGGGTCGGTTTGTCCTCACCCCGCCTTGGGGCCAGTTTGTTCGCACCCTGCCTTGGGATTTGCATTCTATCACCTCGCCATGGGGTCTGTCTTGGACTTTCCGTCCTCCTCCTGACTTCCCGGAGCGACTGCACAACTTCTACTTTCATGCTGTGCTCCTCCAGTCTGGCGATTTGGTGGCCTGACGTGGTCTCCTCCGGTCTGCTTCTTCCACATCTGCTGGAGCTGCCGATCCCTTCCGGCTGTCTCGCTGAAGGCCTTTTTCAGCAGGTATGAATCTCGCTCAAATTGGAGGTTCTGGCGTCCTCCACTACATCTCGTGCACCAGAACACTCTGGTCTGCGCTTTGGCCGGTTTGCACAACGCACCACAGGTCGAAACACCATGCCAGGCGCAGGCTTGAGGCATGCCTCTCTCAGCCACACCTTCCAGGAGAAGGTTCCACTCGTGTATCTTTGCAGGCTTCTCTCTCCCAATGCGGATGGGATCTCCTCCTTTCATGCAATGAGGGCGTGGGCTATCTCCCATTCTCCGGTCCAGGTTGAGGACGGTGCCTGAATAGGGTCAGAATATACCAGCCGTTGGTATGGGGACAAGACGGAGGTGTTGGTGGTTGGCCCCCCATACGGCCACATCCTTTTGGACTGTGTCTTTTGGGCCTTCCTCGCTTGGGCCCTTTACTACCTGGTTAACTACTTACTGGTTAACCACTTGGGCTGTAAGATCTCACTATCTGCAGAAGCCCAAGTCAGTACTCCCTGTAATCTGGCCACTACAAATGTAAGGTTCTTCCGGAAGCTTCTTCCCTATTTGCAGACTAGTAAGTTTGCTTCGGTATTAGCTTCCTTGATCTTTAGTGCTATGGACTACTGCAAGTCAATTCTTTTAGCGCAGCCAGTATATCTAATCTGGCGCCTGCACATCTTGCTGATTTCTGCTGCCACAGTTGGTACGCAGTCTTTGTACCAGTCCCATGTCTCTCCTATCTTACGCTCCCTTCACTGGCTTCCCATACACAAGTCGCATCCATTTTATATTTCTGTGTATTGTACACTGCACCTTCTATGGAAATTGCACTGAATGCCTACAGTTGATATTTTCTCCATACACCCCTCCTCGAGCGCTTAACTCTCAAGATGCTGTTCTTGTTCAGGTTCTCCATTTTAGTCGATCTCGAATTGGAGGGCGGGCTTTCTCCGTAGCTGTGGCGGTTTTATGGAACCAACTTCCACACTCTCTTCGGGCTACTGAAAATCATTTACTTTTTCGATGCTCATTGAAAACGCACATGTACCTAGGTTAAGCTGATGTTTCCTTTAGATCTGGTGGCCACTCTATCTCTGCTTAGGTTCTTTTTCCCCTAGCGCCAAGATGCCTTGTTGGTGGGAGTTGCACTTTTTAAGTAATTTAACATATATGAAGTGGTTAGTCATTATACAAGTCAACTCCCATTAACTAACAGGCCTATTGGATTTTGGAGACAAGGGAGGATGACGCATATCCCTGTTTAGAGACTGCCTTTCTTCTATGGGGGGGTCACCCCTAGTGGGAATCCCACTTAACCTGTACCCTATGGGGTTTTAAGCTTAGGCTGACCTCCCTAGTACCAAAGGGGGTGGCTCCTTCATGGGGAGCGGGGTCGAATTCCCTGGATTCGTCACACCACTTTTCGTCGCCCAGATAGGTACTCATTCATCGACCTGGGATGGATGAAAGACTGTGTTGGCCTTGCCAGGGTTTGATCATGTGACCTACAGATCGCACACAGATCTCAGCAATGAGCACATAACTAACTGAGCTACCTTACTGGGTCTTACTGAGGCGATATTCCCCGAGGTGGCAGGCCGACCCTGTCGCTTTGCTCGGGCCCTTAACTTGGGCAGCGGTGCTTTTACTGGGAGGATGCTAATGGCGATATGTCCCTCGGCGGCAGGTATACTACTGTTTCTCAGTGAAGTCTGTTTTCAGTGTTGTTGACTCTGACTTCATCAACATGAACACAGACTTTACAGAAAAGCATTGCTGTGCGGCGCCGGGCCGCGGGATAAACGTTTTAGGACACCATTAGCACCCATGTAGGAAACTACATGGGCGCTAAGTGGTGAAGGGGCACCGAGGAAGGGAAGGGGGGCGCTGGCTGCACAGGCAGCTCGGAACACAGGCTTGTACCATACAGTACAGCCCGCGTTCCAACCCTCCTGATTGGCCAGTGCCCCCACCCAGGGTGCTAATGGTTGTTATTATTATTATAAACATACATTGATGTGGCGGAGTTCAAAATGGTCAAACTCAAAAGGGCAGTGCGAAAATGGTGCATATGTTTTTGGGATGCACACAGAGTTTGCTTGGGCAGTTTTGTTTCCCTGCTGTTTATCTGATCGCACAATTACCGTTTAATAGTAACAGAAAGGAATTGTTTCTAAAACTATCTTTTTCGTAGGAAGTTTATATGCCCAGCAGACATTAGAATATGCTCCTTTTCCATTTCCAGCTCGTGCCGCTGTGCACCTCTCTCTGCATTCTCAGGTGCCTCAATTTTAGAATCCCTTGTCTCGATGCTCTCAATGGCACAATTTTAAGTGTGTGTAATTGGTCACAGTTCTTTCTTCTGTTCCAAACTCATACGCAATACATTTTTTTCACACTGCATAACATTCATGGCAATCCTCCACTTTAGCTTCCACAGTTTTCACAGCTGGTATTGTTTTATACAACTATGGCTCAATTTGGAGTCAGTGAAATGTTGCAAGCGGCCACTGGCCTAAGACGTTGAGTCATTGGTGCGGCTTGATGTTCGTTGGGAAAACATTGCAAGGCCCTTTCCTGGCGAGCAGTGTCCCTGTCATGTGCGCGGGAGAGCTGTGGTTCTCGCCTACTGTAGCATGGTAACATCTGCTGCTACATGAGTGTGGAATCTGGAGGGATTCTGGAAGGAGAATGTGGAGGTGGAGAGGAGAACACAGAGAAGAGACGGTTGGAGAGACTGAAGCATCTTCCTTCAGAGACTCCTCTCATATCCCCTTTTATATATCTATATCTTAATATCTAAACCTAACAATAAATATCTTATTAATTATAACACTTGCCCCTCATTTATACTACATGTGGCGACGAGGAAGTGAAACAGTAACTGTTGTAGTGAAGAGAAGTGAAGAGAAGAAATTGAAGCCTGCAGGTGAGCGTGAAAGATCCCTGCCCCCACCCCTCCATGCATAAGTAAGGAATTGGGCAAGCCTATCCATAACGAGCAAGTCACTGTGTTTGTTATATTTACTGAGTTTAACTCACGATTGCAGTTTGGGATACACGCGAGCGTCTTTAGCAGCGTATTGAAAATAAACACTGCCCTGAGCTGATAGCGAGCTAGCAGTGTAAAGCTTCCCCGAGCTGATCGTGAGCTCGCAGTGTTAAGTTTCATAAACAAAACGGTTGCAGCTATGGTGATTGCAGTAACAAGGCCCAAACTTCATGGATAGATTTTGAGCCTCTGAAAGAATTAAATGGAACAAATTTAATTTATAACTGCTAAGCGGGTGGCAGCGCTAATTTAGACTGTAAAAAAAAAATATATATACATTTATTTTTGTAAATAAGGATCGAGTGATCTGCTCCTACTCGTCTCAGTATCAACACAGTAGTGAGCAGTAAGGACATACAATAATTGAGAATATATAATAATATTTAACAACATACACTCATAAAAAAAAAAAACCACAAGTGATTGTATTGTATGTAAGAATAAAAGAGCTGCATAGTGCTGTTACAAGGAAGGCTACAGCAATCATTAGCAACAGAGGAGCAGGTGACCAGTCCGCAGCTGGCAATATGACAATGCACACTGTCCCACCACCAGCCATGTTTCTGCTTGAAGCTGGAGAACCTAATTTGCCATGGAAGAGATGGTTGAAGTCATTCGTGCACTATGCTTCAGTGGTTTGTGGAACAAACTACAGTGTGGAGAGAAAAAAGTCACTGTTACTTCATTGTTTGGGACCAGCAGGACAAGAAAAGTATGAGGACTTGATAAACTTACCTGATGATGAAGGGGATATGAATGAATATGAAAAATATGTTGCCAAATTGAATAAACACTATGAAAAGAAATTGAGTACAATCTTGGAAAGATATAAGTTTGGTAAGAGGTCGCAAGAAAGTGGAGAGAGCGTGGAACAATTTAGAACTGTCCTGAGAAAGTTAGCAAAGAATTGCAAATTTGGGCCACAATTGGATGAAAGACTCAGAGATCAATTCATGCTGGAGTGTAACAGTGCTAAAATTAGAGAGAGACTTTGGGCTGAAGACGATCCTGATTTGGATGTAGTACTGCGTATAGCCAAAGAGGTTGAACATATGGAGAATTGTGTCAAAACGCTTGAGGATAGAGTGAAGAATACCACTCTGAAGCCAGAAAATCCGATTAATGCAATTCAAATGACAAAAGTTGACAATGGGTACAACCAAAATGCTGGAGTGAAACGGAAGGAGGAGCCCAAAATGCAAAGCACTTACAGATACAGTAATGATGTAAAAAGTAGAGGAGTTACACGTGGTTATGGAGGATACAACAGTGGACGGTTCATGAGTAATAGACGTCGTCAAATGAGCCAGAGAGGCAGAGGAAGGATTAGGACATGCTTTAGGTGTGATAGTCCCATGCACTGGGCTAACAGTCCGAGTGTCCGGCTATCCACATTATATGCAAAAACTTCAATGGAAGAGGCCATTTGGCCAAATGTTGTAGGGTTGATCAAGGAAGCATGAATTGGATTGGAGGTCCAGAGGAATATGAGGAGGAAGAATGTGTCTTTGCTGTTAGTGATAATGAGAATGGAACGGAACTGGAGAGCCCCAAAACCATCATTAAGATAAATGATACTCCAGTGAGGATGATGACGGATTCAGGAGCGAAATATACGTTGCTTCCTGAAAAGATATGGAGAAGAATTGGTCCAAGATGGCTTAATGAATCAGACATTAATCCAAGTGCTTATGGTGGCGTGAAAATAGATATTATTGGATGGTTTGAAGCAAAAATAGCCTTCAAGGATAGAACTACCAAAGGGAAAGTCTATGTATCAAGAAAAGGAACAATGCCTTTACTTAGCTGGACACCTCAAGCATGGCTAAAGGTTAGATTGGATGCCAGTGCCGAGCAGTCCATCTATGTGATTCAATCCAATGAGATGTCTACAGAAGAAGTGAAGAAGGAAGTGTTCAAGGATGAAATAGGCTGTGCAAAAGGGATTATGCACATAATACAGCTCAAAAGGAATTGTAAGCCAGTCGCACAGAAGCTAAGGAATGTGCCTTTAGCAATGAGAGATGAGGTCAAAAGGGAATTGAGGAAACTGGAAGAACAGGATACAATCGAAAAGATTGATGCTTTAGAGTGGGTATCACCGTTAGTAGTGGTGAGGAAAAGCTCTGGAAAAGTAAGAGTGTGTATAGACCTTAGAGAACTGAACAAGTGCATCAACCCTGAGAGACATCCACTTCCCAACATTCAAGAGCTGTTATCAACGATGGGGTCAGCAAAAGTGTTTTCGACCTTAGATCTTACTTCAGCATATCACCAGATTCGTCTGCACGAAGACTCAAGGCATCTGACAGCGTTTATAACCCCGGAGGGTGTGTATCAACATAAGAGAATGCCGTTTGGTCTTATATCAGCAGCTTCGGTGTTTCAGAAGACCATGCACCACATTTTTGATGGTGATGAGTGCATTATTTTCTTTCAAGATGATATTCTTATATTTGCCAAAGACCAAGCAGAGCATGATAAAATTCTGGATGGAGCATTAAGGAAGTTATATAAAATGGGAATGACATTGAGTAAAGAGAAATCAAAGATCCATAGGAAACAAATTGAATACTTAGGACATGTTATATCAGAGTAAGGGACTACACCCAAGCCGGATTTAATGTTTGCGATCAATAATATGGCACACCTAGCAACAAAGAAGAATTGAGAACATTCTTGGGAATGGCTGAATACTATTCTAAGTACGTTAGAAGGTTTGCTGATCACACGGCTGTATTGAGGGATCTCACTAGGATAAATGTCAAATATGAATGGAATGAAAATTGCGAGAAGGAATTCAATTACATAAAGAGTGCTCTGACAACTGCACCGGTGCTGAAGAACTTTGTAAGGGGACAGCGAACGGTTATCACTACAGATGCCAGTAATGTGGTTCTGGGTGCAGTGTTGGCGCAACTAATGGAGAGGAGAAGGGAATTGCGTTTGCTTCACGGCTGTTAAAAGGAGCAGAAAAGTCGTATGCAACTATCGAGAAGGAGGCTTTAGCTATTGTGTGGGCTGTGGACAAATTTCGTAGTTTTGTCTGGGGAACACAATTTGAGATAAACACAGATCACAAACCGCTTGTGGAACTATTCACGAACAAAGGTCTGGACAAAGTATCTGCAAGGATACGGAGATGGGTTCATAGAATTCAGGAGTTCAATGTAGTGGTCAAGTATATTCCAGGAGTGAGGAATTATGCTGCAGATTGTTTATCTAGGCTCACGAATGCTCAAGAAGAAAATGAATATGAAAGTGAAGAAAGCCAACAAGAAATGATATGTATGCTACAAGATTCAGCTATTGCTAAAGAAGAATGGTTGGATGGCATGAATAAGGACGTAAAATTACAGTTTATGATAAAAAATATAAACAACAGACATGTTCCTCTCAATAAGATCAAGGAAGCAGATGTGCAAGGACTGTGGAGTGTCAGAGATGAGCCGAGTGTACAAGGTGGATATTTGTTTAAAGGGGACAGATTAATTCCACCTGTGAATGTAAGGAAGAAAATTATTGAACTAGGACATGAAGGCCACCAAGACATTTCCAAAACCAAGTGCAGGATAAGAAATACGTACTGGTGGCCGGAATGTGATGCTGAAATCGAGAGGATCATAAGAAACTGTATCCTTTGTAATAAGTCCGATAAAGGCTGTGTGGGGAGTGAGTATCCGATGGTTATGACTGATGTGCCGAGCAGACCGTGGATGAAAGTTGGGATTGATATAATGGGTCCTATATGGAGTGAAGGCAGTCAGACATTTTGTGTAGTTATAATTGATATTCTTACAAGGTGGGCAGAAGTGAAAATGATGCCTAGCGTGACAACTAAAAACATCATCAATTTCATGGAAGAGGTATGTGGTCGGGAAGGATATCCTGCAGTTATCCTTTCTCACAATGGTCCTCAATTTGTTTAGAGAGAGATGGAAGAATATTTAAAACAAAAATCTATTAAGCATATAACCAGTGCGGTGTATCACCCACAAACTAATGGAGTAGTAGAAAGATACAACAGGATTCTAAAAAAATGCCATAAGATGGGCATGGGCCAATGGTGTGAACTGGAAAGAGTCAGTCAGAAATGTTATTATGGCGCACAGGTTTACCCCACACAGTTCCACAGGTGTTTCACCATTTGAATTGAGTAGAGGAAGAAAAGCGACTACCAAGTTATGTCCTGGATGGATGGATGGGTGAAGTGATCAATATGGGAGTGGTAACTGATAATGCTGTAGATATGATTAGACAGAAACAAAATAGAAATAAAGTATGGCATGATAAGAAAAGATTTAGGGTTAATGAGGAACTGGAAGTGGGTTGTTTTGTGAGAGTGAAGCTTCCGGAAGCCCTTAGAGTGAGAGGGATTAGGTGGTCCGATCCAAGTTATAGAACTATTCAAACATGCTGTAAGAACAAGTGATGGTAGAGTATGGAATATGGAAAGAGTCATGGTGGTGGATGGTAGAGTTGGTGGTGAGTGTGTGGATAAAAGTGATGGAGATGGAAGTACAGAGAACCAACAATTTTCCTTACCAGTTACTCCCATATATGTACCAACTGGGATAAAAGCGTCAGTGTCAAGGTTTGGAAGGAAGTACCAGAGACCAATGTACTTAACAGACTATGGAGAGTAAAGATTGGTCTAGAAATAAGAGGGATGTGTAGCATGGTAACATCTGCTGCTACATGAGTGTGGAATTTGGAGGGATTCTGGAAGGAGAATGTGGAGGTGGAGAGAAGAACACAGAGAAGAGACGGTTGGAGAGACTGAGGCATCTTCCTTCAGAGATTCCTCTCATATCCCCTTTTATATATCTATATCTTAATATCTAAACGTAACAATAAATATCTTATTAATTATAACACTTGCCCCTCATTTATACTACACCTACGGTCTTGTTATCTGAATCTGCCGGAGCCTGAGCCTGAGTCCGAGCCTGAGCCTGCATGGCTCACTATATTGTCGTCTCGCTTTGGTGCGTGGCGAGAGGTTTTTGGCACTTTTGATGGTGATGTGACCACTAACGCAGCACTCACAGAAGCTTTACAAGGGAGCCGGAGGTACTAGACTGTACCAGTTGGAGCCCTGTGAGCTCCGAGGTGTAGGAGGTAACGCAAGGTGAGGTGTGGTGCACTGTTGGGCGCCTCATTGCTAATTAGTGGCTGTGTTTCTTTGTTGTTTTGTGCCCTTCTATGCCCTGCTCCCTAGCCCCCTACTCCAAGTTACGGTGGTGAACAGGGTTGAATGCCACGTTACTTTTATGCTCTGCTCTGGCCCTGATTTTGCTGCCTTGACTACGGGGCGATAAACCTTCCAAGGTGAGACAGGGCCTACAATAAGTGCTGCCTAGGTCAGCGGGGAGGGCATATCGCACCCTGCTTTCTGCAGAGGTACAGGCACAGGGCACACTGTTTGGGTTGTTTCTTTTCTCTGCTGCTGAATCTGCTTTTTAGGCCTGCTCAGGGCAGCACATTTTATTTATTTTCTTAGCTGAACATTTTATTTTCTTACAAATCCTACCATACTTTTTGGAGTGCAGCACTACCATCTGTCCGCCTTGAAGATTGTTGCTTTGTAGCACCACTTAACTGCTAATTTCAACTCTGAAACCAACAAAAAGATATGGTCCCCATAGTGAGGCTCCAAAATCGGGGAAACCACCCATATCAACGTGCCGAAGGAAGTGTCCTGCCCCAAAAGAGTCCCTCCCGTCCTGTACAATGTATATGTTGTTGACTTCCCAAAAACATCTTGGAATTAGTCGGAAACAATCACCCCCTTGCTACGGGTATAGAAATCTAAACTGCCTCACATATGCTGATGACACAGCGATTCTGGCTAGAACCCCGTTTGGACTTCAGCGCTCACTAACCATTTTGCAACAATATGCCAAAATAAATAGTTTAGTGATCAATGCCGACAAAAAAAAACATCTTATTTTTATGAAGAATGCCCCAAAAACCAATTCTTTCAACTGGTGGGTCGGAGACTCGCAAATTGAATGAACTAGTGAGTACAAATAACTAGGCATACATCTGCAAATCAATCCTGCCCCCCCTACACTTGTCTAGTAGTATTATACCCAGGGCGTGGAAGAAGTGGATTGCTCCTGAGGAAGATCATTGACAAGATTGGGGGGAGGGGCTCCATTGAGGCCAAGGTTCGACCATACAGAATTTCAACTGTACCAACGATCCTATACGTCCTAGAGGTATAACCTGAATGCTCTTCTAAATGGTTGACGTGTCTTGATGAAAAAATACTACGCTCCCTTTTAGGTCTACCTTATGCAACACCAGTTGAGGTGATCAGTTTGGAGCTCTGTCTGCCATCAATAACATCCTGCTGGAAAATAGCTGCGTGCCGTCTTTGGGCGAACATCATATTTTTGTATGAGGCTAGCAATCCACTTTTGTGGTTCATCAGACAAGGCGCTCCCGAAGCACCTGGTTTCCAGATTTAGACCGCATGGTTCAAAACCACCTCTCCAAAATTGAGGTGGCTAAACTCCCTGAGACCCTCATTGAGTTCTAACTGTCCTCCCATGCCAAAAATACTATAGAATAGGACTGAATTAAGTCCCTAACATACCTAACTGGAGTACGAGTAAGTAAGAGAGATATGTCCAACAAAGCTATTTTTTAGACAAACCCTGCAGCTACCTAACCAAGTGCTACTCTCCCCCTCTAATACGATGTAGTCTATATTTGAGATGCGAGTTGTTACCAATATTTGGCCCTGGACTGGTATCCCAAGGGAGGATCACCTATGTAGACTGTGCAAAAGAGACATAGAAACCTCTAGACAGGTGCTCACTAAATGCTGTATTTTGATTCCTCTATGCAACAAAGTTTATGCAGAATTCCAGGACTATTGTTCAGATCAATTCTGGAGTTCCATAAAATGTGCCGAATCTTTAGTGATTACGGCAGCAGCATTCCCTGTATGGAACTTGATCAAGGACAGATTGAACTAATGGACGGACTATACCACCTTTTTAAATATCCCCATGTTCCTTATTATTGTAAACTGATCAACTTTGTCTTGGATTTATTATATAAGCAATGTTTTTATCAGCAGAGGCGGGGTGAGGGAGTTGGGAGGACCCTCGACCCTCGACCCCAGCTCTCCGCCCAGAATACCTGTGAACTTGGAACCTAATGTTTGTTACACCATGCATTGCCACCTCATGTCTGGCAAAAGGCCTTTCTTGTTTTTTGCTGGATTACCGGCTCCAGAATGCAGTTCCTCAGCAGCAGAGAGCTCCACGAGATGGAACATGGATGCTGCTCCAGAGTTTTGCTCCCATTGAATGGGGACTTCCCCAGGCAGCAGGGTGGCGACCTGAGCGGCCAGTTAAGTCAGGACACGGCTTCAGCAACACCACAAACATGTTACACAGGAAAAGGTGGCCGGGGCTCACAAGGGGTCTTAAAGATTTGGGACTCTGTAACCCTGCCCCAGGGGAAAACGAGGAGCAGGGTTTGCCAAAGGAGTCAGCTGGAAGCGATGACCAATGGGAAAAGAGAACAAACAGGCAAACATATAGTTCTGCGTACAAAAGGCCTGCATGGCCAGATGTGGATGAATGGTGGTCGGGTGAGGTCGCAAGGAGAGGCGAAGGACAGAGAGCACGGACTGTGCAGTAGAGTGCTGTGAATATGTTGGAGATTGTGGAATACAGTCTAGGTGTGGTATTTTGTGTAAAAGAGAGTGGAGAGATTATGAGAGTTAATATTGGAACGGGTGATAGTGAGGAGAGGGTAGAATAGGAAAGAGGGAGAGCAGAGGGAGTTTAGAAGGTGAGACTAGGTAATTGAGAGACAGTGAGTGAAAGAGAAAGTGGATGTAAGGGTGGAAGAAAGGAGACTTGTAGAAGGCAGACATTGGAGAATAGGAGGGAAGAGTAGTAGCATGGATAGAGGGAGAGCAAGGGGAGTGTGAAACATCTGAGGGACAGACGAGTTTGGGGTAGACGGAGTAAAGAGAAGGGTGAGGGGGAGAAGGGAGGGAGGGAGAGAGAGAGAGAGAGAGATATAAGAAGGGAGAAGTAGGGGAGTATGTGGAGGAAGAAAGAGAGTGAGGAGGAGTTGATGAGCAGAAGAGAAAGCTTGGGGTGGAGAAATGAAAAGGTGCATGAAAGAGTGAGAGCGATTGTGACAAGGCACATTCTAATGTTGATGGGCTTGGGGAACAACAGAGAAATTCCCAGAGTAAGTCAGATAGAGAAGGCTACAGCCTTTAGGCCACCGATGTCAGTCCAATTTAGTATTCGATAGTAGGGTTTACCTGCCATTATTACCGCCTCTACATCTGGGAAGCTAGTCTGAGATAGCGTGGAGACAGCTCCTGGGTTTTGAGGATTAATCCAGGGACTTTTATTATTGTGGCCCTCTAGCAGTCCAGTTTTAATCCAGTTGTAATCATTAACAACAAATTCTTTGAATTTACTTGAACAAATGTACAATTCTTGACGTTATCTATTACAGTATATAAAATACAATGGGCCTCATTAAAGGTGTGGTGGTATTTCAGCAGTAAATGTGCTGAAATATCATCAATGGATTTACTGTTGACTCCACTTGGTTCAGCGGAATTACCGCCAAATTACAAGTAGTGGTAGGCGGTATTCATCCCCATTTATTTGAGTATATAGAACTCCATGGGGATTTTGGCAGAAATTAATACCGGCGGTAAATCTGCCGATTTGTGCCATTTTTGGCAGTAAAGTGGAGGAATTACCTCCAGCATTGTGCTGGAGGTTTTTCTTCTGCCTTGCCTCCAAACCGTAGCTCAAGGGTGCGGTAATGCATTGTTAACTCTGTTACCACAGCATTACCACTGTTTTTGGCTCTACTATGGAACTCGTAATGAGTTCCAAAGTGTGATGTTGGACTACTTTGTCTACAGGCTCCGATCTAGAATAGAAGTTTTTATTTTCGTAGAGCACAAAATATAGCTTCATTTAAAGTGTTACGCAAACATGAGACTATAACTTTGTGACAGAACAGGAATCGGTGCTGTTTTTCTACTTGATTTTATGAGTCTACTTAAGGCAAAATACTTTCTTTTATGCACAATGTTATTTGGAAATATAACTTTTTTTTAACTTGAACTTTGTTTTATTTTGGACTAAAGTGAACAAACAAACCTCCTTCCTATTCCACTAAGAGGTATATCTCTATTCAAGATTTCTCTTTTTACATAAACTATGGTTTCCACTGGTCAGGATGTTGAACAACAACTTAAAATCTGCAAAATGTGAGTACCATCTCACAAATCTGGTCATAAATTATCACTGTGAAAACTCTGGAATTGATGTATTTGGTTACTGTCGTAGGATATTAGTGCCCTGCATAATCATACATTCTGAGGCACACTATTTTAAATACACTTCAACACAGTTTCCCTCGTAGCCCAGACCCCATTCAGCGGCATAGCTGATAAAGGATTTCCCCACACGAGTTTTAATTGAATTGCTATTAGGGGTTTAACTACTTTTTGGGACATATATCTAAATGTGCAGGATTTTTATACTCACGTTTGATTGTCTTTAACATGCACAAGCAAAACAGGTGGAATTATCTATAGCTCCAAGCAAACTCCAGATAAACTCTGTTCTCAGTATGTCCACTTCTCTCATGCGTTCGGGTTCTGTGTTAGATTAGGCTTCTCCATCAGGCACCCTCTGGAAAAGGCCTTCTTAAGCAGGAGTCGCATCAACTACATTCATGGTGGAAACCCACTCAGCGCACTTCTACTGTCAGACAAGCTCCCTTCATCTGTAGATTTCCCAGGAATTCTTTATTTTCTGTGTGTTTGGCCATAAATAACCAATAAACTCCACACACTGAGCATCGTTTGATGCAGAATTTTCTCATTGGACAGGACCCATCACTTGTTCTCTTCAGATCCTTTACACTCCCAATTATCTTCCCCTTTAATTTGATTGATCCGATTTAATTTGACATTTGACAGTGTGTGGTTTCCCCCTCCCATCTGAAGCTCTTGTCAGTGTGGACATTAATATATTTTCCGTCATAACATCTCCTGTGAACTTTTCCCATTATTAAGGCACACACATTCCAAATCATAAGAGGATTCTGAATCCATAGATATCCAATATGTTCCATTGACTTGTAATTTGAGAAAGTTATCAAAATATGTACATTTACTAATTATTCACATATATTAATATATTGTGTTTGTATTTTTATAATGCGGAATGCTTTTCTGAATTCAAATCTATCTTCAGTTTTTAAATGTAGCAAAGCGTTCCAAAGTCATGACCAATCATGTCGTTTCATTTCACGGCCATGTTAAATCAAATATTGTAATGCATTTTGTTCATTTCTGTGCTTTCCTTTTCTCCATCCAATTTAAATATTAACTTTTAAAGGTAGCTTCGGCCCACTGAGGTCCTATGCAATCAAACAGACATGCACATAGTCATTCATTGCCGAGCCACAGTTCAAAACGGTTGAGGTCTGCTGGAAACCTAGTTTTTTGATGTTTTATGTATTTACTTATTTTCATATTATCTTACTAAGATCAATTCCTTATGACTTGACTTTGCCTATAAAACTGTTCAGACACAGCAAAAGTTAGCATTTTGGAATGCAAAGACTTAATTTGTTATATATACATTTTTTGGAACATAACATATGCTGTCATTACCTCATCTCTCTCTCCAGCTTGTCTCCATGGCTTTGTTATGGGTTAATACTGGGCTTTGTTCAGCCAGACAGCTGACCTCAACAACTTTGGGAAGCAAGCTTCAAATGATACAGGCCAGATTTCAACTGCATTCACCATTTAAAGTGGCGTTCAAAACTAGCAAGCAAGTCTAAAACTTGTTTTTCTCTTAATTTGACAATTTAGGGCTCTACCAACAAATTAAATTCAACATGTATGCTACTCAGTGTTTATCATTAAGTTCTTACTTTTCTGGTCATTTTTGTATTACATTGGTGCACAGAGGAACACTGTTTGAATTTAACATCTACTTAAACATATGCCTTTGTGAGATGTACATTATAGACATAATAGATCTATGCACAATATATTTCCTTAGTTAGCAAGAGTGTGGGAGCCCCTCTACGGAAAATGAACATGGTCACATCCACAAGTGCAGTCCAGCACCGGAATACTAAGCAATTCTCATCTGAACAAGAGTACCATCAGCAACCCCAGAAACATGTTTTGAGGGGATTGGGTCCTCCGACGTATTCCATATCTATGACAGGTAATCACCACAGCTGTGCTGCTTTGGAAAATGTGTGGCGTCTGTGTCCTGCGTCGATGACGTCGATAAGCTGTCCTCGAGGGCCTCCGTCGAGCCGACATCACCGGATGTTATAAGTAGGACGCACGACGCCCGTAGCCTCAGTTCCGTTTTTTCCGCGAATGTGTTCGCTTCGGAGATCTCGGCGCACCTTGGTTCTTCTGAGTTCTATTCTTTCGGGTCTTCAAACCTGTTAGTTTGTGAAGATTTCCATGATGTCTTAGTCTTCTTCTACCCCGCGGCCGGGTTTCAAGAAGTGTTGGGACTGCGGTTCCAAGATGTCGCTGATGGACCCGCACAACGACTGCCTCTGGTGCCTCAGTGAGGACCACACCATGGACGATTGTGACGAGTGCCAGTCGTCAACATCGAAGGCCTTGCGGGAGCGTAAGAAGAAGCTTTCTGTCGGTAAGGTGGCCAAGACCCGGAAGTCGAAATCCACTGGGCTTTCGACTGACGATTTGAGTGGCGGCTCTCTGCATCATCGGCGTAAGTCCAGGGGTTCTCGGTCCCAGAGTGGGTCCCTCCATTCCTCTGCCTCTTTGAGGCACTCACGGAAGCGCCGTCACCGGTCGCCTTCCTCGTCCGAGGACTCCGCCCATCGGCGGGTTGCTTGTCCCAAGAAGCATTCCACTCCTGCGGAATGGGATTCATTTCGTAAGGAGATGATGGGGATTTTTCAGTCGGAGGGCTCCGTTCCGTCCACGCCATCGAAAGACACCGGCAGGGAACATGCTAGAGACGTTGTTCGCACGCCTTCGGGCTCGAGTGGTTGTCGCGATGACCGGGCACCTTCAAGGTCCCGGTCGGACAAGGTGGATCGCTCTAGCCATGCCCGCTCCAGGTCCTGGTCCTCGACGCCCTCGAGACCGTGGGAGCCTGTGAGGTCTTCGAAGAAGACATCGATGCCTTCGGCGCTGAGGCCGTCGATGGACTCTCTGTCGACGCCCTCAACGCCTTTTGAGGAGGCTTTGTCGGAGGTGCCCCGGAGACCAGTGGTAACTCTGAGAAAGGCCCTGCAGAAGTCAATAATGCCTGTATTGTGTGCCTTTTTCTGTGCCCTCATCCAGGGAATTGTTCCAGCCTCTGGATTACATCTCTGGGGTGGATGAAGGTATGGTTTCTGATGAGGTTCCTGGCACTCATGTCTGGTCATAGCCAGCTGGAAGACCTGCGTCAGTCTTTGCACGACACCAGTGGTCTGGACACCTCTTCGGACGTTGAGTTTGGTAGGCCTGAGCCTGGCACGCATGGTGAGTCCTCATACCGGCGCCTTATGTCGAGGGTGACAGAATTATTGGGGTGGTCTGCGCCCCCAGTGGATTTTCTGCAGGATGACCTGACGGATATCCTTGACCAAGGTCCACCAACTGACCCGGTACTGCCATTCCATATGGCCTTGCAAAGAAGGGTGGCAGCGGCTTGGACTGCTCCAGAGAGTCTCCCGGCAGTGAGCAAGTCTTTGCCGAAGAAATACCGTCCAGTCAGTAGCGACCCCAGCTACTTGACTACGCACCCCACTCCAGAGAGTTTGGTGGTGCAGGCGGCTACGGGCCGGGCAAAACAGGCATTCTACCCTACCGTCGCTCCTGATAGGGACGACAAATGTTTTGATGGCTGGGCAAAGAAAGTGTTTTCTTCAGGGGTTATGGCGTTACAGGCAGCCAACTCTGTGTGTGCCTTAGCACGTTTCACTCATACTCTGTGGAATTGTGTCTCATTGGCGGCTGATCATATTCCCGAATGGGAATAACGGGATGGTTTTCTTGCTCTTGTTCAGGATGGCAAGGATGCCATCTGTGAATCCGTTCGGTTGGGTCTGGACATGGCAGATTGAGTCAGCCGGTCCATGGCGGCGAGCACCGTAATGCGCAGATTTGCGTGGTTGCGGAAGTCGGAGTTTGCTCCTGATTTACAAGCCCGGCTTCTCAACATGCCCTTTGATGGTGAACATCTTTTTGGCAGCAAGGCTGACGAGAGCCTTGAGAGGTTCCAGACCTCCAAAGCTGCAGCGAAGTCGTTGAGCGCTGCAGTTCACCAACCTCCGCCTTTTCGTCCTACGGGACAGCAATGAAAGGGAGGTTCCTTTCGATATTACTCAACCTTTGGTACATCGAGAGGAGCTGCAAGTCAAAGGGGCCACCGTAGGAGTACCAGAGGTGGAAAACGAGGTACTCGAGGTGCCAAGGCCGCTCGGGCAGTTACCTCTTTGCCCTCAGGCAATGCCGCAGCCGCTTCAGCTCAGTCATGAGGCCATGTCCCATGGTTCGCCAGTTGGAGGAAGGCTGGCGCAAGCATCTTGTAGAATGGCGTACCATTAATTCAGATGTGTGGGTTCTGGAGCTCATAACCCACGGCTACTGTCTTCTTTTCCGGCAGAGGCCTCACGACAATCCACCAGGGAATATCTCTTTGAAGAGTCCGATCCGTTCTTGCGCAGGAAATCGAAGCCCTGCTGGAGAAAGGTGCGATAGAACTGGTGCCTGTAGCGGAGAGGAACAAGGGATGGTATTCCTCTTATTTTTTTATTTCAAAGAAAGACGGAGGATTGAGACTCATCATGGACTTGCATGGTTTGAACAAACTCCTCAGGAAGGACAAGTTCAAGATGGTTACTCTCTCTCAAGTGCTCCAGGCCCTTCAACTTCAGGACTGGTTGGTGTCTCTTGACCTCAAGGACGCTTACATTCATGTGCCGATCCATCCCAAGCAATAGAAGTACCGGAGGTTCGCGGTTGGTGACTCGCCCTTTCAGTTTCGGGTCCTGCCGTTCGGATTGACCTCCGCCCCGAGGGTTTTCACCAAGCTCATGGTGGTGGTGGCAGCGTATCTCAGGAAAGGGGGGATTCACGTCTTCCCCTACCTGGACGATTGGTTGATCAGGGCGCGCTCTCCCCAGCAAGTCCTGCATCATCTGTCAGTCACCTGCCACTCCCTTCAGAAGCTGGGCTTCTCCCTCAACTTAAAGAAGTCCCACTTGACGGCAACTCAGCGGCTCCATTACATCGGAGCAGTGCTCGACACGTCCCCGGAGCCGTGTTACCCTCCCCTGGTGAGGGCTCATCACATTCAGCAGATGGTGCACAAGTTTCAACATGCCCAGAGTCTCCCGGCGACCAGTGGTAACATTCGAGTTCTTGAGGTTGCTCGGCCTCATGGCATCCTGCATTCTTCTGGTGCCAGAGGCCAGGTTGCAGATAAGATCTCTGCAATGGGCTCTCAAGATGCAGTGGTCGCAGTCCTCCAGCAGGATGTCGGACCCCGTTCAGGTGCCGCCCTCGGTCGCCCAGGACCTTTTGTGGTGGACCATCGAAGGCAATCTGATGAGGATGGCTCCATTTTGGCTGCCCTGGCCGGAGGTGACGAACGTGACGGACGCATCCCTCACGGGATGGGGAGCTCATGCCAACGAGTTGACAGTCAGCGGTCGTTGGTCTCCGTCGGAGTCCAGACTCCATATTAATCTGTTGGAGCTGAGGGCCGTCGGGCTTGCCCTGAAGGCTTTTCTGCCGACTGTGCGAGGGAAGAATGTCCTGATTCTGACGGACAACACAGTGGCCATGCACTACCTCAACAAAAAGGGGGGGGGCAGGGTCACTTCCTCTGTGCAGGGAGGCGATGCAGCTCTGGTTCTGTGCCATCCAGCAGTTCATCTGGCCGGAGACGAAAACGAGACGGCGGACGCTCTGAGCAGGCAGAGCGCGATCTCTCATGAGTGGGAGCTGGCTCAGGAGATTCCCCTGGAAATCTTCGCCCTTTGGGGGACCCCACAAGTGGATCTCTTCGCCCCCAGTGTCAACCGGAAGTGCTAAAGGTCCTGCTTGCGGGAATTTCCTCCAAATGGAGCTTTAGGGGACGCGTTCATGGTGGAGTGGTCCTTCCCACTGCTGTACGCATTTCCTCCAGTCCCCGTCATCCCTCAAGTGCTGCAGAGGTTACGGAGGTTCGGTTCCCGGATGATCCTCATTGCTCCGGCATGGGCCCGGAGAACGTGGTACCCGGACCTTCTCGACTTGTCCATCTGCCCTCCACGCCGTCTTCCCCACCGAGATGATCTGCTCTCACAGGAGGGGGGGTCAGGTTCTCCATCCAGAGGTCAGATCCCTCAACCTTCACGCTTGGCTTCTGAAAGGTTGAGGTATAAGGATTGGGACCTCCCTGAAGACGTGATGGAGGTGTTGCTTTCGGCCAGACGGCCTGCAACAAAGTCCCTGTACCGTTGCCATTGGAGAAAGTTCTGCGATTGGTGCAGGGTTAAGAATGTGGACCCTTTTTCATGTGACATTCCTGTGGTTCTGTCTTTTTTGCTTTCGTTAGCCCCCAAGGGCCTGCAAGTGGGTACCATTAAAGGTTACCTGGCGGCGCTGTCCATATTTAAGCGCTCGTCTGAGGAGTGTTCTTATTTCAAAATTCCTTTAATTTCTCAGTTCCTGAAAGGGCTCACTAATGTGTTTCCACCGTCACCTTTCCAGGTGCCTGGTTGGGATTTGAACCTTGTTCTAAAATTCCTAATAGGTGTTCCATTTGAGCCTTTACATTCTTGTCCTTTGAGACTATTAACCCTTAAAACTGTATTTGTAGTTGCAGTTACTTCCGTTCGCAGAGTGAGTGAGTTGCAGGCACTTTCTGTTAAGCCACCCTTCACAGTGTTTCATAAGGACAGGGTTCTCCTTAGGGTTCGTCCTTCCTTTCTTTCGAAAGGGTTATCGGAATTTCATTTAAGCCAGAAGTTCATTCTTCCGGCATTTTATTCTCCTCCGCATCCTTCTAAGGAAGAGGAGAGGCTCAATAGGTTAGATCCTAGGTGAGCTTTAATTTTCTACGTTTCACACATGTACCGGGTCAGAGTGGACGATCATCTCTTTATAGGTTACGCTGGAAGGCGTTTGGGACAAGCTGTTACTAAGCAGACTTTGTCTAGATGGATTATCTAGATTATCTATCTTGGCAATTTCTGAATGTTACCGTTTGGCGGGTAAGGACCCTCCGGTAGGCCTACGGGCCCATTCTACTAGGGGTATGGCTGTCTCTACTGCCTGCAGAAGGGTTTTCCTATTCGTAACCTCTGTGAAGCAGCCACTTGGGCTTCGGTCCATACTTTTGTGAGACACTACTCCCTAGATTCTATCCATGGGCAGGATCTGGCCTTTGGCAAGGCAGTCCTTTACTCTGCAATTTGATTGGACATTCTCAATTTATATATTCTAAATTCTTTTCCCTCCTCCATATGTTGGTACTGCTTTGGGAGTCTGTCATAGATATGGAATATGTCGGAGCACCCAATCCCCTCGAAGAACAAGTTACTCTCTTACCTGGTAACGTTCTTTCGATGGGATGGTCCGACAACGTATTCCATATCACTCCCACCCTGCATGCCCCGCTACAGAATTTCTTATGCGATTGCAGCTTACGTTTCCGCAAGGCTTTCTGTGTTTATACTGGCAGAAGATTGGTGCCACACGTTCTGGGGAAAAAACTACAACTGAGGCTACGGGCATCATGCGTCCTACTTATAACATCCGGTGACATCGGCGCGACGGAGGCCGTCGAGGACAGCGTATCAACGTCATCGATGCAGGACGCAGATGCCGAAAATGTTCAGAAGCAGCGCAGCTGTGGTGATTACCTGTCATAGATATGTAATACGTCGTCGGACCATCCCATCGAATGAACATTACCAGGTAAGAGAGTAACTTGTTCGTCTGCCTTTTTGGGCCTCCTCGTTGAAGTGAAGCAGGGCCTCTCTAAGGCACAGTGAGCAAGGGGTCTGTTTTCTTTAGTAACAGGTGTTCGAGTTAAATCAAATTACTTTTCATCACCTCACACTAAGGAATATAGTGCCCTTACAACTATTAAACAGTTCTGGGCTGCTTATGGGGCTCAGCTGGACTTTTTCTCAGGTTTGCCACTGACATGGGATCAGCCTCCTAAGGGCTCTCAGAACCTCCAAAACCATCCATCCTGGATCTGTGTTCCTGCTTCTGGCCCCGTAGCAAAACCCCAGGTGTCTGTTTTTCAACCCTCTCACCGACTGCTGGCTAATGAAGCACAGCATCTCTTGCTGCAGACTATGCTCCTGCTATCTCCTCTCCTGCTGCTTTCTTGGATGCCCTGTCAGGTCTGACCATTTCCTTCCTCCTTCCATGCCTCTATAGGGCCTCTCTCCTAATCCTTTTTCTGACTCCCAGCAATTGGTTTATATTCTTTGCACTATGTATGGGGCTCTCACATTGGTTGTCACTCTTAATTTGTCTTTGTGCCTACCACTGGTCCATAGTTCCCCCAACTTGTATATAGCCCTTAGTCCAGCATGGCAACAAACTGAAGCCTGGCCTCCATGCAGGCACTGTGCTCGTCCGCAGTGTGTGTCCTTGCAGTGGCTACCACAGCTCTCCATGGCTCTGGATGCGTTTTTGCAGAATTCTTGCCATTTTAGCTTCCCTTTCTATGGGTAATGTTAGGAACGATTTCTCTTTTTGCAACTTTCCCTTCCTAGTTCCTTTGGACCCACCTTCTTTTTGCTCTGTTTTTTAACCTGATCCTACTTTTTGAAGTGAAGTATAGCCTTCAGCTTCACTTTCCTTGCCGTTTGCTCATTGTTATGGGGAAACTGATCATTCCTTCAGACTATCCGTCCTGGGAAATATATTTCATTTTTGCACTTTTTAACATTGCACATAGTACTTTAGAGTGCAGTGCAATGGGGCTACTTTTGAATCACCCTAGCTTTTTACAGTTGGGATTTTTGATTACTTTTATATGTGCTTAAAGACATGCTAGTGGCAGAAGATACATTTTTACAATTTGTGCATTATTTTTAGTGTCCACATTCGAGTTTACTGCGTATGGCTACTAAACGTGGCTAGTGCCCTAAAATGGTCGTGCCACAAGATTTTTGCTTGCTTCTTTGGCCGTCTTGTTGTTTTGCCTTCTTCCTGCCTTGCCAGGTCAGGAAATCCCTTATGAGGCCATACACTTGCATGGGAAATGTGCTGCTTTCGTGGACTACTGATGCCTTTCTGTGTGTGGTGCCCAGGGTCCCACTCCACATCTGTGGTGCCAGAAAGTCTAGGTATGGGGCAAATGTGAAACCAGTCGTTTTCCTTAATTGTACAACTAATGGCTGTTTAAATGATGCAGATCCTTACATTGGTGGGCTTACTTCAAGCTCAGATTTTTGATAAGAGGAGGCCCTCTGCAGCCATTTCTCCAGATCATCGCTGCAACTTAGAATCCCTTGAATAAGCACTGCCTGCTGAAGATCCAAAGACAACTCCTGGAGTGGCTCAGCATCCCTTCCTGTTTCCAGCCAGGGAAGCCCTGTGTGACTACCAGATCTCTACCTACCATGTACCTTCTCCAGGTAACTCATTGCTCTGGTAGTTTTCCATTGGTAGACTTGCTTTCCTAGGCTGCAGAGTTCCGTCTCAGCTTGGGGATGGAGTGGAAGACCTATTTTACCTAAAGTGGTTAAATGCAAACATTTCCACCTGGGTGCAAATCAGAGCATCAGTAGTTCTGACCCTAAGCATCACATTTCTTAATGCTTAGCCTGTCCAAACTGCCTGACCCTAAATATTTAAACGAGTGATTTCGTTTTTGGGTTACCCTCTTCAAACAAGTCTCACTCATGGTTTAACTGCATGTAGTGTACCTATATATAAAATAATAATGAGCATTTGTATATTGCATGCCAAAAAGTGATTTCGTTTTTTTTGGCTAACCCCTGCCAGCACCACTTCTTGCAGCTTTGAATCTGTCTTCTATTTCCATGCTTGAACAAGGGTATATCCTGTGAGGCTGCTACTGTGTCCTGAATCTATGATGGGTCGTTTTGTACTTAACTCATAGCTACTAATCCCTGTACTGTATGTATGCTAGATAGAGCTCAAATAATGGTCTTTTGGCTCTCAATCTATGTCCTGCGTTCACTGTAGGAGACGGATAGCTTCATTTGGCAACTATACTCATAAGTCAAAACATATGCCTGTGAGATTGCACATGAGGTACAATGCGATAATTTAAGTAGAAGTTATTGAGTTGAAATGGGGAAAAGAAATGTATTTGTAATGCAGATTTTATGGGCTTGGATTCTGGAGGGGGGATGGGTTGGAATGCACTATGTACGGGGGGACATGTACTCATATAATCTGGAATTCGCTTTAAGATTGTACAATGGTTTAGTATTTTTGAGGGTTTATGTTTGTGTTTTTGTTGGTCTGCTGTTTTGTCTTTGTGTTCTGTTTATTGTTGGGAATCCTCGATATGGTATGGTGGTGGGTTGGAATGTTCGGTTCTTGACAATTTATAGCATTGTCTGGCTTTACTGCTTTCTTGTTTAGTGAATGGCAAAGCACTATAGAATACTGTTTTGGGTTATTGTTGTGAATTGGACATTTGAATAGGTTACTATAATGTGATGGGTACACTAACGGCTTTGACTTGGAATGTCAAAGGTCTCAATTGCCCACGTAAGCGTAGGAAAGTTATGGCGAGATTGTGTAGAGCGAAAGCAGATGTTGTGTTTTTGCAGGAGACACATTTGGTAAGTGAGGACAGTCACTTTTTACTTAATTCAAGATATCGTAAAGAACTTTCTAATTGTTATTTGTCTAAGTCGAGAGGAGTCAGCATTTTGTTTAGAAAAGGTTTACAATTCAGTGTTGATAAGGTGGTAATGGATGGGGAGGGTCGGATGATTTTTGTCGACATCCTATATAGTGGCAAGAAAGTCACGTTGGGGTGTATTTATGGCCCGTGCTCGCCGGCAAAGTTGTTCTTTGATGGCATATCTCGATTACTCAGTGAAATGCATGGGGAGACGATTATTTTAGGGGGGGATTTTAACTGTGTTCATGATTACAAATTGATCAGACCAGTCAGTGTAGGTACACGAATTTTGGTGTATGTAAGGAGTTTGATTTTTTTTTTTACAGAATTTCAGCTTGGTGGATGTTTGGAGGGAACTTCATCCGTCTTCAAGAGAATATACATTTTATTCTCCAGTGCATGATACATTTTCTAGAATAGTTTATGTTTTAGTTACTGATAGATTGTTGGATAAAACAGTTAATGTGAATATTGGGGAAAGAGAGACCTGCCATGCTCCTGTGGACTTACATGTGGTCATGGATAGGGAGGTTCCCACATTTATGAGGTGGTGTCTTAAAGTGGGGGTTCTGGATGACTGGGAGTTCAGGAAAGCATTCAGACATTAATGGAGAGGTATTTCGGGGAGAATGAGGGGTTGGCAGACTTTAGGGTGGTGTGGGATGGCTTTAAGGCTGTAATAAGAGGGGAATTTATAAGTAAAACTGCATACTTGAGAAATAAGCATTTATGTGAATTGAAATCAATGGAGGATAGACTATCGTATTTGCAACAGAAATATATGCACAGTGAGCTAGGGTTAAGGATAGATTGGAGATGTTGCAAGCTCAAAAGTTGTTGGCAAGTAAGACTGACTTATTAGCTGAGACAGGCCTTTTCTATACGAAACAAACATTTTGGGAGTATGTGGATAGGAGTGGGAAACTGCTTGCTAGTAGATTGATTGGAATGACAGAAAAAATGTTTGTTCACAGTATTGTGAATGAACATGGGGATGTGGTGGTGAAAAATATTGATATGTGTGAATGTTTTAAGGAATTTTATGGGGAATTGTATTCAGAGGATGTGTTTCCTTCTCAGGTGGAATTGGAGGATTTCTTTGTGAATTTAGATATTCCTAAATTGACATTGGAAGAAAGCGGGGAATTGGAAATGGAAATTGAGGTGGATGAGGTTTTGCAGGCTATTGAGCAGCTTGGGGTAGGTAAGTCTCCAGGAATGGATGGTATTCCTGTGGAGTTTTACAGGAAATTTAAAACTTAGTTAGCTTCTATTTTGTGTAGGTTGTTTAATATGTTTGTGCATGAAGGTGATTTGTGTCAATCGATGCGTGAGGCAATAATTACACCTTGATACCGAAAGAGTGGAAGGATCGTAAGAATTGTAGTAATTATAGGCCCATTTCATTGCTGAATGTGGATGTGGATGTGAAGATATTTGCAAAGGTTATGGCGAATAGGTTGGAATCATGTTTAGGGAAATTGATTCATGAATCTCAGGTGGGGTTTATGAAAAACAGGTTTGGGAATGATAACATAAGAACTTTGGTTGACATAATGAGTTTGCAGAAAAAGGAATTATTGGATACATCATTGGTTTTTATGGATTCGGAGAAGGCGTTTGATAGGGTGAGTTGGAGCTATTTGAAGTTTGCAATGGAAAGGATGGGGTTTGGGAATAGGTTTCTGGGGATAATCGGTTGTCTTCAGGGTGGTGCTAAGGCAAGGATCTGGGTGAATAATATGTTGCCTGAGGCCTTTGAGCTGACTCGGGGGACGAGGCAGGGATGCCCTTTATCGCCCTACTTGTTCAATCTCGCTTTGGAGCCATTATTGGCATATATCCGTGGGGAACGGGGTATTAGAGGTCTAAAGTTTGGTCATATTGAAGTTAAAGTTCTTTCATATGCAGATGACATGGTGGTGGTTCTCGCGAATCCTGAACGGGGTAGTGTAGTTCTAAAAAGTATCTTTGATAAAGTGGGTAAGTTATCGGGGCATAAGATTAATTGGGATAAAACTGAGGTGTTTCCGATTGCTAAGACTTGTGTACAGGGTTATTTTTTGGATTGGAATTGTAGATGGAATGAGTCTCTTGTGAAGTATTTCGGTGTTTACTTGACTAGGGATGTTAGAAAAATGGTGGAATTCAATGTAGTAGCTACTTTGAGGAAGGATATTAGGAGATGGGAGCGCTTACCGATGGGGATCTGGGCAAAAATCAATGCAATTAAGATGACTCTTTTACCAAAGGTACTTTATGTCGTGCAGTCTTTACCTTTGAAATTTTCGAAGAAGATGTTTGCTAGTATTGATCGAGTTTTTCAAAACTTTCTGTGGGGGGAAAAAAAGAGACCAAAGATTACGAAGTTTATTTTGATGCGTAGTACTAAATGCGGAGGTTTTGGAGCATTACTATAAAGGGTTTCTTTTGAAAAAGGCAGCGCACTATTTTTCATTGGGGAGTGGGTCAGAGCCCTTTTGGGTGCTAATTGAAAGGTGTAAAATGAATGGTTTTCAGTTGAATGCTAATACTTCAATGGGGAAACTACCTGAGAGAGATAGTAAGCTACCGACTGTTACTGTAACTAGGGAAATTTTGATTTGGTGGTTGAGTATTTTTCAGGGTAATATGTATCTCCATTACGGAGCCTCTATTTGGCTTAATCCAAGCTTGCAAATTGCCAGTAAGCCTTTATACTGGAGGAGTTGGGTCTCGAAAGGGATTTTGTGTATCAGGGATATGGTACGGAATGGTCATATATTAACATTCGAGGAGTTGCAAAGGAGGTTTCATTTAGCCAGAAGGGAAATTAGTAGATTTGTGACGTTGAAAGCACGATTGAGTGAGAGGTTGGCAATGTTGGCGAGGCCATTGGAGGAAGTGTTGTCGGCTAGTAACATTCTCATGTCGTCGCCATGGATGGTAAGCACTTATATTAACTTGATACCAGTATGTTCTGTGGTTGCTGATTCTGGGAAGAAAGTGCTGGAGAAGTGGAAACAGGAATTGGAATGTGAAATTACGGAGAAGGAGTGGGAAAATATGTGGGGTGTGGTGTATATAGGAGTAAATTAGATCTCAAATTGTGATTAATTCACTTGAAAATCTTGGGACGTCTTTATTGGACTCTGTTACGAATGTGTAAATTAGGACAAGCTGATGATTTTGTGTTGGGGATGTGGGAGGGAGAAAGGGACACTGATTCATATGTTGTGGTATTGTTCTAGGGTGTTAGACTTCTGGGTGGGAATATTGGATAGACTGGATGCGATTTTGTCCAGAAGTATTCCTAGGATGCCTATGCAGGTGTTGCTTTTATCAGGAAAGGGACGATGCGCGGTTGCTCGTAGATATGGGCAGTGGATTGATAAAGTGCTTGTAGTTGCAGTAAAGCAAGTGTTGATGGTGTGGAAGACGAGGAAAAAACCTAGAGTGGAGAACTGGATTAATGATATATTAATATTATCAGACTTTGAGCGGGGGATGTTTTTGAGGAAGGGCAAAGAAGATAGATATCTAGCTCTTTGGGCACCATTTAATGATTTGTATAGTGGATGAGTATTTGAGGATTAGTTACTTTTATCGGGCCCAACGAACTGGTAATGTGCATGTGCGTTGATTGAGGATTCCTCACCCCTGTTGTTGTTTTATTTTGTTCAATCTGTGGGATGTCTTTGTGTTGTTCTGTGTTGGAGTTTTATGTACAAGGAGATTATGATTAAGTATTTATGCATAGGAAGAAGTAGGAGTTGTTTCAGTTATCTACAATATTATTGTGTTTCTTCAAGCTTTGAATTGCTTTTCGTTTAATTACAGAGTGATGTGTCATGTATTCTGTTAAACCTTTGGTAATGTATTGTTTAGTTATTTGAAATTCTTGAAAATAGATATTTTTATTGTTTGATAAGTTTATTTGATAAGTTTATTTGATATACTTACAGCAGAAGCTTTGTATAACATTTCATATAAAACATTTAAGAGGAATTCGTTCAAGATACAAACTACAAATGATAAAACATTGTTACAGAGATTTTAAAAACTTTTCCACACTTTGCACAAAGAGCATTATGTTAAACAGTTAAAAATCTCAGATAGGTGCCTATAAAATCGAACAATAAAATAGATTAAGTTCATGTCGTTGCCTTGTATGAATTTCAACCATAATCCAGGGAACTCAGGGATTGTGACAGCATTATTATATGATTTGAAGTATTTCATTCGGAGATAGTTCATACTTTCACATGTAACGATCAGATGGTACAAAGTTTCTTCCAACAGGTTTCCGCATAGTCTACAATATTTGTGATTATAGACATTCTTGTTCTTCCAACTTGACGGCGACAGAGCTACCGATATATTAAATTTGAGAAGTAGATAGGCTCTGAAAATATGGGGATTCGGACATGCCAGAATATATTGAGGAATATGTATACGATCCCTTCTGTAGTTATATTATTCAGTAGCAGAAGGCAATTTTTCTAGGTGAAGAATATTAAGCGTGAATGTGAATTAATTTAGTTTACGTTTCAGCCAATATTTAATGTTGCCCGTCCCATATATGTTGCTGCCTTCATATAGCCACTGATGATGAATACGTTTCAATAGACCAATTTTACCTAACGATATGGAGGTGTCTAAACTGAGGAAGGCCAGCATATATGGGGTAACAAGTGTATCGGTAGTCACAGTCGTCACTTGTTGGAAGAACATCACACATTGTGAGAGGTAACAATTCCAGATGCCTTTTATGTCGAACTCCAAGTATAGATATTCAACACTTGTGCATTTGGGTAAACGGAACAAGCGCCTCAAGAGTTTAGCTTCAAATCTGACAATTGCTTTTTTAAATTTATGTCCCCATATGGATATGGCATAAGAAAGCATAGATGTTATTTTCGATTTGTAGATAGTTATGACGGCCGATGCACTAAAGCCATTGTTACGGCCTATGAAAGCACTTAACAGATTAACTGAGGCCACGCACTTTACTTTAGCTTCAGCCCAATGAGATTTCCAGTTGAGCTTATCATCAACTATGACTCCTAGATATTTGTAAGAGGAGACTTGCTCAAGACGGACGTCAGCTAGACACCAATGTATGCGCCTTGGCCTCAATTTCCGAGTAAATACCATAATTTTGCTTTTAGAAATATTGATGATGAGGCCATTGTTATATGCATATGGATTAGTTGCATGAATGTTAAGAGGCAATCATATCAGCCAAATAGAGGTTGAAGAGTGTTGCAGCTACAATGCATTCCTATTTTACACCACGATTGGTGGGGAATGATTTAGATAGTTTGCCTAAAGCATTTAAACGAATACAGACTGAAGTGTCTGCATGAAGAAGCATTAACATGCGAAGCAATCCACTTGGAATCCCCCATTCATCCAGTTTGCGCCACAGATGATTCCTACATACCGTGTCAAACGCTGCGGAAAAATCTATGAAGGCACAATAAACATCCAAATTCTGCCGCGCCCAAGAGTGTTCAATTGCTGAGGTTAATATGAGCAAGTTGTGTAGGGTGCTGGATTTGGATCTGAAACCAATCTGGTTGGGAGGTAGGATCTTATGTTTATCGATCCAGGTGTTCAATTCATGGAGTAGCACTTTGGTAAAAACTTTAGATGTTGAGTCTAACATTGCTAGCATTCTAAAGTTGGCTGGAATATCCCATGCTCCCTTTTTGTGAATCGCTAATATATTGCTAGCTTTCCAAGATTTAGGGAGAATTCCGTGAATACCAATATGGCTAAAAAGTAAATGCAAAGCTGCACCCCATGATGGGGGATCACTTTTTAATACTAGATTGGATATCCCATCAGGGCCAGCAGCACGAGAAGATTTTAAATTTTCAATGATGGTGAAAATGTCAAGTACAGAGGCCTTGCATTCCCAAATGGAATTCGGGATAGCAAGCGCTGTAGCGACAGTCTCGGTGCTGGCTAGGGCCATAGCTATGTGGTCAGCCCAAGATTCTTCATTAATACAGTTTATTGTGAGATCTCCTTGCTATAAATATTGAAAAAAAAAAAAACATGCGCTGGTATATGAACCTTCGTAATTAAGTTTAATCTGTCGTTTGTATCTCTTCTACAATTGTATGCCTTTTTCATACAGCTGTTGCTAAGTCTCTGGAGGATAGCTCAGGGGCAAGGTGCTCGACTTGGAAGCAAGACGACACAGAGCACCACAGGTTCGATCCCCGGGTCAGCGCTTAGAAACCTCTGGCTAAAGAGTGTTATAAATAACCTATCATATCATATATCGTATCATATGTGTCCTGTACCTATGCCATTATTGTGGACTGCTAATGTGGCCCATGAAATGCCATTTGGGTATTATTCTGATTCCAGCATGATGAAGCGGGTGGGGCTGGCCACTTCCAGGGTGTTACCATGATTATTTTGATTGGTGCTATGGCAGCATATTAAACACTGGGTTGTGATCGGGACTATGGGCAGACTGAGATTCTTCAACCTCTTCATTTCTTTGGTTGGTTAATGTGGGGGGCTTGTTAGTGCCTCAGGAACATAACCCCCTTAAAATGCCTCAGACCATACGCTGCTTTATTATTTAAATATGTTCTTTATGATTATTGTCTGTTGGGCTGCAACCATCGAGTACTCTAAGCAGCACTTTCAGGAAAACTACACATACATGAGAACAGGGGTCAAAGCTCGGATACTGGGAGCATAAGTACGAAAAAAATAAAATGAACGGGGGATTTAGTGACAACACGTTGGGCATTGAGGCAGAGTTACTTTTGGAGACCCATCTGAGAAGGACACTGTGATTCTGGGGACAGGGTAGGCCTGCAAACTTCGTGAAGAGCAGCACAGAAGGAGGTATAAGGTGGATCTCCCAGGGTCTCTGCCCCCTCCTTATCCTTATGGCCAAGAAAACACCCACCAATGCCTTCGGCAGGGAACTGCCTAAAGCTGTTGAACTACATCTTATGTGTGTCAAGTGTTCGATTGATCTTTATTCGACAACAAAGCTTGTTTTAAAGGCGCTTTCATACAGGCGCTCTACTGCCCCAGACACCACCCCCTGCCTTGCCCCACACCTTTCCTCCCCAACGAACCAGCATCCCAATCACACATCAACTCCACGCCAAAACTCGCCCAATACTAGGTAGCACTCGCCGCACACGCCCCTCATCAAGAACTACATATACTACCACCCAAACAAGATCCACTGTCTCAAAAAGAAATTTCAGACTCTCAGGATGCACCCATCTCCAGCACCTCCCCCTCAACAACCATCACCCCCTCCCACTTCTGCTGTCTCAATACCATAATGATGCCCAAAATCCATGTGACTCAGGAAAACACTGACACCGGCTATCAGCAGACAACAACCCCCAAAGAAACCTCTCTCGACCCTCCTAACACCAAAATAACCATCACCCTGGCCCACTCGATCCAACCTCCAATTACTCCCAACACCAGACAACCCCTTCTAGGAGCCCTACTAAATGTCAGATCCCTTGGAGCACACGCAATTGAGACACAAGACTGCATATTAGAGTATAAACTTGACTTCCTAGTGCTCACCGAAACATGGCTACACTCTGCTTGAGGACCACAGATCTCACTAGCTGTCCCTACCAACTACACCGTCCTTAGAGCAGATCGCCCCAACGCCATAGGCGGAGGAGTGGCCATCATCCACAAAACCTCATTACTCTTTAGGGAATGTAAAACGTAAGTATTTAATGGATACGAAACTCACTCTCAAACTAGCCGTCAACCATCAAGAAACCATCAACTTATTAATAGTTTATAGAATACTGAGGGCCCCAAGTAAGCCACACAGACATCCCACCACTAATTACACCGCTACTTAAACCTAAAACTAAATACATCCTCCTAGGGGACCTCAACCTAGGCTGTGATGACCCAGCGGACAACAAAGCTGCAGCCTGCCAAAAGGCATTCCCGGAGATGCAATTTTCCCAAATAGTGAACACCCCTACCCATTCCAAAGGTAGAATCCTCGACTGGATACTCACCCCGAATACCGCAGTAATCATAATAGATGCCCTCAAAATGCAATTGTCCGACCACTGCCTAATTAATTTCAAAATAAATCTAGATACTGACCACACAGTTAAACCTGCAATCCATTCAGCTCAGAAATACGTGTAAGCTTACCCCTGAGGGAGGGGCGTGGCTTGGCAGCCATGGACTAGGCTGCTCTTTGTGTGTGCTCCTGTGATCTGTTAACCGATCCTACAAAGCGCAAGCATTTCACACTGAAATTTCAACTAGGAAATATAAATATGGTAATGCAAATGTAAGGGGACTCCGGCGAAAGTATTTGTATGCAGATCGCATAGACAAAGTTATGGACCCTTGAAGTTTGCACGAAGTAAAACGAAACTAGCAGCAAAATGGCGGCGGTCCCTGGGCAAAGGGACTTTTGAGGTGAGGACTGCTGCCAAATTCAAGACAGAGACAGACGGGGGAGCCTGCACAATCCACACGCGGAGACGGCAGCCTCCACACAGAAACACCATGGGAAGAGGCGGAGCGATTGGGTGAAGCTGGGATGCTCGTGCTGAAGCACTAGAGAGACCGCTGCGGAGGAGAGCGGACCAGAGAGCGCCCGGGACGGTGCAGGAGACGGATCCTGGAGTGAAAGGAGACGACAGCAAGGCGGGAGCCAGGAGACACGACGGTGGAGAAGCAGCACTGCAGAGAGCAGGGACGTCCCCGGCGGCTGCGAGCAGGGCTGAAAGAAATTCCAGCAGATAGAGAGCAACGGGTGTCCGCCGTGTACCCAGGTACAAGCACAACTAAGCCGCAACGAACGGCTGGCCCATAAGGGAGAACCAGAGGCGAGTCCCTCATGAAAAAAGGGAGAAGAAAGAGGGAGCAAAATAATTTCAAATAAGGAAATAAAAAAATAATAATAATAAAAAGAAAAAAAAAAATATATATAAAATAAAAACGAAAAGCTCATCAGGGCCCATCAAGTGGAAAAGACACTTCATCACTCAAATTCCAGGGCCCACAGACATGAGCCAAGGAACCCCAAGGCCACAGGCCAGAAAGTTGCAGCCGCGGCCTGGGAAGCCATATCAAATGCAGGTTGCCCCCTGCGCAGTGCATAAGTAACATTGGATTGCCCAGAACAAGCATCAGACCACTGCGAGGTGAAGGTGGCCCACGGAATGACACGGTGGTAGCTGTGCAGACATCAAGCCTGTCCTGCATCGGCGAATCAGCACCCCAGTCTGGGAGCAGTTAAAGGATACACAAACAGCATCTGGCACGCAGCTGCGCCGGAGAGGTGAGGACGCCCGTGGATTATTTGGGGAACACGCTTTGTGGGCACTGGGCTGGGGCCAGAGCGCAAGTCTAACGAGGTGCGGCGGCATCCACCGGAGAATCAATACTACACGGGACAGAATAGCCAGTGGATGGGAACCAAAGACCCCACAGGTGGCGAACCCGCACACCAAGGAATAGGAGTACATAGGAGGCAGCGCCATTGGGAGTCCAGCACTTGTGAAGCTAAGAGTGCAGACCAGACGGGACGCGTCCTTGGGTAACAGTCGGGCTGGACTAGGTATGCCCAGGATAATGGCTCTCAAAGGGGGCAAAGCCAAAGACAAACAACCGACAATGGATATCTTTGCGAAATCGCAGCAGTCCCCAACGACACCTGCACAGGTTTTGGCTGCTACACAGGGAGAGACAACCTCGTCAAGGGATGATAATTTGATCCTTGCAGCTATCACGGAACTTAAATCCTCGTGGGGGATTGCAATGGCAGACTTGAAGGCGGCATTAGAAACGAAGATCGACGAGGTAGAAATAGAGGTCAACCTGTTAAGACAGGATGTGAGAGGGTTGGTGGAACGCACTTGTGGCCTGGAAAGTGCAGTGAAAACAAACCAGGAAGTCAGCACAACCAACGCCAAGGAGGTCCACATCCTGAAACAGCAAGTGGCAAACCTGGAAAACCATGCAGAGGAGGCGGAAGGACGGGCAAGACGATCCTACGGACTATGTGGAGAATATGATAATCCAAGAAGTAGGAGCTAGCAAGCTCTCCCAGGGGTTTGTGATTGAACGAGCGCATAGGGCCCCAACAAGGAGACCTCAGCCAGGGGCCCCTAAACGCGCAATCATAGCAAAAATATTGAACTACAGAGACAGGGAGAAGATCATGGAATTCTTCCGTTAAGGAGGAACAATAACTCGAGCGTCGGCCACGATCACAGCATAACCGAATTACACGATGCTGGTGCAGAGATAGCGCTACAGCTACGTGGCCGTGAAAAGGAGACTGCGAACGGCCGGATTCAAATATATGCTTTTGTACCCTGCTAAACTTAAGGTACTACATAAAGGCAAGGTACATTTCTTTGAAACACCAGAGGAGGCGGCACAATGGCTGGATGCCCAAGGCTGTCCAGAGACAGGAGATGACCGAGAGTGAGACAAACAGGATAAGTGAACCAGCTTCATGATTATTATTGCTGGGGGCGGGTGATAGTACAACAGGGCCCTTGGGGGGAGTATTGAGTATGTTAGAAAAGTGCGAACGCTAATTATATTAAACACGCATTAAATGTACTTGATGGACTGGAATATAGAAGTGTGCACGTTTGTGCAAGTCTGATATGAGCTATAAATGCGCTGCGACGTATAGTCCAACACAGGAGACACAGGATGCAAGGGACCTACCCCCAGTTGGTAGAGTAGGTGAAGCACCGATAGGGTGATATCTCCCTGCTGTGTCCCGAGTACTGGCAACAGCCAAGAAAAGGGCTAGATGCGGGGGATGCCTGAGATCCAGGGATGGAGCTGGGCATAAGTTGGGTTGGGCGGAGGAAGGGTGGGTGTTAGGGACTTAGTTGGGGCTGGGAAGGGAGGAGGGAGGGAGAGGAGTTTGGGGAGTTGCAATGGCATTGGGAAGGGGTAGTTTAAGGTGGGGAACGAGCTTACATACGCGAGTGCTGACGCTTCAGGCGAGGGCTGTGAACACACCAAGGCGGGGAGGAGTGAGGCAGGAACATGGGAGACCTTAAGATAATTTCCTGGAATTTCAGGGGGCTCAACAGCTCCCTAAAAAGAAACAAGGTCATGATGTACTTAAGAAAGCGAAAGATAGATGTTGCCCTAATTCAGGAGACTCACCTCACAAAAGAAAAGTTAGAGGTGATCAAGAAGAAGTGGAAGGGGACCGTCATTGGCGCAACATATTCTACTTATGCCAGAGGGGTGATCTCGTGGGTGGCACTGCATGTCCCATTCCAGTTACTACAGTCCACAGTTGATGCAGATGGGAGAATGGTGGCAATAAGAGGGCTGGTGGAAAACAGAGAAATATGTATTATAAACACATACGCCCGAATCAGGACACATTGACATACTTTAAGACCCTGTACAATAAAATTAGCTCCTACCTAGGAGGGGAGGTGATCTGGGGGGGGCAGGGGGTGGGTGCGATTTCAATTGCACATTAAACCCGAGGGTAGACGGGTCAGACAATAAGCTAGACAGACTTGCCCATGCTGCCAGGGCCCTGCAGGCTCTGCTGACGGACTTCCGGTTAGAGGATATATGGAGGGTGTAACACCCACAAGACAGACAATACTCGCATTATACTGCCCCACAGAATTTGCACACGAGGCTAGACTATATGTTTAGCACACAGATGATGTCGGCAGAAATAGTACAGACAGAGTATAAAGCGAGGGTCTTATCGGATCACTCGCCACTGGTCCTCACATGGCAATACCAACCCCTAAGAGCCAGGATTCCAACCTGGCGACTTAGAGCTGAGGCATTGAAAGATGCAATGTTTAGGGAGGACCTGAGAGAAGAGATAGTAAGCTATTTTGAAACCAATACAGGGAGTGTTGAATCGGCCGGTACGCTCTGGGAAGCCTTCAAAGTGGTAGTGAGAGGGATAGCTACAGCCAAGTCGAAAGGGCTGCAGGGAGAAATATTAAGGGAGTTGCAAATGGCAGAAACTAAGCTAGAGACAATGCAGGACAGGGTGGGCGGCATCAAGGAGGAAGCCGAAGCGATAAACCAACTACGACAGGAGTGTGAGGGACACTGGGAGAGATTGTGCAATTTAAACTATAAAAAGTACATAGAGAGGCAACATGCAGGCAGAGACAAACCAGGGAGGTTGCTGGCTTGGTTGTACAAAAGTGAGACCCCCAGAACCACGATCAGAGCAATAACTGGGGAAAACTGCCAAATAGTGGATACCCAAGAAGGAGTAAATCGGGAGTTCCTGGACTACTACAAACGATTGTATGAGGAACGAAGTGATAGCAAGGAAAAAATGGAAACCCTGGAGGACATAGGTGTCCCACGAATAAGCACGGAAGAACGAGAAGACCTAGATGCCCCAATTACTCTAGAAGAACTAGAAGAGGTGGTAGTGCACTTACCCACTGGTAAGACTCCAGGGACAGATGGACTCCCCAGTGAGTACTACAAAACGTATATAAATTAAGTGCTTCTCCCGTTGCTAGCAACATTAAATAAGGCATTTGAAACAGGGAGATTACCAGAATCTCTAGGGGAAGCGATAATTATCCAGCTACCCAAACCCAACAAACCAGGCAAAGATTGTGGATCGTTCAGACCATTATCAATGCTAAATCAAGGTAGTAAAATAATTACGGCAGTGCTAGCAAATAGAATGAAACGAGTCATAAACAAACTAATACACCCTGACCAGACCGGATACGTCCCGCATAGGAACATATCCAATAACCTTTGAAGACTCCACCGGGTCATAGAACATATGAATGGAGACCTGGGTGAGATTGCAATTGTATCGCTGGACGCAATAAAAGCCTTTGACTCGGTCAAATAGCCTTGGCTGATTGCAGCCCTGGCTAACTATGGGATAGGACCTGGGTAACTTAAATGGGTCAAATTACTGTATAGCGCGCCGCTAGCCAGAGTCAAAACAGGAGCGATCATCTCAGAAAGGTGGCAGCTCAGTAGCGGCACCAGGCAAGGATGGCCGTGGTCCCCAATGTTGTACATTTTAGCACTGGAGCCCCTGGCAATATACCTGAGGCAACAGTATGAGGTAATAGGGATTAGCATAAAAGGAGAACCACATTTATTTCACTATATGCAGATGACATGCTGTTGTACCTAAGATACCCTGAAGAAAACCTCCAATATATCCTGGAAGTGATGGAGCGTTTTGCGTCGCTATCAGGCATAGCTGTGAACCACCGGAAATCACTTATATTTCCAGTGGGTAGGTATGTGGGCGTCCCATGTGACCGATTACCTATTTTACAAATACCATGGGAGATTAGCAAGTTCAGATACCTGGGTATAGACATTTATCACACAGTGGAAGCAGAATACCAGCACAACACAGAGAAGGCGGTAAAACATATCGAAAATAGCATGAGGTTCTGGACTAAACTCCCCCTGGCGATGATGGGAAGGGGGGGGCGATGCTGAAGATGGCGGTGTTGCCAAGATTATTACACTTCTTCGGGAACATACCGTACCTGATACCAAGGCGATTTTTCACTAAGTTACAGAGCATATGCAGGGGATTTCTATGGCACGGGACTAGAAACAGAATTGCCCTTTGGAAGTTGCAGAATGCATACGATAAAGGGAGTATACCGCTACAAAACTATGAGATCTATTACTTAGCTAGCCAATTACATCAGAAGACCCGACCTCTGAAACGAGATTGCTAAGGCACGAGTGTGCCCCGTTCTTCTTGAAAGAAGTGATATGGCTACCCAACTCGGAGTTGAAAGAGCGCTGGTATTGGGATGGAAAGTGTGGCGTAAGGCCTGCCAGGTCATGGGAAACCCAACCCCATGCTCCCCGCAGGTGCCTTTGGTTACACTGACGGGAGGTGATGGGCAACTATTGAAAATGATTCGGAAACACTGGGAATCAGTGGGGATTGTAACAATGGGGGACATATGGCATGAGGGGGAGATAAAAGAATTCGGGACGTTGATGGAGGAACAAGGGTTACATGCGGGGCAGTATATCACATATAACAGAGTGATACGGCGGATCAGAGAAACATGGTTGGAAATAACACTGGTAGAGCAGCCTGACGAGGCCATAGAAACAATATACGATATAGCAGAAGGTGGGCATGAGATTTCCAGACTATATTAGATATTGATGTCCATAGTGGGAAAGGAAGTAGCCCATCTAAGACATGATTGGGAGGAAGAAGTCGGGGAACACATGAGTGACAGGATGTGGGAACGGGCCCAGGGTTATCACAAGAAAGTTTCCAGAAATGTGAGACTTCAGCAAATACAACTATACGTCACCCACAGCACATATATGACTCCCCATAAAATATCCAAATTCAAGAACGCAGGGCAGCAAACATGCCCTAAATGCGGGGAGGAAAACGCTGGGATGTCACACATGTTCTGGGCATGTACAGATATTGGGAAGTTCTGGGAAGAAATAGCCCACCTGCTAGGAGAAAAACTGGTCAAGATAAATGTTGAATCTGTGTGGGCATGTCTGATAGGAAGGTTCCCTAGACCACGCAAATTAAAACATATGAGTAAACTAAAGGACTTGGCATACATACTTGCCAAACGTAGAATTGCCATGGGCTGGAAGGCATGTAATAGACCAAAGATTTTTGTTTTGTGGATAGACTGCCAGAAATGTACGGAAGCTGAAATGGTAGTGTGGCAAGAAATGGGTAATAAAGGAGGGGAAGAAGAAGCAGAAACCCTGACGGCCTGGAAACACTTAGTGGCCACACTGTATGGGCCCACCCAAGACTGGTCGAGTGACCAGGATCCCGCTGAGGATGCAGAATGGGGTACCCTCCAAAAAGTTCTAAAAGTGGACCATGTAGTGGAGTAAGCTCAAGTTGGGGGGGGGGGCGTGGGGGTAGGCAGTAGATATGGAATGATATATGCAAATTCTGGTATAATTATGACATGTACTGCAGTTTTTTGTTTGTTGTGATAAAATTAATAAAATTGTTTTACATTTTTTTTTTTAAAAAGCTTACCCCTGAGAATTTAAAACCAGTTCTCTACAACCTACTCAACTCCAAACCACTGGACAGTACTAGCACAGAGAGTATCGCAAAGCATTACCACCAATGCCTAAAATTAGCAGTTGATGAAGTAGCCCCCCTCAAAACTAAAGTGCCCAAAGCTAAACGCAGCGCCCCCTGGTTCAACAATGAACTCATAGAACTCAGAAGAGAAAAAAGAGTGCTAGAACACCTTACCAGACAAAACAACTCCCTAGAACTTCAAACCAAACTACAACAACTATCGAAAGCCTATACAGTGTACTCTCCCACAAAGCGGAATCTCTCAATGACCGTATTGCCGCCGTATCCTCTAAAACTAAAGAGCTATTTACTATTATCAGAGAATTAGAATCAGCCATCCGCCCCATAATAACTAGCAAAGCCTGGTGCACCACCATTCAGGACGCACTATCCTCCAAAGTGACAACACCCCTAAAACCAAAATAGGCTATCAAAAAATGTCTATATCTTACCACCATAACCTCCCCCCCCACCCTCTGACTACCACCACTAGCTCGGACGTACCTGAATTCCACTTTACACAAGTCACCTCTGAACAGGTCCTCAAAACAATAGCATCCCTCAAGCCCTCTAATTGCAAAGGCGACAGCTCTCCAGCTAAAGTAGTTAAAGACCGCGCCACCACACTAGCACCTACCACCTACCATCACCAGCTTTGTGAATGAGTCCTTTAACTCCAGTGAAATACCAGCATCCATCAAAGTAGCCTGGGTCACACCCCTTCTTAAAAAGCCCTCGTTAGACCCAACAATTCCCACCAACTACAGGCCAACAACAACAGTGCCATTCCTCCTTAAAATCATCGACAAAATAGCTTATGCCCAAGTACAATCCCATCTTAAACAAAACCACCTACTAGAAGAAAGATAATCAGGCTTCTGTCCCAACCACAGTACTGAGACCGCCCTTTTGGACCTAAAAGACCAGATGGACGCCATCAGCGACTCTGGCAAACTGTGTATCCTATTACTCCTAGACCTCTCAGCAACTTTTGACTTGGTCGACCACGACAAACTATGCTAAACCCTATCCACCAACTTCCACTTTTCCCATAAGGCTACCGCCTGGATAAAATCCTTCCTCTCCGATCGCACCTCAAGAGTCACCCTAGGGAAAGTTGCAGCGGACCCCATCCCGGTACCATTAGGAGTACCACAAGGATCCTGTCTCTCTCCTGTATAACGCCTACACTAAATTACTTTTCGCAGCACTAGATGCTATGGGAGTAATCTACACAAACTTTGCTCATGATACCAAGATACTTATCCCCATCACAGGCAACTTGGAAGGGGACACGGCCATCATCAACACAATATATTCCCACATCAAAAACTGGATGGCTAACAACAGCCTATGTCTCAATGGAGAAAAAACTGAGATCCTCATAGTTGGTTCCCCTACCAAACTCAGCAAACTCCACCCAGACTACACGGCCATAGTGATTGACCGCACACCCCGAGTACACCTCGACTCCAATCTCACTATGAACAACCACATCAGCGCCCTCACCTCCTCAACGGCCGATACTGCCAAACTTATCACACTAGGTAGGCCTCTCCTCTCTCCTGAAGAGTGCTTGACACTTGCTAGAGCCCTCATCCTAACAAAAATAGACTATTGCAATATTCTACTGTACATCAAAACAAACGTAACTAAACTCCAACTCCTACAAAACAAAGCCCTTAGAGCAGTACTGGGCATCAATAGAAGAGAACACATCACGCAACACAGAAGAGATACGCACTGGCTCCCAGTACACGCAAGAATCCTACATAAAACACTAACCATCACCCACAAATGCTTATCTGACGCCGCCCCCACCTACCTCAACAGATGCATTGCACGCAAAGCTTCGCTCAGAGCACTCATATCCAATGCCAATAGTCAGCTGCACATCCCACGCTTCACCACCACAAGAGCAGGTAACGCCATTTTCCCCATAGCAGCCGCCCGCATCTGGAACTCACTTCCGCCTCAGCTGTCCAACGAAACCTCTCTACCAAAGTTTAATAAACAACTAAAAACTTGGTTGTTCAATAAATACTAAAAACTCGAGCATAAGTTCTCCCTCGGAGCCTGTAACCTTCCAAGTCTCATAAGATAATTGCAACTGTCTATGATAGCAACTTGTATATACATGCCTGTACTGTTCTTGTAAATCAAAATGTATTTAACCCTGACATGAAAACGAAGATATATGTAATGTACACCGTGATATCCAAGGGTCTGGGCGTGTAATCAAATGCAATAAATAAATAAATTAAATAAATAAACACGGCAGGAATGCTGGATAAAGCAGATGATAAAGACAAAGGAACAGGACACTGAGACATTGAGTGGGGGCGGTGTCCAGAGCTGTGGACTGAGCAGGACATAGTGACTAATTGAAACATTCAACCTGCCTTACTTCTCCGTACGACCAATGTTTACCAAGTTGCCAGCTGTGCTGTGAAAAGAGAAATTGCACTGTAATGTACTTGTTCACTATACATGTCTCCTCCGAGAGCTTCCCAAATCAAAGCTGTGGATAAAGAGAGTGGATTCAAATCGCACTGTGCATCTACTTTTGGCAAAGCTACTGAAAGCTTTCATACTCCTACGTCCCGTCCCCTTTCCTCCATACTTGTGAGACATCTCTCTGTCCTGTGGGACGGGACCGGAGCACTTTGTAAAAAGCATCCAAATGTTTCCAAAAATGTGTCCTTCCTCTCTTTCCTGCACGGGGCCCGGCACGCGTCCGTAACCCCGCCCACCTTGGCTCCGCCCCGTGCATCGCCCCCCAGTCCTTTTCTCCGCTCGATCGGGGCCCGACGCACTTGCATCCTCGGAAGATTTTCTTCCCTGTTTTCCTCTCTGGCTCTCGCTAGCGTTCGTCTTCTAGTCTGTCTATGTCTTTTAAATTAGACTTTCCAGACTGTTCTTCGTGTCATCGTTGCTTCGCGAGGGCGGATCCCCATCCTCTTTGTTTAGAGTGTTTGGGTCCGGAACACCGTTGGGACTCCTGTTTTTACTGTGACTCCCTTTCGGTCCGGGCTATTCAACGTCGGTTGGAACGGTGGGAGGAGGTGTTCCAACGCACTCCCCCATCTCATTTTCAGGCGTTCATCGACGAGAAGAAGAAACGCCCGGTAACTTCTTTACTTTTCAGAGCACCCCGGCCCGGGGGATACCTTCCCGGGTTCCTCTCGAGCCGGGAGGGACGTTGATCTCTCTGTCACCGGGGTTCGCCCTGAGGTGCCTGTCGGGCCTAATAATTCTACCGGAGTTTTCTCCGAGGGTTTCCGTAAGGGGCCTGTGTACACCGGAGTAACTTCTGAGGCCCCTCCTGTGGGGGCTGTGTATAGACCCAGCTCTGCTGAGTCACAGGGTACCGGAGCTTGCTCTGAGGCGCCTCTTTCGGCTTCCCTCAAAAACAAGACCGGGGTGCGCCCCGAGGCCTTGGCTGGGCTTGTGTTTACCGAACGGATGTTCGAGGCCCGTGCCGATAAGGCTAATACCGAGCCTAGGCCCGAGGTCCCTCATACAGAGGCTAAGGCTACCAACAGTTCTGAGGGGCCGGGCAGGGCCCTGTCGGTGAAAGCGGTTTCTCACCGTTCCCGCTCTTGTGGTGATACCAGATCTGTTGAGGGGGCAAAGAAGCAAGGTTCTTCTTTTACCGGCAGTGCCGAGGTCCTTCCTTCGAAGGCTCAGTTGGCGGTTGGTATGTCGCAGAAACATTCCAGGCCTCATAGTACCGGCTCTGCCAAGGTTCCTTATGTTAAGGCTAAAATTAAGACCCCTGATCCATCGACGGGGACCCCTGCCTCACCTCCTCACGTGCCGGAGTTCCTCTTAGATGAAGAGAAAACCGAGGCCGTTCCCGCCACGACCATGGCGGCCATTTTAGGTGCTACCCCTACAACTACGCCATCGGCCCCTGGTGTAGGGTTCGGTCCTTTGGGTGAACCTAAGATCACTTGTGCGTATCCTTACCGGCCAGTTTATGATTGGAACGCCCGGATGCCTCTTCCGCACAATGTTATGTTGCCTGCAGGGGCGGCCCCTTTGATTTATGTGGATACGTCGGCGGAGGGCTGGGCGTGGCACCCTTCTCTGTTACGTCCCTGGATTTGTCCACCTCATGGGAGGCCTCCTCAGGTTCCGAGGCAATCTCCTGAGGACGCTTTTTTCGGTAAATTTCAAGCGCTTATGCGCACCGACCCCATGAGGGAACATTTCAAAGGGCTTTTTAAGGAAATTTGTCCACCAGCGCCCCCGGCTCCACCCGTTCCTCTGCTGGTTCCGCCGGCGCCTCCTTTGCCCGTGGTGCTTGCCCCTGCTCTTCCGCCTTTGCCACCGTTGTCCCCAGTGGACAAGGCAGTGCCTGACACGGTTCAGCAGGATCCTGACCTGTCAGATGACCCTCAAGGCGAGCAGAACAACGAGGACCTTCCCCGCTCTTTTAGAGCTTTTCATGACCGGGTACTGGACATGATGAATTTCTTAGATGTTCCGGTTCCCGAGGCACCTGCTCCACAGGAGGGCGTGCTTTCTGGGGCGTTCACCCTGTCTCCTTTGGAGCGTACCAGCCTTTTCCTGCAGAAGGATGTTTTGGCCGAGGTCCGAAGAGTCTGGGAGAAGCCACACTCAGGACTTTTTGTCAATAAAAAGATTGACGCGAGGTACAGGCTGCACTCTTCGGAAGAAGTGGCCTTGTCGTCTTGTCCGCCTCCCTCCTCCACAGTGGTGGCTGCGGCCATGTTGCAGTCCAGACCTGCAGCATCCTCTTCCGCGATGGCTACTCAGGTCTTGGGAAAGGAGGACAAGCTCCTGGACTCCCTGGGGAGGAAAATCTTTGCCAATTCGGCCTTGCAGCTCAGGTAGGCCAATGCCTAATTGATTTTGGCGGGAGCTAACATGCGGATGTGGAAAGGTGTGTCGGAGTTTGAGGAGCACATTCTGGTCGAGAAGTTGGAAGACTTCAGAGGTGGCCTTTCCGATGCCAGGGTCTTGGCCCAGGATCTCCTGGAGGCTGTGGCTCATCACGTAGACACCTCGGCTCGGGGCATGATGCTCGGGGTTGATACCTCGAGGCAAGCGTGGTTGCATGCCACTAAGTTTTCGGAGGAAGTGCAAGACAAAGTATTGGACCTTCCATTCGATGGTAAGGAGCTTTTTCATTCTTCTACTGATGTAGAGCTCACCAAAACCAAGGATAGCATTCAGACGGCTAAATCTTTGTCTGTTCTGGTTAAACCTCCCTTCAAGACTCAAAGGCCGTTGTCTCAAGGGCGACCTTCCTCTGGTTTTAGGGGATTCCTCAACCGCAAAAATCGCAGAGTGGATACTCCTGCGGGGAATAACCGCCGTAGACAACAGCGTACGCGGTATTTCTCCCGCTCCTCAGTCTCCTCATCAGGTTCAGGTGGCACCGCCACCGATAAACCTCCCAAATGAGGGTTTTCCGCGCTCGCACAAGACCCCAGTGGGAGGGCGCATTGCGTCTCATTGGGAGGCGTCCCAGACCATCACAGAAGACAAATGGGTCTTGTCAGTCGCTCGGGCGGGCTTCCGCTTACCTTTACCCCCTACCTCACCCCTCAACCCTCCTTTTCAGCCGTTGGGCTCGCCCTCCCTCAACGCCGAGGTTCAGAAACTCCTGGACCTCAAGGCTGTGGAACCCGTTCCCTTTGGGGAGCGAGGGGAAGGCTTCTACTCCCGGCTGTTTACGGTGCCCAAACCCAACCAGGCTGGCCTGCGCACCATCCTAGACCTTTCCCAGTTCAACCTCTTTCTACCCCAAGAGAAATTCAAGATGATCACGCCCAGCCAGATACGCTCCTCTTTGCAGATGGGCGACTGGCTCAGCGTAGTGGATCTTCAGGCTCCACACAGGAGATACCTCCGTTTCTCTTTGGGAGAGGAGCACTTCCAGTTTCGGGTGCTTCCTTTTGGCCTCAGCTCGGTGCCGCATCTCTTCACGAAGATGATGTCGGTGATTGCGGCCTATCTTCGTCTTCAGGGTATCCATGTGTATCCTTATTTGGACGATTGGCTGTTACGCAGCCCTTGTCCGCTTGCGGCAGCGGGCAACCTCCAGTCTCTCCTTCAGCTCCTGTTCCATCTTGGGCTGTCGGTGAATTGGCGGAAATCCTCCATGATGGTCTCTCAGGACCTGATTTTTCTGGGTTTTCGTTGGAACACGATCGACTGCAGAGTATACCTGATCGGGGACAGAATGGCGGATCTGTTGGCCACGTGCCAGATGTTTGCGCAGTCGGAGAGTATGTCGGCCTGGTGGTTCCAGAGGCTTCTGGGCCTTATCGCCTCGTGTGTGCTCGCTCTTCCTCTTGCTCGTCTCAAAATGAGACGGACCCAGATGGCCCTTCGGAATTCATGGCGTCAGGCAGTGGACCCAGACTCCATGCGGATAATGATTCCGGATTCCATGAGAGTGGACCTGGACTGGTGGTCATCTCTCGGCAATTTGTCTGGGGGCGCAGAGTTTCATTACCCGGTCCCTATGGTGACGATCACAACGGACTCCTCCCTCCTCGGGTGGGGTGCAACGTTAGATCTCCTTCAGGTCTCGGACCTCTGGTCGCCTCAGGACAAGCTCCTGCACATAAATCATTTGGAGCTTCTGGCGATTTTCTTGGCGCTCAGGGCGTTCAGACCGGTCATTGTCAACAAAGTGGTCCGCATAAGAACGGACAATGTGGTGTCCATGTATTACATCAACAAGCAGGGGGGAACAAAGTCTCCCCCCCTCGTGGACCTGTCCATCCAGAATTGGGAGTGGGCCGTGCTTCATGGTGTCTGGCTGCTTGCAGTGCACATCCCGGGCCAGCTGAATGTCACAGCAGATGCCCTCAGTCGGCGGACAGTGGTCAGCTACGAGTGGGAGTTGAAGGCAGAGGTCCTCTCAGGGATTTTCTCGCGCTGGGGCACGCAGCAGGTGGACCTCTTCGCGACGGCGGCGAACAAGAAGCTTCCTCTGTATGCCTCCAGAGGGGGGCTGGGAGACTCCTCTCTGGGGGATGCTCTAGAGATTCCATGGCACAACATGAGAGCTTACGCCTTCCCGCCTCTGCCTCTAGTTCACCGGGCAATTTGGAAGTTGAAGAACTCGGTGAACTGTTCTCTTCTACTGATAGCCCCATGGTGGCCGGCCAGGTTTTGGTTTTCAGAACTCCAACACCTGTCAGTTTATCCGCCGATCAGGTTACCGGTAACTCCCGATCTTCTCCACCAGGGGGAGCAGCAGCTGTGGCACCCCTCCCCACAATCGCTCAGCTTGGCGGCATGGTGCCTGAGTTCAGGTCTTTAGAGCATCTGAATTTGTCTGCGGATAACATGCGTATTATCCAGGCAGCCAGAAAACCCTCGACCAGATCTCAGTACAAGAGTAAATGGCTCAGGTTATGTCATTGGTGTCTAGAGAAGAAATTGGATCCAAGGGGGGCCACGGTTGACACGGTGTTGTCCTTTGTGTCCTCCCTAGCAGAGTCAGGTGTTCATGTTCTGTCATGCAGGACTTACCTTTCAGCGGTCTCCGCTTATCTTTCTACGGATCAGTGTTCGTTTTCTCTGACTAACCCAGTGGTAAAGAGGCATTTCGCTGGTTTAACACGCCTTTACCCTCCAGTTCGTAATCGGCACCCGCCATGGGACCTGAATGTTGTCCTGACGGCGCTGTGCCATAAACCCTTTGAGCCAATGGCTACTGTGGACCTCAAGTACTTGTCTTGGAAAGTGTCCTTTTTGGTCGCCGTCACATCGGCAAGGAGAGTGAGTGAGTTCCAGGCATTGTCGATGGAGCATCCTTTATTGGTCTTTCACAAGGACAAGGTAGTCCTTCGAACTAATCCGGCTTTTCTGCCAAAGGTAGTGACCAAATTCCATTTGAATCAATCGATCTCCCTACCAGTCTTTTTTCCGAACCCCGCCTCTGAGGCGGAGAGGGTTCTACACTGTCTTGATGCCCGAAGAGCTCTTAAGTTCTACCTGGATAGGACTTCCGAGCTTAGAAGTTCTTCTCAACGTTTTGTGACTTTCGGCAACCCTCAAGGCAAGCAGGCGTCTAAGGCAACTATTTCTAGGTGGATTGCCACCTGCATCAGGGAGTCTTTCACTATCCAAAAGCTGGAACCTCCTAAAGGTATTCATGCACACCTGGTGCGGGGCAAGGCAGCTGCGGTTGCTTTTCAGAAGTATGTTCCCTGGGAGTCCATCGCTAGGGCAGCTACTTGGGCCTCTCCATCTGCTTTCTGTAAGCATTACTGCCTTGATGTGAGTTCTAGAGCTGATGCTCTGTTTGGTCAGGCTGTGCTGAAAAACCTTTTTCAGTAAGGGGTATTTCCATCCACCCGTAGTTCCTGTAAGGAGTGCTTGGGAATCTCCCACAAGTATGGAGGAAAGGGGACGGGACATAGGAGTATTACCAGGTTACTCACTGTAGTGACCACCTTACTCCTAGTCCATAGTCCCCTTTCCTCCATACGCCTACCCGCCCGCCGTCCCCTCTAATAAGATTCCTCTGTTATTGGTAATGGGTCTCTGACCTGGCAAAGAAAAGGACTGAGGGGCGATGCGCGGGGCGGGGCCATGGTGGGGCGGGGTTACGGCCGCGTGCAGGGCCCCGCGCAGGAAAGGGAGGAAGGACACATTTTTGGAAAAAATTGGATGCTTTTTACAAAGTGCTCCGGTCCCGTCCCACAAGTATGCAGGATAGGGGACTATGGACTAGGAGTAAGGTGGTCACTACGGTGAGTAACCTGGTAATTTTAACAGTGGTGCGGATTCGTAAGGAAGATTGGCTGTTTAGGTTGTTGTCTAATTTTATTATGGCCCTATAGCCCACAATGATGGAATGAAACCGAGATTAACAACCCTTACACGTAGTTATGCCCACTTTTCTTAATTTCTGGCCTATTTCTCGAGTGTGGCTGGTAGCAAATGTTGCATCCCCCTGTGTGCTGTAACACCATTATTACTCCATTAGTTCACATGTCTGTTTGGTAAGTAAAATCATATGTGGCCCATGCACTGCTGAAATGGGGTGGACGTTTGGTCTATAGGGCCTTAGACATTATTTGAATTTGACCCTATATTTCTTAACTTAAAGACAGTAGTAAAGGTGAACTCATCTTGTCAGCTGGAGCTTTGATATTATCCAAATAGTTTCAAATGTTCTTTTTCTCAAAAATAAACACACTCGCCAAGATGAGTGATCATCTTGGTGCGCACCATTTTGTTTTCATTGAATGAGAGAACCCTGCCTTATCTGGTAAAGTTGTTTTGCTCCTTTCTTATGTATTCTAGAGCACAAAGATTCAGAGGGCTGGGAAACAGTGCACCGTGGAAGACCAGTCCGATCTCGACCTACCACTGCTATGGCTAAAAGTCCCCTGACTGAAGAACCGCTGAGGTCAAAAGACGACAGTGATAAAGAAAATGCCTGGGCTGAGCCAACAGAAATCAAGCAGAACATTGAATTGCTGGCTGAAACTTCCACCGGGAGTAGAGATCCCATGGCCAAGAACTCATTGAATCCTGTGGAGCATCATCTTGCTGATCGGATTCAGGTACTGCAAGCGCCAGAACCTATGCTTGCACTATGTTTTTTTAAACTTATTAATGTTTTTCAAATATTTGTATTCTTCATTGCCTCAAAAAGACAAAGCAATCACAGTATAATGAACCATTTATCATGTTGGCACCTTAAAAACGGCTCTTCCCCCTACCCCCTTTTCCCAGCATATACCTCATCCATCTTCCAAATATTTACCATCCACAAGAGTATCTGCCACCGATTCATTCTCTGTAGTGTTATTCGAAAATGTTAATCCTTTTTGGATATGCCATTATTATCATGTACTTTACTACAATTTTTACTTCCACCCAAGAAGTGAATGTAACAAATATGAAAGTTTTACAAAGATTTTTGTGTACAAACGCTTTGCTTCAAAGAAAGAAAAAAGCTACTGTATGAGGACAATCAGAGGTCCTGAAAAAGTGGGTAATTGTTATGCCGACCTTCTCACCCACTTACCAATACAATGAGGCATTGATGGCTGCCGTTGCAGGCCTAACTGGACGGTAACGGGCTGCTAGCCCCACTTGATAGGCCTGAGCTTAAGTTAAGGGACTTCACTACTGGTTTAAGGCTGTTAGCAACTGGGTTGGGATGCCGTTGCTGCCCTTAAGGGCATTAGTGTCTGGAAGGAGCCAGGTGTGTGTGATGGAGTTAGACAATGGGTAAAGTATGCAAAAAGTCAGCAGAAAAGCGATGTGGGATGGCTGATTCGGTGGGTGATGTGCCAGAATGCACCAAAGCAGTTAAACTTGGAAAGGGAGTTGCCCTGGATTGCAAAGAGGAAGCCACTTTGATGACCCCTGGTACCCGCTGTCCGCCAGCAGAGAGGCACCCAAAGCATCGTCAACTTTCACGAGTGAGGAAATTTCGGTGTGGAAACATGGTATCCAAGGCTGAAAGCAGGAGAGGAAGGAAAAAATGCTGGTCGTTGGCATATTCAGCCTTCGTTGCCAGCATCCTGATTGGCAAATGCCGAGATCAAGGTCCTAATGCTCAAAATAGACAATTTTGTGCATTAAAAAATACTGCAGTGCTGGTGTGATCCGCCACTCTGCACAGACCATTCTTAAAAAACGAAAAAGTACTGCATTCAGTCCTGGACTGCCCTATAGGGCAACAGGCCCATGGACGAACCAAAAACACAAAATGCGAGTGTGGGCCAGTTTTTTTGGTCAAAGTGGACCACTTTTTTGGCCAGTGTGGGCCAGTCTGATGAGTTACTTGACTATGCGGCTAGTAGCTTTAACCAGTGTTGCTGAAAATATATTCTTTAAAATGCACAATTTGCATCACATTTTATCAAAAAGCTCCCCCTTGGGTGCTATTCAAACAGTGTCACAAAAGGAATGAGTAGCCATTTGTAACAGCAGGCTACTTTTTCATTGGTGCCCGAGACAATTTTATGGCTCCTTCCGACCCTGACTGCATGCCTTTTGTTGTGCCCGCTCCACCCTCGGAGTAGTACAACAAACACCCTGAAATACGGCATTGAGTGACAAGGCAGCATTCAAGACCAGGAACTCCCCAACGTACCAGGCCCGGCTCTAGCAGGGAGTATAGGGGGGCTGGCCACCCTATAAAGTAGCCCATGCCAGTGGGACCTGAGGGAATATGGGTGTGGGGGTGGATTTCACTCTACACATGCAGCAGCAACCTCAGAGATATCGTTCTGAGAGGCTGAACTGTGGGAGGTCGACCAGGATTTGTTTTCATGCCCATGACAATGATTTATGCCCCCCAGCCATGAAATGACCAAGGAGATGGAGGGCCATTCACACCAATAAGTGAAATAGCATACCTATTCAAGCTGGCTGCCTACAGCTATTTTCTCAAACCTAAAATCACAGTTTTGCTTTCTGTAATTTAAAGCATGTTTATCTTTTGTGGGAATAAAGTGGTTTTTCGCATCATGCTTAATAAAATGGTTAACTATATCAAACAATAAATGACAGATGAGGTTGCTTGAACATAGATTTCTGAAGAGGGTGCATCATCCGAATGGGGGACTTTACAAATTACATTCAAAGTATTAATTCTGCTGCATTAACTACTTGAATATAAGTAAAACGATAAGGTTGATAGTAACACAAATGTAATTCTGGAGTGTAGTAAAATAAAAAGTGATAGATGCAAGGCGTTGAATTAAACATTACCACTACAGTTGCTAGGCGCAACATTGCATGCCATAATTCGGTAGTATGTCTGTGCCATTACAGAAGGGGACATGCCATTAGCAAATGACTCTTGGTGCTGCCACCAAAAGGTGCAGTCCAATCTCAATTACTGGAACACAGCAACAACATGCATTTTCAGGCCTTGTGGTCTAGCAGTTTGGGAAGGGCTTCTCGCATTGGTGAATGGGCCAAGGCTGATTTGCAAACAATGGTAAAGAAGGCTGGCCAGTGCAATGCCAGTGGTTATAATTGATTCAGACTTTTTCCTATTAGGTTCAAGACAGAACTCATGCAGTGGAATACAGATAGATAGAGATAAAATGTAAGGCGAAACACACATCCTATGGGTGTATTTGGTCATTTACTTACTCAATGACTAGCAATGGCTATGTTAGAGCCTATGACATTACCAGCAACTACCTGCCTCTCGCCACCAAAACGTAACCTTTCTGGATCAGTTTGAGCAAGCTCTTTCACAAAGTAACACCAAAGGTGTTGCTATAGAGGGCCTGCCGGTGTTATACCTAAGGATTCTTTTAGTGTTTAATTACTTAATTGCTACTGTAAATGAGCTCTTGGTATGATAAAAAAAAACTCCTAATGTGTATCTTCAGTCAGTTGATTTTATAAGCAATATCTTTGTCAGTGCTTCTGCCTGAAGTACTGTCTTAAGCGAGCATTCGCAAAGCCAACGGTATTTGCTTGTGTATATGTATTAGACATTTGCCAAGCAATGCCATCATATGCCCAGGTTCTCGCACCATTTTCCAGCTGTTCCCATTTTATGGCCAGGTGGTACCCTTATGGCAGTGGCTGGCAAATGCATATTCATGCCTAATCATAAGCCCAAGCTGTTTGCTTTGTCAATGAATGTTGGTTTCAGTTTGTCTCCCGAATTGAACATGCATATGCCCAGATGTGAGTGCTTTGCTTGCTAAGCCTAGGTAATCGAGCTGCACCTCACTGACTTGGTCCAACAAGGCCCTACCTGAAAATGATAAGGCTAGGATGGACCAGTTATAGATCTTCTCATGCATGCCTAACAGTGGGACTCCGAGTGGAAGCTAGTCTGCCAGAACGTTTCATGATTCAAACTAAGTACTGACTTGATAAATTCATACTGTTTGAGTAACTTAACAGAGTTTGCATTGCAACATAATACATCATGTGCATTGTGGGGGGTGTTTGGAAAATATAATGTAAATCCTGGGTGCTGGGTGTTTAGACATTGCCAGAATCCCTTAAAGAGCACCTTTAAAATAACACGAGAGAAGAGCATTTCCTTTAATGTTGCGTGCAAAGTATAAAAGTGTACATCTTTTAAAACTAAAAAGCAGTATTTAAATATTTCCCAAAGAGTGCAATCAGAGGTGGATTTAACATTTGGACCTAGGACAAATGACCATGCCCGTTCCCCCTCTCTCGCCCAAATACAAACAACCAGGGCTACACAGGCCCTCCCACTGAGGTTGTGTCTCAGAGGCAACTTATTTACAACAGGAAGTGATTAATAGAAAGTAATGAGAAATGAGAAAAGGTAACAGGTAATGATCATTGCTGTGGCACTTTTTTCTTTAAATTATATAGGTTTTTAACAAGCTATTTAAGTGTGATTGTTGGGTGACAGAACAAGCGGTGTGAAAGAATGAGCTTGTCATGCATTTCATTTCATTTCGTGTCTGTATGAGATTTTTTGTAAATTCTCATTAATGTCTATGATGGAGCCTATATGCTTCCATTAAGGATGGGGAAAACAAAGCTACAATCATAGGGGGTCATTTTCCAAGCGACGTGGAGTGCAAGAAGTGGTGATAAATGCATTTATCTCCACTTTTTATGACCTGCAGGATTTTGTATGATTTGTTTTTTGTGAGGTTGTAGACCGCAGGAACCCCTGACAAATCAGATTGGTTTTCCACCAGCATGTATATTTATGTTGGCAGAAAACCAATGGATTCCTGTGGGATATGTCTGACAATTACACCTGGTAAAAGCAGGCAGATTCCTAAGAAATCCATTGTGTTTCGCTCCCACAATCATTAATTGTGGAAGTGATTTACACTTTCCCAGACACGCAGTGAAAATGAAAAGTCAAAGGCGATTTTCGCCTGTGTTTTACACTTTACTTTTCCAGTATTTGGTTAAAAAAATTACAATTAATAAATTGCCCCTTTTGCAAAAAGTGCAAACAGGAGTAGTCCCTTCCTGTGCAATTTAGGATTCAAAACAAAATGCCCCTCTTACACTTTTCATCAACACGTTTCTACAATGATGAATACATGGTTAGGTTGATTTATCATTTGACTTGTGCATTTTTAAAGTAATCTGTATAAAATTAAGTATTATTGTAGGTATTCAAAACCAAACTTCAACACATATTTTTACCAAGTTGAGCTTGGACGATGCATGGTCAAGCATCTAAATTTCAGGCTAGGCTCAAATTCTGGCTTTACCGCTCAACTAAAGTGTGTGATCCTGAACAAATCATTTAATTTCACTATGTCGTACCTGCTAAAATTAGGTGCCCCTAGAAGTGATTCATTTTGCATTATAAGCTATTCCTAAGGTCCCGCTCATGGTTTAATAGATGGGCAGCACAAACATTGGAACCTGCCAAGAACACACACATGCATCTTTCTTTGAAAATATCAGGCTGCATTTATTGAACAAAATTGTGTTATTCAATCGCAAATCAAAGTAAACACATCAAGCAAAAAGCGATCATGGACAATTGCATATTATAACTATTATGTATCAAACAATGATGTACAGGGCCAAGGCAGAGGAGCAAGGCCCTCTCCTCCCTGCCACACCCCACCAAGAGTGATACCAGGAGGCCAGAAACCCCTCAACCTACACAGTCTGCCTTCTCATGCAGCTCTCCCAGCCCTAGCACTCCCTCAACTCAATTAAAATGTCCTACAAAAATGCAACGTAATTTCCTAAGAAACTAAATCTCCTATTCCTTACTTCAGTATTCTGTGGGTCAGGGGGTCTATCTTTCACATACGATGGAGGGACGACAAGCGCCTCCTCTGGGGTCTCTTTGGAGTATCCACAGTGTTCAGGAAGGGATTGCTGGGCGAACACCATCTGAGGTGGTACAAAGACTGGGGGCCTCACTGCTCTGCCCTATCAGAGGAGGTGGAGGATGCATCATCCTCGATGTTCCCCAGCCAGGCTAAGAAAGACATGCTGGGGGCTGGTTGGAGTAGGTGGGAGCGGAGGTAAATGGGAATGGTATTTAGGGGAGCTGAAGGAAAGTGACTATGGGTGAAAGATGGAGGAGGATAGGGCATAATAGCAAGGGAAAAGCAGATGGGAAGGGAAAATAGGCAGATTGATTTTGCAACACTATTTTCCTTGCTTCTCCTTTTGCTCTGTACTGTTTTTTTTTATAGAGGGGTGCAAATGTATTTTTCCAGACCTGGGAAGATATTTTTGCTGGATCACGGATCTGGGAAATCTGGATCAACGGCAGCAATTTCTTTAGGGTTCTCCTAGACCCAAAGCCAATGGAATTTTCGGCCCCCCAATAATTATCGTTATAATTGTTCATTTATAACGCGCTTAATACCAACAAGTGGTTTCTAAGCGCGTGATCTGGATTCAAACCTGTGTTGCGCTGCGTTGTATTGCTTCCAAGACAAACACGTTGCCTCTTAGCTAGCCTTCCTCCCCTAACCCCCCAAATGATCCCCCTAGCCGCAGGCACGCGCCACAAATCCAAGAGTTTGCAAGGGACCTGACACGACGAAACAAGGATGCTACCAAGAACACCTGAGACTCCTTCCTAAATAAGGAAAGTAACCCCTTCTCTACACCCCTCCAACCACATCTAAGGATATGGTGCCCTGCTCACTTTCCAGGGGTATAGTGCCCCGCTCACTTTTTTGGCACCAGGGATACAGTGCCCTGCTCACTAAACTCCTTCTCCAAACCATAGCTAGGGTATATTACCATGCTCACTAAAGTCCTTCTCCCCATTTTCCTCCTTACCAGCTTTGAAATTGTAATTGTTAATACAACACTTATACACAGGTGGAGTGTTTCAAAATGCTTCAAGGCGGGAAGGGTACAAGAGAATACAGTAATCATTCTTAGGCTTGAAGGTTCTGAATGATCGAACAGTAAAACTAGCATACTAGGCCTGACAGCATTTCTCCTAATGCAAATGCGTAAAGTGTTACTATTGCGACCAAGCTAGGGAGGGGGGGACAAAAAAGGGGAGAGGACAGACATACATACTAGTCCTAGTACTTTGCAGTCATGAATGCGTATAGATGGAGGTGCGTGACAGATGGTGGTGGGGCTTGGAGCAAACTTGTCCAGTCCAGCAGGGCGCTGGGTTAAGTGCAGAGAGGTTGCCCTGCTCATGGAGTGTAAGCTGAAAATGCAGTAATGCTGAACATAGTGCAGCGGCTAGGTGGCAAGAGCAAAAGACTGGCAGCGGGAGCCTGGGACCTGTAAGGCTCTGGAGGTGAACCAGGCAACCAGTCAGCAAAAACCGAACAGATTTAGGGAGGAGAAGGAGGAAGGAGGGTGGAGAGAAAGAGGTTAGCAGCAGAGAAGGAGAGAGAAGGAGGAAGAGAAGAGGAAGGTCTTCAGGAGTTTCCGGAACTTAAGGTGCTCCAGCTCAAGACAGAGAGAGACAGAGGGGCTGTTCCAGAGGGAGGTACCTGCAGAGGATACAGATCTACCCCCAAATCTCTGTTTGTGAAAACGGCTCACCCGCAGAGAGTTGAAGGAGGATGAATGGAGGACTCTAGAGGGAGAGTATTTAGGAAGGGAGTGTTGTAGATAACGTGGGTCCCGGCCCCAGAAAGCCTTGTGGATTATGCAGAGGGTCTTGAACTTGATCATTGCAGCCACGCGGAGCCAGTGGAGGGATTTCAGCGCCAGAGAGATGGTGTCCCTGGGCTTGAGGCCAATGATAAGTCTTGCGGTTCTGTTCTGGATGAGTTGTAGAGGATGGGAGAGTAGAAGTAGGAAGGTTGAGGAAGAGGCTGTTGCAATAGTCCAGCCTTGGAAGAACCAGGGCTCTCGAGGTGGTGAGCCTCTGGGGGAAAGTGAGAAAAGGTAGAATGCCTCTGAGGAAGTACAGTTGGTAGTGGGACTTTTTAGAGATGTCCGAGATGTGAGAAGAGAAGGAGCGCGTGGACTCCGAGATGACCCCTAAGTATTTTGCCCTCATTGGGAAGGCAGGAGCTTGGGAGGCCGACCAGAGTGAAAGTGGGAAAGCGGGAGCAGAGGTCACAGTGAGGACGATCTCTGTTACTGGCATTCAGGCAGAGGTTGTTGGCATCACATCAAGACTGAATTGCAGGTAGACAGTCAGGGATGAGCGAGGAGAAGGAGGTGGCCCAGGGTATCCTGGAAGAGAGCTTCGTGCCATCCGGATAATACTGTAAGTTAGAGGTAAAGGTAGAGATGGTTTGGGCCAAGGGGGCCATGTAGATATTGAAGAACCAGGGGGATAGGTTAGATCCCTGACGGACACCACACGTAGAGAGAGTGATAGAGCAGAGAAAGAACCTATGTTCCACCTGGGAGGGCCGGTCAGAGAGAAAGGAGGTCAGCCATGTCAGGTCCTGATCTGTGGTGCCCAGGGTATCACGGAGACGTGAGATCAGGATGTTGTGGTTTACTGTATCGAAAGCAGAAGAGAGGTCGAGAAGAATGAGGACAGAGGGAGGGTTACAGTCAAGATTTGAGAGCAGGTCTTCACAGGTGTTCAGAAGAACAGTCTCAGTGCCTCTGCATGCTCTAAAGCCATACTGATGGTCATGGAGACAACCAACAGATTCAGTCTGGAGGTTAAGTTTAGTGATAGCCAGATTCTCCAGGAGTTTTCCCAGGAAAGGGGTGATGGAGATCGGGCGATAGTTAGCCGGAATAGACGGGTCGGCTGAGGATGTTTTGAGCAGAGGGTGCCCAAGAGAGTGCTTGAGAGGAGAGTGGAAAACTCCAGTGGCAAACGAGAGGTTGCAGAGGTCGGCCAAGGCTGGATTGAGAGTGTCAATATTGTACTTGATGGTTTTGGAGGGGCAGGGATACACCTATTTGGAAGAGGCTTTCATAGACCAGATTTGTCTAGAGACCTCATCAGGTGTGACAGGGGGGAGGGAGGAGAGGGGGAGTTGTGGGGACAGCCGAGGGGGGCCCAAGAGATGTTGGTGCAGGAGGGGGAACAGAAGAGAGAGAGAGGATAGGATGTCCCGTGTTTTGGTGGTGAAATGTGCGGAAAGGGCAGAGCAAAGGCCCTGGGTGTGTGCAGTAGAGGATGCAGCTGCCGTAGGGTTGGCCAGTTCCCAGCAGACTTTGAAAAGTGTGGCTGTTTTTAGATGCCGCAGAGATGCAGGCTTTTATGTAAACTCTTTTCTTGAAGCGGATGCAGAGTCCATATTGCCTTTGAAGAAGGCAGCAGGCCGGTTTGTCAGAGGGTGCACCTGAAGATCCCCATTTCTGTTACGCTGCTCTGCACTTGCGTTTAAGGGCAGCAAGATCGGAGTCGTACCAAGAATTGCACTTTTTGGCAGGTTTCAATCGGACCCTCATGACGGGCAAGAATGTCAAGAGTGTTGGAGATGGAACAGTGAAAGTTAGAGAGGGCTGTATTAGGGTGGGACTCAGCCGCAGGAGTAGGAGGAGGAGAGTTGGTGGAGGCAAAGGCAGCCACTGACACTCTTTTCATGGGTCGGATGACTTTGAAGGCAGGAGGTGGTGTAGGATGTGCCATCTCTAAAGGAGAAGAGAGCTTCAAGTGAGAAGAGAGAAGAGAATGATCAATCCATGAGAGGGAGGTAGTGAGAGAATAGAGAGTGGGATGTCTGTGGAGATGATAGCATCCAAGGTTTGGCCAGCAGTGTGCGTTGGACCAGAGGGTACAATGTAAAGAGAAAAGGAGTGTCACAGGTTCCGGAAAGGTCCTGAAGAGTCTGGAGAGTCAAGATGGATGTTAAGATCCCCCAACAGGTGGAGTTGGGACGGTGAGGAGAGGAGAGAAGAGGCCAGGACAGTCCATTCCAAGAGGAAGAGGGTGGACTGGCCAGGCGGCCGATAGAAGGTAGCCAGAGTAAGAGAGCCGACAGTCGAGAGAGAGTGCCTGCAGACCAGGCATTCAAAGGAGTAGAGCTTTGCGGTAATAATGGATCCCCAGCCCCAAATGTAGGTCCGTCTTCTCACAAACATTTACCCACATAAATACACTTTTAATTGCAGATAGATTCTGCTTGCTTTTTATAGCCCTCAGCTTTCTGCCTTATAAGTTCTCTCTGCACTCGTTGGCTACCAGAGTCAGCTCCTTTCCTGGACCAATCGCTTTCTAATATAATCTCAACTCACCCCATCTCTTCCTCCTGTGGGCTGGAATTTCCCCAGGAAGTCTTCGTAAAGACCCATTTCCTTGCAGCCTGCCGTGTAGTCTCTGGCATTGTTTGCTCAATGTTCCCCTGCTGGAATAAGTCAGTGTCCAATTGGGTTTTGGGAGTGTCACTGCTCTTAGTTGCAAATGTGCATTTCCGCAGTGGCTCCAGTTCCACCGGTGCTGCGCCGCTGTTCCCCCATAGTGAGTCTGGGGGCCCTCTGCTGTGCTTTTCATTTGGCTTATGAATAGGGACACTTTCCATTTTCAACATGGCAACCGTATTGATCTTCCTCTTACAGGTCTGATCTTGTCCTTTTGACTCTGCCGCATTGTGTTCAGAGTAGTCCTAGTTGTTCTTTAAAATGTGATGCTTCCTGGGATCCACAATCCATCCCAGGTTTCTGAGGAGTCTGGTGCCTGCTGGTAGCTATCGTTTCTGGATCTTGCGTTAGTACGTCAGCCCTCTCTGAACTCCATGGCTCTGGGGAACCACCTGAAAAATGAATGAGAAATACCTGGCCAGGACCGAATTTGAAAAGCATTGAGTCAAGGGAAGAGGCACCAATGTACATTCACAGCTCCAAGCTTTCTGGTGCCCCTTAACTCCCCCATATCCCTACTGGTGTTTTTGATCCCTCTTGACAGGATCAGACCCACTACACTGTCACATCTATTGCGTAATGGGCTACAAAAGCGCCCAGTTAATCCTGCAGGTGCAAAGGAAGTTGCCAAGAAGTATTATTGGCAGTAGATACCGACAATGTGCGATTCCTCACTTAACACAATCCGACCTATGTTTAGAGAATGATTTGCTCGCCTTTAGTGGATAACATCTAGCACTACCATCCTGCTTTCCTGAAGCTGCAAGCTTGCCCGGGCCGCCTCTTGTGGAGCAGGATCTCATTACAAGTTGTTTTCTGTGCTAACCCATTTACAGCGGACATCTAGCTGACACTCTGGCGTTTGTTTCAGTTCCTGGTTCTTCCCCAGTTCCCCCTCTAACAGATCAACTCCCTTCATTGTCCCTTCCTTCCACAAGTGTTGCACCTTGCACAGCTGCCACACCGCACACAGTCTGCACAAGACAGGATAATGACCCAGCCCTTTGTTTTATCTAATATGTGACTGTAGGTTGCAGTGCTGTGGGTTGAATCACATGACTGCAGCGAGGGGGTGACCGACTTTCTCTCAGCCATGTTTTGAGGGGGATTCGTCTCAGCAGCAATTTCTCATCTATCAGCACAGCCATGCCTCCCCTATTTTGTCTGAGGTGGCAAAAAACGGATTGGAGAAAAGTCTTCGTTTTGGTTTGTTTTGATAACTTCCTGCAGGTAAGTGTCCTGAAGGAAGCCCATGTTGACTCCTTTTTCGATCCTATAGGCAAGATACACTTTGTCTAGGCTGTGGAATTCCAAACCTGGACATTCAGTTAAATTACTTTAGGGTCAGGCATTTAAAAGGCAGGAGAGCTAGTAATGTAATCGATAATTCTAACATACAGTTCATAGTAAGTTGTTTGCCAGTAGACCCATCATAGCATCAAAAATATAGCGACGCAATTCAGATGGCTCATAAAGTGTAGTGTGATTAAAAGGTTTGTTTCTCTTACGTGTATGTCCAAAACAGTTATCAATGTGACATTATTTCCACTGGGTAGGTTTACGATCAACACCCCCCCCCCCCAGTTTGTTCATTAAGAAAAAAAACATTAGCATGAAGTAAAGCAACATTTACAACTTGTGGGTCAATTGAAAGTGTATTTAATGAGAGTTTATGATATTAACGGAAATACATTTAATATGACGGACTGACGGTAGAATGTAAATGTCACTTCAACCAGGCTTTGGCTGGGAAGAGTTCTTGAGAAATCTAGTGTTAAATATTGCATTTTAAATCACTCAAGGCCCATTACATTGATTGGAAATGAAAAAAAGTTTTTTTCTGAATGATTTGGGTACTCTTTGCTCAAGCAATCTTCAGGGAAATATAGTTCTAGGTGTTGCATTTTTAAGAATATTAGTAGGCCAATAACAAGATGCATGTTCCCCTTGCTGTTTGTTTTGAATCTTGGGGCATTTTCCAACCGCTGTGAATTTGGAATCTAGGTGCATTCTCCCTCTGCTGTGTTCTTTTAAATTTAGGTGCAGTTTCCAAATACTGTGAGTTCTAAATCTAGGTGCCTTTTCCCTTTGCTGTCTTGTTTCAAATCTTGGTGTATTTCCCTCCTGCTGTGTGTTTTGAATCTAGATGCATTTTCCCTCTGCTGTCTTCTTTTATATCTAGGTGCATTTTCCCTTTGCTGTCTTCTTTAAAATCTTGGTGCATTTCCCCCCTGCTGTGTGTTTTGAATCTAGGTGCATTGTCGAAATACTGTGAGTTTTGAATCTAGGTGCGTTTTCCCTCTGCTGTGTGTTTTGAATCTACGTGCATTTTCCAACTACTGTGAGTTTTGAATCTAGGTGAATTTTCCCTCTGCTGTGAGTTCTAAATCTAGGTGCATTTTCCCTATGCTGTCTTCTTTTATATCTAGGTGCATTTTCCCTCGGCTGTGTTCTTTTAAATCTAGGTGCATTTTCCCATTGCTGTGAGTTCTAAATCTAGGTGCATTTCCCCTATGCTGTCGTCTTTTATATCTAGGTGCATTTTCCCTTTGCTGTCTTCTTTTAAATCTAGGTGCATTTTCCCTCTGCTGTGTGTTTTAATTCTACATGTATTTTCCAACTACTGTGAGTTTTAAATCTAGGTGAATTTTCCCTCTGCTGTGTTCCTTTAAATCTAGGTGCACTTTCCCTCTGCTGTGTTCTTTTAAATATAGGTGCATTTTCCCTATGGGATGTGTTTGAAATCTAGGTGCATTTTCCCTCTGCTGTGTGTTTTTAAATGTAAGTGTATTTCCCCTCTGCTGTGTTCTTTTAAATCTAGGTGCCTTTCCCCTCTGCTGTGTGTTTTGAATATAGGTGCATTTTCCAACTACTGTGAGTTTTAAATCTAGGTGCATTTTCTCTCTGCTGTGTTCTTTGAAAAATAGGTGCATTTTCCCTTTGCGGTGTGTTTTGGATCTAGGTGCATTTTCCCACTGCTGTGGGTTTAAATCTAGGTGCATTTTCAGTTTGCTGTCTCTTTACTTTAGGAGCATTTTCCCACCACTGTGAGTTTTGAATCTGGGTGCCCAGATCAGTGTCATGCTGGCGCTCCAGAAACACTACTAATGACCTACCGAGCCAACCTCTCCCCTCTTCCTCGACTAGCCTGCCCCTCCCCCCCTTTCGCCACACCCAGTTAAACGTTCCACTAACCCTCAAAACCAACCACCCCCTCCTCTCACCCATCAAATGAATCAGATCTCGCTCCTCCCAAATCAGGGCTGCACTCTGGCGAACTAGAGATGAAAACATCGACCTCTCCTACGAATTTCCCGCTGCTCCCTCTTCCAACATCTCCCTCATGTCCTCCCCCTCACCCCACAAATTCACACTTCCCATCGCTAAGTGTAGTAAGGGCCGCCCAGGCCAACAAACCAATCTCAAATGTGCCCCCCCCACACCCTCTGGACCATACGAATGAATCAAAAGGACTATGGTGTAAGCCGCCTCATGACTCCCACCCCCTCTCTTCTTCCCTGTTTCATCCTAGATCACAATCCTTGCACCCTCTTTACTCCTCCCAAATCTACCCCTGACCACAACCCTCTCCTAGCTCTATTCCCCTCTCCCCAAACCACCTAACCCCATTTGCCCACCTACCCTTCCATGCCCTCCTCTGAACACCCCATCTTTTCCCCTACTTCCTCCCCACTCCCTGCACCCCCTTGTCCTACAACAACACACTCCGCAACCCTAGCCCGGTCAGGCTTTCAGGCTCATCATTCTTCTCCAACAACACACACACCGACCCCTGCTTTTACCAGTAATACACTCCTGAGCACTCTGAAGATCATTGGGGGAGCCGGCCCAATACTCCTGAATTCCTTTGAAGATAGACTGCTAATTGCACCAAGAAGATGTTTGAAGATTGCCTCTGCTGTGCTTAAAAGACCTGTCAGGATAGCTTGACACTGCTTGGTACTGGACCTCTCAGTTTCTTGATACCAGCCCGCGTATACACTTAAAACACCTGTAAGGACAATCATGGGGTTGTACCTAGATACGCGAGTAACCGGGCATTGCAACTAGAAGAAAACAAATGCAGGTTAACACATGTGTCACACTGAGAGCATATATGCCTTATAATGTTTGCCCCACCCATGACACTCAGAGATGCATGTTGCTAATGCTCCATTACACTTATACCTGCTTAGGTTAGCCATTGTAACGCACAGTGGTTGAATGCAGGTATCCTTGATGTTGCACCTAGTAGACTCCTTTCGTCAGCGTTTGTAGAATTTGGAAGATATGAAGTAAGACTATAAAGGTATGATATATGACATTTATAACTAGCTTCAAGGGCAGCCTTTCTGTCCCGTCTAGAAAAAGCTCTAGGACATCCAGCTCATTGCACTTTGCAGACTTAAGGGTAGCCGTCGATAGTGCATAGAAAAGTCTGCAAATGTAGCTAGCTTTATCTTCCCCACAGAAGATTGGATGACACAGAAACATCAAAGATGAGCTCCATCTGAGTTTAAGGTATGTATAAACGCACCACTTCGGTGGACATCAGCCGCAGGCATGGCTATCCATCCACGCACTTTAGAATGCAGCTAATACTATGAAACATTCAGTCTAACAGGTCACATAACTGCTTGGCACTAAAACAGCAGATTTACCTCAACACCTCTGCAATTAGAATACAGCGACAACCTATGGCACATTTTGGTCTAGCTGGGTAGATATCGAGTCTCCTGCACTAGCACCCTGTCGTGACCTTCCTCAGTGCCCGTCCCCATGCCTAACCTCATGGGTTGCTTATTGGAGCCTTACCAGCCATCCTAAATCCTAATCTTGGCCAAATGCACACACTCATCCTAATCCTCCTCTCAAAACTTTCCCATGCCTGGACTTCGGTCCCCAAGGGCGTTCCTACCACAAAGTTCTTTGAGGCCATACAAATGGGAAAATTTGCTATATATATATATATATAAATATTTCTGAGGCTTGTGGAATCTGCTTAGATTCACATGCTGTGCATAGCCCGACATCTAGTGGAAGCTGCAGAGTATTACAGTTGTTTTCGAAACTCAAAAAGGGACGTCGACAGGGCATGCCAGTAATACTATCCCTAGTGTGACGTCCACTGCACCCATGATCCCTCACGCATCGAGGTCCCTCAGATTGTTTTTTTCCGCCATGCTAGACGGACGCGTATAGCAGAGTTCCTTTCGGCAAATTAGCCATTGACTTTGTTAATTAAGATAGTTTCTCTTTCTATCCTGTCTTTGACTTCGTAATACGCCGAAGAATAAGAAAGAAGACTACCGTCGAAGACCATTGCGAAGGACCGTACGGCCTTGGAAGGCCGCCCCAGGCCTCAGCACCCAAACACTAGGGAGAGAGGGGGAGGCCATTGTTAGGAGGCCATTTGTAGAATGCATATTCTCCCCTTTCTACACTTTGCTCGCCCAGCTGCCATCACCTTTACCCAGTATTATGGAGAACACCCCATTTAAGCTTTGCCCTAAGTGCAATCGTAAATTCCCCTGGGCAGACAAACATCTTGTTTGCAACTTGTGTCTCCCGAGAGATCACGTTGAGACGTCCTGTCGAGCCTGTAGTCTCTTCAAGCCGAAGACGTTGAAGGACCGTTCCACTAAGCCAACCACGCCAGGCAACTCGAGGCCATGGAGGTGGAGGGAGCCTTCAGCGATGGCAGCGATGCTGCACTTTCGGACGGCGAGGGCACCGGAGTAGCTGTAGCTACCCAAGCGCAAGCTCTCGACCCCGTAGGACAGGCCGGTGGCCATGTTGTGGGGACTGCACCCGGCGGCGGTAGCGCTCCAAGTACACACACCACAAAGCACACAACCCCCAGGCGACATTCGACAGATAAGTCGAGTACTCGACAACGCTCGGCACCCCTTGAACGGTCCACTGAATCACCTCGTTCCATATCGCCACATAACTAGACAAAGACATCGAAAGACAGTAAAAAGTCGAAAGACGGTAAGACGTCAAAAGATGGCAAGGGTGCCTCGCGAAAAACAACATCCGAGGGTCATTCGTCCGCAGACGAGACCTCGGCCCACACAACCGAAATTTGACGTTCTTCAGCAAGCAAGATGTCAGGCCCCAAAAAGTCGGTTTCACACTCCTCTGAGACCCAGGGTGGGGAGAAACACCATAAAACACACTCTAAAACCTCCCATACAGAAGACATTCTATCCAAAGGGAGACCTAAGGACTCTAGGCCTAAGCCTATCCCACCCACTAATGAGGACATGGATCTTTGCGACTCTGAGCCCGAAGATGTAATTCCAAGCTCCAAAGATTGGTCCGCAGAGGACATCAGCAGGGTTATGCGTAGGATGTCTTTTATTGGGAATTTCTTTGAAAAGAATCCTACCTAACTTCTAAGGCTTCAGGCCACCCCACCCACCTCGGCCCCTTCAAGCTCCCAACCCCCCGTCCCTCAACCCCCTTCTAAAAGGGTTCGTACTGATGTCCCAACTCAGGGCAGAGTTTTAGATCTGTATGACCCTGAAGTACATCCAGAAGAAGAACAGGAGGATCTTGTGTTTATTGATACATCTGATCCTCAACTTATGGATGTGGACTTAGATGAATTCTATGATGGGGACGATGAATACCCAGACAAGGAGGCAAACATTTACTCCTTGGATTCACCCATTAATCAGGATCCTCCAGTAGCAGACTCCACTATAGACAACCAACCCCTACTCAATGAAGTTATAACTAAAGCGGTCAAACACTTCCGCATAGATACCCAAGAGGTGGTAGAAGACAGAGACTTATCTGTGCAATTGTTGGGAGATAAAAACACAGTAGGACAATTTATTCCAATACTAAAGTCTGTACAATGCCGAATCCAACCTTCTTTGGAGGCACCCAACCTCACACGGGCCGTTAACCAGGGTGTGGAGAAAATGTTCAGACCTGCACCTTCCGACCCCCTTTACATAAGAGGCAATTTAAAACCGGACTCCCTGGTGGTTACCACCACACGGAAGAGAGCAGGTACTCCCCTTGCTTCCTCCGAGTCTCCTCCGGACAAGGAGAGCAAAAAGATGGATGCAATGGGCAGGAAAGTAGCCTGTTCTGCAGCCTACCAGACTTGCATTGGAAATAATGCTACACTTCTGGCAAGTTACAACTGCCACAAGTCGGATGAGGTTTCCGCATTACTTTCTTCCGCACCTGAGCCACTTAAGTCCCAATTAGCCCAGGTGACAGCAGACGCTAGAGCGGTGTCTACCTGTCTCCTAAAGTCAAACTTTGACGCACCAGACAATGCAGGTAGATTCATCGCAGAGGGCACTATCATTAAAAGACACGCATGGCTTCGCCAATCAGGCTTCAGGCCAGAAACACAGGCCATCTTAATTGATATGCTGGTGGAAAAAGATGTGCTCTTTGGCAAGGCGGTAGAAGACGCACTAAAAATTGCTAAAGATGAATACGAAACCCTTAAGTCTTTGGGCCAGCTCACGAACAAACCCACGGGGCAGAGGGGCAACGGCAATTTTCGCCGCTTTCGGGGACATAATTCTCAGAGTGGATCTCGATACAACCAGGGCCAGGGTTCCTATGGCAACAACCAAGGACAATCCTTTCAAGGCTATCCATGAGGACAACAAAGAGGTTGTGATACTCGGGGCAGAGGCCAAGCTTGAAGTTGCACTCCACCTGAGAGCAAGCGACATTCCGCTCCAAGTACCCTCCCATGCATCTCCAGTAGGAGGACGAATTTCCAACTTCACCCACGCATGGGAGGGTATTACCTCAGACAGATGGGTGCTTTCAACGGTAGCAGGGAGCTACTGTGTAGAACTTCTTCAAAGACCTTGCAATCACCCCCCCGAGACAAAAGCTACACTCAGAAGAACATCAACAGATTCTTCTAGAGGAAATCACAGCGCTTCTATTAAAGGACGCCATAGAAGTGGTCCCGGCCAACCAGGTAAATAGGGGTATATATTCAACTTACTTCCCTGTGCCCAAAAAAGATCTAACAATGCACCCTGTATTAGATTTGAGGCCTGCAAACAAGTATGTCAAGCCACAAAATTTCTGCATGACCATGCTACAAGAAGTAATCCCGCTTCTAAAAAAGGGGGATTACATGGCAACACTGGATATGAAAGATGCCTATTTTCATATTCCAATGTTTCCAGCGCACAGAAGTTTCTTGCGTTTCAAGATAGCGAACCAGCACTACCAATTCAAGGTGCTGCCCTTCTGAATAGCCTCGGCTCCAAGAGTATTCACCAAGGTACTGGCGGTGGTGGCAGTGCACCTGCGCAGGGAGGCGATCCCAGTGTACCCTTACCTGGACGACTGGCTCATCACAGGGGAAACCCCTTTCATTTGCAGATCTAACATTCAAAGAACAATAAACCTCCTCTTCTAATTGGGCTTCCCTATCAATGAGAAAAAATCAAGCCTGGTGCCAAGCACCTCCAAACAGTTCCTAGGATCTGTCCTAGACACCAAAGAGGGGTTGGCCTTTCCATCAGAGGAAAGAATTCGGAATCTGTTACTGCAAATTCCTCAATATCAGTCCGGTCGCCAGATTGCGCAAAGCGATGTGTTTGCTAGGCATGATGGCATCATGCATTTACCTGGTTCCCCACGCGCACCTGCGACCCATGCAGGAATGGTTGGCGAAACAGTGGTCTCAGGCAAGTGGTCAGTGGGGCGATCTAGTGGTTGTTTCACCAACACTAATACAGAGTCTTCACTGGTGTACAAGAGAAAATCTTTCAAAGGGGAAACCCTTTTACAATCCAGAAATACAGGCTGTAGTCAGATATCGGATCCAGTAGTAGTGCAACAATGGTACGAAACAAGGGTGCTCCTTGTCACCCATACTCTATGCAATTCACCTAGAACCCTTCCTGGTGGTGGTGAGAGCAAATAAATAAATCGGGGAATTACGTTCTGGGGGACAACACATAAAATTGCCGCCTTTGCGGTTGACATGCTCCTGACCATCACTCAACCAGATCTCTCCCTGGAAGCAATAGAAGATTAATTTAACCCATTCCAATGTAGTGGGGTGGCAGGTCTAAAAATAAACCCTCATCAATCTGAGTTGCTTAACCTCACACTCCCGAAGGAAGTAGAACAGGAACTGAAAAAGGGCTCCCCTTACAGATGAGTGTAACGAACCATAACCTACCCGGAGATCAAATTGACCAAGGAGTTGTATCAAGCAAACTATCCCCCCGTACCCTCTCCACCCGGTAGAAAAGCTTAAAACAAACTGATAGATTGGGGCATCCTATCCATCACACTACTGGGCCATATAAATGTGCTAAAGATGATAATACTCCCCCAGTTGCTATACTGGTTTTCGGCCCTCCCAGTCCACGTACCACCCTCCCCTATTCAGGACTATCCAAAAAGTCACCAGCAGATTTCTCTGGAACAATACAACACTGAGGGTAGCCACTAGGGTGATGAAGATGCCCACATCCAGAGGAGGGCTGGGAAAACCAGACTTTCAACCCTATTACCTGGCAGCCCAGATTAGAGTTATACGGGACTGGTTAAACAATGATCGAGATAAGATCTGGAGGCCAATGGACAGAGCCGTAGCAGGGGATAACCTGGGAGCGATCCAGATGTACAGCAGTACAATACTCGCCCTGGTGGGAGACATGTGGGATGAGGCCATTAAGCAGGTGCACATCACCTCCTACCCGTCCCCATTCACCCCGATATTCGGCAGCCTGCAATTCATCCCGGGACCTAGAACCTCTGCTTTTAACAAATGGCAGGAGGGGGATGCCAAAGAATCGGAGACATGTTCGAAGACACTAGAGTGAAACAATTTACCCAATGTAAAACAGACTTCGCTCTGGGGGAAGTGGAGCGATAACGCTACACGCAAATAAGACATTGGCTTTACCACCCCACCATGAAAGAAGCAGGGACCCACCAACTAACCCCTCTTGAAAAATATCTGACCACGGATCCCGGCGACAGGTGGGTGGTAGCATCGATATATATGCGCACATAAAATCAGCCGAGCAACCGGCTCAAAGGTCATACATAAAAATATGGGAACAGTTCACAAGGCACAACATAGAGGAAACCGAGTGGGCACAACTGTGGTCAAGCATCCCTAAACTCACGATATCCCTGCAAATATGAGAAATCTGGACAAAAATCCTTTTTCAGTGCACCTTTTTCACTCCACAAAATGTGCCTGGGTCGATCGAAATATTGTTGGAGGGAATGTGGGATGGAGGGAATGTGGCGTCACATATGGTGGGACTGCCTTAAACTGAATGAGTACTGGGGAGGCATACAAGAGGCGATAGCTCACATACTGGGATTAAAGGATGGAGGCAATAGAGGCTTGGCAATGCTGGGCATTGATGGGCCCATGGAGGACCTTCCTTCGAGAGCAGACCACAAAGTTTATGTAATCCTGACAATTGCAGGGGCATTAGCACTGGCCAAAAAGTGGAAGTCAAAGGATCCCCCAATGGAACACAAATAGGTAGGAAAGATTTGGAACTTTGCAGCCTTTGAATGGCTTGCATATTCCCTCCAGGGTGAGCATTGAACCTATCGAGCAGACTGATCAAGAGTACTGGACTTCTTACAAACAGAAACAAAAGCGGGACTGGTGCCCGAGGAAAATGCATCTCCTCGGCATAGTAGACTAAGCCCAGAGGGAGGAAAGGGGTCGGGTTCACTCCCGGGCTCTGACCAGGAGGGAAATGCACGACAATTGTCCCCTAACGCTGAGGAACAGAGCAGCCCAAGGAGACACTCTTCCCTTACGAACCTTCACCGAAACAGATGGGGGGTGGGAAGGAGCGGAGAGGGGGGTAGTACGACCAAAGTTGAACTGTTATGTTTAAAAATGCAAATAAAAGGTAATGTTTAAAAAAAAAAGAAGTCACACTATTCGATGCATATTCTTCTTTTTCTCACTCTCCCCGAGAAGCTCACTGTCTCACTGTCCTTTCTATGCTGAACTACTGCAAGAGTCTCTTTCAAAAACTGCCTGCCTCTACTCTTTGTCATTACAACTCATGCAGAACAGGACTGCACGACTTGTCCTTGGCCTCGAACCCAGGGATCACATCTCTCCTGCCCTGAAATGTATCCACTGGCTCCATGTGACTGTGAGGATCAAGTTCAAAACCCTATGCATCGTCCACAAGGCTTTCTGGGGCCGGGGACCACATTACATACAACTCTCTCTTCCTAAGCATGTTCCTTCTTGAGCCCTCTGCTCATCCACCTCCAACTCTCTGAGGATCAGACGCTTCTGCAGGCCGAGAGTGCGGCTTCCATCTGGAACAGCCTTTCTGCCTCTCTCAAGCTTGAGCAAGACTACCTTAGGTTCCGGAAGCAACAGAGGACCTTCCTTTCCGCTTCTGCTTTCCCTCTCCCTTGATGATGTCCCTGTCTGCTGCGCATACTGGTTACCTAGCCACCCACTGAACGTACATGAGCAGGCTCCTGCACGACTGGTTGCCCTTCCACTGCCTCCGTGCCTCCCAACCACTTAAGGGACTGCATCTGCAACCCTACAGTCCCCTGATTCTTTGCACTTATGAGCCACTTCACGGCTGCCCTTACTAGTTACTTTGTACTCTCTCCAACCCCCCATGGCACTTCACCCCCACACCCCCCCCCCGCACTTGCGTGATCTGAATGACAATAGGCCTAGTAAGATCATTATTTTGTTAGCCTTCTGTGCTCCCACCCTTGTCTTGTCGCACCAGAAACACTTGTGTACAGGCGCGTTATAAATGACATATAATATCATGTCATGCATATCAGTCAGAGCAGACAAATTGGCTAGCTTTCCCGCACAATACTATCTCTGGGTACACTGCCATTGAGGTCTCATCCCTGCCTGTGCTCATCCTTGGCTGGCTCACCATGGCGCAGAGCAACTGGCGAGCAACATTGTATGGTCTGGAGAGCCACAGCTAGCTACCAAGCTACAGGTTGGGGATCCCTGCACTATCAGCACTACATCAATAAACAGTCTTCGTGTCCCTGTTCGTTGGGGGGGGGGGGCCTTCCGGTATACGCAGGATGACAGATTCACAACCAGAACGCTCCGTGGCACGGTTGCAGGAAACAGCCTCATCCTCATGGGTGTCTAGGTTGCTCCACGATTTAGATCGATCTGCGCTTGACCCTTGGGTGTAGTAGTTCTACTTGCTGCTTTTTTTATCACCTGGAAGTCTCTTGCTTTCTTTCCTGGTCAGGCTGGTTCCTCGCTTTTCTCCCACCGGGTCTTGTCTTTTCTTAGGGGTGACGGGGGCAGACTGGTGAGCATCGTATTGGGCTATGGGGGCGCACAAGTTTTGGGAGTTTTTGCTTTTCTCTATCGAAGAAGGGTACCGTGACCTGCCGGGAGCCCGCAAGGAGCAGACTGGCTCACCCAGGAAGTGCAGCACCTATTTCTACACTCAGGGCAAAGCCTGCGCTAAGCAAAGGCGCACACACATGTTGGGAGCTGTTTGGAGCGGCTTTGGGGTTGCCCAGCAGGGTGAAAATGTAATATTTCCCTTTGTTTACCATTCCCCTTCTCTCTGTGAAGAACTGATTGTGGCATAATTCTGGATACAATGTTCTTAGTGATACTGCTATGGTGCTATTAAGCTGCTCATATCCTTCATGTATTATTTTGTTTGGGCTACATCACCCTTGTTTCAAGGTAGGATTCCCCTAGCTTGGTTTGGCATGGTTCGATCAATAATGGTGTGCTGGAAAGTACTGAGCAGTTTTAATCAGATCACTCCGCTGGGTGGCCATCATTTGATGCTCTTTATTGTACATGTTATTGTAGCATGCTCTGTTTTACAGAGCCGCCAATGCCTCTCCAGACTCACAAGGTAGGGGGTGGAGGGGGCGAGCGTCGGACTATGGAAGCCCATCAAACTATTACCCTGACGGGAGATTAGTGCACAATCTCGGACTGCATTTGCTATCTATGCAATTATTTTATTGTGCTAACTTTTTTCATTTTTAACTCTATCTTTATATGAATTGACATGACATATGATTGTGTTTTGGGCGATATTTGATGTTGATATTTATTAGCTTTGCACAATTTGCACTAACCCCATATTCCGGAGAGTATAACACTCTGAAAAGCTGTTATGTTTGCCTAGTGTATTGTTTAGTATCGCTGACACGTTGAAAAGGAAAGCTATCTCCAGCTTCTCATGGCATGACATTCCCAAAAGGTTTCACACAGTAGGAAAACCCTTATCATAGTCACATTCAGCTGCTATGAACTGTGTTGCAGTTCCAGATTACTCACGATCTGGTGAAATAATCATGTATATAACTAAGGAATATCATGTGGTTCATAAAGCTACTAATAGCAGTGCTGGGTCAAAGGATACTGACCCACGAAGACCTCCACTTAGCACTTGTCGTGCACCTAAAATAGGTGGTCATTTGGACTCTTATTTTTTAGTTCCCAGATTGCACCTAGAAGAGGCAGGGAGGGAGGAATTATAATATCCTTGCTGAAATTCATACTGACAAACTTGATTATATAGGTAGTAATACTGAAGCTAAAAGAGCACCAGTAAATCAACACGGAGAGCTGCAAAGTAAAGGGCAAATGTTAACTTCAGTTACAAGAAACAATTGCATAAGCAACATCGTGGTCTGCAATAGAGTGCTTGCTTGTTTGCCTAGGATAGTACTCCCTTGTGCCCAGCGACTCTACTTAATAATACAACAGACACATCAAGTGTGGTGGATGTGGCCAGCAGCCATGCAGTGAAGCTGCTTTTCTCATACGCTCCCGCATGATCCTTTGCAACATTAACTTTAAATTGCCTGTTTTAGCGTGTAATTGCAGCATTGACGGTTGGATTGCATCCTGGTCCAAACCGTGGTGGAACTCTCACAGGCAACAGGCGGTTGACGGTGAGAGGCGGCACGGAGAGGCTACTTTGTGAGAAGGTGCAGGCAGAGGGCGCTGGACACAGTGAGGCAGAGCCACAGATCGGGGACAGTGGGGGCATGCAGGATGAACCGCGGCCTCCTGGTGGGGTGTAATACTGGCGGACCCGCTGTGCAACAGAGACCACATCTTGGACGTGGGGGAGGAGCTCCCTATGGCATAGCAGTGATGCTGCAGCACACTCTGAGGTGCGTGGTCCTATCTGATATACAGAGGACAACCTGTTCTTTGCTGACCACCTCTGTGGGCTGCATGGGACAGAGTGATTTGCTTGGGGGCACTGAAGGCATCTGATCTCAGCATTGGAAGTGCTGGAGGAGCCACATCTTGGCAAGTCCTTTTTCCTGGCACCATTTTTTTTAAACTCTATTTTCAGCTGACGATTACAAGACAGCAAAAGCAAAATACAGAGTTCCAACCACATACATTTGAATATGTTACATTATTAAGATATTAACATTTCTAGATACACAGTTTTAGCAGTCTGACCGACCAAATCGAAGTTGCTGTCTCGATGCAAATGTTCACTTTTCTTCGAGGAATCTCAACGCCCTGTGGCTCCTGCTTTAAAGGGAGGTCACTCTCGAGGGCACCATTGATGACCCATCGAAGAAACTCTTCTATCTCAGGTAGATTGGGGTGGTTGAACATTTTAACCAGGAAACAAGACATTTAAACATTAATGGACTGGGCTTGTTAATAATCTTTATTACAGCTTGCTCCTGTTGGGGGTGGGGGGAATCCTCCCTCAGAATTGTGTCTTAGTAGCTAACGAAATGATTCTGTCATTGTTTAACCTACCTTGCCTTCCTTCCAATGATCTATGCTGTTACACATTGCTGCATGATTTGTATGCCATTATAACTGTCAGCATTTAAATCAGCAGGAATCAATAGCTAAGTGTGGTACCACATAGACATTGTATATATTTGACATATTAGAATTGCCTGAGTACAAAGTGTGTTATTAATTGATGTATATATCTTGAACCTTATTTTTATATAAAGAACTGTGTTAGCACATAACATAGTGTGTGGACATTCCTTTGTGGAGGTTTCGGGACTACACTGTACTTAAGAACCAGCCTGCATTACCTCCTGAGAGCTTAAGCCTTGGTTGCTCATCCATGTCTACCATATAGAGAACCTTGGCTGGGGTGCTCTGTGCTTGTACTCTGCCATAAAGAGAGCAAGAGTACAGATAACGCCCTCCAGTCTTTAGAACTGGTACATTCCTGCAAAGTTGTTCGAAAACAGGTAGACCAGGGTTATGGATTATAGAGAGTAGATTGACTAGTGGGGCACAAAACCACTATGCAAACGGAAAGTTTTGTTATCCCATGTGATTTGAATTAGAAAACAAAGATGTTCTGCTGGAATATCACTGGTTTGGGAAAGCACCTAACTGATAATCACTGCTGTGATTTCATCAGAGGTTACAATATCATTTGTCGCCAAGAGACTTGGGCTGCATATCCCATGGACCTCCATGCTCATACTACGCTTACTAAAATGGCCATCATGGGCCTGAAAGGGAGACTGAGTGGGGGCCTCACAACATGGGTTAAATTCTCTTTTTATAACTATAACTATAATTATAATTGGTTATTGACTGAGTGGGGACCTCACAACATGGGTTAAATCCTCATTTTATTCTTCCATTGTAGAACATACTATTTCTCCTGTGATCTGCAGTAATTGCTTGTTTTCCTGAAGTCCGGTATTGTGAAAACGTGTATCGAGGATAGGCGAGCTCCTACACCTTGCTATCTATACATTTCGAGCCCATTGCCTCATTAAATCACATCATGGAAGAAAAGGATATTGCTTGGGGTGTGACCGATTTCCTGATGAACCCCCGGAACTAATGAATCAGTGTGTCCCTGAAGTATTATGTACCAACTTAAATTTGGAATTGGAGGCATGTAATGGTCAAGCAAGGGATGATAGGCAGGCCAGGCGACGCCTACTTTTTTCTTAGGCAATAATAGCTCCCATGATGATTATATTTTATTCAACATTTGTGATTGGAAGTACTTGAGTAAATGTACAGTTCTCCGACTCACTGAGAGCGATCATTGGCCACTCTCATCAGCATTATCCTTTGTCATTGAGCCCTGTGCACCATTAAGAATCAATTTGACCCCTAAAAGATATGTGAATTGGGAGCATTTAGATTTGGATATGGTTCTTCCCCCAAATCTATAGTAGTATTTTACTGATACTGGAAAAAGTCTTTGCTCGCTCTTCTTTTCGCAAAGAAGGGATGTTCAGGTTGTATAGTGAAGCAGCCTCCGCGTGTTAACCGTTGGCAACCAAATAGGAATATTGAAAAGGCTTCTATCCAGCAAACAGCTTGGTTTGACAAAGAGTGTTGAGGAGGAAAACAAGATCTGGTTTTGTGTTTAAAAAATGTGGATGGTTACAATAGGGATCTCGTTAGGTTGAGGAGACGTTCGTATAAAACCCTTCTGCAGAGAAAACGAAAGTGTATGCACAGAGAAAGTGGAAAGACTTAGTAGGAGCAATCCAGGAGGGGTTACAACTAAATTCAGGAAACTAATAAGCGATAACCGCAAACCAAGTAACATGGTTGTGGCTAGCATTAGCAAGGATGAGTTGTTTAGGCATTATTGTAACTTGTATGAGGAAACTAGACTGCCATTCTACTCACCAAGTACTACGATGTCCCTGATAACTGGTGAGTGCTTGGTGCCTCTGCAGTTTGAGTTGGTAGAGATAAAATTGGCCATTTGTGCACAAAAAGATGGGAGGGCTTTGGCGGTAGATAAAATCCCTGTGGACATATTAAAGAAGGATGTTGATTTACAGACCCCTTTATTTCTTCGCCTGTTTAAAGCAATTGCAGCTTTTTCAATGGTTCCTAAGACATGGGTCACGGCTGAGATCATCCCAATATATAAAAAAGGAGGCAGGGATGATGTTGCTAACTACAGACCAGTCTTGCTACTGGATGCTGCAAGCAAGATATATGCTTGTGTCATGTTGGGTTACCTCGTTAATTATGAAAGGCAGCGATAGATCATAGTCTGGCAGGGTTTCAGAGTGGGGCGAGCTCCATAGACCAATGCCTGAAACTCTTTCTCCTTCTACAAAAGTACGTACTGTTAAGAAAGTTTAACTTTTACGTACAATTTAGACCATAGATCTGCATTTGATTAAGACTCTGGGGAAATTTTGATTAAGATAGGCATTCCCCCTGTGCTGGTAAGAGCAACTCCTCCGCTATATACTAAAAATGAGGCACGGATGCGTTGCTGACAGGTGACCTGACTCCCCCTTTCTTTATATAAAAGGGGGTGCATATGGAGGCAGACCTTAAGACTGGCCAGCTTGTTGCCCAACCTTATATTGCGACATGAACTTGGCATCTCTTCTCTTTCATCCAGATATAGTTGGAGACTATTGACGACCAACTTCGCGAAAATGAATTGTCCTCCCCGCAACTCCTTGTACGAAGACCTTTTCACTATGCTTAAAGGGTTCCATGTGTTAATTCTGCCAGAAAAATATTACGATGCAAAAATATCTCCATATTTTTGCGTTGAAATTCACACATGGACCCTGCGGGGGACACCCCTACAACCCTGCATCACTTTTTAATGTGCAGGGGACACCCTCGCAACCCCTGCTCCCACATAATATCCCCCCCAAAAAATATCACCTATGGCAAACCAAACGGCCATATCTACGGCGATATTGTTGTTGGGGATATTATGTAGTGATACCGCTTAAAGAGGCATATCTGGTTTCAATATCTAGATATGATGGTAAAATGAAAAACTTATTGACAACATCGAGGATCTTCTGACGAGACCGTCTCATGTTAAGAAAAAACTATACAAACTTGATTGGTCTTGTACCATTGAAGCTTTAAGCACATACAGTAGTTATAAGGAATATGCACATTTTATAACTAAAAGAGTTCCTCAAACTCAAGATCTAATTTGTTTTCCATGTGATAAGGCTCGGGGTTTGTATTTACAATTCAAATTGAATCAATTTCCGACTAATGAAAGAATCGAACACTGGCAAAATAACATGGAGGTTAGCTTGTCGTTATTGTTCATGTTCTCAACAGTTAGAAACACTAAAAGGTTTAGTTATCTTTTGGCAATACTTTGAAGTGTCCAAAGTATTGACGTTTGGTAAACTTAATATCAGAGATAGTGGGCTCATTATGAGTTAGCCGGTCCGGATTTAACGGTGTTGGTAAAACCGTACCGGCACCGTTTACCAGACCGGCTCATTCCGACCTGCGATCCCGGAAACACCATCACTGCATAGCGACCCCACGGTGTCAATGCACCCGGTAGCTCCGTGGGCAGAAACAGCGTGACGAATCGTCGGCGCACCCCCAGTCACCGGCAATGCGCAACACTGGGCACATTACGAGTAGCACGGACACGGAAACACCGCCACGACAATGGCGTAAACACCATGAACATCGTTCCGATACCGCCGGCACTGCGGATATTGCGTTAAACAGTGGCTGGTGAGCTGAATCAGGCCCCAGGTGTGCAAAATGAGGCCAGCTGCACATTATAGGCCACTGGGAGCCTACAAAAGTGCTACACCAAGCCCACCTTCCAACACAACCATGCTGTCAGCCACCGTAGCAGCATTTGGGCTAGGGAACCTGCAAGCAGCAGTGCACATTTAGGCAGCAATGGGGCAGAGGAGGAGGATGAGGAGGAGGCGCAGGTGCAGGAGGCAAATCATGAACCCGGTGCCCCCAGTGCCCATCCCAAACATAAATGTGCAGCAGGCACCACCCCGCAAGCAGCCAGCAATATCCTGTATCAGGGCCTCACCCTGGAACATTACCCCAGGTCAAATACACACATTATACCGGCTTGACCGGGCCTCAATCATATGCATCGTCACCCGGATTGAAGAGGACATCAGCAGCCGCTTTGGCATCCGGACTGCAATTCCCACCCCCCTACTGAAGGTAGTCTCGGTACTGTATTTCCTCGGCACCGGAACCTATCAGCACACTGTTGGGGAGCTGCACGGGCTGTCACAACCCTGTTTTTCTAGAATACTGGTCCAGGTACTGAATGTGCTGCTGCGCCATGCGTCAGAGGTCATTTCTCTACCCTGTACCCCTGCCCAGGTCATTGCCAAAAAATTGGCCTTCCATGCCATTGCAGGCATGCCCAATTGCATTGGCGCATTACACTACACGCACGTGGAGTTGACTGTTGGACATGCAATCGAGGAGGTGTACCGCAATCGGAAGCAATTCCACTTACTGAACATCCAGATGGTCTGCGATGCCGGACTAGTGCTCACCCATTGCTGTGCACGTTTCCCGGGGTCCACACACACACGACTCGTTGGTCTTGCAGAATTCTACACTGCCACGCTGCATGGCACGCTATGCAGGACAAAGCACATGGCTATTGGGTGAGTACAACTGCCAATGCAAGACCCCTGTGTATTGGGGGGGGGAGTGAAGGCCCACAGTGTCCCAGGCATTTGGGTGGGTAAAACTGCCAATGCATGACCCCTCCTCAATGGAATAGACAAGCACCAGAATCCACACGGCTCACTGCGTCAAATATGAAATTGCCCCATGCCACAGCTCGCAAGTACATCCCCTGCCTACCTCCATGCACACTCTAGCCAAGGGGTGGCACTAAATGCAATATCAACATGAGGATGTGAGTCCCTCCCCCACCCAATGTACCTTTGCTGCTCCCATGCACACGATGGGCGCTTCTCGTGCAGTCTGCATTGGTCACATCTTTGCAGTGACCTGTGTCTGCCTGATGCAGATCTGCCCATCACACCACAATGCCTGAGTCACCCACCACATCTGAACCCATATGCATTGATATGTGTGCAACATGTCGTTGCCCAACATCAAACCACGAATGTAAGCATCACAGACCCCTCATGGTAATGTGATCGAAGTGTGCTCAACAGAAGTATCACCCAACGGATTACCAAACGGGGCATCATTGGGCTGCATCTGATTCAGACAGCAATACCACAAACAATAACATGTGCCCTTGCTTACACTCCCATGCAGGTGATGCTGGATATACACTCACTCCATGGCTGATGACGCCCACACGAAGGCCACGGAACAGGCATGAGGAGGCCTACAACAGGGCACAGATACGCGGCTTGATAGAGCGTACCTTTGGACTACTGAAGGCCAGGTTACGCTGCCTCAGCCGATCAGGTGGCTCACTGCTGTGCAGCCCAGTGAAGACCGGGAAAATAGTAGTTGCATGTGCGATGCTGCACAATCTGTGCATACGCAGAAACATACCATTGTCCCCGGACGTCAAGGATGTGGATGAGGATGATGGTGATGGGATGGGTGCACTACCGGGCCGGGGTGCCATTGATGGACAACATGCACGTGCAGTACTCATACACAATTTATTTTGATACACTTCATATGCACATTCACCACTTCATGTGGTGGCACTACATTAAATGGTCTGTATACACATGAAATTAGGATTGTCCATTCGTCATATGCATTTTAACAATAGTGTACTATTGATTTAACAGGGGAAACAGGAATTCAATTGAAATCAAGAACGCACATGCCCTCCCACCTCCCCAACAAATCCCCCACCCACCAACCAGGCCCCAACTGACTCACCCCACTAAGAACCACCCCAACGTACCCACCCACCAACCAGGCCCCATCACAGTTCAATTGTTATTTAATGCTTGTTGAATCTTGCTTGTTCCTCTTGTAAAGCGTTCTGGATTAAAACGCTATATAAATTCAATGAAATACAAATACAACTGGTTGGGCAACAGTCCAGCAATGCACATCCTATTTCTGTCCACGCTTGTGCCCGTGGGTGTCCTTTCCAGAGGTTCCTGCCAGCTGTGAAGACCTCCTTCGAGGGCTACTGGCCACCGAACTGGATGGTGTGCTGCTGGCAGATGGCACTGCAGGGATCGTAGGTGGCACACAACCCAGGAAAGCCTGTTGGACAACACGCATTGTCTCTGCGATATTAGACATGATATTATTCCCCCCCCTGACCCGCCGTGAAAGCACCATGTTCGTTGTTGCAGACTGTCTGATTGCACGTGCGAGGCGTCGCGCAGAGGTGGCAGAGCTCTCCCGTTGGAGTCGGGCCTCGCATTGCAGCCTCGCCTTCTGGAGCTGTTGCTCCACAAGCTGCGTCATGCTTGCCTGGTGCTCCTCAATGCGCAGTAGGCAGGCGCTGAGTTCCATGATGGATGGTGTGGGGAAGCGCAATGAACTGTGGAGTCCCATGGGGCTGAATATGCACACCTGTTTGGGAGTGATGTTGCCCCCATCATTCCCATTGTCTGGTGCGTCAGCGCTCTGTTCTCCTGGCGCACTGTCGACACTGGCTGCGTCATTGTCGCTTGTTGTTGGGCGGCCACTGATGGGTGCGATGGGAGTGGCAGCAGGTGTGTCTTCAGTCGCCACATGCTGCACTTCGGGTGCTGCAGGGATGGAGGTGTCCTTGGGCACTGTCGGCGTGGCAGATGGTTGTGTGCCGGAGGTGGTAGCAGTGGCGTCCTGGGATGTCCTTGTCCGACGGCCATGTGCAATCCCCCTTGGCGTTGGCTGTTGTGCCGAGTCACTGTCGGTTGATGTGCCTGTGGGGGAATATAGGGCATGCTGTTAGTCATGTGACAGGATGTGAATGGGGCAGTCACATGCAACGCACTCCTCATACTTGGTCCTCTTGCATGTACACTCAGTTGATGGGTGATCGACTCAGGTGTGTGGATCACGGCTTGCACACAGTTGCACGCCATCTGCCTGTTCTGGTGGTGTTGTCACATGGGCGTGTTGGATGTGGGCCATTGGTGGATGTGTTGTGTGCTTCTAGACCCTGCCGAGGTGGGGGGGGGGGTCATTGGTGGATGTGTTGTGTGTTTCTAAGCCCTGCCGGGGGGTGGGGGGGTCATTGGTGGATGTGTTGTGTGCTTCTAGTCCCAGGCGGGCCGGGGGGGCATTGGTGGATGTGTTGTGTGCTTCTAGGCCCTGCCAGGTGGGGGGGGGGGTCATTGGTGGATGTGTTGTGTGCTTCTAGGCCCTGCCGGGGGGGGCTCAGTGGTGGATGTGTTGTGTGCTTCTAGGCCCTGCCAGTGGGTCCAGGGGGTGCGGGGGGGAGTTATTGGCTGATGCGTTGTGTGCTTCTAGGCCCTGCTGGGGAAGGGAGGTCATTGGTGGATGTGTTGTGTGCTTCTAGGCCCTGCCGAAGGGGGGGTCATTGGTGGATGTGTTGTGTGCTTCTAGGCCCTGCCGGGGTGGAATTCCATCATTCGCATTCATGGCTTTGCACTCTGTGTACTTACTAGCCTCGCCAGGGGTGCCGGCTCTGACCTCTGTTCCGCCAACTCCCTCGATCCCCTCTATGTGCATGATACTGCTGCACCTCTCCTCCCAGGTCTGGAGCTTCAGCGGTGAAGGTGGTCCCCCTCCTGTGCCGGCGCTGTGCTGCCGGTGTGCTGACATGAGGTTGTGGACTCGGAGCTGCAGATCGTCCCAGCTCTTGTGGCAGTCTTTGACAGTGCGCACTGTGACGCCCACTGCTCTGCACTTTTGTGCAGCGGCTACCCATATTTCCTTGCGCCTCTGCTGTGTGCTGCGCCTTTGATCGGCACTGAACAGCAGTGCTGCATTGTCCACGATGTGCTCAACGAGCACTGTCAATTCAGCCTCGCTGAAGCGGGGTTTGCGCAACCGTGTGGCTGGTATGCGAGATGTTACTTGCCGCATGCTTGCGGATGCGGAAACAGTGTCACCTCCTTCACGGAAAAAACGGATTCCGGACCGGCTAACTTGTAATGAGGCCCTATGTCTTCTCAAGGGAATGGTTGTGGGTTAGATGTTTGTGGGGAACTAACACCTTGTTAGTCTTGTCTCTCACTTACTTGTTGAGTATCATCAATGAGGAACTTTCAGCAAAATTGAGTATACCACTTGCGACAAAGGTTGATGCCGCAGTCTATCTTCCTATACTGTGTTATACAAGCCAATTTTAGTGATGTAAAACTATAGTTATGTAACAAACTTTCTCTCGGTCTTTGCATCAATTAAGTATTTCTATGTGCCTATATTTAGATACAGTTGTTATTACCATTAAATGGTTTGTGTGTTTTTTTTAACTCGTGGTCGCACTAATAGAACAATGATTAATGGTATATGTTTCTGAGTTGGTTTGCACATTTGCACAATGAACCGTGATCAAAGTGCGTCCCACATCTGTTTACAAGTCGAATGTAACTTATTTTATTTGATACTTGTTTTTAAATAGAGGTTTACAGAATAAGAAAAATGTTAGTTACCATTCCTCAGCTGTTTTAAGGTAATAAGAAAAATGTTCATATTTTTTTTTTTTTACATTTTGAAAGTTTAGCTTGTTAGATTAGGTTGTACAATGTGTAATTGATGTTAAAATTTGTTAACAAAGATGTTGAAAAAGTTTGTTTACAAAGTAAAAACAACAAAATAAAATAAAAGGGGGTGCGCCAGGGATGTGTTTCGAATAGATTGTGTCCTCCCACGTATTCCTCATTTTATGATAATTATCCTTCTGGCATCAGTTGCTTCGGAAATTTTTTCGACAGGTGGAGGCACTGTGTGCTGCCTCATCGAGTCGATGTCCCTCGAGGGCCTGCGTTCGACTGTCGACATCATCATTAGTATAAACATTACATGCAGCACCCGTTGGCTTCAGTTCCTTTTTCCAAGCTAACGCTTCGAAAAATTACGGCACGCTTCAGTTCTTCTGTTAACTTCGATAGTTATTTTCGATCTACGAAAACGTCTTCCATGTCGGCTCAATCAACGCCTAAGATGGACTTCAAGAAATGCCAAGACTGTGGATCGAAGATGTCGATCACTGAACCCCACTGCATGTCTGTAGTTCCTTGGTACCGGTCACTGTACCTCCGGCTGTAACTCCCGTCAGGTGATGACCGAAACGACTCTAAGGGAGCGTAAAGGTAAATTGGCGGTGGGTAGGTTGCCTTCAAAGTCTCCTTCGAAGAGTTCAAAGAGAAAGACTGATGAGTCGAGGGATTCTCCTCGACGTAAATCATCTAAACGGTCTCGATCGAGAAGTCGATCACACCATTCTTCGTCATCTTCGAAAAAGGCCAAGAAACGGCGTCACAGGTCACCTCAGACCTCTAGTGTTTCCTCGGCTGATGTAATCAAATGTCCAACTAAGTCGGACTCCCCAGGAAAATGGGATGCGTTTTGTAATGAAATGCTCAAAATCTCTGAGAATGCAGCCTGACCCCCTCAAAGGACAAGCAGAAAGCCCATGCCCCTCTCGATGTGCATAAAGATGACAAAGCGAAGTCAAAGATGACAATTTCGATACTGAGACATGCACTGGTAGTGCATCGAGAAAAATCTTGATCGGATGAGAAATCGTTGGGGGCTTTGACAAGTCAGGAATACACTCCATCGACGGTTCCTTCGAAGAAATATAAGTAGTCGACAATGTCGACGCCTTCGCTGACACTGTCGGCATCGGAGCCGTCGACACCAAAACGATCCGTTGACTCCGACAGAAACGACTCCGACTTCAAAGTCGTTGTTGAAGATTATTTTGAAATTGTCGAAGCCAGTGGTAACCCAGGAAAAGGTTTTCAAACCTTTAGCCAAAAAAGATTTTTAACATCCATCTATGAATATAATGACACTTCAGATGAAACCACACCACCATTTGGGTTACAATATGGGACCCCTAACGTGCCAGATGAATTTATCTCTGAAGAGTCTAGATTAAAAGACTTATATGATCACCTTTAGTCGGCCAGTGGTTTAGAGGCCTTTCCCGAACTGGAATTTGGCAAACCAGATCCTACTGACCATGCTGACTCCTCACATAGGAAAATTATGAGTAAGGTGATAGAGTTTTTTAAATTGGAACAGGGCTACTCCTTTTGAGCAGGGTGACCTGACAGATATTGTGGATCAGGGTCCCCAAAAAGATCACATTTTGCCATTTCACACTCCACTACAACAAAGGGTCTCAGCAAATTGGGAGACACCAGAGACTAGGGCTGCAGTGCAGTGAATAAAAATGTTGCTAGAAAATATAGACCATCCAGCATTGACCCAGAATAACTGAGAAAACATCCAACACCAGAAAGTTTGGTGGTTCAGGCTGCTACATCTACCAAGCAGTCAGCATACCCATCCATCCTGATAGGGATGATGAGAGAGGAAGCCTGGGCGATTAAGATATTTACTGCTGGCAGTATGGTATTAAAGTCAACTAATGAAAATTGTACCTTGTCAAGGTTTACGTTTACCCTGTGGGACTGCGTAGCTGTGGTGGCTGAACACATCCCAGAAGGCAAAGAAAGAGACGGCTTCCTGGCAATCATCAAGGATGGTAAAGAGGCAATGGGTGGATGCCTCCAGTCAGGTTTAGATACTGCAGACATCATCAGCAGATTCATGGCAACTAGCACAGTGTTACGCAGGTTTGCGTGGTTAAGGAAGTCCGGATTTGCACCAGATGTGCAGTTTAGACTCCTCAACATGCCCGTTGACCAGCCTGAGCTGTTTGGCAGCAAGGCTGATGAGCAAGTCAGCTAAGTCCCTTAGCACCGCCATTAGACAGCCTCAACACCCCTACTCGGGTTCATCTTCTTGGAGGGGTAAGTCCTTTCGTTTCTATTCCTCAATTGGTAGAGTAAGTGGACAAGCCGGTCAAAGAGGTCAGAGAACATTCCCTCGTGGTGGACGAGGAAGAGGTACTAAACTAACCCAACCAGCAGCAGTTTTACCCTCAGCCGCCGCTTCAGCCGCCTCAAAACCACTCTGATGGCTTGAATCACAAGACCCCGGTGGGAGGCCGACTTACTCAGCATCTGAAAAAATGGCGGGGCATTACTTCAGATGCTTGGGCACTGGAAACTGTAGCCGAAGGTTTTACTACCTTCCTTTCGAACAAAGGCTTCTGGATCATCCACCAGGGAACAATTCTTTCAAAGTTCCGGACCCGCTCCTTGTGCAGGAAATTTTGACCCTGCTAGAGAAAGGTGCTATAGAACAAGTACCTGTGACGGAAAGGAACAAGGGTTGGTAATCCCCATACATTCTGATTCCCAAGAAGGACAGAGGATTGAGACCCATCGTGGACTTAAGAAACTTAAACAAGTTTCTCAGGGAAAGACAAGTTCAAGATCGTTACTCTTTCCCAAATCTTTCAGGCTGTCCAACTCCAAGACTGGATGGTGCCATTGGACCTTCAGGATGCTTACTTTCATGTGCCTATCCATCTCATGCACAGAAAGTACCTGAGGTTCACGGTTGGCGGTTCTGATTATCGGTTTTGAGGTTCTGCCATTCGGGCTGACATCCGCCCAAGGGTTTTCACCATATTGATGGTGGTGGTGGCAGCAAGTCTCAGGAGAGGCGGGGATTCACGTCTACCCCTAGCTAGACGATTAGCTGATCAGGGGTCGGTCACCCGAACAAGCCTGGGACCATCTCAGCATAACCTGGCACTCTCTTCACAAACTGGGGTTCTCCCTCAATTACAAAAAGTCTCATATGATGCAATCTCAAAGACTCCAATTTATTTGAGCAGTCCTGGATGCTTCCTCAGGGAAAGCCTCGCCACCCGAGGTGAGAGCCCAACATATTCTGCAGATGGTCCCCAAATTCCAGAGTGCCCAGCATCTTCCAGCCTTCGATTTTTCAAGTTTCCTCGGTTTCATAGCATGCTGCATTTTTCTGGTGCCAGAGGCTCGCATCAGAATGAGATCCCCCCAATGGGCTCTCGGGACTCAATGGTCCCAATTCTAAGGCAGAATGTCAGAACACCTGAAAGTTCAGGGCAGAGTCTCTCAGGGCTTTCTGTGGTGGGCTTGCAAGGACAACATTCTCAAGGGAGAATCTTTTTGGCAGCCATGGCCAGTGATTACGCCAACGAGCTGACAATCAGCTGTCGTTGGTCTCCATCAGAGTCCAAAATACACATCAACCTTTTGGAGCTGAGGCAATCAGACTAGTGCTGAAGGCCTTTCTGCCCCTGTATGGGGAAATAATGTCCTGATAATGACGGACAACACGGTGGCAATGTACTACCTCAACAAGAGAGGAGGTGTAGCGGCACGACTACTGTGCAGAGAAGCAATTCAGCTCTGGTTATGGGCAATTCGAGAAGGAATCTCTATCAGCAGTTCACCTAGCCGGAGAGGAGAACAAGGTGGTGGATGCTCTGAGCGGGCACAGCACAGTCTCCCACGAGTAGGAACTAGCCTTCAAGAGATCTTCACCCTTTGGGGAACCCCTCAAGTGGATCTGGACGAGACCAGTGTCAACCGGAAGTGCAAGCTGTTCTGCTCCAGGAAATTTCCCCCAAGAGGAGCTCTTTGGCACTCTTTCGTAGTGGACTTGGAATTTCCACTCCTGTATGCGTTTCCTCCAGTCCCCGTTATTCCTCATGTGATCAGGAGGTTGAGAAAGTTTGGGAAACCCATGATCCTAATTGCCCGGGATTATGCCAGGAGGATGCGGTACCCGGACCTTCTGGACATGTCCATCTGCCCTCCAATTAGTCTTCCACAAAGCGAGGATGTTCTCTGGCGAGAGGAAGGTCGGGTTCTCCATCCAGAGGTCAAGACACTCAGCCTTCACGCATGGTTTCTGAGAGGCTGAGATAAAAGGATTGGGACCTCCCAATATGACGTAATGGAGATCTTGCTTTCGGCCAGAAGGCCAGCAATGAAATATTTGCACCACTGCCATTGGAACAAGTTCAGCAGCTGGTGCAGGGATAAGAATGTGGCTCCCTTTCTATGTGACACACCTATGGTACTTTCTTTTTTGTTTCATTTGGCGAATCTGGGGCTCCAGATTGGAACAATTAAAGACTACCTGGCGGCGCTATCTATTTTCAAGTGCTCTTCAGAGGTGGATTCATATTTTAAGCTCCCTCTGATTGTTCAATTCCTATACGGTCTTACTAATGTATTTCCACCAGTTCCATTCAAAGTCCCTGTATGGGATCTTAACCTGGTGTTAACATTTCTAACATGCAATCCTTTTGAGCCTATACACTCATGCATATTAAGACTGTTAACCTTCAAAACTGTTTTGCTAATTGCAATAACATCAGTCCACAGGGTTAGCGAGTTTCAGGCTCTTTCCTGTTAACCTCCACATACAGTTTTCTATAAAGACAAGGTTGTTCTCAGGGTGAAACCTTCTTTTCTACCTAAGGTAGTCTCATAATTTTGCTAACTTTCTATCCACCTCCTCATCCTGGAAAAGAGGAGAAAAGATTACATAGGGCCTCATCACGACTTCGGCGGTAACCCTTAAATCCGGCGGTAGCGCTATTACTGCCGGATTTAAGGGTCAGCTGAATCAGGGCTTCGGCGGATTTCGCCCCAGCTCTGAGCTGGGGGGAAATCCGCCGAAAATTCGCGCTATTACCGCCGGCGGGAAATCCGCCGGCGGTATTAGCGCGAAGATTCCCCATTGAGCCCAATGGGGAATGGGGCATCCCCGAATGGGCTCAGTGGGGAATGGGGACTTACATTACCGCCGAACTCGTGATCCGGCGTATTAGCACCGGGGAGTTCGGCGGTAGGGCTAATACCACCCGCGCTAATAGCGTTACCGTTACCGCCCAAGTCATGATGAGGCCCATAGACTGGACCCAAAAAGGGCTTTCAGTTTTTAAGAATGCCTACATTTCGTCAAAATGACCAATTATTCATTGGCTATACTGGCCCTAAATTGGATCTAGCTGTTACAAAACAAACTATATCCAGATGGATCATCCTGACTATTGGTGAATGTTACAGGTTAGCAGGCAAAGACCTGCCGGAAGGCTTAAGAGCACATTCCACAAGGGCCATGGCAACCTCTACTGCTCTTCAAAGAGGTGTCCCAATCAAAGAAATTTGTTCAGCGGCCACTTGGTCGTCTATTCACAGGTTTGTGAGACATTACTGCCTGTGCCTGTATTCATCTTCCAGTTAGAAAGGACAATTTGCAAAAGCGTTGCTTCATTCAGTCAATGACAACAATTGAAACATAATATAATTCGTACTCCCACCACCAAATTATTACTGCTTTGTGAGTATATCATAAGATGAGGAATACGTGGGAGGACACAATCCATTCGAAGATCAAGTTACCCCAGGTGATGTTTTTCGATTGTTCCCCCCATGTATTCCTCATCGCCCTTCGCAGCCTACCCCGCCATAGATTTTACGTGCTCTTACACTTCATGTTTTCTTGGAGCCTACGGTCTCTGGTACACCTTGTAATTCCTCTTCAGGAGGGGGAAAAACAAAACTGAACCCAACCGGCCCTGCATACGCTACTTATACTAATGATGATGTCGACAGTCGAATGGAGGCCCTCGAGGGACATTGACTCGACGAGACGGCACACAGAGCCCCCTGTCGAAAAGAAATTCCGAAGCAGTCGAAGCTGGAAGGAGGATTATCATAAGATGAGGAATACGCGGGAGGAACATCCAATCGAAAGAGCATTATCAGGGGTAAGTAACTTTTTCTTTGGCCCCCACACTTTTATGTTTATTTATTCATTCTCTTTTTGGGTACATCGAACTCGCCCACTGATGCACCCACTCTGGGCTGTGACAAGACCTTCCTGCTTTTTGCTGATGATGCCATATTGGTTTCCTTGACTCTGGTGGGCCTAAAAAATATTGTGAAATGTTTCACTGTTTCTGTACTAACAATGGTTGTGAAATAACCAGCAAAAGAAAAAAAGATGGTCTTTCGCCCTCCGCGAGCTAAGGAGCTGGAAGAGCGCAGAAGTAAGGCTCAGGCACAATTGTGGCATATATTTGGGTACAGACATTTATTGATCATGAAAAGGTTGGAAAAATGCCTCTCTATACCTAAACCTGAGAGGGGGCACCCTGCCTAAAATAAAAAAAAACAGTGAAATTGTCAGGATGTCAAAAACTGAAAAGTCCATATATGTTGTGTTTCAAAAGCCTACCTCAGTCCCTAACACTAATAACTTAAATCAACTGTGCAAGTGTGATCTCTTCCCAAAATAAAGTGTTCCTGGTAGTTCCAACCAACAGAAAAGTACTCGGTCTCTTGGGTAATCAAAACTGATGAGATAAAAAAAAATCCCAAATATAACACTCCAGGGCTAGGATTGTGCTTCTTTCCCCTAGTCGTCTTCTTGGTCTACTTTCCTTCCTTTTTGTGCTAATGAGCCTCGTATCCTCTTAGGTAAATGTCACTGGGTAATTTACAATGATATGCGTTTCAGATTCACAGTTCTTTATCCCAACAACTTGGCACACTTCCCTACCAAGCATAGGATGCCTTCTAATAAATCCTTTTCATTTCCAGGATTCTTGGCCCACTTATTCTCAACCTCTCATGTGGGTGCGGATACCAGACTCTCAATATTCTGTACGCCTTGGTTTACTGTCCTGCCAAGCAACTGTCTCTCTTTCTATCACAGGGTCCAAGACCCTCTTATTCTTCATTACTTTAGGCTTTTGTCTCTCATATGGGTGCAGGTCCCAGACTCACAATTTTGCATTGTATCCACTTGGTTTACTCCCCTGCCACGCATACAACTCTTCTTTGTTTGCTTCTTTTACAATCAGGGTCCCAGACCCACTTATTCCCGGCTTCTCATATGGGTGCGGATCCCAGACTTGGTTCACTCTCCTGCCAAACCTATGATTCCTCTTTCTCTATCCTGGTTATTCTCAGGGTCACAGACCCTCTTATACTTTGGCTTCCATATGGCTGTGGGTCCCAGACACGCAATCTCTTCTCAGGGTCCCAGAGCCTCTAATTGCAGCTTCTACGTTCACTCCCTTGCTTACCTGGACCTCTAGCACCTCTCGGGTAACATGTGTACCTGTTTGTCTCATGACGACATTTCCCGGGCAGCTGCGTCCCTTCTCGAGGCTCTGGTAGTTTTGCTGGGGACTGGGGCACCCAGAGGTTTGACTCGGCAACAGCCTGAGTAATCCTTCCGTCTTGGACCATGTTCAGGTTTTCTGTTCTCCATTCATGGCTTCCGTTTCGGGTCTCGTCTGCTTGCCTGGTGCACGGCTCCCGCAGTTCCTCCTCGGAGAATAAGTCTCCCTTAGCGTCTCAGCTTAGTTGCCTTTAAAATCCTGGGCTGGATTGTTGTATTGCTTTGGGACATTAGTTTACCGTGAGAAGCTAGACCGCTCACTCTGGTTCTCTAGAAGGATCCTCGGACTCCCGGTCATCATCTTTACAGTACTTATTTTAGAACCATATATAACATACTTTGTATTCTCTGGTATTTTAGTCTTGTCAAGTATATTAGATTGACTGACTCGACAACAGAACACATTGGCTCGAGAAGGGGAAGGAGGATTTGGCAGTGGAGTAGGGGTTGGGCGTATTGATGCGTGGGTATACAGTGTTCTCTGAGAATGGGCGTCCCCAATCCCATTAGGGGCTTCCTTCACCATGTGATCCTCCCTTGGTGCACCACCTCCAAGGGGGAATATTGTACTGTTGACGCACTGCCCTGAACCCCATGGGAAACAGGTTGTCTAGGGGAGAAAGGACAACATCCTCAGAGATGTCATAGAGGCCAGACTGGCTGTAATCTAGAGCACATTTCTGTATATGATTATTTAGGCAGACTAGAGAGTAAATGCACTTGGGTTAAACAGATCACCAAGGGAGGACAAATATTGGACAGAGCTAGTAGTGCTATTGTGAAGGTTGCAAAGTCACACAGTAATGGAGCAGTTAGCCCTTTGCTCACAGCCTACAGAAGCAAAGCAAAATCTGCAACGGTGTAGGGCTCTGAGGGTACATGAAAGTCAACAAATTAAATACTATATTGAACAGTTTCTTTGCGGAAATGGTTATGTTTGCCGAAGGGAACACCTAACATACCTGTCAAATTGGAGATTAATTGGCATGGAATAATGTATGAACTGCAGGTGAAACCTGTGCTTTATTGGGTGCACATTTGGTCAACTCCAGTGCTATCCATCTACAAGGAAGCACTGGAAGATGTTTGTCACAGAATTGAGGTACCATGATACCCTGGGTTAGACACATAAAGTCAGTGTTGGAATTGGTGGATCTAGAAGAAATGGGGTTGCATCCATCGGTGAACAAAAGGTCAAAATCATCGATTAAAGCTACTTATCATGAGTACTTATATGGCCTTATAATGAAGGAGTGTCAATGCTCTCTAACCTGTGCCTACTGATCGAATAAGATTGAGATGGGTTATGAAGCCTTCTTAGACATTGTTACTCCTCAATATGTAAGGTCTCTTTACATAAGGTTTAGGCTGGACACTTTGCCCTTAGGTTATGTGAAAAACAGGATGGAATATTTGCAAGGATGACTGCTGCAAATTTTAGCATTTTTAATTTGTTTGCCTATGTTATAGGGTCATACATAAAGCCAAGTTTAAAGAAACACGGAATAAGGACCTCAGCAGAAGCTTTATTTGTTTGCAAATTGGCTACCAGAGTGTATGTATTTCTAACAGTAGCTACTTCTATTCATAATGCCTTTTCTGTTGGAGGAACCAGTCCCCTACCTCCTTGGTTACTCATATGAATGAATAATCTGCCACTCAAGAATTGCGCCACATTTGTCAGTTCAAAAACTCAAAAGAACATCCTTTATTCCTTATTTGCCCTTTAATTCTTGTTTCAAGTTTAATAAATTTGTATCGTAAATCTTCTGTTCTCTTTGTACCGGTGTTAGAGAAACCATGCTCCATGCTGCCTTTTGGAGTAAATAATTTGCTAGCATCCTCCTCACGATTCAACATATATTCCTCCAACAAGTGCCACATAGGATGCGACACAGCTGAAAAGCTGAATTAAACCAATCTAGGTCGCCAACAGGAGAGGTTGTACCGACAAATATCCCAAAACACTAATCTGTATTAACATACAGGTACAACAGTTTGCAGACCCAAGGACACCAAGAAGGAATGGCGGAATATATGTTGAATCGTGAGGAGGATGCTAGCAAATTATTTACTCCAAAAGGCAGATGGAGCATGGTTTCTCTAACACCGGTACAAAGAGAACAGAAGATTAACGATACAAATTTATTAAACTTGAAACAAGAATTAAAGGGCAAATAAGGAATAAAGGATGTTCTTTTGAGTTTTTGAACTGACAAGTGTGGCGCAATTCTTGAGTGGCAGATTATTCATTCATATGAGTAACCAAGGAGGTAAGGGACTGGTTCCTCCAACAAGTGCCACATAGGATGCGACACGGCTGAAAAGCTGAATTAAACCAATATAGGTCTCCAACAGGAGAGGTTGTACCGACAAATATCCCAAAACACTAATCTGTAAAAACAAAAATGATTGCCAAATCCTTACAACTAATTATAAAAAGAGTGTGGGATAGGTTTTTCAATAAAGAAATAAGTGTTCACAAATAATAAGTCATGTTGTGATTGCCAGGGGTATCCCTTCCCCACGTTTTGCGTACAGAACCAAGTGGATCTCCTGAGCACAGCATACGCTCGAGCTTTCCCAGCACGAGCCAACAGTTCTTTATTTATTTATTTACATTTATATAGCGCGCAAGCAGCCCAGGGGCATTGAGGCGCTGTTACTTGCAATAAACTTAGTTACATGGTACAGGCAGGATAGCGATTGTTGACATATTGTGAATGTTACAGGGAAGCATAATGTTGTTACAGATATTGCTTTTGGTCATATAGTACAGTATACACGAAGGTGACCGTGCTGGTGTGTCAGGTCTTATGTGAAGAGGGCAGTCTTCAGCGTTTTGCGGAAGGTGGTGAGGGAGGCCTCGCCACGGATAGTGGGTGGTAGAGCATTCCAGTGAGAGAGCGCGAGGTAAGGGAAGCTGGATCCGCCCGCTCTTGCTTTTTTCACTAGTGGCACTGAGAGCATGTTGGTGTACGGTGATCTTGTTGGCCTGGTGGAAGAGACGGGGTGTATCCTTTGTGAGAGGTATGCAGAGCAGTGAGGTGGATGCACTTGTGGGTCAGTGTCAGGGCTTTGAATAAGATCCTTTCTTTTATTGGGAGCCAGTGGGCTAGTTTTCTGGCCTCAGAGATATGTTCTCTTTTTGCAATGCCTTGGGCTGCCGGGAGCGCATTGTTCTGTATTATTTGTAATCACTTTTAAGTTTTTGTTGGAGGTTCCTAGAAAGAGTATGTTACAGTAGTCTAGCCTAGAGCCGGTGATGGCTCTGGCTATATTGGTGCAGTTCTCTTTGGAGAGAAAGGGTCTGACTGCATTGATAAGTTTGGCATGATATACAGCTGCAGAGGCTGTTGCATTGATTTTTCTGTCCATGGATAGGCCGGAATCTACGTAAACTCCCAGCGTTTTGACAGAGTCGGAAACTGGAATTTTGATGGAGTCAATGGTGAAGTGGCTGAATTGGGCATCTAGATTTTTTAGGGTGTCGGGAGAACCTACCAGGAGGAGTTCCGTCTTGTCAGAGTTGAGGCATAGGCCGTTGTCTGCCATCCAGGCTTGGATGGTGTTGTAGAGGTTGTTGAGGGTTAGGGAGTCAGTGTTGTAGTTGCCTGTGAGAGTGAGGAGGATCTGTGTGTCGTCGGCGTAATTGGTGTAGGAGATGCCCATGGCGTCGAGGATGAGGAAGAGGGGGCGTGTAAAGATGTTGTATAGCGTGGGGGAGAGGCAGGAGCCTTGGGGCACCCCACAGAGTATAATGGTTGGTGAGGCGGCGGATAGGTCCGAGAATACTTGCATGGTTCTGTCTTGTAGGAAGGAGGTGATCCACGCTGTGGCTTCTGGGGAGAATTTGGCGGCGGTGGAGAGGTGATGGCATAGGACGCCATGATCCACGAGATCAAAGGCCGCTGAGAGGTCAAGGAGTAGGAGAAGTGCTGGTTTGCCCAAGTCTCTCGCATCGTCCATCTGGTTTTTCAAGTCAAGTAGGGCTGTTTCAGTTCTGTGTCTGGGGCGGAAGCCAGATTGGCGGAGTCCAAGGAGTTTGTTCTCTTCAATGAAGTGTTGGACCTGCAGGTAGGCTGCTTTGTCCAGTATTTTAAGGAGAAAGGGGACAGTGGTGATGGGTCTGTAGTTGTTGGGGGAGGTGGGATCGAGCGATGGCTTTTTTAGAAGAGGGCGGACCCAGGCTTCCTTGAGGGAGGCAGGGACTTTTCCTGTGGTGTAGGAGGCATTTACAAAGGCTGTTAGGAAGGGAGCTAGCGTTTCCGCGCAGTCTTTGATAATGGAGGCTGGGCATGCATCACCTTTGCAGTTAGAGGGTTTGATGTTCCTCATTATGTTGATGATGTCTTTTTCCTGAATGGGTTTGAAGGAGAAGGGTAGGGGGGGGGATCAGGGGCGGGCGGTGGGACTGAGATGTGTTTGTTCGGTAGGGCTTGTTTAGCGGCTAGTATTTTACTTTTGAGGAGACTTAGTTTGGATTGCATGGCCTTTTGTATTTCATCAAACTAGTCTTTGTCTTTGTCGAAATTCTGGGGGGCGGGGGTAGGTGTCTCGAGCTCTCTGAAAATGGCGAATATTTCTTTAGTGCTAGATTGGGCTTCTGAGATTCTTGATTCAAAGGATTTGGCCTTGGCTTGGGCTATTGCCTTTTTGTATTTGGTGGAGAGGGCTTTAAAGATCATCTTATCTTTTTCGGAGTGGGACTTTTGCCATTGTGTTAGTGAGGCTTTTTTCTCGTTGCGGAGTGCGAAGAGGTCAGGTGTGAACCAAGAGTTGGAGTGGGTAGTGGGTTTGGATTTGCGAGGTTTGAGCGGGGCAATGGCGTTGATAGCTGCTTTGATGGCAGTATCATAGGTTGATGCGAGTGTTTCGGGGTCTGAGGAGAAAGGTGGTCTGAAGGCTGGACCTTGGAGAAAGGGCAGTAGTCTCTCCTTAGTGAGTTGGCGGGAGCCTCTGGCGAGGCAGGGAGGGAGTGGATGAGGTGAAGGGGTAGCTGGGGAGCTAGTGGTGAGGATGCTAAAGGTGATGATGTGGTGGTCAGACCATTGGGTGGGAGTGTTTCCTGTGATGATGAGTGGACAGTTGTGCTGTGCTATCCAGTCAAGCGTTCTGCCCTGGGTGTGAGTTGAGCTAAGTATGGTGTTCTTGTAGGCTAGAGCATTAAGGGCAGAGTCAAGGGATTTTGCTGCTACGTCCTTAGTGTCCCGGAGCCCTAGGTTGATATCCCCAAGGAGAATGGCTTTAGATTGTTTTTTGAGGTTGTCAGAGAGGAGGTGGAGGAGAGAGGCCTGAAGGTCTCCTGCTGGGCCTGGTGGGCGATATACAGTGTGCATAGTAATTGTGCAGTGGGGGGAAGAGGGTTATTTTGACTTGGAGGTAGTCTCTGTTGTTATTAAGGGATTTCCCTATCTTTCTGACAGAGAGGCTGTCTCTGGAGATAATTGATACACCTCCACCTTTGGAGAGGCGGTCTTGTCTAGTGATGGAGTAGCCAGGGGGTAAGGCGAGTCAGAGTTTCTGAGATCATGAGTAGATCTAGGTTTTTGGAGGTTAGGAGATTGTGGATGTCTAGAGCGTGAGCATTAATGGACCTGGCGTTGATCATGGCGCATTTGAGGTGGGGTTCAGTAGTGGCTGTGGGGGGGTTTGAGATGGAAGAAGGTGGTGTGGAGGGGCTAGGTGCGCTGGGCGAGGTGCACAACACTGATTTTACACTGGGGGGCTCATTTTCAGAGGTGGTGGACACATGTGGCATAGCATTTGGGACAATAGAATTCAAAATGGCGGTAGAAGATTTGCAAATCACAGTTTTTACACTGGGGGGATCATTTTCAGAAGTGGTGGACACATGTGGCATAGCATTTGGCACAATAGAATTCAAAATGGCGGTAGAAGATTTGCACATGACAGATTTTACACTGGGGGGCTCATTTTCAGAAGTGGTGGACACATGTGGCATAGCATTTGGCACAATAGAATTCAAAATGGCGGTAGAAGATTTGCACATCACAGATTTTCCACTGGGGGGCCCATTTTCAGAGGTGGTGGACACATGTGGCATGGCATTTGACACAGTAGAATTCAAACTGGCGGTAGAAGATTTGCACATCATAGATCTTACACTGGGGGTAGTAGTGGACACATGATTAATCACATTTGTTATGGGGGTAGGCCAGTTATGTGGTGGGTCAAGTACTCTGTTGGCAATACTAGTAGTGGATGCAGCTTTTGAGGTTGTGCGTGGGAGCCTTTCCTTATCAGCAAATATAAAAGGGTGTAGAGTCCGTGAGCATAGCCGTGTATTACGGGTGCTCGTGGGTGTGGGGTGTGAGCTGAAGGCGGCTTGCAGAGTACGGGCGCGCAACCTGAGGAGCCTTGAAGAGGCACATGGTTCTGAAAGAAGCTTTGAAGAGGTTCTGTTCCAGCCATCATGTTCTTCGATGGTGAAGTCCCTTTGCAATAAACAAGTCTCTTGCCTTCGAGGGCCTGATGTATTCAACAAACAAACAAACAAAGAGTTCCTTTCCAAATTGACTTTGGGTGATGACTTTTCACCCCTGGATCTCCCTCAGTTGGGCTTGGACCCAAATGACAAGGGGACAATTCACCTCCCATGGTCTTGCAATACTTCTTGCTTTTATGAATCGTACTGTCTTTTTAAACAGTCCCTCAGGGATCACCCCTGGTTGTCGTCCTCCCTCTGCCGGGTTCACTCTCGCCACCTTTTGCAAAACAGTTCACTGTGGACATCCCTCGATAGGGTTCTATCCTATCAACACACAGTTCATAGGGACTTCAGGCCCCACCCCTTTTTGTTAGCATCTCTCTGACGGGTTCACTCTTGCCAACCTTTATGACAAACAGTTCATGCACTAATTTCACCATGCAGGACTCATCTCCCTTTTCTTTACAATCATCTGTAGGTCAAAGACTTTCGATGGCACGGAGGATTTTACAAGACCCCTGTATGACCACTTTGACCTCTTTTCGCCTATTCCCAAGGCCTTTTGGTTACGGTAGTTCCTACCATTGGGTAATCGCCCAGAGTTTCCTGCGTGAGCACCCTCGTGATGCCAGACTCCTCTGTTACCGGTTTTCCCCACTTTTCCATCAATAGTATCTTCAAGCTTTTCAAAGTTCAAATTAGCCGCTGGCTACTTTTCGTTCACCACAGTTCGGTTTCTTATCGACTCCCCTCAACTCACCGGCTGTGATGAACCGCTTGGCTTTCTTTCTCCTTCGAGTCAAGGTTGATACCTAGGAGACCAGCGTCTCTCCCCATGTTGGTTATCAGCGCAGGAGGGTCTTGTGTACCGTAGACATCTGCTGCAACACATGCTGGCAATTGTTTGTGGACTTATGATTCCTTCTGTGAAGGATTCACAGGCCTCGGTCAGAAAGGGCAAGGCCGCTTCTCTCCTTGTCACCCCCTCGGTATGTGCCGTCTTTCTCCTCCTGTTGAACTGCCGCGTTGAGTTAGCTCTCATGTCGTGCGGTCTGCCTTGCTCCCCCTGTGGTCTTGTGCTCCACCTTTTATCCCTGTGGGGAAGGGAAAGGCCCTTCAGGTGTGTGTGATTCTGGTCAATTGCCTGACTCTGCCTGACCCTTTTATTGGGACATGTCAGGTAAACGGCTCTGGTGTTAGTCCGTTGTCTTTTGTGTTGTGCAAAAGTGTTTGTGTCGGAAAAGGGGGGGGTTGAGCAGTGTTTTAGAATATCCTACATGGTAGGATTGGGAAAAAGGTGTTGAAAGAAGGGAATACCGCGTCTCACCCGTCGGTGTCCCACTCCCCAAGGACCCCCCATCCAGGCGATCCTCCCTCACTGGTCCACTCCCAGGAACTTTATCCAATAGCGATGGCCGTGTCCTGGCCACCTAGATGACAGGTCCCCGGGGACCAGCCAGAGAGACAAAGTCGGGTTTCTCACACCACTCTCTCTGCTACCACTCTCTCACTACTACTCTACCTATTACTACTGCTACTCTCACCACAAAACTCAGGGATATAGTGCCCAGCTCACCTTTCAACTATGCCCACTCTCACTGATCCCAGTCTCTCCCCACTTCTTTACTAAACCCTAATACTTGCACCCCACTTCTACGCCCTCTCTGCTAGTCCCACTCTCTCCTAACACTGATTCCCTTCCACACTAACTACTACACTCACTACTCTACTGCTATCTCCCACACGTTCTCATATCTCTCTCTCTCTCTCTCTCTCTCTCTCTCTCTCTCTCTCTCTCTATCTCTCTCTCTAAACTTCACCCTCCCTACTTCCTGCACTATCATACACACTACTGATACCACTCTCTCTCTACCACCAACTCTTCAGTAATCTGCTCCGCCTCCGGCTGGTCTCTTGTTCTCCCTCCGGCTCCGCCTACAACCTCACCCATACAACCAACACTCTGCCTGTGCGGGTTAGGATTAAATGTCTGAATAAAAATTACCGACCCACCAAAAGACCTAAAACACACACCACGAAAAGTTCTAACTACCAAAAGTTTGAACTTTTCGTGGTATGTGTTTAGGTGTTTTGGTGGGGTTGGTATGAAAAATAAAATGAAAAAAGGGCTGGGGGGTGTCCCCCGCAACACCCTGCCAGAACAAACAAAAAAATGGGCGCTGCGGGGGTGTTCCCCCCCCAACATTCCGCTCACTACACAGTATAGTGAGCGGGGGTTGTGGGGGACACCCCTGTATGTTTGCATGGGAAATGTACAAACATTTTGTATTCATGCATTTCCAATGCAAACAGTTCCGTCGCGGGAAAATCAGCTGCAGTAATTTCACCAGATCCGCCTGTGCTGCTGCCTGTTCTTTTTTTTTTTTTTTTACTTTGTTTATTTTAAATCAAGGCAGGTTGACAAATACATAACATATGAAGCAATAACATAGGCATGTTGAACCCCAGATATTTTCTTCAAGTCTCTTCCCCTCCACCCCCCATTCCCGCAGCCGAACACCTCCTTCCCAGGCCGTCTGCCCTGTGCCCCATCGTCTATGTGTCTGTTTCGGGGTTTTCCTGGTCCTTCAGGGTCCACCGAGCTTTAGTGGGTTTATAGGTCAGGGCTGGGAAACGCAGGTCATATTCCAGTACTGGGGTCCAGATGTTCTGGAATCGGTGGAGGACTCCTGCTCTTGCCGCAGTCACCTTTTCCGCGATCAGTATGTCCCAGAGCTTTGTCCACCACTGGGCCATAAGGGGGCCCTCTGGGGACTTCCAGGTGCGGGCCTGTACCGTTTTCCCAGCTAGCAGGCATTGGGTCAGTAATTTTGCCCTGTTTCCAGAGCGTGGGTAGATCTCGGGGACCGGTACTCCCAATAGGACTGGCTCTGGTTCTAGCGGAATCGCTGTTCCGGTGATTTCTGCGATGGTTCCCTGGCACAGTTTCCAGAATTGCTGGATCTTCGGACATGTCCACCACATGTGGAAGATTGAGCCTGGGTGACCGCACCCTCTCCAGCAGGAGTGGTCTAGTTGGGGGTTCATGTGATGGAGTCTAAGGGGCGGGTAGTACCACCGTAGCATAATTTTGTATGCACATTCCCTGTTGGTGATGCAGGTGGACAAGGTATGTGTTCGGGTCCAGATGTCCCCCCAGGTCTGGTCTTCTATCGGTTGTCCCATGTCTGCCTCCCATTGGGCCATGCAGCGGGTTCTCGTGCTCAGGAAGTCTCCCAGAAAACGCCTGTATAGGGTGGACACCCTCCCCCGAGCCGGGATGTCCCTGAGTGTTAGTTCTAGGGCGGTGAGAGGGCGCGTTGCCGCCTGCAGAGTTTGGGGGTGGAGCACCAGTGGTGTCATTTGGATATAGGTGAATCTGTCCCTTTCCTGGAGTTGTAACTTTTCTTTACATTGCTCAAATGTGAGGGGTACCTCTCCCGCATATAGCTGGTCTATAGTCTCCAGGCTGCCGTTTATCCAATTTTGAAAATTGTGGGGGTTCGCTCCAGGTGAGAAGGCTGGGTTGTGAAAGATCGGGGATTGAGGGCTTAGACCTCTCGGTACTCCCTTTCATTTCAGTGCCCAGTCCCAGGAGCTTAGAGTATGTTTGGTTGCTAGGAGAAGGTCTCCCCAGTGAGTTCTGAGAGGGGGTGGGATGTGTGGCAGGAATCGTAGGGGCAAGGGCACTTGTGCCTGCTCCAGTTCTACCCACATAGGGCGGTTTGTGACCGTTTGCCACGTATGGATCTGTGCTAATTGGGCTGCACTCTGTAGGCCTGTAGGTCTAGGACCCCCAACCCTCCCAGTTTGGAGCTCCCCAGAAGCGTCTTGAGGGGGATTCTCGCCTTCTTACCTCTCCAGATAAATTTCAGCATCTTCCTCTGTAGGTCTCGAAGGGTTGGGGCGGGGATTGCCACTGGGAGGGAGGCGCAGGCGTAAAGAAACCTCGGGAGGAGGTTCATTTTACAAGCTGTTATGCGTCCCAGTAACGAGATCTCTTGGGTCGCCCAATGTTTCAAGTCTCCTTCCAGTTCTTTAAACAACCGGGGGAAATTAGCTTTATATGTGTCTTTCGGGTCTGCCGGGATGTAGACCCCCAGGTAGGGGATCGCCCTTTTTCCCCACTTGATTGGGCACATTTTGGCTAGAGGTTCCTGTTCTCCCGGAGTGAGGCCGATGCTTAAGGCCGTTGATTTGGCGAAGTTTACTGAGAAGCCGGATACCTCTCCGTAGCTAGCTATTTCTCTCAGCGCATGCTTCAGAGACGAGCGAGCCTCCGAGATCATAAGCAGAACGTCATCGGCATATAGGGCGATTTTGTGTTGTGAAGGGCCGTCTTGCGGGCCTTTGATCTGATTGTTTTGCTTAATTCTCTGGGCGAAGGGCTCGATAGTAAGTGCGAAGGGAAGAGGCGACAACGGGCAGCCCTGTCTAGTTCCACATGACAGGGGGATTGGAGCCGAGCTATATCCGTTGATCCTCAGGAGTGTCTTTGGTCCCTTATAGTTGGCCAGGACCATTGTTTGGAATGCTGTTCCGAAGGCAAAGGCCCCCAGAGTGTGTTTCATGAAAGCCCAATCCACCCTGTCAAATGCCTTGGCCGCGTCCAGAGCCATTAAAACCAGTTTCTGGGAGTTCCGGGAGGCGAGGTCCACCAGGTTTAGGGTTCTCCGGATGTTATCACCTGCTGCCCGGTGTAGGATGAAACCTGCCTGATCTGGGTAGATGATCTCCGGTAGGACGCGACCCAGGCGATTTGCCAGGATTTTAGAGTATAGGTTTGTGTCTATGTTCAGTAGTGTGATTGGTCTTTATGAGGCCAGGTCCCTCGGATCTTTCCCTGGCTTGGGCAGGAGGATGGTGGTTGATTCCTGCATGGAGTGGGTTACCGAGCCTGTTTCCCTGAAGGAGTTGAAGAGTGTTACTAGGGGATGAGTCAGCTGTGGTCTGATTAATTTATAGAACCTGGCCGAGAACCCGTCCGGGCCGGGACTCGTGTTTTGAGCGAATTAATGGCTTCTTCAATCTCTTCCCCTGTGATGGGCGCCTCCAGTTCTTCTCGTGCCGTGTCGGGGAGTCGGAGCAGCGCTGCCTTTTGCAAGTATTCCATTTGCTGCGGTAGGTTCCGTGAAGTGGCTGTCATGACCTGGGTGAGGTGGTTCACTGCTAGTTGTTGTTTTGAGTTCTGAGTATTGAATGACTCCTTCAGGGTCGCGCAGGCCAGCGATCATGTTAGTTCGTCTTAGTTTGGCCAGTTTGGCTACCAGGATTTTATTTGCCTTATTGTTCTTTGCATAGTATGATTGTTTGGCCTTGGCCATGAGAAGTGCGATTTTTTTCCGCGTAGTGATCTTCTAATTTCTTCCTGGCTGTGCGTATGGCTCGCTGTGTCCTTAGGGACCAGCCTTTTTTCTTATGGGCTTCCTCCGCCGCCCCCAGCTCCTCCTCTAAGGCTATCCGGATCTGCCCCCTGTTCCGGTGATAGGCTTCTCCTTGGGCGATCAAGGTGCCTCTGATCACTGCCTTCATAGCGTCCCAGTTATTCGCTACCGAGGTGTCTGAGGCTTGGTTTTCTTCGAAGAAGTCCTTGATCGCCCTTGCGATCTTGTCCTTAGTTGCCATGTCATTAAGAATTGGGTCATACAAAGACCATCTACGTGGGTTGCTGGGTTTAGGGTTCTGTGCCCGGATCTCCAGGATTACCGGGGTGTGGTCGGAGAGGGCTCTTGTGCCGATGGACACCTCCTTGACGAAGGCCAGGGTTTGAGGGGAGGTTAGAAGGAGGTCGATCTTCGAGAACGTTCGGTGGACGTATGAGTAAAAGGAATGGTCTTTTTCAGTGGGGTGGAGCACCCGCCATGCGTCCACCAAATCTATGGATCTGAACAGCTGGAGGAGGCGTAGCGCCTGGCTGAAGTCGCTCGGGGGGTGTGATTTGTTTCTTGTGGGGTCTGGTACCCCATTGAAGTCTCCTCTGATTATTGTTTGCCCTTCCACGAAGTGTGAAAGGGAGGAACCCAGTGAGTTGTAGAAATTCGATTGGCCAGTGTTGGGAGTGTATACCGAGACGAAGGTGTACAGATCTCCCAGCAGAAGGCATTTGACTGCTACGAATCGGCCTTCTGGGCATGTTTTCGTTTCCAGTATTTGTAGGTTTAGATCCTTCCTAAAGAGGATCGCTGTGCCTCCTTTCTTGGTTCCTCCTGAGGCGAAGAATTGGAGTGGGAATAAACGGGAGCGGAGCCGGTTAAAGTCTGCCAGTAGCAGATGGGTCTCCTGGAGCATCGATACCGCAGCTTCTTCATCTTGGAGTTTTAGCAGGATCGCCTTTCGTTTGCTGGGAGTGTTCAGCCCATGGACATTTAGGAAGAGGAGTCTTAGGGTTTGGTGGTCCGATGCTAAGTCTCTCCCCGTCATTTGCTTTGGGGGTGGTGTCGAAAGAGGGTGGGTCAACTGCCATTTCCGGCGTGAGCTAGGGGTATGTCATCCTGCACTTGAGGTTTTAACACACGCCTCCAACGGGAGGCAGTAACTTTAACCAGAGAGTGGGCCGACATTGTGTGTGCGGACGCACCCATGGCCAACTGGGCCAACTAACAACTCGAAAAGTTGTGTACTGTAGGTTTCCAAGGACCTTGGGTTGGAACTGTCCTTGGCGTGGGTATGAGCCATGGGTATGGCCCGCCACCACCGTCGTTGGGATCTGTTTATTTAGCGGTGAGCTGGTGGTCCCTTGTTTAGGAGAAGCCAGGGGGTCTGAGGCCGCTGTGGTGTAGGTTCATGGGACGCGGATCCGCCTCTGATTACCTTCTCCTATTGTTCCGGAGTATCTTGGACCATGAGGAGCGCCTGGGCTTCGGGGAGGGAGGTGGCTCAGAGTCCCCAGCCGCCTCCGGATTCGGTGAGGAGGCCTCCCTGGGTGAGGTTGGATGCATAATTTTATTTGCGTCTTCCAGGTGGCTAATTCGTTGCATAGTGCCTTTGTATGAGAATTGCAGAGCCGTTGGGAATAGACATCTGTATGGCACCTGTTGATCTTGGAGAAAGAGTGCCAGGGGTTGAAGTGCTCTTCTTTTCTGAAGGGTGAGTAAAGAGAGATCTTGATAAATCTGAAGTGAGGTGCCCTGGAAGGAGAGGTCGTCTCCTGTACGGCTAATCGCTGAGATGGCCTCTTTGGTTGTAAAGTAGTGGACCCTGGTAATGACATCTGGGGGAGGTCTGAGTCCACTCCCCGGCGTGGGCGCAGTCTATGGGTTCGGTCTAGTAAGAGCTGGGATTTGTCTAGATCTGGGAGCAAGTCTTGGAAGAAGTTCCCTATGTATTCCGGTAATATTTTATCGGGGATGGAGGATGGAATGCCTCAGATCCGGAGATTGTTGCGACACGCCCTGTTTTCCAGGTCCTCTTGTTTAAACTCCAGGATCTCGTATTTGTCTTGTAAGGCATGGATAGATCGCTGGTTTTCCCCTAGAGTGGTTGTGTGATCTTGTGAACGTTCCTCGATCTCCCCCAGCCTCTGCTCCATCTCTGTTACCCTCTGGTCTGTCTGTTCTACTTTGGTGGTGAGTTCTGACAGGCAGGAGCGAAATTCGGATTTAATGTCTGCCATGAATGCCACTAGGTCCCCTTTGGTAGCTAGGGCATCTCTTTCCTCTTGATGCTTTTGGGGAGTGAGTTTAGGAGTGTCTTGTTTCTTGCCTTTGTCTGATGTGGTAAACATAGTGGCCATGTCCGTGCCTTTACTGGCCTTTGTTTGTTTGGGCATGGTGGTTGTGCAGGGGGGCCAGATCTGGGTAGGTGGTGGTATTCTCCTGGGGCACTCGGGTTGTAGAGGAAGGCAGGTGGGGGATCTATCACTGTGAGCTCCCCAACAAGTCAGATCTGGCGAAGTCTTGAGTGTTATTGGGCTGCTCGGTGATGCACTTCCAGAGTTAGGTATCGTGGGGCCTTTTCGCATGTAGGGTAGAGCTGGAGGTCAGCTCCGTTGCTCCCAGCCGGACCAGCCTGCTGAGTCGGTATGTGGGCGGGGCGCCCCAGGAAGCTCGCCGGATGAGGGAGTTTGTGTTAGGTTGGGCCTCAGCTGGTAGATTAGGCTGTATGGCACGTTGGTCCGGATGAGCGTGGGTTTGTTATGGGCGTGACTTGTTTCTTCGATGGAGGGTAGGACCCCATCAAAGGGGGGTCCTGGTCTCTGACGCTCGGTCCAGGCCTCTGCTCTGTCACGGGGGGGGTCCACGGCCTCCTTCCCTGGGGGGTCTGAGTTTGGTATGGAAGGTGGGGTATTTTCCTGTGCTTTCGGGTGATTCCCCAGTGTTGCCTGTGGACCGGAGGAATCCCTCTCTGTTGGTAATGAGGCCGATCTCAGGTCAGATGCTGGCAGCCCTCTGTGATCCTCTGTAATGGGGAAGGACCTTGCGAGTGTGCTGATGGTCTGTGCCAGTGGGGCCGGTTCCTATGATGTTGATGGTAGTCTTCAGAGGGGAGAGGGGTCTCTAGGTGTAGCTGGTGGCCCACGGTAATGGGGTCAGAGTGTGGGTCCCCGGCAGGGGCACCTGGCAGAGCGGAGGGATCTGGGGCTGTTGCTGACAACCCCTACCAGTGAGGCAGGCTAGGTCCGGCTCGCAGCGCCTGGTTATTTTATTGGGGCTGACTGTGCCTCACAAGACTCTTGGGGCTGCGGGCGGATTGCGGGCCGGGAGCGGGCGGGGGAGTTCCATCTGAGGCCTCACGCTCCCAATGCTGGCTCACCTGCAGGGGGACTCCGGTCTACCCGCGAGAATCTCCCGTCTGGCTGGTGCTTCTGGTATCCAACCCGGGAGTAGCACCCATGCCTTTCCTTGGAGCGGTGTGGAGGGGGGACCCTCACCTCTGTCATCCGTCGCTGCTATTCCGAAGTTGTACGGGCACCCTCGCCAGGGCCCCAGCCGAGTCGGGCTGGCGGCTCAGCTATTTTTGGGGCTTCGAATCAGCTAGGGGGAAAGAGGGGGGAGGGAGGAAGCTCTCCGCTTTATGTCGCCTGCTCCTGCCGGCGTCTTGAGCATGAGCAGATCTTGGCAGAGCCCCCCGCGGCTATGCGGTCTGAATGGGAGCCGAGGCTGGATCCCCCGCTGAGGGCGCCACCCACCTCCCCTTCGCTCTGGGTCGCTTAATGCTGCCTGGTCGCCTGGTCTGAGGACGCTTGGAAGGCGTCTGATGACGGTCTGCTCCTCCTCACCGGCTCTTCAGTACTCCCCTCGCAAGGCTTTGAGTCAGTTCGGGGGAAGAGGGGGGAGGTAGGGAACCATCCGGCCCACGTCGCCCGCCCTCGCTGGCGTCCCGAGCATGAGCGGATCCCGGCGGAGCCCCCGCCGCGGCTGTAGCTGCTGTGTGCTCCGAGTGGAGATTGAGGCTAGATCATCAGTTTAGAGTCCCATCTGCCCTTTCTTCGCCTCGGGTCGCTCAATGCCGCCTGGTCTGGGGACGCTTAAACAACGTCAGATGGCAGTCCGCTCCTCCTCTCTGGCCCCTCAGCACTCCACTCGCATGCCTGTCTACGCAAGGTCTGCTTCGTACTCCAGGGCTCCTACGCGGCCGCCATCTTGCCTCTCCTAGATGGCGCTGGGTGCCAGATTCGGCGGTCGATTACAGGCATAACGCCCCAGCGTTATACGGTCATCCCAAGCCACGCCCCTGCTGCTGCCTGTTCTTATACAGCAGGGCTGTGCATGCAGGGACTTTCTCCGCTCCTCATTGGTTGCAGTGCTCACCTGATCTTCTGCACCAATTGGTGCCTGCCTTTCCCCCAAGAGGAGGGCCATCCAGCTGGGAGGCTTTGAAAAGCCCCTCCTCCTTTTCCAGCATGATTCTGCTAATAGTCTGATGTTTCACAAGCATGCTGTGGGCTGAAAATGTTATTTTCTGTGCTACAGGGGAGTTTTATGCTCGTTTGGGTTGCTGGCTCATATTTCACCGGTGTCAAGTTTGTCCTTGCAGCTCTCTTGTTTGGATCTGTTCAGGGTTTTCTAAGCTGCTCCCAAGGGGAGTTGCAGTCCTGAAAAAACGAAAAGAGAACTCTGTCCAGCAACTCTACCGGGAGGCATTGAGAGCATATGAGTGGCATCAGTGCTGTCTGTCATTGTTGGCAGAAGGGGTGATTTTTCAGGGACTGGTAATCTCCAACTCCCAGTTCTAATACCTGGGGCACGGCTTGTTGTGAGTATGGTTTTTAGAAAGCCTCCTTCTCCAGGCTAAGAAGGGTCACTCTCCCCACCGCTTTGACAGGGTCATGACCCTGTCACAATAATATCTTATTAATCTTGCTTGCTAATCGATTTTATATTTGATGAAAACCTCCCCCCTCACTACTACTACTACTACTACTACCTTTACATTTTGGTTGGGATTATGATCCATTCATTGAATTTGATATTTCAGGTGTTTCTAACTGTTTTTAACGGAGGGTTCCTTGAGCTCATGTTCACTTAAGTCCCTGACCAATCCATTGTCCCAGAGAATTATGTTTCTTCGTTAAGGGAACAAAAAACATTACTACCTCAAGTCAGTTGTTTGATGCTTTTGGTTGTCAAGTTAAAGAGCAAGCCTCAATTAATTAGGGATGAGTCAAAGAGATTGATTGTATGCAAAGATTTGCTCCCTAAAGGAGGTCACTTGCAGAGAAAGTGACACCATTCTAGGAAGCGTAATGCTGTGTGCCATTTCACCTCATCAGGAAATCTGTAAGGAAGCAATGTTGAAATTATAATTATAATTGTTCTTTTATAACGCGCTTAATACCAGCAAGTGGTTTCTAAGCACGGGATCGGGATTAGAACCTGTGTTGGGCTGCGTTGTCTTGCTTTCACGACAAACGTATTGCCCCCGCGTTATCCTCCCTTTCAACTGTTTCAGCAGAAGCACTTATCAAAACGTGGCTGCCAGAACTGAAAGCTAACTTGACCGAGTTTTCCTGAGAAGCATATTAAAGCGAAGATGAGCCTCCATACTTGCTTCCCCATTTAAATCGTTTTCTCTCCATTCAAAAAGCATGTCTTACTATGAACGATCCACAACTACAGAAAATGTTCCATACCTTTAATTAAAGCTCTCCAATTTATATATATTTTATACATTACCATGCGGCCTACCCTTTATCTCAAGTGAGGCTTATATAGTGTACATTCGCTTATATTTGTTAAGAATGTAAAATGGATGCTAGAGGTGGGGTTAAGGCCTTTCCCGTCGTTGGCTTTTATGAAAAGGTCAAGAGCTGGTGAGAGGAGATTGTAGAATTTCTGTTGGCTGCTCTATTTTCGAAGCCAGCAGTTTAAAGGGAACACCTTAACTACCAGCTATTTTCACCCAGACATTTTATACTGCATATAACTGGATCTGTCTTACACGTGCCAGAATCCTGCATTGAAATATGTTTTAATTGTTTTGTACATTTAGCATGTCACTTGCGTGAGAAAACATTCGTCAAGATGTGAAAGGATAAAAGCAGCTAGATTGCCCATCTGAACATATAGGCTACCCGCTTGAAACGGAGTGCCATTCTTTTACTATTTTTGGTATCTAAAATCCTTTCCATGGAAGCCATGAAATAATGATAGATAACAAAATGATGCAGTCGTCTTACCCTGAAATTAACCACTGGCATTAAATCGAAATGATGACTAACCTTGGTGCCTCAGCGCACCACCTATCATCACTTTTAAAAAAAAATGCTTACCATTGTTCTGCTTCTTATGCTGCCATGCTTCTTCCAGGTTCTCTGCATGTCTTCGCAGCCTCCTAAATCGAAAAAGAAAAGAGGATCTTTTTAGTTATGTTTAGCACACTGGTATGTTTTTGGAGTGCAATCCCTATGATCCCTTGCCATTGACTGTGATGGCTAGGGCCGGTGGGAGTAGCAGTCCAAACATCGAGAGAGCCAAAGGTTTCAGTCCCCTGGTTTAACAATTTGGTTTTATTTTCCAATGCAGCCAGATCAGAAGACTTGCTATGAGGGAAATATGTTCACTGGCCATTCGTTCTTGAATCTGTTTGCCGCAGAGAAATCCTAGCACCCTGGTGGTTGGCACTGTGTTAATGCCTTATGATCTGCAGCTCCACACTTAACTTGCATGTTAAAGTCTTTATCCCTCATATCGCTCTGGCTGGCGACATATCTTTCCGGTATTTAACAGCTAGAATAGCCAACAGATGTGAGCTTTCGGGCTATAATACTGAGAGTCCTGACCGCCTACATTCTGAGCATCCATAACAATCTGTGGTTGTTTTGCACCAGACATACTTGTTCCTTTAGCACACTTGTTCAATTCAATTAGTGGAGAACTATATCAATTTCTTATTATGAATTTTAACTGTCAAAAAGTCTCTTGCTGCTGTGGGCCTGATGTAGTCAGATAAACTAAGAGTCCCTTTTCACATAAACCTTGGGTGATGTCTTTCACCTATGGATCCCCCTCTTCCAGGCACAGATCCCTTCGAAAGTTCTTTAATGATGCTCTGACCTGTGCTAATTATGTTCCCTTGATTTCGAGGGCCTGTGGTTCAAAATAATAAACAAAAGTTGAAAGTTCCTTTCTGTTTGCACGTAATCTTCGGGTGATGGCTGTTCACCCTTTGGATCTCCCAGGTTCGGGTTCAGACCCTTCTGGCATTCACAATTGTCTGTTGGCCAAAGACTTTCAAGTATTTTACAAGACCCCTGTATGACCACTTTGACCCCTCTTCTTGCCTTTCCCAAGGCCTACTGGTTACGGTAGTTTCAATACTTTCTTGAGTGAGCACCCACGTGGTGCAGGACTCCTCTGTTGCTGGTGTTCCCCCCTTTCATAACAATTACTCTTTATGCTTTCAAAGTTCAACTAGCCCTTTGCTACTTTTCGTTCGGTTTCTTATCCACTCTTCCCTCGACTCACCGGCTGTGATGAACCGCTTGACTTTCTTCCTCTTTGGAGTCAAGGTTGGTACCACGGAGACAAGCGTCTCTCCCATGCTTGGTTATCAGCGCAAGAGGGTCTTTGGTACCGTTGACATCTGCTGCAACACACGCTGGATATTGTTTGCGGTTTTACGATTCCTTCTGCAGAGGTTTCACGGGCCTTAGTCAGAAAGGGCAAGGTTGTTTCTCTCCTTGTCACCCTCTCGGTATGCGCAGTCTTTCTCGTCTTCTTGAACTGCCGTGCTGAGTTAGCTCCCTGGACGTGCTGTCTGCCTTGCTCGTATGTTGCTCTCATGCTCCACCTTTTATCCGTGTGGACAAGGGAACGTGACATCAGGTGTGTGTGATTCAGGTCAATTGCCTGACTTTGCCTGACCCTTGTTTTGGGACACACCAGGTAAACGGCTCGGCTGTTAGTCTGTGTGCCTGTGGTGTGTGAAAGTGTTTGTGTCGGAAAAGTGGGGATGCAGTGTTTCGGAATATCCTACGTGGTAGGAGAGGGAAAATATGTTGAAAGAAGGGGGATACCGTGTCTCACCCATCGGTGTCCCGCTTCCACTCCCCAAGGACCCCCTATCCAAGTGATCCTCCCTCACAGGTCCACCCCCAAGAACTGGATCCAATAACGATGGCCGTGTCCTGGCCACCTGGATGACAGATCCCGGGGGACTAGTTAGGGAGACACCTTCAGGTTTCTCACAAACTCTTTTGCACAGATGCAAGTCCAGTGTGTAACCATCTTCAACCTCACTGCATGCCACATATCGTTTCGTTAGATATAGTGGATGGTGACCAGATTATGAATACTTCAAGTATTTCCTATTCATTATGATACAAAATACTTCTCATCTATATAAAGGAGCTTCAATAATATGCCTAGAAATTAATAATAAGGGAAGCTATTCATAAGAGTCCCCTGACAAATAAACCAATAAGAAATGGCATTTCCAGAAACACTGATTAAGTAGATTTATACAAAAAAAAATACACTACAGCAATAAAGTTTCCTGCACTCATCCGAAAGGTGATTTGCAGTGGAATATGTTATGTCATGTTATATGTCACTTGTATAGCGCCTACTGCCATATGGTATGGCAACAAAGCGCTGTGGGGTTGAACGCCCTTCGGAAGACCGTAGTCAGAGATGCAGTAGGTGAAGGAAGGGTTTCGAAAATGCATGTGTGTATTCTTAGCCGGGGTAAAGGTGGGTCGGGTGGCTAGGTCCCTGGCAACTACCCTTAGTTATCCTTTGAGAGAGTGGGTGCTGTGGCAAGTTGTCAGAGGAGTGGCAAAGTCAGAAGGGTCAGGTTATATGAACAGCAGGTCTGATTTTTTGCATGGATCTCAGCTGTATTCTATAGGATAAGATAATGCACGTTATGGGTGTGTGTAATCGAGCATAGTTTATTAAAAGGTAGGCAGGTGAGTGGGCCGGGCCCAATATCCCAAAACGTTTATGGCAACCATGGTGAGATTTAAACATTTCCTGAATTTTGAGAATAGCGGGATCCAGAATCGATAAGCTCCCCAGGGCACAAGAGATGTTGGAACATCAGCAGAACTGTGGCCTGAGTATTGTAGAGCATCCCAGAAAGAAGCTCAAGTTCACTGACGCCAAGATAATTGCCTGCATGTGCTGAAGGCAACACCTAACATGCTGTGCATACCGAGTCAACCCAAAGCCTTAAACTTAAACTTGTATCGTTATTTATTTAGTTTATTTACAAATTTGTAGGAGTCCCCTCAGTCCAAGGGAGTAATGGGGCAATCTACATGGTAGCAGAGTTATATATAGGGCAGGTTGCTTAGGTAAAGATTTGCTAAATAGATTTTAAAAATTGAACTTTTTAATGCCTGATAGACTGCAGCTATGTTACCAGGTCCATCCTTCTTTGCTTCCTCCCTCATCAAATGTTGGCCCTCTGCAGTGATTCCATCTGGCCCTACTTGATGGCAATCTGACCCATCATCCATGTTTCGTTTATGTACAACAATGAGTATCTGTCACAATCACACTAACTGGAGGGTAGAGAGATCGACACTCTCCCCCGAACCACGGAAGCCGAATGAACTCGACCCTCCCACCGTGGTTGGCACAGGCGCCTGATTTAGATAACAGGTCGCCACGTGGCAGCCAATGGGGGGAAGAGGGGTTAGGGAGAGGTTGTGGATAGGGAGGGAAAATTAGGAACACCGGAAAGAGGGTGAGGAACTCCTAATGTGGATAGGACCGGGGAAGCACCAGGAGAAAACCCTACTCTGTTTAACCTTTAACAAACAGTAATATCACCTGCACTCCTAACATGTACTTAATTGCGTAATGGCACATCTTAATACGTGTACTGTACCATACTCGGACATATCATGCTCTGACTTGAACAACACATAAGCAAGCAAAATGAACACACATAAGGGAAAGTTTCCCAGAATGATTAGACCGTACACATGGCCCGTAGGGCGGCGTTAGCAACATACAACATGAATGCATTTGCCCTTAGTTTCATTCACTAGTGAAATGTCCTTGTCCATATGCAGTACTTTCTGCATTAACTCAACACAATGCTTGCAAAGTTTGTGTAACACATTCGTAACAAGCACACTTTGTTTTCTCCCCTGAGATTGAATTCAAGAAAATGAGAGCGTTACTTCTCTCAGGTCTGGGGAGCCCCTCGGGACCTCCCAGACAAACATGGAATCGCTGTAAATCACTTTCAAGCAGTTGCGAATAATATTGCCCCCACGAGTACTTATCTTAAGTCTGGGAAGACCCGAAGGATTTCCCAAACGAAGAACTGAAAGCGTTGTCTCTGCCGGGGACTCAGTGCCCCTCCTGCTCCTGCTGCACTGTGACCGCGTAAGAATAATAGCTTCTCCCCTTCATGGTTTCTCGTCTCACGCTGACTCCCGGCTCCTGTAGCCGTACGTGGCAGTCTGCCTCATGCTGCACAATTAACAATAAGCCACACCTGCCTGCAGCCGTTGCCTGCCTTTAAGCTGTGCTTGATTCTTGATGCAATACAGCTGGCAAGGAGCGCACGGGCTGAACTACCCAAAACCACAAAGGATGCTGGGAATTGTAGTTCCACGTCCTTTCCAGCCCTTAATGTCTCAATAGGCGTATTTACACACTCCACGCCTTTGCCAACCCTGATTCCTGACAGTATCCACCTGTGAATTTAAAACTGCAGCCACTATTGTGTCCCCCTCCTGCTCTGCCGCAAATGCCTCAGTGACTCACTGAATGCTTTTTTGGCAGAATGCCACTCAGTGTGTTGAATCAACTTTGGGGTCTTTTAGAGTCGTTCCCACCCCCTAGTCGAAGTGTCTGCCCGCACAGAGGACACCGAAGCATCTCCTGTATTGCTCGGCCACAGAGATAGCGATCAAAGACATCTGAAGTATTTCAAGCCCTTCTTCTGTTCATTCTCTGCATCTCCCTTCAAGTATTGTGAGGCCTCTTCCATAGTGCAAGTGTACTCTTAAAAACAAGACAATAACATACAAATACAACAGGTTGCAGCGAGTATCTTCTTTCTGTTGTGTGACATTTTGCAGTGCCATCCAGATGAAGGAGAGTCTGCAGGTGAAGTGGACAGAATTGTTGGTAAGGCGCTCTTGCTTGCTGCTGTTTAGAGCTTTCTAGATATAGTCAAGTGAGTGAAAGGTGTTTGGTTTTTCATGGCCTTAGTTATGAAGCATGTTAACATTTCCTAGGTAGGTATTACCTGAATCCAGCAAGGTGGTGGTTACAGTTGGTTGGTGAATTCCTATATTAAGTACCTGGGAGTGGAGGAGGCAGAGGTCCTTAAATGAGATTAAAGGGCAAATGGAGGCTAGTGGGGATTGTTAGGTGCACCTCAAGTCTTTCAAAACTGCTTGATGGTGAGGGGGCAGAGGTGAGGGAAGAGAGGATGTATGTAAGCAATCAAAAATACTTTCTGTTTTGTGTAATATGAGAAGGAGCCAATGAATTTGTTACAAGATGAGTTATGTTCTCTCACATATGGCCTCAAGAAGACACCAACACTCAAAGACAGTTCAAGGGTTTTTATTGAAAAGGTTGCACTAAGGACCGTCTCTCTCACCACCTATTGTCTCTTTCCTCTCCCTAACCCAGGCATCTCTCTACCACAAGATGGTCACTAGAGATCTGTAACTCCTACTATCTAGTAGCTGAACGGCTGTTTGTGATGGCCTAAAGGAAGACTTCTTATCTATCGCACTTCCTCTTGGATCAATCTAGGTGGACCCTAACATGGGTCCCACAATAAGAATGTTATCAAAAGAGGTGCCTTCCAGTCACCTAGGTCTCACTTGGTAATTTCCTTGCATGCTCTTGTACCCCTAGCCCTGATTTTCTATCCTTCCCTTCCTTCTACATTCTCTCCTTTCTTATTCCCATGCTCTCGCCTCTCTTACTTCTACTCTCCATTTTCATTCCCACTCTCTGTCCCTCTTTCTACTCCTACTTTCCTCCTCTCTGCTACTACTCCCATCCTCACTTTACTACTCTCTCATTTCCGCTCCACTACTCTCCACTCTACTTCTCTCCCCTATCCACTGCCACTACGCTACACACCCCTCCATCTTCCACCATCACCCTTCTTTTACCATCTCCTCAATCACCATTTTCATTTATCTTCACTTACTCCCCTTTACTCCCACCTAATCTCCCGTACTCAACCAGTCTGCCATGCACGCACTCTCACCCAAGTACCACTTTCTCTCACCAACCAATACCTCACCTTGCACATACTCTTTACAATCTTCCTCTCCCTCTGCTGCACCATCCTTCCTCTTCTTGGTCCACCTCTTCCTCCTGCATTGACTCCACTGAACAACCCACACTGACCTGTCCCTTCTCTCCTCACCATACCCCCTTTATTGGTCCTCTGTGTTAGCGGGTTCCCTGGGACAATAGTTGCATTGTTTCTCCTCATGGGCCAGGTTACATACATCAGAATACATAAAACGTTCCTTACGCCCCATCCCCTTTCAGTACGCGGGTCCACTGGCTCTGCGTGATGGCGTCCCGCTGCCAACAAAGTCCATTATAGAGTTTGTGTCCACTCTACATGGAGCGTCTGAATTGCTGGTCTAATTGGTCCTGTGTTCTGCTGTTTTGCCACTCGCCTCCACTTCTCTCCTCAATGTTCTCTGGAGTCTGGTCTCCGCCGCTAGACCCTGCGATAGCTATAGTCCTAGAGGATAAAAGGAGAAACCCTGGCCTGCTTGTGCGCAACAGGAAAAGGGCAAGAAGTAGTGGCACTTCCCTCACTAAGCCAGGCACAGATAGAATAGACAGAACATCTGGCCTAATCTTTGGGGAATGACCGTCTCTGGTAGACATGCTGATAGGTCTTGTGTCCTAGATTGAGAGGGCCTCCATTCCCTTTTATATCCTTGACCCTGTCACAGCTCTTAAATTTGATATGACCAGCGCTGAGGGTTTCAGTGTGTTGCAGGCCGCATGAGAGATTTTAAGGTAGTGCCTGGCGGGCCATGGAGCACATTATTTCAGCAGGTTATATGCTAGAGCTTCCACAATTGGAATGGCTACATATGGACTGGCTCCTCCGAGCCTGTTGGCGCAGCCGGCTGTCCTCAAAGTTGTACTATAAGGCCCCGTGATCTCTCTGCAGCTCTCCGTTGCTGCCGTTGGTGATTCCTGGCCAAGTAAATCTCTGCCAGCGACGAGCGGAAGGTAAGCCAAATGTACTCCCCTATACCTCCTTCTCATATATTGTTATGAGGAACGGTGTTGCCCGTGTTTATTGTCCACGCCACCTCCCCAGCCCTTGCCCTACCCCCTTTCTCCCATCAGGAATCCTGTTTGCACCCGCGCCCCCCCCACACATTGCCACCCGACCAGAACTCGCAAACCCCACCACCACACATCACCAGCACCCTGCAGCATCACGCCCGAGCAACGATGCACCAAACAACGGCACAGCCACGTTCATAGGCACTACAAATCTATAAAAGCATAGCTTTTATGTCAAGCCACCCCCCCGCGCCCAACACGGCCTCCCGTAACATGCCAACCATCCTAGAATGTGTCCAAATAAATATAAGGCATAGACCTGTCCAGCATACCTTGTACTCATACAAGTCGCACACCTCCACATTCCCCAAGGATAACCACCTCTCGCCTCATGCAGCACACAACCACAACCCGTCCAACCTACGAGAGACATCTTGTTACTACCCAGACACTGCACTGATTGCTCACTCAGCGCACAAATGCCCTTCACATTCCTCACAACCTTCCCCCACTAAGCACACCCAAACAGCACACACTGCCCCAGCCACCATTGAATCACGGAATCAAGGACTCACTATAAGGACACCTGGAACCGAATACTCGCACATCCCAGCCTCCCTAGAAACCAGAAAGCACCACCACAGTGCCAGAACACATACCACACGCTACCACGCACATAATTACACCAATTGCACTGGTACTATTTATGGCCAGTTTTCAACCACCCCCCCCCCCCCACAACAACCGCCTCCTCTTAAGAAACTATATCTGCCACAAGAATCTCATTACAGAACTCACAAAGGTTTGCCCCCCCCAACCAACCCCCAGCACTGAAGCTAAGGAACAGATTCTAACCACTTCCCTTATGACTCCAGATGCCACCACATCAACTCCCAACCCCCCCTCTTCTACACGGGGCCCTCATCAATGCTAGGTCCCTTCCAGCCCATGCCCTAGACATTAATTACCTTATCAATCAAACATACTTTTATTCAGCATTTATTCTTTAGGTTCCAGTACACAATCAACATCTATATAAAAAAATCAGTACAAATCAGCAAAAAATTCGATGTAAAATGCACAATTTTCCCAACAAACTAAAAACTTCACAAAAATCACAGGTCAGTGAGTGCAAATCAACCCAATGTCATGCATAGCTCTGAGTCAGAGTTTTGCCCGCATACAGGGCATAGATTTGTTCGAAGTTGCTTAGAGTTAAAGTGTCAAGGTTAAGAGTAAAAGTATGACCCGCAAAGTGTCATTTATATTAGTGCACAGATAATCAACAGGCAAGCTTTTATCTTCGCAGGCAGATCTATGAGAGTCTTCTCAGACACAGCAAGCGCCCCTCCTAGCCCAATTCCATGTGGTGTCCCACGAGGTTCTTGTGTATCCCCATCACTATATAACATCTTCACCAAACCCCTGTTCAAACTGCTAGACATACTCTGCATCTCCTACACCAACTACGGCAGACGACACCCAAATCCTCCTCCCCTTGTCAGGGTCCTACAAAGAAGACACCCTCACCGTCAATAAAATGTACTCTACAATTCAAACCTGGATGTCCACCAACTATTTGTGCCTGAAAGATAAGACGGAGTTCTTGCTAGTAGGTTCCCCAGCTATCCACAAGAAACTCAGTGACCAATTCTCCTCTTTCACCATTGATGGAATTCATGTGCCAATATCTACATGCATAAAAACTCTAGGTGTCCACTTGGATGCCTTTACACAGCGAAGCTCATCAACGCAGCCAGACACTTCCTGTCCCCTGACAGCTGCCTGACCATTGCCCGAGCAATTATTGGAGCAAGACTTGATAACTGTAATGCCCTCTTTGTAGGAACTTCAACACAGAACATCAAAAAATTACAAGTAATCCAAAACAATGCTCTCTGAGCAGCCCTCAAGATTTCAAAAAGAGACCACATCTCTGCCACCAGAAAAAAAGTACACTGACTGCCAATCCACTAGAGGATCATATTCAAAACCTTGTCCATTACACACAAGTGCCTCTCCAATACACCCCCTGTACTTTGCCGTACTGTGCCTCTCCAATACAGCCCTCCTATACTTTTTTTAAATTTAAAACAATTTTATTAATTTCTTCAAACAAACAATACAAACCAAACATGCAGTGCATATGTCAACAGTCCAATTGTACATTGTTTAATTCTGATCACTGCTTCTCCTATCCCACCCCCCATTCCGAGCCTATTGCTTTCCACAATCCGTTCCTGTATCTTGTGGTAGGGTCTCCCCTTCCATGGGTTCTGCCGGATCTTGTATTGACCCAAACAACTCCGCTATTAATAGTTTCCAGGCCATCAGGGTCTCTGTTTCCTCCTCCCCCCCTGCGCTGTTCGCTTCTTGCCAAACCATGATTTCTGCATCCGCCCATTTCTGCAAGTCTTTCCACCACACCTCTACTCGCGGTCTGTGGCATGTCTTCCAGCCCATAGCGATTCTCCTCTTTGCAAGCACATATGCCAGATCTTTCAGTTTACTCACATGCTTGAATTTCTGCGATCCAGGGAACCCCCTCCCCAACAAACATGCCCACACTGTATTCACCACAATCTTGACCCCCTTCTCCGCTAGCTTTTGTGCCACTTCGCTCCAGAAGCGCTCAATAACCGGGCATGACCAAAACATATGCACCACACCCGCCTTCTCCTCATCACATTTAGGGCATGCTTGTCGTCCTGCATTTTCAAACCTAGATATCCTCTGGGGTGTCATATACGCCCTGTGTGTAATGTACAGTTGTATCTGCTTCAATCTCGCATTCCTCGACAACTTCTTATGGTACCCCTGAACTCGTTCCCACATCCCGTCCTCCATCGGGGCTCCTACTTCCACTTCCAAGTCTTGTCTCAATTGTGTTACCTCCTTCCCAATCTTAGACATCATCATCTCATATATTCTAGATATCTCATGTCTCCCCTCCGTTATATCGTATATCATATCTATGGTAGCATCTGGTTCTTCCCCCAGTACAACTTCGGGCCATGCTCTCTTAATTCTCTGCACCATTCTATGATACGTAATATACTGGCCCTTGTGTAACCCAGTTTCCTCACCCAGCACCTCAAAAGCTATGATAGATCCCTCTCGCCAGATATCTCCCATTGTTGCTAACCCAACCTTTTCCCAGTGGTTTCTGATTATCATCCTTAGCTGCTTGTCTCCCCCTGTTAGTGCAACTAGTGGTACCTGCGGGGAACATGGGGATGGGTTCTCCATCATCTGGCATGCCCTGCGCCACATCTTCCATCCAAATATCATCATCTTGGGACGCCCTTCCATTTCTGTCTTGGGCAACCACATCATCGCTTTCAAGTAAAATGGGGCACAATCTTGTCCAAACAACCTGGATTCGGAGGTCACTTAATCTGAGAGCCATTTGGCAACATACTGCAGTTGGCTCGCTACATAATAGACCTCGTAATTGGGCAGTTTTATCCCTCCTTTCTCATAAAAGTTCTGTAACTTCCATAGTGCCACTCTGTTTCGCATGCCATGCCACAGGAAATCCCTGCACATACTGTTCAGTTTAATGAAGAACTTCTTGTGTATCAGGTGTGGTATATTCCCAAAATAGTGCAGGAGCCTAGGTAGGACCACCATCTTTAACATTACCCCACGTCCCATCATTGCTAAGGGCAACTTCACCCAGAATCTCATGCAATTTTTGATTTTTTTTAATGGCTACCTCCATATTGTGCCTATGCTCCTCTTCCACTGTGTGGTATACATCTATCCCTAAATAACGAAAATGTGCTAACCGCCCATGGTATCTGTAACACCGGTAACTGTTCCATTATAATCCCCTTATATCCACCTAATGGGAACATGCTAGATTTCTGAGGGTTCACCGCTATACCAGACAACCCTGCATATCTCTCACAAAAATATATTGGAGATTTTCCTCCGGGTGCCGCAAGTACAGCAGCATGTCATCCGCATATAGGGTGAACAGATGTCGTTCCCCTCCCACAGCAATGCCTAGGATGTCATATTGTTGTCTCAAGTATATTGCTAGGGGTTCTATAGCCAATATGTAAAGCATTGGAAACCACAGGCATCCTTGTCTGGTACCTCTGCGAAGCTGCCATCTTTCCGATATCACTGCTCCCGTTTTAACCATGGCCAGCGGTTCACTATATAGCATTTTCGTCCACTGTATATATCCAGGCCCCATCCCATAGCCCGCCAGGGCTGCTAGCAGCCATGGCCACTTGACCGAGTCGAAGGCCTTTATTGCATCCAAGGACACAATTGCCATTTCACCCTCATTCTCGCTCCCAAACTCAATAACTCGTTGGAGTTGTCTGTGATTATTGGATATATTCCTATTCGGGACATAACCCGTCTGATCAGGGTGTATTAGTTTACCAATCACCCTCTTCAGTCTATTTGCCAAAACAGCCGTAAATAGCCTGCTGTCTTGATTCAAAATCGACAAGGGTCTATAGGAACCGCAGCTGTACCCAGGCTTGTTAGGTTTGGGAAGCGGTATTATAATCGCTTCTCTAAGTGACTCTGGCAATCTTCCCAACTCAAACGCTTCATTCAACATTTCTAACAGTGGGGGAAGCACCTCTTCTTTATATACTTTATAAAATTCACTCGGGTCTTACTAGTGGGCAACTGTCTCACCACCTCTTCTAGCTCCTCCAAAGTAATCGGTGCATTCAACTCCTCTTTTTCCTCCGCACTTATTTTGAGCAGTCATATATCCTGCAGTGTTTCTGTTAACTTTGTACGACTACTCTCCTCATCATCTCCGTATAGTAGCCTATAATAATCTGCAAACTCCTGACTTACTCCCTCTTTGGTGTCAGCTACACTACCGTCTTCCCTTGTTATTGTCCTGATTGTAGGTCTGGGGGTTTCGCTCTTATATATGTCATGATTCCTGCCCCTCATGTCCGCAGCCCTCCAAGATGTCAGGCTGGAGCCAGGCCACGATCACCTACATGGCCCTCAAGGGCCTTTCCATCCCTCCAAAGACCCACTTGGAGTCAGACTTGGCGCTTGTGACACCAGACTCACTCACTCCCATAGGATAACATTGGGGATTGGACTTGTAGTGCATTGATGGGGACAAGATGGATGCCCCCACATATTTCGGTTCCCAGAACTGCATGTGCAGTCTAGTCTTTTCGGTGTGGTTCAGCCCAGAAACACCTGGGATACCCAGAGACTATTTAAGCCACGCCCAGGCTGAGAAACATGCTTTGTGTTTTCTGCAACTGCAACGTGACACTCACCGTGTTCGGATCGGTCTCCAGTAGGCCTGCATCTTTCTTCTGTGCTCAGCTCCTGCAAGAACAAGAACACTGTTAGAAACAGCCTAACCTTGCGGCGTTTCTGCCCATCATTCATAGCTCCTTCTGTTCTGCGGGCATCTTCGGCGGTGTCATTCCCATCCCGGCACGCCGCTTCCTCAGGAAAAGGGGAAAGAACAGAAAAAAGGCATTAGTAAGCATTCAGCAAATCTTCGCTTATTTTTAAAGACTGTAAGAGCATCAAACGTTTACCTGAATCTCAGCCGCTCTGGGGGAACTCTGTCTCCGGAACTTCTCATCCATCTGCAAGAGGGAAAAGACACTCCAGGTTAGCGTGGAAATATCTAGAGGCGCCACATACCGTGCTTACTCAACGCATTTCTTCTTCATAACTGGCATTTACGCTGAAAACGTCGCGGCACCTAAAACACACAGAAAAAGAACTCGGTTCAGTACAAATACGAAAGGGTCGCATCGCGCTCTCACTCACCTTCAGCGCTACTCATCTCAGCAGCATGTCGCCATCCCTGTACACCGGCCATCATCTAAGGAAGGAAAGGAACGAAGTTAGGGAACAGTTCAAAAGACTCATTATACTTACCTGTCGGACTCTTGCAAGTGAAGTAACTAGGCAGCAACGAGCCCGCATCAATCAACGTGCCCCTGCGTTGAAAGCAGGACAGAGAGCACACTTTCCAAGAAAACAAGACCAAGTCTCCAGTCGAGTAGACTCCAGGGAAGGGTTTGAGGTCGTAAGAGGTCAGAACAGGCTGAGTGACATCCCCGTGGATACCAGGTGAGTGTTACAATATAACCACGCTAAGAGCCTTCCTGGCTTATTCCCTCCCGCATGCTCTCTCTCTATATATTTTTTATAGTTGAGGTTACACAGTCTTTCCCAGTGACCGGCGCATTTCTGCTTAAGCCTGAGTATCAATTCCATTTCTTCCTTGGTATTACTTCCACCTCTCAGTGCCTTTTCTAGTTCCCCTTCTGTCTCCCGTAGGTCAGCCAGGATCCCCCTTTGCAGACCTTTAGATTTAGCTATGGCTACCCCTCTCATGACAACCTTAAAGGCTTCCCACAGTATGCCCGCCGAGTCCACACTGCCAGTATTCGTCTCAAAATAGTTTATAATCCCCTCCCTCATATCCTTCCTAAAAAAGGGGTCTCTTAGTGCCTCCGCTCGGAGGCGCCATGTTGGAATCCTTGCTCTCGGGGGGGCGGTATTGCCATCCGAGGATCAGGGGCGAGTGGTCCGAAAGGACCCTTGCTTTATATTCTGCTTGTGTGATCTCTGTTAGTACCTCTGGTGTAGCAAAGACATAGTCCAACCTCGTATGTAACTGCTGCGGGGTGGAATAATGCGAGTATTGTCTTTCCTGGGGGTGTCTCTGTTAGGCAGAAACCTGTGCAGTTCCCTCTGGGACCACTGCAAAAGATTTAGGACTACAGGTGTTTGACAGTAAACCCACTTGGTAGCAGTCTGTACCACACAGATTCACTTGGTAGCTGTGGCTGAGCAGTCAGACTTCCCTCAAGAAGAGTTAGGCAGTATACACAGTATTCACAATAGGTCAAGAGCACACAATAGAACAAGTAAACACTGACCAGGGCTTGGTGTAAAAGAGATATAATTATTTATTTAAAACCACATCTAGAAAAACACATAGGCACTAATAGTAAGCAATTCAAAAACACGGTCACTAAAAGATATACACTCCCTTAAAAGAATATTAGACAAGTCTTAAGTAAAGCCCCACTTATTTTCAGACAGCGGTGAGCGCTTAACGTAGATGGCACTCTAATAATTTGTTTTAAAAAGGGAGAGAAAAGCAGAGAACAAATTGAAGCAGATCCCAACACTTTTACAAGAGCATAACAAGAGAGGAAGGCAAAGTAAAACCGTGAATTCAGAGTCAGTAGGCCGGAACCGCTTTAAGAGGATCGAAACGAAATGTGTCCAAGGTCACACGGTTGCAGTGCACAAAAAGTCTTGTAATGGTTCAAAAAGGAGTTGGACCAAAGAAAGGGACCAGTTTGGGGGGGGGGTCAAGGCGGCCAGCCCAGTCCAGAAGGTTAAGAAGTTATTATTACCTTGTAGAAATCTCTAGAAAGGGAGGCCTGGCGGACACAGTACCTTAAAGTGGTGAGAACACTCCAGCGGGGGCAGTTGTTCCTGGCAGCGGGTGCAAGTCAGTGCTTCGTCCGGGGGAGGAGAAGATCTCATCGGGGAGGTAGATAGGAGTCCGTTGCACTGACAGGGAAGAAACCAGCCGCAGAGTTTCTCAGGTACAAGGAGCGGTCCATTGATTCGCGGTTCAGTGGTGAGTGGCTATCCGGCCGCCGGGGTGCTTGGCACGGGCAGTTCGACCACAAACCGGTCTGGGGTGTGAAGAAAGAAAGGTAAACTGGTTATGCCCACCAGTCAGGGGAAGAAGCCTCTCCAGCCGGGAGATCTTCTCTGTCATCGGGAAGTGGTGAGTCGGTTCTGCAGGGCTCCACTGGTGGTGTCGTCGTGGTAGGTCGGCTCAGCTTCTCCCTCATCGGATTCTCAAGTCCTGTGGCGACTTCTGAAGTTCCAGTCCCCAAAGCCCTGCTTTTATGCAGCATATCCCCATTCACTCAGCCTAGCTGTCAATCAAACATGCTAAGTGGTGAGCTGGCCGGCTCACCACTTGGGCCAATCACACAAGAGTGCGACTTGAGTTACCAAGGTAACTCAGTCCAGGGTGCCTAAACCCCCTCCGACACCCCCTGTGGTACCCAGACAGAGTGGCACCACTTTTGGAGGCTTCTGTGGAGAAGCCCGCCAAAAAGTGGAACAAAGGGCTCGACTTGGGTTGGAGTCACAGAACCGCCATTTTAGAATCGAGTCTTGGCAAAAAATACCAACCGGAGAATTAATATTAATTAAATAAACCAGCGGTATGTTCGAGGCTATGAGAATTAAATAATTAACGTTGGTAGCCTCGAACAATGGGAAAATCCCATAGGGAGATATTCGCGGTTGAATATAAAAAGTAGTTTCCACTGCCACCAGCCAAAACTCGATCAGGGGGGACGGAGACGTGCCCCCTCGACTAACAGACCCCGGGGCAATCGAATTGCCCCGACCAGTACGTCCACAATATGATGGTTTGTACTGGTTTCTGTTAATAATTTGGGACTAGTAAAACCAATGGTGACTTTACATGCCCTGGGAGACAGTAGTCAGTCCCAGGGTATGGAGTCTATGGTGGGGTATCACTATGACACCCCTGTGTTACTGCACGGAGGGTGCTGTGTAACACACATAGGAAAAACACATGAGACCCTATGGAGTAAAGGAACCCATAGCCCATAAAACACATTATCAATCAAAGTAATACCATGAATCATGTATAAGAGTGGGAGAAAGAGTCTCACTCTTGGCAGGAGGAAAAAAAAAAACTCCAGAAATCCAGCAAAGCTGCTGGGGGACTCACTAGGTTAGGAAATTCAGCCTAAAGAGAGAATTCTCCCTAACAATCTCATCCTCCACACATCTCCCAAACCAAAGTCATCCAGCAATGTCTGTAGCGCTTTAGCAGCTGGGGCGGGTCTGTCCATCTTCCCATCCGATCTATCCACCCTAGGGTTTAGTACACAGTTAAAGTCCCCTCCCCAGATCACTGCGCTCCCCATACACATGCTAAGATTAGTAAACAGTGTTCTGAAGTACACTGCTGTATTCTGATTCGGGGCGTACGTATTTACAATGCTTATCTCTCTGTTTTCAACCAATCCCCTCAGTATAACCATCCTCCCATCCATCTCAACTATCTCCTGCAACAGCTGAAACAGAACATGCGGCACCACCCAAATCAGCACTCCCCTAGCATAGGCAGAATATGATGAGCCCACCACAACTCCCTTCCATTTCTTAGCAATCAGCTCCGTCTTATCCCGTGTCAGGTGGGCCTCCTGCAACAATGCAATGTCTATCTTTTGCCTACGCAGGTACAACATGACCTTGTTCCTCTTTAAATAGCTTTTAAGCCCCCTGACATTCCAAGTAATTATTTTAAGGTCTCCCATGGCCTGTTAGAGTTCCACCCCGCCCCCCACCGGTGCAGTCCAGATCTAAGTTCCATCTCAGTCTATATAGGCTTGTTTCCCAATTTAAACTCCCCTTAACTAAAACACACCAAACTCCCCAATCTCCCTCCCTCCCACCTCCCTTCCCATCCTCAACTTCACCCCCCCCCCCCAACTGTTGCCCAGCTCCATCCCTGGATCTCAGGCACCCCACATCTAGCACTTTCTGGAAATAGCCTGTACTCGCAGCTCAGCAGGGTGAGGTCGCCCTAGTGGCTATACTACTACTACTACTCGGGGGGCAGGGTGCTTTCGTCCTGCCGCTCCTATCTGCTTCAATTCAACCACGCATTGCTACTCAATTTACTTATGTATTCAATATTCTATATTCCAGTCCATTAAGTTCAACAAAATCAAGGATATTATAGCCTGGATTCAGCATTATCTGTCCGTACCCCTCTATCATTATCTCTATCTTAGTCTCTACTGGGATACCCCGCTCTGTGTCATTTCAGTATGCATATAATATCCCAATCACTTATCGTGCTCCTCATGGGCCTGCTCCGCATCTCGCTCCGGGCAGCCCTGTAGGTCCAGCCATGTCTCTGCTTCCTCTGGGGTGTCAAAAAGAACACTCTGCTTTTGTGCAACACTTTCAATTTCGCGTGATACAAAAGCATATATTTGATTCCGGCCGCGCGTAGCCTCCTCTTGACTGCCACATAGCTGTACCAATGCCTCTGAACTAACATTGTGTAGTCGGGATACGCTGTGATGGTGGTTGAAGCTCTTTCGATTGTTCCCCCTTTACGAAAGTACCCCAAAATCTTCTTGCGATCTTTATAGTTCAGTATCTTTGCAATTATTGCGCGGGGAGGGGCCCCAGGCTTTGGTTTCCTCATGAGGGCTCTATGCTCTCGCTCCACTGTAAATCCTTGCGAAAGTTTGTCGGCCCCTATTTCTTGCAGGATCATGTTCTCCACATAGTCTGTAGGGTCCTGGCCTTCTTCCCCCTCCGACAGGCCAACTACGCGGATGTTATTCCTTCTCGCCCTCCCTGCGGCTTCCTCCGCACGGTTCTCCAGATTAGCCACCTGCTGCTTTAGTATGTGAACCTCCTTTGCATTATTGGTGCAGGTATCTCAGTTGGTGTTCACCGTACTCTCCAGGTTGCTTGTTCTAGCTGCCAGTGCCCTGACATCTTGTCGCAGTAGGGTGACTTATATGCCCACTGCATCTGTTTTAGCCTCCAAGGAAGTTCACAGGTCCGCCATTGCTGTCCCCCATGAGTCTCTCAGCTCCGTAATAGCCGTTAGTATCGAGTGGTTTTCAGTCGCCAAGGCACTCTCCGTGGATGCGGTCGTGCCACTGTGCGTTGGCGCCGCAGGAGATTGCTGTGTTCTTGCAAATGCTTCCATCGTGGGTTGCTTGCTTTTGCTCTTGGCTCCTCTCGCCGCCATCTTGCGATCTTAGTTATGTGTCTGAGGTTGTTTCGTCCGTGGTGTGGCAATTCTGCTTCTCTGTCTAGCTGTGACACCAGTGAGTCACTCCAGGCAGGGGGCCGTTGTCCTTGAAGAGTCCCTATATATGTACGTGTGCGTCCAGCTCATTCACTCTTCAGGGCCATTTGCTTATTCTTAGCGCCTCAGAGTTCACGTGGCTCCTAATTCTGTGTGCCTCTATATTCAATGAAGCGCCAGCCCAGTGACTTAATCCTGTATCTTCCTGTGGGTATTGCTACACGGTGTCCACTCTCACAGTTATTTACTGCCAAACAGCTCTAATCCAGCACCAACTTTCGTTTGTGCATGAATCCTAGCAGTCCTCACTCCCAGCGCGACTCCAATACCTTCTCAGGCCCTCAACCGCCCTGAGGCCGTGCTGAACACACCGTTCAATTATGAGGATCTGCTTCATATGTAGCCACAAGTTCTTGCAGCGCAGTCGCTGACTCCGCTACAGTGTTTCGTCCAGTGGTTATATTCGTGTTAATTAGACTCTGGCTCATCCCATATCATGCGTCCACCTCCGCTCATGCATTCCAAGCGGGGAGGTGTCCAGTCGGCCACTCCGCGTAATTCCTGTCTCACGGCACCCAGCTTCGTCAATGCTGTACAGTAGATCCTTTCCGTTGGAATGTTCGGAAAGCCTTTGTGTGTGCAGCTACTGTATCCACTTCGCCTCTCGCTCTTCCGCTCCCGGGCCTACAGTTACCCGCAATGTGACACGGCCATGCTCCCGATGAAGAAACGCTGCCTCAAACATATGCTCCAGCAGGCACCCTGCCAGAAGCCAATCCTCCGCTCAATCTCCGCGGCCCGGCTCGGTCGTTTCGGTGTTCGGGGTTACAACCCCTTTGTTGTCCGCCATTTTGTGTGCATTCGTGCCCACGGAGCCACGAACTCAAAGTTCTGTACCTGCGGCATACTGCACCCAATAAGCTTGTTTCCTTCATTTGTTGTGGGGTTTATATTCCGACGCATATACTGACATTTGTAGAGCATTTAGGTCATTTTATACGTGGTTCTCCGGATCATCATCGGATCGGCAGGAGCAGCTTCACCAGGGCACATCCTACTCCATGGCTAGTTAGCCACGCCTCCCCTACATCCCCCCCATACTTAGCCCAGACCTTCACAAGACCTAAATCTTCCAAACTGATCTATCTATCCACACTAACCACCTCTCCTTGCCTAAAGTTAAAAGAGTAAAAGGTGGTGGGTCCAGCTTCCCTACGGTTGCCTTCAGGTCTAAGACTTCCTTCTTGATTTTCCGAAAAGCCCTGAAAACATGGCTCTTTGCCTAAATTGACCTGATCCTGCCTGTGATAGCTCACATTAAGTTCTCTCCTGAGCCACTGCTCAATGTCCCTGTACAACCATGCATCTATCTGTTTTGTATGTATCCGCATCTAAGTGTAACTGTTTCTCCCTCTGTAACCAACACCACCTTGATCCCCCCGGGCTTAGGCACTTTACAAATGTAAAAAATAAATAAACAATTGAATAAAATTTAGAGGGCAGGAAAGTGAATACGGCATCTGAGGTGATACCACATGGTTCTACCTTTTTGTTTACATGGCGCTATAAGGGGAGGTTTTTGTCTATTTAAAGGGGCTTCTCACTCCTAACAAACCTTTGTATCTCCCTTTTCCCCATTAAGGGTATGAAGTAGCTTTCTGGTTCCTGTATGTTAAATACAAGCAACCTAACCTACTTAATTCAGATAATGCAGCTTCCTACAAGGCTTCCAACTCTTTCTTCACATGCTCACTTCCCTTCTTCACCAATAGTACTTACATGAAACAATTTAGTGCAAGGAAGAATCCGGCCAGTTCAAGATCCAATCGCCAGTTGTTTATTTAGTTGATGTATCCTAAAGTAAGTGAGACAATCTTTTTGTATGATTTAGTTTCAGGCCCACAAATGATAGGCACATTTGGATGAGACTGTGATGTTATTTCAGCCAGTGAATGCAGTGAATTGACTACACTTCGGGATATAAGTGAGCGTTGCTAGCATATTAGTAGATAGTGATGTTCTGTTCTGCTGGCAGCATGCTCAGTGGTTCCTTGCAAAGACTGAATATTATTGCACAGAGAATCGAGCCTTCAGAGCCACAACAGGTGAATGGGTTTGGCTGTGATATGGATATCTCAAATTTAAGAAGCTGTTATCTTCATAATAGAAATAAGGCAATCCATATACCGATTGGCTGAAATCTTTACACA